>NW_024546041.1:0-1337009 GCF_018152505.1 Drosophila elegans | reverse complement strand
ATTGTTCCTATGGGAAAGTTTCATAGATACAGATAGGACGGACAACGGACATGGCTATATGAAACTTATATACTACAGTCGGAACGAGCCGGATCTGACGACTATAGCATATAGCTCCCATAGGAACAATCGGAAAAATAAATGAAAAAAAATTATAACTTTGCTGTTTTTCAATTTTTTGTTTAGTTCTTCGACATTTAGTAATGGTTTAATATTTTCGATTTACGGTTTAAATTTCATCAAAATCGGACGACTCTAGCATATAGCTCCTATAGGAACAATCGGAAAAATAAATGAAAAAAAATTATAACTTTGCTGTTTTTCAATTTTTTGTTTAGTTCTTCGACATTTAGTAATGGTTAAATATTTCCGATTTACGGTTTAAATTTCATAAAAATCGGACGACTATATCATATAGCTCCCATAGAAATATTAAAAATATTTAAAATAACTATCAAATAATTAAGCTGCAAATCATCATAGCTTCAATGTTTTTAAACATATACGCAAGTAAATCATTATTTTAATGTTTTCAAAAATGTTTAATTCCTGCAATAGCTGCAAGGGTATATGAACTTCGGCTTGCCGAAGTTTGCTTTCTTTCTTGTTTTTCATTATTTTTCTTTGAAAAATTTTTCTTACATTCTTTAAATTTTATGTAATAATATGTAATTAAATTTTAAAAAGTAATAATATAGATAGCTGAAAAAAATCATCACCTAGAATTGGTCGTTTCACAAAAAAACACTTTAGCACAATCGAATATCAAAAGTCATACTTAAAAAAGAAATCGTTGTAGTACAATTATAACGTTTTTTATTGCGTTGACATTAAGGTAATTCCAACTTACATAAGAACAACATTAAAACCTTCTTGGTAGCTTTTTAAAATAATGCAAATCTTAAAAGGTGTTGAACTCTTTTCAGCCATTTTCAAAAAAGATTCGTGGAAATGAACAAAAAATTAAATGGCCGCGCTATTTCTATATAAGGCTGTATACTAAAATTTTAAAATATTTTCCTCTACTTGCAGAATTTTTTTTTCTAAATTTTAATAAATTTTCTTATCTTTATATTTTAGGAAGTGGTGATTGCTAGCTCATTATCTGTAACCAGCGGTATGCTCAATCTAATGAGAAATTGTCCGAAGGAAGCCGCTCATCTCAGAAAAGAGCTACTAATTGCAGCCCGTCATATATTTGCCACAGACTTGCGTCAAAGTAAGTTTATTTGAGTTGTATACCATTTTACTGACAGTACAAAAGTTGAAACCCAATACGATGACATTCTCCAATCTTCAAAGCAGGGGTTCTCACGCCTTTGCACAATGAGCATTTTTTTTTTAAGCTAGATAAGTTTGCTGGGGGGCTATACACAAACAATTTTCGCACTTATCCCTGACCCCACAAAAAATTGTGCGCGCCTTTTCGGCTGTTTATTCGATTTTCTGTTTCCTGACTCATTTTCGAAAAAAAATCGAGGCAAAAATGGCGGCAAATGTGGTCAAATACCGCACCAAACAGTAAGTCGTTGTAAAGGTTTCGGAACTCCAAATGCGGCAATTCTGCAATTGACTAAATTATTTGCTCAGCACATCGCAAACAATACATGCGGCTTTCGTTTGGTAAGGAGAAGAAAACTGTTTAATTAGTAGTCTTTTTTACTGAAACTCACTAACTGCCCAGAAAATAGCAAAACTCAATCGTGGACCCGGTTATAATAATTAAATTGGATACCGTCCGAAAGTAATTTAGTATAAATTGAAGTGCTTTTATGTAATGTCTACTAATAAGCATTGAAATATTTCGTATATCAGGACTTTTAAGGTTCGACCAGTTTCGGTATCAATATAAATTATTATAAATTTTCTATAAAATTCTTCAGTGCGCTGTGTTTTTCCGTATATTATTTTTAAACCATCATAGCTTCAATGTTTTGAAACATAAGTTAGTTTTGTTGTTGATCCGGTGGGTGATGAGTCGCCGTCGATATCAGGAACTTATTTTTCTTCCTCTCAGGCGAACGGTATGTCCGCTGTTGATTGATGGCCGGCTGGCCGAAGGTGTCCCAATGCTGAATTAGGATGATGTGGTCAACAACTTTGGTTTTGCTGGCCACAGTAAACTACTCCCCCTTTTAAGTTAAGGCCGCCCCCGGTCGATCCTAAATCTGCAATCACTTCTTTTATTTGGATGGCAGATCTTTTTGCCCTACTAAGTCGCTGGTAAATAAGACCAATGCAGATGAGCGCACAGCATATTGTTCCTACAATAATTGCTGCGAGATACATTTGGTTGTCGTCAATTTCGTCTCGGAACTCCTTGATAAACTCCAAGTCTCGTTCACTCAAGCGGTGAATGTACGGGAGGCTGAGAACATCTTGGTTGGCAGTGATGTTCAACAGGGGGGAACTGGCTGCCCCTGGAGTTCTCTTCTGGGCGTTAGCGTGATTGATGAAGAGGGTTTCTTTTATCATGGCCTGTTTATCGAAGGTGATAAGGTGAGTGCCATGTATCCAGACTTCTGTCCCATTGTCCACTCGAACATTGGCAGACCTGTCGTTGATGATTACGATCCCTTGGTCCACGTATGTGATTGGGTGCAGGTCGCTCTGTCGTGTTCGGCAATGCGCCTTCCCACCAGCATGCAGTTCTTTGGCGCATGAACTCTCTGCCAAACGGCAGAATGTGGCTCCCGGTGACACGGAGCAGTTTTTAATGGCGTTAATTTCTCCGCCGCATTCCGCTATAATGTTGTCTGTTATCTGCAGCATTCTCTCACTATGAGCGACTGGAAAAATAGTTATCTTTCTGCATGCTAATTATACCCTTGCAGAGGGTGTTATAATTTAAGTCAGAAGTTTGCAACGCAGTGAAGGATACATCTCCGACCCTATAAAGTATATATATTCTTGATCAGCATCACTAGGCGAGTCGATCTAGCCATGTCCGTCTGTCCGTTCGTCTGTCCGTCCGTTTATATGCAAACTAGTCTCTCAGTTTTAAAGCTATCTGCATGAAACTTTCCCAAAAGTTGTCTTTCTATTGCAGGTAGTATATAAGTCGGAACGAGCCGGATCGGGCGACTATAACAGATAGCTCCCATAGGAACAATCGGAAAAATAAATGAAAAAAATTATAACTTTGCTGTTTTTTAATTTTTTTGTTAGTTTTTCGACGTTTAGTAATGGTTAAATATTTCCGATTTACGGTTTAAATTTCATAAAAATCGGACGACTATAGCATATAGCTCCCATAGGAACAATCGGAAAAATAAATGAAAAAAAATTATAACTTTTCTGTTTTTTAATTTTTTGTTTAGTTCTTCGACATATAGCTATGTTTAATTATTTCAGAGTATGGTTTAAATTTTATCAAAATCGGATGTCTATATCATATAGCTCCCATAGAAATAATAAAAATATATAAAATAACTATCAAATAATTGAACTGCAAATCATCATAGCTTCAATGTTTTTCAGCATATACTCAAGTAAATCATAATTTAAATGTTTTCAAAAGTATTTAATTCATGCAATAGCTGGAAGGGTATATGAACTTCGGTTTGCCGAAATTTGCTTTCTTTCTTGTTTTTATTTAAAATCGTTTATACGCATGAAACATTTACAAATGTGTTTTTTCTATTGAAGGTAGTATTTAAGTCGGAACTAGCCGGATCGGACGGCTATATCATATAGCTCCCATATTGATTTTATACGGATTATTCTGTCGGAAAAAGCTTTAAATCTTTAAGTTATTAATTTTTAATCTTAATTGGATTGAAATTAGTTTTAATGAATAATTCCTTTCGCCTGATTAAAACCTTTTACTCAACTGAAACTATATTTTTTTTTTTTTTCTTTTAGAATTCATTCCATCAATTGATAAACTATTTGATGAGGACTTGCTTATTGGAAAAGGGATCACATTGGACTCGATTCGCCCTCTCGCATACTCAACACTAGCAGATCTTGCTCACCATGTTCGCCAAAGCCTAAGTTTAGACGTATTAATTAAAGCAGTAAATCTTTTTTCAAAAAACGTTCATGATGAAACACTTGCTGTGGGTATACAAACCATGTCTTGCAAGCTTTTGTTAAACCTGGTTGATTGCTTACGACACCACAGTGAAATAGAGCCTCAAAGATCTAGAGCTATTCTTTCAAAACTTTTAAAGGTTTTTGTCAAAAAATTTGAAACTATAGCCAAAATTCAGCTTCCATTAATTATTCAAAAATGGTGAGTACAACACAGGTTTCGGAACATAATACATCATGATTATAATACATAATGGGTGAAAGAATTCAATTGGAATTTGAAACAAAAAATTCTTATCCCTATTAAAGGCATACATAGTTTGCCTTCTCTTTATATATATATATATGCTTATGCTTAAAAAAATATCACAACATTTAATCGATTGTTTTAATATATCCCCAAGAAATTTTCCTGCATATTACTGAAACGTTTAACAGGTGTTATTCCTTAGACTTTCATTATATTTCTATATCAAATGTGAGATCGTGTTTCAATCAGTCAAAAGACTCGAAACAATGAAAACCATTATATGAGGCAAAATCCTTAAATTACGCAAAAAAAAAAAATTATCGTTTTTATGGCAGTTACAGGATATGGTCGTCCGATCGGCAAGATTTCTTACCTTGATAAGTTAACACATACCAAAACACGATTTGGAAAGTTTCAAGAATTTATCTCATATGCTGCACAAATAATAAGATATATGGCAACTATAGTGTTGAGGCACACCCATTTCTTAAACTAAATTTTTTATCAAAAAATATAACTTACTCCTTGAGTTTATAAAATAAATCTTACTCCTTGAGTTATATTTTTTCGACTGAAAAGTGGAATAGAAATCGATTAAGTGGACTGCAGACAACATTTTAAGATTTTGTTTCAATTTGTACAAAAATAAAAAAAAAGAAACGCATACAAATTAATGTTAAAAACTCACGCTACCTCTTGCCTTCGGCTCTCAAGTTGGTCCCTACGGTTATCTTTCCACCGACTCTTTGTAAAAATTTATTTGTTTTTTATTTTTGTACTTTCTTTTTAAACATATTATTGAAATGTTAGAACCTAAGCTTTGATTTTTACGAGAGAAAGCTCTATTTTAAACTAGTACCACATCTTTCTATGTTACTTTTTGAACGCTGAAAAATACTATCCCGCGTTTCCCTTTTGAATACATAAAATGAGATTACTTTTTACAAGAAAACGATCTTGTTCCTGCAACATTTAAGATATAGTTTACCTATTTTGACCAAATCTCAAGGTATTGGTTCTGAATACTCTGCTAAAACCAGAGATTTATACTCAAACTTAAAAAAAAAACAAGAAAGGAAGCAAACTTCGGCAAGCCAATGTTTATATACTCTTGCAGCTATTGAAAAAGTTAAATACTCTTTAGAACATCTAAAATTCGGTTTATATGCGTATATTTATTATACATTAATACATTAAAGCTATGATGAATTTCAAATTAAATATTCGATCTTTGCTATGTCAGCTATATGATAACATTACCCGATTCGAATAAAATTAAAAGAGTAATTATGGTTTTTGTTAAAAATAAGTAATACAATTAAGTATTAACCAGACAAACCGCAATGAACAAATAAAAATGCACACTTAGATTTTATGAACCGCACGCTCATAACGCCAGAAAAAAAGTGAGCGAGAATATCGAGAGAGTAAAAGAACAACGAACAGGCGAGAAAGAATGAGCACATTGGGATGTGTGTCTACCCAGTCGGAAAAAACACGCTTTCAGGATGTGTTCTTTTACGCTTCCTTTGCTTGCGAAAAACGCATTCCAGATACCTGAAAGCTCCCTTTCCTTTTTGTTCGAGACGGGACAAGAAGCAAGCCTTCTTTTAGGACCGATCTAAGAACGAATCTTAATGCGTTCCATTGTAAGGTAGTTTCAACTTTGGAAACGCTCGGGTTTCCCTTCCATTTGTACTTTACGAGCATTCTTTAAGCATTCTACAGCGCACTGTTAGAATGAACATAGACACGTTCCTCGGGAACCTTCCTGGATAGCTTCCAAAGCAAGCATTGCGCAACACATGTAAAGAATGAATATTGATCCCTTCCACAAGAACACATTTAGTATGATTCCAAAACATGCCTTCTAATAGTCTTACCGAAGAATGCAAATATTATCGTTCCCAAAAAAACTATTGGGAACCGTTTCTTTTTTCAATTCCAATTTTTATTTATTTAATTTTTTTTTTATAAACGTTTGATTTAAAATTTATGGTAATTAATTATAATTACTATAATTACTCCAGGTCGTTTTTTTCTTTTCTCATCCTTTCTGCTATACTTTTAGCCTTGTAAGTCTTGTTCTTAGTCCTAGTGAAGGCCAGTCAAAGGTCTTTTATGTGGTCGGTTAAGTGGTAGCCGTCCCTCCTTTGTGATGTAATAATGAGAAAATATAATATAAAATATAATAATGAGAAGGAAATATGTAATTTTTTTAAAATATGATTGTAAGTTTGTAAAACACTTACCGAATAATGTTTAATTTAAATGAATGTAGGACGCAAGACCTTCCCCGTCCCTAGTACCGCCATAATTAAGCTCAATTTCCCATATCCTACTGAAGATCTAGATTTTCCGAATTCAAAAATTTTTAAAAGTGCATCAGTGCGTTGAACTCTAGTAACATTATTATTATGGTACCATTCTAATAATTTTTCACGGAGATTTATAGGTATCATACTCAAAAGAATAGTTTGATGCACTTTTATCCGATTCGGGTTCACATAAATTTGGGCATTCATTTCCAGAATTATTTTCTGTATCAAAAGTAAGAGCTCTAGCAGCCGATTGATGAAGCTCTTCCTTTTGTTTTTTTGTTAAACGGTGAATATTTGACAGCGACATTCCCCTCATTTTAAATTATGTTAGTTGTGTTTATTTTGTAAAATATTTTTTTTCAATTAAATCATAAAATTTTTTATTTATGTAATGTCTAATTTTTTAAATTTATGTTTATTTTTCTTAAATTTTTGTTCACTTAATTTGTGTTCTTAGGACCACCCTAAAAACACAACTTGTATGTAAATGTTAGTCCACCCTAGGAAGAAGTAAAAGTAAGAGAGAAAAAAGACAGCACACAAATAAACAAAACGAGTTCACAAAACAAAAAAATTTAAATTTATGAAATATTACCTTTTGTCTTGAAATTGTTTTTCTGGAATTAAACGAAAATAATATTTAAAACGCATTAATTAAATTAAAACTCCACACACAGTTTTATGAACAATTTGTTTACATTTGTTTTGACCGTACACTGTTTTTAAGACTGTTAATAAGTGTTCATAAATTTAATATTTTTTTGGCACAGGTACACATCACATATTGTTTTAATTTATCCATTGTTTGGTTCATGTTATTTTATTAACAGTATTGGAACTCCTATTTAGTTTGTTTATATCAACACTATACTTACTTGAAAATTAAAACCGCAAAGAATATATTAATTTCACAGATCACAGAGGCACCAGCTATTCCAATTGGAAATCAAAATGCAAGTGGCGAGAAATGCAAAAGAAACGAAAAAGACCTCGCGCTTTCTTGCATTTTCTCTTTTGTTCTTGTCGTTTGCTTTTTAGAGTACCGTTTTGTTCGGTTACTCCTTGTGAATACAGTGACGGAGAAAACTATAGCGCCGGCAAATGTAAAACAATAATTCAAAACAAAATCTCGCTTTGAAAAGAAATCATGTAATCGTGTATATATTATTACCTAAAATTAAAATATATAGAAAACTGATTCAAATTAATAAAATACCACCAACATAACAAAGCGTTCAGATATTGTTTTTAAAGATAAAAAGTTCATTAAGAAAAATAGATTAATAGCCTGATTCCATTGCCGCATTAAAACGTATTTAGCCAAATGCGCATTTATTTACACAGGGAATCCCATAAGGCTAAATGCCGCATTTAAAATAAATGGGATTTTTAAATGCGATTAAAAACCATTCGCCCCGAACGTTTTTAGAAAAAATACCGGAAAATACCGATGTTATTTTCTTCGTGCCACCACTACAACAGCTGTTTTCTATAAGCAAGGTTGGCGCAATTTTTGATGTCTTTTGAATTTAAAATCTATTTTGTATATAAATTACTGAAACCTAGAGCGCACGCTGCAAATTCTGCTCGAAGTACCATAATGCATTACTGCTGGATCTCTGGCATTAAATAACTCTCACATATACGGGTATCCTTGCCCTTTTTAGAAACTGTGGTGGTCTCCATTGCAAGCTTCTCTTCTTTGTCGTCCAAGTTGGCAAATGTATCGGTCGCAATATGGATGTCCTGCTGAGCATTACAGAGTTTAGTCTACTAAACTCACTCATGTGCAATAATTTAAATTATTTTCTTTTGGATTTGCCAAAACTCAAAAGTATACAAGCCCAGATCAGCTGTTAGTGCCACTCACATGTCGGAGTAGCATTTACTAAATGCTAATGCGCCAATGGAATCAGGCACATTTAAAAAGTCCACTAATGCGGCAATGGCTATAAATTAGTTTCCCATTTTTTTTTCCATTCCGAAATAAGACTTCTTTTTGCGTTCTTTCGTAAGCGAGGTTTTCGGTGAAAAACACGATCTCAAAAATATCGGACGATCGGCAGCGTTCGGTTTCAGCTTTTGTTTACATTGCAAAAGAAGGCTTTTTTATGCATTATAGTAGAAGGGACGATTTCATAAAATCTCTTTAGAATGCATAAACAATACTTCTTTATAGCTTCTCACATTCTTTTTCGCTTGCAAAGCATGCATGAAAGAAGCTTTTTTTATTGGAATGCGTTCTCTAACTTCCGACTGGGTATTTGAACACGCAAATTTCAACCTGTATAACATTTATTTATTTCGCTTTCGCCTGAACTTTAAGAATACTCAAATAGCTTTAAAACTGGGGGACTAGTTTGCGTAGAAACGGACGGACACACGGACATGGCTAGATCGAATCTCCTAATTGCCGCGCACTCCAACCCCACGTTAGAACCCTTGCTTTTTAAGAATTGAATATTGTTACATATATCTGCATAAATTGATCGCTTCCTGGTAGTTTTACCTAAATAACATTTATTTATTTCGCTATCGCCTGAACTTTAAGATTACTTAAATAGCTTTAAAACTGGGGGACTAGTTTGCGTAGAAACGGACGGACAGAAGGACGGACAGACGGACATGGCTAGATCAACTCTCCTAGTGATGCTGATCAAGAATATATATACTTTATAGGGTCGGAAACGTCTCCTTCACTGAGTTGCAAACTTCTGAGTGAAATTATAATACTCTCTGCAAGGGTATTAAAATAGATGGTAATTGTTATTATTTCTTTTTAGGTATGGCCATACCATTTCCAAATAGAGCATGAAAATGTACATAGATTATTTAAACGTTTTTCAATTTTTCTATTAGTTTTTCGACATATAGTAATCGTTAACTATTTCAGAATTACGGTTTAAATTTCATCAAAATCGGACGACTATATCATATAGCTCCCATAAGAACAATCGGAAAAAAAATGTAAAAAAAATTATAACTTTTCCGTTTTTCAATTTTTCTATTAGTTTTTCGACATATAGTAATCGTTAACTATTTTAGAATTACGATTTAAATTTCATCAAAATCGGACGACTATATCATATAGCTCCCATAGGAACAATCGGAAAAAAATACAAAAAAAATTATAACTTTGCTGTTTTTTAATTTTTTTTATTATATAGCTATATTATATAGCTCCCATGGAAATAATAAAAAAATAATATAAAATAACTATCTAATAGTTGAGCTGCAAATCATCGTAGCTTCAATATTTTTAAACATATACGCAAGTAAATCTTAATTTTAATGTTTTCAAAAATATTTAATTTTTGCAATAGCTGCAAGGGTATATGAACTTCGGTTTGCCGAATTTTGCTTCCTTTCTCTTTTAATTTTTTTTTAGTTCTTCGAGATATAGTAATTGTTAAATATTTCAGAATTACGGTTTAAATTTCATCAAAATCGGACGACTAAAACTTAAAGCTCCCATGGGAAAAAAAAAATATTAAAAAAAAAATTTAAAAACTTAACTTTTATATGTATGTAATTTTTTTAGAAATTCTTTATGATTAATTAATAATTTGACAGTTCAAAATTACGCTTTTAATTTTATTATAATCGGAAAACGATATCATATAGATGCCATAGAAACTATCAAATAAGCTTCAAATAGCTTCAATGCAAACATACACGCAAGTCAATCATAATTGTAATGTTTTCAAGAATATTTAATTTTTGCAATTACTGCAAGGGTATATGAACTACGGCTTGCCGAAGTTTGCTTCCTTTCTTGTTTTATTGAGAACTTATACAGAGTGCTTGGATTAAACGCTTACATATTGCGAATCAGTAGATGAACAATCAATAAAATAGTCAGCTCATAGGGTCTTTCCCTTCCCTTATCATCCCGTTTTCTAAAAATTAAAAATAAATACGGAGGTTACAATTTTTTTTGAATTTTTGTTACGTAGGTTTTTCTAAGACCACCGGAATTTCTACTTGTATAGAAAAAAATGTGCTTCATGTCGGCAAATAACTGTAAATTGTTCGCATCAAGAAATAAGGAGCATTCATCAGATTGAAGTTGTGGACATTCAAATAAATGTTAAGCAGTATTGAAAAATAGGTTTCTTCGGCTTAGGAGATTATCTCTACTCTATCCAAGTATGCAGAAAACAGTGCATTTTTCAGCAGTTAATATATATCTTACCACCCTCTGCTTATCAGGGATATAAATGTTGCTTACAGCCACACTTGGGCATGCACATCAAATAATTAGAAGGAAACAAGGATGAAAAACTAAAAACACCTTTTTTCTTATTTTGATCTTGTCAAACGGTCAGGAAACCACCTAAACAAAACCGAAACGATAAAATTGGTTGTTTCTTGAGAAAAGACCGTTAGACTCACTGAGCTATGTGGACGGTTCAGTTCTGACACTTTGGTCAAAGGGTTCTAAACTGAGACTTTTTTTTGGTGATTGAAAAACGGTCAACTGTTATTTGCTAGCTCTATTACTGACTCTTCTCCAAAGCCCGAAAATAATCGACTACCCCCACGTCGCACAGATCCAACTGGCTTAAATACAAAAAATAAGTAAGTTCCCATTTTGAACTAGCCCCGCAGCTCGACATCAAGGACGACATCGATTGCTGTGCCGGCGCACTGGAATCTGTACTAGTCGCAGCAGCCAATATTTCTACACCACAAGAGAAAGATATGCAGACCAGCCGATACAAAAATAATCTTCAATTTAAACAGCTATATTTGGAAAAAGGACGTTTGAGACGTGCATGGCAAACCAGTAGATCACCAACCTCGATCCACAAATTCGTTTGATTACTCTTGATTACTCCAAAAATGCTAATTAACCTCCCAAACTGTGCAGTTTAAGCCAGTTGTAAATTGTTCAACGGGATCATTAGACTTGACAACTTCCCAAAAAAGTTGAATAATCCGTAATCATAATGATGACGATGCACAGTGGCCGGTTCCATAGGCCATAAGTAAAATCAAAGTCAAAATTTTGGTTTTAAATGTACCAATTCTTATTTGTAATTGGTCTAGCTATTTGAATTTATTCATCTTTTTGTTTTGCTCTATCTGTCCTCTTCAAGAACAGCATCGAAAGAGAGGGCATAATATGCATTGGGTATTTAAAAATGTTTTAAGCTTTTTAAAAACAAGTTTTAGTGCAATGAAAGTGCTTAATATTATAAATAAAGGTTAACTTCCGTTTTACAAAAAAAGTATATGTAGTATGTGTTGTGTTTTGTGTAAATCAATATTGTATTTAGTAAATAATTGTAAGCTTTGTCTTTTCTGTGTTTGATTAGAGTTTTAGTTGTGATTGCATTCTTTGGCACAAACAAATCTTTTTGTATAATATTCTTAAGCATTTTAAGAATATAAGAATGTTTAATTTAAGTGTCGAAAGTTGCCGAACGGCTTGCAATTATACGAAAACCTTAATTTAAAAAAAAAAAAAACGTGCTTCTGTTTGTTGTAGTTTGTTGCCGTTTATTGGTTTGTATTGTCGTTTGTTATTATTTTTGTATTATGTTTTGTGTTTATATTCTTTTCTTTAAAATAATAGTTTATTATTTCCTTAGGAGTGCCAATTTTCACTTTTTCTAGATTTTTGGTAAAAGTTTCAAAGCGGTTGCCCCTCTAAAAGTATTTATAACCGCGGATCCCATACAAGATCGACCAATGTGCGATGCCTGGCAAAGATCATACACAATCAGCTTCGTACAGACCAATTAGTTTACTCTCGTGGCTCTCAAAACTATTCAAAAAAGGTCTTTTGACGAGCATAATCCCGGCACAATGTTATCCCGGCAAAATAATTTGGCTTTCGAAAAAGTCATGGAAGCATAGAGCAAGTCAAAAGAATAATATCAGAAATATGAACAGCATTTGACTATCGGGAATACTACAGTCTGTCCTGGTAGTCTAATGTATAAAATTAAAACGATCTTGCCTACGTACGTACCTACAATAGTCTTCTCAATGAGGTGCAACGATACAATATCTGTCTTCATCGTTTTGAAAGCTGGAGTACCTCAAGGTAGCGCCCTTGGTCCAATTGTGTTTGTCATATACATATCGGATATTTCCTCGAACAAGCGTCTAGCAACATCTACATTCGGTCCGGATGCACAATTCAAGCAAAAGCTGTTCTAGTTAATCACCTCGTGGTATTGGAGCTGTGGTTTTCAGACTGGCGTATATAAATAAATGAGCAAAAGTGCAAACATATAACGTTCACTCTCAACAGACAAACATGTTCCCCATTGACAGGCGACTTACTTGGCGGAGACACATCGAAGCAAAGAAAACACATCTAAAACCAAAAGCTAATAGCCTTCACTGGATTATAAACGTCCGTTCACCATTTTAAGTTTTCTTTAGAAACAACCATCCGGTCCCGGCTATCAGCTGATAAATGGACTCTTCAATGAGTGCAAGAGTGTTTTCAACATTTCTTTAGGCACGTTGCTATTCTTGACTCCGGTCAGGTCCGTTTGCCATTTGAGCAATCTCGAATTAGTTTCGGAATTTCTTTGGAAATCGCCAGACGACGTTTCCTTCAGCATGAGCGCCGATTAGAACGCTTATCGTACAACAAGAAAATGTACACCGATTTTATGCATAGAACTTGGCCGCATTCAACTTGCATCTTGCATAATCAACCACAATGTTGGACAAATACAGGGTTGCCCATATTCGACGGACCCATCTGACGACGCCATAACTTTTGACAGAGATGCCAGATCGCTTAATGACATACCGCGTTTGAAGCGTCAGTCCAAGCAGATTTTTACCATGGAACAATACACGCCACGCGAGAGTCATCGAAATGGCCGAAGATGACGATCAATTTTGGAAAAAAACTATCATGTCCGATGAAGCCCATTTCACATTGAATGGGACCGTAAATAAGCAAAAAAAAGCCACCGCGTTCGCCCGATTTGACGCCGCCTGACTTCTTCTTGTGGGGATATTTGAAGTCTAAGGTTTACGTTAACAAGCCAAGGGCCCTAGCAGAGCTCAAGGACAACATTCGTGAAGAAATAGCCGCTATTCCGGCCGAAATGTTGGCGAAAACGATGGAAAATGCTGCAAAAAGGGCACAATACGCCATCAACGCCAGAGGCGGCCATTTGAAAGATATCATATTCAAAAATTGATGTAAACAAATGTTCCAAGTAGACAAATTAAATGATTAAGATTGCCAACCGCCAAATTTTTATTTTTTTCTTTGATTTTAAAAAAAAAAACATGGGTCCGTCGAATATGGGCAACCCTGTAAGTTGCGTATTGTCTTCGAGGCCTCAGCAAAAACGACTTAGAATCTGTCTCTCCAACAACAGCAGATTTGGAGCTGTTCAAGCGAAATTTTAGCGGTGAGAGTAAATATCTAAAAGAATAATAATTCAAAATGAATGGCAAAGAAGTGACAACGGCCTTGGAAATGTCACGAAAGCCTCAAACGGATATATTTTGCTTCTTCTTTGAACTTTCGAAATCCGAAGCGACCTCCAAGGGGGAATTATTTCCATTATTGCAAGTTTGACCTCCTCGGACTCCAATCATTATTAGGTAAAACATTTTTGTACAAGTACTTTGGAGGACTAATCTTGAGTGGAAAGAGCCACTGCCTACGCGGAAAGCTGGCAGCCAATCGAACCGGATTTACACATGTTAAGCCACATTCTGTTTCCAAGAATCATCTATTTCTGGAGTGCGAGATACGCGCAGACGCCTCAGAGCTTGCGTATGGGTGCACCTATTCAGACTATCTAACTGCCAAGACTTGCTTCTTTGCGAAACATGAAATAAAATTAAGCTTATCATAGCCAAGAAGGTAACATTTTGGTCAGATTCAACAATTGTCATGCACTGGCTTACAATGCACACATCCCAGCTTAAGTGTTTTGTAGTCAATCGGATGTCAACGATTGAATGTCCGCGAACATTTAACGGTGAGTTGTTCCGAGTAAGGAGAATCTACCGGATTTCGTACTGCAAAAATGAGCAGCAACAGATCTTCAAACAACAATTCAATGACGACACCTGGTCAAAGGAAAATTCTGTCCAACTCAGCGAATAATTCATTAGAATTGCGTAAAATGGATTCGGATTCGTGGAAAAGTTCCATACAAAAATTATATGGCCGTATTTGTCTGCTTGCTACCAAAGCAGTTCATGTTGAACTCTCCACTAATACCTTTGTCTTATGTTTATAGCTCTTATTTATTTATTTCGCCAACGGTATTCACTCCTTAAGTGGCTACTTCTATATTTATACCCTTGCAGAGGGTATTATAATTTCAGTCAGAAGTTTGCAACGCAGTGAAGGAGACATCTCCGACCCTGTAAAGTATATATATTCTTGATCAGCATCACTAGGAGAGTCGATCTAGCCATGTCCGTCTGTCCGTCCGTTTCTACGCAAACTAGTCTCTCAGTTATAAAGATATCTGCATGAAACTTTCCCAAAAGTTGTTTTTATATTGGTAGTATATAAGTCGGATCGAGCCGGATCGGACGACTATAGCATACAACTACCATAGGAACAATCGGACAAAAAAAATTAAATTTGGTGTTTTTTAATTTTTTTTTAGTTTTTCTAGATAACCATTACTAGTTAAATATTTCAGAATTACGGTTTAAATTTCATCAAAATCGGACGACTAGCATATAGCTCCCATAGGAACAATCGGAAAAATAAATAAAAAAAATTATAACTTTGGTGTTTTTTAATTTTTTTATTAGTTCTCCGAGGCATTGTAATGGTTATATATTTCAGAATTACGGTTTAAATTTCATCAAAATCGGATCACCATAATCTAAAGCTCCCATGGGAACAATAAAAATATTAAATAAAATTTTTTTTTAATTTAACTTTCTCATTTTGTAATTTTTTTTAGAAATTCTTTATGATTAATTTATAGTTTGACATTTCAGAATAACGCTTTTAATTTTATTAAAATCGGAAAACGATATCATATAGCTGTCATAGGAACTATCAAATAAGCTTTTAATAGCTTCAATGTAAACATACACGCAAGTCTATCATAATTTTAATGTTTTCAAGAATATTTAATTTTTGCAATAGCTGCAATTTTTGCAACTTCAGCTTGCCGAAGTTTGGTTCCTGTATTGTTAAGATTATGCTTACGCACTAACATTGAAAAAAATAATCGACCAATTTATGTTTGAGATCAGACTTGCTTTAACAATAATAAAGTGCGAAGTTTATTGCACTCACACTAGACTCTATAAAGTGGCTCGTTTTGGGAGTAATTAATCCTGCGTAACTCAACAATTAAGGGAGCCAATTCTCGGAGGTTCCAAGCAGGAGCATTAAAGCCTACTTTTGACAGAAGTTCTTGACAGTCAATGATTTCACCCACCAGGTCGGCGATGAAACAGATGGAGACAATTCTTCTGCTACTGGCAAGTGTGACAACTTAAGGGTGAGAGAGCGAATTTTAGAAAGTTTTTCTGTAGCCTTTCTATTCTATTTATATGGATATTGGCTGAGGGATTCTAGATAAAAGCCGTGTACTCTATTTAAGAGCGCTCAAAATGTTGAGTAGAGCGCTAACCTCGTATAGGGATGCATGAAAAGCGCTGAGTTCCGCTTTACAAACCCAAACATAGCGTACACTTTATGCATGATATAGTCAAAGTGCGCTGAGGAATTAAATATGGAATAAAACATTACACCCAGATCTAGGGATTCTTGTTGAACATTTAAGGGCTGACCAGCAATACTGTATGTGGTTATAAGATTGTATACGCATTAACTGTAGCTAACATACAAGCATGTAATCATGTTTAGCGGAAGAAATTTTTCCATGAACTCAAGGAATATAAGTCTAACTTCAGTGATAGTGAGTCTGCTGGAGTTTCGACTTCTTTGAAAATTTTTAAGTCATCTGCATAGAGGAGACACTGAAAAAATTTTGAACGGCACATTATTTATAAAAATTATGAAAAGCAGTGGTCCTACATCACTATCCTGCGGAAGGCCAGATCTTGCCAATTATGGTTCCGAAAATGTTCCATAAGTGTTCACTTTTTAGCTACGATGGTTTAGGTATGATCTTATCCAGTTTAATATTGCTGAGTGTATGCTCAACTGAGAAAATTTTGCCAACAAGGCACCGTGGCAAACTTAATCGAAAGATTTAGCGAAATCCGTGTATATGGTATCAACTTGGCAATGCTTATTAAAAGCTTGAATGCAATAGTTGCTGAACACTGCCAGGCTTGTCGTGGTTGACGGCCATGTTGACAGTTGCTTGTGTACCTTTGTAGAATAAGCGAATGTTTGTACGCTCAAATAGCTTAGAAATATTACTAATTTTAGCAGTAGGACCCAATCACACTTTAGGCTAGAATATTCCTTAAAAGTGCTTCTAGAACCGGGCTCGGAAACCTCACAATCAGACTCCCGGAGGGACTATATCACACGTTGCAACTCCGCAGCAAATGCTTGACGCCGCAAGCCAACATCACGCATGGACAACTAATAACCATCCACGATAGCAACACTCCACCTCAGCAGAGGCTTTTTGGCCGAATGTTAAACACTTCTGCTGGAGCATATGGATGAGTCAGAGTTTCTCGATTTAAAAACGATGAAGGGAGTCACTCGCCGTCCCATTTGCAAAATATATTTCGCCAGCGGCTCAGTCCTGAATTGGGTACTTATATATAGAATATTATTCTTACGCACTAAAATTAAAAAAAAAATAATCGATCCACCTATGTTTGAGATCGGATTTACTTGACAGTTTTTTTTATCACATGTACGTTTGAAGGCTCTATAAAGCGGCTCGGTTTGAGAGCAATTGGTCTTGCGTAACTCAACAAAAAAGGGTGCAAGAGAGCGGATTTCAAAAAGTTTTTCTGTAGAATTTCTATTCTATTTGTATTTATAATGGCTGGGAGATTTCAAATAACAGCCATGCGGCTTAGATAGTACAATTGTGGAATATTATTGTTAAAGCATTTAGGATGATTTGAAATATATATGCAAACAAGATCCACTTTACTGTAACTGAAACGAGCTTGCACGCTCGTCACTGACCTGAAACCTTGTATACAGCACCGAAAATAGTTCAATACAAATCTTGGTTGATCTCTGTATCTGTTTCAAGGCGATACAATTACGTTTTCCGATTTGAAATAAACCGCGGTGCTGTTGCTGCTCTGCCGAGATGGCCTTAGGGAAGGGTCATTTAAAATGGCTTGGTTGTTTGGTCCCTTCAGAATGTTCCAGTTTTCGGCGGGGGAATTTTTGATCTGGGTGCATTCTGTTGACAATGGCCAAGTGAAGCTGCCTGTGTAGACCAAAAGCTGAAATTCTTTGTTTAAGCGGGACTAAGGAGGACGATTCAAAAATTATATTTGTTTAGTCGAATCACAAAATTCGATATCAGGCATTTTATATGTTAAAATTCGAAATCGGCGGTGGAGTAAATAGCAACGCTGGTTTGTCCTGACCTCCTGCTTAATTTAATCTAACTGTTGATTTTGGTATTAAATAAGAGAAATGAGGTGGCAATCAAAACAATTCCAAGCTTTCTTAGTTAGCAATTAAATCGTTGAGTTTTCTTGTAAATTGAATATTGAATTCTTTGTTTTTTTTTGACATTTAAGCAAAGGACAATCTTTTTGTGGACCTTCGACAAATTCTTCAAGCCCCGCTTCATTGTCGCTTATAAATGTGCCAGATCTAAAGGAGGTATGTATTATGGCAAAATTATTTGTATAACTGTAAACCAAAATGTATTCTTCTAGGACCAAATATCTAATGAACCAGCAAAATCGTCCGGAACTGGAATACAGTGGGTTAATTCCGTAAATGTAGCTGAATTTCGAAGCTTAGTTAAAACTCTTGTTGGTGGAGTTAAAACAATTACATGGGGTTTTTTCAACTCTAAGGTATGTTTTTTTTTTTTTTTTAATTTAAAGCCTTAACATTATTTATAAATTCTTAAAAAGTTTCAGATTTCTGATACGGGCCTTCCTAATCACGAAAAGCTGTTTAGTCCTGACATTTTACACTCATATATTGACTTGGTCCATTATGCGATGGAGGCTTTAGATATTTATACTATAAACGTTAATCCAAATCAACAGAGAACCTCTGGATTGATATCGAGAAGTAAAGAAGAAAAAGAAGTATTAGAACACTTTAGTGGCATAGTAAGTACTAAAAATATTCTTATTTTTTCATGATTGTTATTTTATTGATTCCTTAATAAGATACTTGATGCGCCCAAAAATTATAGTTCAATATTCTTATAGATATTTAAGACTGGTGAAAAGAAAAATCATAAATTAAAAGAAGTGCATGGCAAAATCAAAAAATTATTGTACATTTTCAAGCTCACCCCAGTTTGCTCCTAATAGTCGTTGAGAAAGGTAGTGTGCCCGCTAGTGATCCGATATAAACTTTTTCGCAGTTCGTGCGTTTTTCTTGCACACTAAGTCTATTTTAATTCAAATTTATCAACAATAATCAAGTTCTAAGCTGTGCCGTGTTTGCCCCTCGCCCTGAGCTATGCACCCTGCGCAATCGAGAGGTTGTTAACAACTTATTTTACAGACTTTTTATCGTATTAAGTGAATATCAATTGCATTATCCAACATAGGTATAAAGCCAATATGCTCAATCGCGCCGGCCGCCCAAATTTATCTGCTTTGAACCATTACACCACTTCCAGTGTATCCTGCACTATCTCAAACGTCTATCTAATCCTATCAAATTCATCCGAGTCAGCAACATATCATGAAATAGAGAGTGAGGAATCTGTGGAACTTGACTTTTGTGTTAACAAAAGAGAAAAATAATTTCGGATTACTTTAAAAGTGTGCTAGGCATTTATTATAAAATTTAGTTGCAAGTAGTCTGACTTGACTATCGAGTATTTAGCAAAATCAGACTGTGAGCCGGCCAGTTTAAATAGTTGAAAAAGTCTAGAAACCACGGAGAACTATAAGATGCACAAGCCTTAGAAAGAGGTACATTTCTGTAATAGATAAAGAATTTAATAGCTCCGAATAATTCGTGCTCCTTAAACACAATCTTAGCTGTGGATTTTTTGTGTACTAAATACATATTAAATTCAGACCCTGGAGGTCTATGTGAGCAAGTAACAAGTATGTTGCACTTGGGCAGTACAAGTTTGACAGAAATAATTTTAATATTCAAGGAACCAGGTGTATTAATAAGCTCAGAAGTAAGATTTGATCAGCATCAAAAATAGTTGATATTTTGTAATTTAGAGTTTTTTTTAGAGCGAAATATAACGTTTGACTTCTTATAACAGCTATAGGATATAGTCCGATTTGTCCCGATTTCAAAGCTGATCTGCGTACAACGATAAAAATACGATTGCAAAAGTTTAAATTCTCCAGCTTTAAGCTGAGCTCGCAAACGGTAGGACAGACAGTCAAACGAACATGTCACATCAACTCGTATTGTGATTTTGATCAGGAATTTATATTCTTTATAGGGCATCTTTACTGCGTTACAAACTTCTGACCAATTTTAAAAAAAACTTCTGTAAGAAAATAAGTTGAACATCCTGTAAGGATATTTCTGTGCTGGAGTATCTCAGTCTGCAGAAGATTTTCTACAGATAGAATTTGTAGACGTTCCCCTGTCATAGAGGAAAGGAAGGTTTGTTCTGACTTTAGCACCAGCTTTACAGAACCCGTTATTGGGGCTGACCAAAAAGAAAAACCGATTGCTAATATAAACAAAAAGTTAAACGCTTCACAAAGAAATTACAGTAGTGAGAAAGTGAACCTGGTGCTTGGCTTCTTTATAGCCTAGTTACACTCACGCCTCCTATCGATATCAGAACAGACGCAATTAAGCAGAATAGGCTGTTACACTTGACAGACGTGCTTCATTGCGACTGAACAGCTGTTCTTTGTTTTGATTTGTCAACGAAAATCCTCTCGCGTTTTGTTACTGGCTATTTTTATACTCTTGCAGAGGGTATTATAATTTCTGTCAGAAGTTTGCATCAAACTTTCCCAAAAGTTGTCTTTCTATTGCAGGTAGTACATAAGTCGAATCGAGGCGGATCGGATGACTATAGCATATAGCTCCCATAGGAACAATAAAAAAAAATAAATGAAAATGAATTATAACTTTGCTGTTTTTTAATTTTTTGTTTTGTTCTTCGATATTTAGAAATGGGTAATTATTTCAGAATTACGATTTAAATTTCATCAAAATCGGATGACTATAGCATATAACTCCCATAGGAACAATCGGAAAAATAAATGAAAAGAATTATAACTTTGCTGTTGTTTATTTTTTTGTTTAGTTCTTCGACATTTAGCAATGGTTAAATATTTTAGAATTATGGTTTAAATTTCATCAAAATCGGACGACTATATCATATAGCTCCCATAGAAATAATAAAAATATATAAAATAACTATCGAATAATTAAGCTGCAAATCATCATAGCTTCAATGTTTTTACACGAATACGCAAGTAAATCATAATTTTAATGTTTTCAAGAATATTTAATTAAGCAATAGCTGCAAGGGTATATGAACTTTGCTTAAGTTTGCTTCCTTTCTTGTGTTATATTGTTTTTAGTTTTTCAAGATACAGGAATGGATTATTGTTTTAGAATAAAAAAATAAAAAAAAAATAAAATTTAAAATAATTAAATAATCAAAAAAAAAATTCTAAAAAAAATTACAAAATAAAAAATTTAAATTTAAAAAACATTTTTTTTTATATTTTTGTTGTTCCCGGGGGAACTTTATGTTGTAGTTGTCCGATTTTGTTTAAATTTAAACCGTAATTCTGAAATATTTAATCATTACTATATGTCGAAGAACTAAAAAAAAATTTTAAAACAGCAAAGTTATAATTTCTTTCATATATTTTTTCGAGGAGCTATGCTAAAGTCGTCCGTTTTGATTAAATTAAATCCGCAATTCTAAAATATTTAGCCATTACTTTATGTCGAAGAACTAAAAAAAAATTTAAAAACAGCGAAATTATAATTTTTTTTATTTCTTTTTACGATTGTTTCTATGGGAGGTATACGCTATAGTCGTCCGATCCGGCTCTTTCCGACTTATATAAATTATAAAACCGTTAGATATTTATTTTATATTTTTGTTTATTTTCATACGCCCGTAAGGGCATAGGTATTTTATACAGAGTTATTTCTCTGGAGTAAATTTTTTGATTAAACTAAAGAACCTATCCAACTGCAGTTTGAGGCCTTTGCCTGGCTGCAGCGCTGTCGCCAAGGTGCCGGATCAGCGTTTTGTCCCTGCCCGTGGCGATCACTCGCTCCGCGAGTGCTCTGTTCTGACTCCGGGCACTTGCACCCGGGACGCGCGGTCAGCGGTTTCTTCGCTGCGCGTGCAGGCCACCGGATATGGTCTGCAACTCGGCAGTTTCTTCTTTTGGGAACTGCCTCTGTTAACTTCTCCCCCCTTCAAGTGGTTGACGTCCCGGGGACCCCCTCGTTCCACATCGTTGTCAGTTCTGGGTTTGGTGTGACTTCTGGTCCTTAGATAGCGATAGCCGAGCCAAATGGTGGAACACAGAAAGAAGGTAGCAAGTAGGGCAAAGGAGTTGCTGAGGAAGGACCCCAGTGTAAGTTCTTCTCTGAGGGTCCCGATGTGGTGGAGATTGCTCAGACTCAGCTCGTGAAGAAATGGGAGACTCAGCCGATTCTGGTGGGCCGTGATGTTGGCTATGGCCGTTGCCGACACAGCAGGTTTTCTCATTGAACTTCCCAATTGATTTACGAACCAAGTTCCGTTGAGGGTTACCTTGTCAGAATAGGTTACCAGGTAGGTTCCGGATATTTTTTTCTCTCGCCCTTGGTTGTCGGTTATGGTCACATTGGCATCGTTCACGATGAGGGTGCCATGATCCACAATGGTAACCGGATCCAGGTCACCTGGGAGCGTGGAGCAGTGCGCGATAGCCCCAGAAACTATTTGCTGGGCGCAGGTGCCATTTTGTAGCTCCCTGCAGAAGTTGGCGCCGACCGTCGTTTTGCAATGGCCGATGTTAAGGTTTCGCGCTGGGCATTCGGCGACAAGGTTCCCATCTTCAAAGTCCAAGATTTTTTTCTGGTGCTGAACTGGATAGACTGTTATCTTCTTACATATTAATTTAGGGCTAGGGAGTTTAATGAGAAAATGTAGAATTTCAGAAATTTGAAAAACACTAATACTAGATACCTCTAATAATTCAATTAATCAAACTAACGTCAATAAGCTGCCTGTCCTTGAATTCGCCAATATCGGAACTATCCAAAATTGCTGGACTTACGATGTTTAATATTGCCAGGGTTAAGCCCATTAAAGTGTTTTCTAGATCCGTGATTACAATTCTATTTTTTGCTAGAATAATTTCCAAAAGGTGGGTTTCTTTATCTGTTTCGAATTTATGGATTTGATTCATTGAGTTTGTGAGTTCATTTAGACGTTTCTGTAATTTGATATTTAATTCTGTTTGTCCTTCATCTGTTCTAATTAATTATTCTTGATTGAATTTTTTTTGCTCCCAATCGTTAAAGTCGGGTGTGCCGGCAAAAACTTTTAGTGCTGTCCCGATTAAGTTAATACTCCTAGCGGCTCTATGGTGGATTTTTAAGGTAGTCACCAACTTGCGAATATTTGTAAGGTCTGTCATTATGACTGGTGTCCTGTGATCGTCTGTAAATGTCTTCGTCATTGTTTCCGTCTGGTCGGCGTAGTCTTCATAAGTCGTCACGTTCGTTGAGTGCTGTAGGTATCCGCAGGACTCCCAGATGACAATTTCGTTGTCTTCTATCGGGATGTAGTCTGCGTTCGTGTAGTCATTTAGTTTTACTGTCGCGTCCGTCTTGACAGCCGTATGTACAAAAACTAAGACGAATTTTCCTAACCGAGAAAAATATAAAAATAATAGAAAAAGGGGTTCATTAATCTTGCGGTTAGCGTAGATTGTCCTTGTGGACCTACCTCTCCTCAATTTGGACCGTGGTCCCCAGGTCTGCTTCAATGATTTTTTCCGAACATAGTGGCGAGAGCTTGTTTCCTATGCGTTTGTTTGCGTTTAAGAAAACTTTTTCACCAGCTTGATAGCCCTTTTGGGTCCTATCTTTGTTTACCTGGTCAAGGGATTTTTCTTGAGCCTGTTGGATTCTCTTCCCAATTCTGCTTTCGAAATCCGCGGGTTTTGAGTGAACAATCTCACTGGGTTTTTTGTTGGTTATCGAGTGGATAGAATTTTTGTATTTGTTGGTTGCCAAAAGAATAAGTTCGGTCCTATCGCTTAAGTTGCCCTCTAATTTCAAGCTTCTGGCTATTTCCGCCAGGGTGCTATGAAACCTTTCTATTTGACCGTTTGAGGTGCTATGTAGGGGCGGGGCGTTGGCGATGGTGATATTGAAATGATTCATGAGTATCGATTTAATTGTTTCGGAGTTGAACGACCTTTCGTTATCACAAAAAATTGTTTTGATTTTTGGGAAGAAATTTATTATGTGTACAAAAAGGGAATTTACGTCCACTATGGCCCTCGATGCGATAGCCTGCACCGTGGCGAATTTTGAAAATTTATCGATGCATGTTAGAAAAAGGGTTCCATCTGTTGAAAAAATGTCGATGTGGAGAATTTCCCCCACAAAAGAATGTATCGGTGTTTCTGCCACCACTTGTTTAGATGGATGGCGTTTGTATTTTGCCATTGAACAGGTCTTGCAATTCAAAGTTTTTTCTGTTGCTAACCGAAGCATTTTAGGGAAAAAATAGTACCTTAAGATTTGCTTTACATTTTCTTGTGCTGCTCGGTGAGCCCTGTTGTGTTCTGTTATGACAATTTCCCTTTGCTCAGTTGTATCCGTTATGTCCTGCACGAAGCTTTTCGTATATTTGAATGATGTGCTGGGGAACAATTCGTCTAGTCGATGTTGAATAAATGCCAAGATCGGTAGGGAGCAATATATTGCGTTTACCACCTCAGCATTAACTAAATCTTGTAAAGTGTTAAGCAGATTTTCTCGGTTAGAAATTTTTATTACGTGTCGCACCTTGCTTTTAAACAAGATGAATGTGTCAACAGAGGAGCTGTGTCCTTCCTCAATTACTATTTGGTTCCGGAAACAGTTTACTGGGTTGTCCGTCGAGTCTATGGTGTATGTCAGTGATTGTTCGCTGTGTATGGTTGCTACATCTGATTCTATTTCGTCTTCTAAGACGTTTATGTTCTGGCGAGACAGCGCGTCCGCCACAAGGTTTTCTTCGCCAGGTTTATAAACTAATTTCGCGCCGTGATCGTCGATAACCCCCTTCCAGCGTTTTAGTTTCGCGTTAGGATTTTTGTCCGAGACGGCAAAGGTAAGTGGCTGGTGGTCGGTAAAGATCTGCAAGCCTTTCACTCCGTACAAGTAATTCCGGAGGTTTTTCAGTGCCCAAACTATAGCGAGGAGCTCTCGCTCGTTGGTTGCATAATTTTTTTCGTTGTCCCGCAGCGCTCGTGATATCATAGTGATGGGGCGGCAATCTTGTTATAGTACTGCTCCCAATCCAGAGCCTGACGCATCAGTTGTCAAGTCAAATGGCTTTTTAAAGTCCGGGTAGGATAGCAGAACGTCTTCTGATGCCAAGATCTCTCTCAGCCTGTCAAACGTTTCTCTTTGTTCCTTGGTCATATCTATGTCGACTTTTCTCGACTGATATTTGCTAGTTTTACCATTTTCTCCCTTTAGGATATTCGTTAAGGGTCTTGCGATAGTCGGGAAGTTTTTTATGAAGCACCGATAATAGCTTGCTAGTCCCAGGAAAGATCTGAGTTCGTATAACGTTCTAGGCGGGGGGAATTGTTTTATTGCTTTGATCTTCTCAGGTGAAGTTCGTAGCCCTGTTTGAGACACTATGAATCCCAAGTATTCGACGCTTTTTTTTTAAAGAACTTTGACTTTTCTTGGGACACTCTCATGCCCGCCTCTAAGAGTTTCGTTAAGGCCCAATCCACGTCCCTAACATGGTCCTCTTTTGTTTTGGAAAATATTATTACGTCATCGACATACACATAGCATATCTTTGAAATTCCTACCCGGAGGACATCGTCGATGGCCCTCTGGAAAATGCTCGTGCCATTCTTAAGTCCAAATGGCCGTCTACAGAATTCGTATTTGCCGTTGTTGATTGAAAAGGCTGTCTTTTCCCTGTCCTTTTCTGCCAGCTCTATCTGATGAAAGCCTGACTTGAGGTCGAGTGTCGTAAAAAATTTCGACTCGCCCATATTCGACAGTATTGTCGAGATGGTAGGGATAGGGTATCTATCGTCTACGGTTTTTTGGTTGAGTTTCCTAAAGTCGATAACCAATCGCTTCTTTTTAACCCCATTTTGTTCAGTTCCTTTTTTGTCCACAACCCAGGTAGGGTTATTATATGGGGACTTGGATGGCCTTATTACGCCGTCCGTAAGAAGTTGTTTAACCTCTGCATTGACGAATTCGGTTACACCCATGGGGTGCGGGTATAACTTAGAGTATACCGGTTCCCCATCCGTTTTAATCGTTGCCAATGTGTTTATGTTGAAAGGCAGCGCTTCGTTCGGATCGGCGACATTAACATTAACATTAACATTTTTAGTTAAATCGAGCTTCGCATTCACTTGTTTAAGTAAGTCGAGTCCGATAATGCCTTAAATCCTTAAGGTCGTTAAGAATGAAAAAGGGTGTTTTTACGTTGAACACTAAAACTAGACATTTTTTATTTATTTTAGTAAAGCCATGGATCGACTTTACTGTAAAGGGTTTATCCGCTGCCACGATGCCTTTCAGCCCCGGGAGTGGAGTAATGTAATTTTTAGAGGTGCCTGTGTCGATTAATAGTTTTATTTCTTTTCCTGCTACCGTACGTGTAATGTAAGGAAGCAGGGATTTTATTCTAAAAAATTGCAGGAGTCTTCTCCAGCTAACTCGTCCTCTATCTCCGTGGTGCTTGCTTGCGCAACGAAGCCATATTCCTCATCGTCGGTTTTTTCTTCCGGCATGAAGTTTATTTTTTGTTGGGATCGTGTCGACCCCCTTTGCCACGCCTTGGGCTGCTTGAACCTGGAGGAGGTGTCGACATCCATTGGTTCTGCTGCTGGTTGGCTTGGACCTGCGGTATTATATGGTTTTTGTATAAAAGAACCGCTCTGATTAGTTGCTCCCTTTTGGGTCCTGACAAAGTGAAAGTTCTTTTTTATCGCCCCCTGGCTTTGTTTCTGTTCATAGTTTTTCCACCCCGTTTGTCGCTGGTTGCTCGGCCTAAATATCTTTTCTTCGCTATGGCGGGCGAAGGTGGCTGTGAAAGCGCTTCTGTCATTACTTGCCTCAGCTTCTTGAGCTAATGCCAAGGCTGATGGTAAGTCTCTTGGTTGCGCCGGAAAAACGGCATTTTTCAATTACTTTTTTAAGCCAGATATGAACGCATGTAAAGCGTCATCTCTGTGCTGTTCATTTAAGACTGCCGCCGCGGTTGCGGCGTGAGTCATGATTGTTTTGTTGGTAAGAAGCGTTAGCTTACGTTCTATCTCGTCATAGTATTTAAGAAGGGGCAGTTCTCGCTGTCTAGATAGACTTAACTGATGTTTAATTACGTGTGCTGGAGTTTTGTCCGCATACGTAAAATCCAACCTTGCCAGTATGGCATGAAAGTTAAACACTGTGTTAAATGAGGCATTAGCCTCTGCCGCGCCCCGTACCTTATTTTTAAGTATTCCTACAGCCTGGTAATGTCGGCTGCTTCCTCAAATACCCTATATGCTGCAGTAGCAGCCTGCCTCCAGGAAACATAGTTTTCCTGCTTCCCGTCGAATTCCGGGATAGATTTTACCATGTCCAGGGGTTCATTACATTCTTTTCCCGGTTCTATTAGTATTTCCAGGAAAGTCTGAATTTTCGGAGTTTTAAACCTTTAATGAGCATATTTAATATTTTTGCACCTATTATTTTTTACAACAAAATTTAAATATCAAAAAGAACGTTTTATTAAAAAAATGTTTTGTTTTTTTTGTGACGAAAATTAGGCATCAAAAATAAAAATTTTTATTACTAAAAATTCTTCAAAAAATATAATTGTTTTATTTTATTATAGGAAAATTTGAAATTTATTCGTTTTTAAGTGTCAATGAAATTTTTTTTGAAATATTTGCATTAGCGAACACTTAGGACAAAAAGCCTACTCCATGTTCTTATATTTATTTCCTCTTCGAATTCTATGTTTTGCAGACGGCTTTTGCCGCCACTGGTACTGCCGCAGCCGTTATCGCTGCAGCTGCCGTTATCGCTGCCGCTGCTGTTGTCTTCTTAGGGAGTAATTTTTTGCAATTCCCGTTGCAGACTTCGGGAGACATTTCCGACCCTATAAAGTATATATATGCTCAATCAGCATAACTTCTGACTGAAAATAACTTTAATTTTATTCAACTAGTTTCGTAATCGGCACAAAGCTGACCAATAAAATCAGTCTTGTTACTTATGTATATGATATTGTCGTCCGAACAGCCTAGTTTCGACTTATATTTTAACCTGCAATATAAAGATTATTTTTGGGAAAGTTTCATGCAGATAGCTTTAAAACTGAGAGACTAGTTTGCGCAGAAACGGACGGAGAGGCTGACAGACGGACGGTCAGACGAACATGGCTAGATCTCCTAGTGATGCTGATAAAGAATATATATACTTTATGGGGTCGGAGATGTCTCCTTCACTGCGTTGCAATTATAATACCCTATGCAATGGTATAAAAAACAAGAAAGGAAGCAAACTTCGCAAGCCGAAGTTCATATACCCTTGCAGCTATTTTAAAAACTAAATACTCTTGAAAACGTTAAAATTATGATTTACTTGCGTGTATGTTTAAAAACATTGAAGCTATGATGATTTGCAGCTTAATTATTCGATAGTTCCTATGGCAGCTATACGATTGTTCCTATGGGAGCTATATGCTATAGTCGTCCGATTTTGATGAAATTTAAAACGTAACTCTGAAATATTTAACCATTACTATATCTCGAAGAACTAAAAAAAAATTAAAAAACAGCAAAGTTATAATTTTTATACCCTCTATTATAATTTCAGTCAGAAGTTTGCAACGCAGTGAAGGAGACATCTCCGACCCTATAAAGTATATATATTCTTGATCAGCATCACTAGGCGAGTCGATCTAGCCATGTCCGTCTGTCCGTCCGTCTGTCCGTCCGTCTGTCCGTCTGTCCGTCCGTTTATATGCAAACTAGTCTCTCAGTTTTAAAGCTATCTGCATGAAACTTTCCCAAAAGTTGTCTTTCTATTGCAGGTAGTATATAAGTCGGAACGAGCCGGATCGGACGACTATAGCATATAGCTCCCATAGGAACAATCGGAAAAATAAATGAAAAAAATTATAACTTTGCTGTTTTTTAATTTTTTGTTTAGTTCTTCGACATTTAGTAATGGTTAAATATTTCCGATTTACGGTTTAAATTATATCAAAATCGGACGACTATAGCATATAGCTCCCATAGGAACAATCGGAAAAATAAATGAAAAAAATTATAACTTTTCTGTTTTTTAATTTTTTGTTTAGTCCTTCGACATTTAGTACTGGTTAAATATTTTCGATTTACGGTTTAAATTATATCAAAATCGGACGACTATAGCATATAGCTCCCATAGGAACAATCGGAAAAATAAATGAAAAAATTATAACTTTGCTGTTTTTTAATTTTTTGTTTAGTCCTTCGACATTTAGTAATGGTTTAATATTTTCGATTTACGGTTTAAATTATATCAAAATCGGACGACTATAGCATATAGCTCCCATAGGAACAATCGGAAAAATAAATGAAAAAAATTATAACTTTTCTGTTTTTTAATTTTTTGTTCAGTTCTTCGACATATAGCAATGGTTAAATATTTCAGAATTATGGTTTAGATTTTATCAAAATCGGACGTCTATATCATATAGCTCCCATAGAAATAATAAAAATATATAAAGTAACTATCAAATAATTGAGCTGCTAATCATCATAGCTTCAATGTTTTAAAACATATACGCAGTAAATCATAATTTTAATGTTTTCAAAAATGTTAAATTCTTGCAATAGCTGCAAGGGTATATAAACTTCGGCTTGCCGAAGTTTGCTTTCTTTCTTGTTTTTTATTTATTTTTATGATTGTTCCTATGGGAGCTATATGCTGTAGTCGTCCGATTTTGATGAAATTTAAACCGTAATTCTGAAATATTTAACCATTACTATATCGAAGAACTAAAATTAAAATTAAAAAACACCAAAGTTATAAAATTTATTCATTTATTTTTCCGATTGTTCCTATGGGAGCTATATGCTATAGTCGTCCGATCCGGCTCGATCCGACTTATATACTACCTGCAATAGAAAGACAACTTTTGGGAAAGTTTCATGCAGATAGCTTTAAAACTGAGAGACTAGTTTGCGTAGAAACGGATGGACAGACGGACGGACAGACGGACGGACAGACGGACATGGCTAGATCGACTCTCCTAGTGATGCTGATCAAGAATATATATAATTTATAGAGTCGGAGATGTCTACTTCACTGCGTTGCAAACTTCCGACTGAAATTATAATACCCTCTGCAAGGGTATAAAAAATAAAAATTAGAGCTTTGATGTTTTTTTAATTTATTTTGTTCTTCGAGATATTGTCATTGTTTATTATTTCAGAATTACGGTTTCATTTGGATCAAAATAGGACGGAGATATTTGATAAAAAATAAATTTAAAAAAAAAAGTATCTTTTCTATTTTTTGCTTTGGTCTTTTTTGGATATAGTTATGGTATAACTATTCTAAATTACGCTTATAATTTAATTGAAATTGGAAAACAATAATATATAGCTGCCATAGGAATAATCGAATAACTTACCTGAAAATCTACTTTGTAGATACGCATATAAATAGAAAGTTAAAGGTTTTTGAAAAATATTTCATTTTGGCAATAGCTGCAAGGGTATATCGATTAATATCTTAAAGTCATTCAGGGGCGATCTTCGGTTTCCGATGTCAGCCTTACATGGTTATTCAAATTCTAATAAATTATATATACTTTTTCTTATTTATTTAACAGTTTTTAATGATGCACTCTCAAAACTTTCAAGAAATATTTTCGACAACAATCCATTTTTTAGTGGAAAGGATCCATAAAAATCAATCCTTGCAAGTGATAGCAAACTCATTTTTAGCTAATCCGACTACATCACCGCTTTTTGCCACAGTGTTAGTGGAATATCTTTTGGACAAAATGGAAGAAATGGGAACAAACCTGGAGCGTTCCAATTTGTATCTACGGTTGTTCAAATTAGTTTTTGGAAGCGTCAGCCTCTTTCCAGTTGAAAATGAACAAATGTTGCGCCCCCATCTTCATAAAATAGTCATTCGATCAATGGAATTGGCCTTAATTTCTGACGAGCCGTACAACTATTTTTTACTCCTTCGCGCCTTATTTAGGTCGATTGGCGGCGGTAGCCATGACCTACTATACCAAGAGTTTCTCCCACTTTTACCAAACTTATTGGAAGGATTAAATCGACTACAGAGTGGATTTCATAAGCAGCACATGCGAGATCTTTTTGTGGAACTTTGTCTTACTGTCCCGGTTCGCTTATCATCTTTACTGCCCTACCTACCCATGTTAATGGATCCTTTAGTTTCTGCATTAAATGGCTCCCCTACTTTAATAAGTCAGGTAAGTACCGATGTAGTTCTTATACCCTCGTAAAGGGTAAATACCGATGTTATTTTTATGCCTTCGCAGAGGGTATTATAATTTCAGTCAGAACCTTGCCAGGCAGTGAAGAAGTCATTTCCGATTTCAAAGAGTATACGTACTCTTGATCAGAATCACTAGGAGAATCGATCTAGCCGTGTCCGTCTGTCCGTTCGTCTGTCCGTTTCTACGCAAATTTGTCTTGCTGTTTTAAAGTTATCCGCATAAAACTTTCTCAAAAGTTGTCTTCCTGTTGCAGGTACGAACTGGATCGTACGACTATAGCGTATAGCTCCCATAGAAACAATCGGGAGAAAAGAAACGTTGCTGATTTTATATTTATTAAGAATTACATAACTATTTCATAATCATTATTCATAATCATGTAATCATTAGTTTAGGTGCCCACTAAAGGGCACTCGTAGAGTAAAAGGGTGAATGAATACAATATCATTCAAAAGTATGTAACAGGTAGAAGGAAGCATTTCCGACAATATAAAGTATATATTTTTTTGATCAGAGTTAATAGCCGAGTCGATCTAGCTATGTTTTTCTGTCTGTCCGTCTGGCCGTCTGTTCGTCTATATGAACGTCATGATTTCGGAAACTATAATAGCTAGAGGTTTGGGACTTAACAAGCAGATTCTAGTAGTTCCAACGCACCGCAAGTTTATTTCAAAACAGAGCCACGCCCATTCAAACGCCCAGAAATCGTGAAAGTATGTACTGTCACTCTGAGACATATATAAAGGTTCGGGTTGTTGTTGTGTGTGCGTTTCGGTCATATCAATCGGTAGACCCAAACATTTTCAAAATCGAGCTATTATTTTAGGAGTTATGGGGTTTATGAAATTCTCTGCCGCCCCTCTGCCGCTGCTTAGCGACTGAGCCGTTGTTCTGCCGCTGCTAGCAGATAAGAGAGAGAGATAGGGAAAGAGAGAGAGAATTAAACTGTTAGCGGGGCTGTGGGGGTGCTGCACGCTCTTAGCTTCTAGTGTTGGTTATGCAGTTCGACAGATGGCACCACCTAAACATCGATCGTGTTGTAGGAGAAATACTTAGGTTTAAGTTTGTTGGCTAAAAAACGGGTGTCTTATAGTCGGGAAACCCGACTATAGCGTTCTGTCTTGATCTATAATAAATTCTGCCCTACGGCTTCAGAAAACAACCGAGTACTTATATTTAAATAGCTTGCTAGAAATAAAAACTCATAATTCAGAAAGTAGCTTGTAAGCCAGCAAATAACTAGATAGCTAGTTTCTCCGAACCATAGAGTAATAATGTATAGAGTCGCCATTTGCTCTGCCCGCAAATTTATGGACGCTTGCGTGACGCCGGTGTTTGAACAGTGTGGTGAAGATATCAGCTGTTCGAACATGTGCAAGCGACCAGCAACAGGATGCAACTGCCGTAAGACCTGCATGCGAAAGAAGAGTTCAGCTAGTAAGCGCTAAATTCAAAACATTGAACGAGTTTTTGCGCTATTTTGTAAAAACAATTACTTCTCTTTTGCTTTTTTTTGCCTTTGCAAGAATACATACGACTAAACACCGTTGATATGTCAATAAAAGTCCAAAAAAGCGATTATTTATGACTTAAAACACAAAAATTTCAGGGTTTTTAAACAAAACGTCCAGAGGTATTGTCTCTAAGCCGAAGGTAATTCGATGTCTCCATTCTTTTATTGATTTCGCTGCAAAATACCAGTTCATTTACATTTTATCATTTCACCACACTTCGAACATCCAAGCAGATTCCCAGCAAAATCCAATTGCTTTTGCTGTTTGACGTGACGTCATGTCGAACCTGAAGCATCTTCTCAATGCTCGACGTCCACCAATACAATCATCTCTCACACCTATTTTCAACTGTGTGAACTCAAAAATATTTCCGATTCCTACTCAGTATCAATAAAATATTCTCTTTTATTCATACACCAGGCTCTTAAAAGCTCGTGTTTCGTATGGCTTTGAGCTGTAATGCTGATTTGAGATATTTTATTGGTTTGATTTGCTTTTTTGAGTTCGATTTTGAAAATGAAACCAGAATTTCGATTTTTAAGACAGGCAAAACTAAATTGCTTAAAAGTATTTAAAAAATATTTATTTTGTATAATCTATAATATTTTGTATAATACAATTTGCATTAAAAATATTAAGTAAAAAAAAATTGTAATTTTAAAAAATTAAATATTAATCACTATTGCTTCTTTTTAAGGCTTTTACCCAAAAGATCATTTATTTCGTTATGTTTTATGATGATTTTAAGTAAGTTCCACTGTTAAGATATATAAGTCACAATAAATTTTAAATAAATTATGTACATTTTATATTAATAAATAAATGTAGTTTTAATAAAAAATGATTGAATTGCTGTTATTTTTAATTATTATTCGTTTTATAGATATATATGTATTTAGAAGCTTTTGTCTAGAATGATATCCTTATATTACAAATTATTTAAATTCAGTACAATTTGAATTTAACTCAGACATGATTGGGTCCTATGTGGACATTGAATTCAGTCCCATGTGCACATTGAGTCAAAAAGTAAAAGACTTTGCTTTCTTACTCAATGCCTATGTGGACATTGAATTCAGTCCCATGTGGATGTTGTCTCTTTCTATGGGAAAACAAGAACAACGTATTTGTCACCAAAACAAAAAATCATTTGGTCATTTCACTCGCTCTGCCGCATTTCCCATAAGCTGAAAACAGAACAATAAGAGCGAACAGGCCAGCTGCAAAAATTCACCATGGGACCGAATTAAAGGTTCTAATCGAACCGTGAGAGACTGAAATTTTCCCCTTTTTTAGTCTAGGTGGCATCACTGGAAAAGTCACTCGAGAGAGCGGCAGAGCAAATGGCGACTCTATATAGTTTCCTACTCTATGTCTCTGCGACTGAACGACTGAACTCGTGCAATGAGTGCGCGAGCATAAAAATGAGAATAAGAATGAGAGAGTAAAAAACCCGAACGCACACGAAGTGCATGGACCTGCTGCAGTGAGAACGGTGGACCTTCCGCGGTCCGTTTTTTTGTGTCCAAATACGTCGTATGAAATGACCAGTCTATATGTTGTATGGTTAGTGGTTCCGCGTAGCCCGACCGTCGTGTTCACGGTTAAAAAGCAATAGCAAGAGAGTTGGTATCGGCTCATCCTGTTTAGTGTGGCTGTTTTTCCTTTTCCTGAAGTTCGGACATAGAGTAGGAAACTATATAGAGTCGCCATTTGCTCTGCCGCTCTCTCGAGTGACTTTTCCAGTGATGCCACCTAGACTAAAAAAGGGGAAAATTTCAGTCTCTCACGGTTCGATTAGAACCTTTAATTCGGTCCCATGGTGAATTTTTGCAGCTGGCCTGTTCGCTCTTATTGTTCTGTTTTCAGCTTATGGGAAATGCGGCAGAGCGAGTGAAATGACCAAATGATTTTTTGTTTTGGTGACAAATACGTTGTTCTTGTTTTCCCATAGAAAGAGACAACATCCACATGGGACTGAATTCAATGTCCACATAGGCATTGAGTAAGAAAGCAAAGTCTTTTACTTTTTGACTCAATGTGCACATGGGACTGAATTCAATGTCCACATAGGACCCAATCATGTCTGAGTTAAATTCAAATTGTACTGAATTTAAATAATTTGTAATATAAGGATATCATTCTAGACAAAAGCTTCTAAATACATATATATCTATAAAACGAATAATAATTAAAAATAACAGCAATTCAATCATTTTTTATTAAAACTACATTTATTTATTAATATAAAATGTACATAATTTATTTAAAATTTATTGTGACTTATATATCTTAACAGTGGAACTTACTTAAAATCATCATAAAACATAACGAAATAAATGATCTTTTGGGTAAAAGCCTTAAAAAGAAGCAATAGTGATTAATATTTAATTTTTTAAAATTACAATTTTTTTTTACTTAATATTTTTAATGCAAATTGTATTATACAAAATATTATAGATTATACAAAATAAATATTTTTTAAATACTTTTAAGCAATTTAGTTTTGCCTGTCTTAAAAATCGAAATTCTGGTTTCATTTTCAAAATCGAACTCAAAAAAGCAAATCAAACCAATAAAATATCTCAAATCAGCATTACAGCTCAAAGCCATACGAAACACGAGCTTTTAAGAGCCTGGTGTATGAATAAAAGAGAATATTTTATTGATACTGAGTAGGAATCGGAAATATTTTTGAGTTCACACAGTTGAAAATAGGTGTGAGAGATGATTGTATTGGTGGACGTCGAGCATTGAGAAGATGCTTCAGGTTCGACATGACGTCACGTCAAACAGCAAAAGCAATTGGATTTTGCTGGGAATCTGCTTGGATGTTCGAAGTGTGGTGAAATGATAAAATGTAAATGAACTGGTATTTTGCAGCGAAATCAATAAAAGAATGGAGACATCGAATTACCTTCGGCTTAGAGACAATACCTCTGGACGTTTTGTTTAAAAACCCTGAAATTTTTGTGTTTTAAGTCATAAATAATCGCTTTTTTGGACTTTTATTGACATATCAACGGTGTTTAGTCGTATGTATTCTTGCAAAGGCAAAAAAAGCAAAAGAGAAGTAATTGTTTTTACAAAATAGCGCAAAAACTCGTTCAATGTTTTGAATTTAGCGCTTACTAGCTGAACTCTTCTTTCGCATGCAGGTCTTACGGCAGTTGCATCCTGTTGCTGGTCGCTTGCACATGTTCGAACAGCTGATATCTTCACCACACTGTTCAAACACCGGCGTCACGCAAGCGTCCATAAATTTGCGGGCAGAGCAAATGGCGACTCTATACATTATTACTCTATGGTGGCGGAACGTACAAGTTTGCTGAAAAGACTAAGCGTCTTCGAAACAACACCACGTCGGGACATGCGCGCCAGCACGGACAACTACGTATCACCCACATTGTCACTCGCTTCCGAGACCAATCTGCGCCTCGCCGGATACCAGCCGGCAACCAGCGCGTGAATTTTTTTTTGCAAACAACCTGGCCGTAGAGTGTAAGGTGAGAGGGTTCGAGTGCGGAAGGAAACAAATATTCAGTGTGAAAGGGGAAGAATCCATCCACGTGGGACGACCATGACCGAGCTATTAACGACTCGATTTGATTGATTCAACAGAAAGTGGAAGCGAAGGCAGGCTCGCCGCAGGGTGCCATCGGCCCTCCGCTAGCACAACACGCGATATGGGGCTTACCAACGCGGAACCGGGACAGACGCAGCCATCAAAGCTTTATACGAGTCTGCACAGCGTTTTCATTCGACTCTGCCAGAAGCTTTCCCTAGCTCGTAAGTGCTATCTGGCTTTGGCTATCACGCCTGGGAACGGAGTCCGAGAGACGGAATACACGGTTCCATTTACAAGCAGTAACCCGCGCTCAATTACAGACGGAAACCAATTACGCGACGCCTGCGGAAAACTAACTTCTGCCCGCCTGTATGAGAGGAGGTTGTAAACGAACTCCGGAAGCCCCAGCGTTACGAATCCAGCCCGCTTCCCGCATCTGTCCGGCTATTGAATCCTACGTAAGTATATTTTACGCCTTGCCGCACTTTTACAGCCTCCATTTAAGCAATGCAGCGCCCGACTGAGCCTTCATCCAAAGGGTGTTGAGGCCGACTCGATCCCCTTGCCCAGCGTGCCAACGCAAAAGAGAGTGCCGAGCAGTCTTCAATATCTTCAATTCTTGTTATTTCGGGGCGCTTTTCAAACTTGATCTGCGTACACCTGTTTTTGTAATTCTGAAATATTTAACCATTACTTTGTGTCGAAGAACTAAAAAAAAAATTAAAAAACAGCTACCTTATAATTTTGTTCATTTATTTTTCCGATTGTTCCTATTGGAGCTATATGCTATAGTCGTCAGATCCGGCTCGTATCGACTTATGTACTACCTGCAATAGAAACACAAATTTTTGGAAAGTTTCATGCAGATAGCTTTAAACCTAAGGGTTTAGTTTGCGAAGAAACGGTCGAACAGACGGACGGACAGACGGAGAGTCGGGCATTGCTTTATCGACTCACCTATTGATCCTTAACAAGAATATATACACTTTATGGTGCCGGAAATTAGAATACCCTCTGCAAGGGTATTAAAAAACCTAGCTTGCCCAGACTTTACACCTTCGAAATACATACCAAAGCCAATGATTGCAAGTAAGAAGCTGTACTAAGGCAACTAACTAACGTACATCAGTTGGAAAATGATGAAGTCGAAACAAAAATACTCGTACAAAAAAAAGTGATTTGCAATTTACTGAGAAAAGCTACCGATAAGATGGTCATTACCTATCTTTAATCGAGAGATCTTTAGGACGGTTATTTTCGACAAGTTCTTAAAATGGATGGAACTCGCGGTGGTGACAAAGGCGTTCTTAGAAATGGTTTGTCGGTCCTGGACTGAACAGGCGGTAAGGGAATTGACAGAAAACCGTAATACAGATGCTGACGGATCAACTCGGCCTCTTGTAAGACCCAAGCCGTTCTTAAACAATAAATTCTCGCGATAATATTCCATCGGTTTGAAGGAGCTTAGCCTGGTTTCCGACTACGCGCACAGTGGCTCGTTATTCAAAAACTCGTTGCAAAATCGAATTTCGTGATGTTAGGATTTTACTCTTTAGGAATTGATCAAGCTATTTAAAAAACAAAATTTTATAACAATTTTTCCGAATTTGAAGAAAGGTAGAACAACTGCTGAATAGGAAAATTTAAACTAATTTTTCTCAAAAAGTTGTTAAGCCAAATCTGATTGTTTTGTAGGGAAATATTTAGCTTAACATTTTTTTGATGAGTAACGGGTATCTTATAGTCGGGGAACTCGATTAAAGCGTTCTTCCTTGTTTTGTTTTATTTTTCCATCGCAATGTAGTTATTTAGTTGCATCCAAAGTTCCGAATTAAATTTTCAGTAAAAACCATGTTGAGCTTAGGTTTCTTTTAGATGTTCAGCTTTTATTTCTCATTTAGGATTGATTTCTCTAAAGTCTATGTCTGGTCGACAGACCTTTGCGCACAGCGGTGCTCCCGCTAACAGTTCTTTTGTCCTGTCTCTCTACTGCAGCGATTACCGGCAGGGCAGCGACTGAACAACGGCCGAGCAGCGGCAGAGGGGCGGCAGGGGAGCGCGATTTTAAAAATTGTTTGAGTCTACCGATTGATATGACCGAAACTCACGCATTGAGTCCAAACCCTATGGTCAGACATGCCTCAGAGTGACAGTACAAAGCAAAGCACAAATCTGAGCTGGATGGCCGTTTTTGCTCTGGTCAAAATAATAAGTAAACTATTGGTTTTACTACATTTAAAGATAGATATGTTGGTTTTTATTAACTTCTTGCTTATTAAAATATATTCGAGTTAAAAAAAAATTATTTAGATGGGCCGAGACTTGAAAAAACGAATATCCGTAAATCTTTAAAATTGTGGAGTCTTCGGGAAATTGCGAAAAGTCTTGGACGCTCGGTGTGTTTTGTTCAAAATGCATTTAAATCCAATGTTAATGTTGAATAGCGAGGACTAAAGAAGAAATGTTCACAATAAACAGACCCGCATCGTCAGACTTGCAGAAAAGGATGCCTTTATGTCTTCCAAGCCCATTGCCACCCAAACGGGAAATGAAATTTAATCTCAAATGGTTCATCGTAGACTTAACAAGAAAGAAAGCAAACTTCGGCAAGCCGAAGTTTATATACCCTTGCAGCTATTGCAAGAATTTAACATTTTTGAAAACATTAAAATTATGATTTACTGCGTATATGTTTTAAAACATTGAAGCTATGATGATTAGCAGCTCAATTATTTGATAGTTACTTTATATATTTTTATTATTTCTATGGGAGCTATATGATATAGACGTCCGATTTTGATAAAATCTAAACCATAATTCTGAAATATTTAACCATTGCTATATGTCGAAGAACTGAACAAAAAATTAAAAAACAGAAAAGTTATAATTTTTTCATTTATTTTTCCGATTGTTCCTATGGGAGCTATATGCTATAGTCGTCCGATTTTGATATAATTTAAACCGTAAATCGAAAATATTAAACCATTACTAAATGTCGAAGGACTAAACAAAAAATTAAAAAACAGCAAAGTTATAATTTTTTCATTTATTTTTCCGATTGTTCCTATGGGAGCTATATGCTATAGTCGTCCGATTTTGATATAATTTAAACCGTAAATCGAAAATATTTAACCAGTACTAAATGTCGAAGGACTAAACAAAAAATTAAAAAACAGAAAAGTTATAATTTTTTTCATTTATTTTTCCGATTGTTCCTATGGGAGCTATATGCTATAGTCGTCCGATTTTGATATAATTTAAACCGTAAATCGGAAATATTTAACCATTACTAAATGTCGAAGAACTAAACAAAAAATTAAAAAACAGCAAAGTTATAATTTTTTTTCATTTATTTTTCCGATTGTTCCTATGGGAGCTATATGCTATAGTCGTCCGATCCGGCTCGTTCCGACTTATATACTACCTGCAATAGAAAGACAACTTTTGGGAAAGTTTCATGCAGATAGCTTTAAAACTGAGAGACTAGTTTGCATATAAACGGACGGACAGACGGACAGACGGACATGGCTAGATCGACTCGCCTAGTGATGCTGATCAAGAATATATATACTTTATAGGGTCGGAGATGTCTCCTTCACTGCGTTGCAAACTTCTGACTGAAATTATAATACCCTCTGCAAGGGTATAAAAATGCAGGCCTACCCGTAAAATTTGCATTTCGTCGAGAAAAAAATTTAATGATGAGGCGACAGTTTGCTTAACATCACTTGGAATGGTCTGAACCAGAAGGCTCTAAAATGTGTAATAATATTTTATGGAGCGACGAATCAAAGAAAAACCTTTTTCGCCCAAATGTTAAAAAATTTGACGCCCGGTACACTAAGAAGACCGTTAAGCACGGAGTCGGATGCGTAATGTTTTATGGATTTTTTTCTTATCAGGGCGTTGGTCCTGTACATCTCATTACTGATACTATGACCCGATTTGGTTGTAAAAGATGGATAATACGACGTTATGCTACCATGTGCTGAGGAAACCTTGCGATGGGCCTTTCAACAAACCAAAACACACCTCAAAGCTGGTCAAGGCTTGGTGTGCAGAAAACCAGGTGAACGATATGAGATGGGCAAGCCAGTCTCCGGGCTTAAATCCAATAGAAAACGTTTGGGGAGACTTAAAACGTTGAATCGGAAGAAATACTTTTTGAAATGGCGAGGAATTGTGCAGATTTGAGCAAAAAACGTGGTATGAAATTCCAGTGGAGACCTGTCGCAAACTTATATCTAGTACGCCCTAAAGGAATGGCCATATCCTTCTGACCTTCCGTCCGTTTCTATGCGAACTAGTCTCTCAGTTTTAAAGTCCGTGACTTTTTACCAAAAGTTGACTTCTTACTGCAGGTAGGAAAGTCGGAACAAGACGGATCGGACGACTTTAGAAAAAAGGCTCCCATAGGAACAATCGGGAAAATAAATGAAAACAAGTAAATCATTAGTTTAATGTATTCAAAAATATTTAATTCTTGCAATAGCTGTAAGGGTATATGAACTTCGGCTTGCCGAAGTTTGTTTTCTTTCTTGTTAATTATAAAAAAAATATTTCGGTATTTCGCTGAATTCTTTGATCATTCTTGTGCACACGGTTCGTACATAAGCTATGTTAAGTCAACAAAGCCATGTTTATTGAGTATTGCTCTTCGCTGTATTTAAATTTGAGAAAACTTTCTCATCACTTTGCTGATCTGTTGAGGGTATCAGCCATTTTTGTATACTTTTGCGAGGGTATTATAATTTCAGTCAGAAGTTTGCAACGCAGAGGAGGAGACATTTCCGACCCTATAAAGTATATATATTCTTGATCAGCATCACTAGGAGAGGCGATCTAGTCATGTCCGTCTGTCCGTCCGTCCGTCTGTCTGTCCGTCTGTCCGTCCGTCTGTCCGTTCGTCCGTCCGTTTCTACGCAAACTAGTCTCTCAGTTTTAAAGCTATCTGAATGAATCTTTCCCAAAAGTTGTCTTTCTATTGCAGGTAGTACATAAGTCGGAACTAGCCGGATCTGACGACTATAGCATATAGCTCCCATAGGAACAATCGGAAAAAAAATGAAAAATATTATAATTTTCCTGTTTTTCAATTTTTTTTAGTTCTTCGACATCTGGTAATGGTTAAATATTTCAGAATTATGGTTTAAATTACAGCAATACCGGACGAATATTTTTAAAAATTCTTCTTGACTTTTTAATAATTCTATAGTTTAGAATTTCTCTTTTAGTTTTATATGAATCGGGAAACGAAATTATATAGCTGCCATAGGAACTATACAATAATTGATATGCAAATCATAACAGCTTAAATGATTTTAAGCATAGAGGCATCAAATCAAAATTTTGTTGTTTTCAGGAATATTTAATTTTTGCAATAGTTGCAAGGGCATGGTGGTATATGATCTTCGGCTTGCGGAAGCTTGCTTCCTTTCTCATTTTTAAATAAAAAATTAAAAAAAAAAAACTTTATTTCTATTCAATTAGTTTTGAAATCGGCACAAAGCTGCATAATAATATTTGCCTTGTTACTTAACAATTTTAAAGCAGCGTGCATTTTAAAAATGTCTTTCATATAGTTTTTTACATTTAATTTGCTGACTGTTTTAATTATTTTCCAAACATAATGTAACTCTCTTTTTTGTGGGTACATTTGAAGAAATGTTATTGGTTTTCATCAACTTACCGTTTTTTTTTTTTTTTTTTTTTGCCTTTATTAATTTATTAAGAAAAAAACTTTAATGTATTTTGAATATTTTTGTTAAATGTTCTTATTAATTTGTACATGAGACCTTAAATCAAATTTTTTGTTAAAGTTCTCCAAATCCATGACCAGGAGGCGTCTCCATATTACGTGGACATTGAAAAATCCGAAGAACGCAGTTCTAAACCCCTGTCATTAAAAAAAAATATTTTTTGTCTTTAATATCCTCGCTTATGCTTTCATTTGCATAGCTTTCTGCTCATTCAAATAAGCATAAAATGCTTATTTTAAAGATCTCAAATGGGTTGCATTTTTAAGCGCTGTATAACTTCCAAAAGCGAGTTTTAGAGAAAAATGTGTTATAGATCAAATGTTATAAGGACTCGCAAATAAAAAGTAGCTAAACTGGCGCATACAACAAAATATATAATTCTGTAATTATTATAAGAAGAGGACGAAAAAATTATAATGGACCATAAATAAAAAAATATAAAAAAGACCTTAAAAACAGCCTTTTATGGATATTATATTTATTTTTTCATTTAAGCAGTTTTCCCAATAAACGATCGGGCTTTCCAAAAAGTGGTAGAACAAAAGTTTTTCAGCTCGAGCTGCTTAATACAGTTAAATGTTTTAGGAACCTAAAACATCGCTTTGATACGCACAAACAAACTAACAGAAGCACAAAAGTTTCCATTTGGAAAATTCAGTCTAAATCTTTGTCTATTAAATATCTGTTGAAAGGAGTTTGGGATTGAGATGATTGAGGTCTCGTTGGACGCTTTTTAGAGCCAGAACAGAATACAACTTTTTGCTCTACCGACATCATCAGCTGAGAAAATACCATTTTTTTGCACTTTCAGCCGCATTTTTCGGGAACAAAAAGTTTTTCTAAGACTCTTAGTATTCACAAACTGTTATAAAAGCGATACCTCTTGATTGATATATGATTTATTAGGATCGGACAAATCTTTGCTGACTTCGAATATTGCGGCTATATATAGTAGTCTCCATGCCCACGCTTTCTGGTGCTCATCGTCATTACATGGACGGCCGTCCACAGTTATATTTTTTATTAAGTTTTTATTCCTTTCCTTTCTACTATCGTTAAAAAATAAAGAAATTTTAAAATCTTAAAAATTAATTTGAAAGCGGTGATTCTTCAGATTTTGATCGTGTGCGTGTGAAGTGTTATCGCAATGTCCTACTGTGCTGAGTTCAAAACAGAAGTGACTGCTGCCCAGCCTCGCTGCTTTGACGCTGTTCGCTGTTCCTCGTTTTGCCAACGCGCCTATCATATCGCTTGTGTTGACCCCAGGCAAAGGCGGTCAAACTTCTAACAAACTCGCCGAATATTTTGTGGCAATGCGCTAGTAGTGTGTTAGCGAATGATTCGCATTCTAAAATTGACGAACTGGTTGTTAAAATGGAAAATTTCGAGCAAATGTTGCTCAGCGATCTCCAAATATTTACTTTAAACCTCGCCATCCAAGGGCTACCGTTCAAGCAACTCCGGAGTTGTATGCGTCGTTAACTCGAATAATAACCCTTTTATGTTTCTTCAAGTTTGAAAAAATAAAAAGAGGAACAAAAGCAAAAGACGAGTTGTTGGAGCTGGTTCTAATACAGATGACTTTCAAGTCTTGCAGAGCAATAAATATTTGCATGCTGGAAAGTTCTAAGCAGTAACGGTTCCAAAGACTATTTTAAAATATGTGTCTGCTAAGCTGAACTGAACACAGACTCTGAAAGTTTAACTTGCTTTAAGCTTGTAAAAAAGGATGTTGGTGTTAAATCCCTAAACTTGGAGTCCCTGAGCAAATATATGAAATTGAGTTCAAAAATGATTTTTGGCCGCTTTCATTGAAGGTCAAAAGGTTTGTACATAGAGAAAAGGCCAATGCAGGCCTATTTCTGGCGGACCTAGCTGGACCTTCACCAACTTCAAGCCCCCCTTGGTGCCCTTGATAGATTATGGAAGTCTGCGCCCGATTCAGTTGGTGACAGAGTCGTTAGATGTTGCTCCTGTTATTGTGAGTACACCTCCGCTAAATATTTATTTCCAAGATATATCGGGAACAAAGGTTGAACAAGTTATTTTGCCCATATCTCAATGTGTGATTGATGTCATAAGTCTAGTTGAAACATGGCTCAACGCGAACCTTTACCCAAATGAATTCGACTCTAACAGGGATTGTACAAAACAAGAAAGAAAGCAAACTTCGGCAAGCCGAAGTTTATATACCCTTGCAGCTATTGCAAGAATTTAACATTTTTGAAAACATTAAAATTATGATTTACTGCGTATATGTTTTAAAACATTGAAGCTATGATGATTAGCAGCTCAATTATTTGATAGTTACTTTATATATTTTTATTATTTCTATGGGAGCTATATGATATAGACGTCCGATTTTGATAAAATCTAAACCATAATTCTGAAATATTTAACCATTGCTATATGTCGAAGAACTGAACAAAAAATTAAAAAACAGAAAAGTTATAATTTTTTTCATTTATTTTTCCGATTGTTCCTATGGGAGCTATATGCTATAGTCGTCCGATTTTGATATAATTTAAACCGTAAATCGAAAATATTAAACCATTACTAAATGTCGAAGGACTAAACAAAAAATTAAAAAACAGCAAAGTTATAATTTTTTAATTTATTTTTCCGATTGTTCCTATGGGAGCTATATGCTATAGTCGTCCGATTTTGATAAAATCTAAACCATAATTCTGAAATATTTAACCATTGCTATATGTCGAAGAACTGAACAAAAAATTAAAAAACAGAAAAGTTATAATTTTTTTCATTTATTTTTCCGATTGTTCCTATGGGAGCTATATGCTATAGTCGTCCGATTTTGATATAATTTAAACCGTAAATCGAAAATATTAAACCATTACTAAATGTCGAAGGACTAAACAAAAAATTAAAAAACAGCAAAGTTATAATTTTTTAATTTATTTTTCCGATTGTTCCTATGGGAGCTATATGCTATAGTCGTCCGATTTTGATATAATTTAAACCGTAAATCGAAAATATTTAACCAGTACTAAATGTCGAAGGACTAAACAAAAAATTAAAAAACAGAAAAGTTATAATTTTTTTTCATTTATTTTTCCGATTGTTCCTATGGGAGCTATATGCTATAGTCGTCCGATTTTGATATAATTTAAACCGTAAATCGGAAATATTTAACCATTACTAAATGTCGAAGAACTAAACAAAAAATTAAAAAACAGCAAAGTTATAATTTTTTTTCATTTATTTTTCCGATTGTTCCTATGGGAGCTATATGCTATAGTCGTCCGATCCGTCTCGTTCCGACTTATATACTACCTGCAATAGAAAGACAACTTTTGGGAAAGTTTCATGCAGATAGCTTTAAAACTGAGAGACTAGTTTGCATATAAACGGACGGACAGACGGACAGACGCACGGACAGACGGACAGACGGACATGGCTAGATCGACTCGCCTAGTGATGCTGATCAAGAATATATATACTTTATAGGGTCGGAGATGTCTCCTTCACTGCGTTGCAAACTTCTGACTGAAATTATAATACCCTCTGCAAGGGTATAAAAACACACTGCACTAGATGAGGCGGCGATATTGTTGCTGTGAGTGGTAGTTTGCAATGCTTGTCAATTGGCCTCTTTATTAAAAATACCAAGTTGCCGTTTCTAAAAAAGGATTACCGGATTCTCTACTTATTGTGGCATCGTATATACCCCCGAAAAATAGATATTCGCTCTAGAAGGACTACTTGCAGGTTGAAACTAACGATGCCCGGCAGCTCGAAACTAACGATGCCTCACATTCCCACATCCCACTAGAAAATCCAAGTAGTTCGTTCCTCTAAAACGACCCAGAACACTACGAACCCGACGTACTCGAACGACGAGACACGAGCCACAACGCATCGTCGACACCAAGCAGTGCATAATCGGCCCTCCCGAAGCGTCAACACCAATCAGTACACTCAGCCATCACATATCTGCAACGCCAAGCAGTTCCTCGAACCATTGCGCAGTGCCAGCTGTAAGCAGTGCAACATATGACCCTTCCGTAGCGCCGATCCCGCACACAAAGCAGTGCGATACTCAACGATCTGCGATATACTCGGCCCTTCCGCAGCGTCGATATCAACAAGCAGTACCACATTCGGCCCTTCAGCAGCGCCGACGTCACTTATCAAGAAGCATCACGTTCGATATAATTATAGTTAGAAAACGTAGTCTTAATCAATCGTACTATTAAAATATAACCATACTCTGTAGCGTTCGGTTTGTGTTATTCTTTGGAGAAAGGGATGTAAACCGATCAAAAGAGGAAATAAATTTCTGTCTCGAACCCTGGCCACGGCGAGCTATACCGCCTCCCAAAACAGGGTCGTTACAGTGGCGCCCGAGCAAATTGAACACAAAAAGACAGTATCCTCAAATAGAAACACCAAAGATCGTTTACCCTCTTCCTCAACAAAACACAAAATAACACAATGGCAGACAAGTTAACTAGAGGCTGGATAAGCAATGCCAATAAAGCCCAACTGGAAGCCTATCTAATAGAATTCGAGGTCAAACCAGAAACACTGAGGGAGGACATGCGAAGACAAATGTCGGATTTTATAAAGAACGGCAACCACGGCGAGGAAACTATCAAATGCCTTTTAGAACTGGCTCAGAAACACGCAAGAAGCCCATCACCAGCACCTAACGGAACAGGAAACCAACCGAAAGGCATTAGTGGGACAACCGACACAGAGGAACATATCGAGGAAAAGCATTAATATCTGCAAGTGCCGAGCCCGACGAAGTTTGTCGAAGGAAAACCTAGACCTAAGCCCACAAGGACAGAAGGAAATAAAGTGGCCACGATGGGAGTAATACGAAGTTGGGGAGAAGAATACGACGGAACTGGAAACCCGGAAGAGTTCATTAGTAAAACAGAGGAATTAGCAGAGGCATACGGCATAGATTTAGTACATGCAGCAGGAGCAATGGTAATACTTCTTAGAGGCTGTGCCTTGGATTGGTGGCATACCCACCCAAACCCGATGCCGTCATGGAGCACCTTCCGGAAAGAATTCCTAGAGTATAACAGGCTAGCGGATCATGAGGAGAAAGCTATGGAAAGCATCACACATAGACACCAGGGCGAGAACGAGCCAGCGAAGGAATATGCGCTAGAACTCAGGAAAATCATGCGATTCACTACGCTCACAGAAGAAAAAAAACTGGAGTGGGTATACCGAAACAGTCGAATGGAGTTCAAGCGATATGCCAAACCCTAGTGGAATACCTCCGACTAGCCGAGGAATTCGAGGCACTACAACCACATGGGTACACAGCACAGCAGACAACGCAACAAACACCGGAAATTCGCTTGAGACACCAACCACCAGGAAGTTACTGGAGACCACAAAGAAACCAATGGAGACCCCAAGAAACACAACCAATACTTAACAGAGGCGTCACAAGATCTTGGGACATGAGCAATAGATGCTCGCGGTGCAAAGCAGTGGGACACATAGCACGCGGATGCAATAACCAACCAAGACTGTTTTGCTGGGTATGCGGACAGGATGGAATACGAACAATTCATTGCTGCCGCAGGAATGAAACGACGGGAAACGGAAGACGCCCATGGTATCAGAGCGGGCACCCGGGGGACACACCACACCCGCAACATCAATAAAGTTCAACGGTCGACGCCTACTAGCACAAGTCAACATAGGTGCAACAAAAGTGCAATTGGCACAAGTGCCACAAGGAGTTTAATCGGCAAAGAACTAGCCAACAGAATAGCAGGAGCAAGAAACACAAGAGACACGGCATAGGATCACTAGATGTTCAGCTCTACAATAATGCTCACTGAATAATGTACACTAAAAGCTTTAAAAAACTAAAAAATCTTCAAAATGAATTTTACGACGGTTCTTATATTCGCATGATCAGGCAGACTGTGTATGGATGGTCTCTGGACAGGGTACAGATCTCAGTCGGATCCAGAAGTCCTTTGCAAGAAATTTGTAAATAACCAAGCGAACGATGCGAACGAGGCCTCTGATCATTTCGATGGACAGGCGCCCAAGTCTTTTAATGCGCGTCGGACGCCGGAGCCTTTGCTTTCTCGTCGGATGTAAAAATCCACCAGGCTGGACCTTCGGGCGAGGCCAAACCCGCTAGTCTAAAGTTTCGCGGCAGATACGAAAAATCTACTGGGCTAGATCTTCGGGCTAGGCCAAACCGGATAGTGGTGGAGGGTGACGAGGGGAAGATAAGATACAGTTGACCATTCGGGAAGGGGGTCAACCAGCAAGTCCAACTACTACGGAAGAGAGAAACTAGGGGAACAGACCAGTCGGGAATGGGAGAAGGAAACTAGGGAAATAGACCAGTCGGAAATGGTGTCCACGCGCAAGCCGCAATCATTCAGGGAGAGGAAAACTAGGGTAATAGACCAGTCGCTAATGGTGTCCACGCGCAGACCACAATCACTACGGGAGAAGGAATCTAGGGTAATAGACCAGTCGGGAATGGTGTCCAAGGAAGAAGGAAACTACTGTGATGTGTTAAGGGCGTCAAAATACAAGTGTCTGCACCCGAGAAGGTATGCCTTCTCTTCCAGTGTGTGTGAATGTGTGAGTTTGTCAAATATATTTAAGAAAATCAGACAAACAGACAATTTAAATTTTTATTTTCAACCATTTTTGTGGCTTCCTTCTGCTTTGCTTTCTGCACTATTCCCTTACCAGGGCGAATAAAAATGAAAGGAAGCTTTGGTCACTGGTGAAGAAAATTTTAAAAATATTCTTTTTTCTTTTAAAAGGAATTACTTTGTACCAATCTAAAATCATAAAAGTATACATCGGTATCTATGATAATAAAAAATGCAATGATTTGTCTATCGGCTAAAAATTGGTATACATAATAATTGCTTATGATACATGTATGCCAATTCTTTTGGTTCTAATAAAATCTTTTCATTTGCTGTTGGTATACACAATATGTAAGACTTAAATGTAAATGATATATTCTTAAACGATCTTAGATATAATAAGAATAAGAATAAGAATAGCAGCCTTTTTTAAAGATCCTAAGAAAATACATTTTTAAAAGCAATTTTATTAGAAGAACCGCAAATATATTTAGTTCACGTTTATAAAGTGTACTTAACGTTTCGCTAAAAATGCTTACCCGCAGAGACCCCCCACTTTTCTGCACATACAGGCACCCACATACGTATATGTATACAAAAGGCAGCCTCATCAATTTCAAGCATTATGCCGTAAAAATATTAAAAAGAATAATTTGCCTCTTCTTTATGTAACATATATATATAAAATGGTATAGATAGGGCGAACGGAACGGGGACCCAATGCCCAACTCCTCCCAACGCCCCCTTCTTCCACCCAACGAAAATTTACTCTTTTTATACCCTTGCAGAGGGTATTATAATTTCAGTCAGAAGTTTGCAACGCAGTGAAGGAGACGTTTCCGACCCTATAAAGTATATATATTCTTGATCAGCATCACTAGTAGAGTCGATCTAGCCATGTCCGTCTGTCCGTCCGTCTGTCCGTCTGTCCGTCCGTCTGTCCGTCTGTCCGTCCGTTTATATGCAAACTAGTCTCTCAGTTTTAAAGCTATCTGCATGAAACTTTCCCAAAAGTTGTCTTTCTATTGCAGGTAGTATATAAGTCGGAACGAGCCGGATCGGACGACTATAGCATATAGCTCCCATAGGAACAATCGGAAAAATAAATGAAAAAAAATTATAACTTTGCTGTTTTTTAATTTTTTGTTTAGTTCTTCGAGATATAGTAATGGTTAAATATTTCAGAATTATGTTTTAAATTTCATCAAAATCGGACGACTATAGCATATAGCTCCCATAGGAACAATCGGAAAAATAAATGAAAAAAAATTATAACTTTTCTGTTTTTTAATTTTTTGTTTAGTTCTTCGACATATAGCAATGTTTAATTATTTCAGAACTATGGTTTAAATTTTATCAAAATCGGACGTCTATAGCATATAGCTCCCATAGAAATAATAAAAATATATAAAATAACTATCTAATAATTGAGCTGCAAATCATCATAGTTTCAATGTTTTTCAGCATATACTCAAGTAAATCATAATTTAAATGTTTTCAAAAGTATTTAATTCATGCAATAGCTGCAAGGGTATATGAACTTCGGCTTGCCGAAGTTTGCTTTCTTTCTTGTTATGAGAGTTATTTAGTTCAACAAAAAAGAAAATATCCAAGGATACAAGCGCATGGGACAAGAAGTTCATTCCTTTTAAAATCATGACATACACATCAGAACTCGCTGTCATTTGCATTTTCCCAGCACTCGTCATGTCGGCCTAGACATTTTCCGTTCTTGGTCGACTTCTGTTTTGTCCTAAATGTCGACCAGTCGGGAATGGTGTCCACGCGCAGGTCGCAATCACTACGGGAGTATGAAACTAGGGTAATAGACCAGTCGTAAATGGTGTGCTCGCGTAGGTCGCAATCACTACGTTACAGTAAGGATCACTGGCTAGCTACGAATAAAAAACACAAATGAGAAATTTAATTTCCTTATATCTTTTTATTACACCCTTGCAGAGGGTATTATAATTTCAGCCAGAAGTTTGAAATGCTGTGAAGGAGACGTTTGCGACCGCGACCCTAAAAGAATATATATCACTAGGAGAGTCGATCTAGCCATTTCCGTCTGTCCGTCCGTTCGTTTCTACGCAATAAAGTCTCTCAGTTTTAAAGCTATTTGCATGAAATTTTCCCAAAAGTTGTCTTTCAATTGCAGGTAGTACATAAGGAACAATAAAAATATTAAAAACAAAATTTTTTAAAAGTTTTACTTCTGTTTTGTAATTTTTTTAAATTTTCTTTTATATGCTATAGTCGTCCGATTTTGATGAAATTTAAAACGTAATTCTGAAATATTTTACCATTACTTTATGTCGAAGAACTAAAAAAAAAAAATTAAAAAACAGTAAAGTTATTTTTTTTATTTATTTTTATGATTGTTCCTATGGGAGCTATATGCTATAGTCGTCCGATTTTGATGAAATTTAAACCGTAAGTCGGAAATATTTAACAATTACTATATCTCGAAGAACTAATAAAAAAACACCAAAGTTATAATTTTTTTAAATTTATTATTCCGATTGTTCCTATGGGAGCTATATGCTATAGTCGTCCGATCCGGCTCGTTCCGACTTATATACTACCTGCAATAGAAAGACAATTTTTGGGAAAGTTTAATGCAGTAGCTTTTAAACTGACAGGCTAGTTTGCGTAGAAACGGACGGACAGACTGACAGACGGACGGACAGACGGACAGACGGACAGACGGACGGACAGACGGACATGGCTAGATCGACTCTACTAGTGATGCCGATCAAGAATATATATACTTTATAATTTAAAAATATAAATTAAATCAAAAAATTCGTTAAAAGTCATCGAAAGAAGGTAGTGTATAGTATGGGGCGTTTACCATGTGGCTTAAAATTTTAGCTTGGTAAGACTCAATAAGTTTTATGGAAGTTTTACAGCCAGTGCCCCAGGAAAGGGAGCAAATTAATATAGCCTTCAAAATCCGTCTTTTTGTTTTTAAGGAGAGTCCACTGCCTGGTGTAAGGAACATGGCCGAGCACAAATCCTTGAGGAACTCCAGCCAGTATAGGCCGTGTTGCACATTTTGACCTTCGAACATCCACCAGAAACGTTCTGCCGACAAGAAATAAACGAAGAAGATTGACCTATATCAAAGGAAAAATTGGCTTAGGCTTATAGAGTAAGCCGCAGTGCCAAAAACGATCAAAGGCTTGTTTCTCGTGTAGAAATACTCCGCACCAATACTTGTTCGCCTCAAAGGCTTTCAGAACATGATTAACTACCCGATACATCTGTTCAGCAGCACCATGCAGACTCCTAAAACAAAACTGGTGATCAGGGTTTGCGTCATGGAAAGGATCAAAACTTAGAAGTTGTTTGAGGAGAATGCGCTCGAAGATCTTGGAGAAGGTCGGTAGACGGCTTATAGGCCGGAATGAGTCGGCACATCGGGGGAGGCACCTTTTTTTTAAGGGATCATAACAACATTAGCGTGCTTCCATTGCTTTGGATAATATAAAAGAACAATCATGCATTCGAAATGCGCGTTAGGGAGGAAATAGCAGCCACCGGAAGCGCTGTAGCCACTTTCCCGTCAATACTGTCATGCTTAGGAGCTTTTTTCGACTGGACTTCATCAAGAGCTACCGTAGCAGCAGTTTCCTCTTCCGTGGCCAAGTCAAAAAGCTCGAACCTTTATTCTACACAGTCAGCAAATTCGTTAGCTATCTCATTGGCCTTTTTAATTTAAGTACCATCAGAACGAAGTAAGGGCAGCTTTTTAAGTGGTTGCACGAGTGCATTTCCACAGCTCTTAGCCACGATCAGCATCTGGTTCAATCGCACTGAGTTTGCGGAGGAAAAGGTACGACTTGACCTTGTAAAGTGCTTTCCTTTTAGAGAATCGGCCAAAAATGTACCGGCAATTCATTGTAGTTCTTCTAGTCCTCAAGACAAGTTTCAGTTAATTTGGTGGAGAAACAATAATTCAAAAACAATAAACCCGTTGCAGTTATTTCGGTTGAACATTGTCACTTATGGGCTTGCGGTTGCATCTTTTCTCGCCATCAGAAGCCACGTTGGCCACAATCATTCGACAACATGGGAATCAAAGAAGCTGATCTTGAGAAACGAAAAGCTACATCGCTCAAATATACTGGATCTGAAGAAACCATCCTCGATAATATTCTAAGTAGAATTCGTGTTTTAAGAATCACAGCTTACGTTTTGTAGGTGTTCAGCAAAGTTCCTGCAAGCAAAAATCCAGCAATCGAGTTGCAGCAATCATTTTTATACCCTTGCAGAGGGTATTATAATTTCAGTCAGAAGTTTGCAACGCAGTGAAGGAGACGTTTCCGACCCTATAAAGTATATATATTCTTGATCAGCATCACTAGTAGAGTCGATCTAGCCATGTCCGTCTGTCAGTCCGCCTGTCCTTCTGTCAGTCTGCCCGTCCGTTTCTACGCAAACTAGTCTCTCAGTTTTAAAGATATCTGCATGAAACTTTCCCAAAAGTTGTCTTTCTATTGCAGGTAGTATATAAGTCGGAACGAGCCAGATCGGACGACTATAGCATATAGCTCCCATAGGAGCAATCGAAAAAAAATAAAAAAAATTATAACTTTGCTGTTTTTCATTTTTTTTTTAGTTCTTCGATATATAGTAAAGGTTAAATATTTCAGAACTATGGATTAAATTTCATCAAAATTGGATATAGCTCCCATAGGAACAATCGGAAAAATAAATGAAAAAAATTATAACTTTGCTGTTTTTTAAATTTTTTGTTTAGTTCTTCGACGTTTAGTAATGGTTAAATATTTCCGATTTACGGTTTAAATTTCATCAAAATCGGACGACTAAAGCATATAGCTCCCATAGGAACAATCTGAAAAATAAATGAAAAAAAATAATAACTTTGCTGTTTTTTAATTTTTTGTTTAGTTCTTCGAGATATAGTAATGGTTTAATATTTCAGAATTACGGTTTAAATTCATCAAAATCGGACGACTATAGCATATAACTCTCATAGGAACAATCGGAAAAATAAATGAAAAAAAATTATAACTTTTCTGTTTTTTAAGTTTTTGTTTAGTTCTTCGACATATAGCAATGTTTAATTATTTCAGAATTATGGTTCGAATTTTATCAAAAACGGACGTCTATATCATATAGCTCCCATAGAAATAATAAAAAAAATATATAAAATAACTATCTAATAATTGAGCTGCAAATCATCATAGCTTCAATGTTTTTAAACATATACGCAAGTAAATCATAATTAAAATGTTTTCAAAAGTATTTAATTCTTGCAATAGCTGCAAGGGTATATGAACTTCGGCTTGCCGAAGTTTACTTTCTTTCTTGTTTTTAACGTAGGACTGATTCAACAGCAAACTTATGCAATGGAAATAGATACTTTAATGAAGGGTAAAGTCCTTGGCTCGGATCTTCCGAGGCTAACGTCATTTCTTTCGGAAATAACTATCGGTAACAGCACTGCGAGCCTCATCCGTGTGGGAGGACGACTAGAAAATGATCACCTTTATTGCCAAGTGATCAAAAATTCACCCACAAATTCGTCAAATTTCTTCACCAAACTATTATGCACGCAGGGACAAAGGCGCTTATCGGAATCTTCAGCCTCCAAATATGGATCGTCAATTCTCGTCGACTTGTTAGCAAAGTAGTGCCGAACTGTGTCCACTGCTATCACTATAAGCCAAGCCACGTTTGCTGGTCTAAATCACGAGGTCACTTGTTGCTAACGAAGCCCTTTTCTGTCTCTGGAGTCGACCTGTGGACCACACAGTCTAACGTTCTCTCTCCTGAAAAAATTCTATTCTGCCTTGGCCTCGCCCGAAGTTAAGGCCGTCGAAAGCTTTCCCTCTTGAGAGAGAACACATACGTCAGAAAGTAGAGAACATGGGATTTTTTGCCTCTGCAGTCAAGGATAACATTATTCAATAGAAATATTCAAGAGAAACTTCTTGCCGGTCGGACGTATTTTGTCACAAACTCTGAAAATTACCAAAATTTCTCATAAAAATCAAATTTTTAAAGCTTTAAACTGTACTCAAACATTTTACCCAGTGGTAACAGCTCTTCGATCGTTCCATGATCGGGTGCATGCAATGGAGGCAGGGTTAGACGCTAGACGGAATGCCAAAAATGCGAGTGATTTGCGTATACACGGAATCCCCTTTATCGCTGGTGAAAGGCTGAGACCCATTTTCAACACAATGTGTCTCTAACTTAATTTAACAGCCGTTCCAAAAGTTAGGAACATTTTCCGGGCGCGAAAGATACAGAACACACATACGGACCCTGTTGTCATTGTAAATATAGAGTCAATAATCGACAAAATACAGGTGTTGAGGGCGGTTGCCGGATACCGAAAGCAAGCAAAACAACAACTAAGACTGCAATTGATTGGGAGTAATTAAAGTGCTGCTAAAGAAAGCTTTACTATTTTTAAAGAGGCAATTCGAGAGAGAAGATAACAACTGCAGTTTTTACGAGCCGGGGGAGAAATAGTGAGAAGTAGTGAAGGCGGTGGCGAAGCTCACTGCGTTGAAAGATTTGAAGATCTTTCATTTTTATTAGCACACGCACTTAATTCAACGACCAGAAGTGTTTCTCTTAATTCATTAACAACTTATGCTGGCGCATTAATAGGAGAGGAGATAATAGCTTTCTTACTGATAATATTTCATGTTTAAATAGAATCTTATAAGTAAGTAAAATATATTTTATGTGTGTGTGTTAAATATATGGGGCAATACTGCCTAAATCCGTACTAATAATGATGAAAGGTATTTTGTATAGTAATACAAGATTTAAATACGATAAGTCACAATAACTATGCGATGACAAAAATTCTTAGAAACTATAAGCATGGTCTAACGATTTGGCATTTGAATGGTCAAAGTATTTATCGTAAAATGGATGAATTTAGGTTTTGTAAACTTTTCAACTCAAATGTCGATATCGTCTGTGTATCAAAAACTTTCTTCCTGTCAGTTGCTAAATATACATGTTATGAATGTCCCGGATACACACTTTATAGATCGGTCCGCGAGGGCCATGCTGGAGGTGTAGCAATTCATGTTAACTCTATAATCGATCTTAAATATTAATTAGCTGTGTTTATAATAAACTGAACAGACAAAAAGACTACAAGGATATTTTAAAATTATAACAACATAATACTGACAGGTTACTTAAACAGCAAGATGCTTAACAATTTGCTCTTCGTGGGGACTAGGAGTAAAAATCATCATTGGGATAACATATTTCACCTGCCAACAGTTGATACACAACCGAGACTACATAACTCTAATATTAACTATTTATATAATATGGATGTACCTGTCAAAGTTAAGACAGTAAAAAAAAAAAAAATATGATGGTATAATAATAATAATAAAAATCTTTTTTAAGTAGAGAAAGCATACTCTCAATGGAATGGTGAATAAGTTTATCAACAACGCTAAGCGTGAATATTTAACCTGCAAGGTATTTAGTGCAATGACAACTGGACAGGTCTGGAAAGAACAAATATATGGGAATTACAAACACAAATGCCTTGATAAATCTGTGTTGATGACCTTAACAGGAAATTCTTGAATACTAATTTACCTGATCCGGACTATAGTGTGAGTGTTTCAACAGAAACAATATATAGTGAAAATAATTGTTTTAATTTTGTTCTTGTAAATCATGTGACGTTCAAGAAGTTATTTTACAAATTCTATCTCAAGCTACAGGACTTGACGATATAAATGTAAAATTATACTACCAAACATAATTAAACAACTGCCCGAAGTCGTGTAAAATTGAAAAAAATTATGCCGATACCAAAGTCCAATAACGAATTCAGACCAATTTCAATAGCGCCTTTTTTGTTCAAATTTTTTAAAAAACTACTTGCGGACAAACAAGTACTACCGACACTAAAAAGATCGCAGAGGAAATACGTAAGGAAATGGATAATAGTTTAATAACTTTTTTAACACTACCAGATTTTTGCAAAGCATTTGATTCAGTTAACAGAATACTTATAATGAAACTGCAGAAAATATTCAAATTTTCAAACAGCTCTAAAACTAATTTCATCGTATATATCTAATAAGAAACAAGCTGTAGTCATTAGGGAAAAGACTTCAAATCTACAAAGAAATTGTCGTGGTGTTTCGTGTTATTTGGTAACTGGGCTACAAAGAATAGATTGAGCTTAAACCACTAAAAGTCATAAGGTTTAATGATATACAAGAAAAATATTGATACTAGTAGCTCTCAGAAGCTTCGAAGAGGAGATGCAGAGCTAAAATATGTTGAGAAAGTCAACAATTTGGGTATCAATTTTGTTATTCGAATGTTGTTTTCTAAAACTTGAGTTGTTCCTAGTCTCTTATATGGGATTGAAATATTTGAAACGAGTGACTCCGCAAGTCGACATAAGATAAAGATAACATTCAATTATATAGCCAGGTACATATATGCTTTGGGTAGGGCTAACCATGTAACAGAAAGCGCAAACAAAATCTTTGACATGAATGTGGACACCAGGGTTGGTTGTACAATTTGAGTTATTTTTCAAAAAATTATAAACACAAGGCAACCGCAGTACCAATACAGCATGTTCCATTTTACTCACAAAAAACTAATAACTAAGTAAGCATTAGGACAAAGCTTGCAAGTTCGGAGAAGCAAATTCTTGTCCAAGCTATTCGCAAGTTGAGCTCCTTGCCTCATATCCTAAAAAGCATTACTAGCCGCAACTAGTTTATATTAAGTCTAGGCACAACTTGCAATTACACTCACGACAAACTAAATTAAACTACAACAAAAAAACTTCATATTTAAAATATGAATATATAAGTAAATAAAATATATTATTAACAAATTAAAATAAACTGAAGTCATAACGCAACTAATTAAAATAAAATTTAATTTATTAAATTAAGAAACTAATGCTTTCGATGTGACTGGCGCAGTAAATAATATGTGATGTACTTGTAGCGCTAGGATAGTAACTATCACATAAATAAATAAATTAATAAATACCGCTCGCTTTCTCCCCGAAGGTCCCATGAGATTTTTGCCTCAGAAGCAAAAGCCAACATCACCAAAACCGCTCACTTTCTTCCCAAAGAATTTCATCCGGCTCGGCCTCGGTCATAGGTGGGGTTTTAGAATCCAACACAGGGTTTGACGGGCAAAAAAAAAACATTTGGCGTGACCGCTAAAAAAACCTCTTCACCTAACGAACAAAACTTTCTAGACCGGTGTCTCGGTGATTTTCGAATTTATTTTAAAGGACTTCTGGCTCAGCCTGAGTTGTGTACCCCGGCCAGAGAGCATCCCTACAAATTTGGTTATTTTCGAAGAATTATGCGTTTATCATTTTGGATTCATCTCTTGACTGCAAGGATCGATATGTCCTTTTCCTTGTATTCACGCTGTGTGTTGAGCTCTGCACAACGTCCAATGGCACATACCTCAGCCTGGAATATGCTGGTATATTGGCCAAGGGATTTGTGGTATTTTATGCGAGGCCCTACCACTCAAGGGCCCGTGCCTTGTTGTGTCAGGGATCCATCTGTGTACCATGCTATGGTGTGTGTAGCCATAGGTTGCACTTCAGACAATGTGCTCCAATCTTTCTTATTTCCTAGGTGTGCTGTGAAGTTTTGCTTGAAGATTAATTCGGCTGTCATTTCATCCCTAGGGTGGAGTATTAGGGGCACCTCACCTAACAGATTAGACGCATCCCTGTTATTTAGAATGCAACCACTACCTGTGCCCTCAGTGCTTATTCTCAGGAGTGTAGCTTTGCGTTGAATTTCAATTACATAGTGGAGTGGTGTTAGCTCCATCAGAATTTCTAAGGCAGTTGTAAGACAGGTCCTCATTGCCCCTGTCATGCATACGCAGGCAAGTCTTTGCAACTTTCCTAGCTGGTTTTGCATGCTGGTGAGCTTAGCTCGTTTACCCTATGCAAGTGCTCCGTAAGTGAGGATTGGTCTCACAATCATTAAGTATAGCCATCGTATAATCTGAGGCCTGGTTCCCCAGGATTTCTCAGCAATTTTCCGAAAGGTATATGTCTCAAGTCATGGCTTATGGCTCAAGTCTTGGTTTTACTTTGCATCTTTATTTTCCATGTCTGAGTAGTGGAAGATGAGTTGTTGAATTTACGGGAATAGAAATTTGTCTTGGCGGTATTAGTAAGTTTGGTCATTTTTTGTCTCAATGACTTAAACACCGCGTAAGCTTGAGGTGTCCTGTACCTTTTCCACTTAATGTACGCCCCGCCACGCTGTAATAATGCGTCTTTGATGTTTTGATGATGTTTAAAACCACGGTTTTTCAGAAGAACGAATAACTCTGCTACGGACAGGTACAAGACAGTTATATAAATAACAAATTTTGTGTTGTAAAAAATTAACTTGTTTCTCTAATGCGGAAAGGGAATATATGTTATACCAATTGCACGAATTAAGGGTTGATTCCAAATGGTCATAGTTGATATTTCTAAAGTCCATTAAAACTATTGGATGGTCAAGGTATTGTAGGTCAAGTGCATAAGTCAAGAATATGACGTCATGTTTTGAAAAGGATGGGACAATAAGTTGGTCATATGTTGCTACTCTGTCTGTATCAGACACAAAAAATAAATCTAAAAGCAAGTTTTGGTAAAATGCGTAGGGGACCCGGAGTTAACCAACTTCATACCCAGCGATTTCATGTCCTCTGCGAGGGTGTACTCCCTTAAAATATCGCTATTAAAATCGCCTGTTATAATGACGTCTAAATAATTTAATGACACGTCAATCTATTTCCAAAATAAGAACCTTGTACTGGGATAATGAAAGCTCTCTAAATTCAGAAACTATAAAATCAATCCCAACAAGAGCTTTTGGAATTAGTATTCCAAATCCCCCTACTCTGCATAGCAAGTCAAACGGAACGGAAGAACGTTTTCATAGTACGTTAGCCGAAATAGCATGTCGAAATTATTCATTTAACCCCCAACGAACTTGAAATAGAAATTTATAAAAACAAGAAAGAAAGCAAACTTCGGCAAGCCGAAGTTCATATACCCTTGCAGCTATTGCAAGAACTAAACTTTTTTGAAAACATTAAAATTATGATTTACTTGCGTATGTATATGTTTAAAAACATTGAAGCTATGATGATTTGCAGGTCAATTATTAGATAGTTATTTTATATATTTTTATTATTTCTAAGGGAGCTATATGATATAGTCGTCCGATTTGGATGAAATTTTAACCGTAATTCTAAAATATTAACCATTACTATATGTCGAAGAACTAAAAAAAAGATTAAAAAACAGCAAAGATATATTTTTGTTTTGTATTTTTTTCCGATTGTTTCTATGGGAGCAATATGCTACAGTCGTCCGATGTTAATAAAATTTAAACCGTAATCCTGAAATATTTAAGCATTATTATATGTCGAATAACTTAACAAAAAATTAAAAAAACAGCAAAATTAATATTTTTTTAATTTATTTTTCCGATTGCTCCTATGGGAGTTTGCTCCTATGGGAGTCGGCTCGTTCCGACTTATATACTACCTGTAATAGAAAGAAAACTTTTGGGAAAGTTTCATTCAGATAGCTTTAAAACTGAGAGACTAGCTTGCGTAGAAACGGACGGACAGACGGTCAATAAAGACATTTTTAAACTTTTAGCAGTTTGAGTACGAACGTAGATGCACGCTCTATACGGTCGCATGAAAGCGTCAGCGAAACCATGTATTAGAGAAGGATATTGCGAATCTGGGTGGACGATACCCGAGACCTTAATTTTCGGTAGCTACAGAAGCGATACTTTAAAAGCTTTCCACGATGTTAGCAAGCGCATCGGTAGCGACTCGTATCTAACTTTTGATCCCAGAGTTCCTGCAACAAAATCTTTGCCTCTGTGTCCAAATGCCACAAGAAGACAAGTGGGTCGAAAAGTCGGAGTCTGCCATAAGTGGCATTACAGCGCTATTAGATGCGGATAACTCTGGGCAGTTTGAAAACTACTTTGCCAATTCAAAACCTGCCTTTTGCAAGACCTGAGAAACTTCGTCTCGAAGACTTTGCAGGTCCTCAACGCATCCGGCGGTAGTCAACAAATCGTCAACATAAAAATCATTCTGAATAACCTTTGCGGCTTTTGGATGAGTTGTTTGTGTAATTGTTCATAGTCGCATTAAACACCGAATCGCTAAGAAGGGTGCTGGCGAAGTTCCATATGTAACCGGTTTAACTTAAAGATTTTCAGGGACTCGGAAGGATCTCGTCTCCATACTATGAGCTGGAAGTTTCTATCAGCTTCGTCCACCATCACTTGGCGATACATATTTTTGACGTCGGCCGCAAGGGCAAACTTTTGCATTCTAAACCGAAGCAGAGTCGAGTACAGCTCCTCTTGGATAGTTGGGCCTATCATCAAGATGTCATTCAACGCTACCTGCGCGGAAGTACGGCTCGATGCATCGAAAACTACTCTCATCTTAGTTGAAGTAATTTGTGGCCGTAGAACGCATTGGTGCGGAATGAAATTGTGCGGAGTATTCGGAATTTTGTCATTGGTGGAGGACATGTGGCCCATTGAAACATATTCCTCCATGAATTCAAGATACACCTTCTTCAGCGAAGGGTCCTCCGACAATTTCCTTTCTAGCGACAACAATATAAGTTTCGCAACTTCGTATGATGAACCAAGAGTAGTTGGGGAACGGCAAACGAACCGAAACTGGACGACAATCTTTAAGTATTTTTCTCAAAGTGTTGTTGACAGAGTTGTTGCTCAGGAGTATGGACTTTCGCCTTGGGCGGCAAGTGCTCCCAAGTCCAAAATTTCTGCATGGTTGTGTCAATTGACTACAACGCTTCCTCCTGGCAAGTGAGATGTACCATTTTTTTCAGCGTTTACATTATTTTCAGAGGTACATCTCCTGACACTATCCAGCCGAGAACTGTTTTTTGTAAGATGGGGATTCAGGCCCCTGCTTTATCTGGCCAATAGATAAAAGTTCAAAGAATGTACCAGCGCCGATAAGCATATCTATTTTTTGGGGCTTGAAGTAGAATGGATCTGCCAACTGAATATTTTCAGGTACCCTCCACCCGCTGGTGGTGACCGCTTCATCCGGATGGTAACCAGAAATATTTTTCATGATCCAAAAATCGGTCGACAACTGTTCCCTACTCGCGACTTCACAACCATGTTTTTTGTGGCTTGGGCATTAGTTCCACCAATGCCTCGCAAGCACATGCACACGTCCTGTCTTGTTATTTTGAGACTCTGGGCGAGCTCATCGGTCACAAAATTTATTTGTGAACCAGAGTCGAGCAACGCTCGAGCTAATACGAACTGATCACATTTGGTTTGAACGCTCACAACAGCAGTTGCAAGAATGGATGGAGTCTCCTGCATGAGCGTGGGCTGAGAAGGGGGTGTCAACTCGAGATTTGTGTTTGGGGAATATATATGTATTAACGTGTGATGTGAGGAATTTCACACTCTACATCTGTTTGATTTGCATTTTTTGACCGTGTGACCCTTTCTAAAGCGGTTAATGCATAAAGGGTGCTCTTTTAGCGAAATCGAATATTTGCTGAACTGTTAGCGCTGCGAAGGAAGCGCAGTTTCCAATCTGATGTTCAGCTGAGTTGCAATACACGCATTGAACATTGGACGCTTCACATTCGCTCCAAAGTGGAAGCGAAGTATAATCTAACTGTTCTTCCAATTTTCTTTTAGTTCCTGCATCGACCTTGCTCATTATTTTCAAGGATGTATCAGAAGGCGGGGAAATTGTTTGCAAATTAAAAATTGTCGATATGATGTCAAAACAAGAAAGAAAGCAAACTTCGGCAAGCCGAAGTTCATATACCCTTGCAGCTATTGCAAGAATTAAATATTTTTGAAAACATTAAAATTAAGATTTACTTGCGTATATGTTTAAAAACAAGCTATGATGATTTGCAGCTCAATTATTAGATAGTTATTTTATATATTTGTCGCAGTTCTCAGAAATATTTGAATCCGATGAACGCTAAAGTTATTTGGCGCTCCGATTTGGTTGTCGCTTGGCATAAGCCGCTGGTTCCTGGTAAAACATGGATTCTAGGAATTCCTACTCTACTCGTAGCGCGACGGCATTGCCAGATCTCTTTTAGAGTGGCGTAGTCGTCGAGTGAGGCCCGGTCGCCCAAGAGAGAGAGAGAACCAGAGAGCAAGAAGTTGCAAGAAGATGAGCTCTGGTATTTGAAGGGTGGTCAGTTTGAATTGGGCTCTTGGCGCGATCGGGACTTACTGCGCAATCGAAATGGCAGACCATGAAAACACTCCTTCTCCGTTATCAGAAGTGGGATCGGCCTTGCCACAGGACAATGAAAGTGTTATAGCTGCATTAGAAGCTCAAAATCGTGCCTTGTTGGAACTTGTGAAATCAATGAACACACCGCGAGTGCCATTAACGGAAGTTAAACCGAATTCCATATCATTGCCGAAATTCGACCCTGATAGTGCGGGCGCGGATGCAAGTGCGTGGTGTAATACAGTTGCATTAATATTTGCTGAAAACAATCTACAAGGCAGTGCTCTTGTCATGGCACTCAGCAAAGCTATGCAAGGAAGTGCTTCCCAGTGGTTGGCGCAAATTTGTTTCAGCGGCATGACATGGCCGCAATTCCAGGAATTGTTTGTGCAACGATTCGTTGGCATCGAGACCCCGGCAGCGACGTTGATGAACATCTTTAATGGGCGTCCAAATCCAGGAGAGAATTTACCCGAATACGGAAGCCGCCTGGTGACGTCACTCATGTCAAAATTCAAATCAATTGAATTGGAAGAGCTCATCGTATCCATCGTTTTGACGCATCTTTCAAACTTGGATGCTCGCCTTTTAAAGTCAATGTTTACGGGCGCTGTTAAAACCCGCAACGATCTGCAGCAACAATTAAAGGCGTATGCGTATTTAAAACGCAACGAATCCTTTGGAAACGAAGTCGAAAGGAAGAAAATGAAACTACCATCTCTAGTGAAGTGTCATCACTGTGGGCGTCTTGGCCATAAGATTGCGGATTGTCAAAAAAGGCGAACGGACGAGAGACAACGGACCACCTCAACTCCAGGACAACAACAACGCGCAGTCAACAACAGGACCTGCTTCAAATGTGGGGAGTTCGGGCACTATGCTTCGGAATGCCCACGTAATCGACATAATCTCAAGGAAGTCGAGATTAACAAAAGAGTAAACTTGGTGGCCATAGAACCAAAGGGAGTTTTGAAACAATTTGGTGAGTCTATTCCATTTTGTTTTGATTCAGGCGCTGAATGTTCTCTTGTAAAGGAAAGTGTAGCAGCGAAGTTACAAGGAAAGCGTCAGTTTAGCACAGTGGTTTTAAGGGGCATCGGAAACGAACCGGTGTGGAGCACAGTACAGATAATTTGTAATGTTAATATAAACGAACATTTTATTGAAATATTGTTTCACGTTATTATGGATACTTTTATGAATTTTGATATTCTTATTGGAAGAGTTATTTTAAGTCAAGGCTTCGGAGTCGTAATTGAAGCAAATAAAATTGTTATTTATAAGCCTAAAATGGTACAAGCACTGTCGTATGAATTAAATCTGAAAAATTGTTTTAATTTTAATAAAGATTTAAGTGAGCTTGATAAAGAAAAATTAAGTGAAATATTAGAAAAATATTCCAAATCATTAATAGAGGGCATTCCACACACGCGAGTAACAACAGGGCTGCTCAGCATACGGCCCATTGATCCACATAAGACTGTTTAGCGTCGCCCATATAGACTTAGTGAAGAAGTAAAGGCTAATGTTAGGGAAATGATTAACGAATTATTGTCTGCAAAAGTTATACGTCCTAGTAGTTCCCCTTTTGCTAGTCCTATGATGCTGGTCAAGAAGAAGAACGGTTCAGATCGTTTATGCGTAGACTACAAGGAACTAAACACAAATACGGTGGCAGATAAATACCCGTTACCACTTATAGCTGACCAAATAGCCCGTATGAGGGGAGCTAGTTTCTTTTCTTGCTTAGATATGGCTAGTGGCTTTTATCAAATTCCAGTTCACCCGGACTCGGTCGAACGGACGGCATTTGTAACGCCCGAGGGGCAGTATGAATTTCTCGCCATGCCATTTGGGTTAAAGAACGCTCCATCGGTGTTTCAACGTGCAATAATTAATGCTTTGGGACCATTAGCCCATACCTATGTTATTGTTAATATTGACGACGTTTTGATAGTTGCAGAAACGAAAGTTCAGGCAATGGAAAGATTAAATGAAGTCCTTAAAATTTTAATGGAAGCCGGTTTCTCATTTAACATAAACAAGTGTACATTCCTCACACAGAAAATAAATTACCTAGGGTATGAAGTTAGTGCGGGAGAAATACGACCAAATGGTCGTAAAATAAAAGCACTTGTGGAACTACCACCTCCTCAGACGGTACCTCAGTTAAGACAATTCATAGGATTGGCTTCCTACTTCCGGCAGTTTGTGCCAAAATTTTCAGAGTTATTAAAACCATTATTTCTACTAACTTCTCAAAAATGCAAGGAACTTACATGGAAAGACGAACATGAACAACTTAGACAGAAAATAATAGAAATTTTGACAAGTTCTCCAGTATTGACCATCTTCGATCCCAAACACCCTGTCGAGTTGCATACAGATGCAAGTATGGTTGGTTATGGTGCCATTTTGATGCACCGAATAGATAAAAAGCCGTATGTAATCGAGTATTTTAGTAAATGCACAACTCCAGTCGAGTCCAAATACCATTCTTACGAGTTAGAAACTCTCGCAGTGGTGAACGCCGTTAAACATTTCAGGCATTATTTGCAGGGTCTCGAATTTGTGATTTTTACGGATTGCGATTCATTAAGGGCTAGTCGTTCCAAGACCACATTGACGCCGAGGGTACACCGGTGGTGGGGGTACTTACAGGCTTTTCAGTTTCGCATTGAATATAGGAAAGGGGAGAGAATGGCTCATGCTGATTTTCTGTCTCGGAATCCTCTACCCGTCCAAAAGGACTCCCAATTAGAAAAGGTAGTCGAGAAGCGCATAAATTTAACCGAGGTCTCCGACAACTGGCTACTCGCCGAACAACAGCGCGATCCAGAAGTTTCTGAAATAATCGAAAAGCTACGTAACGACGAATTAGAGGAATATTTACTAAAAACTTATGAGTTGAGAAAAGGTATGCTTCATCGAAAAATCCAACGCAACGGAAGAACACGCTGTCTGCCCGTAATACCCAGAGCTTACAGATGGGCTGTAATAAACCACGTACACGAAGCTGTAATGCACTTGGGTTGGGAGAAGACATTAGATAAAGTTTATGCGCACTATTGGTTTGCCCACATGTCAAAATATGTTAGGCGTTTCGTAGAAAATTGCATTACATGCAAAATATCAAAAGGCTCTAAAGGTAAAGTGCAGGCAGAACTCCATCCGATTCCAAAAATAGATATACCTTGGCATACTCTGCATATCGATATTACAGGGAAATTGAGTGGCAAGAATGACCAAAAAGAGTATGTCATTGTTATTATAGACGCCTTTACTAAGTTCGTATATTTGTATCACACTTTGAGTTTAGATACGGAAAACTGTGTGAGAGCAATGAAATCTGTTGTCTCGTTGTTTGGTTTGCCAATGCGTGTGATTGCCGATCAGGGTAGATCTTTTACCAGTTCCGGATTCCGCGAGTTTTGCTCTTCCCAGAAAATTAACCTACATTTGATTGCCACCGGCGCCAGCAGATCTAACGGGCAAGTTGAACGCGAAATGAGTACGCTTAAAAGTATGCTTACAGCAGTCGAAACAAGCCAGCGCTCCTGGCAAGATGCGCTATTAGAAGTTCAGTTAGCTATTAATAGTACGATTAACCGTGTCACCAAAGTAAGTCCTTTGGAATTAATGATCGGCAGGGAAGGAAGGCCATTCGGTTTGTTGCCTATTACAGAAGAAGAGGTGGTAATAGATAGGGACAAAATTAGAGCGCAAGCCAAAGAAAACATTGATCGGAACGCCAATTACGATAAAAAGAGATTTGATAAAAACAAAGCAAAGATTGTAAATCACCAGGTTGGTGACTATGTTTTGATTAAAAATGAAGAGAGAAATCAAACGAAGCTAGATCCTAAATTTAAGGGGCCATTTGAAATTATTGAAGTTTTGGAGGGAGACAGATATAAACTAAAGTCGTTAACTAGTAAACGGCAGTATAAATATGCACACGAACATTTACGGTCTCTACCTGATACGCAAATACTTGCAGAAATAGATGAAGAATTTGATCGTTCGATTGATGAAAATAAATAGCTCCGAATGTCAAATGTGTATACGGCTGCACCACGATTCTGTGTGAATGCGTGGCGGGAGCATATGTATGTGTATACGGCTGCACCATGATCCTATGGGGATGCTTGGCGGGAGCGTATGTGTAAATCCTACGAGGATGCTTGGCAAGAACAATTGTGTGAGACTGCACCACGATTCTGTGTGAATGCGTGGCGGGAGTATATGTGTATACGACTGCACCATGATCCTGTGTGGATACGTGGCGGGAGTCAGGAGGACGAGTTGGTGTCCAATTGGAAATAAAGAGAAATTGTGAAAATGAATATTGTTGAGATATAACAAGAAACGCTGTTATTGGTTGTATGTTTATGAAATAATTGAATGATTTGGATTAGAAGCTAATGTCAATAAAAAAAATTGAAAGGAATACTGCTTGTTGTAAAGCTTAATGGGTCATGACCACGCATACACGAGGACGTGTGCAGGTCAGGAAGGCCGTGTCGCAGTTCTCAGAAATATTTGAATCCGATGAACGCTAAAGTTATTTGGCGCTCCGATTTGGTTGTCGCTTGGCATAAGCCGCTGGTTCCTGGTAAAACATGGATTCTAGGAATTCCTACTCTACTCGTAGCGCGACGGCATTGCCAGATCTCTTTTAGAGTGGCGTAGTCGTCGAGTGAGGCCCGGTCGCCCAAGAGAGAGAGAGAGAGAACCAGAGAGCAAGAAGTTGCAAGAAGATGAGCTCTGGTATTTGAAGGGTGGTCAGTTTGAATTGGGCTCTTGGCGCGATCGGGACTTACTGCGCAATCGAAATGGCAGACCATGAAAACACTCCTTCTCCGTTATATTTATATTATTTCTATGGGAGCTATATGATATAGTCGTCCGATATTGATGAAATTTAAACCGTTTGTATAAAATATTTAACCATTACTATATGTCGAAGAACTAAAAAAAATTAAAAAACAGCAAAGTAATAATTTTTTTTGAATTTTTTTTTTCGATTGTTTCTATGGGAGCTATATTATATAGTCGTCCGATTTTGATGAAACTTAAAATGTAATTCTGAAATATTTAACCATTACTATATGTCGTAGAACTACAAAAAAAAAAATTAAAAAACAGCAAAGCTATAATTTTGGCATTCCACAGAGATATTCGTAGTCAAGACATGGTTAATTTGGACTGCTGAGATGCAAGCATCTGTATCAATATGTTTTGATTTTGCGTATGGTCCATCATACTTTGTTGCAAACTGATGTTGCGATTTTGGTCTGGCTGCTCTGCCGAAGAAAACTTCAGGTGTGGTTTGAGATATAAAGTGGACTTTTTTTGTTGCCTGGAAACGTGCCGGTGTTTCACGATGAAAACGATTCGTTTGATTCTTGTAGACACGATAGTTTGATATGTGGTTTTCTCCACACGCTTTCACATTTTCATAAGAGAGTTTTTTTTTGTTGGCAGGACAAGGTTTGGAGTTGTGGCAGTCTCTTCAAGCTACACAGACTGACCTTAGGATGCAGTAAAACCCTGTGTGGCAGTTTGTGCATAGCACTTCCGTTTGTGCGGCGGTGATTCTTCGGTGCAGAAGGTACTGCAACTTGTAGATCAGGTGCCCTTCGTTTTTCTTTAAAGTTCTACCAGACCAGCTCGACTGAAAAGTGGTTGTGGCTGCAATAAAAAGAATACTTTTGGGAAAGTTTCATTCAGATAACTTAGAGACTTGTTTGCGTTTCAAATCTCAAATCTCTAGCTTTTATATTGAATATTGTTATCTGAGTCATCTAATAGTCGGCAAATTCGACTAAAGCGTTATTTCCTCTTTTATACTGCTAAGTATTTCCCCAATACGGAAAAGTTGAAATGTTTTTCAATTTCCTTTCCGTATATTATTTTTTTTATTTAAGTCGTGAAAGCAAAAAAGATCCTTTCAAGCTTGCTACAGCGCTTTAAAAGAAGCTAAAAATAAATGCGACGGAACAAAACAGACGTCCAAAGAACGTAGAATACATGACTCAGAAAACCAAGAAAACCATTAATCATGAAGGATGTAGTTAGTGGTATGGATTTGCTTTTCCTACTATAAAGTAGGCCCAATATATTGGATTAAAATCATCATGTATCAGCACGTCTACGTGCATATTTTGTAAAATATTATGCTACCGTTTCGAGAGTAGGAAATCAGGCTCATATGTGTAATCCAGCAGGAAAGCTTAGGAATGGTTCAGAAAAAACTTTGTCAACGATTTGAAGTGACCAGCGCAGTCGCCTGACGTTAATCCTGTGGGATCCGTGGTCGGACCTTAAGACGGCAATTGCTGCTTCTAAGCCAGCTAAAATTGATTAGCTTTGGGTAGTATTAAGGCGTTTCGGACCAACATTCCCGATGCATACTGTCGGGACCAAAAAAGGTATGGATCGGACGAATCTTCCACACAGCTGCCATTGTAAGATGCGGAAAAAAATAAACAATTAAAACTTATTAATCAGAAACGCATACACTCCAAAATATAGCCATTTCGGTTCTTAACGAAAATTCGATTTTAATATTTATAATTTATTAATATATAATATACATAACACATAGCTGTGATAGGATAGGAAAAATGACAACTTCGTTTTTTTTCTAACAATTAGTTTTCATTGACCTCATAGACAAAGAATCAAAGGACTTGTGCACTATATTTTTTCCTTTGGTTCTATACTGGATAAAGTAGCAACAACTTGCAGCAAACTGAAAAATTTTGCTTTTAAATTAATAATGATGTTTTATTTTTAGGGCTTGCGAACATTGGAACTATGCGTTGATAACTTGCAGCCTGACTTTTTATATGATCACATACAACCAGTGAGAGCAGCATTGATGCAAGCTTTGTGGAAAACCTTAAGAAATCAGGACAATGCCGCATTAGTTGCGTTTCGCGTTCTTGGAAAATTTGGAGGTGGAAATCGAAAAATGATGGTGGAGCCGCAAATTTTATCTTATCAGAAAACTGAAAAGCCAACCATATCAATTGTAACATATTTTCAAGAGTATGAGACCCCGATAGATTTTCCTGTCGATGAGGCGATTGAATCAGCTCTCAGAGCCTTGGGATCAAACTCTACTGAACAGTTTTATAGACGACAAAGCTGGGAAATAATCCGATGCTTTCTAGCTGCGTTCATAAGTTTGGATGATGAAAAACATATATTGCTAAAACTTTTTACTCATGTGGATTTTGTTGAAAGTAATATTATAAATTCGTCTACGCTTCAACATAAAATCGAGAATGAAACTGTACGAGGAACGCATCAAACAGCCCTAATAGGAATGTTAGTTGCTTCAGCAACAAAGGATTTGCGTGATTCTGTGTGTCCAGTAATGGCCGCCGTTGTTAGACATTATACTATGGTAGCTATAGCACAACAGGCGGGACCTTTTCCACAGAAAGTGTATCAAACTGCGAATGGAGTTGATCCTTTGGTATTAATTGATGCTTTAGCCTCTTGCATGGGTCATGAAGAAAAGGAATTATGTAAACCAGGAATAGCATGCATGGGTATTATTCTTGACACTGCAACAAATATTATGGGTAATAAAGAAAGAGCGTGCAGATTACCTATTATCCAGTATTTAGCTGAAAAAATGATATCCCTATGCTATGACCGCCCCTGGTATTCAAAAGTGGGGGGTTGTCAAGCAATTCAGTTTTTATGTAAACATATGTCTCTGCGTGCTCTTTTTCAAAATCTCTTTAATTTTTTAAAAGCATTTATGTTTGTACTAATGGACCTAGAAGGAGATGTTTCTAATGGCGCTATCGATATTACAAAAAACTATATGAAAACTATGTTGGAAATTTGCTTAAGCCCTATAAGTGAATGTTATAAAAATGCAGATTTAAATGATTTGCAATCCAAAGCATCTTATGAAGTTATTCACGAGTTAGTGCGACACATAACAAGTCCCAACGCAATCGTCAGAGAAGAATCTATGGCATTATTAAAACACATTGGAACCCTGCAATCAAAAACCGTTTCCGAAGTTATGGATCCACATAAGGATGTCCTCGCTGACATAATACCTCCGAAAAAGCATTTGTTAAGGCACCAGCCCGCAAATGCACAAATAGGATTAATGGATGGCAACACATTTTGTACAACTTTAGAACCACGTTTATTTACGATAGGTAAGTTTATAATTCCCTTAACCTTTACACGGGTTTGGTCTTTACAACAACAACAACAACAACAACAACAGCTAACGTGTTGCAATATCGTTAATTTCGTCTTTCGTTTCCCTTTTAAAGATTACATCTCACAGTGGGGTGATACAGGTTACTTTTAAGAATTAAAGTTAAAATCAAAACTCAAAAACAATACAAATTGTTGATACCTACTTGAAGTACATAAAAAAAGTTTTCATAATTTTAAAATCATCATTTTATGGATTACAGGACCAATGTAGTAGGCTCTTAAACATTCCGTTTCCGATGTACAAATTCTAAGTTTATTACAAATCTTTAATATGTTCGCTAGTTTCGAGATTAAGTAATAAAATGATGTGTTTAATAGTTTTATACCCTTGTAGAGGGTATTATAATCACACAAGAAAATATTCTCAATGGGACAATTTAGAGAAGTGAGCTGCGCTCAGCACAAGGCTAGGCTCTTGAGGGGAGCTACTTTCGACTAGGCGGTCAATAAGAACATTTTTAAACCTTTAGCAGTTTGAGTACGAACGTAGATGCACGCTCCATACGGTCGCATGAAAGCGTCAGCGAAACCATGTATTAGAGAAGGATATTGCGAATCTGGGTGGACGATACCCGAGACCTTAATTTTCGGTAGCCGCAGAAGCGATACTTTAAAAGCTTTCCACGATGTTAGCAAGCGCATCGGTAGCGACTCGTATCTAACTTTTGATCCCAGAGTTCCTGCAACAACATCTTTGCCTCTGTGTCCAAAGGCCACAAGAAGCGAAGTGGGTCGAAAAGTCGGAGTCTGCCATAAGTGGCATTACAGCGCTATCAGATGCGGATAACTCTGGGCAGTTTGAAAACTACTTTGCCAATTTAAAACCTGCCTTTTGCAAGACCTGAGAAACTTCGTCTCGAAGACTTTGCAGGTCCTCAACGCATCCGGCTGTAGTCAACAAATCGTCAACATAAAAATCATTCTGAATAACCTTTGCGGCTTTTGGATGAGTTGTTTGTGTAATTGTTCATAGTCGCATTAAACACCGAATCGCTAAGAAGGGTGCTGGCGAAATTCCATTTGTAACCGGTTTAACTTAAAGATTTTCAGGGACTCGGAAGGATCTCGTCTCCATACTATGAGCTGGAAGTTTCGGTCAGCTTCGACAATTTCCTTTCTAGCGAGAAAAATCTAAGTTTCGCAACTTCGTATGACGAACCAAGAGTATTTGGGCTAGATTTGAACGGCAAACGAACAGAAAATTTACTGGACGACAATCTTTAAGTATTTTTCTCAAAGTGTTGTTGACAGAGTTGTTGCTCAGGAGTATGGACTTTAGTCTTGGGCGGCAAGTGCTCCCAAGACCAAAATTTCTGCAGGGTTGTGTCAATTGACTCCAACGCTTCCTCCTGGCAAGTGAGATGTACCATTTTTTCAGCGTTTACATTATTTTCAGAGGCACATCTCCTGACACTATTTAGCCGAGAACTGTTTTTTGTAAGATGGGGATTCAGGCCCCTGCTTTATCTGGCCAATAGATAAAAGTTCAAAGAATGTACCAACGCCGATAAGCATATCTATTTTTTGGGGCTTGAAGTACCCTCCACCCGCTGGTGGTGACCGCTTCACCCGGATGGTAACCAGAAATATTTTTCATGATCCAAAAATCGGACGACAACTGTTCCCTACTCGCGACTTCACAACCGTGTTTTTTTTGTGGCTTGGGCATTAGTTCCACCAATGCCTCGCAAGCACATGCACACGTCCTGTCTTGTAATTTTGAGCCTCTGGGCGAGCTCATCGGTCACAAAATTTATTTGTGAACCAGAGTCGAGCAACGCTCGAGCTAATACGAACTGACCACTTTTGGTTTGAACGCTCACAACAGCAGTTGCAAGAATGGATGGAGTCTCCTGCATGAGCGTGGGCTGAGAAGGGGGTGTCAACGCGAGATTTGTGTTTGGGGAATATATATGTATTAACGTGTGATGTGAGGAATTTCACACTCTACATCTGTTTGATTTGCATTTTTTGACCGTGTGACCCTTTCTTAAGCAGTTAATGCATAAGGGTGCTCTTTTAGCGAAATCGAATATTTGCTGAACTGTTAGCGCTGCGAAGGAAGCGCAGTTTCCAATCTGATGTTCAACTGAGTTGCAATACACGCATTGAACAGGGTCGTTCCTGGCAGCGACAAACGAAAAACTTATATTTCCATTTTTCTTAGGGTTAGATTGGGTCTGCTGAACAGTTTTGGGCTTGGAAGCCTCTTCCGTTACCATATGTTGGTATCGCTTTTGAGGGACGCGTCACATTCGCTCCAAAGTGGAAGCGAAGTATAATCTAACTGTTCTTCCAATTTTCTTTTAGTTCCTGCATCGACCTTGCTCATTACCATATGTATTAAAATAGCATTAGTAATCCGTCTATCCTCCCCAATAGAGAGCAAGGAGTCATACAAGGCTGTGGCCGTGTCAATGAGGGTTTTCAAGGCTGTATCAGAAGGCGGGGAAATTGTTTGCAAATTAAAAATTGTCGATATGATGTCAAATCAAGAAAGAAAGCAAACTTCGGTAAGCCCTAGTTCATATACTCTTGCAGCTATTGCAAGAATTAAACATTTTTGAAAACATTAAAATTATGATTTACTTTCGTATATGATTAAAAACATTGAATCTATTATGATTTGCAGATAAATTATTAGATAGTTATTTTATATGTTTTTTATTACTTTTATGGAAGCTATATGATATAGTCGTCCGATTTTGACGACATTTAAACCGTAATTCTAAAATATTGAACTATTACTATATGTCGGAGAACTAAAAAAAAATAAAAAATCAGCAAAGTTATAATTTTTTTTTTTCCCGATTGTTCTTATGGGACCTATATGATATACGTATAGTCTAGATCGACTCGTCTAGTGATGCTGATCAAGAATATATATACGTTATAGGGTCGGAAATGTCTCCTTCACTGCGTTGCAAACTTCTGGCTGAAATTATAATACCCTCTGCAAGGGTGTAAAAATACGATTTGGAAAGATGCCTATAGCAGTGTAAAAGCACACTGCGCAAAATAAATTCAATTCTTGCAAGTTATATCCGTTTGTCGTTATGGGAGCTTTAGGATATAGACGTCCGATCGGTGCGCTTTTAAAACTTGATCTGCGTACATATGTCTTAGGACGACTGTGAAAATGGCAAACGGTATTGAAACAGCCAGAAGGGTATATGAACTTTTGCCGAAGTTTGCTTTCCTTCTTTGTTTATGAATACCTTATTCAGGGTAAAAGAGCGTGCCGATCGGACGTCACAATTGTTAATAGCTGGGAAAATATCTCCTTTTTTATATTTTTATGTGAAATTTTTAATTAAAAAAGCTATTAACATGAAACTATGCAAATCTAAATATAGAGGGTATTATAATTTTGGTCAGAGGCTTGTAACGCAGTGAAGGAGACGTTTCCGACCCTTGTAACGACCCCGTTTTGGGAGGCGGTATAGCTCGCCGTGGCCGTGTGTTCGAGACAGAAATTTATTTCCTCTTTTGATCGGTTTACATCCCTTTCTCCAAAGAATAACACAAATCGAACGCTACAGAGTATGGTTATATTTTAATAGTACGATTGATTAAGACTACGTTTTCTAACTATAATTATATCGAACGTGATACTTCTTGATAAGTGGCGTCGGCGCTGCTGAAGGGCCGAATGTGGTACTGCTTGTTGATATCGACGCTGCGGAAGGGCCGAGTATATCGCAGATCGTTGAGTATCGCACTGCTTTGTGTGCGGGATCGGCGCTACGGAAGCTGGCACTGCGCAATGGTTTGAGGAACTGCTTGGCGTTGCAGATGTGTGATGGCTGAGTGTACTGATTGGTGTTGACGCTTCGGGAGGGCCGATTAAGCACTGCTTGGTGTCGACGATGCGTTGTGGCTCGGTGCACTGCTTGGTGTCGGCGCTTCGGAAGGGCCGATTGTGCACTGCTTGTCGTCGTCGTGTCTCGTCGTTCGAGTACGTCGGGCTCGTAGTGTTCTGGGTCGTTTTAGAGGAAGGAACTACTTGGAATTTCTAGTGGGATTTGGGACATCGTTAGTTTCGAGCTGCCGGGCATCGTTAGTTTCGATCTGCCGTTTTATTCCGTATCGTTTCCGGGTCGGAAGCCGGAAACGTGACTTCTGGGAGGAACTCACTGAGATGGGCCGAAGAAACGAAAACCGTGCCGGGCTCAACGGTCTCGACCGGGCCTGGGTGCGTATTCCTAAACCACGCCGGGCGTCTGTGATCCTCACCAGGTCGTAGAGCCGAATTCAAATCGAACTCTTACGGATCCACCACCACTACCAAGACTAACTACCAGAACACTTACCCGGGTATTCCTCCTAGCTGTTGTTTCCTCGAGAGTCGTCGGAACGCAAGTGACTGGTCTGGAGCTGTGTCTCCGCTTATATAGGCGCTGCTTAGTGTGACCAGATCGGACGATGATGATAATTCCGCTTTGGGTAATCGGGATTATCGGCAATCGATAACTTCGTCTAATAAATGTGACCGGGTGCTGTTGGCTTTGGGAGCGCGTTTGAATAATAAAAGGGCAGTATTTGGAATGTTCTTTTTAAGCTTTAATGTGAAAGTTGAAGTTTATATAATTGTGACGGTGGGTCGTCACACCCTATAATGTATATATATATTCTTGTCAGCATCACTAGGAGAGTGGCTCTAGCCATGTCCGTCTGTCCGTCCGTCTGTTCTTCTGTCCTTCCGTTTCTACGCAAAATAGTCATTTTTAAAGCTATCTGCAGGAAACTTTCCCAACAGTTGTATTTTTATTGCAGGTAGGATATAAGTCGGAACGAGCCGGATCGAACGACTATAGCATATAGCTCTCATATAGCTTTTTCGTCGGGCTGTGAACTAGTACTAAACCGCAACTTTGTGCCATATTAAAAGACTTTAGAACTTTTAAGAGCAGTGGACGCATTGCAGATTGTACCTGAAAAAAATCAACAAAAAATGTAATACGATAAAAATGTATAATATGATATAAAACAGGAAAGGAAGCAAACTTCGAAAAGCCAAAGTTTGTACACCCTTGCAGCTAATGCAAAAAAAAATATTCTTTAAAGTATATAAATTTTGATTTTTTTAACATTCCAATTGTTTCCATTGGAGCTATATTATATAATCGTCATTTCAACTTTAAACATAATTCCGAAAAAATAAACCATGACTTTATCTCGAATAACTGAAAAAAAAGAAAGAAACAGCGAAATAATAATTATTTTTTTGCTTTTTTTTTCCGGTTGTTCTTATGGGAGTTATCGTCCGATTGGGCTCGTTCCGGCTTATATACTACCTGCAATACAAAAAAAACTTTTGGGAAAGTTTCATCCAGATAGCTTTAAAACTGAGATACTAGTTGACGGACAAATTGACGGACAGACGGACGGACGAACAGACGGACGGACGAACAGACGGACGGACAGATGGACGGACGGACAGACGGAGGGACGGACGGACGGACAAACGGACGGACAGACGGACGGACAGACGGAGGGACGGACGGACGGACAAACGGACGGACAGACGGACGGACAGACGGAGGGACGAACGGACTGACGGGCGGACAGGTGGACGGACAGATGGACGGAAAGATGGACCGACGGACGGACGAACAGATGGTCATGGCTATATCGTCTTTCCTACTGATGTTGATCAAGAATATATATACTTTATGGGGTCGGAAACGCCGCATTTTACTTGTCAACGACCAACGGGTATAATAATAATTCTTCGAAAACGACATTTTATAAAGTCGGAAATGTCTCCTTCACTGCGTTACGATCACACTCTTCTGCATAAGCATAGAAATAATACAGAAACCCTTATTTTGTGAATTAATATTTTTTTTATTTACGTACAAATAATATATATATGATTTTTACATTGTCATGTCTTCTTCACTGAGTTGGAAACTTCTGACTGAAATTATAATACCCTCTGTAAGGGTATAAACATTTAAATAGATAGAAATGCGTATAAAGAAAGGAGTCAATGAAGCCCAACAGTATTTTTGTATTTTTTAGTTATTCATAAAGTTGGTTACAATAAATAAATAAGTGCAATTTTCTTCGATGACTAGTTCCCAACTAGATGCCAACATCATAATGTCCCTCTTGTAGAAGATTGCTTCCCTACTAACTCGGAGACCCAATTTTCACAAGACACTTTTGTGTGTAACTTCTGACTACAATGCTCGTTCGCAATGGACTGAAACACGTGGTAATCACTTCGTGCGAGGTACGGACTGTACATGCCTTCTAGGCAGGTTCATCAGACTTGGCATTATGTTAAGGTTTTGAGTTTCTTCTTCACATTAAAGTGCTACCAGAGCCTGACATTCCGGACTGTATACTTGGGGTCGCTAGCTGCTGGGAAAGATTCATTTTTTCCTTTAATTTTAAATAATTAAAACAAATTTTCGTCGTCCCAAATTTTATAATTTTAGAACTCGGAATCTTGAAGTTTTGTTCTTTTGATAACTGAGTTCCTTTCTTTTCTCTTTGTTTTATTTTCCTGATCACAGAGCGAATCCTTAAAGCCGGTTTTTTTTATTATGACATGGTTTCTGAAAGCCTGTTCAGCATGTGGAACCTGAAACTGCACTTTTTGGTATGTCAGCCTTCAATTATTTTGGAATGAAAAACTGTATTCTTTTTTTCCACTTTTTATTAAACGGCAATGACGGTTTTCCTTGAGAATAGTCGAAACGGCCGAAATATAGTTTTTTCCCCGATTTTTCCTATGGGAGCTATATGATATAGTCGTCTGATTCTGATGAAATTTAAACCGTGATTCTGAAATATTTAACCATTACTATAAGTCGAAGAACTAAATAACAATTTTAAAAGCAGAAAAGTTATAATTTTTTTGTATTTTTTTTCCGATTGTTCCTATGAGAGCAATATGATATAGTCGCTCGATTTTGATGAAATTTAAATCGTAATTCAGAAATATTTAACAATTACTATTTGTCGAAGAACTAAAAAAAAATTAAAAACAGCAAAGTTAAAATTTATTGTTATTTTTTTCCGATTGTTCCTTTGGGAGCAATATGCTATAGTATTCTAATCCGGCTCGTTCCGACTTATACACTACCTGCAATAGAAAGACTTTTGGGAAAGTGAAAGTGAAAGATAGCTTTTAAACCGACTAGTTTGCGTAGAAACGGACAGACGGACATGGCTAGATCGACTCTCCTAGTGATGCTGATCAAGAATATATACACTTTATAGGGTCGGAAACGTCTCCTTCACTGCATTGTAAACTTCTGACTGAAATTATTATACCCTCTGCAAGGGTATAAAAATGATATTTAAGGATGATTTTTTTGATGCCCCTTGGATTCCATAACAATTTTGCAATTACTTATTGCCTTCCTTAATTAACCAAAACCAAACCGCAAAGTTGGGGTTTTTAAATATAAAAAAAAATATTTGAAAAATATCCAGACGTTCGTTTTTATAGCCATTTTAAAACGCAACTTTTTCGTCGGGCTGTGAACTAGTACTAAACAGCAAATTTGTGCCATATTAAAAGAGTTTAGAACGGTAAGGAGACGACTTAAGCGTAGAATTTTTCAAAACCTGTAACTATTAAGCGTATGAAGTAAAACTATTTTAATTTCGTATTTTGTACTTTCCTTGCACTGTTGAATCTCTTATATTGTCAAAAGACTTTTTTTCGAGTTTCCACCGAATCGATTCCTGTCCGTTTTATTGAGCTTTCCTGCAAGAATTCTTCATCGGTTCCATCAGCTTTGGTTTCTCGCTCATCCTCTTTAATGCGGTGAAGCTCCCATTTTATAATTACTTCTGCTAAGTCCACAGCTAGTTTCTTATGTTCAATAGACGCAGTAGGAGGAAATCCTAAGCGCTGCATATAATTTATTAAGTGTTGCACTAGTTGATGCCTTACAGGAAAATATACCTACAAAATAAATAAATTATAATATAATCATTAAAATCAACTGATTGCTACATAACAAGAAGCAAGATATTAAACTTCGAAAAGCCGAAGTTTATATACCCTTGCAGCAGAAAAAAACTTGCACTGCGTAAGAATTACTAGAATCTGCATGTCAAACCATCAAAGGCTTTAATAGTTTCCAAAATCTTCCCGTTCATACATACGGATAGGCGGACAGAGAGACAGACGGTCAAACACACGGACATGACTAGTTCGACTCGGCTATTGATCCTAATAAAGAATATATATACTTTATAGGGTCGGAAACGCTCCCATTTACCTTGAATAGGACGAAAAAGTACGTTTTGGAAGGGCGAAATTTAACATCTTGACTTGACTGTCCCAAGGTAGCTTTAGGATCCGACCTACGCCGTTTTCAAACTTGATCTGGACAATGTTATATTAACTTGTATAGTCTCATCAAGAATAGATGCATTTTATAAAGTTGCATAGCCAACATGGAAGCTAAGAGCGGGCAGCACCCTCGCTAACAGTTCTAAATCAGCAAGCACTACGGCTCTATCTAATGAGAATAGGATAGTCTAGTAGGCGGCAGAGGATTAAATAACTGAATAACTTTTTAAATAAAAATTTTTTAAAATAATCGAAACACACAAACAATCCTATAACTATGGTTTAACAGAGTAACATGACAGACTTTTGCGCTTTGTCAGAGTGGGCGTGACCGTTTTGAATTAAACCAGGGCTGCGTAAGAATTACTAGAATTCCAAATCTCTAGCTTTTGTAGTTTTCGAGATCTCGACATTGATACAGACGGCCAGACGGACAGACAAACGGACTTGGTATGATCGACTCGGCTAGTGATCCTAATAAAGAATATATACTTTATAGAGTCCGGAACGACTCTTCCTACCTGTAACATACTTTTCAACGAATACAATAAATTTTTTTACTTTGCGAATAACGGGTATAAATATTCTACATGCTTCGATTTTTATGCGTACATGTCTAACACCAATGAAGCTACATCGACGTAGAGACATACAGACGGACGGGCGGGCAAACGGACGGGCAAACGGACCTGACTAAATCAAATGTTTAATATAATAATGTCAATACTTACTTTATAATGACGAATTATAAGTTGTAATATATGAAACAGCTGCTGCATTGCATGGCCTTCTTCAACGATAATTTTTTTTGTCCAGTGTGTCAACATAGTGTTTCCGTCTTCCATTCGCAACGGCATAGCTGGTGTTAGTACATCGAGAGCTTGTTTAACTATAGATCTAGCCTCTAATGCATGTCCTTTAAGCAACGAATGAAATACTTGCAAAACTATTTTTTTATGAATTGCCAATCTAGCTATTATATGCGCAAGCAATAAATGACCATGATATCGTGCAGTTGGGTCCACCGAATTCTTACTAAGTAAACAGGGCCAAGCAAAGGTCATGAGACGCCGAAGCTTATTACCCTGCCGCTTATTATTAGCATCTCCATCATGTATGTGCTGAGATGCGCGTTCTACCAATAAACAGGCAAGCTGTAACAGAGCAATTCTAACTGCATCTTCATATTGTTTATCCGGGTCAAAAACTTTATTAATAAAGACGGAAACAATATTTTTTTCATCTTCTTGATATGGCGTCGGCGGAGCGCCAATTAGTTTGTTTCCTTCGCCTTTATCAAAACTTACAGTAAAACAAGGAATAATAACAGCTGAAATAATTTTCGCTTTCAGCTCTTCTGAAATTGTGTTGTTATTAAAATTTTCAACAAAATAAAAAAATGCGTTTCGTTTCCAGTTAACGGTAAAGCTTTGAGCAACTGTGTTTTGCAAGAAATCTCGTAAGAAGTAAACATCAGGTATAAAGCGAAAGCATAATGCTTTTAATAATTGAAAGAGCAGTTCAATATCATTTGTGTTGTTTGAAAAATAAAGCAAGAGTATTCTTCCAATTAAATGCCATAAATCACAAACTACGTTTTCAGCGCATGTGGAATATAAATTACTCTGCCAGCAATTTTTGAGGGCGTCTACAATGTCTCGTCGCGTCGGAATCCATTGATCATCTATTTCCATTAACGTAAAAATTATTAAAACGGCTTGGTGATGAACTTCATATTTATGTGTTTGTAGTAAGTCGGAATTGAAGTTTAAGTAAATTAATAATTTGTTATATTTACTGTTTTTTATAGCTAAACGAAATGTTGATCCCATTTTGTGCTTTAAAACATATATAAAAAAACGATTCCATTGAGAGTCCATCATAACAGATTCTTTTAAAAATAAATCCACTGTTTCTGCTGGAAAACGTTGAAGAAACTTTAGAAGCGGTTCTCGATATGGGCTTGATGCCTCAATCATCAGATTTTTTTCTGTTTTTAAGACGAGTTGGCATAACTTTTCAATATATTTTTCTGATGCTGAGATATGGGAAAACATTTCGACTAGTGTGACAATTTTAAGTTCGTACTCTCCGCCCTTTGATGATGCAAAAAAGTTGATATTTTGATTTGTGCACTTATAGTCTCCCACAAATATTTCAATAATTTTTGAACAGTGTTGCAATATTTGTTCACTTAACTTCTCATTAAACATTTCCGGAAATAATTGCGTAAAATAAGATAAGCGTTTTATTGCTGGTATAGACAAATTTCTGTGATCGCCCAATTTTAAGAGCAGTGGACGCATTGCAGATTGTACCTGAAAAAAATCAACAAAAAATGTAATACGATAAAAATGTATAATATGATATAAAACAGGAAAGGAAGCAAACTTCGAAAAGCCAAAGTTTGTACACCCTTGCAGCTAATGCAAAAATATAATATTCTTTAAAGTATATGAATTTTGATTTTTTTTAACATTCCAATTGTGTCCATTGTAATCGTCATTTCAACTTTAAACATAATTCCGAAAAAATAAACCATGACTTTATCTCGAATAACTAAAAAAAATTAAGAAACAGCGAAATAATAATTATTTTTTTGTTTTTTTTTCCGGTTGTTCTTCTGGGAGTTATCGTCCGATTGGGCTCGTTCCGACTCATATATTACCTGCAATACAAAAAAAACTTTTGGGAAAGTTTCATCCAGATAGCTTTAAAACTGAGATACTAGTTGACGGACAAATGGACGGACAGACGGACGGACGAACAGACGGACGGACAGATGGACGGACGGACAGACGGAGGGACGGACGGACGGACGGACCGACAAACGGACGGACGGACAGACGGAGGGACGAACGGACTGACGGGCGGACAGGTGGACGGACAGATGGACGGAAAGATGGACCGACGGACGGACGAACAGATGGTCATGGCTATATCGTCTTTCCTACTGATGTTGATCAAGAATATATATACTTTATAGGGTCGGAAACGCCGCATTTTACTTGTCTACGACCAACGGGTATAATAATAATTCTTCGAAAACGACATTTTATAAAGTCGGAAATGTCTCCTTCACTGCGTTACAATCACACTCTACTGCATAAGCATAGAAATAATACAGAAACCCTAATTTTGTGAATTAATATTTTTTTTATTTACGTACAAATAATATATATATGATTTTTACATTGTCATGTCTTCTTCACTGAGTTGGAAACTTCTGACTGAAATTATAATACCCTCTGTAAGGGTATAAACATTTAAATAGATAGAAATGCGTATAAAGAAAGGAGTCAATAAAATCCAACAGTATATTTGTATTTTTTAGTTATTCATAAAGTTGGTTACAATAAATAAATAGGTGCAATTTTTTTCGATGACTAGTTCCCAACTAGATGCCAACATCATAATGTCCCTCTTGTAGAAGATTGCTTCCCTACTAACTCGGAGACCCAATTTTCACAAGACACTTTTGTGTGTAACTTCTGACTACAATGCTCGTTCGCAATGGACTGAAACACGTGGTAATCACTTCGTGCGAGGTACGGACTGTACAGGTGCTGCCTTCAAGCGGTCCGGGCCGCTTTAAAGCGCTTCGACCACGACCGTTTGCACTTTACGTTGTCGTAAGCGTATTATAAATTCTTAATAATAAATATTTTTAAAGTCCCTATATTTTATCTTATCACTATTGCAATCAAGAGACATTCCATACGTTAAGAAAATAAGATCGTATTAGAAAAGGTAGGTGCTTAGATCTGGTCATAATGTCGGTTCTCTATTGTGAACAGCATATATGCCAAGTATTAACATGGACTTGGTGGGCTGGTCATCACAAAGAAGGTAGCCATTAAAGTCCCCCGCTAAAATTACATCAGAGTAGGCTGATATTAGCTTAAGAAGTTATGAGCAATCAGTATTTTTGTAAGGCCACTATATACAGCCGACAGTGTTATTTTTCCTGGCTTATAGTTCAATAATTAAAGAAAAATATATTCGATTTGTCTTTCATGACAATGCTTGCACACTAGAAGTCACACATATCCGAAGTAAACCAGGTTTTGGACACACAAATGATGTCAACTTTTGATTTCACAAAGATTTGTCCAGCCAAAAGAAAAATTATAATTAAGTTATTTCTTGAGTGTAAAAGCTACAGTTAATAGAGCTCACTCCTCCATACAGATGGTTTTCCTTAACTTCACTTACACCGGTTGGATCATTTCAAATCCACGTGCTGGTCGTCCTCCGGCTTTAACAACGACGGAAGAGAAAAAATGTATTCAACTGGTTCAAGAAAATTTTCGTACGTGCCTACGAGCCTATGTTGGAAGTCGAAGAGCGGTTCTCCAAATCTGTATCAGAAGATACCATCCGAAGGGTTATAAAAAAGGAAGGGGACAAAAGCCATGTAGGCCAAAAAAAGGCTTTTATATCGAAGTAAATCTAAAGAAACGGATAGAGTATGCTAATGAGCACATTTTCAAGCCTCCAGAGTTTTGGAACAGCCTAATGTGCTCTGATGAGAGTAAGTTCGGCGTTTTTGAAAATAAAAGGCAGAAAAAATTTATCCCACTGTGAATCACGGAGATGGTGGGGTAATGGTTTGAAATATTGAAATTAATTAATGGTTTAACAACGTTTTTTGACCGATTTTGCCCGTTGTCTATAAATCAAATAAAAACACTTATTGACGATATAAAATTTATGTGACGGTCGCACATTAAACTCGAAAAACTTCTGATATCAGATTTTGTAACGATTATTATTTATTTTACCAAAAAAATTACTTTACTTTTATTTAATTAGTTTTGAAATCGACACAAAGCTGCATAATAAAATTAGCCTTGTTACTTAACAATTTCAAAGGACCGTGCATTTTAAAAATGTCTTTCATATAGTTTTTTACATTTTGAATTTGCTGACTGTTTTAATAATTTTAGAATGTTATATAACTCTCGTCTTTTCGGTACCTTTGAAGAAATGTTATTGGTTTTTATCTTTTTAAAAAAGCAATTTATTGTTTATTTATGTTTTTGCGTTTATACATTTATTAGGAAAAGAACCTTTAATTTATTTTGAATTTGCTTTTTGTATATTCTCATTAATTTCTAAATTAAAAATTTTTTGTTAAACAATTAACATGTTAAACATAACAAATCATATCAAAAATTGGGCAAAAACCATCCGTTTTTTAAAGTACAAATGAAAATAAACAAGAAATTAAGAAAACTTCGGTAAGTCGTAGTTAATATACCCTTGCAGCTAATACAAAAATTTAATTCTCTTTAAAACATCTAAATTTTGATTTACAAGTACGCGTATAGGTTTAAAAACATCGAAGTTTTCAGCTTAATTATTCGATAGCCACTATGTCAGCTATATTATATCGTTTTCTCATTTTATTTAAATTTAATTTTGAGTTATGAAACCATTACTCTGTCGAAAAGAATTTTTTTTTAATTAAAGATAGAAAAGTTATAATATTTATTTTATTTATTTTTTATTTTTTAATACTTTGATTGCTTTTAACGGAGCTGTATTTTATAGTCAGCCAATTTTAATAAAATAAAAACCGAAAGTTTGAAATGTTAAACCAAATATTATTTTAACAAATATTAAAGCAATAGGAGTGGAAAGATCATAACACCATTAAATTGAATTACTTAAACTACCCTGGTTTACAAATTGGAATCGACAAAATCGTCTCTGATTCAAAAAGGAATTTCAAATTTTTTGTATGTCAAAAGTAAAAAATATTGTTCATGCCTATTTTGTTTTTAATTTCCAGTTCTGCTTTACAGATTTCGGTCATTAATGCTTTATTTCAGTACAAATAGTACCTAGTACGCTCTTTAACTTTGTGCTTTGTAGAGAATAAGTTAAATAAAAGAAAAAAAGTACGGGTTTTGATGCTTGTTTTCGCACGGCGTTTATGTAGCAACATATAAATTTACTACGAGGTGCTTCTTAAAGTTTGAGAAAGCAGCCACCGCTCGGGAGAAAGTTTGATAAAGCATAAGCAATTTAATATTAAACAAAGTTTTTTGCTAACAATAAACATTTGCTGTTGAAACATTAAGCGACTTTCATGTAAATAAATAAAATATTTATAAAAGAGGGTCGGCAAACAACTGTAACGACCCTGTCTCGGGAGGCAGACACGAGAGTAAACTTATCGGTATATATGAGGCTGGTATTGTGTGATCTTTTCCTGGCTTTGGGACCATTATGATTACCGACTTTTCCCATTTTTTTGGGAAGTAGCCAAGTCGTGTAATCCCGTTAAAGAGTTTACAAATTACCTCAACTGCACAGTTTGGGAGTTCAATTAGCATCTTAGAAGTTATTAGATCACCGCCTGGGGCCTTTTTTGTTTTTAATTGCTCGCTGATGACTTTTGCAACTTCGTTTGTTTGGAACAGAATTGGTGCCGTCTCAGTTCCACCTCGAATTGACGGCGACGGTAGTGTGAATGAATTATTTGCAGAGTTTGGCTGAAAAACATTTCGAAGGTGTAAAGCAAATGTACGAGCTATGTCTTTGTCGCTTCTGGCCCAGCTGCCTGAAGAGTCTCTTACGGGAATTACTGTTTCGGCCGGCGCACTTAGATTTGGGTGGGCCCTCCACAGGGGATGCTTGGTACTGGTGGGTGAAAGTTTCTCAATGTACTGGCGTTTTGCTTTTTCTTCTTCTTCCTGGTAAGTCTGCGACCAGCTTCCTTAAGACTATGTTTTGAGGATGGCGATCTGCTGGTTTTTTCCAAGCACGCCTCAAACGTCTTTTCTCCAAAACAAGCTGTTCGATTTCAAGGTTAGTTTTGTTTTGGTGTGTGTGCCCATCCCTCCCTTGCGGTGTAGAGACTTTGGCTGCTGCGACGAGTACAGACTCCAGTGCATTGGCATAGCAGTCGATGTCCTCCTTGAAGTTGTGCTGTGGAGTTAGTTCGATGTGGGAACTTACGTACTTTTTGAACTTTAGCCAGTTGGTTCGATGCGACGTCAACCTGCAAGGGTGCTCGATTAATTCCGGGCTTTGAAGAAGAGTTATTAGCACTGGTGAGTGGTCCGATGATAGATCCAAAAGCGATTTGGCAAATATTAGATTGCGAGAAATAATTTTTGTCACAGCAAAATCAATTAAAGCAGGTAGTTTTCTAGGATCTGTTGGCCAGTATGTAGGACTACCTGGTGAAACGTACTCCAGTTTGTGACATGTTTTGATAAGTGCATTATATAGTTTCCTTCCTTTGGGGGTCACAAGGCGGGATCCCCAGTGTGTGTGCTTGGCGTTGTAATCACCTGCTGCTATGAATCGCTCTCCAAGTGAATTGTAGAAGTCCATGAATTGGTCTTCGGAGACTGTAAAGTGGGGTGGGCAGTAGACAGCGGCAATGGCAAGGTTGCTGGTGCCCAACTGTAATTTTATCAATGTAGCTTGCAGATATTTTTTTGCAAACCGTTGGTGAAAGTGGTGTTTGATACGGTCTCTTATTAAGATGCCGATTCCGCCATGTGCTTTACCATCTGGATGATCGGTGCCGTAGGCATAATTTATTTGGACTGCTGAGCTGCAAGCATTTGTAACAAGATATTTTGGTTTTGCATTAAAATTTGCATGGTGGTTTTCATGAAGGACATAAATTCCATCATATTTTGTTGCAAAGCTATCATCATAGTTTCCATGTTACCTTGTGGCTGTCCCATGGCCTGCTGTATGTTATCAGTTTTCGGCTCTATGTGAGCTGTGCCTGATCTTAGAGCACTGGCTGTAGATGGTAATTGAAGGACCAAATGATGACCTGGCTGCTTTTGCGAAGAAAACTTCGGGTGTCGTTTGTGATTTCATGTAAATGTTCTGGCGTGCCGTTGACGCTCTTTGCATCCGACTTTTCATCTCCTTGTAGACTGGACAGCCTCTGTAGTTTGCTGTGTGGTTTCATTGGCAGTTTACACACTTTTTAGTGTGAGAGTCTCCCTTGTTGGCAGGGCAGATTTCGGAGCCGTGGCAGTTTCCACAAGCTACACAAACTGACCTGAGGGTGCAGTAAGCCCTGGTGTGTCCGTATTCCTGGCAGTTTGTACATTGCACTGGCCCGTTCCGTTTGTGCGGCTCTTCAACTGTGATCCTACGGTGCAGAAGGTACTGCAACTTGTAGATCGGGTGCACTGCGTTTTTTTTCAAAGTTCTGCTGTCTGGCTCCAGCTCGACCTTGAAAAGGGGTTGCGGCTTCTTGTTTTTGTTCATAATGTTCATAACATTTTTGGCGCAAAAACCGTTTTCTTTAAAGCCTCTATAATTTCAGAGGGGGTCACATCGGGTTCTATTCCCTTGAGGACAACTTGTAAGCCCTTGCAACTTTTCAGCTGGTACGTGTAGTAATTCTTTTTGGCATTGTTTAGGTACCTCGACACTACTCGGAAATCATCTTCGGTTTTGGTTTGAAGTTTGGTTTCGCTTATGTTCCCTTTCATAAGCGGAATAACATGAAAGTTATCCTTCCCGACAAGCTCAACTATTTTATTTACTAGGACGTTAGAGATCTTCTCCCGAATAAAGATAGGTGGGGGCTTTAGTTTCTTTGGGGCTAATTCTTCGTACTCTGTTTCAGGCTCCGCCAGAATGGAAAATCTATTTTCATTTAATGGCCCGAGATTTTCAGTGCATTTGTTGGTACGGTTTATTTTGGGCATATTGCCGTCAGATTTTTTTGGGGGGGTTAGCTTGCGCTTGGAAATATTAATATAGCGATCCATGCCTGTCTGCGTGGCCGAACCCGCTTGCGGAATTGTAATTTTTCCTACCGTAGCTTTGTTTTTGCCGTTTGACCCGATTTTTGCACTTGGTTGTGTTGTTGCTTTAACCGCTGCAGAAGAAGAGAGTGGAGTCGTTATTGCATTGTTGGCGACAGAGACCGTTGTAGTTGACGTAGTAGTTGCTGTTGTTGTTGCACTAGGTGGCAGAAGCTCGGTTGGAGTTTTGCATTGCTCACACCATGTTGTTTGTGCGGTGAAAAGCAGGGCGGGAGAGCAAGAACTAGCTCTCTGGTTTTCGGCGGTCAGTAAACTTGCACTTTCTTGCACTTTCGGTTCTAGAGTATTACTCGTGAACGAGAAGTAAGCATTGTTTCGGGCCAAAGAGAGACGACGTTTGTCTTGCTCACTCTGAATTTTTTCACGGGCTTCGTCTTGCTGTTTTTGGCGTTGAGTGCGCTGATCCACGTTCTTACTCATTTATTGATAGAGCGTAAATATTAATTAATTAATTAACTAAAACTTTAGTTTACGATATGCGAATTAGCATCGCGAATCGCAAAACCACGCGTTTATAAATTTTTCCGAACGTTTACGACTCAGTGACTTATTGTTTTTCCGGAGCGTTAAGAAAACACGTCTACACGCGACCGAATGCAATAATGGATTTTTATGTTTTATAGTTTTATAAATTTTGCTGTTGGATTTATAAATTTGTATTTCATAATCATCAAACAAAGCAAAATGTAAGAAAACTATAATAAAACGGTATTTATATCCTGATTTCATAGTAATCAAGAACGTAAGCAAACTTCGGCAAGCCGAAGTGCATATACCCTTGCAGCCATTGCAAAAATTAAATATTCTTGAAAACATTACAAATTATGATTTATTTGCGTATATGCTTAAAAACATTGAAGATATGATTCCTATAGCATTAATATGATTTAGTTTTCCGATTTTAATAAAATTAAAATTAACCAACTTACGCGTTGCGCCACTAACCACTTGAATTCTATGTGTACAATGCGCCTAGTTTTGAGATGACAAAAAATGATATCCAGATTTACGTTTGACGAATAATACATAAAATACATATTTGTTATTATAGCTGAAAGCTTAAACGAAATTCGATCAACCCAAGTTTGCTTCCTTTGTTTTGTATTTTCTAAACGGTATTTATCGATTTCGTAACTTTTCAGATTTGACGAATACCTATCACAAACTTTTTTTTCACGAGTTGCTTACATTAAGTGAAGCCGAAGATGCCACGTTAGCAAAGTTGGACTGCTATAAAAACGTTCCGAATCTCATACCACTTAGGACCAGTGCGTTACGAGCACTAGCAGCATGTCACTATATAAGTGATATTGGATACAAAGAGAAAATTATAAATATAATTTTTAAAGTCATGGAAAATGATAAACCAGAACTTCAGGAAACTGCGTACCTCTGCATGAAGCACTTTATTACTGGAGTTACACTAGAAAAAGAAAAGGTAAATTTTCTTAACTTAACATTTTACAGTAAGGCAAATGTCCTATCCGGTCTTGTGGATGGCAGTCCACGTAGTTATACGGATGCTACGGAGCGGAGTCATGGTCAATACAAAACGAGCGCTAATAAAATAGATAATAAATTATATGGCAATCTTTTTGAGCTTAGTTTCTTTCGGGTAAGTGATTTCAACCGATGATTTTGCACATATGCAAAAGCCAAAAATAAAAAGAACTGGAGACGGACTGACTCATTCTTCAAGAAGTTCGATGTTCGCTTATTATATTATATTATCACGCATAAGGTATGTCAAGTCATCAAAGTCACTTTTATTGGATTGCTGTTCGTTGTCTTCAATTTTATGAAAACTGTCTCATCACTTTGCTGATCTGTTGAGCTCCTATGAAAATAATGGGAATATTAATAAAAAAAAGTATTTCAAAAATATTTAACTTCTCTATTTTATTAATTTTTTTTATTTAAATTCTTTTAATCATTGTTATTGTTTCAATTTTAGAATTACGTGTTTAAATTTTTAAATTTGGATAAGATTTCATACATTTGTTCTTCGTTTTATTTATGATTTATTTATTAAGTGGCTATTTATTAAATTCTTTAAAGATACATGTTTTGACTTGAAATTTTAGATTTTAAACTTGAGAAAAAAATGTTCCAGAACCTTGGAGTGTGATTTTCATAACACATGTGAAAGCCACGTTTTGGCGAGCGGGTTCATCGGAAATCTAAAAAATGTTATCCCAGGAGCAGATTTTTTTTTATTTTGCAATTAGCAAAAGTTATGCAACAATAACTGAAAATTAAATTGGATTAAAATCGGACGACTATAGCATATAGCTCCCATAGAATCTATCGGAATACTAAAAAAATAAATTTAAAAAAGTGTTAACTTCATTATTTGTTTTTATTTCTTTTGAACATTCAATTAGTAATAGTTTAATATCGTTCAAAACAACATTTTAAATTATGTTTATAAATCACATAGCTGCCCTAGCAACAATCAAATAACTGAGTCAAAAATGTTAAAAAAATGTTAACTTCATTGTTTGTTTTTATTTCTTTTGAACATAGTAATAGTTTAATAACATTCAAAACAACATTTTTAATTATGTTTATAAATCACATAGCTGCCCTAGCAACGATCAAAAAAATGAGCCAAAAATTTAAATATGAACGAATTAATTGACCTGAGATAAATATATAGTTACTACACAAAACAATAAGTTTTTGAAATTTTTTATTACACCCTTGCAGAGGGTATTATAATTTCAGTCAGAAGTTTGCAACGCAATGAAGGAGACATTTCCGAACCTATAAAGTATATATAATCTTGATCATTATCACTAGGAGAGTCGATCTAGCCATGTCCGTCTGTCAGTCTGTCCGTCCGTTTCTACGCAAACTAGTCTCTCAGTTTTAAAGCTATCTGCATGAAACTTTCCCAAAAGTTGTATTTCTATTTCAGGTAGTATATAAGTCGGAAGCCCCCATAGGAACCATCGGAAAAAAAATACAAACAAAATTATATTGTAATTTTTTTAATTTTTTTTAGTTCTTTGACATATAGTATTGGTTAAATATTATAGAATTACGGTCAAAATTTCATCCAAATCGGACGACTATATCATATAGCTCCCTTAGAAATAATAAAAATATATAAAATAACTATCTAATAAATGACCTGCAAATCATCATAGCTTCAATGTTTTTAAACATATACATACGCAAGTAAATCATAATTTTAATGTTTTCAAAAAAGTTTAGTTCTTGCAATAACTGCAAGGGTATATGAACTTCGGCTTGCCGAAGTTTGCTTTCTTTCTTGTTTTTATAAATTTCTATTTCAAGTTCGTTGGGGGTTAAATGAATAATTTCGACATGTTTTTACCTGTTACGAAATAAATTGTTTTGTTATCTATGGTTGCTTATAGCATAATGTCAATGGTATCGTGAAGTTTTCTGTCTATTTTTACGCAACGAGCTATTTCGGCTAACGTACTATGAAAACGTTCTTCCGTTCCGTTTGACTTGCTATGCAGAGTAGGGGGATTTGGAATACTAATTCCAAAAGCTCTTGTTGGGATTGATTTTATAGTTTCTGAATTTAGAGAGCTTTCATTATCCCAGTACAAGGTTCTTATTTTGGAAATAGATTGACGTGTCATTAACTTATTTAGACGTCATTATAACAGGCGATTTTAATAGCGATATTTTAAGGGAGTACACCCTCGCAGAGGACATGAAATCGCTGGGTATGAAGTTGGTTAACTCCGGGTCCCCTACGCATTTTACCAAAACTTGCTTTTAGATTTATTTTTTGTGTCTGATACAGACAGAGTAGCAACATATGACCAACTTATTGTCCCATCCTTTTCAAAACATGACGTCATATTCTTGACTTATGCACTTGACCTACAATACCTTGACCATCCAATAGTTTTTATGGACTTTAGAAATATCAACTATGACCATTTGGAATCAACCCTTAATTCGTGCAATTGGTATAACATATATTCCCTTTCCGCATTAGAGAAACAAGTTAATTTTTTACAACACAAAATTTGTTATTTATATAACTGTCTTGTACCTGTCCGTAGCAGAGTTATTCGTTCTTCTGAAAAACCGTGGTTTTAAACATCATCAAAACATCAAAGACGCATTATTACAGCGTGGCGGGGCGTACATTAAGTGGAAAAGGTACAGGACACCTCAAGCTTACGCGGTGTTTAAGTCATTGAGACAAAAAATGACCAAACTTACTAATACCGCCAAGACAAATTTCTATTCCCGTAAATTCAACAACTCATCTTCCACTACTCAGACATGGAAAATAAAGATGCAAAGTAAAACCAAGACTTGAGCCATAAGCCATGACTTGAGACATATACCTTTCGGAAAATTGCTGAGAAATCCTGGGGAACCAGGCCTCAGATTATACGATGGCTATACTTAATGATTGTGAGACCAATCCTCACTTACGGAGCACTTGCATAGGGTAAACGAGCTAAGCTCACCAGCATGCAAAACCAGCTAGGAAAGTTGCAAAGACTTGCCTGCGTATGCATGACAGGGGCAATGAGGACCTGTCTTACAACTGCCTTAGAAATTCTGATGGAGCTAACACCACTCCACTGTGTAATTGAAATTCAACGCAAAGCTACACTCCTGAGAATAAGCACTGAGGGCACAGGTAGTGGTTGCATTCTAAATAACAGGGATGCGTCTAATCTGTTAGGTGAGGTGCCCCTAATACTCCACCCTAGGGATGAAATGACAGCCGAATTAATCTTCAAGCAAAACTTCACAGCACACCTAGGAAATAAGAAAGATTGGAGCACATTGTCTGAAGTGCAACCTATGGCTACACACACCATAGCATGGTACACAGATGGATCCCTGACACAACAAGGCACGGGCCCTTGAGTGGTAGGGCCTCGCATAAAATACCACAAATCCCTTGGCCAATATACCAGCATATTCCAGGCTGAGGTATGTGCCATTGGACGTTGTGCAGAGCTCAACACACAGCGTGAATACAAGGAAAAGGACATATCGATCCTTGCAGTCAAGAGATGAATCCGAAATGATAAACGCATAAGGATGCTCTCTGGCCGGGGTACACAACTCAGGCTGAGCCAGAAGTCCTTTAAAAGAAATTCGAAAATCACCGAGACACAGGTCTAGAGAGTTTTGTTCGTTAGGTGAAGAGGTACTTTTAGCGGTCACGCCAAAGGTTTTTTTTTTGCCCGTCAAACCCTGTGTTGGATTCTAAAACCCCACCTATGACCGAGGCCGAGCCGGATGAAATTCTTCGGGAAGAAAGTGAGCGGTTTTGGTGATATTGGCTTTTGCTTCTGAGGCAAAAATCCCATGGGACCTTCGGGGAGAAAGCGAGCGGTATTTATTAATTTATTTATTTATGTGATAGTTACTATCCTAGCGCTACAAGTACATCACATATTATTTACTGCGCCAGTCACATCGAAAGCATTAGTTTCTTAATTTAATAAATTAAATTTTATTTTAATTAGTTGCGTTATGACTTCAGTTTATTTTAATTTGTTAATAATATATTTTATTTACTTATATATTCATATTTTAAATATGAAGTTTTTTTGTTGTAGTTTAATTTAGTTTGTCGTGAGTGTAATTGCAAGTTTTATTATTATTTTTTATTTTAAGTTTATTTTAATTTGTTAATAATATATTTTATTTACTTATATATTCATATTTTAATTATGAAGTTTTTTTTTTGTAGTTTAATTTAGTTTGTCGTGAGTGTAATTGCAAGATGTGCCTAGACTTAATATAAACTAGATGCGGTTAATGCTTTTTAGGATATGAGGCAAGGAGCTCAACTTGCGAATAGCTTGGACAAGAATTTGCTTCTCCGAACTTGCAAGTTTTGTCCTAATGCTTACTTAGTTATTAGTTTTTTGTGAGTTTGTAAAACGGAACATGCTGTATTGGTACTGCGGTTGCCTTGTGTTTATAATTTTTTGAAGAAGAACTCTAATTGTAAAACCAACCCTGGTGTCCACATTCATGTCAAAGATTTTGTTTGCGCTTTCTGTTACATGGTTAGCCCTACCCAAAGCATATATGTACCTGGCTATATAATTGAATGTTATCTTTATCTTATGTCGACTTGCGGAGTCACTCGTTTCAAATATTTCAATCCCATAGAAGAGACTAGGAACAACTAAAGTTTTAGACAACAACATTCGAATAACAAAATTGATACCCAAATTGTTGACTTTCTCGACATATTTTAGCTCTGCATCTCCTCTTCGAAGCTTCTGAGAGCTACTAGTATCAATATTTTTCTTGTATATCATTAAACCTTATGACTTTTAGTGGTTTAAGCTCAATCTATTCTTTGTAGCCCAGTTACCAAATATCACGAAACCCCACGACGATTACTTTGTAGATTTGAAGTTTTTTCCCTAATGACTACAGCTTGTTTCTTATAAGATATATACGATGAAATTAGTTTTAGAGCTTTTTGAAAATTTGAATATTTTCTGCAGTTTCATTATAAGTATTCTGTAGTCAACTGAATCAAATGCTTTGCAAAAATCTAGTAGTGTTAAAAAAGTTATTAAACTATTATCCATTTCCTTACGTATTTCCTCTGCGATCTTGTTAGTGTCGGTAGTACTTGTTTGTCCGCAAGTAGTTTTTTAAAAATTTTGAACAAAAAAGGCGCTATTGAAATTGGTCTGAATTCGTTATTGGACTTTGGTATCGGCATAATTTTTTTCAATTTTACACGACTTCGGGCAGTTGTTTAATTATGTTTGGTAGTATAATTTTACGACGATATTTTTAATATCGTCAAGTCCTGTACCTTGAGATATAATTTGTAAAATAACTTCTTGAACGTCACATGATTTACAAGAACAAAATTAAAACAATTATTTTCACTATATATTGTTTCTGTTGAAACACTCACACTATAGTCCGGATCAGGTAAATTAGTATTCAAGAATTTCCTGTTAAGGTCATCAACACAGATTTATCAAGGCATTTGTGTTTGTAATTCCCATATATTTGTTCTTTCCAGACCTGTCCAGTTGTCATTGCACTAAATACCTTGCAGGTTAAATATTCACGCTTAGCGTTGTTGATAAACTTATTCACCATTCCATTGAGAGTATGCTTTCTCTACTTAAAAAAGATTTTTATTATTATTATTATACCATCATATTTTTTTTTTTTTTTACTGTCTTAACTTTGACAGGTACATCCATATTATATAAATAGTTAATATTAGAGTTATGTAGTCTCGGTTGTGTATCAACTGTTGGCAGGTGAAATATGTTATCCCAATGATGATTTTTACTCCTAGTCCCCACGAAGAGCAAATTGTTAAGCATCTTGCTGTTTAAGTAACCTGTCAGTATTATGTTGTTATAATTTTAAAATATCCTTGTAGTCTTTTTGTCTGTTCAGTTTATTATAAACACAGCTAATTAATATTTAAGATCGATTATAGAGTTAACATGAATTGCTACACCTCCAGCATGGCCCTCGCGGACCGATCTATAAAGTGTGTATCCGGGACATTCATAACATGTATATTTAGCAACTGACAGGAAGAAAGTTTTTGATACACAGACGATATCGACATTTGAGTTGAAAAGTTTACAAAACCTAAATTCATCCATTTTACGATAAATACTTTGACCATTCAAATGCCAAATCGTTAGACCATGCTTATAGTTTCTAAGAATTTTTGTCATCGCATAGTTATTGTGACTTATCGTATTTAAATCTTGTATTACTATACAAAATACCTTTCATCATTATTAGTACGGATTTAGGCAGTATTGCCCCATATATTTAACACACACACATAAAATATATTTTACTTACTTATAAGATTCTATTTAAACATGAAATATTATCAGTAAGAAAGCTATTATCTCCTCTCCTATTAATGCGCCAGCATAAGTTGTTAATGAATTAAGAGAAACACTTCTGGTCGTTGAATTAAGTGCGTGTGCTAATAAAAATGAAAGATCTTCAAATCTTTCAACGCAGTGAGCTTCGCCACCGCCTTCACTACTTCTCACTATTTCTCCCCCGGCTCGTAAAAACTGCAGTTGTTATCTTCTCTCTCGAATTGCCTCTTTAAAAATAGTAAAGCTTTCTTTAGCAGCACTTTAATTACTCCCAATCAATTGCAGTCTTAGTTGTTGTTTTGCTTGCTTTCGGTATCCGGCAACCGCCCTCAACACCTGTATTTTGTCGATTATTGACTCTATATTTACAATGACAACAGGGTCCGTATGTGTGTTCTGTATCTTTCGCGCCCGGAAAATGTTCCTAACTTTTGGAACGGCTGTTAAATTAAGTTAGAGACACATTGTGTTGAAAATGGGTCTCAGCCTTTCACCAGCGATAAAGGGGATTCCGTGTATACGCAAATCACTCGCATTTTTGGCATTCCGTCTAGCGTCTAACCCTGCCTCCATTGCATGCACCCGATCATGGAACGATCGAAGAGCTGTTACCACTGGGTAAAATGTTTGAGTACAGTTTAAAGCTTTAAAAATTTGATTTTTATGAGAAATTTTGGTAATTTTCAGAGTTTGTGACAAAATACGTCCGACCGGCAAGAAGTTTCTCTTGAATATTTCTATTGAATAATGTTATCCTTGACTGCAGAGGCAAAAATCCCATGTTCTCTACTTTCTGACGTATGTGTTCTCTCTCAAGAGGGAAAGCTTTCGACGGCCTTAACTTCGGGCGAGGCCAAGGCAGAATAGAATTTTTTCAGGAGAGAGAACGTTAGACTGTGTGGTCCACAGGTCGACTCCAGAGACAGAAAAGGGCTTCGTTAGCAACAAGTGACCTCGTGATTTAGACCAGCAAACGTGGCTTGGCTTATAGTGATAGCAGTGGACACAGTTCGGCACTACTTTGCTAACAAGTCGACGAGAATTGACGATCCATATTTGGAGGCTGAAGATTCCGATAAGCGCCTTTGTCCCTGCGTGCATAATAGTTTGGTGAAGAAATTTGACGAATTTGTGGGTGAATTTTTGATCACTTGGCAATAAAGGTGATCATTTTCTAGTCGTCCTCCCACACGGATGAGGCTCGCAGTGCTGTTACCGATAGTTATTTCCGAAAGAAATGACGTTAGCCTCGGAAGATCCGAGCCAAGGACTTTACCCTTCATTAAAGTATCTATTTCCATTGCATAAGTTTGCTGTTGAATCAGTCCTACGTTAAAAACAAGAAAGAAAGTAAACTTCGGCAAGCCGAAGTTCATATACCCTTGCAGCTATTGCAAGAATTAAATACTTTTGAAAACATTTTAATTATGATTTACTTGCGTATATGTTTAAAAACATTGAAGCTATGATGATTTGCAGCTCAATTATTAGATAGTTATTTTATATATTTTTTTTATTATTTCTATGGGAGCTATATGATATAGACGTCCGTTTTTGATAAAATTCGAACCATAATTCTGAAATAATTAAACATTGCTATATGTCGAAGAACTAAACAAAAACTTAAAAAACAGAAAAGTTATAATTTTTTTCATTTATTTTTCCGATTGTTCCTATGAGAGTTATATGCTATAGTCGTCCGATTTTGATGAATTTAAACCGTAATTCTGAAATATTAAACCATTACTATATCTCGAAGAACTAAACAAAAAATTAAAAAACAGCAAAGTTATTATTTTTTTTCATTTATTTTTCAGATTGTTCCTATGGGAGCTATATGCTTTAGTCGTCCGATTTTGATGAAATTTAAACCGTAAATCGGAAATATTTAACCATTACTAAACGTCGAAGAACTAAACAAAAAATTTAAAAAACAGCAAAGTTATAATTTTTTTCATTTATTTTTCCGATTGTTCCTATGGGAGCTATATCCAATTTTGATGAAATTTAATCCATAGTTCTGAAATATTTAACCTTTACTATATATCGAAGAACTAAAAAAAAAATGAAAAACAGCAAAGTTATAATTTTTTTTTATTTTTTTTCGATTGCTCCTATGGGAGCTATATGCTATAGTCGTCCGATCTGGCTCGTTCCGACTTATATACTACCTGCAATAGAAAGACAACTTTTGGGAAAGTTTCATGCAGATATCTTTAAAACTGAGAGACTAGTTTGCGTAGAAACGGACGGGCAGACTGACAGAAGGACAGGCGGACTGACAGACGGACATGCTAGATCGACTCTGCTAGTGATGCTGATCAAGAATATATATACTTTATAGGGTCGGAAACGTCTCCTTCACTGCGTTGCAAACTTCTGACTGAAATTATAATACCCTCTGCAAGGGTATACAAATCGGTAGCTCTTGATGAAGTCCAGTCGAAAAAAGCCCCTAAGCATGACAGTATTGACGGGAAAGTGGCTACAGCCCTTCCGGTGGCTGCTATTTCCTCCCTAACGCGCATTTCGAATGATTGTTTTTTCATATTATCCAAAGCAATGGAAGCACGATAATGTTGCAATGATCCCTGAAAAAAAGGTGTCTCCCTTTCGTTTCTGGTGGATGTTTGAAGGTCAAAATCTGCAACACGGCCTATACTGGCTAGAGTTCCTCAAGGATGTGTGCTCGGCCCTGTTTCTTACACCAGGAAGTGGACTCTTCTTAACAACAAAAAGACTGATTTTCAAGGCTATGTTATATTAATTTCCACCCTTTGGGGGCACTGGCTGTAAAAATTCCATAAAACTTATTGAATCTTGCCAAGCCATAATTTTTAGACACATCGTAAACGCCACATACTATACACGACCATCTTTTGAGACCCAAAGGGCTGTCCATATAGTACTTAATCACGTTTTCAATGATTTTTGACGAATTTGTTGTTTTAATCTTCAAACGAAGATGCAATTTAATATTAAATACTACTTATTATTGGAACTAGTATTGTCAAAAACTGTTTACCTGCGCTGAAGTCATCTGGAACCTACTCTTCGTTGAATCATTCATAAAACAGGACATCCTTTTGATATTTTTTGTAGCAACTGTTTTCATTAATTTTTTAATAAGTCTTTTATATGTTTTTGAAACTATTTTTGATCTTTTTTGTTGTTTTCAATATTGCCGTTCTTCCTTTTGGCAATCTGACTTTCTTTGTGTCTGAATTTAAGTATTTGTTGAAGTAGAGCACTTAGTCCTGATTCCATTGTAAAACACACGAGCACATAAGACCCAGCCGAAATTGACTAACAGATTCCGGTGATTTACAAACTTTCACAACGAACAGCTGATTCTCGATATTCAAATGGTAGAATATGTATATAGACTTAAATATAGGGTTGCAATCGGAACATATTGGAGGAGTAGTCGTCACGAAAATGATTATAATTATTATTATAATTATTACAAAGAGCACGAAAGGGTTCATGCAGGCCAAAATTTAAGGAAGATCTTGGCAATTTAAGAAGATGGTAGTTGCGGGTTGGTCTGAAAGGAAAATTAAAAGTTAAGCGGCATACCAATTCTATGGAGTCAATATCAGCTTTGACAAGATTGTGCATAAAAATAGTTCCAAGCATAATTCTACGGTTTACAAGAGTAGGTAAACTAAGAAATAATAATCTACTAGATTGAGAGGGCAACATAACGTTTTGATTCCAGTTCAAACCACAAAGGGCGAAATGAAGAAATTTTGTTTGTACCGACTCAATACGATCAGTGTGTACTTGATATTGGGGACTCCAAACGGGAGCGCAATTTTCTTCATTTCAGATTTAAGAGGTTAGGTTGACACCATCTCTGAAAACAACCTATATCAGACTGTAAACAGAAACACGATTGCAATACTCGAGAATGTGTTACGACAGAAGGAAGATCAAAAACCCGAGCTGATCTCATTTAAATAAAAGAAGAGAATGATTAACAGAACCAGAAGCCTTTCTAAAATCTTTATATATAACATCAGTCTAAACTTTATTATTAAATCCTTCCTGGTAGTAGACTTTCGCTTCATAAAACCATGTTGATAAGGTGATATTAGAGAGGAACACATATGTTGCAAATGCTTTAAATATTGCAGACAATTTAGAAATACCGCTATAATTTTGAGAATCCGACTTTCCTCCCTTTTTATGAAGTGGAATAATAAAATAACATTCCCAGATAGTTGGAAAAACTGATGTTGAGATTGACAATTAAAACAGTTTAACAGTTAAGTTTTAACAAATAGTTGGAGCATAAAACTTAAGCACGCACTCAGGAAGCCCGTCCGACCCTGGAGAATATGGTCTCCAAATCTTTCAAAAGAGAGCTTTCTGCTATTACCGCGGAATAAATAATACTTGTTTAAACTGTAATGTTAAATTGAATTTAGACAAGAATCCGCACTATTGATAGTTTGGAAGAACTTAGCAAGAAGTAGACATCTCAATTGAGTACTGAAGAAGGCAAGGCGGTGTTTTTTCGCTTGACACTTACAAAATTATAATTATATAAAGCCCAGGCTTTCGTAAGACCATCATGAGGCTGTGCAGCAGCACTAAAAGATTTTCCAGCTTCCTCTGTTTTTCCAATTTGACCTAACAAAAGCCCTTTTAGAGCATAGAACTCAGCATTCATTTCACCAGTAAAGTATTTTAAATTGGTGGACTCAATAACTTCCAAAGCTTCATTAATTTCATTTTTTCCAGACGTTGAAGGCATTTGGAGATAACATTTTACTTGCTGACGAATTTTCTGCGATGAAAATTGAAAAAAAATAAATAAATTGTGTTGGTTTTTTAAAACACCCGAAAATACAAAAAAAAACCTTTGGTGAAGTTCCATGAGTCTAAGATACCCGATACTTACTGGTCATTTAAAGACTCCTTACATTCCTGAACATTAAAATATTTTAATACATTTTTTTATTGATAATTTTTTGAAAGTAGAGAAGTCGCCATAAAAAGCGAATCTTTAAAAAAGTTGTTCCATATAATCGCCCCACATAGCCCAGGCTTTCGTAAGACCACGCCGTAATAGTTGCTTAAGGCAAGTAAAAGTATGTATTTACTAGACACAAGCAGAAAAAGGTTCACCAACAACACACAAAAGGAATGTCTCAGCTTTTCGAATTTACCGGGCATGCGAAGCTTAAATCCCAATTGCTTTTATCACCTTTTTTTCATCGAGCTGAGTAGCTTAGCGATTTCATCGCTAAAGAATTTGATTGGCTACGTTAAAGTAAGTGGTATTTCCTTTTTTTATATGTGTTGTCATAAAGACGCGGAATCAAAGTCGAGAACAAACCTTTCATCATGTGTGGTTGGTCCACGGTTATATGTGTTCGGGTGACACAATTTTTATACATATTTATTTTCCTTATGCTAGGAATGTATAATCATTTAAGATTTGTATTTCTTGTGCGCCTTTTCCAACATTGTGCTTACCCAGCAACCAGCTGACCCAAACGGCTCACCGAGTCCAGCAGGTGGCTTCCACCGGTAACGGGACGGCTAGAGCTGGACACCCACACACGACCCATATGGACCTCAAACAGGACTGTAGGCAACAACTGTAGGCAAACATGTCAAAACTGACAACAGCTGGAGAGAGTACTACTCAAAACTTAGCTTATACAAAAAAGAATTTAGAATGGCCAGTAAACAGAAAGCATTCATCCGAGGTAGACGTGATTCCGATCACTTCCCCGAGCTTATTTAAAAATAAAAACACACCAATAAATAGCGAAAAGATGCTGGCAGCAATGCCAAACAACAAGGGCTCGGCTCTCTTCCCTAACAAATCTAATAACAAATACAAAGATTTAAATATATTAAACGTTATTGAAAAGTGCCAAAAGCAAGCCAGTGAGTCAAAGTCGTGTACAACAACAACAACAGCAAGACGCGCGTCGACTGTCTTCGCTTCAACTGTCTTCGTCTTCGAAAAATAATGCATACCTAGCAATTGTCTTATCGGAGACAGTAAATAACACAACAACAAGTGCAAAGTCGCCGCCCGGTCGGTCTCTTTCCCCAACACTATTTACCAACGCATTTGCGCTGCTCCAACGCAGTCATGGAGTTCGCAATGCCCTTCCCCACCTTCGCCCTATAGACGCACCGACTACATCAGCTTGTGCGCTCACTAATATGGTGCCCTCATTACCAACTGTCGTATCTACTACAACAAGAACAACTTCAACATCGACCATTGGTGGCCGATTTTGGCATCGCGAGCAAAACTAGCTTATGCTGCAGATCTCTCACAATCTACCCTTGAACAGACTGGGATCGATCGGTATGTACAAATAAAAAGAAAACTTAGTCGCAAAAGGAGCAAATTGCCTAAACTTACGAAAACTTCAAACAACACCACTAAGGCAACTTCTGAAAACAGTTTTGCCATACTTGGCGTGCTCGAAAAAGATGATGGTCAACCACCCCAAGCCAATAAAATTGTAAAGCCACCACCTATGTATGTTAGAGATCAAAATTGTTCAGATCTAATTAATAAACTTAAGCAAAAAATTGGACAAAACCACTTTTAGATTACTATTTTAAAAAGAGGAAATATATCTGAAACCAAGCTCCAGATCACCAATGAAGCCAACTACCGCTCTGTAACAAACTTCCTGGACAGTGAGCGTGTTAATTATTACACCTACCAACTCAAAAGTAGCAAAGGACTTAAAGTTGTAATAAAGGGTATCGAGTCAACCGTCCCGGCAGCTGATATAGCTGAAGGACTTAAAGAAAATGGTTTTGAAGTTAAAAACGTAATGAACATAACCAACAGGGCAGCCTCAGTCACTCTTCAAGATTGAACTCAAACCAGTCGCGACTGCCCTGAAGAAAAACGCAGTGCACCCCATATACAAACTGCATCGAAGAAAAGCCGTATAGGAGCCGCATAAACGAAACGGCCCGGTACAGTGTACAAACTGCCAGGAGTTTGGGCACACAAAAAGTTATTGCACTTTGCGACCAGTCTGTGTTGCCTGTGGCGACCTGCACTGTATAGAAGTTTGCACGGGTAACAAAGAAATACCCACCACTGAGAAAATGTAGCAACTGTGGTGGAAACCACACTGCTAATTACAGGGGATGCCCCGTCTATAAAGAGATCAAGAGTCGGCTCAACCAAAGGCGCCAACAACTAACCTCCGCCCAACAGGTTGCTCAGCCAAATTTTTACATTCCTTCGCAAACCACTCCTGGAGTTACTTTTGCGGCTGCACTGCCCGAAGCATTACAGCCCCACCCGCATATACCAAAACCAAAATATACTACGCTTCCAGAGCAAAACGCTCAAAGACCAACTCAACCTTATAACCAACAAAACCAGACTTTCACTCCACAAATACAAAACAGCATCGAAACTAATTTAGCTACACTCACGTACATCATGCTTTCAATGCAAGGTATCCTCCATGAACTAGTGCGAAACCAGAACCACCTTATGGAACTTCTAATCAAACAAAAGTCAACTTAAATGGATCCCTTGAAAATATGCTTTTGGAACGCTAACGGTACTTCGCAGCACAGACTTGAACTTCTACAGTTCTTAAACACCCAGGACATCGATATCATGCTCCTCTCAGAAACGCACCTAACCAATAAAAACCATTTCTATTTCGCTGGCATCATCTTCTATGCGAGCAACCACCCAGACGGCAAAGCTCACGGAGGCACCGGAATTCTTATCATACAGCGCATTAGGCATCACCCTCTGGAGGCGTTTAATTACAACCACAAACAGGCCACTTCTCTACGAATCAACGGCTGTGTATTGTCCCCCACGATTTAATATTTCAGAGAATGAATTTTTAGGCTTTTACAACTCATTGGGTAACTGTTTTATAGCTGCCGGTGATTATAATGCGAAATAAAACTATTATCAAACCCGGTAATAAGCTAGATTTTGTTTCACCAGGTACCCCCACATACTGGCCAGCAGATCCGAAAAAAACCAGATATCGATTTTGCTGTAAAAAGGAGAGTGCCGTCCAGGCTGATATATGTTGAAACCCTGTCGAAACTGTCATCTGACCACTCGCCTGTTTTACTCTGTCTATCTGAACATTCACAGTTTGTAAGAACGACAACAATTTCTGACATCCAATACAACAAACTGGCTAAAGTATAAAAAATATATAAGCTCATACTTTAAAGTCGAACCTAAAGACTTCTGTGAAGCTGATATTACACGTACAACTACACAGATACAGTCGCTCCTTCAAGAAAAGCGGCGACTTCGCCGAGACTGGCAGGCACACCGCTTCCCAGCCTCTAAACAAAGGTTTAAATAAGCTTGTCGGAAGTTGTCTAAAGCTTTACTAACTGAAAAGAATCAGACTCAACGTGCCTATATAGCGCAACTTTCAAATTTCCACTCTGGAGAGCGCACCCAAACATTCAAGCACCAATAGAACCCGATTTTCCAATTCGATCACCAACAGGTGGGTGGGCCAACATATTCGACTCTTACTTAAACAAGAAAGGAAGCAAACTTCGGCAAGCCGAAGTTCATATACTCTTACAGCTATTGCAAGAATTAAATATTTTTGAAAACATTAAAATTAAGATTTACTTGCGTATATGTTTAAAAACAAGCTATGATGATTTGCAGCTCAATTATTAGATAGTTATTTTATATATTTATATTATTTCTATGGGAGCTAATGATATAGTCGTCCGATTTTGATAAAATTTAAAACATAATTCTGAAATATTTAACCATTGCTATATGCCGAAGAACTAATCAAAAAATTAAAAAACAGCAAAGTTATAATTTTTTTTTCAATTATTTTTCCGATTGTTCCTATGGGAGCTATATGCTATAGTCGTCCGATTTTGATGAAATTTAAACCGTAAATCGGAAATGTTTAACCATTACTAAATGTCTAAGAACTAAACAAAAAATTAAAAAACAGCAAAGTTTTAATTTTTTTTTCATTTATTTTTCCGATTGTTCCTATGGGAGCTATATGCTATAGTCGGCCGATCCGGCTCGTTCCGACTTATATACACCTGCAATAGAAAGACAACTTTAAAACTGAGAGACTAGTTTGCATATAAGCGGACGGACAGACGGACGGACAGACGGACGGACAGACGGACGGACAGACGGACGGACATGGCTAGATCGACTCTACTAGTGATGCTGATCAAGAATATATATACTTTATAGGGTCGGAAACGTCTCCTTCACTGCGTTGCAAACTTCTGACTGAAATTATAATACCCTCTGCAAGGGTATAAAAATGATTGCTGCAACTCGATTGCTGGATTTTTGCTTGCAGGAACTTTGCTGAACACCTACAAAACGTAAGCTGTGATTCTTAAAACACGAATTCTACTTAGAATTTGATCGAGGATGGTTTCTTCAGATCCAGTATATTTGAGCGATGTAGCTTTTCGTTTCTCAAGATCAGCTTCCTTGATTCCCATGTTGTCGAATGATTGTGGCCAACGTGGCTTCTGATGGCGAGAAAAGATGCACACGCAAGCCCATAAGTGACAATGTTCAACTGAAATAACTGTAACGGGTTTATTGTTTTTGAATTATTGTTTCTCCACCAAATTAACTGAAACTTGTCTTGAGCACTAGAGGAACTACAATGAATTGCCGGTACATTTTTGGCCGATTCTCTAAAAGGAAAGCACTTTACAAGGTCAAGTCGTACCTTTTCCTCCGCAAACTCAGTGCGATTGAACCAGATGCTGATCGTGGCTAAGAGCTGTGGAAATGCACTCGTGCAACCACTTAAAAAGCTGCCCTTACTTCGTTCTGATGGAACTTAAATTAAAAAGGCCAATGAGATAGCTAACGAATTTGCTGACTGTGTAGAATAAAGGTTCGAGCTTTTTGACTTGGCCACGGAAGAGGAAACTGCTACTACGGTAGCTCTTGATGAAGTCCAGTCGAAAAAAGCCCCTAAGCATGACAGTATTGACGGGAAAGTGGCTACAGCGCTTCCGGTGGCTGCTATTTCCTCCCTAACGCGCATTTTGAATGCTATGATTGTTCTTTCATATTATCCAAAGCAATGGAAGCACGCTAATGTTGCAATGATCCCTAAATAAAAGGTGTCTCCCTTTCGTTTTTGGTGGATGTTTGAAGGTCAAAATCTGCAAAACGTCCTATACTGGCTGGAGTTCCTCAAGGATGTGTGATCGGCCCTGGTCCTTACACCAGGAAGTGGACGACAAAAGTGTTTGTTTTAGGTTTTTTCACAGCGTCGACCGTCCGTCCTTCCGTTTTTCCGTCCGTTTCTACAAAAACTAGTCTGTCTGTTTTAAAATACTTTTGTTTAGTTCTTGGAGATGTAGTATTTGTTAAATATTTCCGAATTAGGGTTTAAATTTTATGAAAATCGCACGACTATATCATAAGTTAAAAGATTGATTATGATTTTGACAAAGAAATCAATCTTTTCTTTATTGAGTTGGATTAAGAACTAACTTACTTAGGTTAAACAATTGTTTTTATAGCTACGCGTCGCTCCATCGCTGCCGCCGTCTCTGCCGCTGTTGATGTTTCTGCTGACGTTCTTTCATATTATTGGTTGCTGCTCTTGGTCGCCGTCGCCGTTGGCCAAACTTAATTGTAATTGGCCAGTGTATTTTAATTATAGTTTTTGTTGTATGCACTAAGTTGAGTTCGATCAACTTTGGAAATTGGCTGTTCTGCATTTCCACGATCGCTGACCAAAAGGTGCAAGCTAAGTTCGTTAGAACTTTATTGAGAGCATTGCTTTGCTGTTAGTTGTGCAATTAATGCTCTTTTCTTTGGTTTGGGAAATTCTATTATTGAGGGCATTGCTTTGCTGTTTGTTGTGCAATCAATGCTTACTCATTTCCTCTGTCTGAGAAATTGTATTATTTTGGGTGTTAACTCATATATTAAAAAAATATTTTAAAAATTTTAATTTACTTTTTATTGTTAAAACTTTATTTTTTGGTTACATGTACATGTTCGTAAAATTAAATTATTATTATTATTTGTGCAATTTCTTGGCGCCAAATTTTGTTCTCATGTATTGGTGCTGTATGCACAAAACATATCTACATATGCAATGAAGATAAGCATCAATTATAACAATTCTAACACTTATATGTACATGTGCACAAACTTCGTCGCCAAAAATTGGCAAACTTAGTATACATACATACATATACATAAAAACGGATTTTTATCTCCTTGCAGAAGGAGAACTTAGTAGAGGAGACATATTTGATCTTATAAAGTATATAACTTTGCTGTTTCTTAAATTTTTTTAGTTCTTCGACATATTGTAATAATTAAATATTATAGAATTACGGTTTTAATTTCATCAAAATCTGACTATTGTATCATATAACTCCCATAAAAACAATACAAAATTCTTTTTTTTTTTAATGTAACCTTTCAATTTTGTAATTCTCCGACCCTACAAAGTATATATATTCTTGATCAGCATCACTAGGAGAGTCGATCTAGCCATGTCCGTCTGTCTGTCCGTTTCTACGCAAACTAGTCAGTTTTAAAGCCATCTGCATAAAACTTTCCCAAGAGTTGTCTTTCTATTGCAGGTAATATATAATTCGGAAAGAGCCGGATCGGACGACTATAGCATATAGCACCCATAGGAACAATCGGAAAAAAAATTTTAAAAAAATATCTTTTTGCTGTTTTTTAATTTTTTTTTTATTTCGTACGGTTTAAATTTCATCAAAATCGGAGTTCTATATCATATAGCCCCCATAGGAACAATCTAAAAAAAAATAAATAAAAAAAATTATATCTTTGTTGTTTTTAAATTTTTTTTAGTTCTTCAACATATAGTAATTCTTAAATATTTCAGAATTACGGTTTAAATTTCATCAAAATCGGACGACTATATCATATATGTAGCTCCCATAGAAACGATTAAAATATATAACATATTTTTTTTTTAAATGTAACTTTTCTATTTTGTAATTTTTTATAAATTCTTTTTGACTTATTAATCATTTGACAGTTCAGAATTACGCTTTTAATTTTATTAAAATCGGAAAACAAACTAATATAGCTGTCATAGGAACTATCGAATAATTAAGCTGCAAATCTTCAAAGCTTCAATGTTTTTAAATGTTCGCAAGTAAATCATAATTTTAATGTTTTCAAAATATTTAATTTCTGTAAAGCTGCAAGGGTATATGAATTTCGGCTTGCCGACGTTTGCTTCCTTTCTTGTTTTAAAATTAGTACAACCAAAAAGAAAATTATCATAGAAACTAAACTAATGTTACATAATATTAAAGCTGTTGGGTATGAAAAATTGAGTATTAAAATAATAACACGAAAGTATCAAAATATAACTTATGTGGCTTAGAAATAAGGGCTTAGACTACAGTTTAAGACTCTTCGGTATAGAAATAAGGGCTTAGACTACAGTTTAAGACTCTTCGGTATAGAAATTAAACTAAAAAGTTTACGGGTTATGTTATTTACTATTGAATAAATAATATTATAAAACTGTCTGAAGTTTATTTTCAATACACATTTATTAAAACTAAACTTCCTTTTTTTTGGATGCTGGAGTTAAAGTTGGATTTTATAAGCTAAAGGAGGATTCATTTTTGAGATATTCTTCGAAGCCTCTGCAGAATGGGAGTGTTGAGAAATTTCGTCCCCGGTGTCCACGCCTTTATCAGGAAAAGGGATGTCGAGCTCATCATTAAATAAAAGAGCAAAGCTTTTGCCCTGACCTGTTTATTTTTGACTGGGACGGTCCGAACTATCTGTTCTAAACTGTTTGATGGTTGCCTTACGGCGAGTCACGAAACCTTAACAATCGGGTCAGTCGAGACATCACAGTGACGTGACGCTTACTTCTCTTTCTTAAGCGCTTAACAGACTCAAATATCCGCGACCTTGATTCCTTGGAACTAACAGAGCTAACCCTTAAACCACTTCCTCTGCACAAACTAGAGATCCATCATTAACAGTTTTATTCCTCTCAGTTACGAATTCCGTCAGCGCAAAGGGGATCGTGAATGAATAAAAATATATAGATCCAAAGTCTGATTTAAAATTGTAAAACATTAATTTTTAAATTTGTATTTGTATACAAATTTATTGGTAACAATTCAGAGAATTTTATTATGACACCACTGAATATTTGAAAAACGTAGCATGGGCATGAAGAGCAGCGGTCAGTACACTTACTATGACATGCTCGCACTTCATTTGTGTAAGTAGTTTTCAACTTTTCGGTGTGTGTGGGCCGAAAGCGGTTTTATACTATTCGGGTCGTGCCGGTCATCGCTCTGCCGCTGCTCGTTTTTAGCTTAACGTTGCCCCGACTGTAACGTTCCATCTTGTTTGTTCTTATTTATTTTGTCCATACTAAAACAGCACGAGCTGCGGAGAAGGGACAGGTCCACCCGGACAAAAGATCTGCTGTACCGGGGTCAGGCTAGAGTAGAACTATAGTTCGCCACGTGTCTGAGCCCGCAGTCCAAGACTGTGTAATTTGTTAACTCGAGTGACACCTTAGTCCAGCTTGAAGTGAGATGATTGTTGGGGGAAGGGAGTTTTTTGGCAGAGACGGCAGCAGGAGCACAACGTCGGTACTGCTAAGTCGCAGCAATCCTGTGTAACAAGGCTTTCGCTCTCGCAACCTGCGACCCGTTCGTTTGCTTCCAGTTCGGTGACCTCAAAGCCATTCCACTAGCTTTTCTGGGCCGAAGGAGATAATCTATCGATTTTTGGAAAAAACGTTCATATATTTATTTGTATCGTCCTGTAGTTTGTCAGATGTCGCCACCTATTTTAAAATTGAAGAACACTAATTTCACTCGTCCACAAAAAAAAAATTATTTGGTCAAAAAATACATGTCAAAGAAGAACATTAATTTCACTGGTCCACAACCGAAAAGGAACAAGACTAAACACTAGTGCTGCGGAAGCACTTTCCATCACGTACCAATTCTTAGAAAATCGTGTCAAAAACAGAATGACAAAAAAATTGTTTTTGTCAAAAAATTATAATTAGATGTTGTTATTAGTTTAGGAAAGCAGTAAAAATTGTTCTAAATGCATTTTTAATTGAAAAATAATTTTCTGAATAATATATTATATTTCAAAAAGTAATTTTAAGGATGTTGGCAATAACAAAATGTTTTGCACAATATTTTTTTGTGATTCTGTTTTTAAACATTTATTAAATCATATATTCCAACTGTAACTTAATCCATATTTTTTGAGGCCAGGCCACTACAAATTAGAAAAAGTGCAGCTATTATATAAATAAAACATCTTTAAAACATTTAAATTTTCCATTAAATCCCATTAAGCTGTTATGACTTTCACCTCAGTTATTCGATCGTTTCTATGGCGGCTATATGATATCGTTTCCCGATTTGAATAAAATTAAAAGTCTAACTCTTAAGAGAGTTACTAAAATAATAATAATAAGAATAGAAAATTAGAGAAATTATAATTTTTTTTTAATATTACGAATGTTTCCATGGAAGCTATTCGTCCGATTTTGATTATATTTAAACCTTTATTCCCAACAACAAACCATCACTAAACTAAATTATCGAAGAGTTGAATAACAGCAATGTTATAATTTTTATTCACTTTTTTCCCGATTGTTCCTATGGGAGCTGTATGCTACAGTCGAAGCAAGGTTTTACACTTTTTTCTATTTTTTTCCTGATTGTTTCAATGGGAGCTATATGAAAAAGTTTATATACTAGCGAAATAGAAATACAACTATCGGGAAAGTTTCATGCTGATAGCTTAAAAACTGAGCGAACAAGTTTGACAGACGGACATGGCCAGACCGGTGCTGATCATGAATATATATGCTTTTTAGGGTCGGAAACCTCTCCTTCACTGCGTTGCAAACTTCTGATTGAAATTATAATACCTTCTGCAAGGGTATTTTAATCAATGATCCAGAGGTATTGTGGTATTTTATTGTGCAAAATGTAAGTCGAAAGATTCAAGTATCATTTAAGTTGAATTCCACCCTTGAGCCACGTTAGGATAACTTTTTATTTGGCTTAGAAATACCGCCAAATTTTCCATACTTTACAGCGATTTTCTAAGAATTGGTATGTGATGCGAATTAGCAATCTACAGAAAAAATCTTTTAGTCTTTGGGCATGAAACTACCAGATTTTGTCGACTTCTATTATTATAAATTTAAATTTTACGACCTCGATTCATTAATTTTTGTAAATCGACCCAGAGCCGCAAATTACGATCTGTGCGGTGCTAAAAACTTGTAAACACAGCCAGTGCGAATGTGGCGACTAAGCTTCATGTCGTCAAGGAACTGTAAAATGTTCACATTAAGAGGTAAACGACCATACGCCCGATTAAAGTTATCGATATTTAAATAAATGTAAAGCAGTTTTGCAGAAACGGGCTCTTGCTTTGAGAAATTAAATGAATAATATCTTTTGATCTCTTCAAACGGTCGGTAAGCAACCGAAACAAAAATGAAACCAAAACAAGAAAGTACGCAAACTTCGGCAAGCCGAAGTTCATATACCCTTGCAACTACTGCATTTTTTTAATATATTTTATTTATTTAATTTTTTTTTGAAACATTATTATTTTAAACATTATTATTTTTGAAAACTTTAAAATAATGTTGTAATGATGTAACATTGAAGCTATGATGATTTGCAGCTCAATTATTAGATAGTTATTTTATATATTTTTATTATTTCTAAGGGAGCTATATGATATAGTCGTCCGATTTTGATGAAATTTAAAACGTAATTCTGAAATATTTAACCATTACTATATGTCGAAGAACTAAAAAAAAAATTAAAAACCAGCAAAGTTATAATTTTTTTTTAAATATTTTTTCGATTGTTCCTATGGGAGCTATATTCTATAGTCTTCCGATCCGGCTCGTTCCGACTTATATACACCTGCAATAGAAAGACAACTTTTGGGAAAGTTTCATGCAGATAGCTTTAAAACTGAGAGACTAGTTTGCGTAGAAACGGACGGACAGACGGACGGACAGACGGACAGATGGACAGACGGACAGACGGACATGACTAGATCGACTCGCCTAGTGATGCTGATCAAGAATATATATACTTTATAGGGTCGGAGATGTCTCCTTCACTGCGTTGCAAACTTCTGACTGAAATTATAATACCCTCTGCAAGGGTATAAAAATCGGTTGCTCGTTAAGCAAAGACCCGTTGACTCACTGAACTGTGTGAACGGTTTAATCCAGTGGTGTCCTCACAAATACAATGACATGTAACTTGCATCTGTGTGCGTTAAACCGAATACGCTTGCCGAAGCCACACGACCGTTTACACTGACGGTGTCGGCAGCCAGCCCGCAAAATAAATCGCTGACTCGCGAGTCGTGCGCGTGGACATCACTTGTTTAGTCCTTACCTTTTGGTCAAAGAGTCCTAGAGTGGCAGATTGAAAAGCGGTTAAACGGTATCAAATGTTTTTGAACAAACAGAAGCAGAATCTGTTTGGGCTAAGCCCCACATATTGGACATTTAACACCTTGCCGTCTATAACTGTCAAGTGTCTATCAAAATTTTACCAAAGTTTCGTTTGATTTTAAAGTACGCACCAATGTTTTTAGGTTTTTAACCTTTTCTTTTCATTTTCATTTAAAATGAGATTTGGATGTTGTCCGTCCGTCTGTCCTTCCTTCTGTCCGCCTGTCTGTCCTTCCTTCTGTCCGTCTGTCTGTCCTTCTTCTGTCCGCCTGTCTGTCCGTCCGTCTGGTGTCCGAATGTATATAAGCATATACGCATAACATCGACAACAAGCTATCGAATGCGGGATTATCACCAGCGCTCACCTATATAAGCAGAGACACATCCTCAGACCAGTCACTCGCGTACCGACGATCATTGAGGAAACATCAACTAAGGAAGAATATCCGGGTGTTCTGGTAGCTAGTCTTGGTAGTGGTAATGGAAACTTAAGAGTTAGGTTAAGATCGGTTCTACTACCTGGTGAGGATAACCGACGCCCGGTGTTGTAAATCCATAGCGTTCTTTCTCTGTGTCATTATTGGGGAAAGGAAGTTAAAACGATCTAAAGAGGAATCAAATTTATGTCGCGAACCCTGGCCACGGCGAGTTACACCGCCTCCCGAGACAGGGTCGTTACAGTTGTTTGCCGACCCTCTTTTATAAATATTTTATTTATTTACATGAAAGTCGCTTAATGTTTCAACAGCAAATGTTTATTGTTAGCAAAAAACTTTGTTTAATATTAAATTGCTTATGCTTTATCAAACTTTCTCCCGAGCGGTGGCTGCTTTCTCAAACTTTAAGAAGCACCTCGTAGTAAATTTATATGTTGCTACATAAACGCCGTGCGAAAACAAGCATCAAAACCCGTACTTTTTTTCTTTTATTTAACTTATTCTCCACAAAGCACAAAGTTAAAGAGCGTACTAGGTACTATTTGTACTGAAATAAAGCATTAATGACCGAAATCTGTAAAGCAGAACTGGAAATTAAAAACAAAATAGGCATGAACAATATTTTTTACTTTTGACATACAAAAAATTTGAAATTCCTTTTTTGAATCAGAGACGATTTTGTCGATTCCAATTTGTAAACCAGGGTAGTTTAAGTAATTCAATTTAATGGTGTTATGATCTTTCCACTCCTATTGCTTTAATATTTGTTAAAATAATATTTGGTTTAACATTTCAAACTTTCGGTTTTTATTTTATTAAAATTGGCTGACTATAAAATACAGCTCCGTTAAAAGCAATCAAAGTATTAAAAAATAAAAAATAAATAAAATAAATATTATAACTTTTCTATCTTTAATTAAAAAAAAATTCTTTTCGAGAGAGTAATGGTTTCATAACTCAAAATTAAATTTAAATAAAATGAGAAAACGATATAATATAGCTGACATAGTGGCTATCGAATAATTAAGCTGAAAACTTCGATGTTTTTAAACCTATACGCGTACTTGTAAATCAAAATTTAGATGTTTTAAAGAGAATTAAATTTTTGTATTAGCTGCAAGGGTATATTAACTACGACTTACCGAAGTTTTCTTAATTTCTTGTTTATTTTCATTTGTACTTTAAAAAACGGATGGTTTTTGCCCAATTTTTGATATGATTTGTTATGTTTAACATGTTTATTATTATTATTAATATCGGGGTGTTCAGTGTACCGCGACCTGTAAGATCTATTTAGAGCCTACAGCTCAGATATCAACCCACTTCCTCGAATAAAGTCGAGGAGTTTTAGTGGGTGATTCTTCCTAGGAGCTCAGGTGTAAGAGTTCTGGTTTCTAAGATTTTACATCTTATACTTGCTAACGCCGGACAGTCTGCAATGATGTGTCTAGAGGTTTCGTCCTCTATGTCGCAGAATCTGCAAGTTCTACTGCTGGTTATTCCCATTTTACCTAAGTGACTTTTCAGTCTACAGTGCCCGGTTAGTAATCCGGTAACGATCCTAAGTGAATTTTTCCTCAGGTGAATAAGTTCCTTGAACCTCTTCTTGTTATAGTTATTTATTTGAGTTTTGGCTTGCCTTAGGCCTGGGGTATTTCTCCAGTGTTCTTGTCTCATGGCGCCTTCCACTTTCCTAAGGTATTCTTTTATAGTGTGCCTCCCTATGCCACAGTAGGGCTCTGGGCCTATCAGGGGCTGTTCGGCTCCTAGTTTTGCCATTTTATCGGCAAGTTCATTTCCGGATATATCCTTATGTCCCGGAATCCATCTGAGGGCCAGCCTGTTTCGGCTGCCCAGTATATTTAGCTTACTCTTCACCTCTAGGACTAGCTTCGAGGTGATTTTGTTACTATGTAAAGCAGTAATTGCTGCTCGGCTGTCCGAAAGGATCGATATGTCCTTTTCCTTGTATCCACGCTGTATGTTGAGCTCTGCATAACGTCCAATGGCACATGCGTTGAATTTCAATACACAGTGGAGTGGTGTTAGCTCCATCAGAATTTCTAAGGCAGTTGTAGGACAGGTCCTCATTGCCCCTGTCATGCATACGCAGGCAAGTCTTTGTAGCTTTCCTAACTGGTTTTGCATGCTGATGAGCTTAGCTCGTTTGCCCCATGCAAGTGCTCCGTAAGTGAGGATTGGTCTCACGATCATTAAGTATAGCCATCGTATTATCTGAGGCCTGTATCCCCAGGATTTCCCAGCAATTTTCCGACAGCTATAGAGTGCTCTGTAACACTTTTCCAATGTCTTTTGGACATGGGAAGCGAAGGTCAGCTTACTATCCAAGGTGATTCCTAGATATTTAACCTCTCGGCTAGTTTCTATAGGAGTTCCTAGCAGTGAGATTTGTCTCATTCTCTGTAGTTTGTACTTCCTTGTGAAAGGAACGATGACTGTCTTAGCAGGATTTAAGTTGAGTCCAACCTCCCCGCACCAGTCCAGCGTTGTCCTTAGTCCGAGTTGGACGATGTCGCAGAGTGTCGCTTCAAATTTGCCTCTGGCGATTATCACGATGTCATCGGCGTATCCCTGACATTGAATTCCTTTTCCAACAAGTTTGCTGAGAAGGTCATCTACTAGCAGACTCCATAGCAGAGGGGACAGTACTCCGCCTTGCGGGCAGCCTTTGCTGGTAGCAATTGTCACTCTTTATTCAAGTAGGTTGCCAATCCATTTGCTCGTAGTAATGTCTATGTTCCTTCTGGACAGGGCAGCTCGAACTGCATCATGTGATGTGTTGTCGAAGGCTCCCTCTATGTGTAGAAAGGCACAGATAGCTATTTCTTTGCTGTCAATTGCCCCTTCTAGGGTGCGACATAGTTGATAAAGTGCAGTGTCTGTTGAACGGCCTGCTCTATATGCATGCTGTGTGTTTTGCAGCGGACAGTCTCTGAGAGCTGTTCTTCTGATGTTGTAGTCTACCAGTTTTTCCAGCGTTTTAAGACAAAACGAAGTTAAGCTGATAGGTCTGAAGGACTTTGGGCTGGTGATGTCTTTCTTCCCGATCTTGGGGATGAAGACCACCCTAGCGCTGCACCATGCACTTGGGAAATACCCAAGGGCTAGGCTGCTCACCATTAGTCTTCTTAGGCGGGTTAGGAGTAGTTCCTGCCCCTGCTGTAAGAAAGCTGGAGAGATCATGTCTAATCCCGGTGATTTAAATGGTTGGAAGGTTCCAATAGCCCATTTGAGTTTCTCGGGCGTAACTATAGATTTGGCTGCTGCCCAGTCGCTGGCTACTGTCCTAGGGGTTCTATGTTGATCACGCCTTACGTTTCCCATAGTGGGAGTACTCCTGGGGAAATACGTGTCAAATAGCAATTCTAATTTCTCCCGATCCGTGGAGGTGAAGGTGTTATTCCCTTTCCTCAGGGCTAAATTACTATCCGTTGCACTTTTAGCCATTGCTTTGTGCAGTCTCGCGCCCTCGTTGACGTTACTTATTGCCTCACAGAAGTTCCTATAGTTTTTCCGTTTTGCCTTTCTGATCTCTTTGTTGTAGAGCGTCCGTCCGTCTGTCCTTCCTTCTGTCCGCCTGTCTGTCCTTCCTTCTGTCCGTCTGTCTGTCCTTCTTCTGTCCGCCTGTCTGTCCGTCCGTCTGGTGTCCGAATGTATATAAGCATATACGCATAACATCGACAACAAGCTATCGAATGCGGGATTATCACCAGCGCTCACCTATATAAGCAGAGACACATCCTCAGACCAGTCACTCGCGTACCGACGATCATTGAGGAAACATCAACTAAGGAAGAATATCCGGGTGTTCTGGTAGCTAGTCTTGGTAGTGGTAATGGAAACTTAAGAGTTAGGTTAAGATCGGTTCTACTACCTGGTGAGGATAACCGACGCCCGGTGTTGTAAATCCATAGCGTTCTTTCTCTGTGTCATTATTGGGGAAAGGAAGTTAAAACGATCTAAAGAGGAATCAAATTTATGTCGCGAACCCTGGCCACGGCGAGTTACACCGCCTCCCGAGACAGGGTCGTTACAGTTGTTTGCCGACCCTCTTTTATAAATATTTTATTTATTTACATGAAAGTCGCTTAATGTTTCAACAGCAAATGTTTATTGTTAGCAAAAAACTTTGTTTAATATTAAATTGCTTATGCTTTATCAAACTTTCTCCCGAGCGGTGGCTGCTTTCTCAAACTTTAAGAAGCACCTCGTAGTAAATTTATATGTTGCTACATAAACGCCGTGCGAAAACAAGCATCAAAACCCGTACTTTTTTCTTTTATTTAACTTATTCTCCACAAAGCACAAAGTTAAAGAGCGTACTAGGTACTATTTGTACTGAAATAAAGCATTAATGACCGAAATCTGTAAAGCAGAACTGGAAATTAAAAACAAAATAGGCATGAACAATATTTTTTACTTTTGACATACAAAAAATTTGAAATTCCTTTTTTGAATCAGAGACGATTTTGTCGATTCCAATTTGTAAACCAGGGTAGTTTAAGTAATTCAATTTAATGGTGTTATGATCTTTCCACTCCTATTGCTTTAATATTTGTTAAAATAATATTTGGTTTAACATTTCAAACTTTCGGTTTTTATTTTATTAAAATTGGCTGACTATAAAATACAGCTCCGTTAAAAGCAATCAAAGTATTAAAAAATAAAAAATAAATAAAATAAATATTATAACTTTTCTATCTTTAATTAAAAAAAATTCTTTTCGAGAGAGTAATGGTTTCATAACTCAAAATTAAATTTAAATAAAATGAGAAAACGATATAATATAGCTGACATAGTGGCTATCGAATAATTAAGCTGAAAACTTCGATGTTTTTAAACCTATACGCGTACTTGTAAATCAAAATTTAGATGTTTTAAAGAGAATTAAATTTTTGTATTAGCTGCAAGGGTATATTAACTACGACTTACCGAAGTTTTCTTAATTTCTTGTTTATTTTCATTTGTACTTTAAAAAACGGATGGTTTTTGCCCAATTTTTGATATGATTTGTTATGTTTAACATGTTTATTATTATTATTAATATCGGGGTGTTCAGTGTACCGCGACCTGTAAGATCTATTTAGAGCCTACAGCTCAGATATCAACCCACTTCCTCGAATAAAGTCGAGGAGTTTTAGTGGGTGATTCTTCCTAGGAGCTCAGGTGTAAGAGTTCTGGTTTCTAAGATTTTACATCTTATACTTGCTAACGCCGGACAGTCTGCAATGATGTGTCTAGAGGTTTCGTCCTCTATGTCGCAGAATCTGCAAGTTCTACTGCTGGTTATTCCCATTTTACCTAAGTGACTTTTCAGTCTACAGTGCCCGGTTAGTAATCCGGTAACGATCCTAAGTGAATTTTTCCTCAGGTGAATAAGTTCCTTGAACCTCTTCTTGTTATAGTTATTTATTTGAGTTTTGGCTTGCCTTAGGCCTGGGGTATTTCTCCAGTGTTCTTGTCTCATGGCGCCTTCCACTTTCCTAAGGTATTCTTTTATAGTGTGCCTCCCTATGCCACAGTAGGGCTCTGGGCCTATCAGGGGCTGTTCGGCTCCTAGTTTTGCCATTTTATCGGCAAGTTCATTTCCGGATATATCCTTATGTCCCGGAATCCATCTGAGGGCCAGCCTGTTTCGGCTGCCCAGTATATTTAGCTTACTCTTCACCTCTAGGACTAGCTTCGAGGTGATTTTGTTACTATGTAAAGCAGTAATTGCTGCTCGGCTGTCCGAAAGGATCGATATGTCCTTTTCCTTGTATCCACGCTGTATGTTGAGCTCTGCATAACGTCCAATGGCACATGCGTTGAATTTCAATACACAGTGGAGTGGTGTTAGCTCCATCAGAATTTCTAAGGCAGTTGTAGGACAGGTCCTCATTGCCCCTGTCATGCATACGCAGGCAAGTCTTTGTAGCTTTCCTAACTGGTTTTGCATGCTGATGAGCTTAGCTCGTTTGCCCCATGCAAGTGCTCCGTAAGTGAGGATTGGTCTCACGATCATTAAGTATAGCCATCGTATTATCTGAGGCCTGTATCCCCAGGATTTCCCAGCAATTTTCCGACAGGTATAGAGTGCTCTGTAACACTTTTCCAATGTCTTTTGGACATGGGAAGCGAAGGTCAGCTTACTATCCAAGGTGATTCCTAGATATTTAACCTCTCGGCTAGTTTCTATAGGAGTTCCTAGCAGTGAGATTTGTCTCATTCTCTGTAGTTTGTACTTCCTTGTGAAAGGAACGATGACTGTCTTAGCAGGATTTAAGTTGAGTCCAACCTCCCTGCACCAGTCCAGCGTTGTCCTTAGTCCGAGTTGGACGATGTCGCAGAGTGTCGCTTCAAATTTGCCTCTGGCGATTATCACGATGTCATCGGCGTATCCCTGACATTGAATTCCTTTTCCAACAAGTTTGCTGAGAAGGTCATCTACTAGCAGACTCCATAGCAGAGGGGACAGTACTCCGCCTTGCGGGCAGCCTTTGCTGGTAGCAATTGTCACTCTTTATTCAAGTAGGTTGCCAATCCATTTGCTCGTAGTAATGTCTATGTTCCTTCTGGACAGGGCAGCTCGAACTGCATCATGTGATGTGTTGTCGAAGGCTCCCTCTATGTGTAGAAAGGCACAGATAGCTATTTCTTTGCTGTCAATTGCCCCTTCTAGGGTGCGACATAGTTGATAAAGTGCAGTGTCTGTTGAACGGCCTGCTCTATATGCATGCTGTGTGTTTTGCAGCGGACAGTCTCTGAGAGCTGTTCTTCTGATGTTGTAGTCTACCAGTTTTTCCAGCGTTTTAAGACAAAACGAAGTTAAGCTGATAGGTCTGAAGGACTTTGGGCTGGTGATGTCTTTCTTCCCGATCTTGGGGATGAAGACCACCCTAGCGCTGCACCATGCACTTGGGAAATACCCAAGGGCTAGGCTGCTCACCATTAGTCTTCTTAGGCGGGTTAGGAGTAGTTCCTGCCCCTGCTGTAAGAAAGCTGGAGAGATCATGTCTAATCCCGGTGATTTAAATGGTTGGAAGGTTCCAATAGCCCATTTGAGTTTCTCGGGCGTAACTATAGATTTGGCTGCTGCCCAGTCGCTGGCTACTGTCCTAGGGGGTTCTATGTTGATCACGCCTTACGTTTCCCATAGTGGGAGTACTCCTGGGGAAATACGTGTCAAATAGCAATTCTAATTTCTCCCGATCCGTGGAGGTGAAGGTGTTATTCCCTTTCCTCAGGGCTAAATTACTATCCGTTGCACTTTTAGCCATTGCTTTGTGCAGTCTCGCGCCCTCGTTGACGTTACTTATTGCCTCACAGAAGTTCCTATAGTTTTTCCGTTTTGCCTTTCTGATCTCTTTGTTGTAGAGCGTCCGTCCGTCTGTCCTTCCTTCTGTCCGCCTGTCTGTCCTTCCTTCTGTCCGTCTGTCTGTCCTTCTTCTGTCCGCCTGTCTGTCCGTCCGTCTGGTGTCCGAATGTATATAAGCATATACGCATAACATCGACAACAAGCTATCGAATGCGGGATTATCACCAGCGCTCACCTATATAAGCAGAGACACATCCTCAGACCAGTCACTCGCGTACCGACGATCATTGAGGAAACATCAACTAAGGAAGAATATCCGGGTGTTCTGGTAGCTAGTCTTGGTAGTGGTAATGGAAACTTAAGAGTTAGGTTAAGATCGGTTCTACTACCTGGTGAGGATAACCGACGCCCGGTGTTGTAAATCCATAGCGTTCTTTCTCTGTGTCATTATTGGGGAAAGGAAGTTAAAACGATCTAAAGAGGAATCAAATTTATGTCGCGAACCCTGGCCACGGCGAGTTACACCGCCTCCCGAGACAGGGTCGTTACAGTTGTTTGCCGACCCTCTTTTATAAATATTTTATTTATTTACATGAAAGTCGCTTAATGTTTCAACAGCAAATGTTTATTGTTAGCAAAAAACTTTGTTTAATATTAAATTGCTTATGCTTTATCAAACTTTCTCCCGAGCGGTGGCTGCTTTCTCAAACTTTAAGAAGCACCTCGTAGTAAATTTATATGTTGCTACATAAAAGCCGTGCGAAAAGAAGCATCAAAACCCGTACTTTTTTTCTTTTATTTAACTTATTCTCCACAAAGCACAAAGTTAAAGAGCGTACTAGGTACTATTTGTACTGAAATAAAGCATTAATGACCGAAATCTGTAAAGCAGAACTGGAAATTAAAAACAAAATAGGCATGAACAATATTTTTTACTTTTGACATACAAAAAATTTGAAATTCCTTTTTTGAATCAGAGACGATTTTGTCGATTCCAATTTGTAAACCAGGGTAGTTTAAGTAATTCAATTTAATGGTGTTATGATCTTTCCACTCCTATTGCTTTAATATTTGTTAAAATAATATTTGGTTTAACATTTCAAACTTTCGGTTTTTATTTTATTAAAATTGGCTGACTATAAAATACAGCTCCGTTAAAAGCAATCAAAGTATTAAAAAATAAAAAATAAATAAAATAAATATTATAACTTTTCTATCTTTAATTAAAAAAAATTCTTTTCGACAGAGTAATGGTTTCATAACTCAAAATTAAATTTAAATAAAATGAGAAAACGATATAATATAGCTGACATAGTGGCTATCGAATAATTAAGCTGAAAACTTCGATGTTTTTAAACCTATACGCGTACTTGTAAATCAAAATTTAGATGTTTTAAAGAGAATTAAATTTTTGTATTAGCTGCAAGGGTATATTAACTACGACTTACCGAAGTTTTCTTAATTTCTTGTTTATTTTCATTTGTACTTTAAAAAACGGATGGTTTTTGCCCAATTTTTGATATGATTTGTTATGTTTAACATGTTTATTATTATTATTAATATCGGGGTGTTCAGTGTACCGCGACCTGTAAGATCTATTTAGAGCCTACAGCTCAGATATCAACCCACTTCCTCGAATAAAGTCGAGGAGTTTTAGTGGGTGATTCTTCCTAGGAGCTCAGGTGTAAGAGTTCTGGTTTCTAAGATTTTACATCTTATACTTGCTAACGCCGGACAGTCTGCAATGATGTGTCTAGAGGTTTCGTCCTCTATGTCGCAGAATCTGCAAGTTCTACTGCTGGTTATTCCCATTTTACCTAAGTGACTTTTCAGTCTACAGTGCCCGGTTAGTAATCCGGTAACGATCCTAAGTGAATTTTTCCCCAGGTGAATAAGTTCCTTGAACCTCTTCTTGTTATAGTTATTTATTTGAGTTTTGGCTTGCCTTAGGCCTGGGGTATTTCTCCAGTGTTCTTGTCTCATGGCGCCTTCCACTTTCCTAAGGTATTCTTTTATAGTGTGCCTCCCTATGCCACAGTAGGGCTCTGGGCCTATCAGGGGCTGTTCGGCTCCTAGTTTTGCCATTTTATCGGCAAGTTTATTTCCGGATATATCCTTATGTCCCGGAATCCATCTGAGGGCCAGCCTGTTTCGGCTGCCCAGTATATTTAGCTTACTCTTCACCTCTAGGACTAGCTTCGAGGTGATTTTGTTACTATGTAAAGCAGTAATTGCTGCTCGGCTGTCCGAAAGGATCGATATGTCCTTTTCCTTGTATCCACGCTGTATGTTGAGCTCTGCATAACGTCCAATGGCACATACCTCAGCCTGGAATATGCTGGTGTATTGGCCAAAGGATTCGTGGTATTTTATGCGAGGCCCTACCACTCCAAGGCCCGTGCCTTGTTGTGTCAGGGATCCATCTGTGTACCATGTTTAGCCATCGGGTGCACTTCAGACAATAGGGTCCAATCTTTCTTATTGCCTAGGTGTGCTGTGAAGTTCTGCTCGAAGATTAGTTCTGCTGTCATTTCATCCCTAGGGTGGAGTATTAGGGGCACCTCACCTAACAGACTAGTCGCATCCCTGTTATTTAGAATGCAACCACTACCTGTGCCCTCAGTGCTTATTCTCAGGAGTGTAGCTTTGCGTTGAATTTCAATACACAGTGGAGTGGTGTTAGCTCCATCAGAATTTCTAAGGCAGTTGTAGGACAGGTCCTCATTGCCCCTGTCATGCATACGCAGGCAAGTCTTTGTAGCTTTCCTAACTGGTTTTGCATGCTGATGAGCTTAGCTCGTTTGCCCCATGCAAGTGCTCCGTAAGTGAGGATTGGTCTCACGATCATTAAGTATAGCCATCGTATTATCTGAGGCCTGTATCCCCAGGATTTCCCAGCAATTTTCCGACAGGTATAGAGTGCTCTGTAACACTTTTCCAATGTCTTTTGGACATGGGAAGCGAAGGTCAGCTTACTATCCAAGGTGATTCCTAGATATTTAACCTCTCGGCTAGTTTCTATAGGAGTTCCTAGCAGTGAGATTTGTCTCATTCTCTGTAGTTTGTACTTCCTTGTGAAAGGAACGATGACTGTCTTAGCAGGATTTAAGTTGAGTCCAACCTCCCTGCACCAGTCCAGCGTTGTCCTTAGTCCGAGTTGGACGATGTCGCAGAGTGTCGCTTCAAATTTGCCTCTGGCGATTATCACGATGTCATCGGCGTATCCCTGACATTGAATTCCTTTTCCAACAAGTTTGCTGAGAAGGTCATCTACTAGCAGACTCCATAGCAGAGGGGACAGTACTCCGCCTTGCGGGCAGCCTTTGCTGGTAGCAATTGTCACTCTTTATTCAAGTAGGTTGCCAATCCATTTGCTCGTAGTAATGTCTATGTTCCTTCTGGACAGGGCAGCTCGAACTGCATCATGTGATGTGTTGTCGAAGGCTCCCTCTATGTGTAGAAAGGCACAGATAGCTATTTCTTTGCTGTCAATTGCCCCTTCTAGGGTGCGACATAGTTGATAAAGTGCAGTGTCTGTTGAACGGCCTGCTCTATATGCATGCTGTGTGTTTTGCAGCGGACAGTCTCTGAGAGCTGTTCTTCTGATGTTGTAGTCTACCAGTTTTTCCAGCGTTTTAAGACAAAACGAAGTTAAGCTGATAGGTCTGAAGGACTTTGGGCTGGTGATGTCTTTCTTCCCGATCTTGGGGATGAAGACCACCCTAGCGCTGCACCATGCACTTGGGAAATACCCAAGGGCTAGGCTGCTCACCATTAGTCTTCTTAGGCGGGTTAGGAGTAGTTCCTGCCCCTGCTGTAAGAAAGCTGGAGAGATCATGTCTAATCCCGGTGATTTAAATGGTTGGAAGGTTCCAATAGCCCATTTGAGTTTCTCGGGCGTAACTATAGATTTGGCTGCTGCCCAGTCGCTGGCTACTGTCCTAGGGGTTCTATGTTGATCACGCCTTACGTTTCCCATAGTGGGAGTACTCCTGGGGAAATACGTGTCAAATAGCAATTCTAATTTCTCCCGATCCGTGGAGGTGAAGGTGTTATTCCCTTTCCTCAGGGCTAAATTACTATCCGTTGCACTTTTAGCCATTGCTTTGTGCAGTCTCGCGCCCTCGTTGACGTTACTTATTGCCTCACAGAAGTTCCTATAGTTTTTCCGTTTTGCCTTTCTGATCTCTTTGTTGTAGAGCGTCCGTCCGTCTGTCCTTCCTTCTGTCCGCCTGTCTGTCCTTCCTTCTGTCCGTCTGTCTGTCCTTCTTCTGTCCGCCTGTCTGTCCGTCCGTCTGGTGTCCGAATGTATATAAGCATATACGCATAACATCGACAACAAGCTATCGAATGCGGGATTATCACCAGCGCTCACCTATATAAGCAGAGACACATCCTCAGACCAATCACTCGCGTACCGACGATCATTGAGGAAACATCAACTAAGGAAGAATATCCGGGTGTTCTGGTAGCTAGTCTTGGTAGTGGTAATGGAAACTTAAGAGTTAGGTTAAGATCGGTTCTACTACCTGGTGAGGATAACCGACGCCCGGTGTTGTAAATCCATAGCGTTCTTTCTCTGTGTCATTATTGGGGAAAGGAAGTTAAAACGATCTAAAGAGGAATCAAATTTATGTCGCGAACCCTGGCCACGGCGAGTTACACCGCCTCCCGAGACAGGGTCGTTACAGTTGTTTGCCGACCCTCTTTTATAAATATTTTATTTATTTACATGAAAGTCGCTTAATGTTTCAACAGCAAATGTTTATTGTTAGCAAAAAACTTTGTTTAATATTAAATTGCTTATGCTTTATCAAACTTTCTCCCGAGCGGTGGCTGCTTTCTCAAACTTTAAGAAGCACCTCGTAGTAAATTTATATGTTGCTACATAAACGCCGTGCGAAAACAAGCATCAAAACCCGTACTTTTTTTCTTTTATTTAACTTATTCTCCACAAAGCACAAAGTTAAAGAGCGTACTAGGTACTATTTGTACTGAAATAAAGCATTAATGACCGAAATCTGTAAAGCAGAACTGGAAATTAAAAACAAAATAGGCATGAACAATATTTTTTACTTTTGACATACAAAAAATTTGAAATTCCTTTTTGAATCAGAGACGATTTTGTCGATTCCAATTTGTAAACCAGGGTAGTTTAAGTAATTCAATTTAATGGTGTTATGATCTTTCCACTCCTATTGCTTTAATATTTGTTAAAATAATATTTGGTTTAACATTTCAAACTTTCGGTTTTTATTTTATTAAAATTGGCTGACTATAAAATACAGCTCCGTTAAAAGCAATCAAAGTATTAAAAAATAAAAAATAAATAAAATAAATATTATAACTTTTCTATCTTTAATTAAAAAAAAATTCTTTTCGACAGAGTAATGGTTTCATAACTCAAAATTAAATTTAAATAAAATGAGAAAACGATATAATATAGCTGACATAGTGGCTATCGAATAATTAAGCTGAAAACTTCGATGTTTTTAAACCTATACGCGTACTTGTAAATCAAAATTTAGATGTTTTAAAGAGAATTAAATTTTTGTATTAGCTGCAAGGGTATATTAACTACGACTTACCGAAGTTTTCTTAATTTCTTGTTTATTTTCATTTGTACTTTAAAAAACGGATGGTTTTTGCCCAATTTTTGATATGATTTGTTATGTTTAACATGTTTATTATTATTATTAATATCGGGGTGTTCAGTGTACCGCGACCTGTAAGATCTATTTAGAGCCTACAGCTCAGATATCAACCCACTTCCTCGAATAAAGTCGAGGAGTTTTAGTGGGTGATTCTTCCTAGGAGCTCAGGTGTAAGAGTTCTGGTTTCTAAGATTTTACATCTTATACTTGCTAACGCCGGACAGTCTGCAATGATGTGTCTAGAGGTTTCGTCCTCTATGTCGCAGAATCTGCAAGTTCTACTGCTGGTTATTCCCATTTTACCTAAGTGACTTTTCAGTCTACAGTGCCCGGTTAGTAATCCGGTAACGATCCTAAGTGAATTTTTCCCCAGGTGAATAAGTTCCTTGAACCTCTTCTTGTTATAGTTATTTATTTGAGTTTTGGCTTGCCTTAGGCCTGGGGTATTTCTCCAGTGTTCTTGTCTCATGGCGCCTTCCACTTTCCTAAGGTATTCTTTTATAGTGTGCCTCCCTATGCCACAGTAGGGCTCTGGGCCTATCAGGGGCTGTTCGGCTCCTAGTTTTGCCATTTTATCGGCAAGTTCATTTCCGGATATATCCTTATGTCCCGGAATCCATCTGAGGGCCAGCCTGCTTCGGCTGCCCAGTATATTTAGCTTACTCTTCACCTCTAGGACTAGCTTCGAGGTGATTTTGTTACTATGTAAAGCAGTAATTGCTGCTCGGCTGTCCGAAAGGATCGATATGTCCTTTTCCTTGTATCCACGCTGTATGTTGAGCTCTGCATAACGTCCAATGGCACATGCGTTGAATTTCAATACACAGTGGAGTGGTGTTAGCTCCATCAGAATTTCTAAGGCAGTTGTAGGACAGGTCCTCATTGCCCCTGTCATGCATACGCAGGCAAGTCTTTGTAGCTTTCCTAACTGGTTTTGCATGCTGATGAGCTTAGCTCGTTTGCCCCATGCAAGTGCTCCGTAAGTGAGGATTGGTCTCACGATCATTAAGTATAGCCATCGTATTATCTGAGGCCTGTATCCCCAGGATTTCCCAGCAATTTTCCGACAGGTATAGAGTGCTCTGTAACACTTTTCCAATGTCTTTTGGACATGGGAAGCGAAGGTCAGCTTACTATCCAAGGTGATTCCTAGATATTTAACCTCTCGGCTAGTTTCTATAGGAGTTCCTAGCAGTGAGATTTGTCTCATTCTCTGTAGTTTGTACTTCCTTGTGAAAGGAACGATGACTGTCTTAGCAGGATTTAAGTTGAGTCCAACCTCCCTGCACCAGTCCAGCGTTGTCCTTAGTCCGAGTTGGACGATGTCGCAGAGTGTCGCTTCAAATTTGCCTCTGGCGATTATCACGATGTCATCGGCGTATCCTTGACATTGAATTCCTTTTCCAGCAAGTTTGCTGAGAAGGTCATCTACTAGCAGGCTCCATAGCAGAGGGGACAGTACTCCTCCTTGCGGGCAGCCTTTGCTGGTAGCGATTGTTACTCTTTCCGAACCCAGTGTACATGTTGCTTGCCTGGATTCAAGTAGGTTGCCAATCCATTTGCTCGTAGTAGTGTCTATGTTCCTTCTGGACAGGGCAACTCGAACTGCATCATGTGATGTGTTGTCGAAGGCTCCCTCTATGTCTAGAAAGGCACAGATAGCTATTTCTTTGCTGTCAATTGCCCCTTCTAGGGTGCGACATAGTTGATAAAGTGCAGTGTCTGTTGAACGGCCTGCTCTATATGCATGCTGTGTGTTTTGCAGCGGACAGTCTCTGAGAGCTGTTCTTCTGATGTTGTAGTCTACCAGTTTTTCCAGCGTTTTAAGACAAAACGAAGTTAAGCTGATAGGTCTGAAGGACTTTGGGCTGGTGATGTCTTTCTTCCCGATCTTGGGGATGAAGACCACCCTAGCGCTGCACCATGCACTTGGGATATACCCAAGGGCTAGGCTGCTCACCAATAGTCTTCTTAGGCGGGTTAGGAGTAGTTCCTGCCCCTGCTGTAAGAAAGCTGGAGAGATCATGTCTAATCCCGGTGATTTAAATGGTTGGAAGGTTCCAATAGCCCATTTGAGTTTCTCGGGCGTAACTATAGATTTGGCTGTTGCCCAGTCACTGGCTACTGTCCTAGGGGTTCTATGTTGATCACGCCTTGCGTTTCCCATAGTGGGAGTATTCCCCGGGAAATGCGTGTCAAATAGCAATTCTAATTTCTCCCGATCCGTGGAGGTGAAGGTGTTATTCCCTTTCCTCAGGGCTAAATTACTATCCGCTGCACTTTTAGCCATTGCTTTTTGCAGTCTCGCGCCCTCGTTGACGTTACTTATTGCCTCACAGAAGTTCCTATAGTTTTTCCGTTTGGCCTTCCTGATCTCTTTGTTGTAGAGCGTCAGGCTTTGCCTGTATAGTTCCCAGTTTCTATCAGTTTTTGGTTTGTTGAAGAGCTTCCGAGTGGTTACTCGTAGTCGTTCAAGACTAGCATTCCACCATGGTCCGTCTGTTTCCCGCCTCTGTCTGCCTAGAGGACAACTGTCTTCAAAGGCATTTACTATCTTGTGGCCCAGGTTGTCTACCGCTCTGTCTAATTGCAAGGGATGTCTAGGGTATCCTGACGGTTCGTTGGAAAGATTGAGCTCTAGAGTTGACCTGAATTTGTCCCAGTTTGTTTTTCTGGTGTTTCTTTTAGGGTTACATCTTTTTGTTTTGAAGGCTACTTCAAACAAAATTGTCCTGTGGTCGGACATTGATTCTTCTAGTGACACATGCCAGTTCTTAAAGTGGGGTTTAAATGAATTGGTTACTAGAGTTATGTCTAGCACCTCTTCCCATACCCTAGTCACGAATGTCGGCCTGGCGCCGACATTACAGATCTCTAGGTTATTGTTTTAAATAAACTCTAGTAATTGCTCACCTCTGTTCTTTACATCCGTGCTACCCCAGATCACGTGATGTGCGTTGGCATCACATCCTATGATGAGGGGGATCTTGTTCGTCCGGCAGTGGTCCACTAGCCCGGGTATTCCTGGCGGTGGACAGGCCTCCTCCCCGGCAAAGTAGGCGGAGGCCACTGCTAGTTTCGGTGCAGCTTCTGTGCCGTTGATGGTTACGGCGACGCAGTCTCTGCTCATGAACTCTGAAAAGATACTATAAATGATATCTTTCCTTATAACGATGCATGATCTGGGAGGTGATCCTCCTGGATCGCATATTACCTTAGTGTCCTTCGTGTACAGGCCACCATGGCTCCTGTACAAGGGCTAGCCCGAGGTGTTGGGAGGTGAACATCCTCGCCAAGACAGCAGATGCTGCTTTGGCCCGATGGATGTTTACCTGGGCTAGCCGAGTGCTGCTTGTTGCAGCCATCACTCCGAGGTTTGGTGCTCCGTGAGGTCTGGTGAAGAGAGAGAGCAAGTCTCTCCACCACCGTCTATCACGGTAACCTCGGAATCTTCGCAGCTGTCGTCCAGGAGGAGCTCCTGGGCCAGCTCTTGGGATAACATAGGGTGTCCATCCCCTTGGTCGTCCCCAATGTCCATGCTGGTGATTGATTGTCCATCCTGCTCCCCACTCTGTAACTTCGGCCCCACATTCAGTGGTTCGAGGGTATCCTCGACAGCCTTGCATATGCCGTCATTGGGCGTCTCTTCCGGAGCTCTCTTGGTCTTTTTCAGACCGCTCACGGTGACGTGGCCAAACCGGAAGTTGAGTTTGTGGTCACGCTCCACTATCTCGTCCCTTCCGGTCTGGTCCATCCCTACGACCAGGAGTGCGCCAGCTCCGTCGTTCTTCCTGGAGATAACCTTCCAGGCGTCCGTCTCGACCCGGTTTTGGAAACCAATGAAGACCAATATCTCCTCATTGGTCCGGTCTGAGCTCCTCGGGCAGAACAACGTGGCGTTGTACGCTGCCGGGATGTCTGCTCCCGTGCGGGTTTCTAGGGGTACTCCCTTCCACATCCGCAGCTGAGGTACGGCAATCTTGAGCCAATTAGCTGAGCTTTCATCTAGGCAGTCGATAATCAGGTAACCCACCCTGAAGTGGATTCCCCTGAACACGACGGGACTGCTCCACGCTGACGTGAGCATCTCGTCCATGACCGACTCCTGGAGCCCGGATAGTTCCTCTGCGGTCAGGCTGGCCGCCGGGAAACCCTCAGGGAATATGGCCACCCTGATGAGGGTGGCTTTCTTGGCAGCCTCCGCGTAAGTCGAGCTAGAGGGTCTTCCTCCAGCGGTTGTCGGCTTCTGGGGCTGGGAAGGTATCTTCCTGGCCTGCACCTTTGCCTTTTCTGCCGCTGCTGCTGATGTGCTAGGCCCCTCTTGCTCAGGGACCCGTGAGGACGTCTCACTAGCCCCTGGGCCGTGCCTAGACCTTTTGGGGGTGTCCGTTGGTGGTGTGCGGCTGGTGTTCAGCCGTTTGCCAGTCGGTGCTGTCCCCAATGCCGGCTGCTCCCTCGGCTCCTTTGCCTTCTTCAAGGCCTCCTCCGGTGTCATGCCCTGCATGAGATACCTCAGGTACCACTTTACCTTTGACCCTGGCAGGCCACGCCTGTTGGGGTCGTCCAGTCCTCCGGGCTGTCCCAGGGCTGGAAGAGCGTCCTGCTTCTTCAGCTGTCTGATAGAGGTTGGCCTATCAGACGCGAGAGGTGGGCGTGCTGGCAGGGTAGCTCCTGCTGGCACCCCACGCTCCCTGGCTGGGAATGTCTGGGCTGCTGGTGTAGTCCTAGGCGGGTGCGCTGCCGCCTGGGGTCTGTCGCCTTCGAGGGATCTTTCCTCGAAGTGTCTTGCGACACCGGTTGCAGGGATATCCTGCGGGATTTTTATTGTTTTATTTTTCTTCATGGGGTCCCACGAGTTGCGGAGAAGTATATGGTCCGCCCGGGCAGAGATCCGCCGTACCCGGGTAAGGCGTACTTAGGACAGACGGTCGCCACTTGCCTGAACCCTCCGTTTGCGACTGGGCTATTTGTTAACTCGGGCCCCCAGCCAGGCTGACTATCGGCACGGGTCGAATGACACCTTAGTCCGGCACCGAGGTGAGATGTGGGGGATAGGATGGAGGTAGGTAGTTGTGAGGGAGGGGGTGTGTAAGGCTACGGTGTTAAGACGGCCAAACAAGCGTCTTGTCGGTATACCTCCATCGGTATACCCGCTGTTTGTCCGGGGTTGCTTATTTGCTTACGCTTATTCGTAACTAACCTTCCCAGAAGGTCGTTCGCTATTCGCAACCTGCGACCCGCCTGGTGGCCTCAGCTAAGCCTCCCTTCGAACCATCCCACTAGTTCTTGAGGACCAATAACATGTTTATTGTTTAACAACAAATTTTTAATTTTGAAATTAATGAGAATATACAAAAAGCAAATTCAAAATAAATTAAAGGTTCTTTTCCTAATAAATTTATAAACGCAAAAACAAAAAAACAATAAATTGCTTTTTTAAAAAGATAAAAACCAATAACATTTCTTCAAAGGTACCGAAAAAACGAGTGTTATATAACATTCTAAAATTATTAAAACAGTCAGCAAATTCAAAATGTAAATAACTATATGAAAGACATTTTTTAAATGCATGCTCCTTTGAAATTGTTAGGTAACAAGGCTAATTTTATTATGCAGCTTTGTGCCGATTTCAAAACTAATTAAATAAAAGTAAAGTAATTTTTTTGGTAAAATAAATAATTTTCGTTACAAAATCTGATATCAGAAGTTTTTCGAGTTTAAGGTGCGACCGTCACGTAAATTTTATATCGTCAATAAGTGTTTTTATTTGATTTATACACGCAGGAAAATAGTTGGAAATATAGACCTGTGTATTGGATAATACAACTATTTTAAATAGGTGCTGGGGAGCGATCCAATTTGTTGGTTGGTTTATCTAGTCTTCTTGGATCCACAGGAATTGGATATATTCACCAACTGAGAGAGTGCGACAAAACAAGCGCTTGTATGCTTGATCCAACTTTTTTGTATATGGTTGCTATTTAGTTGGTTCATAAAACCATCTACCAGTGATATTATATCTTTTTTAGTTGCTTAAAAAAATGTTCAATAGGTTTTTTATTTTTTTTATATTTTTGATTTACGTTTATAAATTAGTTCATAAATTTTTGAGCTCATATATACAAAAGGTTTGAGGGATGTAATTAGTTCGTACACAAATATAAATAATAATAATAATAATAATAATGAACATAATTTATTTTTATTTCTTGTTAACAAATATTAAAAATGGAGTATTCTTAGAAGTATATTAATCTTATAATAATCGGTATCATAATTAATCTAGAAAGTAAAAATATATACATAGAAAATGTTTTAGGAAGAAATTAATTACATCATACAGCGTACCTAAAAGCAATATACATCTTTTTATTTGGCATTCTTTGACATATAACAGGACGCGGCGAGAGTAGATTTTCAATAAGTATACATTTGGCTTTCCCAGTCGATGTGACTTCATACGCGTTTAATTTTACTTCGAATCCTACAGTATGCCATTCTCTTCTTGTAGAATTTTCTAGAAACTAACCACAAAACGAGAAAGAAAGCAAACTTCGGCAAGCCGAAGTTCATATTCCCTTGCAGCTATTGCAAGAATTAAACATTTTTGAAAACATTAAAATTATGATTTACTTGCGTATATGTTTAAAAACATTGAAGCTATGATGATTTGCAGCTCAATTATTAGATAGTTATTTTATATATTTTTATTATTTCTGATTGTCTTCTTGATTGTCGATTATTGTAAAATAATCGATGTTATCGATTTTTGTAGGCTTAAAAATTGACAAAAATTGAACACTTTATTTGAATGATTAATTACCGTTTGTTTTTTTTCACGTATTCGTGTTAAATAATCGTTTGTATGCACTTTTGTGATATTATTTTGGTATATTTAAGTATTGATGATGAATTTTCTCGAATTGAAAAAATTTATTTTCATAAAAAATGTAACTCTTAACCTTTAAATTCAACAGAGTTTTCGAGGATTGAATAAAGTTAATCGAATACGATTAATCGAGTTGTTTTCTGCCTTTCAAAAAAGTTGACTCATTAATCGAAATTCGAATTCCAGTATAAGTTATCATTTCCAACAAATTTGGCAGTCTTATCCAATTCAAAGGATATAAAAACCAATCGGAGGTATAATTTTTAAATTGCTAAAAGAACCATCACCGTTATTTGATCTTTCATTTTAAATAGATATAACATCCAATTTTTTCTCACCCAATAAAAATTGGATGCTCTTCCTAACCATTTTTCCGCGCGTAGACAACGGGCAAAATCGGTCAAAAAGTGCTTTTAACGTTGTTAAAACCATTAATTAATTTCAATATTTCAAACCATTACCCCACCATCTCTGTGTTTCACAGTGGGATAAATTTATTCTGCCTTTTATTTTCAAAAACGCCGAACTTACTCTCATCAGAGAACATTAGGCTGTTCCAAAACTCTGGAGGCTTGAAAATGTGCTCATTAGCATACTCTATCCGTTTCTTTAGATTTACTTCCGATATAAAAGCCTTTTTTTGGCCTACATGGCTTTTGTCCCCTTCCTTTTTTATAACCCTCCGGATGGTATCTTCTGATACGGATTTGGAGAACCGCTCTTCGACTTCCAACATAGGCTCGTGGGCACGTACGAAAATTTTCTTGAACCAGTTGAATACATTTTTTCTCTTCCGTCTTTGTTAAAGCCGGAGGACGACCAACACGTGGATTGGAAATGATCAAACCGGTGTAAGTGAAGTTAAGGACAACCATCTGTATGGAGGAGTGAGCTCTATTAACTGTAGCTTTTACACTCAAGAAATAACTTAATTATAATTTTTCTTTTGGCTGGACAAATCTTTGTGAAATCAAAAGTTGACATCATTTGTGTGTTCAAAACCTGGTTTACTTCGGATATGTGTGACTTCAAGTGTGCAAGCATTGTCATGAAAGACAAATCGAATATATTTTTCTTGAATTATTGAACTATAAGCCCGGAAAAATAACACTGTCGGCTGTATAAGTTATAAGATAACTCATAAGTTTAATAAACTCTCGCAACTGCGGAGCTAAACACCTTGTAAGATATAAGATAATTCATAAGTTTAATAAACTCTCGCAATTGCGGAGCTAAACACTTTGTATCAGCGTGCTATAGCTGCAATGGTCAGCGGCAGCAACCGGAGACTTTTGTTATGTCGCAAGAGTTTCTTGTTATTGTTTACGCTTATGCTGAGTCGGCTTGCCGACCATGACATTGTAGCGTGATGCGAGTTTAGGTTTAGCTTTAGCAGAATATTTGTAATCAGTTTTGAATGCAGCGCTCAACCAATAAGTCGCTTAATAAATATCACTACTCCGGCACTTGCCGTTAATTGTTATATCTTTTATTTATTGACTGAGCCCAAGGCCAGCAATAGAAGGTACAGTTACTTTCCACCATAATCTTCCTACTGGCAACTGCAGCGGATATAAAAGCCGTCGCTGGACACATCAAGGAAGAGGAAACTTAAGTCATCCTACTAGCCATACCGGCGGACACGGGAGTCTTCGCTGGACACAACGCAGAGGACAAAACATAATTGGCGCCCAACTTAATTAAGAACTCACGCACACATGGAATGTAACATGTAAGTTCTATAAAAAAAACATCAAATCCAAAAATTTAAATAAAAAATTAAAGTGTTTGATTTGACCTATAAAAACTGTGCCGAAATAATACAAACATAATTTGCATAACCGATTTAAAAATAATCGGAATACCAAACAAATAAGTGAGAAGGTTTTTAATGATTGATTGATGAGTTGGTCAAAGGACTATAGAGAGGTTAAAACAGAGTACGACAGTGAAGACAGTTGGAATTCTAACCAAGGTTTTAATATTTCCGACCACGACAGTGATAGCCAACAGTGCCCTTTAGAAACAGACATGGACGCACAACAGGTTCAAGCTTTAGTAACAGCTGCCGTTAACGCAGCGTTAGCACGTCAGGAAATAAATTTTCAAGCGCGCATTCAAGCGGTCGAGAATCAGCTTAGCAATTTGCGTGTCGACACCCCTCAGATCAACGTATATGAAAGGATTTCTGTAAACCCAGAAATCAGATGCGACGTTCCCTTGGACATTATAAAATCAATACCAGATTTTAATGGAACCCAAGACGAGTACGTGGCATGGCGACAGTCTGCCAATGACGCATATGAGCTTTTCAGGCCGTATAACGGCAGCAATTCACATTATCAAGCCGTCACTATTATTAGAAACAAACTCAAAGGGCCCGCACGGGCACTGCTAGTCTCACACAACACAGTGCTGAATTTCGATGCAATTATAGCAAGACTAGATTGCACATACGCAGATCGCACATCATTGCGCACTCTGCGGCAAGCGCTTGAGATGGTTAGGCAAGGCGACTCAAGTCTAATGGACTATTATGACGAAGTCGAAAAGAAATTAACGCTGGTAACTAATAAAATCATTATGTCACACGACCAAGAAGGCGCTGACCTAATGAACAAAGAAATCAGGGCAGATGCGCTGCACGCATTTATTTCGGGCCTAAAAAAATCATTAAAGGCAATTGTTTTCCCAGCTCAGCCAAAAGACCTGCCGTCTGCGCTAGCCCTAGCGAAAGAGGCAGAGTCTAGCATCGAAAGAAGCATGTTCTCGAGTTCGTATGCCAAGGCTCTAGAAGAGAAATCCCATGCAATGGGGGCCATCAGGTCCCGCGGTCACCCCAAACAGGAAAAAAACAATAGGGACGACCGTAGCTTCGACAAAAACCCCCATTTTACCAAGCGGCAAAATAACAACACTTATTTTGAACAGAGAAAAAGAGACCAGGGCCAGGCTCCTGAACCAATGGAGATAGATTCGTCCTCGAGATTCAGGCAGCTCACCAATTTTGAGAGACAGCAAACAAACAATGGTCCACCAGCTAGGAAGCGGCAAAATTCGTCAGAGCGAGTTACAGGTCAGAGACGGCAGCGAGTCAACAATGTAGTCCAAGGTGCCCAGGCCGACCTAGATGAGGACTATAAAGATGCAGCCGAAAGCGCAGTCGAGAACATAAATGACGACAGCGACTCAACATATGACAACGATTCATTAAATTTTTTAGTGGGAGGTCCCGGCTACCCGTCATTGAACGGCAGCTGGCTGGGAGAAAATTAAAAATCCTAATAGACACTGGGGCGGCGAAGAATTACGTAAAGCCCGTAAAGGAGCTAAAAAACGTAATTCCAGTCGACAGGCCTTTCACTGTGAGCTCAATACACGGCTCCAGTGAAATCAAAAACAAATGTTTAATGTCAATTTTTCAAAAAATTTCACCATTTTTCTTACTAGACACGCTTAGTACGTTTGATGCCATCATAGGCTTCGACCTCTTAACAGAGGCAGGAGTGACATTGAACTTAAACAATAGCACTCTAGAATACCAGAATAAATCGGAAAAGCTTCAGTACTACAACTGTGACAGCGTGAACTTCACAGATGTAAATGACATAGTGGTGCCAAATTCCATCAAAAAGGAATTTAAAAAGATGATATTAGGAAAACTAAAGGTATTTTCGACCTCTAACGAGGCACTACCCTTTAACACTTCTGTCGTCGCCACTATTCGTACGGAAGACAACGAACCGGTGTATTCAAGGTTGTACCCACACCCTATGGGTGTGGCAGATTTTGTAAACAACGAAATAAAACAGTTGTTAAAGGATGGCATAATTAGACCATCAAGGTCCCCATACAACAGCCCAACTTGGGTAGTTGACAAAAAGGGAACCGACGCCAACGGCAACAAGAACAAACGTTTGGTAATTGATTTTAGGAAATTGAACGAAAAAACTATTCCAGATCGCTACCCAATGCCTTGTATTCCCATGATTCTAGCGAACCTAGGGAAGGCAAAATTTTTCACTACCCTTGATCTAAAATCAGGGTACCACCAGATTTTCCTAGCGGAACAAGACCGAGAGAAAACCTCGTTTTCAGTAAACGGCGGGAAATATGAGTTCTGTCGCCTACCCTTCGGCCTTAAAAATGCCGGAAGCATTTTTCAGAGAACCATAGATGACGTTCTTAGAGAACAAATTGGGAAAATTTGTTACGTCTATGTTGATGACGTAATAATTTTCTCTGAGAACGAAGCTGACCATGTTCGGCACATCGAGACAGTACTAAAGTGCTTAAGCGATGCGAACATGAGGGTGTCCCAGGAAAAAACCAAATTCTTTAGGGAAAGCGTCGAATTCCTAGGTTTTATAGTTACCAAAGGTGGAGCAAAAACTGACCCCGAGAAGGTAAAAACCATACAGGAATACCCCGAACCGAAAAATTTGTACAGTCTCAGATCATTTCTAGGGTTAGCAAGCTACTACAGAAGATTCGTAAAGGATTTTGCCGCAATCGCTAGGCCCTTGACAGACATCCTGAAAGGGGAAAACGGAACGGTTAGTAAACACAGGTCCCGTAAGGTGGCAATCGAATTTAGCGATTCACAACGCGATGCATTTGAACGATTAAGGAAGATTTTAGCATCAGAAGATGTCATCCTCATGTATCCCGATTTTAAGCAGCCGTTCGACCTTACTACCGATGCCTCCGCAAATGGCATAGGAGCTGTTTTGTCCCAAGGGGGTCGACCCATTACAATGATCTCGCGAACTTTAAAACAGTGCGAGTTGAATTACGCCACAAACGAACGTGAGTTACTGGCAATTGTGTGGGCACTTGGCAAGCTACAAAACTTCTTGTACGGCACCAAGGAGATAAAAATATTTACCGACCACCAGCCTTTAACCTTTGCGGTATCTGAAAAAAATACAAACGCAAAGATTAAAAGATGGAAGGCTTACATTGACGAACATGATGCAAAAATGTTCTATAAGCCAGGTAAAGAAAATTTCGTGGCTGATGCCCTATCACGACAAAACGTAAACGCATTGCAAGATGAGCCCCACTCAGATGCAGCCACCATTCACAGCGAAATTTCCCTGACCTACACAATTGAAACGACGGACAAACCTTTAAATTGTTTCAGGAACCAAATAGTCCTAGAAGAAGCACGTTTCCCATTAAAGCGCAACTTTATACTTTTCGGCAGCAAAACTCGCCACTTAATAAATTTCACTGATAAAAGTAACCTTTTTGAGACGCTTAAGGAGGTAATTAACCCAAATGTCGTAAATGCAATTCACTGCGACTTACCGACACTGGCCAGTTTTCAACACAAAGTCGTGTTAAATTTCCCCACAGCAAAATTTTGGCATTGTAAGAATTTAGTAGCCGACATCTCTGACAAAAACGAACAAAGAGAGATTATCACAGCTGAACACAATCGTGCGCACAGAGCTGCTCAAGAAAATACTAAGCAAGTCCTTCGCGATTACTATTTTCCCAAAATGAACAAGCTAGCCAATGAAATCGTCGCTAATTGCAAGGTATGCATTCAAGCAAAGTACGATAGGCACCCCAAAAAGCAAGAACTTGGAATAACACCAATTCCATCCCACTCCGGGAAATGCTCCATATCGACGTATTTAACACAGATAAAAAACAGTTTCTAACTTGCATCGACAAGTTCTCAAAATTCGCCGTAGTTCAGCCAATAATATCCCGAACAATAGTCGACGTAAAAGCCCCTATATTACAGCTGATAAACTTATTCCCAAACATTAGAACCATTTATTGCGACAACGAGCCAGCTTTCAAGTCTGAAACAATAACATCGCTTCTAAAAAACAACTACAATATAGATGTCGTAAATGCACCCCCACTCCACAGCAGTTCAAATGGTCAAGTGGAGCGTTTTCACAGCACCTTAACCGAAATCGCGAGATGTCTGAAATTAGACAAAAAAGCCGACGACACAACTGAATTAATAATGAGGGCAACGGTGGAATATAATAGAACACTCCACTCAATCACCGGTAGAAAACCTATAGAGGTCTTACATTCGGAATCTGACGATATCAGGCGAATCGTTAAAGAAAAAATAACGAAAGCCCAGGAAGACAATATCGAAAGATGTAATCCTAACAGACAGAATAGGGTATTCGAGGTAGGTGAGAAAATATACATAAAAAACAACAAAAGGCTTGGAAACAAGTTGTCCCCCTTATGCTCAGAAGAAAAGATACAAGCAGACCTAGGAACGTCTGTTCTTGTAAAGGGGCGGGTGGTCCATAAGGACAACATTGTCACGCACAAAGATTAGATTAGTAATAGAGTAAGTTGCACAATATTTTTTCTCATTTTGTTTTCCTTGTCTTACAGGATGATTAGCACAATCCTGCTCATGATAATATCAGTGAACGCTCGGATTACCGATTACTCGCACTCTAACTACATTCCCATAATAGACGGGGACGCGTTAGTATGGGAGCAGAGGGATTACTTAAAACACACAAGCAACTTGTCCGATTTTGTAGCAATTACAGAGAGCACCGAAAAATTGTCCGAACATTTCCCACAATCACATATGAGAAAGCTGTTAGAGGTCGATACAGACCACATTAAGAGTCTTCTGTCCGTTTTAAAAATACACCATAGGATAGCTAGAAGCCTAGATTTTCTGGGGACAGCTCTCAAAGTGATCGCAGGCACCCCTGACGCCTCAGACCTCGAACGAATAAAAGTAACAGAATCCCAACTAGTCGACTCAAATAACAGACAAATTCTAATAAACTCTGAAACCCAGAAACAAATTAACAACCTAACTGATACCATCAATCAAATTATTAAAAGCAAACAACAGAATTTAGTTGACACTCCTCACTTATACGAGGCCCTTCTGGCCAGAAACAGAATGCTAATAACAGAAATTCAAAATTTAATGTTAACAGTTACTTTGGCCAAATCAAACATAGTGAATCCAACTATTTTCGACAACAATGATTTGAGGTTTTTGGTAGAACAGACAATAGACACACCAATAGTTAGTCTGGTGGAAGCATCGACTATTAAGGTCCTCCAGTCCGAAAATATCATCCATATCCTAATAGCATACCCTAGAGTTAAGTCCATCTGCAAAAAAATCACCGTCTTCCCCGTGTCACACCATCACACAATATTAAAGCTTCACGATGACATAGTAGCCGAATGCGATGGAGATATCCTAGCAGTAACCGAGTGCACTGCAACGACCTATTCCACCTTTTGCAAAAGGGCGACACACGACACCTGTGCGCGGGCACTTCACGCCGGAGACACAGCTATGTGCCATACGCAGCCCAGCCATTTAGAACCGATCACCCAGGTGGACGATGGCGTAATAATTATCAACGAAAGTGCAGCAAAGGCTAGCACAGACGGCGGACCAGAGATTTCAACAAACGGCACGCATCTCATCACGTTTGAGCATCAGGCAACCGTCAACGGGACCAAATATGTTAACATACGTGAGGTCCTAAACAAGGCGCCAGGCATCGCGGGGTCTCCACTACTGAACGTTGTAGGCCACGACCCGGTTTTGAGCATGCCACTCCTTCATAGGTTGAATATTCAAAACCTAATGACCATACAAAGATTCAAAGATGAGATAACATCGTCATGGCCACCCAAATATTGGTTCGTAGTTGGAATAGGATTCAGCGTTATCCTCACTGGTTCACTTTTCCTTTTCCAAGTGTTAAGGAGAAGGCGAGACTCCCGAGAAGCACAAGAAGCTATCAGCAGGTTTAACGTGACCGAGGACGGTAACGGACTTGAGGGGGGAGTAGTTATAAGATAACTCATAAGTTTAATAAACTCTCGCAACTGCGGAGCTAAACACCTTGTAAGATATAAGATAATTCATAAGTTTAATAAACTCTCGCAATTGCGGAGCTAAACACTTTGTATCAGCGTGCTATAGCTGCAATGGTCAGCGGCAGCAACCGGAGACTTTTGTTATGTCGCAAGAGTTTCTTGTTATTGTTTACGCTTATGCTGAGTCGGCTTGCCGACCATGACATTGTAGCGTGATGCGAGTTTAGGTTTAGCTTTAGCAGAATATTTGTAATCAGTTTTGAATGCAGCGCTCAACCAATAAGTCGCTTAATAAATATCACTACTCCGGCACTTGCCGTTAATTGTTATATCTTTTATTTATTGACTGAGCCCAAGGCCAGCAATAGAAGGTACAGTTACTTTCCACCATAATCTTCCTACTGGCAACTGCAGCGGATATAAAAGCCGTCGCTGGACACATCAAGGAAGAGGAAACTTAAGTCATCCTACTAGCCATACCGGCGGACACGGGAGTCTTCGCTGGACACAACGCAGAGGACAAAACATAATTTATATACTGGCCTTACAAAAATACTGATTGCTCATAACTTCTTAAGCTAATATCAGCCTACTCTGATGTAATTTTAGCGGGGGACTTTAATGGCAACCTTCTTTGTGATGACCAGCCCACCAAGTCCATGTTAATACTTGGCATATATGCTGTTCACAATAGAGAACCGACATTATGACCAGATCTAAGCACCTACCTTTTCTAATACGATCTTATTTTCTTAACGTATGGAATGTCTCTTGATTGCAATAGTGATAAGATAAAATATAGGGACTTTAAAAATATTTATTATTAAGAATTTATAATACGCTTACGACAACGTAAAGTGCAAACGGTCGTGGTCGAAGCGCTTTAAAGCGGCCCGGACCGCTTGAAGGCAGCACCTGTACAGTCCGTACCTCGCACGAAGTGATTACCACGTGTTTCAGTCCATTGCGAACGAGCATTGTAGTCAGAAGTTACACACAAAAGTGTCTTGTGAAAATTGGGTTTCCGAGTTAGTAGGGAAGCAATCTTCTACAAGAGGGACATTATGATGTTGGCATCTAGTTGGGAACTAGTCATCGAAAAAAATTGCACCTATTTATTTATTGTAACCAACTTTATGAATAACTAAAAAATACAAATATACTGTTGGATTTTATTGACTCCTTTCTTTATACGCATTTCTATCTATTTAAATGTTTATACCCTTACAGAGGGTATTATAATTTCAGTCAGAAGTTTCCAACTCAGTGAAGAAGACATGACAATGTAAAAATCATATATATATTATTTGTACGTAAATAAAAAAAATATTAATTCACAAAATTAGGGTTTCTGTATTATTTCTATGCTTATGCAGTAGAGTGTGATTGTAACGCAGTGAAGGAGACATTTCCGACTTTATAAAATGTCGTTTTCGAAGAATTATTATTATACCCGTTGGTCGTAGACAAGTAAAATGCGGCGTTTCCGACCCTATAAAGTATATATATTCTTGATCAACATCAGTAGGAAAGACGATATAGCCATGACCATCTGTTCGTCCGTCCGTCGGTCCATCTTTCCGTCCATCTGTCCGTCCACCTGTCCGCCCGTCAGTCCGTTCGTCCCTCCGTCTGTCCGTCCGTCCGTTTGTCGGTCCGTCCGTCCGCCCGTCCCTCCGTCTGTCCGTCCGTCCATCTGTCCGTCCGTCTGTTCGTCCGTCCGTCTGTCCGTCCATTTGTCCGTCAACTAGTATCTCAGTTTTAAAGCTATCTGGATGAAACTTTCCCAAAAGTTTTTTTTGTATTGCAGGTAATATATGAGTCGGAACGAGCCCAATCGGACGATAACTCCCAGAAGAACAACCGGAAAAAAAAAAACAAAAAATAATTATTATTTCGCTGTATCTTAATTTTTTTTAGTTATTCGAGATAAAGTCATGGTTTATTTTTTCGGAATTATGTTTAAAGTTGAAATGACGATTACAATGGACACAATTGGAATGTTAAAAAAATCAAAATTCATATACTTTAAAGAATATTATATTTTTGCATTAGCTGCAAGGGTGTACAAACTTTGGCTTTTCGAAGTTTGCTTCCTTTCCTGTTTTATATCATATTATACATTTTTATCGTATTACATTTTTTGTTGATTTTTTCAGGTACAATCTGCAATGCGTCCACTGCTCTTAAAATTGGGCGATCACAGAAATTTGTCTATACCAGCAATAAAACGCTTATCTTATTTTACGCAATTATTTCCGGAAATGTTTAATGAGAAGTTAAGTGAACAAATATTGCAACACTGTTCAAAAATTATTGAAATATTTGTGGGAGACTATAAGTGCACAAATCAAAATATCAACTTTTTTGCATCATCAAAGGGCGGAGAGTACGAACTTAAAATTGTCACACTAGTCGAAATGTTTTCCCATATCTCAGCATCAGAAAAATATATTGAAAAGTTATGCCAACTCGTCTTAAAAACAGAAAAAAATCTGATGATTGAGGCATCAAGCCCATATCGAGAACCGCTTCTAAAGTTTCTTCAACGTTTTCCAGCAGAAACAGTGGATTTATTTTTAAAAGAATCTGTTATGATGGACTCTCAATGGAATCGTTTTTTTATATATGTTTTAAAGCACAAAATGGGATCAACATTTCGTTTAGCTATAAAAAACAGTAAATATAACAAATTATTAATTTACTTAAACTTCAATTCCGACTTACTACAAACACATAAATATGAAGTTCATCACCAAGCCGTTTTAATAATTTTTACGTTAATGGAAATAGATGATCAATGGATTCCGACGCGACGAGACATTGTAGACGCCCTCAAAAATTGCTGGCAGAGTAATTTATATTCCACATGCGCTGAAAACGTAGTTTGTGATTTATGGCATTTAATTGGAAGAATACTCTTGCTTTATTTTTCAAACAACACAAATGATATTGAACTGCTCTTTCAATTATTAAAAGCATTATGCTTTCGCTTTATACCTGATGTTTACTTCTTACGAGATTTCTTGCAAAACACAGTTGCTCAAAGCTTTACCGTTAACTGGAAACGAAACGCATTTTTTTATTTTGTTGAAAATTTTAATAACAACACAATTTCAGAAGAGCTGAAAGCGAAAATTATTTCAGCTGTTATTATTCCTTGTTTTACTGTAAGTTTTGATAAAGGCGAAGGAAACAAACTAATTGGCGCTCCGCCGACGCCATATCAAGAAGATGAAAAAAATATTGTTTCCGTCTTTATTAATAAAGTTTTTGACCCGGATAAACAATATGAAGATGCAGTTAGAATTGCTCTGTTACAGTTTGCCTGTTTATTGGTAGAACGCGCATCTCAGCACATACATGATGGAGATGCTAATAATAAGCGGCAGGGTAATAAGCTTCGGCGTCTCATGACCTTTGCTTGGCCCTGTTTACTTAGTAAGAATTCGGTGGACCCAACTGCACGATATCATGGTCATTTATTGCTTGCGCATATAATAGCTAGATTGGCAATTCATAAAAAAATAGTTTTGCAAGTATTTCATTCGTTGCTTAAAGGACATGCATTAGAGGCTAGATCTATAGTTAAACAAGCTCTCGATGTACTAACACCAGCTATGCCGTTGCGAATGGAAGACGGAAACACTATGTTGACACACTGGACAAAAAAAATTATCGTTGAAGAAGGCCATGCAATGCAGCAGCTGTTTCATATATTACAACTTATAATTCGTCATTATAAAGTAAGTATTGACATTATTATATTAAATGTCCGTTTGCCCGCCCGTCCGTCTGTATGTCTCTACGTCGATGTAGCTTCATTGGTGTTAGACATGTACGCATAAAAATCGAAGCATGTAGAATATTTATACCCGTTATTCGCAGAGTAAAAAAATTTATTGTATTCGTTGAAAAGTATGTTACAGGTAGGAAGAGTCGTTCCGGACTCTATAAAGTATATATTCTTTATTAGGATCACTAGCCGAGTCGATCATACCAAGTCCGTTTGTCTGTCCGTCTGGCCGTCTGTATCAATGTCGAGATCTCGAAAACTACAAAAGCTAGAGATTTGGAATTCTAGTAATTCTTACGCAGCCTTGGTTTAATTCAAAACGGTCACGCCCACTCTGACAAAGCGCAAAAGTCTGTCATGTTACTCTGTTAAACCATAGTTATAGGATTGTTTGTGTGTTTCGATTATTTTAAAAAATTTTTATTTAAAAAGTTATTCAGTTATTTAATCCTCTGCCGCCTACTAGACTATCCTATTCTCATTAGATAGAGCCGTAGTGCTTGCTGATTTAGAACTGTTAGCGAGGGTGCTGCCCGCTCTTAGCTTCCATGTTGGCTATGCAACTTTATAAAATGCATCTATTCTTGATGAGACTATACAAGTTAATATAACATTGTCCAGATCAAGTTTGAAAACGGCGTAGGTCGGATCCTAAAGCTACCTTGGGACAGTCAAGTCAAGATGTTAAATTTCGCCCTTCCAAAACGTACTTTTTCGTCCTATTCAAGGTAAATGGGAGCGTTTCCGACCCTATAAAGTATATATATTCTTTATTAGGATCAATAGCCGAGTCGAACTAGTCATGTCCGTGTGTTTGACCGTCTGTCTCTCTGTCCGCCTATCCGTATGTATGAACGGGAAGATTTTGGAAACTATTAAAGCCTTTGATGGTTTGACATGCAGATTCTAGTAATTCTTACGCAGTGCAAGTTTTTTTCTGCTGCAAGGGTATATAAACTTCGGCTTTTCGAAGTTTAATATCTTGCTTCTTGTTATGTAGCAATCAGTTGATTTTAATGATTATATTATAATTTATTTATTTTGTAGGTATATTTTCCTGTAAGGCATCAACTAGTGCAACACTTAATAAATTATATGCAGCGCTTAGGATTTCCTCCTACTGCGTCTATTGAACATAAGAAACTAGCTGTGGACTTAGCAGAAGTAATTATAAAATGGGAGCTTCACCGCATTAAAGAGGATGAGCGAGAAACCAAAGCTGATGGAACCGATGAAGAATTCTTGCAGGAAAGCTCAATAAAACGGACAGGAATCGATTCGGTGGAAACTCGAAAAAAGTCTTTTGACAATATAAGAGATTCAACAGTGCAAGGAAAGTACAAAATACGAAATTAAAATAGTTTTACTTCATACGCTTAATAGTTACAGGTTTTGAAAAATTCTACGCTTAAGTCGTCTCCTTACCGTTCTAAACTCTTTTAATATGGCACAAATTTGCGGTTTAGTACTAGTTCACAGCCCGACGAAAAAGTTGCGTTTTAAAATGGCTATAAAAACGAACGTCTGGATATTTTTCAAATATTTTTTTTTATATTTAAAAACCCCAACTTTGCGGTTTGGTTTTGGTTAATTAAGGAAGGCAATAAGTAATTGCAAAATTGTTATGGAATCCAAGGGGCATCAAAAAAATCATCCTTAAATATCATTTTTATACCCTTGCAGAGGGTATAATAATTTCAGTCAGAAGTTTACAATGCAGTGAAGGAGACGTTTCCGACCCTATAAAGTGTATATATTCTTGATCAGCATCACTAGGAGAGTCGATCTAGCCATGTCCGTCTGTCCGTTTCTACGCAAACTAGTCGGTTTAAAAGCTATCTTTCACTTTCACTTTCCCAAAAGTCTTTCTATTGCAGGTAGTGTATAAGTCGGAACGAGCCGGATTAGAATACTATAGCATATTGCTCCCAAAGGAACAATCGGAAAAAATAACAATAAATTTTAACTTTGCTGTTTTTAATTTTTTTTTAGTTCTTCGACAAATAGTAATTGTTAAATATTTCTGAATTACGATTTAAATTTCATCAAAATCGAGCGACTATATCATATTGCTCTCATAGGAACAATCGGAAAAAAAATACAAAAAAATTATAACTTTTCTGCTTTTAAAATTGTTATTTAGTTCTTCGACTTATAGTAATGGTTAAATATTTCAGAATCACGGTTTAAATTTCATCAGAATCAGACGACTATATCATATAGCTCCCATAGGAAAAATCGGGGAAAAAACTATATTTCGGCCGTTTCGACTATTCTCAAGGAAAACCGTCATTGCCGTTTAATAAAAAGTGGAAAAAAAGAATACAGTTTTCCATTCCAAAATAATTGAAGGCTGACATACCAAAAAGTGCAGTTTCAGGTTCCACATGCTGAACAGGCTTTCAGAAACCATGTCATAATAAAAAAAACCGGCTTTAAGGATTCGCTCTGTGATCAGGAAAATAAAACAAAGAGAAAAGAAAGGAACTCAGTTATCAAAAGAACAAAACTTCAAGATTCCGAGTTCTAAAATTATAAAATTTGGGACGACGAAAATTTGTTTTAATTATTTAAAATTAAAGGAAAAAATGAATCTTTCCCAGCAGCTAGCGACCCCAAGTATACAGTCCGGAATGTCAGGCTCTGGTAGCACTTTAATGTGAAGAAGAAACTCAAAACCTTAACATAATGCCAAGTCTGATGAACCTGCCTAGAAGGCATGTACGCCACAATTACCTATTTACAATTTATAAATTTAAGAGAGGTATCTAAGAGTGTAATTAGTATTGAGTTACAAACATAAGTTTAAAGCTCCGATCTTTTCAGAGAGCTTTCTAGTATTTTAGGTGTCTCGACCAGATATCGGACGAAGTTGCCACCTCGAGTTTTAGTAAAGGCGAGTTGGTTAAGGCTAGTGAAGCTATGTCTTCCCGTCAATTAAAAAGGTGTAGCGGACTTAAGTGAAAAAAGCCTAAAAGCTAAAGAAACAAATAAAGTTTAATTTAAAAAGGCGCACCCCATTGTAACCTAATATCACTTTCCTCGTAGTGTTATCCTTCTCTGGGCTTGTACGCGGACATTCTTCCCGATCAGTTTAGTAAGTAACCACACTTTTCTCGTAGTTTTACCGACACAGTTTCTTTGGGTCTACAGACTTCTTCGTAGTCTCCCGGCGTAATTAGTTTTTGACTTGGACACCCGTCCCAAACACTCTACTATCAAAGATTCTTCCGCCCCAGAAAAAATTTTTCCTGGCTTGGCCTCTCCCGAAGGTCCAGCCCGTAAGATTTTTGGACTCAATTCAACCCTTAAGAATCTTATCCGGCTTGACCTCGCCAAGGTGCTATTTTTTTACTGGGTAACAACGTCATAACTATGCCTGTATTTCAATACTATAATATCGTTTAATAATTTTTGAAAAACGGACAATTGTAAAATCACTTTTTTACCACAACTGGACCTTAGTAAGGCATTTGACACAGTTGACCATAGAATATACAAGTGACGTATTACCAAATACTCCAGACATCAAGCCTAACACCCAGCCTGTATATCCCGAGATACCCATTACTTCATTTGTCAAACATTACACCCAACGTGTATATCCCGAGATACCCATTAATTCATTTGTCAAACATAACATTTCAGAGCCTACTATAGGAGTAATTCAAATTAATCAGACATAAACATTTCCCGGTAGACATAAACATTTCCCACGCCTGTTATCAACAGTCCCCTTATTATAAACATTTCACACGCCTTTACCGACGACAGCAGACATAAACAAGAGGTAAAATTTTAAACAAAGGGTCCAGCATGAGAACCCATTCATCAGCATAAAAGCTTTGACCAATCCAAATTTAATAAACAAAAGATGCAGCCTGACAACCCACCCATCAGGCCACCAATTCGACCAATCGAAATCTTCTGATCGAAGTCCACTTTCGCTGCTAGCGTCGCTGTCACCGATAAAAGCCATAGTTATAAGAATAATGCAATTGTAAAGACAGTTCAATTTTGGGAATCTTACTATTAAGACATTACCAATAAAACTCCACTGTATATTTAAATAAAAATCGCTTTTTTTTTTAATATATCGCAAAGTGAAAAATCTAATTTACATATATTAAAAAACTTCAGAAATTATATTATATATACATATTATCAACAGAAAGCAAGCTGTTGTAATTAAAGAAAAGGTATTAATTCGTGTTATCGTTCAGCGGTTGGTATTAAGGCCCTTGTTGTTTACAATGTATGAAGTGTAACGTCAATATGCGGACCATTGAGTTATGTTAATGAATGCATAAGATTGTCTCACATTTGTTTATTAAATTGTGGGCTTCTAGTAATGGTTGAGCTTAAGTCAAAAAAAAAAAAAAAACATCAAAATGCGTTCTTATTGTTGTTGTTATCTTGACACTTCTTTTTTTATATTGACATTTTAGAACAAAAAAAAAAAAACAAGACTCAATTCTTGCCGAGATAAAGCCCGGTGTAGTGGGGTCTTCATTCCGGACCAAACAAATTCTTTATTAGTAAAGATGCTGTTATCGGGTTGACCACTTTAAAAAAAAAAATTATAAAAAATAACAAAACGGCGTCGACTTGAAAAAATGTTTTAAACCCATTTTTTTGACTTTTTCGAATATTTTAAAAATACTTATAATCAACCTTTTTGTATTCGAGGCAGACGCGATAAAGAGCAGTATAAACAAGATATATACCAAATTTTAAAGGTATCGGTTCAGTAGAAATTGAAGTATCATGTCAACCACCTAAAAATAAATAGTTTCGAGAAAACGCAATTAAATATTAGGAAACAATTCTAATAGCTCGGACAGAATTAGCTACGTTTCCGAAAATAATTCGAATTTCGAAAAATCCTTTTATTCATATCTTTGAAAGTCTAAACTTTTAAAATATCCACAATACACCATTAACTCACGTTTTGGCGAGCGGGTTGATCCGAATTCAGAAAAATTTTATTCCTCAGATTCGTAGTTATGTTTTCTAGTCTATGTTATGTTATGTTTTCTAGGAGATGTCTCCTTCACTGCGTTGCAAACTTCTGACTGAAATTATAATACCCTCTGCAAGGGTATAAAAAACGCCGTTTGAAGCGAGAATCTAGCATTATACCAAACCTGAGTGAACTACATGTAACATATACCTCCTCGTAGGCATAACTAATACAACTAACGCCCAGCTTGAGTTCTCATCTGAAAAGAGGATCTCTTCCTTAACGTGAGTTTCCACCTTACATAGCACTAACCTAGTGTAGGCCCCACTACGGCAAATAGACCTCTCCCTTATCCTGCGAAAATACGTTGTTGACCCTGGGCCACGCCGTCAATTCGGGGTGATTCAATAACCCGAGGACTAAAAATTCAAGGGCCATTCCGTCTCCCTATACTTTCCTTCACAGTTACAAATTTTATGTTTTATTAGGTACTATGGCCACGTCTCAGATTTTAACAAGGAGTAAGAACTTTGTTGCAAGTGCCGACCAAAATGGTAACTGTTCAGGAAGGAAGATTCAGAAAAAATTAACACCTAAGCCTCAAAGAAAAAATATATGAAACAAATAATTAAATTAAATAATTAAAAAGTACGAAGTCCTCCTGGGCTATTGAGGTAAGCCGCCAGCCAAATGTCTGGCGAAAGTTTCCGTGAGATTTTTTGAAAGTTAACAGAGAATTGACAAAGGGAAATTCGAAATTTCGGAAGTGAAAACTGGAAGCTTTAAGTTATAGTCCTCCGATTTTGATGAAATTTAAACCGTAATTCTACAATATTAAACGATTACTATATGTAGAAGAACAAAAAAAAAATAAAAAACAGCAAAGTTATAATTTTTTTTATTTATTTTTGCGATTGTTCCTATGGGAGGTATATGCTATAGTCGTCCGATCCGACTCTTTACGACCTTACCTGCAATAGAAAGACAACTTTTGGGAAAGTTTCATGCAGATAGCTTTAAAACTGAAAGACTAGTTTGCGTAGAAACGGACGGACAGACAAACGGACGGACAGACGGACAGACGCATATGGCTAGATCGACACTCCTAGTTATGCTGATCAAGATTATATATACTTTATGGGGTCGGAGATGTCTCCATCACCCTCTGCAATGGTATAATAAGCTAAATTGCTGAACGCACCCGACAGATGACGCCTCCTAAACCAATATATGGTAACACGTATTGGTGTTACTATTATTTTATTAATGTATGTTTGGGTTTCACAATGAGGAGTTACAAAGCGTGCGTGAAGCCTAGCCGAGAGCCAGAAGAAGAGAGTGATAAAGATGTGTTTCTTAGGATATATCGATCAGAGAGATTACAATAAATATCGTAGCTGAGTTTTTACTTTACACATTTTCCGCTAGATGGTATTTTGACTTGGGCAGCCACAAGTCCTGTTTACTTTGGAACTCACCTTGTATAACTTCACAAGAGTTTATCAGTCGACAATTTGCTGATCAGTTGCATTTCCACTGCAGACAGTAGAAACAAAGTCTCAACTGACTCTACGTTTGGGCCGATTGTTAAAAAGTTTCGTGATCTTCGCCGAAAGTTTTCTATTGAGCAGTTGGATCAAAAGTTTCGGACTCTCCCAGTGTGCGTCAAGGCCTGGACCGCGACCTCCTGCTTTTGTCATTAAGTGTGTTACCGATGTCCAGAAACTTATGAATCAGTTAAGGTTTTGCTTTCTGATGGATAACAATATCCCATTAAACTCCTGTCAATTAAAAATGATCGAGCATTCAGAATCGTAGTCAAGGACCTTCACTCATTAACGAATACTGAAGTCATTAAGATTGGTCAATTTTACGGTAAGGATAATAGTAAAAGTACTAGTAATAGTAATAGTAATAGTAATAGTAATAGTAATAGTAATAGTAATAGTAATAGTAATAGTAATAGTAATAGTAATAGTAATAGTAATAGTAATAGTAATAGTAATAGTAATAGTAATAGTAATAGTAATAGTAATAGTAATAGTAATAGTAATAGTAATAGTAATAGTAATAGTAATAGTAATAGTAATAGTAATAGTAATAGTAATAGTAATAGTAATAGTAATAGTAATAGTAATAGTAATAGTAATAGTAATAGTAATAGTAATAGTAATAGTAATAGTAATAGTAATAGTAATAGTAATAGTAATAGTAATAGTAATAGTAATAGTAATAGTAATAGTAATAGTAATAGTAATAGTAATAGTAATAGTAATAGTAATAGTAATAGTAATAGTAATAGTAATAGTAATAGTAATAGTAATAGTAATAGTAATAGTAATAGTAATAGTAATAGTAATAGTAATAGTAATAGTAATAGTAATAGTAATAGTAATAGTAATAGTAATAGTAATAGTAATAGTAATAGTAATAGTAATAGTAATAGTAATAGTAATAGTAATAGTAATAGTAATAGTAATAGTAATAGTAATAGTAATAGTAATAGTAATAGTAATAGTAATAGTAATAGTAATAGTAATAGTAATAGTAATAGTAATAGTAATAGTAATAGTAATAGTAATAGTAATAGTAATAGTAATAGTAATAGTAATAGTAATAGTAATAGTAATAGTAATAGTAATAGTAATAGTAATAGTAATAGTAATAGTAATAGTAATAGTAATAGTAATAGTAATAGTAATAGTAATAGTAATAGTAATAGTAATAGTAATAGTAATAGTAATAGTAATAGTAATAGTAATAGTAATAGTAATAGTAATAGTAATAGTAATAGTAATAGTAATAGTAATAGTAATAGTAATAGTAATAGTAATAGTAATAGTAATAGTAATAGTAATAGTAATAGTAATAGTAATAGTAATAGTAATAGTAATAGTAATAGTAATAGTAATAGTAATAGTAATAGTAATAGTAATAGTAATAGTAATAGTAATAGTAATAGTAATAGTAATAGTAATAGTAATAGTAATAGTAATAGTAATAGTAATAGTAATAGTAATAGTAATAGTAATAGTAATAGTAATAGTAATAGTAATAGTAATAGTAATAGTAATAGTAATAGTAATAGTAATAGTAATAGTAATAGTAATAGTAATAGTAATAGTAATAGTAATAGTAATAGTAATAGTAATAGTAATAGTAATAGTAATAGTAATAGTAATAGTAATAGTAATAGTAATAGTAATAGTAATAGTAATAGTAATAGTAATAGTAATAGTAATAGTAATAGTAATAGTAATAGTAATAGTAATAGTAATAGTAATAGTAATAGTAATAGTAATAGTAATAGTAATAGTAATAGTAATAGTAATAGTAATAGTAATAGTAATAGTAATAGTAATAGTAATAGTAATAGTAATAGTAATAGTAATAGTAATAGTAATAGTAATAGTAATAGTAATAGTAATAGTAATAGTAATAGTAATAGTAATAGTAATAGTAATAGTAATAGTAATAGTAATAGTAATAGTAATAGTAATAGTAATAGTAATAGTAATAGTAATAGTAATAGTAATAGTAATAGTAATAGTAATAGTAATAGTAATAGTAATAGTAATAGTAATAGTAATAGTAATAGTAATAGTAATAGTAATAGTAATAGTAATAGTAATAGTAATAGTAATAGTAATAGTAATAGTAATAGTAATAGTAATAGTAATAGTAATAGTAATAGTAATAGTAATAGTAATAGTAATAGTAATAGTAATAGTAATAGTAATAGTAATAGTAATAGTAATAGTAATAGTAATAGTAATAGTAATAGTAATAGTAATAGTAATAGTAATAGTAATAGTAATAGTAATAGTAATAGTAATAGTAATAGTAATAGTAATAGTAATAGTAATAGTAATAGTAATAGTAATAGTAATAGTAATAGTAATAGTAATAGTAATAGTAATAGTAATAGTAATAGTAATAGTAATAGTAATAGTAATAGTAATAGTAATAGTAATAGTAATAGTAATAGTAATAGTAATAGTAATAGTAATAGTAATAGTAATAGTAATAGTAATAGTAATAGTAATAGTAATAGTAATAGTAATAGTAATAGTAATAGTAATAGTAATAGTAATAGTAATAGTAATAGTAATAGTAATAGTAATAGTAATAGTAATAGTAATAGTAATAGTAATAGTAATAGTAATAGTAATAGTAATAGTAATAGTAATAGTAATAGTAATAGTAATAGTAATAGTAATAGTAATAGTAATAGTAATAGTAATAGTAATAGTAATAGTAATAGTAATAGTAATAGTAATAGTAATAGTAATAGTAATAGTAATAGTAATAGTAATAGTAATAGTAATAGTAATAGTAATAGTAATAGTAATAGTAATAGTAATAGTAATAGTAATAGTAATAGTAATAGTAATAGTAATAGTAATAGTAATAGTAATAGTAATAGTAATAGTAATAGTAATAGTAATAGTAATAGTAATAGTAATAGTAATAGTAATAGTAATAGTAATAGTAATAGTAATAGTAATAGTAATAGTAATAGTAATAGTAATAGTAATAGTAATAGTAATAGTAATAGTAATAGTAATAGTAATAGTAATAGTAATAGTAATAGTAATAGTAATAGTAATAGTAATAGTAATAGTAATAGTAATAGTAATAGTAATAGTAATAGTAATAGTAATAGTAATAGTAATAGTAATAGTAATAGTAATAGTAATAGTAATAGTAATAGTAATAGTAATAGTAATAGTAATAGTAATAGTAATAGTAATAGTAATAGTAATAGTAATAGTAATAGTAATAGTAATAGTAATAGTAATAGTAATAGTAATAGTAATAGTAATAGTAATAGTAATAGTAATAGTAATAGTAATAGTAATAGTAATAGTAATAGTAATAGTAATAGTAATAGTAATAGTAATAGTAATAGTAATAGTAATAGTAATAGTAATAGTAATAGTAATAGTAATAGTAATAGTAATAGTAATAGTAATAGTAATAGTAATAGTAATAGTAATAGTAATAGTAATAGTAATAGTAATAGTAATAGTAATAGTAATAGTAATAGTAATAGTAATAGTAATAGTAATAGTAATAAAGAGTATATATCGAACTTGAATCCTCGCCTATGAGATTGAATTTCTGGTCTATCATTCGGTCACTATTGTCTCTCCTGTGCGTCATGATGACTTCGCCAGATGCTATAATTGTTAATAATTTGGACACACTAAAGCCTACTGTTTCCGGCCTCCAAAATGTGCGAAATGCAAGGGTACTAAAAGTCACGTGATGCTATTACCCTGCTACATCCCAGGAACTATTTTTTTGCATAAATTACGGTTCCAACCATAGCACCGTGGTCGATTTTGTATGGAAGCCGCGGTCATAAACTTCTAGAGGGGCTATCGCCTTTAAACTTGTACCAAAAATCTAGAAAAATGTTATAAATATATAGGACAAGAATTGACCGGATCGTTCCACTATATCCTATAGTTTTCATAGGAACAATCGGGAAAAGAATGATAGAAAAATTATAACTTTTTTGATTTTAACATTTTTTGTTTAGATCTTTAAGATTCAGTAATAGTTTAATATTCCCGAGTTGATGCTATTCTTGAAGAGGAAAGATAGAGCAACACAAAAAGATTAATAAATTCAAATAGCTAGACCAATTATAAATAAGAATTGGTACATTTAAAATAAAAATTTTGACTTTGATTTTTTTATTTGTGGCCTATGGAACCGATCACTGTGCGTAGTTCAGGCTATCGAAAATGGCTTGCTTTTCTAGAGGCTAATTCTCGACGAAAGATTTTAAATTCAAAATAGCTACAAATAAGTTAATTTGTATCTGCCCCGATACCTTCTCAGAGTGCCTGGGTGTCGAGTCCTATCCATTCCGGCTCATCCCTCGGACCAGGAAAAGTCTAATTATGCCAGCCCTCCGTATTTTTAACAACGCTCACCACAGCCCTCCCCACCTAATGCCACTTTTGAAGTTCTTATCTCACGTATCGACCAGATGATGTTTATGATGATAAAATTTAGAACTTTTTAAGAATCCGTTTGCCGGCAACTCGCCTGCTAATACGTCTGGGACTAGGAGTTATGCCTAATATTGGTATCTGTTACCTTTTTGGAACGCCAATGGTCTCACTGGCAGAAAATCTTAAGCTAGAGCACTACCTTACCTCTAACTTACTTGACGTCATGTTGATTAATGAAACACATTTTAACAGTCGTTCACGTTTAGGCTATAACCGTCAGACCGTCTGCGCGGCGGGGCTGCCATCTTAATCTGCTCTCACCTCCAATATCATCCTTACAGCTTTAATTCAACTGCGAAATATCAGGCCGTTGCAATTACCTTCAGTACAGATTTAGGTTTTTCGCTTCTATCTACTGCCCTTCGTCATTTAATGGTCAGCTCAGGAGTTAAGAAAACTCTTTAGTGGACTGGGCACTGAAATGCTCATAGTCCATAGTCATAGTCATAGTCATACAGTCGCTCGTCTCAAAGAGGTGTTGAACTGCTTGACCATCTAACATCTTCTAGTCTACAAGTTACTAAGTGAGTCAAGATCAAATCTGCCGCTGACGTCTCATCTGCAACAAGAATTCATCCTACTTTTCCACAGTTAAATCCTAAATCCTGGAATATAGGATCTGGTTGTGAGAAGGTGTACATTACATGCCGATTCTCTACTGAGGTAAGCACTTTACGAGGTCAAGTCGGACTTCTTCCTCCGCAAACTAAGTGCGATTGAACCAGACGCTGATCGTGGCTAAGAGGCTGTGGAAATGCGCTGGTGGACTAAAGCGCCAACCACTTAAAAAGCTGCCTTTACTTCGTTCGGATAGTACTTGGATTAATAAGGCCGATGAGATAGCTAACGATTTTGCTGGCTCTCTAGAGTAACGGTTCGTGCCATTTGACTTGGCCACGGAAGAGGAAACTGTTGCTACGGTAGCTTTTGATGAAGTCCAATCTGCTCCTTATCTGGAAATTGTGCCTATTGATGCTGAGGAAGTTAAGGTCGAAATCAAGCGGCTTAAGTCGAATAAAGCCCCTAAGCATGACAGTATTGACGGGAAAGTGGCTACAGCCCTTCCGGTGGCTGCTATTTCCTCCCTAACGCGCATTTCGAATGATTGTTTTTTCATATTATCCAAAGCAATGGAAGCACGATAATGTTGCAATGATCCCTGAAAAAAAGGTGTCTCCCTTTCGTTTCTGGTGGATGTTTGAAGGTCAAAATCTGCAACACGGCCTATACTGGCTAGAGTTCCTCAAGGATGTGTGCTCGGCCCTGTTTCTTACACCAGGAAGTGGACTCTTCTTAACAACAAAAAGACTGATTTTCAAGGCTATGTTATATTAATTTCCACCCTTTGGGGGCACTGGCTGTAAAAATTCCATAAAACTTATTGAATCTTGCCAAGCCATAATTTTTAGACACATCGTAAACGCCACATACTATACACGACCATCTTTTGAGACCCAAAGGGCTGTCCATATAGTACTTAATCACGTTTTCAATGATTTTTGACGAATTTGTTGTTTTAATCTTCAAACGAAGATGCAATTTAATATTAAATACTACTTATTATTGGAACTAGTATTGTCAAAAACTGTTTACCTGCGCTGAAGTCATCTGGAACCTACTCTTCGTTGAATCATTCATAAAACAGGACATCCTTTTGATATTTTTTGTAGCAACTGTTTTCATTAATTTTTTAATAAGTCTTTTATATGTTTTTGAAACTATTTTTGATCTTTTTTGTTGTTTTCAATATTGCCGTTCTTCCTTTTGGCAATCTGACTTTCTTTTGTCTGAATTTAAGTATTTGTTGAAGTAGAGCACTTAGTCCTGATTCCATTGTAAAACACACGAGCACATAAGACCCAGCCGAAATTGACTAACAGATTCCGGTGATTTACAAACTTTCACAACGAACAGCTGATTCTCGATATTCAAATGGTAGAATATGTATATAGACTTAAATATAGGGTTGCAATCGGAACATATTGGAGGAGTAGTCGTCACGAAAATGATTATAATTATTATTATAATTATTACAAAGAGCACGAAAGGGTTCATGCAGGCCAAAATTTAAGGAAGATCTTGGCAATTTAAGAAGATGGTAGTTGCGGGTTGGTCTGAAAGGAAAATTAAAAGTTAAGCGGCATACCAATTCTATGGAGTCAATATCAGCTTTGACAAGATTGTGCATAAAAATAGTTCCAAGCATAATTCTACGGTTTACAAGAGTAGGTAAACTAAGAAATAATAATCTACTAGATTGAGAGGGCAACATAACGTTTTGATTCCAGTTCAAACCACAAAGGGCGAAATGAAGAAATTTTGTTTGTACCGACTCAATACGATCAGTGTGTACTTGATATTGGGGACTCCAAACGGGAGCGCAATTTTCTTCATTTCAGATTTAAGAGGTTAGGTTGACACCATCTCTGAAAACAACCTATATCAGACTGTAAACAGAAACACGATTGCAATACTCGAGAATGTGTTACGACAGAAGGAAGATCAAAAACCCGAGCTGATCTCATTTAAATAAAAGAAGAGAATGATTAACAGAACCAGAAGCCTTTCTAAAATCTTTATATATAACATCAGTCTAAACTTTATTATTAAATCCTTCCTGGTAGTAGACTTTCGCTTCATAAAACCATGTTGATAAGGTGATATTAGAGAGGAACACATATGTTGCAAATGCTTTAAATATTGCAGACAATTTAGAAATACCGCTATAATTTTGAGAATCCGACTTTCCTCCCTTTTTATGAAGTGGAATAATAAAATAACATTCCCAGATAGTTGGAAAAACTGATGTTGAGATTGACAATTAAAACAGTTTAACAGTTAAGTTTTAACAAATAGTTGGAGCATAAAACTTAAGCACGCACTAAGGAAGCCCGTCCGACCCTGGAGAATATGGTCTCCAAATCTTTCAAAAGAGAGCTTTCTGCTATTACCGCGGAATAAATAATACTTGTTTAAACTGTAATGTTAAATTGAATTTAGACAAGAATCCGCACTATTGATAGTTTGGAAGAACTTAGCAAGAAGTAGACATCTCAATTGAGTACTGAAGAAGGCAAGGCGGTGTTTTTTCGCTTGACACTTACAAAATTATAATTATATAAAGCCCAGGCTTTCGTAAGACCATCATGAGGCTGTGCAGCAGCACTAAAAGATTTTCCAGCTTCCTCTGTTTTTCCAATTTGACCTAACAAAAGCCCTTTTAGAGAATAGAACTCAGCATTCATTTCACCAGTACAGTATTTTAAATTGGTGGACTCAATAACTTCCAAAGCTTCATTAATTTCATTTTTTCCAGACGTTGAAGGCATTTGGAGATAACATTTTACTTGCTGACGAATTTTCTGCGATGAAAATTAAAAAAAAATAAATAAATTGTGTTGGTTTTTTAAAACACCCGAAAATACAAAAAAAAAAACCTTTGGTGAAGTTCCATGAGTCTAAGATACCCGATACTTACTGGTCATTTAAAGACTCCTTACATTCCTGAACATTAAAATATTTTAATACATTTTTTTATTGATAATTTTTTGAAAGTAGAGAAGTCGCCATAAAAAGCGAATCTTTAAAAAAGTTGTTCCATATAATCGCCCCACATAGCCCAGGCTTTCGTAAGACCACGCCGTAATAGTTGCTTAAGGCAAGTAAAAGTATGTATTTACTAGACACAAGCAGAAAAAGGTTCACCAACAACACACAAAAGGAATGTCTCAGCTTTTCGAATTTACCGGGCATGCGAAGCTTAAATCCCAATTGCTTTTATCACCTTTTTTTCATCGAGCTGAGTAGCTTAGCGATTTCATCGCTAAAGAATTTGATTGGCTACGTTAAAGTTAGTGGTATTTCCTTTTTTTATATGTGTTGTCATAAAGACGCGGAATCAAAGTCGAGAACAAACCTTTCATCATGTGTGGTTGGTCCACGGTTATATGTGTTCGGGTGACACAATTTTTATACATATTTATTTTCCTTATGCTAGGAATGTATAATCATTTAAGATTTGTATTTCTTGTGCGCCTTTTCCAACATTGTGCTTACCCAGCAACCAGCTGACCCAAACGGCTCACCGAGTCCAGCAGGTGGCTTCCACCGGTAACGGGACGGCTAGAGCTGGACACCCACACACGACCCATATGGACCTCAAACAGGACTGTAGGCAACAACTGTAGGCAAACATGTCAAAACTGACAACAGCTGGAGAGAGTACTACTCAAAACTTAGCTTATACAAAAAAGAATTTAGAATGGCCAGTAAACAGAAAGCATTCATCCGAGGTAGACGTGATTCCGATCACTTCCCCGAGCTTATTTAAAAATAAAAACACACCAATAAATAGCGAAAAGATGCTGGCAGCAATGCCAAACAACAAGGGCTCGGCTCTCTTCCCTAACAAATCTAATAACAAATACAAAGATTTAAATATATTAAACGTTATTGAAAAGTGCCAAAAGCAAGCCAGTGAGTCAAAGTCGTGTACAACAACAACAACAGCAAGACGCGCGTCGACTGTCTTCGCTTCAACTGTCTTCGTCTTCGAAAAATAATGCATACCTAGCAATTGTCTTATCGGAGACAGTAAATAACACAACAACAAGTGCAAAGTCGCCGCCCGGTCGGTCTCTTTCCCCAACACTATTTACCAACGCATTTGCGCTGCTCCAACGCAGTCATGGAGTTCGCAATGCCCTTCCCCACCTTCGCCCTATAGACGCACCGACTACATCAGCTTCTGCGCTCACTAATATGGTGCCCTCATTACCAACTGTCGTATCTACTACAACAAGAACAACTTCAACATCGACCATTGGTGGCCGATTTTGGCATCGCGAGCAAAACTAGCTTATGCTGCAGATCTCTCACAATCTACCCTTGAACAGACTGGGATCGATCGGTATGTACAAATAAAAAGAAAACTTAGTCGCAAAAGGAGCAAATTTGCCTAAACTAACGAAAACTTCAAACAACACCACTAAGGCAACTTCTGAAAACAGTTTTGCCATACTTGGCGTGCTCGAAAAAGATGATGGTCAACCACCCCAAGCCAATAAAATTGTAAAGCCACCACCTATGTATGTTAGAGATCAAAATTGTTCAGATCTAATTAATAAACTTAAGCAAAAAATTGGGCAAAACCACTTTTAGATTACTATTTTAAAAAGAGGTAACATATCTGAAACCAAGCTCCAGATCACCAATGAAGCCAACTACCGCTCTGTAACAAACTTCCTGGACAGTGAGCGTGTTAATTATTACACCTACCAACTCAAAAGTAGCAAAGGACTTCAAGTTGTAATAAAGGGTATCGAGTCAACCGTCCCGGCAGCTGATATAGCTGAAGGACTTAAAGAAAATGGTTTTGAAGTTAAAAACGTAATGAACATAACCAACAGGGCAGCCTCAGTCACTCTTCAAGATTGAACTCAAACCAGTCGCGACTACCCTGAAGAAAAACGCAGTGCACCCCATATACAAACTGCATCGAAGAATAGCCGTATAGGAGCCGCATAAACGAAACGGCCCGGTACAGTGTACAAACTGCCAGGAGTTTGGGCACACAAAAAGTTATTGCACTTTGCGACCAGTCTGTGTTGCCTGTGGCGACCTGCACTGTATAGAAGTTTGCACGGGTAACAAAGAAATGCCCACCACTGAGAAAATGTAGCAACTGTGGTGGAAACCACACTGCTAATTACAGGGGATGCCCCGTCTATAAAGAGATCAAGAGTCGGCTCAACCAAAGGCGCCAACAACTAACCTCCGCCCAACAGGTTGCTCAGCCAAATTTTTACATTCCTTCGCAAACCGCTCCTGGAGTTACTTTTGCGGCTGCACTGCCCGAAGCATTACAGCCCCACCCGCATATACCAAAACCAAAATATACTCCGCTTCCAGAGCAAAACGCTTAAAGACCAACTCAACCTTATAACCAACAAAACCAGACTTTCACTCCACAAATACAAAACAGCATCGAAACTAATTTAGCTACACTCACGTACATCATGCTTTCAATGCAAGGTATCCTCCATGAACTAGTGCGAAACCAGAACCACCTTATGGAACTTCTAATCAAACAAAAGTCAACTTAAATGGATCCCTTGAAAATATGCTTTTGGAACGCTAACGGTACTTCGCAGCACAGACTTGAACTTCTACAGTTCTTAAACACCCAGGACATCGATATCATGCTCCTCTCAGAAACGCACCTAACCAATAAAAACCATTTCTATTTCGCTGGCATCATCTTCTATGCGAGCAACCACCCAGACGGCAAAGCTCACGGAGGCACCGGAATTCTTATCATACAGCGCATTAGGCATCACCCTCTGGAGGCGTTTAATTACAACCACAAACAGGCCACTTCTCTACGAATCAACGGCTGTGTATTGTCCCCCACGATTTAATATTTCAGAGAATGAATTTTTAGGCTTTTACAACTCATTGGGTAACTGTTTTATAGCTGCCGGTGATTATAATGCGAAATTAAACTATTATCAAACCCGGTAATAAGCTAGATTTTGTTTCACCAGGTACCCCCACATACTGGCCAGCAGATCCGAAAAAAACCAGACATCGATTTTGCTGTAAAAAGGAGAGTGCCGTCCAGGCTGATATATGTTGAAACCCTGGCGAAACTGTCATCTGACCACTCGCCTGTTTTACTCTGTCTATCTGAACATTCACAGTTTGTAAGAACGACAACAATTTCTGACATCCAATACAACAAACTGGCTAAAGTATAAAAAATATATAAGCTCATACTTTAAAGTCGAACCTAAAGACTTCTGTGAAGCTGATATTACACGTACAACTACACAGATACAGTCGCTCCTTCAAGAAAAGCGGCGACTTCGCCGAGACTGGCAGGCACACCGCTTCCCAGCCTCTAAACAAAGGTTTAAATAAGCTTGTCGGAAGTTGTCTAAAGCTTTACTAACTGAAAAGAATCAGACTCAACGTGCCTATATAGCGCAACTTTCAAATTTCCACTCTGGAGAGCGCACCCAAACATTCAAGCACCAATAGAACCCGATTTTCCAATTCGATCACCAACAGGTGGGTGGGCCAACATATTCGACTCTTACTTAAACAAGAAAGGAAGCAAACTTCGGCAAGCCGAAGTTCATATACTCTTACAGCTATTGCAAGAATTAAATATTTTTGAAAACATTAAAATTAAGATTTACTTGTGTATATGTTTAAAAACAAGCTATGATGATTTGCAGCTCAATTATTAGATAGTTATTTTATATATTTATATTATTTCTATGGGAGCTAATGATATAGTCGTCCGATTTTGATAAAATTTAAAACATAATTCTGAAATATTTAACCATTGCTATATGCCGAAGAACTAATCAAAAAATTAAAAAACAGCAAAGTTATAATTTTTTTTTCAATTATTTTTCCGATTGTTCCTATGGGAGCTATATGCTATAGTCGTCCGATTTTGATGAAATTTAAACCGTAAATCGGAAATGTTTAACCATTACTAAATGTCTAAGAACTAAACAAAAAATTAAAAAACAGCAAAGTTTTAATTTTTTTTTCATTTATTTTTCCGATTGTTCCTATGGGAGCTATATGCTATAGTCGGCCGATCCGGCTCGTTCCGACTTATATACTACCTGCAATAGAAAGACAACTTTTGGGAAAGTTTCATGCAGATAGCTTTAGAAGTGAGAGACTAGTTTGCGAGAAACGGACGGACAGACGGACGGACAGACGGATAGACTGACAGACGGACATGGCTAGATCGACTCGCCTAGTGATGCTGATCAAGAATATATATACTTTATAGGGTCGGAGATGTCTCCTTCACTGCGTTGCAAACTTTTGACTGAAATAAGAATACTCTGCAAGGGTATAAAAATGTCTTCCAACCTCATCCGCCGACAAACCAATTCACTTTACCAAACATCTCACCAGCGGAGCCTTCCTCCACAATAATTCTTGAAACAAGCACAATCATAAAAGACATTTCAGAACAGATGAATCCAAAAAAAAAGCCCTGGTCATGATTAAATTTCGCCTAAAATGATAAATGATGAATTGCCTCTATGCGCAGTCCAAAGCATAACCACCATATTCAACTCAATTCTTAAATGGGGCTATTTACCTACACAATGGAAAAAGTCTGTTATTACAATGATACCAAAACCAGGCAAAGACAAATCCCAAACGTCGTCCTAGAGGCCCATTAGCCTCCTTCCGTGCCTATCAAAGCTATTTGAAAAACTTTTTTTGTGCCACCTCAAAACGACAGATCGATCCCCCTGCATCAGTTCGGCTTCAGGGAAAAGCACGGAACTACCGAACAGGTAAATCGCATAACAGCTGAAATACGCACAGCGTTTGAATGCAGGGAATACTGCAGTGCCTTATTCCTAGTCGTACCTCAAGCCTTCGATCGCGTTTGGATTGACGGTCTGGTTCATAAAATCAAGACTGTCCTACCACAAAACACCCACAAATTACTTGAATCTTACCTTAAAGATAGAGTATTTACTGTCATATGTTAAATTTTCTTCTCCGCCAACCACAAAATCGAAGCTGGAGTACCCCAAGGAAGTGTGCTCGGACCGATCTTGTATGTCTTATACACGGCTGACATTCCCACAAGCAGTCAGACAACTCTATCCACCTTTGCTGATGACACAGCTATAACCAGCCGTTCAAAATGTCCAAAAACAGTAACATTTAAAAAACCACCTGGGGGCCGTAGAAAAATGGCTAGCAGATTGGCGCATACAAGTCAACGAACCAAAATGCAAACATATTACGTTTACACTCAATCGGGCAACCTGCCCACCACTGGCCCTAAACAACAAACAAATCCCCCAAGTCGACGAAGTCACATACCTGGGCATCCACTTAGACAGGCGGTTTACCTGGAAAAAGCACGTTGAAGCGAAGAAGATTTCCCTAAAACTCAGGGCCAACAGTTTTCACTGGCTTATCAATTCCCAATCACCCCTGCCACTGCAACTCAAAGTACTTATTTACAACTCTTGTTTAAAGCCAACCTGGAAGTACGGGTCTGAAGTCTGGGGAAACGCAAGCAGTAGCAACATAGAAATCATCCAACGAGTACAGTCGAAGATACTGCGAACAATAACTGGGCCCCCTGGTATATTCACAACGCATCCACAGGGAAATTGATAGTAAAGTTTCGAAGTACGAAGCTAGACTATCAATACATCCAAGCCAACTATTCAGGCAGCTCAGTAACCACTCTCGGTTACAGCGCAACGACCGCCTACTCCTACCCAACTTAGGGTCATTAACAAATTAACATTACATTACAGTATAGGTTAAGATTTGTAAGTCTCATCTAGAGAAGACTCAATAAACAAATAAAACGTATAAATTTAAAAAAATATATATATTTAAATTAAACGATTGTTTATTTATAGACACATTTGTTTTTGTATTTTTTGTAAGGTCCTTAGAGCTGTTTAAACTTAAAGCGTAAAAAGTTAAATATTTCTAGTGTGTCAGTCAGCTGGGCTTGTAGATAAACGGAAAACACATTCAAATTTAACCCGCTAGCTTGCAATGTAAAATAACAATGTAAAATTATGAATTACAACCTTTATTAACTTTTTTAGCTATATTTTCAGACGCGCTTAACCTAGGTAAAATATAAATGGACCGGATTTGTTGCGTAGTCAACATTGTATATTTATAGTTTGTTGGGTTTTTCAGATCATTTTAAAGATCCGACAAATATGGTGCTCTGCCAACGCCAACCTCCATGATTGATTAAAATTTCAGTCGAAAGTTTGCAACGCAGTAAAGGAGACATTTTTTACCCCATGAAGTATATATCTTTTTGACCAGCGTCACTAAGAGAGGCAATATAGACATATCCGTCTGTCGGTCCGTCTAACCGTCCGTTTCTATGCAAACTAGCTCAATTTTAAAGCTGCATGAAACTTAAAAAAAAGTGTCTTTCTGTTGCAGATAGTAGCTGGATCGGACGAATAAAATATAGCTCCTATAAGAAAAATCGGAAAAATAAATGAAAAAAAAAATTACATCTGCCGTTTTTTTCAATTTTTGTTTTTTAAGATATAGTATTATTTTAGAATTACGATTTAAAACTTCATTAAAATCGGTCGATTATAGAATGAACCTCCCATGGGAACAATCAAAATATTACAAAAAATAATTGAAAACATATAAATATTCTCTATTTTTTTTCATCTTTTGAACATTGTAATGGTTTAAAATTTCAGAATTACGCTTTTAATTTAAATAAATCGAAAAACAATTTCATATAGTAACCATTGAGAAATTTAAGATGTTTTAATAAATATTTAATTTTGGCAATAGCTGCAAAGGTATATAAACTTTGACTTCTTTAAGAAGTCTAGGCATGGATTGAACCAATTTGTTTGTGGTCTCTCTTTGGAAATATTTCGCCTCCAATAAGGCCTTTTCAACGTCATTTGTTGATCATATGTCGCGTTTTTTCATCCGGCGATCAATTTCATCCCAAAGGTGCTCGATCGGATTCAGTTCAGGTGACTGTGGGGGATGTCCGTATTCCGTTTATTAGCTTAAATCTAGTAACATAAAGAAACATATGAATGAAGCTATTAAGCTGACAAAGATCTTACTATAAGCTGACAAAATTGTGCGGTACGGCCGCAAAGCAATGCTTCGCACAACCGCGACAGCTAATGTGTTCACTCCTCTCCTCTCTCTCTCTCTCTGCTTTCCGGAGATTCCGCATTTCAGACGCGGCAAATTCGGCCGTCGCGTCCCATTCTAATTCGCCACTTAGCATGGTGGCACCAGCGTGCTAGGACTAGTGCTGTCACTGGTCGCTGCTTCCCGCACAGTCCTGTCCTCCATGTACCGCACGCACTCGAAGAAAACATGGCTTGCTTCCATTTCAATTCCCGAGCCGCAGGTTTGGCATCTGGGTACCCGTAGGTTTGGCAACTAGACTGGTTTAAGAGCGTGAGTCCAGCGCCCAGACGTCGTGGAATCTCATCTCACCTGCCACACGGTTTTCGATCTCTCCATGGCGTGCTGTCGCGACTTGCAATGCGCTGGCTTTCTCCGAGATCGTCCGGAAAGCACAGAACATCCTGATGGCACATAGCCTGTGCGTGCTACCAAGCGGTAGCTCAAACCGGAGAACTTGCGACTTAATAAATTTCACTAATAGTTTCCTCCGATCCAGCTTCGCGCCCCGCTTGTTCAGTAGGATCAGTAGGATCAGTAGTTTTAAAGCTATATTTCTCAAGTTGTCTAAATGTTGCTTTTAAATTTATTTAAATCGGAAATCGCTGCCGTAGCAACTACCGATTAATTGAGCTGAAAATCTTCATAGCTTCAATGTTTTAAAGCATATGTTACGTCGGTGTATTTGTGCCCAGTCCAAAGGACTTGGGTCGAGGGAGTTGCATCCTATGTTGGCACGCTGGGTCCGGCTCAGCTCGCCGGACGGGGTGGGTTCTTTGGAAACCACTCTCTCCCCTACATAACGAGAATAAATTTATCGTGCCTAGGAAAAAAAAGAACTCGTTCAGTTCGTTTTGTCATTTGTCTTCGCCCACAAGCTTCTCAAGTAGCTAACTAGAGCGCTTGACCGAACTTCGATCGGCAGCGTGTGGCTGTTTTACCCTGCCTTTTTATACGTTCCGTATACCGATGAATTACCGCCGGCCACTGCAATGCGATCCCCTATTGTCAATGTCGTCACTCGAAAGTTACGTCATTGTCTTGACTCGAATTTCTCCATTTGCGCCAGCTCCCCCTTTTATAGACGTTTACAAAGACATTATTGAGTTCTGTTTCACATTATAATTTATTGATACGATTTTTTTATTTAAAAAGGTACACATTTAAAATAAGTGTATATGAAGCGAGACTGAACTTCACTGCCACGCACAAGTCACACAGTCCAAAATAACCGATCCCTGAAAGACTACAACAAATAGAACACGAAAACAAAAAAGGAAGAAAACTTCGGAAAGCCTTGATGCTATTGCAAAAATATCGACATATGTTCATTGTTTTTATACATATACGCCTAAATATTAAATTTAATTCGTTCTAAAAACTAAATTTTGTAGCTGCGGTCATAGATAGAAAGGTTTCAACATTAACCCATGTACATATTGAATTATTGTTAAGAAATTTATTTTTTAATTTAAGAAAAATCAATCGCCTTGAATTAAGGTGTGAATTCACTGTGAGCAGACGTATATTTAATTGTTCTATCGTTAAAGTTGTCCATGTGATCAATATTTTATTCGGATAAAATAAAATGGTCAAAACTTTGCATAAACACTGCAAATATCTATAAAACAGCGAAGTCCCCAATTTTAAACAATATATTTAACAAAATAACGTTTAAAGTTATTTTCACAGCCGTTGTGTGTTTTGTTTTTGTTTGTTTTATCGAACCCGTACAGTGCACCGGTAACCACACACTAACACAGTTTAGTTTCCAAGTGCACTCTTAAAATCCACACTTATATAACTGTAAACTAAATCTACACTGCAAAACAAAAGTATAAACGCGTTACAAAACAAACATATAAACACGTTAAAAAATAAACGTATAAACGCGTTTGATAACAAAAATATAAACACGTTACAAAACAAAACAAAACAAAACAAAATAAAATAAATAAACAATATCTTCTGTTACTACGGCGCAACCGACTAAGCGCACCTTTAATAATGCGTGTCGGAGCTCCTTAAGGATCACCAACCAACGCTTTGATCGGGATAAATAGGGTGAGCGGGTCGACCAGCTGATCCAGGAAATAGCTGACTTGCATGCATTGGGTGAAAAAATGTGTGGACTAGGAGCGAAGCTGTCTGCCCAAAACATTGCAATCAGCTCTTGCAATGTGCGTATGCGGTGTGCCATACGTGGACGGGGAAAATTTACGAGCTCTGTACCACAAGCTGTGCTTTAATATCCGCCGCCACGTGTAGAAGACATTTTTCGCGCCCTTGAAACACAAAACACTCACGTCACACTCACCTGGTGAATATTATCAAATTTGAAAACGTCCGTGAGAAGATATCACTGTTTAAAAAAAATGGGGTGGTACCGGCTCTAGAGAAAAAGTCAACTAAGCTTGCAGCTTTTGGGTCTCGGATCATGCTGTAGTATACATAAATGAGCACCTCTCTAAAGAAAATTACAAAATATTTAAGGAGGCAATACAAATGAAGAAGCGTCTTCTGCTCTCGGCCTTTTTTACACGTCGAGAGGATAGAAGAGCTTTCTTTGATGCACGCCGATTCTCTTACCACCTATTCAAATGCTGCTAGTACTCACGCTTCGGTGGGGAGAGAAACCACCTCATCTGCAGATGATAGCTTTCGCTCTTAATGACTTTGAATTTACACTCTTCGAATCTCTAGTTAAGATATCTTTATTATTATTTAATATTAATAACCTTTTTCTGATATGTGCGACTCGGCAACTCGTCAATCTCTGATCAGCTTTCGTTCAGACGCGTTTTTCATTTCGTTATGACCCCACTTACGTGCTCTGAGTGCAATTATGCCGTTACGCATGCGCAACTTCGTGGTTTTGAGGTGGTTCGATGTTCATCGCTTTGTCATCGCACTTTCCACACTTCTAGTGTTAATTTGCCTGAAGAGGCAATAAAATTGCTAACTATTATGCCAAATCTGTTATGGCAATGTGATAGCTGTGTAGTGAGCAATGATTCGCACTCAAAAACAGACGAAATCATTGAAGAACTTCGTGAACTTAAAAGCCTATACTTGCACTTAAATACAAAGTTTCAAATAGCTTTTCCTGAATCTGTGGATGCCCCGGCTAATGTTAACACCAACAAGCGGAAGAAGGAAAAAGTTGCCAATAAACCTCCGGCTTCATCTACTTCCCATCATACCAATCCCGTTGTGTCAGACCATAAACCTCCCAATGAGGGGTTAACGGTTGTCTCCAAGAAAACAAACAGGAAGCATATTATTGGTTCGGCGCTCGCAAAAGATTTTTGCATATTGGCAAATTCGCTGTAAACACAAAGCCAGAGGCGCTGTGCAAGCTTGTTTCTGACAAGTTAAAAGTAAATTCTGACACCATATCATGCTATTCACTAACAAAAAAAAGAGGTAGATCTTAGCACACTGAAGTTCATTAACTTTAAGCTTGGAGTCCCGGAGCAGTATTATCAGACTGTCCTCAGCGGTGATTTCTGGCCACAATCAGTTAAGGTGAGCCGATTCATCCACAGGGAGAGAGAGCACTTGGAGTCGACCGCGGTGGACACATTGGCTGGCGAACCATTGCGTACATCTACCCCTGCCAAGCTTCCATCAAAAAACCCCCAGTAATCGACGTCACTGGCTCTGACGTCATTATTGGTTCACTTTCGTGCATCATTTATAACTGCAGTTCTCAACCTCATCACCAACACAAAATGCTTAAGCTGGAGCTTAGGCCGCTCGCCCTCTACATCGTTCCGAATCAAGGCGCGCAGCCGCAGCTGTTTTCGCATCAACAACAATACGGCGCTCTCTTCGGAGTTACGCTCTCTCATCATCATGCAACTTCATACGCTCAGTCGCTCTTGACGGCTGTTTTTTCTGATGTACCCAATGCATATGATAGTAGCGCGCTCCTCATATTGGCGCTCTATCCATCTCCTGCTGCCTCGGTGCTTCGCTTTACTCGTGGATGGCTGAGCGATTGCGTTGAATTATCACTCTCTTCGCACCCATATTTGCAACAACAACAAAATCGGATGACTTTGCCCTTTTCTTTATGCAGCTCCTTACTTGAAAAGAGTCCGCTGTTATACGGCGCTCTCTTCCGCGTTGCGCTCCCTTCACCACCCGCTGCATCGGCACTTCGCCTGACGTTTGGATGGTTTACTGGTGTTTTTGGAGTTCCGCTCACTTCCTCATGGTTGCCAACGGGGGATTTTAAAATCTTACATTTTAACGGACGCTTGCTCTCCCCACAAGTTTCTCTTCTGTTGCCTCTCTTTGATGATGCGCTTTCTGCATTGCGCTCTCAAGGGCACTCATCGACTCTGGAAGTATCTGCAAGTTAGTCTTCTACGATTGGACAAATGGATTGCAACTATAACCTTCGTAATGATAAACTTCCACTACCAATACGTATCCGGACTGGAATATTACGTACGGCTCTGAATGGCTTTTTTGGGCTTGCGAGGAAAAGGCCGCATGTGGATTTTACGATACCATTTCATGACTTCCGTTATGAAACTATGGCAACAGTTTTTGAGAATTCATCAGTCAAAAGAATTGGAATTAATTGCCTTAAAATATATTTTCAAAACATATCTGGAATGAGAACTAAAACTCAGTCTGTCTTCATGAGCACTTCCAACAGTGGTTATGACATAATAATATTGGTTTGAAACCTGGCTCAACCCCAACTTCAACTCCAATGACTTCTTCGATACTAATTTATTTCATGTCTATCGCATGAATAGAGACTTCAGCAGAATGAAGTGCGAGAGAGGTGGAGGCGTCATCATGGCTGTCCGCCGTACCTTCTCCAGCTGCGCAGCTGTGCTTTCAAACGAGGACTCTCTTCTGGACCAGTTGGCTGTTAATGTATCTGGATTGTCTGGGAAGACTGTAATAGTTGCTTCTTATATTCCCTCTGGAAGTGAGTTTACGCTTTATCAGGCGCATATGAATAACATTGCCAGCCTACATGCCAGCATAGATGACTCTGTTGGTCTTGTTGTGACAGGAGATTTTAATTTGGGATCTGTTGTATGGTCATGTGATCCGCAATCCCTTGCTATGGTGCCTGGCAATGTACACCAGCCACATGAAATAATTGTTATCGATGATTGTTATAGTATGGGCCTCACCCAGATAAATTATATCTTTAATGATTTGCATAGGCTACTAGATTTAATATTCATCAATTCTATTGTTCATTCCTCGGTAAGCCTTGCTGAATTTAGTATTTCTAGTTGTGATGTTTATCATAAGCCCTAATGCTGTAATACTGAATTTTATAATTTCTTACTAGTTGTTAACTTTATTCCTATGTATAATTTTGATCATGCCAGCTTGGTTGCCGTAAGTGATTGCCTCACGTCTATGGATTGGGTTTCCTTGCTATCAAATGCTTGCATTGAGACCAATTACAATAAATTTCTTGTCGCTTAAAAAAATATTCTTGACAGCACTTGTTCAACCAAGGTACGGGGTTCCTATAGGCTTCCTTGGTATACAAAAGGTCTCCAGAAATATAAAAATCTAAAATAAGTTCTACAAAGGGTTCATTAGATGGGGTAATCCATTGGATCGTGATAGATATAGACAATATAAGCGGGAATTTGAGTTTCTTAATAAATTTCTATATAATCAATAATATAGTCAAATCCAAATGTGTTCTGGCGTTTTATTCATTCAAAGAAATCTTACTCTTCCATACCGTCAACTGTGTCATATAACAATACTACCGCTAATTCTGGGACAATTATTGCAAACTTATTTGCTTCCTTTTTTTCGGCCAATTTTGAGCCTGCTTGTGAATGGAATGACCAGCAAATTCTTTGTAATATTGGTTCCCTTGAAATTAATGATGATGACATTTCTGAAGCAATTCACAATTTGACGACTCCATTAAGCCTGACATTGATGGAGTATCTTCATTTTTTCTTAAAAAATTTTATCATAGTCTTCTTCAACCCCTTAAGATGATCTTCTCGTCTTCGCTACTTCAGGGTAAATATATTTCTAGATGGAAAATTGCCAAAATTTTACCGATTCATAAAGGAAAGCAAGTCTGAGGTTTCTAATTACAGGCCGATTGCCAAAATAAGCAATATTGCCAAGCTATTCGAGAGAATTGTAGTTAAAAAATTATCCTTCCTGATACGTACTTATATTGACCCTAATCAGCACGGGTTCATGCCTGGTCGTTCTACTACCTCGAATTTAGCTATTTTCGCGTAACATTGCATACAAGCCTTTGAGTTACATTCCCAAGTGGACACAGTTTATACTGATTTCGCCAAGGCTTTTGATAAGGTTTCTCACTCTGCCTTGCAAGCAAAACTTTTTAAGCTTGGTATTCACGGCTCTTTTCTCTTGGAGCTCTTCTTATTTGGCAAACCGATCCTATCATGTTGAAGTCAGCGGGTTTGTTTCTAACCTCTTTGAAGCAAGCTCTGGTCTTCCTCAAGGCAGTTCTCTTGGTCGTTTGCTTTTCATTATTTTCATTAATGATATTTGTTTCTACATTTAATCTGCCAAGTATCTTCTTTATGCGGATGACCTTAAAATATACATGCCAGTGAATGACAGTTAATTGCTACAATCGGACTTGAACAAAATCAGTTTATGGTGTATTCAGAACTATTTACCTCTCAACCTAAATAAATGTTATGTTGTTCGCTATAGTAAATTTATCTTAAATATTCTTTCTACATATGTTATCAATAACCATTCACTCTCTGCACTTACTGAGATTATGGATCTTGAGGTCCTCTTCGACAGTAAATTTTTGTTTATTAACCATATGAACCATTTTCTGCGGAAGGCATATGCAATGTTCGGATTTGTCAAAAGAAACACCATACTTTTTAAGGACCCATACTCACAACTGACAGTGTTCTCAGCATTTGTGCGTTCAAGAGTGGAATGTGCTTCCTTTATTTGGAACCCGTCAAGTGTTGTTCTTATCAATAGAATTGAGAGGCTGCAGAAATAGTACATAAAATTTGCACTTCAGCCGTTAAACTTTTCGGAACCTTTGCCAGCTTACTCTAGCCAATGTTACCTATTGCAATCTTGAAGATCGCCGTTCAATAGTGAGCTTGCTCTATATTAATGATGTTATAATTGGTAATATAGATAGTTCATTAATATTAAGCTCAATTAAATTCAATATCCCTGCCAGGAGTCTCCGTACCATCATCCCATTTTTTGAAAGTGCTGCGCGGACTAACTATGCGCGTAATGAGCCACTCTTAAGAACTTTAAGACTTTTTAACTCTTTGCCACTAAGTATTCGATTGGTTTGGGGATCCAAGAAAGATGTCCTTAGGCAATTACTTAGTGAATATTTTTTAATTAATACTTAGTTTTAAGTTAAGTTAGCTGATAGCCAGATAAGGATTTATCCATTGGCGAATAAATAAATAAATAAATAAATTATGTGCGATGGCTATGATGTTTATCGTGCTGATCGTGCTAGTCATGCTGGTGGTGTCGCGATCTATGTTAATAGCCAACTTAAATGTAAAATAAAGTCGAAACATTCAAATGATAGTCCAATAGAATTTTTACTAATGGAAATATCTGGCATATGTAGTACGAAATCACTGATCGGCTGTATCTTTCGACCGAACAGTACAACACCATACGAATTCGTCCTTTATTCCATTGCGGATTTATCAGCTTTTTATGTTGAAATTATCCTAGAAGGTTACTTCAATAGCTACCTCTTAAAGGAAAATAATCTACTTGATGAATTTGAGTCTATAAGACTTTTTCCTGTAAACGTAACGATACCCACTCATATTAGCAATACTTGTGATACCTTCTTGACCTGTTCCTCAAACAAGATTTTACTTTATGACCAGGTCTCAGCACCGGCTTTCTTATATTTACTAAATTTTACCTTAAATAAGACTCTACAACTCATTCTTTTAAATATAGGGACAATACAAATATTGACTATCGAGCTCTGGAACTAGAATTAGATGTATGTGACTGGTCTGCTATTTATCATAATAACAATGTTGATTGTCAATTTAATGTATTGAATAGTAACAAAAAGTACCTATTTAAGAAGTTTGTGCCATTAAAAACTAAAGTCACAAGGCCAAGGATTAACCCTTGGTTTTATCATGTTATTAAAAACCTTATTTATCAGCGCGATACCGCTTACTCTAAATGGAAGCGATACCGTACTGCCGATTTTCATAAACAGTTCTAGATGGCTAGAGAAACGGTAACCTAGATTTACGCTCAGCTAAAAGGGATGATTATAAAAACAAATTTAACAACTGTCCCTCCATGAAACATAAATGGAGAGAATTGAAAAGCTTAGTTAAAGCTACACTAAAACTGATCAAACTGTAAATGTTGAAGAACCTGAATGCTTGTGTTCTTAAAGTAAAGTCCAGAGCTGAAGGTTTAGACAATATTAACCTAAAGTTTTTAAAAATATTACTACCTGCCATATCTGACATTGTAGAGGACATTAGCCAGCAAATCGACCAAAATTACGTTACTCTCCTGACTCTTCTTGATCATAGCAAGGCCTTCGATTCTGTGAATCACAATATTCTTAGTATTAAGCTAACAAATCTTTTCAATTTTTCAAGCACTGCAGTCAGGTTGATTAGGTCCTATTTGTCCAACAGATTTCAAGCCGTATCCGCGGGAAATAATATTTCCAATTATAAGCATGACTAATATAGTTATTGACCTTAATTTAAACTCATGGACTAGATATAATTCAATAAATTACTTCTATAAGACCAGCCACATAACAATGTATCTAAGCAGCAAGCTCATTCCTGCAATATCTCAACGAACTAATAACTATATATTCCCTCGCAGTCGATATCTCTGCTCGGAGAGGCAGTTCTACGTCAATGCAATCCGATTATGGAACAGTCTACCACACGAACTTAAAACAATTAGGAGCGCAACTCTTTTTAAAAATAAAGTAAAAGAAATTTACAAATAATAAATATTATAAGTAAAAATAAACATATACATTAATGTATTATAAAATTCTTTCAAATATGATAGTTTATAGGTGTTAGGCTTAGGTCAATAATGTTTATATTTAATTTTTTCATAATATAATGACCAGTGCCTTAACAATAAGTATAAGCTTGTAGCATAGGGCTAAATATTGAATAAAATTTAAATTAAATTAAATAATGTAACTGCCGTTGGAACGATCGACAACATAAGAATCGAATTATATTCGGTTATTTTGCTGAATTTACTGCTTTTTTTGTTTGAAGTTAATTTGATTGTTTGGGTAGAAGAAGAAGATTTAGAAGTGCCATTATAAATAAGACCGTGGTAAGACCAAATGCATGACTTGACCTAACCCGTGGACGGCCTAAGGAAAGCGTACTGATAAAACAAGCAAAAACTTAGGGAACGGCTTTTTTATAGAAAATATATTAATATCTTATAAATTGAATAATGAAGATTATTTACTCCATAAGATGTGAAAACATCTTTGACTGCTTTGTTTTGCCTTGCTTTAAATAAAACGTTAGCAAACATTTTCTTTTCAAAAAAATTATCATTAGGAAAAAAAACTTCTTTGGGGATTCCATATTAAGTACCGTGACTTCGAAATTAAACAAGAAATATTAAATACTTTGAATATTTTAACATTAGCACATGAATAAAAAGCTATAAAAATATTCAATAAATTTTACACTTTTATTTCCACAGGTGTGGGATCAAACACAAAGGTTGATGATGTCTTGCGCTCCATAGATAAGTCCTACTGCGATACGGTTTTAAATTTTTTGGTGCGTTTAGCATGCCAGGTTAATGATCCACAAGCTACAATAATTTCGCCAGGGGAAAGTTTATCTCGAAGGTAACATAAATATTTGTAACGTTAATTCATTTTTATTAAACACTGTAAAAATATCCTAATTTTAATAAGTTTTAACATTGTTAAATGTGTCCAAATTTTGTGTATTTCCTCCTGCGTACGTCAACTTCATAATGAGTTATCATGTGAACAGCCGCTCAATGTTTTTGCAACATCACCCGGAAAACGCAAAAAAAGTGCATGCTATAGACAATGTTGCAGAACTGTTGCTATCTAATTAGTTCTATAAATTAAATCATTTTACCCTAGCAGAAGGTATTATAATTTCAATCAGAAGTTTGCAAGACATATCCGACCCTAAAAAGTATATATATTCTTGATCAGCATCACTAGGAGGGTCGATCAGCTTAAAAGCTATCTGCATGAAACTTTCCCAAAAGTTGTCCTTCTATTGCAGGTAGTATATAAGTCGGAACGAGCCGGATCGGCCGACTATAGCATATAGCTCCCATAGGATCAATCGGAAAAATAAATTAAGAAAAACAAGAAAGAAAGCAAACTTCGGCAAGCCGAAGTTCATATACCTTTGCAGCTATTACAAGAATTAAATACTTCTGAAAACAATAAAATTATGATTTACTTGCGTATATGTCTAAAAACATTGCAGCTATGATGATTTGCAGCTCAATTATTAGATAGTTATTTTATATATTTTTTATTTATATATTACTATATTATGATATAGTCGTCCGATTTTGATGAAATTTAAACCGTAATTCTGAAATATTTAACCATTACTATATGTTTGTCCAGTAATTTGTTTATGTCAAAATGTATGTCTTTATCGTCTGTAAATAATTTGTTGCTCCTAGTGCTGTCTTTTATGAATTTGTGTATTATTTTTTTCTTCCTACATTTTAGAAGAAATGTAATGTTTGTATTTAACTTAGTTAATTTGGTTGACGTCAGTTGAAAATCCTTAATCGTTGGTCTTGCTTTGTATTAGTTACGTTTAATTTCCGCACATCCCATTTTGGAGTGTCATGCTATCGGCGTGCCTTCCGTTATTTTATTTATTCAATATATTTAAAAAATTTAATATTAAATTTTTGTAATAGCTGCAAGGGTATATGAACTTCGGCTTGCCGAAGTTTGCTTCCTTTCTTGTTTAATATGTCAATTATGTATTTGCATAGTGCATAGGACGGTGATCCGATGGAAGAGCTGATTGGTCGTAGAGGGGTTCCTTTTTTATGAATTTGGGTAGTCCATATATTCGTGGTGGTAAAGCTGTGGTGGTCAACTTTATTCTTTCGATCCTTGAGATAAGTTCCATGTTTAATAGTTTGTCCACTATTTCGTTATATTTTGTTTGTAGTCTAGACGTGGAGTCTTTCCTTAATGTCCTGTATGTGTTCATATCCTTTAATATGTCCTTCATTTTTTGGTTGTAGTCATCTTTGTTCATAGCTACCGTCTTGTTACCTTTGTCTGAGGTCAATATTAAAATGTCGTAATTTTCTTTAAGAAATCTCTTTGTTTGTCCCACTGTGTCTAGTATTGCACGATCAAATGCACTTTCTTTGTTTGATCTTTTGTGGTCTTGGGTTCGCGCCTCTTCTTGTTTCTCTTTGTCAATAATGGTTTTGAGGATTGCCTCTTCGTCCGCAATGAATTTTAAGACAGGGAATTTCTTCTTCTCTATTAGGAGAGCGAACTTGGACCCTTCGCCAATAGTGATTTTATTGCTGGCGGGAACTCGGTGTCGCATGGTTAACAGTATGGAATGCTTCGCTAGATTCGATAAGTGTTGAGAGTTTAGCCAGGCTGTTATCGAGTTTTTCCTGATATCGTCTGAAATCTTTATTATGGCTGTTGTGCAGCTTGTGAAGGGGCGAAGACTAGATGGTAGATTGTACATTAAATTGTTTTGCTGGATAAAATGTTTTGTCTGGGATGCCAATATTTCCTCAAAGGCTTTAGAGAGGTATGCAGGAATAGCTTTAGGACTATATTCACTCATTTCCTTAGGTGTTGGAATAGTTCAGGGAATGTTGAAAATGTTATTGCAGATATAAATATATGTGTTATTAGTGGTAATATCTGAGGCAGTAGAATTTTAACAAATTTTGGATTGATATCGTCCAAGCCTGTGGCGTTAGATTTCACTTTTAAAATTGCGTCAAGGACATCACATACATAAGGCTAAACTTATTATCACAGTTGGCCAAAGTAGTCATGTTCAGGTACAAGTTAGAGACTGATTCAGATACTGGGGCATTAACGAAGATATTATTGAGGCTGTCAACATCAATGTGTGGTTGATGGGTGATAGGTTTCCTCCCTATTTCTAGATTTTTCAAAAGTGGCCAAGTTTGCATGATATTAACAGCATCGTCGAATTTCGACTTTAAATGTATTTTTTTTAGCGTGAGTTATTGACGTATGAACTTTCGTGCGTAACTTCCTGAATCTCTTCCAATTCTTGTATGCCACATTTTTCATCTTTATAATATTATTAATTCTATCGTCAAACCAGGATTGCTGGTTGGGTAGGAAAGACTTTAGACGTAAGGGAACAAAACTATTAAAAATTTGGAAAACTTTGGATTGGAATTTGTCAAGCTGAAAGTCGACCATGGACATGGAGTAGATTGATTTCCAATCATACGAATAAAACGCAGTTGACAGATTAGTAATATCTATGTTTTTTAATGTCCCTACAAACTATGGAAAGGTCATTATAATACTGAATGTCAAGACTGTAGGTTAGAAATATGAGGTCATGTTTTGAGAATATCGGATCTGAGATTTGGTCATATAAAAGGATTTTGGAGTTGTCATTAACAAAAAATACGTCCAATGCGTCGCGTGTCTTGAGTTAACTAATTGTAGTCCTAGTGCTGCCACGATATCCGAGAGGTGATGCTCGATTATATTAGGGTATTGAAGACTTAAATTTGCCAACAGATCAATTTCCTCAGAGTAGGGAACAGTTCTATTTGGTCTGTACAGATAGCCAATTAAGATTTTTGATGCAGTTTCAGCACTTGTAATTTAAAGGAATATGTACTCGAAAGCGCTGCTATCCTGTTGTCTACAATTAAACTTTGTGTTCAGTCTTTTATAAAAAATGAATTGCAACTCCCCCCTCCGTGGCTATCACGATCAGATTTAAATAAATTATATCCACTACACTAAACAATATTATTATTATTAATATCGGGGTGTCCAGTGTACCGCGACCTATAAGATCTATTGTACCCCCATTCAGAGCCTACAGCTCAGATATCAACCCACTTCCTCGAATAAAGTCGAGGAGTTTTAGTGGGTTGATTCTTACTAGGAGCTCAGGTGTAAGAGTTCTGGTTCCTAAGATTTTACATCTTATGCTTGCTAACGCCGGACAGTCTGCAATGATGTGTCTAGAGGTTTCGTCCTCTTTGTCGCAGAATCTGCAAGTTCCACTGCTGGTTATTCCCATCTTACCTAGGTGACTTTTCAGTCTACAGTGCCCGGTTAGTAATCCGGTAACGATCCTAAGTGAGTTTTTCCCCAGTTGAATAAGTTCCTTGAACCTCTTCTTGTTATAGTTATTTATTTGAGTTTTGGCTTGCCTAAGACCTGGGGTATTTCTCCAGTGTTCTTGTCTCATGGCGCTTTCCGCTTTCCTAAGGTATTCTTTTATAGTGTGCCTCCCTATGCCACAGTAGGGCTCTGGGCCTACCAGGGGCTGTTCGGCTCCTAGTTTTGCCATTTTATCGGCAAGTTCATTTCCGGATATGTCCTTATGTCCCGGAATCCATCTGAGGGCCAGCCTGTTTCGACTGCCCAGTATATTTAGCTTACTCTTCACCTCTAGGACTAGCTTCGAGGTGATTTTGTTGCTATGTAAAGCAGTAATTGCTGCTCGGCTGTCCGAAAGGATCGATATGTCCTTTTCTTGTATCCACGCTGTATGTTGAGCTCTGCACAACGTCCAATGGCACATACCTCAGCCTGGAATATGCTGGTGTATTGGCCAAGGGATTCGTGGTATTTTATGCGAGGCCCTACCACTCCAAGGCCCGTGCCTTGTTGTGTCAGGGATCCATCTGTGTACCATGCAATGGTGTGTTTAGCCATCGGATGCACTTCAGACAGTGTGGTCCAATCTTTCTTATTGCCTAGGTGTGCTGTGAAGTTCTGCTCGAAGATTAGTTCGGCTGTCATTTCATCCCTAGGGTGGAGTATTAGGGGCACCTCACCTAACAAATTAGTCGCATCCCTGTTATTTAGAATGCAACCACTACCTGTGCCCTCAGTGCTTATTCTCAGGAGTGTAGCTTTGCGTTGGATATCAATCACATAGTGGAGTGGTGTTAGCTCCATCAAAACTTCTAAGGCAGCTGTAGGACAGGTTCTCATTGCCCCTGTCATGCATACGCAGGCAAGTCTTTGTAGTTTTCCTAGCTGGTTTTGCATGCTGATGAGCTTAGCTCGTTTGCCCCATGCAAGTGCTCCGTAAGTGAGGATTGGTCTCACGATCATTAAGTATAGCCATCGTATTATCTGAGGCCTGGTTCCCCAGGATTTCCCAGCAATTTTCCGACAGGTATAGAGTGCTCTGTAACACTTTTCCAATGTCTTTTGGACATGGGAAGCGAAAGTCAGTTTACTATCTAAAGTGATTCCTAGATATTTAACCTCTCGGCTAGTTTCTATAGGAGTTCCTAGCAGTGAGATTTGTCTCATTCTCTGTAGTTTGTACTTCCTTGTGAAAGGAACGATGACTGTCTTAGCAGGATTTAAGTTGAGTCCAACCTCCCTGCACCAGTCTAGCGTTGTCCTTAGTCCGAGTTGGACAATGTCGCAGAGTGTCGCTTCAAATTTGCCTCTGGCGATTATCACGATGTCATCGGCGTATCCTTGACATTGAATTCCTTTTCCAGCAAGTTTGCTGAGAAGGTCATCTACTAGCAGGCTCCATAGCAGAGGGGACAGTACTCCTCCTTGCGGGCAGCCTTTGCTGGTAGCGATTGTTACTCTTTCCGAACCCAGTGTACATGTTGCTTGCCTGGATTCAAGTAGGTTGCCAATCCATTTGCTCGTAGTAGTGTCTATGTTCCTTCTGGACAGGGCAGCTCGAACTGCATCATGTGATGTGTTGTCGAAGGCTCCCTCTATGTCTAGAAAGGCACAGATAGCTATTTCTTTGCTGTCAATTGCCCCTTCTAGGGTGCGACATAGTTGATAAAGTGCAGTGTCTGTTGAACGGCCTGCTCTATATGCATGCTGTGTGTTTTGCAGCGGACAGTCTCTGAGAGCTGTTCTTCTGATGTTGTAGTCTACCAGTTTTTCCAGCGTTTTAAGACAAAACGAAGTTAAGCTGATAGGTCTGAAGGACTTTGGGCTGGTGATGTCTTTCTTCCCGATCTTGGGGATGAAGACCACCCTAGCGCTGCACCATGCACTTGGGATATACCCAAGGGCTAGGCTGCTCACCAATAGTCTTCTTAGGCGGGTTAGGAGTAGTTCCTGCCCCTGCTGTAAGAAAGCTGGAGAGATCATGTCTAATCCCGGTGATTTAAATGGTTGGAAGGTTCCAATAGCCCATTTGAGTTTCTCGGGCGTAACTATAGATTTGGCTGTTGCCCAGTCACTGGCTACTGTCCTAGGGGTTCTATGTTGATCACGCCTTGCGTTTCCCATAGTGGGAGTATTCCCCGGGAAATGCGTGTCAAATAGCAATTCTAATTTCTCCCGATCCGTGGAGGTGAAGGTGTTATTCCCTTTCCTCAGGGCTAAATTACTATCCGCTGCACTTTTAGCCATTGCTTTTTGCAGTCTCGCGCCCTCGTTGACGTTACTTATTGCCTCACAGAAGTTCCTATAGTTTTTCCGTTTGGCCTTCCTGATCTCTTTGTTGTAGAGCGTCAGGCTTTGCCTGTATAGTTCCCAGTTTCTATCAGTTTTTGGTTTGTTGAAAAGCTTCCGAGTGGTTACTCGTAGTCGTTCAAGACTAGCATTCCACCATGGTGCGTCTGTTTCCCGCCTTTGTCTACCTAGAGGACAACTGTCTTCAAAGGCATTTACTATCTTGTGACCCAGGTTGTCTACCGCTCTGTCTAATTCCAAGGGATGTCTAGGGTATCCTGACGGTTCGTTGGAAAGATTGAGCTCTAGAGTTGACCTGAATTTGTCCCAGTTTGTTTTTCTGGGGTTTCTTTTAGGGCTACATCTTTTTGTTTTGAAGGCTACTTCAAACAAAATTGTCCTGTGGTCTGACATTGATTCTTCTGGTGACACATGCCAGTTCTTAATGTGGGGTTTAAAAGAATTGGTTACTAGAGTTATGTCTAGCACCTCTTCTCGTACCCTAGTAACAAATGTCGGCCTGGCGCCGACATTACAGATCTCTAGGTTATTGTTTAAAATAAATTCTAGTAATTGCTCACCTCTGTTGTTGACATCCGTGCTACCCCAGATCACGTGATGTGCGTTGGCATCACATCCTATGATGAGGGGGATCTTGTTCGTCCGGCAGTGGTCTACTAGCCCGGGTATTCCTGGCGGTGGACAGGCCTCCTCCCCGGCAAAGTAGGCGGAGGCCACTGCTAGTTTCGGTGCAGCTTCTGTGCCGTTGATGGTTACGGCGACGCAGTCTCTGCTCATGAACTCTGAAAAGATACTATAGTTGATATCTTTCCTTATAACGATGCATGATCTGGGAGGTGATCCTCCTGGATCGCATATTACCTTAGTGTCCTTCGTGTACAGGCCTTTTATGCCATGGTGCCACCATGGCTCCTGTACAAGGGCTAGCCCGAGGTGTTGGGAGGTGAACATCCTCGCCAAGACAGCAGATGCTGCCTTGGCCCGATGGATGTTTACCTGGGCTAGCCGAGTGCTGCTTGTTGCAGCCATCACTCCGAGGTTTGATGCTCCGTGAGGTCTGGTGAAGAGAGAGAGCAAGTCTCTCCACCACCGGCTATCACGGTAACCTCGGCTTCTTCGCAGCTTTCGTCCAGGAGGAGCTCCTGGGCCAGCTCTTGGGATGACATAGGGTGTCCATCCCCTTGGTCTTCCCCAATGTCCATGCTGGTGATGGATTGTTCATCCTGTTCACCACGCTGTGACTTCGGCTCCGCATTCGGTTGTTCGAGGGTATCCTCGATAGCCTTGCATGTGCCGTCATTGGGCGTCTCTTCCGGAGCTCTCTTGGTCTTTTTCAGACCGCTCACGGTGACGTGGCCAAACCGGAAGTTGAGTTTGTGGTCACGCTCCACTATCTCATCCCTTCCGGTCTGGTCCATCCCTACGACCAGGAGTGCACCAGCTCCGTCGTTCTTCCTGGAGATGACCTTCCAGGCGTCCGTCTCGACCCGGTTTTGGAAACCAATGAAGGCCAATATTTCCTCATTGGTCCGGTCGGAGCTCCTCGGGCAGAACAACGTGGCGTTGTATGCTGCCGGGATGTCTGCTCCCGTGCGGGTCTCTAGGGGTACTCCCTTCCACGTCCGCAGCTGAGGTACGGCAATCTTGAGCCACTCAGCTGAGCCTTCATCCAGGCAGTCGATGATCAGGTAACCCACCCTGAAGTGGATTCCCCTAAACACGACGGGACCGCTCCACGCTGACGTGAGCATCTCGTCCATGACCGACTCCTGAAGCCCGGAAAGTTCCTCTGCGGTCAGGCTGGCCGCCGGGAAACCCTCCGGGAGTATAGCCACCCTGATGAGGGTGGCTTTCTTGGCAGCCTCCGCGTAAGTCGGACGGGGTCCGATGACCGGCGGTGCCGAGCTAGAGGGTCTTCCTCCAGCGGTTGTCGGCTTCTGGTTTTGATGGGGCTGGGAAGGTATCTTCCTGGCCCGCACTTTTGCCTTTTCTGCCGCTGCTGCTGATGTGCTAGGCCCCTCTTGCTCAGGGACCCGTGAGGACGTCTCACTAGCCCCCCGGGCCGTGCCTAGACCTTTTGGGGGTGTCCGTCGGTGGTGTGCGGCTGGTGTTCAGCCGTTTACCAACCGGTGCTGTCCCCAATGCCGGCTGCTCCCTCGGCTCCTTTGCCTTTTTCAAGGCCTCCTCTGGTGTCATGCCCTGCATGAGGTACCTCAGGTACCACTTTACCTTTGACCCTGGCAGGCCACGCCTGTTGGGGTCGTCCAGTCCTCCGGGCTGTCCCAGGGCTGGAAGAGCGTCCTGCTTCTTCAGCTGCCTGATAGAGGTTGGCCTACCAGATGCGAGAGGTGGGCGTGCTGGCAGGGTAGCTCCTGCTGGCACCCCACGCTCCCTGGCTGGGAATGTCTGGGCTGCTGGTGTAGTCCTAGGCGGGTGCGCTGCCGCCTGGGGTCTGTCGCCTTCGAGGGATCTTTCCTCAAAGTGTCTTGCGACACCGGTTGCAGGGATATCCTGCGGGATTTTTATTTCTTTACTTCTTTTCATGTGGTCCCACGAGCTGCGGAGAAGTATGAGGTCCGCCCGGGCAGAGATCCGCTGTACCCGGGTAAGGCGTACTTAGGACAGGCGGTCGCCACTTGCCTGAACCCTCCGTTTGCGACTGGGCTATTTGTTAACTCGGGCCCCCAGCCAGGCTGACTATCGGCACGGGTCGAATGACACCTTAGTCCGGCACCGAGGTGAGATGTGGGGGATAGGATGGAGGTGGGTAGTCGTGAGGGAGGGGGTGTGTAAGGCTACGGTGTTAAGACGGCCAAACAAGCGTCTTGTCGGTATACCTCCATCGGTATACCCGCTGTTTGTCCGGGGTTGCTTATTTGCTTACGCTTATTCGCAACTAACCTTCCCAGAAGGTCGTTCGCTATCCGCAACCTGCGACCCGCCTGGTGGCCCCAGCTAAGCCTCCCTTCGAACCATCCCACTAGTTCTTGAGGACCAAGCACTAAACAATAAGATCAGACATACCCGGGACAAACCATGTTTCTTAAACACAAATGACAGCCACATTAGATTGAACAATCATATTTCTAAATTGATCTTCTTTCTTAGCTAAACTTTGGGCATTGATGTGACATACCTTAAGCCCCTTATGGCGATTACCAAAGATGTTAATCATTGCATGGCTGCTATTCTCTGATAATTCTGAGTTGAGCTTATCGCCCATCTTAAGACTGGTATAGCATACTCAAACTGAAGCGCTCCACATAAAATAAAGCGTAACGTGTGACGGTGACACCTAGAATTTCTAGAAATTTACTACTAATTAAAAAACAATTAAAGATCATTAGCATTGTTGATATTCGATTAATCTCACAAAAGGAGTTTTCAGGTTCTGCGTCTTGCTGAGTAGCGGCATTAGAATGGTTGGAGATAGAACACTGTTGTGGATCAATATCGATAAGTTTTTGAAGACTTTCGATGGGTTTAACTTCCCCTCCGGCTTGATGTTTAATGTGCACCAGACCCCTACGTGAAAAAACTGCTGCTAGCCGATGAAGTTTTTTGAGATGCATCGCTGCTTCGAAAATGGAGTAGTTTTGAGGAGTTATAGAACCTCTAAGCCCAAAAGCTGGAGATTTAGGAATTGCTTACAAGCACGACGATATGCACCGATGCCTCGCAGAAGTGTCGCCTTGTCGCGAATATTTTCCATCTTTACAAGGATAACAGGGTCCACAACAGCATTTTAAATTTTGCTTCGAACTCTTAATATAGATTTTGTCCTTAGCGCTGGTGGGATTCAAAGTGAAAACCGAAGCGTGTTCAAAAGTCCGAAGATTCTCATTATCTATTGGTTTGGCAAGAAAGTCATGTCGTTTTTTTTCAATATTTTCGTCAAAAACGTCCAAAGGTCGACCAGAACGTGGGGCGTCTTTAACTCCAAAATCTCTAAGCCTGAATTTGGCAAACCAGCGCTGACATTGGCGATCACTCATGGCATCTTTACCTTTTTTTTCCTTTTCGGAAGTAAAAAAGAAAAAATATGCCGAAAATGCTCACTTTAGTTCTCCATGTTTAATTTGCTATAGCTTCCACAAATATTATCGAATGATAACCAAATTTTCGTCGAGACAATAGGACAATAAGCTTTAAAACGATACTTAAAGGTGTGACCCTGGTGCTCGATTAGCCGTAAATAAATTAGATTAAAATCGATTACCAAAAAAAACGCATGACTTTCTTGCCAACCCAATACAAATGGAATACCATGTATTCGTAGATCGAATGCGCCATCGTTTTTGGCTTGCATCTGAAGACTGTTTGCAACCTCGCTGGATAAGCTTTCGAACTTGGAGGTCAGCCCATTTACAACCAGCATCTCAAGGTCCAGAGCTCGCTGATTTAGTTCAGCTATTTATGCATTAGCTGTGGCTAATTCTTCCTGGAGAAAAGATTTGATTCGTCCCTCGGATTCCTTCATCTAAAGAGCCTGCTGATCGAGGCGCTGGTTAATGAGGACCATGAGAGTTGATGATGAAGGGGTGGGTACATCTGATTCTCAGACCTTTCTATTCAGTTCAGAAATGTTTGAAGTTCCAGCTTCTATTTTAGCTTTTTTTACATGTCCACCCATATTTATGTAAAGTAGTTAGGCTGTTAACAGTAGCACTGCGACCGATTTCACAAACACAGTCTAGCTTTGTACTTCGAAACTTTGTGAGGAGTTGAATAACTCCCCACAAGTTAGGAAGCAAGCAGTGGCATACCAGTTACCAGTTACGTGGCGAATTCGCCCGTAGTAACGGTAGTGCGGCGAGAGAGAGTGGTGCCCTGAACACCAGACAAGGATAGGGAGAGTCCGAGAGGAAGAGGCAATACAAGAGAGAAGCGAAGGGCCGTGGGCAGAAGAAGGTAACATCGGACCCTGATATTGGTGTCGTGCGCAATGGGACCAGAAGGGAAGGAGACGCCGATAACTAGCGGTAAAAAGAGGCCTATACAAGCAGACCGAGCGCAGGAAGCTGGATCAGTCGTTTTCTACCAAGTCAACAGCAGTTCACCGTGAGCGCTACGCCAACAAGGAGCAGAGCCAGTCGAGACATCCGGAGGCAGAGCAAGGACAACGAGGACACTCAGGACGTCGGATTCTAAAGCCTGCGGCAGAGAGGGTAGGGTGAAAGCGTTCGTCTAGAACCTGACTTTTGACCCAGGGACTGCGTTAGCGGCTTCCGGCGTATGCCTGAATCAGGTAGAAACTGAGCCGACGTCCAGTGCGACCAGCCAGGAAAGGAGGCTGCGGCTGCGAAAGGCGTACGCCTTTAGAGTACAGTGCCTGTTCACCCTAGTCTGGGAACGGTAACGCATCCCTAAGCCCTGTAATACCGCTGAGCCAAAGGCAACAGAAGGCGTCGTGAGCGAAACCGGCGAGGGAGACACCACTTCGCAGCAATCACACTCCAGCGAGACGTTCAACGTGGATAGGAGCCGACGACGGAGCATTGTCAATACAAAACCCCGGCCGAGGGTCAAGTCGGCAAATAAAAGATCTTCGTATATTCCCAATCTGTCTGTGCGTTTTCTCTGATCAATAGGGCGATCACGTTTATATAAATTTGGTGGGACGAACACTTACATCTTCTGAGCTAGCCGCACGACATTCGTAGCGAGCGGATAAGCCAAGAAAATCTGTTCGTTACATCTGGCGCCCAAAACGTGATTTTCCTGACAGTGAAATTCAGCATCAAACAGAAATGGGGAACAACGAGAATGGTCAGCAAACACACGCTGCAAGACAAAGCTCAAAAGTGGTTTATTTCAAACAACAAACACTGGAGGTCATGGAGGTCCAAACTTATTTCCTGCCGAGGGGATACTTCTCAAAGCTCGCAGATCAGGTCAGAAAACAGGGTTTCAGAGAGTCATTAAAGGACTATATGGTTGACATGCAGACCATGATAAGACCACTCGGCTACTCCCCAAAGGAAACACTCGAGCTGATAAAGGAAAACTGCACCCCTGATCTGAGAATTTCCCAGAGAACTTATAAGATAGACGATCTAGAGTCTCTAATGGTGCTTGGCTGATGAGTATGAGGAACTCGAGAAAGAGCTAGAAGCGTTTATACAAGAAAACAAATACTCGCGATACAAATCAACAGAACCACAACAAGTGACGTGTAGAAGAGGCGAAGAAGACGGAGGACACCAAGCGCCTATCGAAGGACCACGCTAATGGACTCCGAACAACTGTAATCAGCAGAACACGTTATGAAGGCCACCTACTACTAATCAGAGACCACCCAACGCAGCCCCGAGAGCCCACACGTAACAGACACACGTCGTGAACCCACACGAAGCCTGCAGACGGTGTGGCGATTACGGACATTGGGAACGAGGATGCCGAAACCAGCTGCAACTTTTCTGCTGGATTTGCGGCAAGGTAGGGGTTAGAAGCGTAGAGTGCTGCCAGAGATTGGGAAATGGCCAGCGATACCAGCCGCAAAGAGGCGAGCAGTGGTCGCGAGGTGTTGTCTCTCCAAACTAACTGGCAAATAAATCGAAGAAGAGTAGCAGTTATCCGCAGCGGTAACGATTGACGGAACCTCACACAAAGCCACAATCGACACCGAAGCAACAGCGAGCTTTATAAGCAAGGAGCTGGCGGATATACTGGCTGCTAATAGAAAGATTACAAGTTAGGTTGGCAGATGGCAGGTGCAGCAGAGTGGTAGGACTCGCTGGTGCTTGGATGGAATTTCCACACAGAAGTCGGCGCCGAAATAAAGGGTACTGGACATACAGTGGTGATCCCAGAAAGGAGAAGGCACAACGGGTGGTTGGAGGAAAAATTTACCGTGGCAGTGGAGCAAATCTGAGGAATGCGATATTAAAAATTCCTAGAGCAGGAGCTCGCAGAATGTCGAACAATGAGTGGAACGTCCAAAATAGCCGAGCACCGAATCACCATGAAGGTCGAAAAACCAATCAAACAGAGATACTACCCGAAAAATCCAAAGGTTCAAGGGAAAATCAATGCGAAAGTCGACGAGTTGCTGGAGAAGGGATGCATAGAACACTCGAGAAATCCGTTCAGCTCCCCGATTGTCATGGTGAGAAAGAAGACAGGTCAGTGGAGACTTTGTGTCGACTTTAGAACGATCAATACAAAATCTATCAAAGAAACTTATCCGATGCCAAGGATAAATAACATATTGGACCAGTTGAGAGAGACGATATACATAAGCAGTCTAGATTTGAAAAATGGCTACTGGCAAATTCCCTTAGAAGAAAACACCAGGCTATGCAAGGCGTTCACAGTGCCAAGAACGGGACTTTTCCAGAGAAAAGTAATGCCATTCGGCTTAAACTTCGCCTCGGCGACTTTCCAGAGAGCACTGGATCAGGTTATTAGACCGGAGATGTCACCACACGCGTTTGCATACCAAGACGACATCATCGTGATCGGACGCACACTGGAAGAACACAGAAGAAACCTGAGAGAAGTTTTCCGACGCCTAGAGCAGGCAAACCTCAAGATAAATCCCGAAAAATGTTATTTCTTCAGAAGCGAACTGCTTTACCTGGGACACCGCGTCACAAATCAAGGAATCGGACAAATCTGCGCCAATACTTGGGCGTAGCATCTTGGTACAGGCGATTCGTGCTCGACTTTGGTCGAATAGTGAAACCATTAAATGATCTATTGCGGAAAGGCACGAAATGGACATGGACTACAGATCACCAGCAGGCATTCGAGGAGGTGAAGGCAAGGCTAGTGGCCGATCCTGTGCTGACATGCCCAGTTTTTGATACACCATTCGTGCTGCAGACGGACGTAAGCGATTGTGGTATAGGGGCAGTCCTGGCGCAGGAAACAGAGAGCGGAGAGAAGGTCATTTCGTATTCAAGCCGGAACTATTCAACCAGCGAAAAAAATGCCTGGCAATCGTGTGTGCGATCCTGAAGATCAAACCACATTGGGAAGGATACCACTTCAAAGTGGTAACTGACCATATGGCGCTTGAATGGTTGAACAGCATCGAAAGTTCCTCAAAAAAGATAGCGACGTGGGCCATGGAGCTGCAGCAGTATGATTTTGAAACATCGTACAGGAAGAGGCAGCTAAACGTGGTCGCTGATGCACTGTCGAGACAGCCGCTGCCAGAATCCTTTAGGCTAGCCAAGGAAACTCCGGAGGACACACAGGAAGCATGCAGCTGGGTCAAAGATATGTGTGAGAAAATCAACACACAGCCACAGAAGTTTCCGGACTACCTCATGAAGGGAGGCGCGTTATATGGGCATATCCCGTACAGAGCAGGCAGCGAAGACGTGGCAGCATGGAAGCTCTGTGTTCCACGGGGGCTGAGGGAAACCGTCCTGAAGGAGAATCTCGACTCACCAGCCGCTGGACACGTGGGAAGTCGGAAAACGAATGCAAGATTGGCAGCTCGATAGTACTGTCCAGGAATGCATAGGGACGCCCGGCAGAAACACTTCAAAAAGCGTTCCGAGAAAAAATCATCACTAGTTTCAGGACCCCAAAGGTGGTCATAACGAACAATGGAGTACAGTTTGCCAGACGAGGATTCACGAAATTTCTCAGCGAAATGGGTATTAAGCAACAATTCACAGCGCCATAAACACCGCAGGAAAATCCGACAGAAAGAACAAACCGAACCGTTAAAACCATGATAACTCAGTTAGCAGGACAGAACCAGAGGAATTGAAACGAGAAGTGGCCGGAGACTATGCTAGCGGCAAACTCAAGTACGTCGGAATCAACAGGGTACTTTCCGTCTTTCCTTTCCGCAGGCACGAGAACCTCGGCTGCCCAGTGCCCACTTGCCACTAAATGCAGAACGCCGTAAGAGAGTGATGAACCTAGCAGGGTCATTGACCCCGGTCCCAAGGGCAGGAAAGGTCAACTTTGCAATCCTGGGCCAAGCCTTGAAGGAATGAGACAATAAATAAACAACAAATCGATAGGAAATTGCTGTTACCATAGCATTGTCACCATAATCAAGGGATGGGTGCGCTTCGATTTATAGCGGCCGATTGGCACTGGACGATAGTGTCGATCGTGGGCACAAAATACTAGAAATATCGGCACACGGAGTCACACTGTGGAACATCGATAACATCGGGTGGCAAAGCCACGCTAGGTCACGAAACCAATAGCAGCTGCAGACCGATCGGCTTGGCGGAGAGTGACCATACAACGGAGAGTGACCATACAACGGAGAGTGACCATACAACGGAGAGTCACACTGGAGAATATCGATAACACCGATGGCAGCTGGAGACCGATCGGCACGGCGTAGAGTGACTATCCAACGGAGATGACAAAGCACGGAAATCGAGAAAGTCAAGGGGGGAAACGTCTGGGGCGGAAATTTAAAAGTCTATGGGGAAACATCTGGGTCGGGAATTCAAAAGTCTATGTGGAAACGTCTGGGCCGGGAGATTCAAAATTTGGAAGGAGAATCGGCGCTGTGGAACTCAAGAATGAGCTGTGAGCGTCGTGGAATAGTCGCGGAGAAGACACGTCGAGGGAAAGATTTCAGAATGTGGAGTATACCAAGGGAGAGAGAACAACGAGTCTCTTTTGCGTTCCCGAAGTAAGAGAAAATGTGAAGAGTTGAATAACTCTCCACAAGTTAGAAAGCAAGTTGAGTAGGCGCATGCAAGCAGTGGCCTACCAGTTACCAGTTACGCGGCAAACTCCCCCGTAGTAACGGTAGGGCGGCGAGACAGAGTGGTGAGAGAACTAAGTTAAGTTAGAACAGAGGCCGAGGCACTCGACAAATTACATCGAAACGATAAACAGAATAAATATCTAATTTCAATCAAATAAAAAAAGTACATTATAAAATATCTTTGGTGTGAACATGGCGATCGTGACCGAGTGACAACTATCGAAGAATAGAAGCCGCCGGCCAACATCGCTAAAAAAGATGACTGCGAATTGATTCAAATATTTTCGGCTGAGCCACAAAAACATCAATACATCTCCGAAGAAGATAAATTGAACGGAGTAGAGTGCGAAATTGGGTAGACGCGGAGGTGTGAACTATAAAATCAAGAAAAGGGTAGCACACATAAAATGGTTACTCTTCAGCAGTTCAACACCTCCAGCGTGGGCTACAGCCCAAAAATAACAAACCGAACTCGATTTTCTAAAATAATTATTTTTGTAAATTATATTTTTCACAATAAATGCCTGATAAAAATAATCCAAAGCAAAGCTAATGTATTTGTCTTTTGTATTTTATTATAATTATTTTACTATAAAATCGTCCTAAAGCTACAAGTTTGGAACTTATAAGCTAATGCGCTAGTCACTAAGAGTTGCAAATATTTAATTGGTACATTATACTTAAAACTAATTTTCATAAAAACTAACCTAAGTCTCCTTCTATTTTTACTTTAATTTACGTAATAGTGTTTTTAAGGTGTGTGAATAATTTTATTTTGAATTGCGTGGCACTGCTAATATTTTTAAGATGGTTTGGGAGCTGATTCCATGATCGAATAGCATTAATTAAAAATTGTCTTTCGGATGTCAATGATCTAGGTCTTATGCAAGTAAGATTGTTTGCTCTTCTAGAGGATGTAAATTGAAGTTTTTCGAAAAGATACAAAAGTTCTTTTTGGAAAATAATTTTTTGCAGAAAAATTAAGTTCCGCATCTTTATCCATTCATTTAGCGAGATATCGAATATTTTCAGCGAAAATTCGGATTTGTGATCTGTATGTGGTTGGTTGAATATATACCTGGCTATGCAGTTAAATAGAACTTTAATTTTGTTCTTACTGGTAGTGTCACTGTTTGAAAAAACTTCTACTCCATAAAATAGCGCTGGAACAATGCAGGTTTTAGCTATTAGTAAACGTATATGGGTAGGCAGGCAATTTTTAGTTACAGATAATGTCCTTATTATTCCATATGTTTTCCCTACAGACTTTTTAATATGATCATTCTGTTGAATGTAAAACCTAAGTTTACAGCTGTATCAACGTACTCAAGTGGCGTGCTATTCATACTCAGTGGCTGCAAATTGTTAAAAATTATCTTTCTTTTACTTATGACAAGACATTTTGATTTTGATGGGTTGATCCCAAGTCCATTGTTGCCGGCCCACTCATTTACACGTTCAAGTTCTCTGTTACAAACATCTATACATTCATTTATTCTGTTTAAAGGACGACTCACATACATTTGGACATCATCAGCATTCAAGTGTACATTACATTCAGATAACGCATTGGGAAGGTCATTAACATATAAGGTAAACAATAAGGGACCAAGCACAGACCCTTGGGGTACACCCAATTATTTTTGCCGCTTTCCAACAGTCCGGATAAGTAGATTTTGTCAGTACAGTATTAAAGGTATAGGTTATGTATGGCAGGATTTTTGGCAGCAGAATTTTTATGAATTTAGGGTTTATGTTGTCAGACCCAGTGGCGTCACTCTTAATTCTTAGTATACTTTGTAGGACATCACACTGATTAACACACAAAAACCTAAATCTAATATCACAGACAGTTTCAGATACAAATCGTGGGTTCAGATATTTATTTTCAGTGATTTCAGGAACTGTGCAGCTTAAGAACTTTTTATTAAGTTCATTTACATTTATGTCTTGTTCAAGTCTTGGTTTAACTTTAGCATATTTCCAGGTTTTTAATTATTTTCCATGTCTGAGCAGTGGAAGATGCGTTGTTGAATTTATGGGAATAGAAATTTGCCTTGGCGGTGTCAGTAAGTTTGGTCACTTTTTTTCTCAATGACTTAAACACTGCGTAAGCTTGAGGTGTCCTGTACCTTCTCCACTTATTGTACGCCCCGTCACGCTGTAATATTGCGTCTTTGATGTTTCTTTGGAACCATGGTTTTTCAGAAAAACGAATAACTTTGCTACGAACAGGTACGACACAGTTATATAAATAACAAATATTGTTTTGTAAAAGGTTAACTTGTTCGTCTACTTCGGAAAGGAAATATATGTCATTCCAATTGCACAAATTAAAGGTGGAGTCCAAAAGGTCATAGTTGATATTTCTAAAGTCCCTAAAAACTATTGGATGGTCAAGGTATTGTAGGTCAAGTGCGTAAGTCATGAGGTCATGTTTTGAGAACAATGGGACAATACAGGGTGGGCCCAAATAACTGTCGCACTTAATTTTTGAAATAAAAAACAAACCATGAGATATTTTAAGTAACAAATATTATTTATTTAATATATATTAATATAGCTTACATTACTAAGACTTAAGTTCTAATCTTTCCCCTTTGTATTTTCGGGCGAGCTTCAAACGTTTCTTAAAACTATTGCAAGCGGCACGCACCACATCATCAGGAATTTCATTCCAAATTTTTGTCAAGTGTCGCTTGAACTTTTCCAAATTCATCTTTTTTAAATCCTTTAGTCTATCCAGCATGTAACCCCATATGCAGAAGTCTAAAGGATTTAGATCTAGTGACGATGGAGGCCACTCATCAACAGCCATGAAACATGGAATGTTATCTTTGCACCAGTGCTGAACAGTTTTGGCCTTATGAGCCGGAGCAGAGTCTTGCTGGAAGCAAAATGGCTTATTCCCGAACAGCTTTGATGCATGGGGATAAAAATGGCCCACAAGCACTTCATCCAAATAATATTTGGCATTGATTTTCACGCCTTTATCGATAAAAAGAAGGGGTAACTTACCTTTTTCAGATATGGCCCCCCAAACCATGACAGACGTTGTGTTTTGGAATCTCTCAACAGCAATTTTTTCTGTTGAAATATCCTCCATACTTGCTGCATACACCCGATCATTCTGCGGGTTCAGGCTTTTTTGCAATATGAACAACTTTTCATCAGAAAACACAGTATTGCAACCTGCGTGCCGCCGAAGTAACTGCCCACTTCTTTCCTGTCGCATTTTTTTTTGACGTTCTGTCAGACCATGAATTCTTTTTTTTTTGTAAGGTTTCAGTCCCAAGTCATCTTTTATGATGTTTCTAATTGTTTTGCGGCTCACATTCAGCTCATTGGCTAGTTTTCGAGCTGACCTCGCACAATTTCGCCTAATTCTTTCACGCACATTCTTTATTATTTTAGGGGTTCTAACACTTCTTTTCCGACCAGTTTTTTTGGCTATATCAACACTTCCAGTTGCCTTCAATCGAGCCACAGTGCGCTGAACAAATCGCCTATTCACATTGAGATTTTTTAGCAACTTCACAATTTCACTTGTTTTTTTTCCTTGCAAATGCAAGTTTTGCACTAGCTCCCGTTTTGCTTCCATCGTCGCCAAAATTCTAACTTGCACTGATCTTATCAGCAATAAACCCCGTTAGTTACGAAATAAGATAAAGAAAGAAGAAATGAAAAAACAAAAAGAATAGAAGCACTTGTTTAAGAGTGCCGAAGCTTTGAAAAAGTGCGACAGTTATTTGGGCCCACGCTGTAAGTTGGTCATATGTAGCTACTTTGTCTGTATTAGACACAAAAAATAAGTCTAAAAGCGAGTTGCGGGCTTTGGTAAAATGCGTAGGGGACACAAAGTTAACCAACTTCATCCCCAGCGATTTCATGTCCTCTGCAAGGTGGGAATCCCTTAAAATATCGCTATTAAAATCGCCTGTTATAATGACGTCTGAATAATTAATTGACACGTCAGGAATGATGTTTAAAAATTGTTCATAGTCAATCCGGCAGTTAGGTCGGTATATACACCCAATTAGTAGCTTATCAGCATATCTTTGGCATCTAATTTCTATAAATAAGTATTCAATTGCACTACTGGTTGAGTGTTTACATAAAAACGTGGAACATAACTTTTTACTAACATATATTGCAACGATCAGAGCGATGCAAATTATAACCATCACATTCAACTAAAACATCACATAAATTAGGAACAAAAGTTTCAGAAACACATATAACATCTACACTCGAATCGATAAAGAGGTATCTCAATTCTTCAATTTTTCGTGTGAGGCTTTGAGCATTTATATGACACACATTAAGACCAGCTCTCTTCTCTCCGAGAACCCTTAACATCGCATGGCTATTTGATCGATTTGGATTTATGTTTATGTTGTTGTTGTTGCTGTCACCCATTTTAAATTATTTAATTGTAATATTAGTTGCGCTCGCAGTCTAATAAATATTTATGACATAAAGACACACCACACCAAGAAACAAAATAAAATTAATGCGACTGATACTAATCCTAAATAAATATAATAAAAGTACTGATAATTTCACAACAATGGTATATAAATATAAGCGCCTCTTAGGTGCGAAATGAATTATCATTTAATGTCCCAGAACTAGCAGCTTCCATCGCAGCTAATTCATCGGGGGTGCAAATCTCCATTTGAGCCAGTTCGCCCAGGCTTTGCACGCAAATGGCCTCCCCTCCCTCTCTCTCCTTTACGAAGATATCTCCACGGCGAGAGAAAACAGCTGTTAGGCGCTTCAGCCTCTTGAGATGCATCGCCCGCTTGAAAATTTCATATTTTGTTTTGGTCAGCTGTTCGTTTATATATAGCAACGCTGGCGAGTCTAAGCCGATGAGCTTTAAGCTCAGTTGCGTTTTGTTTTCTTTTCGGTATGCCCCGATCGCACGCAGCAGTGTCGCCTTATCGTGCACGCGTTCCATTTTAATAATTATAATTAGATCCACTACTGTACGGGTCGATTTTCGCGGTCGCATTCGAAAAATCGTACGTACTTTAGGCGGCGGGGTCAGTTTGAGAGAGAAGCACAGTGCGTGAAAAAGTGCTTTCACATTTTCCCCCTTTACTTGTGGGACCCCATGTTAACGCAAGTCACAGGCGACTTCAGACGCCGCCTCTGCGTTGCAGGAGGCCACCCACTTTGCCTCCAACTCGTCAACGCGCTGATCCTGGCAGTTTTTAGACAGTTTCGCCTCCAGCTCCTGGACCCGCTGTCTCAGCACCTGTCTCTCACCTCGCTCTCCAATTGAGTGACTCTCAGTGTGAGTTTTTTGTAGTCATTAACTTAAATTTTTCTTCCAGAGTGCCGGTTATACGTGCCTCGCCATCACGGATCTCCCCTGCAAGACTTTCCTTTAGCTCGGAAAATCTGAGGTCGATCGTGTGAAGCAGTTGAGCATCGGAGTCACGGGCTCCCTTCAGATCGGAGTGAGTTTTCTTCCTAAGTCGCTTTGCTGCTAAAGACATTATTGTGTTGGTGCCGAGAGGGTTGAGTGTTTTGATGTGTTGAGTGTTTTGATGTGCTGAGTGTTTTGTCTCTGTGCCTTTGTGTTTTGCTATGCACTGTTTCTTTATTGGATTGTTGTTGCACTTAATTGTGGATTTATTAAGAAGCGATTTACTGCTTAAAACCGATTTATTCCGGGCAACAAGAACTTTAACGTGTTGTACTCTTATTAATGATGCTGCCGTAAGCAGTTTTTAATTTTTTTTAAGCCGAGTTTAAGGTGTTTTTCGGTGTTTAAAGCGGAGCTTCACAAAAGTGCGTCTATTTCTCTCTCACGGTTGTTTCTCATAAACAAACAAGTCGACGAACTCATAGCAGAGAACCTCATAGAACCCTCGCACTCTGCCTACAGTTCGCCAGTGGTAATCGTGGAAAAGAAAAACAAGGAATGGAGGCTTTGCATAGACTATAGGCAACTGAACGAGCACTCTGAGCAAGACGCATACCCAGTACCACGAATGGATCACAATTTCAACCAACTCCGCGAAGCAAAATACATAAGCACACTGGATCTGAAAAGTGGCTACTGGCAGATACCGATGGACGAAGACAGTAAACAGTACACTGCCTTTACGGTACCAGGACGCGGACTGTTTCAGTGGAAAGTATTGCCCTTCAAACTACACATAGCACCAGCGACGTTCCAAAGAGCGCTAGACTCAGTCATCGGACCAGAGATGGAATCATTCGCGTTCGCATACCTGGATGACATAGTGGTAATCGGTCGCACGAAACGGGAACATCTGGAGAAGCTACAGGAGGTAATGAGGAGACTCCGCAAGGCAAATCTAAAAATCAACACAGGTAAATGCCATTTCTTTAAGGAGGAACTGAAATACCTAGGACACGTAATTAGCGCAAGAGGTATACACACCGAGCAGCGATCCTCAACATGCCAAGCCCAAAGACAACGAAGCAAGTACACAGCTTCCTAGGGGTGGCCTCCTGGTACAGAAGATTCGTCCCGAACTTCACTGAACTAGCGCAACCACTGAACAACCTGGTCAAGAAGGGGACAAAGTTCAAATGGACCGAGGAGACAGAAGAGGCGACCAAAAACCTAAAGAAAGCACTAACCGAAGCACCGGTCCTGGCTTGTCCGAACTTTGGAAAAACCTTTGTACTTCAGACGGACGCCAGTAATTACGGACTAGGATTTGACTATATTATTGATTATATAGAAATTTATTAAGAAACTCAAATTCCCGCTTATGTTGTCTATATCTATCACGATCCAATGGATTACCCCATCTAATGAACCCTTTGTAGAACTTATTTCTTAGATTTTTATATTTCTGGAGACCTTTTGTATACCAAGGAAGCCTATAGGAACCCCGTACCTTGGTTGAACAAGTGCTGTCAAGAATATTTTTTTAAGCGACAAGAAATTTATTGTAATTTGTCTCAATGCAAGCATTTGATAGCAAGGAAACCCAATCCATAGACGTGAGGCAATCACTTACGGCAACCAAGCTGGCATGATCAAAATTATACATAGGAATAAAGTTAACAACTAGTAAGAAATTATAAAATTCAGTATTACAGCATTAGGGCTTATGATAAACATCACAACTAGAAATACTAAATTCAGCAAGGCTTACCGAGGAATGAACAATAGAATTGATGAATATTAAATCTAGTAGCCTATGCAAATCATTAAAGATATAATTTATCTGGGTGAGGCCCATACTATAACAATCATCGATAACAATTATTTCATGTGGCTGGTGTACATTGCCAGGCACCATAGCAAGGGATTGCGGATCACATGACCATACAACAGATCCCAAATTAAAATCTCCTGTCACAACAAGACCAACAGAGTCATCTATGCTGGCATGTAGGCTGGCAATGTTATTCATATGCGCCTGATAAAGCGTAAACTCACTTCCAGGGGGAATATAAGAAGCAACTATTACAGTCTTCCCAGACAATCCAGATACATTAACAGCCAACTGGTCCAGAAGAGAGTCCTCGTTTGAAAGCACAGCTGCGCAGCTGGAGAAGGTACGGCGGACAGCCATGATGACGCCTCCACCTCTCACGCAGTTCATTCTGCTGAAGTCTCTATTCATGCGATAGACATGAAATAAATTAGTATCGAAGAAGTCATTGGAGTTGAAGTTGGGGTTGAGCCAGGTTTCAAACCAATATTATTATGTCATAACCACTGTTGGAAGTGCTCATGAAGACAGACTGAGTTTTAGTTCTCATTCCAGATATGTTTTGAAAATATATTTTAAGGCAATTAATTCCAATTCTTTTGACTGATGAATTCTCAAAAACTGTTGCCATAGTTTTATAACGGAAGTCATGAAATGGTATCGTAAAATCCACATGCGGCCTTTTCCTCGCAAGCCCAAAAAAGCCATTCAGAGCCGTACGTAATATTCCAGTCCGGATACGTATTGGTAGTGGAAGTTTATCATTACGAAGGTTATAGTGGCAATCCATTCGTCCAATCGTAGAAGACTAACTTGCAGATACTTCCAGAGTCGATGAGTGCCCTTGAGAGTGCAATGCAGAAAGCGCATCATCAAAGAGAGGCAACAGAAGAGAAACTTGTGGAGAGAGCAAGCGTCCGTTAAAATGTAAGATTTTAAAATCCCCCGTTGGCAACCATGAGGAAGTGAGCGGAACTCCAAAAACACCAGTAAACCATCCAAACGTCAGGCGAAGTGCCGATGCAGCGGGTGGTGAAGGGAGCGCAACGCGGAAGAGAGCGCCGTATAACAGCGGACTCTTTTCAAGTAAGGAGCTGCATAAAGAAAAGGGCAAAGTCATCCGATTTTGTTGTTGTTGCAAATATGGGTGCGAAGAGAGTGATAATTCAACGCAATCGCTCAGCCATCCACGAGTAAAGCGAAGCACCGAGGCAGCAGGAGATGGATAGAGCGCCAATATGAGGAGCGCGCTACTATCATATGCATTGGGTACATCAGAAAAAACAGCCGTCAAGAGCGACTGAGCGTATGAAGTTGCATGATGATGAGAGAGCGTAACTCCGAAGAGAGCGCCGTGTTGTTGTTGATGGGAAAACAGCTGCGGCTGCGCGCCTTGATTCGAAACGATGTAGAGGGCGAGCGGCCTAAGCTCCAGCTTAAGCATTTGTTGTTGGTGATGAGGTTGAGAACTGCAGTTAGTTATAAATGATGCACGAAAGTGAACCAATAATGACGTCAGAGCCAGTGACGTCGATTACTGGGGGTTTTTTGATGGAAGCTTGGCAGGGGTAGATGTACGCAATGGTTCGCCAGCCAATGTGTCCACCACGGTTAGTGAATAGCATGATATGGTGTCAGAATTTACTTTTAACTTGTCAGAAACAAGCTTGCACAGCGCCTCTGGCTTTGTGTTTACAGCGAATTTGCCAATATGCAAAAATCTTTTGCTGGGCAATACTGCAAGTTGATCACAAGCGAGCGCCGAACCAATAATATGCTTCCTGTTTGTTTTCATGGAGACAACCGTAAACCCCTCATTGGGAGGGTTATGGTCTGACACAACGGGATTGGTATGATGGGAAGTAGATGAAGCCGGAGGTTTATTGGCAACTTTTTCCTTCTTCCGCTTTATGGTGTTAACATTAGCCGGGGCATCCACAGATTCAGGAAACGCTATTTGAAACTTTGTATTTAAGTGCAAGTATAGGCCTTTAAGTTCACGAAGTTCTTCAATGATTTCGTCTGTTTTTGAGTACGAATCATTGCTCAATACACAGCTATCACATTGCCATAACAGATTTGGCATAATAGTTAGCAATTTTATTGCCTCTTCAGGCAAATTAACACAAGAAGTGTGGAAAGTGCGATGACGAAGCGATGAACATCGAACCGCCTCAAAACCACGAAGTTGCGCATGCGTAACGGCATAATTGCACTATGGTCTTAGCTGACACATTCACGCCATGGTACTTCTGACATTGCGACGCGAAAAATGTAAAGTCTTACAAATTTGTAGAATTATTGTGTTTTCGTAATATTCCCATATTAGCTTTCTTTCGGCCGGATTTGTATTTTTATTTTTAGCCATAGAGGTCAAATTTATTTTGGGAAATGTATTTAATATTCAATATTTTAGTTTAGAAAATAACCAGACAAAATTTCCTGGAAAGAACACAAGTTTGACGATTTTAGCTCAAGGTGGCTTAAGTATATGAGCAGAGCGCAATACTTCTTTTTGACATTTAGTCAATTTTTTTGAGACCCCCAAATTCTTACTGGACATTTTTTTACAGCTGCTTAAATAACAGAGTTTCAAAATGTAATTTCAGGCCGAAATAAATAAGTTCAAAAAAGTTATTAAGAAAACAGTTTATGGTAGTGGCAGTGGCTTAAGTCTATGAGCACCACTGTATGTCTAAGAACTACAAAAAAATTAAGAAACAGAAAAGTTATCAATTTTTTTTATTTATTTTTCCGATTTTTCCTATGGGAGCTATATGATATAGTCGACCGATTTTGATAAAGTTTATACCGTAATTCTGAAATAGTTAACCATTACTATATGTTGAAAGACTAAAAAAAAATGTAAGAAACAAAGTTATAATTTTTTAAAATTTAGTTTTCTGATTCTTCCTATGGGAGCTATATGCTATAGTCGTCCGATCTGGCTCATTCCGACTTAAATACTACATGCAACAGAAAGACAACTTTTGGGAAAGTTTGCGTAGAAACGGACGGACGGACAGACGGACAGACAGACGGACAGACAGACGGACACGGACCGACGGACGGACAGACGGACATGGCTAGATCGACTCTCCTAGTGATGCTGATATATATACTTCATAGGGTCGGAAATGTCTCCTTCACTGCGTTGCAAACTTCTGACTGAAATTATAATACTCTCTGCAAGGGTATAAAAATATTATATTATTTTTTTTAAACCGATACAATATTGTTTTATGTTTGGAAGAGCACCGACCTGTTAATTACAAGTCTCAAACTGAACTCGCTCCCTAACTCCTACTTCATCTAGAGCTTTGGAGTTTTTTAATGAGTGACTTTAATTTTTATTGAGTGGCTTTCGTAGTTGTACCTTGGGCCGTTCTTTGTTCTCAATTTGTTTATGACTTGGGTCCCGAAATCCGAGTATCCTGAATCGTGGGAACGGTAGTCAGAACACCGGCTCGTTCTAATTGTTTAGTCTACAGTCTGGAGTTTTTAATGACATGAAAATTTTCTTGTTTACAAATAGGTATGGATTCCAATTTCTCTGACACAAATATGATAGTAAAACGAAATTAACGCAAAATGTTCGTAAACGGACCTAGAAATGAAACAAGTCAACGAGCTTAGACTGAAGGCTCGCCAAATGTTCGCAAAGATAAATAAATTATAATTTTAATGATTTCAAGAATATTTAATTCTTGAAATAGCTGCAAGCGTATATAAACTTCGACTTGCCGAAGTCTGCTTCCTTTCTTGTTTTGAATCGATTAAGTTAAAAGTTACGACTTTGGTGTTTTAGTTGAGAACGGAGTTGTGAACCAAAAAAATAATAATATATGTAAAGCTTTTGATCGTCGATCTTCGCGATGAGTCCATTGCTTATTGGTTAGCGAGTTCGACTGCAAACCCAGAGGTCGTGTGTTTGAGTCCGGCAGCGTGCATGTCAAAAAGGCTTTTTCTCAAAACACTAAGTTTTATTAATTTATGTGTTTATTTCTAATCCATTTAATACATTATCATTTACAGTAAATTTTTCTTTTGCTATAAATTTATATTATTAATATGCATGTTTTAAGTAAAATAAATGTTTGTTTAAAAAATAATTAATAAAATAATTGTTGCGAGAAAATTGTTCCAGCATGGACATGTATATATATTTTTTTATTGAAATAAAAAAAAAATCGCTTTAAATTTAAGGGGAGAGTCTGCTTTAGAGGCTTCAAAGAATCTATATTTTCCAAAAATTTTTGGAAAGGAAAAAAATTTCTGATTGAAATAAAATGTTTAGAATTTCTTCTTATATATTTGAAGAGTTTTCTCAATTTTTTTTTTTTATACATCAGATATTCTTCATGTTTGAAGAAATTTACGGTGTGTAATTTTTGCGTTTACCCGTTTTTTGAACTTACCTTATTAATCAGCGATTTCTGCTCCATATTACTGGCCCTCGGATTCTTCAAAAACTTGGTTTTCGGCCAATTGCGCCATTCGTCGGGCTGTTCTGGCCTCTTTGGTTACCAATGAGGCGCGCTATGATGCGCTGCTCGTCAGCTTTATCGCAAAAATGTTTGCACTGGAGCCCAATTTTTAAGTCTAATACATGCATAATCTTTAATACCCTCCTTCCAGCGATGATAGCAGCAATCTCAACTATTTTAACCCCTGAATGAAGGTTTTTGGGCGACAGGCGCCACAAGGTTGAAGTGAATGACTCGTTTGTATTCTGCGTGTGTCCACCCAAGCACCTTGTTAAAAAATCGTCTATTGACAATTCCTCATTTAAAGGACGAATATAATTTTCAATATTGTCGTCAATTATTCGCAGTGGATGTTTAAAAACAGCCAAATTATTTTCTGCTTCCGTTTTGCGCCATTCACACGAGCTTTCAGTGCCTTCGGGGCAGTTGTCGAGGCGAGGAAATTTATCTGTAGAACAATAATGATCAAATGTCGCCATACCTTCTACAGAGTTTAAATTTCTTCGAATCGCGAGATTGGACGCACGCACTTTCAAATATCGTTTTCGATGCTGTATACACATGTTACACGATTTTATTATACGTCGATTTTTCTAGCCCTATGCCTTGATATAAATCCATTAGACCACAAAAAATATTTATGCCTATTCGTGCGACACCTAAAAGCCTCATGACGAACACAATTCTTCTGTTGATTTCGTAGCCGGTGTGAATCAACGGTCCGGATTGAATTTCTCGTTTACCGCATCGACACGACAAAATAATTTTAAATCCTAAACCTCGATGGCTGCTTTCGACGAACGTTATTCTTTGCTTACACAAATTGCAAATAACTCCGAAATTGCCAAAAACACAGACACAAACTCAATTATGCGGTAACAATGAGACAGATAAACTATAACGTCGTCCGTAGTCGCAGATGCCAATTTCTGTTCACTGCGGCTCGTATTTGCTTCTCAATCGTCCGATGAAGAAACAAAAATTGATTGACTTGGAATTTGCGCTTCCGTGGCCTTGCACTATGCTCACTCGCAGGTTTGCTCGTTTTCGGATATTTATAAGATGCTCACGTACTGAGATACAAATTGAAACTGAACCGGAAAGCAAAATGTAGCTTTATTATAGCAGATGTTATCCAGCACACCAACACCTTGAAACTCCAAGCAGGCTCCCCCTTAAGAAAGATCGCCCTAAAACTAAGAAAAAACACCTTGTTATCAAGAAAAAACGCTCTAAATTTATGAACAATTTTTAGAAAAATCACCCATCTGACAACTGAAAACTTGGAAGACCAGCTGATGGGAGACACATAGAGCATAACACTGTCTAATTTTTTGAGGACCTTTCTATTTGTATACTACTACCTGTTATTTTATATTCATTTATTTATTTTTTTTTGACTTGAGTGAAAGTGAAATAAGTTCCAAACAGCACACAACCCAATATAGCTTATGGATTCGTTCCTATTAAAAAAATTTTTTTAATGTAATGTATCTCAATGTAAATATCAGAGTTATAATACCACGCTAGTTAAATAAAAATTAGTTGACGATCCCTGTGTTTATATAACCATATTTTGTACGTTCTAATATTGAAAAATAATCTTTGAACAATCTCCCGTTCTCACTGTGAACATTGTGAATCTGCATCGCCACTTGCAATGTTTAAAAACGATTTAAAACGACAGGAACAAGATGAATGAGCATATTAATAATCTGGAGGTCGAGGTCTGCAAACTGAACAATTTGAAACAAAGAATGGGGGAGATAGAAGCCAAACTTTCATCTCAGCAAATGGCAACTCAGGCCTGCGAAATACGCATGCACGGAATTCCATTCCTAGAGGGTCAAAATCTGAAGATCCTCTACAAAAAACTCTCTTTTTCGCTGAAGCTTACCCCGCCGCCCAAATTTACCAAAATTTTCCGGGCCAGAAAAATACAAATTTCTTCTGTAGACCCGGTGGAAAAAAACGGTTGCGAAAAACTTTCATAAACTATTATTTTATAAATACGATGTCCTAAGTACTTTACTTTACCAATGCCGAATATATACCCACAAGGAATAAAAGCAAGTTTTGGCAACGCCTTAGAATCAAAAATTTTTGTTCCGATTTTACAGAAATAAAGATCATAAAGATCAAATTGGGAAGGTTGAAGAAGAACAAGAAAAGAAGCAAACTTCGGCAACCCGAAGTATGTATACCCTTGCAGCATTGCAAAATTTAAATATATATACAAAACAACTCTATATCGATTTCTATGCGTATATTTAAAAAAAAAGTAAAGCTGTGATGATTTTTTTTACAATTGTTCCTTTGGGAGCTATATAACATCCATCCATCATATGCATTGGGTACATCAGAAAAAACAGCCGTCAAGAGCGACTGAGCGTATGAAGTTGCATGATGATGAGAGAGCGTAGCTCCGAAGAGAGCGCCGCGTTGTTGTTGATGCGAAAACAGCTGCGGCTGCGCGCCTTGATTCGAAACGATGTAGAGGGCGAGCGGCCTAAGCTCCAGATTAAGCATTTGTTGTTGGTGATGAGGTTGAGAACTGCAGTTAGTTATAAATGATGAACGAAAGTGAACCAATAATGACGTCAGAGCCAGTGACGTCGATTACTGGGGGTTTTTTGATGGAAGCTTGGCAGGGGTAGATGTACGCAATGGTTCGCCAGTCAATGTGTCCACCACGGTCGACTCAAAGTGCTCTCTCTCCTTGTGGATGAATCGGCTCACCTTAACTGATTGTGGCCAGAAATCACCGCTGAAGACAGTCTGATAATACTGCTCCGGGACTTCAAGCTTAAAGTTAATGAACTTCAGTGTGCTAAGATCTACCTCTTTTTTTTGTTAGTGAATAGCATGATATGGTGTCAGAATTTACTTTTAACTTGTCAGAAACAAGCTTGCACAGCGCCTCTGGCTTTGTGTTTACAGCGAATTCGCCAATATGCAAAAATCTTTTGCTGGGCAATACTGCAAGTTGAACACAAGCGAGCGCCGAACCAATAATATGCTTCCTGTTTGTTTTCATGGAGACGACCGTAAACCCCTCATTGGGAGGGTTATGGTCTGACACAACGGGATTGGTATGATGGGAAGAAGATGAAGCCGGAGGTTTATTGGCAACTTTTTCCTTCTTCCGCTTTATGGTGTTAACATTAGCCGGGGCATCCACAGATTCAGGAAACGCTATTTGAAACTTTGTATTTAAGTGCAAGTATAGGCTTTTAAGTTCACAAAGTTCTTCAATGATTTCGTCTGTTTTTGAGTACGAATCATTGCTCAATACACAGCTATCACATTGCCATAACAGATTTGGCATAATAGTTAGCAATTTTATTGCCTCTTCAGGCAAATTAACACAAGAAGTGTGGAAAGTGCGATGACAAAGCGATGAACATCGAACCGCCTCAAAACCACGAAGTTGCGCATGCGTAACGGCATAATTGCACTATGGTCTTAGCTGACACATTCACGCCATAATCTGCCACCATTTTTCCTCTGATTTGCCTCGAAGTCAAGAACGGATCGGCTTTACTGTTTTTGGCAAAGTTTAAAGTGGTTTTTCTGGGCTTTTCACGTGGAATATTTTCCCAGGTTCCATTTTTTTTATAAAATGCAATGGTACTTCTGACATTGCGACGCGAAAAATTTGTAGAATTATTGTGTTTTCGTAATATTCCCATATTAGCTTTCTTTCGGCCGGATTTGTATTTTATTTTTAGCCATAGAGGTCAAATTTATTTTGGGAAATGTATTTAATATTCAATATTTTAGTTTAGAAAATAACCACACAAAATTTCCTGGAAAGAACACAAGTTTGACGATTTTAGCTCAAGGTGGCTTAAGTATATGAGCAGAGCGCAATACTTCTTTTTGACATTTAGTCAATTGTTTTATTTAACCATTACTATATGTTGAAAGACTAAAAAAAATGTAAGAAACAAAGTTATAATTTTTTAAAATTTAGTTTTCTGATTCTTCCTATGGGAGCTATATGCTATAGTCGTCCGATCTGGCTCATTCCGACTTATATACTACATGCAACAGAAAGACAACTTTTGGGAAAGTTTGCGTAGAAACGGACGGACAGACGGACGGACAGACGGACAGACAGACGGACAGACAGACGGACAGACGGACGGACAGACGGACATGGCTAGATCGACTCTCCTAGTGATGCTGATATATATACTTCATAGGGTCGGAAATGTCTCCTTCACTGCGTTGCAAACTTCTGACTGAAATTATAATACTCTCTGCAAGGGTATAAAAATATTATATTATTTTTTTTAAACCGATACAATATTGTTTTATGTTTGGAAGAGCACCGACCTGTTAATTACAAGTCTCAAACTGAACTCGCTCCCTAACTCCTACTTCATCTAGAGCTTTGGAGTTTTTTAATGAGTGACTTTAATTTTTATTAAGTGGCTTTCGTAGTTGTACCTTGGGCCGTTCTTTGTTCTCAATTTGTTTATGACTTGGGTCCCGAAATCCGAGTATCCTGAATCGTGGGAACGGTAGTCAGAACACCGGCTCGTTCTAATTGTTTAGTCTACAGTCTGGAGTTTTTAATGACATGAAAATTTTCTTGTTTACAAATAGGTATGGATTCCAATTTCTCTGACACAAATATGATAGTAAAACGAAATTAACGCAAAATGTTCGTAAACGGACCTAGAAATGAAACAAGTCAACGAGCTTAGACTGAAGGCTCGCTAAATGTTCGCAAAGATAAATAAATTATAATTTTAATGATTTCAAGAATATTTAATTCTTGAAATAGCTGCAAGCGTATATAAACTTCGACTTGCCGAAGTCTGCTTCCTTTCTTGTTTTGAATCGATTAAGTTAAAAGTTACGACTTTGGTGTTTTAGTTGAGAACGGAGTTGTGAACCAAAAAAATAATAATATATGTAAAGCTTTTGATCGTCGATCTTCGCGATGAGTCCATTGCTTATTGGTTAGCGAGTTCGACTGCAAACCCAGAGGTCGTGTGTTTGAGTCCGGCAGCGTGCATGTCAAAAAGGCTTTTTCTCAAAACACTTAGTTTTATTAATTTATGTGTTTATTTCTAATCCATTTAATACATTATCATTTACAGTAAATTTTTCTTTTGCTATAAATTTATATTATTAATATGCATGTTTTAAGCAAAATAAATGTTTGTTTAAATAATAATTAATAAAATAATTATTGCGAGAAAATTGTTCCAGCATGGACATGTATATAATTATATGTTTGTCACTCCGGTTAAAAAAAAAAATATAACTTTATTTTATTCAACATGTGGTTTACAGAGTTTTAAACTTATTTGTGAAGAACACCGACCTATTGCTTTGAGGTCTCAAACTGAACTTAACTAGCTGATCTGATTTTGTTGATGATCAAGCCTCGGTCTCGAACTCTTCGGGATTTGAGTGAGTTGTAAATTTGTTCTTGAGAACTTTCAATTTCTTTTGAGTGAAATTTTAATTACTCTTGGATTCAAGTGTCTTGACTCTTGGATACAAGTGCGCTCTTAGTTTTATGACTTTGAAATGTCTTTGGATTGAAATAGGAGTTTATGTGTTTTTGAAATAGGAGTTTATGTGTCTGCGAGCCGAACTTTGATTATCTTTGAACGTGTGAACGTGACCATTGGGGTGAGTTGTTTAGTCTACATTTTTGGGTGATAACATTGGGGACTTTCCGTTGGCCTTCGATTTTGGGCTCTTGTTACAAGGGTGAATAATTCTAGGGTAGTGTAGGGTATATTGTGGATACATAAAGTAATGGGTATATTCAGAGTGTGATGGGACTGTGTATGTGTTGCTTAAATATATGCAGAGTCTCATAGGAATATGGACATGTCACTCCCCCAACCTTTGAATTTGGCCTGTCCTCAGGGCGATAACGTAGGGTATAACATAATATTTTCTGTTACAATATTTTCTTCATTAATTTTTACATTCTTATTTTCTATGATTGGTTGTTCTTCACGTTTAGAATATTTTACAATAAGTTTCTTAGGAATATTTTTAAATTTGTAAATTAAATATAATGTCAAACTTATTATAGTTATTACAAATGTGGTTAAACATATTACTTGAAATGTATTGTAATATTTTATATGTGATTCGACTATTCCTTTTGTTTGAATATATGACAATGGTTCGATTTTTGTGATATTGTTGTTAACATAAATTGATTGTGTATAGTCTGCTATGTTGTTGGATATTATAAACTCATCTAGCTGAATAGTACAATTTTTTATTTTAACAATATTATTACCAACGATCGAAACTTCTGTGCTTATACAATTTTGATTTATAATTGATTTTTGTATATTCCATGTTAACAAAATATTTGGTTCGATATAATTTATTTGGAAATTTTTATGGGTTTTTACATATTTGCATTTTGTCGGTTCTTGTTTTAGAATTCCAATTATGCATTTGTCGAAAATAATTTGACCTGTATTTTCATTGAATACTTTATCATCATAAATGTAATATTTATCAAATGTGTTTTCTGTTAAGATGTTATCAAATTCATCTGGATATGGAATAATTTCATATACAGGAGTTTGTGTTATTTCTTTAGGAATTTGAGAAATTATCAGGATTTCGTTCGTGTCTGTTTTAAGCCAAGTTGATGTTTTTACTTTTAACAACTTTTCTGAATTAACCTGTTTCAAATAATCGTGTTTTAATAATTTTGGGTTAAATATACCTAACCTAGTTAGTTGCATTCCTAATTCTATGTCCTCTATGTATTCTGTAAATTGTTGAAGATTAAAAATCAGAACTGCAGCTTGTTCCTGCTTATTTTTGGATTCTTCAAATTTGTTTATTAAGTCAAGTCCGTTATTGACAACGTCAATAATCATATTTAAATCATGATTCTGGATGGAGTTGTCTGCTAGATTATTGATCTTCATTTCGAGTTCTTCTTTATCGTCTTCATCAAGTGTACCAAACAAATATTTATAGACTGAACCTACCACGTTTAGAAGCCCGCGTTTACTTCTTCTGACTATTCTTAACCCATTCATTTCTCTTTTTAATTTTTCAACTAAATATTGGATTTGCACAATGTGTTGGAATTCTTTGGCTTCTTCTAATAAGTTGTCGAATGTTATTTCGGTCCTTGTTAGATTTATACTTAAATGGTGGTATTCAAAATTCGTTGGGATTTCCATTGATCCGGTTTTAAATATCAGATATCCGTTTTTTGCGTTTATTGGACTTATTTCTATACTTTGTGCCATGGTTGTACTTATAAGCGAGATTAATATCAGGGATAATATTGGGATGACTTGGTTATGTTTCATCTTCATCAGTTTGTCTGGAATTATCATATTTGCTCTTATTAATCTTCTTTTGCTTCTTGAATTTTGACTTATAATGTGTGATTTTCCTGCCTCTATTTGTTTCTTCAAAGTGTTTGTTGTCAACCTGTCTTATTAAACCTGTTTTCTTGAAAGGATTGGTAATTTTAGTTTTAACTAATGGTGCCTGTCTATATTTCGTATTAACTTCAAAATCATGTCTATTTTCATTTAGCCTGTCTATTTTATTGATTTTGTTTTGTTGAGTGTTAATATCTGGTGTTCCTGCGTATAAGAAAATATCTGCGGGAGTTCTATTAGTTGTATTGTGTTTTGTTTTATGATTGTAAACGTATAAGATTATTTCGAATTTTGTACATCGGTCTTCTATATTGTTTTCGTTACTAATAATTCTTAATTTTTCATTTACTGTTTTATGAAATCTTTCTATGTCAGATACACCATTTTTGCTGGTTGTTACTGATATATCTACTCCTTCAGATTTTAACCAATTTTGCAAAGCTATACACATAAAAGCTGAGTCTTTGTCTGCTTTGATTTCCTGAGGCTTTCCCATATCGTTAAATACCTTCATTATGGCTCTTTTTGCTTCTAGCCAATCTCTACTTTTCACTTCAATTAAAGTAGCGAATTTCGAATAAATGTCGATACAAGATAAAAATTGTTGGTTACCGACCATATAGAAATCAATTACATATCTTTCTCTTGCGTTAAGTATTTCTGGAGTTATTTCAAATGATAGTTTTGTACTTCTGTGTTCTGTCTTTGCAATGTTGCAGATTTCACATTCATTAATTATATTTTGTATTAACTTCTGGCTATCTGGATAGTAATGTTCTTCTTTAAACCAATTGATAGTTTTTTCGATTCCTGGGTGTAAAAGTTCTTTATGCATTTTTAATATTATACTTTTGAATTCGGCATAAGTTAGAATATCTTTTAATATAAGAGTGCATTTTACCAGTTTTGTTAAATTGTTGGGACTTATTATTTGTACGAATGCTCTTTGGAATGTTAAGAAATCTTCATCGTTATGGAAATAAATTGCGCTTTTCTTAGTGCATACATATTCCTTAATGATGTTTTTAGCAAAGTCATCTGTCATTTCTTTGTAAGTTATTTTGATTTTTAATTTGTGAAAATAATGCTTTACCTCAGTTTCATCGCTATCTCCTTTCTCTAATTCTATTTGTCTAGAGAAATAATTGAATGGTCGTTCGGTGATGGATATATAGTTAAGATTATCTTCCGAAGCGCTGTGCATAGTTGCATCTACACTATTGGCAACTTCGCCAAGCATTAGTTCTTCTATTTTAGTACGCGATAATGCATCTGCTACATGATTTTCTTTTCCGGGAAGATACTTAATTTTATAATCAAATTCGTTTAATTTAATTTTCCATCTTTGAAGTTTCATATTTGGTTCTTTAATATTATTAAGCCAGACAAGTGGTTTATGATCACTAAGTATTTCAAAAGATCTCCCAAATAAGTATGATCTGAAATATTTTGTCGCCCAAACTATAGCTAGAAGTTCTTTCTCTATAGTGGCATAGTTTATTTCGTGCTCATTCAATGTCCTACTAGCATAACAGACGGGTTTATGATTTTGAGATAAGACTGCACCGATGGCAATATTACTAGCATCAGTAGTTAAGGAAAAAGTTTTATTAAAATCAGGGTAGATTAAAATCGGATCTGATGTAATAAGTACCTTTAATCTTTCAAATGCTGCTATGTAATCTTTATCTTCTGTGTCTATTGTTGCTCCTTTTTTCAATTTAATGGTCATGGGTTTAACTATGTTAGCGAAGTTTGGAATGAACTTGCGATAGAATCCACATAATCCTAAAAATGATTTAATTTGTTTTGGAGTCTTTGGTAGTGGAAAATTTGTGATAGCATTAGTTTTATTTGGATTAGGTTTGATACCATTAGTAGTAACAACATGACCTAGGAATTCTGTTTCTTTTTTCATGAATTCACATTTATCCAATTGTAATTTTAAGTTTGCATCCCTGAGTTTTCCAAAAACTTTCTTTAGAGATAAGATGTGTTCTTCCAATGAAGTGGAAAAAATTATTATATCGTCTAAATAAACTAAACAATCTTTGTAGATTAGGTCTTCCAAAAGGTTGTTCATACATCTTTGAAAAGTTGCGGGGGCATTCTTAAGGCCGAATGGCATTCGAGTATACTCGTAATGACCATGTTTTGTAGAAAATGCAGTTTTTGCGATTGATTTGCTGTCCATTTGGATTTGATGAAATCCTTTAGCTAAATCTATGGTTGTGAAATATTGGCATTTTCCTAATTTGTCAAGGATCTCGTCCATTCTAGGAATTGGAAATTTATCATTGATAGTGATTTCATTTAAATTCCTATAATCTACAACCAACCTAAATTTCTTTTTGCCAGATGCGTCTGTCTTTTTTGGAACGACCCAAATAGGTGAACAGTAAGGAGATTTCGACTTACGAATTATTCCCTGTTCTATCATTTCTTTGATTTGCCTATTTACTTCTTCGTCAACGCTCTGGGGGTATTTATATGGTTTACGATAAACTGGATCTTCATGCTGAGTTTGGATTGTATGTTTAATTGTACTTGTGAAAGTCAAATTTTCGCCTTCTCTGTACTGAATGTCACCATATTCAAATAGAACTTTCTTTAAACTTTCAATCTCTTCACTATTCAGATGTTCGAGCCTAAATTCATTGTTTTCGCATAAATCATTGTGAATCGCGAAATTTACCGATTGATCTTCAGTAGAAGGTAGATTAAGGCACTCCTGTGCGGTCTTATCTTCTTCCATATCTTCGTCGTTGTATCGGAAATTATATGTTTTTGGGCCTAATTTAATTGTTTTGTTTTCATAATCAATTTTTGCTTTAGCGGCTTCTAGGTAATTTCGACCTAACAGAATATCATAATTGTCGGAAAATTTGTGTAAATAAAATTTCTGTTCTGATGGACATGTTACGCTTGGTTTTACTATGATACTTTTATGTATTTTTACCGGGCCTCTAATTGTATACACTTTTAGATCTTCTTTCGTCTCTTCTAATTTAGCAAAATTTTTATTCATTATATTGATTGATGATCCTGTGTCTATCATTCCCTTATAAAATTTATTGTGAAAAGCAATTTTTACATATGGATTGTGTCTTCGGTCTCCGAGGCAGTTTGATGAAAATTTACATCCATTCTATTTTGGCCACTTTGACTTTCCCTTTGTCTTTTTACAGGGGCACCACTAAATCTATTTGTGTTAGCCTGATCATTTGAATTTTGATGGTTATTCGGATTCTGTAATCTGGCTTGATTCAAACTGTTTCTAAATGTTTGGTAATTGCCTTGCAAATGTGGGGGAATGGGACGTTGTTGATATTGATTTTGGTTATTCTGAGAAGTTGTTGCATTAGAATTAGGATTTGAATTTGAATTGTAATACGAACTTAGATTTCTTTGATTATCGTAATATCTTTGATTATTACTCTGATATTTTCCTCTGTTCCTATGATTTTTAAGGTTACTTTTATTTTGTGCATATTCTTCTTCTGGATTTGCATCATAAAATCCTAATTCCATAGAAGCTTGCTTTAATTTTGGAATACTAGTTATATCTTTTCTTGCTAATGACATATACATGCGATCGGGAAGTTTTCGATCAATGGTAATATGAACTGTCCTATCCAACATTCTCGTATAGTTTATTTTATCTGATGGATCAGATTCTAATTCTAATTTATAGAACACATTTCTATATTGTTTTTCTAATTCGCTTATAAACTTACTAAGACTCCCTTTGAATTGTGTTTCCGCCAGCTTCTTGATGATTGTTTCGTAGGGTCTATGATCTTTGAAGGCGGTGATTAAAGCTGTCTTCATTGTTACCCAGTTGTTGGCTCCAGATTGTGCGACGGTTTCGGCTGCTGTGTCGACTATCACTCTTCGGATGGCTCCAAAAATGACGTGTGCCTGCCTTGGTTCTTGGGTGGGGTACAGTTGTAACAAGTACTCGACTTCGTTGATGAATCCTGAGAGTTTTCCTGGTGTTCCGTCGAAGTATTGTAACTCCTTGATCTGACCCAGTAACTGGTTCAGATGGATCTCTGATAGTTGTTGGACTGCCATCTTGTCTTGAGTTTTTTTTATTTGGACTTCTTAAAAATGTTTATAATTGCACGAATTAGATTTTTGGATATTATGACTGCTCGTAGGTTTTTACGTCACGTTATTTTATTTTCAGAATGTTTTTCTGACCGAATTGGATTTTTCTTAAATGTCTTATGACCACTCGTAGGTTTTATGTCACATAGATTTTATTTTCAGAATGTTTTTCTGACCGAACTGGATTTTTCTTAAATGTCTTATGACCACTCATAGGTTTTACGTCACGTAGATTCTTTTGCGGATCTTTTTAAGTGCACTTTGTTCAATTCGCTGATCAAGATAACTAGTTGTGTAGTATATCTTTTTGTTGATCAGTACCGTATTTAAAAGGACTTTTATTTTAGATCCTACCGACTGCGCCAATTATATGTTTGTCACTCCGGTTAAAAAAAAAAATATAACTTTATTTTCTTCAACATTAAACTTATTTGTGAAGAACACCGACCTATTGCTTTGAGGTCTCAAACTGAACTTAACTAGCTGATCTGATTTTGTTGATGATCAAGCCTCGGTCTCGAACTCTTCGGGATTTGAGTGAGTTGTAAATTTGTTCTTGAGAACTTTCAATTTCTTTTGAGTGAAATTTTAATTACTCTTGGATTCAAGTGTCTTGACTCTTGGATACAAGTGCGCTCTTAGTTTTATGACTTTGAAATGTCTTTGGATTGAAATAGGAGTTTATGTGTTTTTGAAATAGGAGTTTATGTGTCTGCGAGCCGAACTTTGATTATCTTTGAACGTGTGAACGTGACCATTGGGGTGAGTTGTTTAGTCTACATTTTTGGGTGATAACATTGGGGACTTTCCGTTGGCCTTCGATTTTGGGCTCTTGTTACAAGGGTGAATAATTCTAGGGTAGTGTAGGGTATATTGTGGATACATAAAGTAATGGGTATATTCAGAGTGTGATGGGACTGTGTATGTGTTGCTTAAATATATGCAGAGTCTCATAGGAATATGGACATGTCACTATATATATTTTTTTATTGAAATAAAAAAAAAATCGCTTTAAATTTAAGGGGAGAGTCTGCTTTAAAGGCTTCAAAGAATCTATATTTTCCAAAAATTTTTGGAAAGGAAAAAAATTTCTGATTGAAATAAAATGTTTAGAATTTATTCTTATATATTTAAAGAGTTTTCTCAATTTTTTTTTTATATCAGATATTCTTCATGTTTGAAGAAATTTACGGTGTGTAATTTTTGCGTTTACCCGTTTTTTGAACTTACCTTATTAATCAGCGATTTCTGCTCCATATTACTGGCCCTCGGATTCTTCGCAGATGCCAATTTCTGTTCACTGCGGCTCGTATTTGCTTCTCAATCGTCCGATGAAGAAACAAAAATTGATTGACTTGGAATTTGCGCTTCCGTGGCCTTGCACTATGCTCACTCGCAGTTTTGCTCGTTTTCGGATATTTATAAGATGCTCACGTACTGAGATACAAATTGAAACTGAACCGGAAAGCAAAATGTAGCTTTATTATAGCAGATGTTATCCAGCACACCAACACCTTGAAACTCCAAGCAGGCTCCCCCTTAAGAAAGATCGCCCTAAAACTAAGAAAAAACACCTTGTTATCAAGAAAAAACGCTCTAAATTTATGAAAAATTTTTAGAAAAATCACCCATCTGACAACTGAAAACTTGGAAGACCAGCTGGTGGGAGACACATAGAGCATAACACTGTCTAATTTTTTGAGGACCTTTCTATTTGTATACTACTACCTGTTATTTTATATACATTTATTTATTTTTTTTGACTTGAGTGAAAGTGAAATAAGTTCCAAACAGCACACAACCCAATAAAGCTTATGGATTCGTTCCTATTAAAAAAATTTTTTTAATGTAATGTATCTCAATGTAAATATCAGAGTTATAATACCACGCTAGTTAAATAAAAATTAGTTGACGATCCCTGTGTTTATAAAACCATATTTTGTACGTTCTAATATTGAAAAATAATCTTTGAGCAATCTCCCGTTCTCACTGTGAACATTGTGAATCTGCATCGCCACTTGCAATGTTTAAAAACGATTTAAAACGACAGGAACAAGATGAAAGAGCATATTAATAATCTGGAGGTCGAGGTCTGCAAACTGAACAATCTGAAACAAAGAATGGGGGAGATAGAAGCCAAACTTTCATCTCAGCAAATGGCAACTCAGGCCTGCGAAATACGCATGCACGGAATTCCATTCCTAGAGGGTAAAAATCTGAAGATCCTCTACAAAAAACTCTCTTTTTCGCTGAAGCTTACCCCGCCGCCCAAATTTACCAAAATTTTCCGGGCCAGAAAAATACAAATTTCTTCTGTAGACCCGGTGGAAAAAAACGGTTGCGAAAAACTTTCATTAACTATTATTTTATAAATACGATGTCCTAAGTACTTTACCAGTGTAATAATTCCGAATATATACCCACAAGGAATAAAAGCAAGTTTTGGCAACGCCTTAGAATCAAAAATTTTTGTTCCGATTTTACGGAAATAAAGATCATAAAGATCAAATTGGGAAGGTTGAAGAAGAACAAGAATAGAAGCAAACTTCGGCAATCCGAAGTATGTATACCCTTGCAGCATTGCAAAATTTAAATATATATACAAAACAACTATATATCGATTTCTATGCGTATATTTAAAAAAAAGTAAAGCTGTGATGATTTTTTTTACAATTGTTCCTTTGGGAGCTATATAACATCCATCCGATTTTAATATATTAAATGAATAAAAAATTAAAGAATGTTAAAAAAATTAAAAACAGCAAAGTTAACATTTTTTATCATTTAATTTTTCACTTGTCCTTAGGGGAGCTATATGATATAGTCGTCTGATCTGGCTGATCTAGCCACTAAAAACGCCATTAAGCGGCTCCAAACTAATAATAATAGATTGATTCGGAGCTATCCATAACAAAAATTTAATAACAAAAAAACCAACTTCCTTACACTTATTTTGAATGTTAAAGTTGTCAGGATGTCGCGTCCGAAGCCCTGGAATTGCCCATATCAGAGCTAACAAATACTTAATATAAAAGTTTAAGTAAATTGTTAAGTCAACTTAGTACCCGCGAAAAAAACTGCAATTTAAAATGAATATAAACAAGAAAGGAAGCAAACTTCGGCAAGCCGAAGTTCTTATACCCTTGCAACTATTGCAAAAATTAAATATTCTTGAAAAGAATGTTTAAAAACATTAAAGTTATGATGATATGCAGCTCAATTATTTGATATGGCAGCTATATGATATCGTTTTCCGAATTTAATAAAATTAAAAGCGTAATTCACTGCGGCTCGTATTTGCTTCTCAATCGTCCGATGAAGAAACAAAAATTGATTGACTTGGAATTTGCGCTTCCGTGGCCTTGCACTATGCTCACTCGCAGTTTTGCTCGTTTTCGGATATTTATAAGATGCTCACGTACTGAGATACAAATTGAAACTGAACCGGAAAGCAAAATGTAGCTTTATTATAGCAGATGTTATCCAGCACACCAACACCTTGAAACTCCAAGCAGGCTCCCCCTTAAGAAAGATCGCCCTAAAACTAAGAAATAACACCTTGTTATCAAGAAAAAACGCTCTAAATTTATGAACAATTTTTAGAAAAATCACCCATCTGACAACTGAAAACTTGGAAGACCAGCTGGTGGGAGACACATAGAGCATAACACTGTCTAATTTTTTGAGGACCTTTCTATTTGTATACTACTACCTGTTATTTTATATTCATTTATTTTTTTTTTTTTGACTTGAGTGAAAGTGAAATAAGTTCCAAACAGCACACAACCCAATAAAGCTTATGGATTCGTTCCTATTAAAAAAATTTGTTTAATGTAATGTATCTCAATGTAAATATCAGAGTTATAATACCACGCTAGTTAAATAAAAATTAGTTGACGATCCCTGTGTTTATATAACCATATTTTGTACGTTCTAATATTGAAAAATAATCTTTGAACAATCTCCCGTTCTCACTGTGAACATTGTGAATCTGCATCGCCACTTGCAATGTTTAAAAACGATTTAAAACGACAGGAACAAGATGAAAGAGCATATTAATAATCTGGAGGTCGAGGTCTGCAAACTGAACAATTTGAAACAAAGAATGGGGGAGATAGAAGCCAAACTTTCATCTCAGCAAATGGCAACTCAGGCCTGCGAAATACGCATGCACGGAATTCCATTCCTAGAGGGTAAAAATCTGAAGATCCTCTACAAAAAACTCTCTTTTTCGCTGAAGCTTACCCCGCCGCCCAAATTTACCAATTTTCCGTGGCCTTGCACTATGCTCACTCGCAGTTTTGCTCGTTTTCGGATATTTATAAGATGCTCACGTACTGAGATACAAATTGAAACTGAACCGGAAAGCAAAATGTAGCTTTATTATAGCAGATGTTATCCAGCACACCAACACCTTGAAACTCCAAGCAGGCTCCCCCTTAAGAAAGATCGCCCTAAAACTAAGAAATAACACCTTGTTATCAAGAAAAAACGCTCTAAATTTATGAACAATTTTTAGAAAAATCACCCATCTGACAACTGAAAACTTGGAAGACCAGCTGGTGGGAGACACATAGAGCATAACACTGTCTAATTTTTTGAGGACCTTTCTATTTGTATACTACTACCTGTTATTTTATATTCATTTATTTTTTTTTTTTTGACTTGAGTGAAACTGAAATAAGTTCCAAACAGCACACAACCCAATAAAGCTTATGGATTCGTTCCTATTAAAAAAATTTGTTTAATGTAATGTATCTCAATGTAAATATCAGAGTTATAATACCACGCTAGTTAAATAAAAATTAGTTGACGATCCCTGTGTTTATATAACCATATTTTGTACGTTCTAATATTGAAAAATAATCTTTGAACAATCTCCCGTTCTCACTGTGAACATTGTGAATCTGCATCGCCACTTGCAATGTTTAAAAACGATTTAAAACGACAGGAACAAGATGAAAGAGCATATTAATAATCTGGAGGTCGAGGTCTGCAAACTGAACAATTTGAAACAAAGAATGGGGGAGATAGAAGCCAAACTTTCATCTCAGCAAATGGCAACTCAGGCCTGCGAAATACGCATGCACGGAATTCCATTCCTAGAGGGTCAAAATCTGAAGATCCTCTACAAAAAACCTTTTCGCTGAAGCTTACCCCGTCGCCCAAATTTACCAAAATTTTCCGTGCCAGAAAAATACAAATTTCTTCTGTAGACCCGGTGGAAAAAAACGGTTGCGAAAAACTTTCATTAACTATTATTTTATAAATACGATGTCCTAAGTACTTTACCAGTGTAATAATTCCGAATATATACCCACAAGGAATAAAAGCAAGTTTTGGCAACGCCTTAGAATCAAAAATTTTTGTTCCGATTTTACGGAAATAAAGATCATAAAGATCAAATTGGGAAGGTTGAAGAAGAACAAGAATAGAAGCAAACTTCGGCAATCCGAAGTATGTATACCCTTGCAGTATTGCAAAATTTAAATATATATACAAAACAACTATATATCGATTTCTATGTGTATATTTAAAAAAAAAGTAAAGCTGTGATGATTTTTTTACAATTGTTCCTTTGGGAGCTATATAACATCCATCCGATTTTAATATATTAAATGAATAAAAAATTAAAGAATGTTAAAAAAATTAAAAACAGCAAAGTTAACATTTTTTATCATTTAATTTTTCACTTGTCCTGAGGGGAGCTATATGATATAGTCGTCTGATCTGGCTGATCTAGCCACTAAAAACGCCATTAAGCGGCTCCAAACTAATAATAATAGATTGATTCGGAGCTATCCATAACAAAAATTTAATAACAAAAAAAACCAACTTCCTTACACTTATTTTGAATGTTAAAGTTGTCAGGATGTCGCGTCCGAAGCCCTGGAATTGCCCATATCAGAGCTAACAAATACTTAATATAAAAGTTTAAGTAAATTGTTAAGTCAACTTAGTACCCGCGAAAAAAACTGCAATTTAAAATGAATATAAACAAGAAAGGAAGCAAACTTCGGCAAGCCGAAGTTCTTATACCCTTGCAACTATTGCAAAAATTAAATATTCTTGAAAAGAATGTTTAAAAACATTAAAGTTATGATGATATGCAGCTCAATTATTTGATATGGCAGCTATATGATATCGTTTTCCGAATTTAATAAATAATTAAGTAATCAAAAAGAATTTATAAAATAAATTACAAAATAAAAAATTTAAATTTTTTAAAATCTATTTTTTAAATATTTGTATTGTTTCCATGGGAGCTTTATCTTATAGTAGTCCGATTTTGATGAAATTTAAACCGTAATTCTGAAATATTTAAGGATTACTATATGTCGAATTATAAATAATATTTTTTTTTTCATTTATTTTTCCGATTGTTCCTTTGGGAGCTATATGCTATAGTCGTCCGATCCGGCTCGTTCCGACTTATATACTACCTGCAATAGAAAGACAACTTTTGGGAAAGTTTCATGCAGATAGCTTTAAAAATGAGAGCCTAGTTTGCGTAGAAACGGACGGACAGACGGGCATACAGACGGACATGGCTAGATCGACTCTCCTAATGATGCTGATCAAAGGATCGGAAATGTCTCCTTCACTGCGATGCAAACTTCTGACTGAAATTATAAAATCCTCTGCAACGGTATAAAAACGGGTGGATATATAAAAGTTTTTGTAAATTGTTTATTTGGGTACCACCCACGAAAAAGTTTCAATTTAAAATGGATATAAAAAAGGGGTGGAATTTTTCAAATATTTTTATTATTATATTATTTCGCGTTCTAAGCCGATTTTTATTTTCGTGTCTACTTATCGGTAGAACTATGATCGAAACACCCAAAAAATCCAATAACTATGGTCTGACATGTGTCAGAGTGACATGATAGACTTTTGCGCTTTGTCAGCGTTAGAGTGGGCGTTTTGAATTTAACTTGCGCTGCGTGAGACTAACTAGAATCTGGATGTCAAATCCTAAAAGGCTTTAATAGTTTCCAAAATCTCGTCGTTCATACAGACGGATAGGCGGACAGAGAGACAGACGGACAGGCATACGGACATGACTAGTTCGACTCGGCTATTGATTCTAGTAAAGAATTGATATACTTTATAGGATCGGAAACGATTTCTTTTACCTGTCTACGGCAAACGGGTATAATAATAATTCTTTGAAAAGGACGAAGTTTAACATCTTGACCTGACTGTCCCATGGTAGCTATAGGATCCGATTTACGCCGTTTTCAAACTTGATCTGGACAATGTTATATTAACTTGAATATTCTGATCAAGAATATATCCCTTTTATAATGTCGGAAAAGTCTCCTACTGCATTACAATCACCCTCTACCGCATAGCATAAAAATAATAAAGAAAACGTTTTTTTGTAAAATAATATTTTTCTATTTAAGTACAAATAATATAGAGATAATTTTTTTTTATTTTTGGGGGCATAGTTTATTTGAAAAACCATATATGTCTTACAGTTTTTTGCATAAAATAGTACATGAGAAACTATATTTTTTATGAAAAAAAGGTATCAGGACTCTTCCGGGTTTCACTCGGAAGTGAGTTTGATAACGTTTTCGAATTTCCCTTTAACATAGGAAAATTTGCCTTGAGACAAGACAACACAAAAAAGTTCTGAAAATATAATTACAGCAGAAAATAGTGCAAAGAAATTAACTAATTCCGCAAGCACAGAAATTAATTGATTTAAAATACTTTGCGATAAGTTAAAGTGCAGATGATATTTATACCCTTGCAGAGGGTATTATAATTTCAGATAGAAGTCAGAAGTTTGCAACGAAGTTAGACGTTTCCAACCCTATAAAGTATATATGTTATATTCTTGATCAGCATCACTAGGAGAGTCGATCTAGCCATGTCCGTCTGTCCGTCCGTCTGTCCGTCTGTCAGTCCGACTGTCAGTCCGTTTCTACGCAAACTAATCTCAATTTTAAAGCTATCTTTTCCACAAGTTGTCTTTCTATTGCAGGTAGTATATAAGTCGGAACGGAGACGACTATAGCATATTCATAGCTCCCATAGGAACAATCGGAAAACAAAATAAAAAAATTTTAGTTTCGCTGCTTAAACATTTTTTTTTAGTTCTTCGACATATAGTAATAGTTAAATATTTCAGAATTACGGTTTTAATTTAATCAAAATCGGAAGACTATGGCATATAGCTTCCATAGAAACAATCGGAAAAATAAATGAAAAATTATAACTTTGCTGTTTTTAATTTTTTGTTTAGTTCTTCGTCATGTAGTAATGGTTAAATATTTTAGAATTACGGTTTAAATTTAATCAAAATCGGACGACTGTAACATAAAGCTCCCATAGAAACAACAAAAATATAAAAAAAAAAATTGTTTTTAAATGTAACTTTTTATTTTGTAATTTTTTTTTTTTAATTTTTTTTTATTATTTAATTATTTGGCAGTTCAGAATTACGCTTTTAATTTCATTAGAATAGGAAAACGATATCATATAGCTGTCATAGGAACTCAAATAATTGAGCAAATCGTCATAGTTTCAATGCTTTTTAAATCAAATCATTATTTTAATGTCCTCAAGAATATTTAATAGCTGCAAGGGTATTTAAACTTCGGCTTGACGAAGTTTGCTTCCTTTCTTGTTTTCTTTATTCTTTAATGGTTTAAGAACATTGCTTTACAAATTTGGTTTATAACAAGAAAGAAAGCAAACCTCGGCAAGCCGAAGTTCATATACCCTTGCAGCTATTGCAAGAATTAAATACTTTTGAAAATATTTTAATTATGATTTACTTGCGTATATGTTTAAAAACATTGAAGCTATGATGATTTGCAGCTCAATTATTAGATAGTTATTTTATATATTTTTTTTATTATTTCTATGGGAGCTATATGATATAGACGTCCGTTTTTGATAAAATTCGAACCATAATTCTGAAATAATTAAACATTGCTATATGTCGAAGAACTAAACAAAAACTTAAAAAACAGAAAAGTTATAATTTTTTTTCATTTATTTTTCAGATTGTTCCTATGGGAGCTATATGCTATAGTCGTCCGATTTTGATGAAATTTAAACCGTAAATCGGAAATATTTAACCATTACTAAACGTCGAAGAACTAAACAAAAAATTAAAAAACAGCAAAGTTATAATTTTTTTCATTTATTTTTCCGATTGTTCCTATGGGAGCTATATGCTATAGTCGTCCGATCCGGCTCGTTCCGACTTATATACTACCTGCGATAGAAAGACAACTTTTGGGAAACTTTCATGCAGATAGCTTTAAAACTGAGAGACTAGTTTGCATATAAGCGGACGGACAGACGGACGGACAGACGGACGGACATGGCTAGATCGACTCTACTAGTGATGCTGATCAAGAATAAATATACTTTATAGGGTCGGAAACGTCTCCTTCACTGCGTTGCAAACTTCTGACTGAAATTATAATACCCTCTGCAAGGGTATAAAAACATATTTGACCTACTGTAAATTATTTTGTGATTGCGCCTCAGAATCGATTCGATTCTAGACTTCGGCATTTGAGCAATTCCGTTGCCCCTGTATTAGTTTCCGAACGAATTGAAGGGGGCTGCAAGATTTGTCATGTATAACAAATAACAAGTATTTTTTATACCCTTGCAGAGGGTATTATAATTTCAGTCAGAAGTTTGCAACGCAGTGAAGGAGACGTTTCCGACCCTATAAAGTATATATATTCTTGATCAGCATCACTAGTAGAGTCGATCTAGCCATGTCCGTCTGTCCGTCCGTCTGTCCGTCTGTCCGTCTGTCCGTCCGTCTGTCCGTCTGTCCGTCTGTCCGTCTGTCCGTCCGTTTATATGCAAACTAGTCTCTCAGTTTTAAAGCTATCTGCATGAAACTTTTCCAAAAGTTGTCTTTCTATTGCAGGTAGTATATAAGTCGGAACGAGCCGGATCGGACGACTATAGCATATAGCTCCCATAGGAACAATCGGAAAAATAAATGAAAAAAATTATAACTTTGCTGTTTTTTAATTTTTTGTTTAGTTCTTCGACATATAATAATGGTTAAATATTTCCGATTTACGGTTTAAATTTCATTAAAATAGGTCGACTATAGCATATAGCTCCCATAGGAACAATCGGAAAAATAATTGAAAAAAAATTATAACTTTGCTGTTTTTTAATTTTTTGTTTTGTTCTTCGACATAAAGCAATGGTTAAATATTTCAGAGTTATGGTTAAAATTTCATCAAAATCGGACGACTATAGCATATAGCTCCCATAGGAACAATCGGAAAAATAATTGAAAAAAAATTATAACTTTGCTGCTTTTTAATTTTTTGTTTAGTTCTTCGACATATAGCAATGGTTAAATATTTCAGAATTATGATTAAAATTTCATCAAAATCGGACGACTATAGCATATAGCTCCCATAGGAACAATCGGAAAAATAATTGAAAAAAATTATAACTTTGCTGTTTTTTAATTTGTTTTTTAGTTCTTCGACATATAGCAATGGTTAAATATTTCAGAATTATGGTTTAAATTTCATCAAAATCGGACGACTATATCATATAGCTCCTATACAAATAATGAAAATATATAAAAGAACAATCAAATAATTAAGCTGCTCATCTTCATAGCTTCAATGTTTTTAAACATATACGCAAGTAAATCATAATTTTAATGTTTTCAAAAATATTTAATTCTTGCGATAGCTGCAAGGGTATATGAACTTCGGCTTGCCGAAGTTTGCTTTCTTTCTTGTTTGGGACTTATTTTTAGCACGCTATTTTATGTTCGTTTAAATATGGTAAGATAGGCATTTAATCAAAGTAAAATTTAAAAGTGTTTTTGTTCCTATTACCGCTTATTTGTGCAAAACGTTGGGACCTTTTTCATCGCCTTTGGCAACTCTGGTTCTCAACACTACTTGTGAAAAGTTCACAGCACAGAGTATTTGATATCAACCCTTTTACTTCAACATTTTTTTGATGATCAAAACATAATAACGAATCCATAAATTAAGATCTGATAATCACTTCCCTATTTCAACAATTTTTGTTAGTACGCCAAAATACATTTTCGTAAAAAGTATATAGTTTCAAATACTTATAATATATATTATTTTTTTTAGATGTGTTATGCTCCTAAAAATGGCAATGCGTCCCGAGATTTGGCCTCAACCTTTTGATATTAAGCTTAATTGGCTTGACAAAGTTCTTGCAACAGTGGAAACTCCTCATCACAACTTGAACAACATTTGTACTGGAATCGATTTTCTAACATTTTTAACTACTATATTGAACCCGGAGCAGTTGGTGTCAATTATTCGACCAGTGCAACGAGGCTTGTCTTTATGTATAATTCACCAAAATACTCGTATTGTGCGGCTAATGCATATTTTTTTAACACGACTTATGGGAGTTTTTCCGCCTGATACGCAACATAAACATGATGATCTCGAATTATTATACAGCGCTGTTAGTAAAATGATCGCTGAGAACCTTACATTTTACGAAAAGAGTCCTCAACCAAATGCTTCGTCGCTCTTTGGTACCTTAATGATTTTAAAAGCCTGCACCACGAATAACCACAGTTATATAGATCGAATTTTAGTCCAATTTATAAGAGTTTTAAATCGTCTTACAAAGGACCATATTAACACCATAAGTGGTAATAATGTTATCAGTCAACCCCCTGATTCAAATTCTTTACCCTTAGAGCTCTTGGTGCTTTCGTTAGAACTAATCAAAAATAGGATTTTTATAATGAGTGTGGAAATCAGAAAACTTTTTATTGGCACTATCTTGGTTAGTCTAATTGAAAAAAGCTCGGAAGTAAAAATTATTAAATGTATAATTAAAATGCTTGATGATTGGGTAAAATCAAAAGAACCAAATGTTATGACACAAATTCCGTCTATTCGTGAAAAATCTGCTTTGCTGGTAAAGTTAATGCAAAACGTTGAAAAGAAGTTCAATGATGACATTGAACTAAATGTACAATTCTTGGAAATTATAAATTATATATATAGAGATGAAATCCTTAAACAAACAGAGTTAACAAGCAAACTGGAGGGAGCATGTCTAAATGGTTTACGTTTTCAAAATCCGCACATAAGGGCCAAATTTTTTGAAATATTAGACTCATCAATGCGTCGTAGACTTCATGATAGGTTGTTGTATATAATTTGTTCTCAAGCATGGGACACAATTGGATCCCATTATTGGATAAAACAATGCATTGAACTGCTTATTTTAACAGCTAACACAATGGTGCAAATACAATGTTCAAATGAAGAATTTAAAATACCTAGCATTACTTCAGTTATTCCAGCCAACTCAGCCGAATCACAGGAAAACTCGTTTGTTTCTTTTGTATCATCTCAGTCGGAATCTTTTGATGTTGTTCAAAGTGTTGATGATAAAGATGACGTGTTTGATATCGATATAACGCTCGAATTTACTGCTGATCGCAAAGAAGACTGCCAACAAATTTTACCAACTCGACGTGTTACGTTAGTGGAACTTGTTTATAAGCAAGCGGAGTTTTTAGAAGCAAATCGAAACATAAGAACCGATCAGATGCTGGTTGCGACTTCACAGCTATGCCATATTGACACTCAACTTGCTCAAAGCGTATGGTTGTCAATTTTTCCCCGTATTTGGAGTATATTTAGTGAAGATCAAAGGTATAACATCACAAAAGAATTAATACCGTTTTTATCGTCTGGAACCAATGTTAATCAAAAGGACTGCTTTCCAAGCACACTAAATACTTTTGTAGAAAGTTTGACTAAATGCACACCATCCATATATATTCCGCCTAATTTATTAGTTTATCTTGGAAAATCCCATAACTTATGGCACAGAGCAATCCTTGTTTTAGAAGACATGGCAGTAAATCAACCAATCCAAAATAAGAATAATGCTGATGACGTGGATAATACATTGTCAGAATTAGATATACAGCAATCTAAAAACATATTTGATTCACTTTCAAAAATGTATTCTTCAATGCATGAGGAAGACCTGTGGGCTGGTCTTTGGCTTAAGTTTGCACACTACCCGGAAACAAATATTGCTGTTTCATACGAGCAAATGGGATTTTTCGAAGAGGCCCAAGGAGCATATGATCTAGCAATGACTAAGTTTAAACAAGATTTAAATAACGGTGTCGTTAATACATATATTAATAGCGAATTACTGTTGTGGGAAAAACACTGGATCCGTTGTGCCAAGGAATTAAATCAATGGGACATTCTTTTGGATTATGCCCAAACAAATAAAGATAAAAATATGTTTTTAATTCTTGAAAGTTCTTGGCGCGTTCCTGATTGGAATTTAATGAAAACAGCATTAGCTAAAACAGAACAATGTTATTTAAAACAACATGGTTTTAAAATAAACCTTTACAAAGGCTATCTAAGTATTCTTCACCAAGATGAAAGGCAAACGGGCAGTATAGAAAGATATGTAGAAATTGCATCAAGCTTATGTATTCGTGAGTGGCGACGATTGCCTAGCGTTGTTTCTCACATCCACTTGCCATATCTTCAAGCTTCGCAGCAAATAATGGAACTTCACGAGGCAAGTCAAATCCATCAAGGACTGGCCCAATCACGTAATAATTCATTGCACGACATGAAAGCTATTGTAAAAACTTGGCGTAATCGGTTACCAATTATTTCTGACGACTTATCCCATTGGAGTGATATATTTACTTGGCGACAACATCACTACCAAATAATAACACAGCACCTTGAGCAACAATCAGATCAAGGAAGTACAATGTTAGGGGTACACGCATCCGCACAAGCTATTATTTCTTTTGGAAAAATAGCTAGAAAACACAACTTAACCGGTGTTTGTCAGGAGACATTGTCCAGGATATATACAATTCCCTCTGTTCCGATTGTGGATTGCTTTCAGGTAATTAAATAAAAGTATTATGCCCTTGCTTTTTTTCTTAAAATTGATTCCTTTTTAACTACACTTTTAAGTTCCCATAATATGTACATCAATTAATTTTATAATAAAGTACACATATATACACTATACCAACTTCTTGCAATTTTTTTTTTAACGTGATAACAAATTACTAGCAATTTTGTAGTAATGAATGATTCCCGATTATGCTAAAGCATTTGGGAGCTATAGAATTATTTTAGGTGTATAATGGGCTTATGACTCTACATTGTTGAACTAATTCATTGCTATTTTTTTTTTTAACTATACAATTTTAAGAAGGTGCGAGCAAGACAAACGTATGACGATTGCAACGAGCAACAAATTAAGAAAATTGACGAAAGAAATACAATCTACTTCTATATCTTAAATTACTTAGACCGATTTGTGTATAAATTATATATACTATAACATATAGCTCCCATAGGAACAATCAGGAAAATAAATAAAAAAAATTATAAAATTGCTGGTTTCCAAGTTTTTTTTTAGTTCTTCGACATGAATAAATATTTTAGAATTACGTTTAAAAGTTATCAAAATCGGACGACTATAACATAAAAGGTTCCATGGGAACAATACAAATATAAAAAAAAGTTTTTTTAAATGTAACTTTTCTATTATGTAATTTTTTTTAAAGTTATTTCTGACTTATTAATACTTTGACGGTTCAAAATTACGTTTTTAATTTTATTAAATTCGGAAAAAGATATCATATGCTGCCATACGAACTATTGAATAATTGAGCTGCAAATAATCATAGCTTCAATGTTTTTAAACGTATACGCAAGTAAGTCATAATTTTAATGTTTTCAAGATATTTAATTTTTGCAATAGCTGCCAGTTATATGAACTTCGTCTTTCCGAAGTTTGCTTCTGCGAACAAGACAAACGTATGACGATTTCAATGAACAATGAATGAAGAAATTTGACAGAACCCGGTACCCGATAGTAAAAAATATGAACCGGATTTTGGTATAAAAATACCATTCGATGAAATACCACCGGGGCCGATGCATCATATTGTATTAAAAAAGTACAATTTTGCTCATTTATTGGAGTTGACGACAAAACGAAATGAAAAAGCGAGGCTAAAATGTATACGAAATATTTTTTATCATTAAAAGGTAACAACTGAAAACTTTTGAAGTTTTCAATTTAACGTTTAAAGGGCAGTGTGACCGTGATTTTATAACCAAAAAAATCAAAACGAAGTGAAAAAGCGAGTCCGAAATGTATACGAATTAACGAAATAGCGGGATAAACACAATATAATAAACAAAACCATAAAGTTATAATCTAACGTTAAAAGGTCAGTGTGATTTTATAACCAAATAACTCAAGCAGTATCAATATAGTTAAGCTTCAATGAATGAGGCGAAAAATGTAATGTCATACCCGTATTAGTGAGTTAGTTTACCATGTGTTAGTTCATCATAAGAAAACAAATGTAAGCAAGCTGTTGTACAAGCGAATAGATCTTTGAACCAGTTTATTAATTTACGAAGCAGTTCACTTTTGACAACAGCTAGATGGTTATCATTTCTGAGTACGAAGAAATATTTAAAAAATCCTAATAGCTCAAAATAAATACGATAGGTTAATAAAAACTGTATGGTGAAAAATAGATGTGGTTTTACGGTATAAGTGTCTTATTTAAAAAATGTTTTGTATATAATTTGTTTACATTTTCAATTTGTTGACTATTTTAATGTTTTAATTCAATGTTTTTTATGTATTGCACCGCAGTGAAGGAAACATATCCGACCCTATAAAGTATATAAATTCGTGATCAGCATCACTAGGCGTGTCAATCTAGCATTGTCCCTTTGTCCCTCCGTCTGTCCGTTTCTACGCAAACTAGTCTCTCAGTTTTAAAGCTATCTACATTAAACTTTCCCAAAAGTTGTCTTCCAGTTGTAGGTAGTACATAAGTCGGAACGAGCCGGACATATGTCGGAGGAATAAACGAATAAAATTATAACTTGAATGATTACATTTTTTTTAATTCTTCGAGATATTGTAATCGTTAAGTATTTCAGAATTACGGTTTAAATTTCATCAAAATCGGACGACTATATACTATTTTCTTCTAAAACAAAATTGTAAATATACTAGACAGAATTTGGTAAAAAATACCATTCGATAAAATACCACAGGGCCGATATATCAATAAGCAAAATTGTATTTAATAGCCTGATTCGATTGCCGCATTAGTGGTCTGATTCCATTGGTGCATTAGCTTTAAGCTAATGCTACTCCGACATGAGAGTGACACGTACCGCCCATCTGGGTTTGTTTACTTTTGAATTTTCGCAAATCAAAACTAAATGAATTAAAAATAATGAATATGAGCGAGTTTACGGATATCTTGAATGCCCAACAGGACATCCTTGTAGGGGTGGCACAAACAAAATATCGTAAAATATCAGTATTTTCCGTTATTTTTTCTTAAAACCTTTGGGGCGAATGATTTTTAATCGCATTTATTTATCGTATTTATTTTAATTTTTTTAAACGTTAAAATTAGCGGGATAAACACAACATAATAAACAAAACAACATAGTTTGAATTTAACGCTAAAAAGGCTGTGTGATCCTAAAATTATTTCCAAAAAACCTCAAGCATTATCCATTTAGTTGTTTGTCTCTGTCTTTGAGCTTTAATTAATCCGTCAACGAATGAGGCAAACAATGTAATGTCGTGCGGTTTCGATTACAGGCCGGTATTTGATCTGGCAACACTGGAATTTTGGAGTGTCATCACAAAGCTTCATTTTTAGTATCTGCGATTTCCCTGCAATCAGAAACAAACTGAATTGCCTTTAATTATTAAATTAATTTTTATTTCTCACAGACGCTGGTACGACTCTTTCTTCCTGCCGATAGATTCGATCTAGATTCGAACTACATTATGATTATGAACAGAGTGGCAACGCTTATAGAGTATACATAAAAAATACAACCGGTTTAATTCAAAATTGTGCAGCTGTTCCTAAACATACCGCCCGGCCCTGAAACTCTCTATCAGAATTCGGTAGCGAAGCGATTCTGGTGATCGGACGAGTTATCTTCCCTGATTATGTTTTTAATTTCACTGAGCGCACCAAGCCATCAGCCATCCATGCGGCTGGTGGTGCGTTTGAGTCCTTAATTAAAACCATGTCTATGCACTCCAAATTAGGGAATATGGTATTCCATTTTGGGCGCTGCTGTAAGGTGCTAACGCTTCCAGACGCCTGGAAGAAGGGATTGAGAGTGCTGCCAGTAATCTAATCGATTGGTTGGCACTAATCCAAGGTCACCTTCCGGTACCAAGGTGTACGGCCAACCAGTAGCAGTTGCGCAGGAGATAGATATCCCATATCGGTGTCTGACGTTGAGTAAAGTGGTCTAGAGTTGACTACGGCTTCCACCTGTGCTAACAAGGTATGCTTCTGTAATGAGGAGCATGTGGCGGTATAAAATTCCACTATATACCTTCTGTTGCAAGTGGGTGTCTATTTTATTATTGTGCAGGTGTGATCGAAGTAGATGTTGCATCTCATTGAGTTGACGCTTAGCGCTCACAAATTTCTCAACCGTTTTCGCTAAACATTTGCGTACATTTTCCGCACCGGGAAATAAAACGTCGTAGGGCTGCCAAGAATGTATTCATGTGTCCATGAATGAATGAATGAATTCAAATGAAGCGGTGAGGTTGCCATGCAAATAAAATGACAAATATAGCCTCTATCCTTGCGTCGGTTGCGGCCCTTGTCAACCTTAAGGATTGTCGCTTCGCGTGCTCTGAAACGGGTATGCCTGACGAATTCTGGTTGCCGGTGGATCCGCTATTAATGATGATTATCAGCTTGTTGAAGTTGCTTAAAACATTTCAAACAGCTGTGGGTCACCTTTCGAATGAGATTTCGTGCACCTAGCGGTCACAAATCAGACCAAGGAGCCATCATTTTGGAAATAATATCTTGATTTGAACAACGTCTAGTGCTAGTAAGCCGAGTGTATCGGAAATCCGAAAAACATCAAACCAAACTTTCCGTTTTGTACAGTCTGCTGATTTATTCAGATTCACATTGTACATCAATATGTCAGAATTCGTTTCATGTCAGTCGTTTCATCATGATCCATCGATCACCACTCGTAATCTAATACCAGAGACCGGTTGATGTGGCACATAAAACGTGCGTCCACCTGATATTTATTTCCTGTGACTCGAGTTTTCGCAAGTGTGCCAGAGTTTCGTTATCGTGCTTTAATTTTGCAGGCGTCTTTCTACAGAGTCAAACCGTGCTATTGCTCCCTGAAGTGTGTCAGCAAAGTCTGTGGTAGCTTTACACAGTATCTTCATTGTCCATCTCGTGAGTGAGACCCCAGTGTTCTCTGGATCCGGTAGAATGCTTGCGCAAACACTCTTTGAAGGGAGGCATCAATGTCGAATGTCGACAATAGCGATGTTGCTGTTGCTGGGCTGGAAAGCGTTGTTGTTGAAATTACCTATCAAAAAGTTGTCGATACAGCTATAGTGTTACCACGATTGTCAAATTTCTTTTGTCCATAAAGTGCAGTCCACAGTTCGTTTCAGCCTTCACCGATGATATTCCGAAAACGAGTATATGGGATGGCGAGCCCAAAATGCCTAATTTTTTCATGCACTGTTCCTATAGATAAGATAGTTCGACTCCAGTGTCTTAAATCAGCCGAAAGGTTTTGTATGACCCCTTTGCATTGAGTACATATACAGTCCCTTTTATGTGCCCCGGAGTGAGGCTACCAATTCGCTCAGCAGGAGCAAGTGCAATGTTACTTATACCACTAACCATACAACATATAGACTGGTCATTTCATACGACGCATTTGGACACAAAAAAACGGACCGCGGAAGGTCCACCGTTCTCACAGCAGCAGGTCCATGCACTTCGTGTGCGTTCGGGTTTTTTACTCTCTCATTCTTATTCTCATTTTTATGCTCGCGCACTCATTGCACGAGTTCAGTCGTTCAGTCGCAGAGAGGCGCTTTTTGAAGAAGGCTGCCCTGCGCTTGAATTCGTCTTTGTATGTATGCGTGATCATGCATTCTCATACACGGGAGCATGTGTGCGTTTATTTCATTTCGGCGCATCAAGAATATTTTGTCTTTTGCCACTTTTCAAACTTGGTACCCCAAGAATATGGGCGTATTTACTATTGGGTTATGATATAAATATTAATATTATATGTTATAATATATTTTTTTAATATTTCAGCATATATTTTATTTTTGTTTACAAATTCAAATCAGTGGTAGCAGTAAAATGTTTTACATATATGTATGTATTCGAATTTATAGAAATCAGTCCACTGAGATGGGAACAGGGCATATCGCAGTCGTGTCACTTGAAACACCGACTGCTCTTCAGTGGTTGAGAAAACTTCAAACTAAATCAATTCTTGTCGATGTTTTCGAGCGGTTGGTGCCTGCATACCCTACCGACGATTGCTTTTAAGGGGAGCGGGCTTTTAGGACACTTGTTTTAAATGTTATGTTTAGTGATCTTTGGTTGATTTATTTTTTAATGATTCCCAGTGTTATTTTAATTGTCTTTAAACAATTCGTTAAAATTCAAGATATTGGTAAAATTAAAATCTAAAATTATAATCATTAAAATAAATTATTATCATTAAAAAAATGTGGATTTTTATATTTGTTCCATTTACATTTTCAAAAATATAAAAAGTATTTGATTATTTATTACTTGTTTAAAGACAATGCTTTTTTTACAGAAAGTCCAAGAAAGTCCCGCAATCGTAAAGGGTACGCTCATCTGATCTGCATAGGAAGACTATTAATCCTCTGACCAGCTGATGCTAAGCTCCTGTTGTTGCTAAGCTCCAACTCCTCGCAGGGAGCATCCAGAAATCCGAATAAATCTTCAATTTTGGGAGATGTGATATCTCGACTGAAATCCACTTGCGTCTAGACTCCGAATCGATTTTGGCCAAATAAAGACAGTCGCGTAGACAAATGATTAATCAATCGAAGCGCATCTCCCTCTAGAAACGACTAGATACTGGAATTGTTGTCCTTTTCTAAAATACTCCTTTAAATGGATTGCGCCTTCATACAAGTCCTTAAACGCTGGCGATTCCTTATAATCGCCACCAAACGTTGCCTTCATGCGCTGAAAATCGTTGATAGAAGTCCCTTAATATTTGCAGCTGTTGTTATAATATATGAGAAATTGCGTCGCCACCACGTTCTTAAAGCTTTTCTGTTGTTGTTGCACAAATTTGCTCTTTTAACTGCGTATAAAGTAACTGGGCGCTCACAAACATATTCTCAAATGCTTCGTAGTTACTCATGGGAGCGACATATCCAATTTTGCATGCCTTGCATCACCCCCGGTTAACTCCATTGTGTTCATTTCTCTTCTTACATATTTCGGTTTAAATGGTCTAAGCATTTCGATTTCTACATAATCTTTGGAATCATATGCAATGACAGCCAAGGGTTTTTCGAGGTATAATTTTTTCTCTTTTCCTGTGAAATTAACAACTTCCAAGTCGGCTTGTCCCTTTCTTACATTATAAATTTCGCCAGTTATTTCTAACCCTTCTTCCACTAGTGTTGTTTGTATCAAAAATAAACCATTCTTTATTGAAACTGGAGGAAATGTATGAAACTCCAGGAAATGTATGTTAGTGGCCCTATTGGACTTCCAATGGACTGTCCCTGTCTTAGTTCTTTATACGAGATTTTCTAAATCTAAACTTGCACCTAACTTAATTAATATGTCCATTCCCAATAATCCATCAAACCAGGAATGGAAATGAAAGACAAAGAAATCAAACGATTCCCCTTTGGAAATTTCCTGCAGCTCAATATCTTTTACATAACTGTTTATTTTATGACTTCCTATTGGTGTTTTAATAACTAAGTTTTCTTCCGATTGTAACTGTTGATCTTTACTAACTATTACGGGATTTAGATATGAATTCATAGCTCCCGAGTCTATTAATAATTTAAGTTCCTTTTTGTTCCTTCTTTTAACTACCACGTATGGTAATGTCGCCTTATGGGTATCCTTCCTTATATTCCCTGTTTGTTTTTGGAAGCATTTTGACGAAAATTTCCTTCATCCTCAATGTTATTCAACTGGTGCTCCTCTTCTCTTTCTACGGTATTTAATTGTCCTGACTGCCATTACTTGGCACTAATAGGCCCAGTTGATGAATATTCTGTAACCTCCTGTTTTGGCATAATTCCCTTTCTATTATAACCTGAAGAATTAGAGGTCGACTGATCGTCATATCATATCTATTCCTGTTTTCTTCCCTATTCCACCTGAGGTTCCTATTATTTCCTCCTTGTTGCCTATATCCTCCATTAGCTCTGTTAATGTTGTTATTATACCCTCTGTTTCTATTTTAACCAAAGTTCTGCCCGTTAAATTCCCCTCAGGATTAAAATTATTGTTCCTGGGTACCTCCTTAGACCGGTAATAAATGTCCCTCTCTTTAATCGCTATCTCGTAAGCTTCCGAGAACGTCTTTGGAACTCTTCCCCTGACAGCACTACTAAAATTGCCTTTTAGAACTGTTACAAACGCCTCCAGACACGATTCCTCATATAACTTCTTCTTTGCTTGAATTGCGATGGGGTTTGTATCTGTCCTGTCTATAACATTACACAATGCACATCAGATACCTCCGAGTAAAGTAATTCTACTGTTAGTCTTTTATTTTCCAACTGATTTGATTCCCTCAGTAAATCTGTTTCCGACCTCTTATCTGCAAAATGGGCTATCAAAATTCGTTTAACTTCATCCCAATTTAATCCACAAATGTCATCGGCCTTTCCTTGGATTTTATTTCTTATTTGCCTAAGGACCATCAGTCCCATAGGTGTTTGGTCCATTCCTCTAATCATTAAAAGGATATCTTCTGCGTTTAACATAAACTAGTTCAACCTTTCTTTTTCCCCCATATAAACGTGCATCGACCGGATCACATAGGAAATTTTTACAGTGCCCAACATCTCAAACGTTGCCTGTTTCATTCCTAAATTTTCCTGGTGCGTCATTGTATTAGCTATCCTGTTCTGTACGGCTCTAGAAGTTGAGGGCTATAAATTTAATTGTTCCACTATCGTTGGCAAACTAGTAGTCTTTTTGATAACTTTACTTCTAGTCAGAGGCCTAAGTGACTTTGACTTTGACTTTGCTGATTTTTGACATTTACAATTTTCTTTTGTTTACTCCTTATATACATTATTATTATACATTTTCTTAGCTTTTTCCTGATGTGTCTTTTATAATTTCCTTTTCCTTAGAAGTGAGGTGTGTGTCGGTGTCTTTTATCTGTAAAATTATGTTATTATCATTTGTTCAATTTGTTTTATTATTTTTTGAGAATGTATTGTGTTGGAAGTGTTGTGTACGTGTTTTCTGTTACTTTTCTTTACATACCCTTCTATACCCTTGCGCTATGCAGTGGTATCGGGTTCTCTTATATTTTTTTTTTAATATATAAATATATATTATTTTTATACCCTTGCAGAGGGTATTATAATTTCAGTCAGAAGTTTGCAACGCAGTGAAGGAGACGTTTCCGACCCTATAAAGTATATATATTCTTGATCAGCATCACTAGTAGAGTCGATCTAGCCATGTCCGTCTGTCCGTCTGTCAGTCTGTCCGTCTGTCCGTCTTTCCGTCCGTTTATATGCAAACTAGTCTCTCAGTTTTTAAGCTATCTGCATGAAACTTTCCCAAAAGTTGTCTTTTTATTGCAGGTAGTATATAAGTCGGAACGAGCCGGATCGGACGACTATAGCATATAGCTCCCATAGGAACAAACGGAAAAAAATTACAATAAATTATAAATTTGGTGTTTTTTAATTTTTTTTTTTTTAGTTCTTGAACATATAGGAATGGTTAAATATTTCAGAATTACGTTTTAAATTTCATTAAAATTGGACGACTATATCATATAGCTCCCATAGGAACAATCGAAAAAAAAAAAATTTTTAACTTTGCTGCTTTTTAATTTTTTTTAAGTTCTTCGACATATAGTAATGGCTAAATATTTTAGAATTACGGTTTAAATTTTATCAAAATCGGACGACTATATCATATAGCTCCCATAGAAATAATAAAAATATATAAAATAACTTATTATTGAGCTGCAAATCATCATAGCTTCAATGTTTTTAGACATATACGCAAGTAAATCATAATTTTAATGTTTTCAAAAATGTATTAATTGTTAACCGGCTCGAGGTCAGGATTTTGAAAAAATAACACAATTTTTTAATTTTGGTTATTTGTCAACATATTTCGGATGCTCTTCGGCAACTGTCTTCAGTACAACTATAAAATAATAACGATTTTAATATTCTTAACAAACAGAAAACAATTTACATTTGACATACATTTAATTTACACTTCTGCGTCCGGTGACGTGGAGTTGTTAACTAATTTTTTTCCCTAGTAAATGTCTATACAAATGAGCGCAATTGTCAGTGTCCGTTTTGTAGTTCATCCGTATACCGACATACGGATGAACTACAAAAAGGGTGTTTTTATGATATTTAGCATTTCTATGGTGAATCAGACAAGGGTAACAAAACGGTAGCTAGCTATGAACAAAGATGACTACAACCTAAAAATGAATGACATGTTAAAGGATATGAACACATACAACACATTAAGAAAAGACCCCACAAACAATAGATAACGAAATAGTTGACAAACTATCAAAAATGGAACTTATCTCAAGGATCGAAAAAAATAAGTTGACAGCCACTACAGCATTACCACCACGAATATATGGACTACCCAAAATTCATAAAGAACCCCTCTACGACCAATCACCATCCTAGGCACTATGCAAATACATAATTGACATATTAAAAAACATAACAATAGACTCCAAATATAACATCAAAAATTCAGAAGAATTTAAAAGCAAAATCAACAACACATATATTGGCGACGATGAAAGATTAATTTAATTTGACGTAATTTCATTATTTCCGAGTATACCGACAGATCTAGCCCTGGATATAATTAAAAACAAAACACAGTAAAATACCGCAAACAATATTTATAGACATAATAAAATGTTGTATTCAAGAAAACAGACATTTCAAATTTGAAAATAATTTTTACACTCAATTAAAAGGAATACCTATGGGATCGCCAGCCTCGCCGGTTATTGCAGATATTGTAATGGAAACTCTCCTGGACAATACGTTAGAAAAACTAAGACGACCTCCAAGATTACTGACAAAATACGTAGATGACCTGTTCGCAATCATACAAGATGACATTAAAACTACACTGACCATGCTAACTCTTTCGCCAATAATATAAAATTTACTAGAACTAGAAGAAAACTATCAATTAGCTTATTTGGACTCAGTAATAATTCGACGTGGAAACAGATTAAAATTAAAATGGTACAAGAAACCAATTGCGTCCGGACGAATCATCAATTTTAACACCCAAAACAAATGATAATAAATACAGCTAGAAGCTGTATACAGAGAATGCTCAAAATTTCAGGCACGGATTACCACGAAGAGACGACTCAGGAGATAAAATCAATGTTAACAGACAATGATTTCCCAAAACACATACTGAAAACATTATTATCGGAACACAAAACAACAAAACAAAACTGCGTTAAAAGCAATAAAAACAAAAAATATATATCAATGTCAAGGTCCCGGCATTATCCGAACGTGTAGCGAAATCGGAATGCTACGACAAAGAAAACATAAGTATCGCACATAAACCGGACCACACATTAAAATCTATATACAACAGAACAAAATCTAAGATAGTCCATGTCCCACTGTTCCAAGAATAATCACTCTCCGAACTTCGAAGAGGCGAGTATCTTATCACAAGAACAACACTATGCTAATCTATTTACCATAAAAATGCTACATATCATAAAAACACCTACAGACATACGGATGAACTACAAAACGGACACTGGCAATTGCGCTCATTTATATAGACATTTACTAGGGAAGAAAAAAATTAGTTAACAACTCCACTTCACCGGAAGCAGACGTGTAAATTAAATGTATGTCAAATGTAAATTGTTTTCTGTTTGTTAAGAAAATAAAAATCGTTGTTATTATTTTATAGTTGTCCTGAAGACAGTTGCCGAAGAGCATCCGAAATATATTGACAAATAACGAAAATTAAAAAATGGTGTTAGTTTCTCAACATCCTGACCTCGAGCCGGTTAACAATTAATATACTTTGGAAAGGTCGCCAAAACCAACTAGTTTTCAAAAATGTTTAATTCTTGCAATAGCTGCAAGGGTATATGAACTTCGGCTTGCCGAAGTTTGCTTTCTTTCTTGTTTTTTTTATTTATACGTTCTATTTGAATCTTCTCTAGAAGAGACTTACAATAAGTATTCAAATCTTAACCTATACTGTATTATAATTGTTAATTGGTTAATGGCCCTAAGTTGGGCAGGAGTGGGCGGTCGTTGCGCTGTAACCGAGAGTGGTTACTGAGCCGCCTGAGCTGCCTGGCCAGTTGGTTTGGATGTATTGATAGTCTAGCTTCGTACTTCGAAACTTTACTATCAATTAATTCCTTAACGGGTTTTATATCCAGCTCCCTGTGGATCTTTGCGGTCCGAATATACCAGGGGGCCCAGTTATTGTTCGCAGTATCTTCGACTGTACTCGTTGGATGATTACTATGTGTAGGAAAATAGCCCCATTTACAAATTGAGTTGAATTAGTGGTTATGCTTTTGACTGCGCATAGAGGCAATTTAATTATCATTTTAGGCGAAATTAAATCATGGCCAGAGCCTTTTTTTGGATTCATCTGTTCTGCAATGGCTTTTATGATTGTGCTTGTTTCAAGAATTATTGTGGAGGAAGGCTCCGCTGATGAGATGTTTGGTAAAGTGAATTGGTTTGTCGGCGAATGAGGTTGGAAGACATTTCTTAAGTAAGAGTCGAATATGTTGGCCTTTTCCTTGTCACTACGGGCCCACCCACCTGTTGGTGATCGAATTGGAAAATCGGGTTCTATTGGTGGTTGAATGTTTGGGTGCGCTCTCCAGAGTTGAAATTTGAAAGTTGCGCTATATAGGCACGTTGAGTCTGATTCTTTTCAGTTAGTAAAGCTTTAGACAACTTCCGACAAGCTTCTTTAAACCTTTGTTTAGAGGCTGGGAAGCGGTGTGCCTGCCAATTGTATAATTGGCGTCCCTTGGGGTTAATAAGTCGAGAGCCCCAGTAGTGGTGTTTCGCATTATAATCACCGGCAGCTATAAAACAGTTACCCAATGAGTTGTAAAAGCCTAAAAATTCATTCTCTGAAATATTAAATCGTAGGGGACAATACACAGCCGTTGATTCGTAGAGAAGTGGCCTGTTTGTGGTTGTAAGCAAACGCCTCCAGAGGGTGATGCCTAATGCGCTGTATGATAAGAATTCCGGTGCCTCCGTGAGCTTTGCCGTCTGGGGGTTGCTCGCATAGAAGATGTTGCCAGCGAAATAGAAATGGTTTTTATTGGTTAGGTGCGTTTCTGAGAGGAGCATGATATCGATGTCCTGGGTGTTTAAGAACTGTAGAAGTTCAAGTCTGTGCTGCGAAGTACCGTTAGCGTTCCAAAAGCATATTTTCAAGGGATCCATTTAAGTTGACTTTTGTTTGATTAGAAGTTCCATAAGGTGGTTCTGGTTTCGCACTAGTTCATGGAGGATACCTTGCATTGAAAGCATGATGTACGTGAGTGTAGCTAAATTAGCTTCGATGCTGTTTTGTATTTGTGGAGTGAAAGTCTGGTTTTGTTGGTTATAAGGTTGAGTTGGTCTTTGAGCGTTTTGCTCTGGAAGCGGAGTATATTTTGGTTTTGGTATATGCGGGTGGGGCTGTAATGCTTCGGGCAGTGCAGCCGCAAAAGTAACTCCAGGAGTGGTTTGCGAAGGAATGTAAAAATTTGGCTGAGCAACCTGTTGGGCGGAGGTTGGTTGTTGGCGCCTCTGGTTGAGCCGACTCTTGATCTCTTTATAGACGGGGCATCCCCTGTAATTAGCAGTGTGGTTTCCACCACAGTTGCTACATTTTCTCATTGGTGGGTATTTCTTTGTTACCCGTGCAAACTTCTATACAGTGCAGGTCGCCACAGGCAACACAGACTGGTCGCAAAGTGCAATAACTTTTTGTGTGCCCAAACTCCTGGCAGTTTGTACACTGTACCGGGCCGTTTCGTTTATGCGGCTCCTATACGGTTATTCTTCGATGCAGTTTCTATATGGGGTGCACTGCGTTTTTCTTCAGGGTAGTCGCGTCTGGTTTGAGTTCAATCTTGAAGAGTGACTGAGGCTGCCCTGTTGGTTATGTTCATTACGTTTTTAACTTCAAAACCATTTTCTTTAAGTCCTTCAGCTATATCAGCTGCCGGGACGGTTGACTCGATACCCTTTATTACAACTTGAAGTCCTTTGCTACTTTTGAGTTGGTAGGTGTAATAATTAACACGCTCACTGTCCAGGAAGTTTGTTACAGAGCGGTAGTTGGCTTCATTGGTGATCTGGAGCTTGGTTTCAGATATGTTACCTCTTTTTAAAATAGTAATCTAAAAGTGGTTTTGCCCAATTTTTTGCTTAAGTTTATTAATTAGATCTGAACAATTTTGATCTCTAACATACATAGGTGGTGGCTTTACAATTTTATTGGCTTGGGGTGGTTGACCATCATCTTTTTCGAGCACGCCAAGTATGGCAAAATTGTTTTCAGAAGTTGCCTTAGTGGTGTTGTTTGAAGTTTTCGTAAGTTTAGGCAAATTTGCTCCTTTTGCGACTAAGTTTTCTTTTTATTTGTACATACCGATCGATCCCAGTCTGTTCAAGGGTAAATTGTGAGAGATCTGCAGCATAAGCTAGTTTTGCTCGCGATGCCAAAATCGGCCACCAATGGTCGATGTTGAAGTTGTTCTTGTTGTAGTAGATACGACAGTTGGTAATGAGGGCACCGTATTAGTGAGCGCACAAGCTGATGTAGTCGGTGCGTCTATAGGTGGAAGGTGGGGAAGGGCATTGCGAACTCCATGACTGCGTTGGAGCAGCGCAAATGCGTTGGTAAATAGTGTTGGGGAAAGAGACCGACCGGGCGGCGACTTTGCACTTGTTGTTGAGTTATTTACTGTCTCCGATAAGACAATTGCTAGGTATGCATTATTTTTCGAAGACAAAGACAGTTGAAGCGAAGACAGTCGACGCGCGTCTTGCTGTTGTTGTTGTTGTACACGACTTTGACTCACTGGCTTGCTTTTGGCACTTTTCAATAACGTTTAATGTATTTAAATCTTTGTATTTGTTATTAGATTTGTTAGGGAAGAGAGCCGAGCCCTTGTTGTTTGGCATTGCTGCCAGCATCTTTTCGCTATTTATTGGTGTGTTTTTATTTTTAAATAAGCTCGGGGGAGTGATCGGAATCACGTCTACCTCGGATGAATGCTTTCTGTTTACTGGCCATTCTAAATTCTTTTTTGTATAAGCTAAGTTTTGAGTAGTACTCTCTCCAGCTGTTGTCAGTTTTGACATGTTTGCCTACAGTTGTTGCCTACAGTCCTGTTTGAGGTCCATATGGGTCGTGTGTGGGTGTCCAGCTCTAGCCGTCCCGTTACCGGTGGAAGCCACCTGCTGGACTCGGTGAGCCGTTTGGGTCAGCTGGTTGCTGGGTAAGCACAGTGTTGGAAAAGGCGCACAAGAAATACAAATCTTAAATGATTATACATTCCTAGCATAAGGAAAATAAATATGTATAAAAATTGTGTCACCCGAACACATATAACCGTGGACCAACCACACATGATGAAAGGTTTGTTCTCGACTTTGATTCCGCGTCTTTATGACAACACATATAAAAAAAGGAAATAACACTTACTTTAACGTAGCCAATCAAATTCTTTAGCGATGAAATCGCTAAGCTACTCAGCTCGATCAAAAAAAAGGTGATAAAAGCAATTGGGATTTAAGCTCGCATGCCCGGTAAATTCGAAAAGCTGAGACATTCCTTTTGTGTGTGAACCTTTTTCTGCTTGTGTCTAGTAAATACATACTTTTACTTGCATTAAGCAACTATTACGGCGTGGTCTTACGAAAGCCTGGGCTATGTGGGGCGATTATATGGAACAACTTTTTTAAAGATTCGCTTTTTATGGCGACTTTTCTACTTTCAAAAAATTATCAATAAAAAAATGTATTAAAATATTTTAATGTTCAGGAATGTAAGGAGTCTTTAAATGACCAGTAAGTATCGGGTATCTTAGACTCATGGAACTTGACCAAAGGCTTTTTTTGTATTTTCGGGTGTTTTAAAAAACCAACACAATTTATTTATTTTTTTTTAATTTTCTTCGCAGAAAATTCGTCAGCAAGTAAAATGTTATCTCCAAATGCCTTCAACGTCTGGAAAAAATGAAATTAATGAAGCTTTGGAAGTTATTGAGTCCACCAATTTAAAATACTTTACTGGTGAAATGAATGCTGAGTTCTATGCTCTAAAAGGGCTTTTGTTAGGTCAAATTGGAAAAACAGAGGAAGCTGGAAAATCTTTTAGTGCTGCTGCACAGCTTCATGATGGTCTTACGAAAGCCTGGGCTATGTGGGGCGATTATATGGAACAACTTTTTCTAAAAGAAAAGCAAATCTCACTGGCTGCTAATGCATTAATATGTTATTTACATGCAAGTAGAAACCAAATTGAAAGCAAAACCAGAAAATATATTGCTAAAGTGTTATGGTTTATGTCATATGATAACCATACAAAAACCCTTATTAGCACTTTGGAAAAATATGTGCCTGGAATTCCACCCTCTTACTGGCTACCATGGATACCTCAATTACTGTGTTGCTTGGAGCAATTCGATGGAGATGTAATATTAAATCTTTTAAGTCAAGTAAGTTTTACAATTAATATTATATATAAAGAAATTTAGGAAGGAAAGTAGCCTTCCTGTTATTAAATGCCCAAAAAGTGTATCCAGGTGATGGTTAAAAAAATGTACCAAAAATAAATCCGTTCGTATGTTTTTGAGGTTCAAAATAAAAAAAAATTGTATTTTTAAAACATTGAGTGAATTTTTCCAAAATTTAATTGGATGAAAATGAAGTCATTGTGTGTGGAACAATTTCCAAGTGAATGGAGCAATTTGTACACAACTGTTAACCGATTGTTAACAGTTATTTGTTGGAAGCTTATACATTAACGAACAGGATGGTTCTCACTAGAGTACAAATCTTATCCTTTGGGTATTGCAACTATTTTTGGAGAGTCTTCGGAAGTCGTCTCTTTGCGCTGAAGGTAAATCGAATTGGTAGATTGGATGACATCAACGACCTCTAGGTTTTATAGCACTCAGTCAGGAATGAAAAAAGGTCCGAACCAGTCGGTTTTAAGGACTGCTCCCATAATACGATCGTGAGCTTTCTAAACCTTCAGTCCGAATTTCTAGGGATGTAAAACAACCTTGTATGGTGTTTTGAAGATTTTTTAAGACTGCTGCAGATTCTCGCACAATGTATTAGATATGAAATAATGTCGAAACGCTTAATTAGGTAATCCCAAGCTGCGCGGAAGCAGTAGTTGGTAGGTGACGAAGAGTTGATATAATTTAATTTGTAGATATTGGACTCGAAATTTAATTAATTTGATGTTTTTGTATAATTGTTTTGAATTGCAGATATATTAGTAACGATAGACGGACATACTTGAATTCTTTGAAAGTTTTTGAACTTAGGAACCAAATTAAATTCTAAATGATATACGGACACACTGTAATTCGGGAATGAATAATTTATGAAATACGTTTACATCAATTTTGTATGACCGTTTTTTAACTATACTAGTTACATATTTGGAATTATTCGGTAAATATTGAGGAATATATTTTCTATACATAAGTCGAAGTGAAAAACTCGAGGTCTTAGTGTGTTATATACCTTTACAACAAAACTTTTTGATAACTGTTATCACACTAGCAGTCCCTAGTGAGTGATCCCCGGACTCAGATAGGACTAGCGCTTATTTCGCCTGCACGTCACCACAGTCTTTTCAGTTATCTCTGGGTATAGCAGCTGAACGTCTAAAACTTCTCTTAAGCTCTTGATCAGAAGCTTTGTAGCTTTTGTCGTTAAAGTTTATGTAGTGTGTGAATGTTAAATGTATTGTCTATTTGAAAGCGATCTGCTTTCCGATATATACAGTTCCAGTTTTCATTCGGAAGTGAATAAAAACGAGAATAAGAATGACAGAGCAAAAAACCCGATTGTAAATGAAGCGCCGGGGCCTGCTGCTAAGAGCTTGTGGGGCCCGCTAAGAAATTTTTAAGTCCATTTTCGTTGTATGAAAGGGTAGTCTAGATGTTGTATGGTTTGTGGTTTTATGGACCTTGTATTTTGTATACATTAATGTAAGTTACAAACACTTGTTCATAGTTGGTTATAAATCTGTATAACTCAACTTTTTGATCCCCGGACTCAGATAGGACTAGCGCTAGTTTCGTCTGCACGTCACCGCAGACTCTTCAGTTATCTCTGGGTACAGCAGCTGAACATCTAAAACTTTTCTTTGGCTCAGATCAGAAGTTTTGCAAATATACATTAAATACATCAAATAAATTGAGCATAGACAAAACCAAGAACCTATCTGAGCCCTGGATTTAATTCCTCGGGAGTGCGAGTGTGATGAAAGTTATCAAAATTATGAATGGGCTGCTTACCAGACCAATCGTTAAGCTGGCCCAAGTGGATGTCAGGACAAACGAAGCAGATCAATAGGTGCAAGGTCAATAAAACCAATACAATATATTAAACACTGGTCACATGTTGCAATTGCCCTCGCGCAGGTCTTGCAGTTTTGGACAACTTCGTTGGCTAATTTAGTCATTTTAGGAAAATAATATTCGGAGAGCACCTGCTTGACACTCTTTTTTTTTTTTTTTTTATTAAGAAAAGCTTAAATATATACAGAAGAGATACAAAAGACAGAAGAAGAAGAAGTAGAAAAGTTCCGTTCCCGCGGGACCACCGCAAAGCTATACTTCGCGGGACGGATGGCAGTCAGGTTGCCGCTCGTCCTTATTGCTGGTTGCGTCGACTCTGTTCTCGACGCCTTAAGTCCTTTAGGATGCCAGCGGCCAGATTAGCTACCGCATCCCAGTTCCTTTGGTTTTCCAGCATGCAATTGATAATATTATCCACTGTCAGGAAACGCTCGGTTCTTAATTCAGCTTCGGCTCGGTTCCTCGCGTATAGGGGGCAGATGAAGAATGCGTGCTCCGCGTCTTGGATGCTTGCGGTGCCGCAGTGGTCGCAGCAGGGGTTCGGCTCGTGCTTGAACCTGTACAGGTAATCTTTATAGCATCCGTGCCCGGAGATCATCTGTGTGAGGTAGAAATCTACCTGCCCGTGTCTTCTCTGCAGCCAAGGGATTAGACTGGGGATTAACCTGTGCGTCCACCGTCCTGTGCTCGCACTGTTCCACCTCCTTTGCCAAGCCTCTATCGTGCTGCTGCGCTGGGTCCTACTTCCTGTACATCCTGTCCTTCGTTCTGCCGCCAGGAGGTCTATCGGTATTGTACCGGCTATCACTAGTGCGGCTTCCTCCGACACCGTGCAGAAGCTGCTTGTGATGCGCAGTGCGCAGCGTCTGAAGACAGCTTTGCACTGGCGACTATATGTTGCGGTCTTCATAGCCTCGGCCCATATGGGCGCGGCGTACAGGATGGTCGAGGTCACCACTGTGGCTATTATCCTTCTGCTGTGCTGCTTTGGTCCTCGGGTGTTGGCCATCATCCTTGAGATGGATGCAGTCGATCTGGACGCTTTGGCTGCTGCATAAGCTAGGTGGGTCTTGAACGATAATCTGTGATCGATCATTACCCCTAGGTACTTGATTGGGTCGCTTGATGCTATTAAGGTTGATCCGACTCGAATTGTGGCCTTCTCAACAATCTTCCTGCTGCTTATGAGCACTGCCTCCGTTTTGTGCTCGGCAAGCGATAGCCCGTTTTCTGCGAGCCATCTCATAAGGATGTCTATGGAGAGGCTGCACCTTACCGTGGCCTCTTCGAGGGTTTTAGCTACTGTTACCAGCGCTATATCGTCCGCAAAGCCCACTACGGTGCATCCTTCGGGTAGTGCCTGCCTTAGGATCCCGTTGTACATGGCGTTCCACAGAATCGGGCCCAGGACTGAGCCTTGAGGTACTCCTCCTGTCACCTGGTACTCATGCTCTCCGATGTCTGAAGAGTATGTGAGCACTCTGTCCTTGAAGTAGTCCGCTACGAGGTCGGTAAGGTAGTCAGAAATTCCCATTAGCCGAAACGCTCGCAGGATAAGGTTCCAGTTGGCAGAGTTAAATGCATTCTTGACATCCAGAGTGCATACGAGGCAGGACTCTTTTGAGCCGCCTATCCACCTTTCTCCTTCAATTGCCTTAGCAGCCAGTTGGGTGACCGCTCGGATCGCGTCAATGGTGCTTTTTTCCTTCCGGAAACCAAACATTGACATTGTCCTGTGCCGATCTGTGTGCCCTGATGTGCTCGGCAGTAATGATTTCCCGTATCTCCACAATTGCAAAAACGGCTGTCACTCGGTTTTTGCAATGCCAGAATTTGGTGGCTGGGAATTGCCGGACCAATTTATCCTGTATCATTGCTAGCGTATGCAGATCGCAATGTATGGCATTTACGCCCTTGGGGACTATGGTGTCCGCGAGTTCCTCAAGCAGAGACTCCATGCACGTGAAGTTAATGTTGTGCCGTCTCTTATTTCCAAAGAGCACGAAGCTGCGTTTAGACGGAAAGCGTGCTTCCTCCAGAGTTATCTGGTTCTGAAAGCAATTCAACGGCTTCTCCGTTGCTTCGATGGTGTGTGTGAGCGAGACTTCACTGTGGATAGTGGCCGCACACGAATAAGCTTCTTCCGCCTCCACAACGTTAAGTTGCTGTCTGGAGAGGGCATCCGCGACGAGATTCTCCTTGCCGGGCTTATAAAACATTTTAGCACCGGACTCGTCGATGCGAGCTTTCCATCGTTTGATTTTAGCATTCGGATTGGATTTCGATACTGCGAATGTAAATGGCTGGTGGTCAGTATAGATGTTTATATCTTTTACTGCATATAAATTGTTTCGCAGCTTGGCCAGTGCCCAAATTATGGCTAAGAGTTCCCTTTCGTTTGTGGCGTAGTTGACCTCCCTGTCCTTCAATGTCCTTGAGATCATTGTTATAAGCCGACCCTCTTGGGACAATACTGCACCAATGCCATAGGCCGAGGCATCTGTCGTTAGATCAAACGCCTTTTTGTAGTCGGCGTATCTTAGCATCACGTCGTCGGACGCCAAGATATTTCGTAGTTTCTGGAACGCTTGTTGTTGCGCCTCAGAAAACTGAACCGGAATGTTTCGTGACCTGTGTCTACTAACTGTTCCGTTTTCCCCCTTCAAGATGTCCGATATAGGCTTCGCTATTGCTGCAAAGTCCTTAATGAAACATCGATATTGAATTGAATGATCGTACCTCAAAAACACTTTTGGGTTCCGGAAATTCTTTTATAGCCTTTACCTTTTCTGGGTCTGTTGTGACACCGTTACAAGTGACTATAAACCCAAGGAAACTTACACTTTTCTTAAAAAAGCTAGATTTTTCTACCGATACTCTCATGTTCGCATCGTACAGGCTCTTAAGAACCCAATCAACGTGCTTGATGTGAGAGTTTTCATCTTTTTAAAAAAATGATTACGTCGTCAACGTAAACATAGCAGAACTTGTTGATCTGTTCCCGTAGGATGTCGTCGATGGCCCTCTGAAAAATGCTGCCTGCATTTTTGAGGCCAAACGGTAATCTGCGGAATTCATATTTCCCCCCATTTACTGAGAAAGAAGTTTTTTCTCTGTCGCGTTCCGCGAGTATGATTTGGTGATAGCCAGACTTAAGGTCCAGCGTTGAGAAATATTTAGCATTAGCTAGGTTGCCTAATATCAAAGGAGAAAACTTAATCTAGTGTTTAAAAAACTGCAGTCGAAGTAGCAAAAGTCGACAAATTTTTGCTTTTCGGTGCTTTGACTGCTTGCGACTTTTTAAAAAGAGCTTTTTCTTCTGCTTATGCTCCTGGAAAAGCAGAAGTTGTAGACGAAGAAAATTCAAAAATCTAAAAGCGACCAAAATCAAAAAGCAGTAACAGTCGCTTGTTTTCGTTTCATTGCTTGCTGCTTTGCTGTTGCTTACAGTTATGAGTGTAAGTCGGAGCAGCGGCTGGAATCGACTCTCGGAAGTCGTCGGAAGTCGCATTCGGAAAATTAATGCTTCCGACTGTTGGATGAGTTTGCTTTTTGTCGCTTTTGTTTTGTTTTAGCAGCGTACGAAAATAAAGTAGCAAGCGGTAAGGACAGAATGTTCTTGACAAGATATTGCTTATAAAATTAAATCTCACCGTAGTTCTGAAATATTAAGCCATTACTAAATTTCAACAAATATAAAACAAAAAAAAAATGGAAAACAGCGACGTTATAGTTTTTAAAATTTTATGATTGTTCCAATGGGAACTATATGATAAAGTCGTCCGATTTAAACAGAATCAAAACTGAAATTGATTGTTCCTTTGGCACCTCGTGCGATCCGGCTCGCATCGACTAATACACTACCTGCAAAAGAAAGAAAGTTTTCGGGAAAGTTCTATCCAGATAGCTTTTACTAAGAGCATGCGGGCGGGCGGACGGGCATACGGACGGACGGACAGACGGACGGACGGATGGATGGGCGGACGGATAGACGAATGGACTCTCCTAGTGATGCTGATCAAGAATATATGTATATACTTTTTAGGATTGGAAACATCAGCGAGGTACCCGGGTGACGGCTTTAATAAAACTAAAACCGTTATTCTGAAATATTATGACCTACACAGATGACGCATCTTTTTACCCTGAGCGGGAGCTCTATTTTGCAGAGGGTATTATAATTTCAGTCAGAAGTTTGCAACGCAGTGAAGGAGACATTTCCGAACCTATAAAGTATATATATTCTTGATCAGCATGACTAGCAGAGTCGATCTAGCCATGTCCGTCTGTCCGTATGTCTGTCCGTCATTCCGTCTGTCCGTCCGTCTGTCCGTCTGTCCGTCCGTTTCTACGCAAACTAGTCTCTCAGTTTTAAAGCTATCTGCATGAAACTTTCCCAAAAGTTGTCTTTCTATTGCAGGTAGTATATAAGTCGGAACGAGCCGGTTCGGACGACTATAGCATATAGCTCCCATAGGAACAATCGGAATAATAAATTTAAAAAAATTATAACTTTGGTGTTTTTTTATTAGTTCTTCGAGATATAGTAATTGTTAAATATTTCCGATTTACGGTTTAAATTTCATCAAAATCGGACGACTATAGCATATAGCTCCCATAGGAACAATCATAAAAATAAATAAAAAAAATTATAACTTTGGTGTTTTTTAATTTTTTTTCTAGTTCTTCGAGATATAGTGCCATAGGAACTATCGAATAATTAAGCTGCAAAACATTATAGCTTCAATGTTTTTAAACATACACGCAAGTAAATCATAATTTTAACGTTTTCAAGAGTATTAAGTTTTGAAATAGCTTCAAGGGTATAAAAACTTCGGCTTGCCGAAGTTTGCTTGTTTTCTTGTTTTTACCTTCGCACAAGACCTTTGTGTAGTGTGGGAAACATTTTAAGTGATAATTTTTGGGGGCTTAAGTGACCTGCACTTACAGATTACATCTCGAAAATTTTGCGATTTTTATCAATGATTCTGTAAGCCGATTTTTATTAAAAACAAGAAAAGAAGCAAGCTTCGGCAAGTCGAAGTTCGTAGACCCTTGCAGTTATTTCAAAAATTAAATATTTTTTTAAAATAAGTCGTTCCGACTTATGTTCTACACCTTTTGGAAAAGATTCATGCAGATAGCTCTCAAACTGAGAGACTTGTTTGCGTAGAAATGGACGGACAGACGGAAGGAAAGACGGACATGGCTCGATCGATGATGCTGATCAAGAATATATATATTATATTTTATAGGGTCGGAAATGTCTCCTTCACTGCGTTGCAAACTTCTGACTGAAATTATAATACCCTCTGCAAGGGTATAGAAAACGTACTTTGACTATAAATTTCAACTTTACTCGAAAAAAATTAACTACAATTTCAGGGGTTAAATGAGTCTGCCAAATTTCAAAAAGAGCGGTTCAGTAGTTTTCATATTATTTTGGTGACCGCATTCAAAGATGCCATTTCGAGCAATACCCACTTTAAATTTTAAGGCAGCACAATAGAAATAATTGGAAGAGGACGTTTTATTAATTAATTATACCTAGAATTATAAATATAAAAAAAATTAATTCAAGCGTTTTTACGGCATGCAAAACATTTAAATGTACACATTTTTAATTGTGTTTTTAAGAACCTGTTCACCAAAAACAAATGCCTTGGGAATGTAGATGAACACGGCTTCTAACACACCCAAAAAATTCGTTTTTTTCCTGTTTTCATGCCAATTTTAATATTTTTTCCAGTTCTGGTTAACCGTGTTAGGTCATCGATAGCTTATTTCACTAGAAGTATAGCATTCTCCAACTTTTCCATACATTTTAAGCTAGAGCTCCACAAAGTTTGAAAAAATTGCAACAACTGAAGTTCTGACAACATAATTTAATTTTTAAAAAAATACACGCCTAAAAACTGAAAATAATTTTATCACTTTATCTTGAAGATGGAACTTTTACGATTCTAACAAGTTATTAAACTCAACATTCCGGCGGTAAATCTGTTTTGTAAGAGTTTTTCGAGCTTGCAAAAATGGTCAATTTTGGCCTTCAGCGGCTGTAAAGCATACAAATTAGTTATTATAGGTTTATTGCAGTTAGTCCCTCGCTGCAGTCCCGTTGCTGATCGCCGGTTTGGTCGATTTACGTTGGTATGATGATGGTGGTTCTGCGTAGCTCTTGTAGGTAGGTGGACGGTCGTCCGGTTCACGTTGATACGGGGATGGTGATTCCTTGTATCTCCTGTAGGTAGGTGGCCAGTTGTCCGACGGTCAGCTTTCGTCCACTGAAGAGCTATGACGATTACGCTGGAAGGGTAACTGCCCTCCGTTCACTACTGGCCTAGAGACTCAGTCAGTGTTCAAATAATAAATTGTTTAACGGCGGTTGCCGGAGTTTGTTTTGCGAGCGATGTGCTCTTTATTGGATTAAAATCAGAACTGAACTTAAGGGATTGACTTAAAGCTAACAGAGGCTCGCAGCGGCCACGCAAATATGCAGTGTTTGCCGTCTGCGCACGAGCATCCGGCTCATTGCATGGTCAGCAATTTGGCCGGATCGAAGTTGGCCACAGTTAACTACTCCCCCTTCTAAGGTAAGGCCGCCCTCGGCCGATCCTATTTCTGCAATTACTTCTCTTATTTGAATTGCGGATCTTTGGCATTTGGGTGTTGTCGATCTCATTTCTGAACTCCTTGATAAACTCCAAGTTTCGTTCACTTAAGCGGTGAAGGTACGGGAGGCTGAGAACATCTTGGTTGGCAGTAATGTTTAGTAGGGGGAGCTTGCTGCCCCCGGAGTTCTCTTCTGGGCGTTAGCGTGGTTGATGAAGAGGGTTTCGTTTATCTCGGCCTTTACGTCGAAGGTGATGAGGTGTGTGCCATGTATCCAGACTTCTGTCCCGTTGTCCACCCGAACCTTGGCTGACCTGTCGTTGATGATAATAATCCCTTCATCAACGTATGTGATTGAGTGTAGGTCGCTCTGTTGTGTTCGGCAATGCGCCGAACTCTCTGACGCCAAACGGCAGAATGTGGCTCCCGGTGACATGGAGCAGTTTTTAATGGCGTGAATTTCTCCGCCGCATTCCGCTATGATGTTGTCTAGGATCTGCAGCATTGTCTCACTATGGGCGACTGGAAAAATGGTTATCTTTTTACATGCTAATTTTATTTTAGGAAATTTTATGATGGAGTGTAAAACGTTAACGGACTGTAGAATCTTCCCGTCGAAACGGACAAAAGATCCCCTATGGGAGTGTTGGTGGGTTCCTCAAGCCAAACTGATTTTAAGTCTTTGTGGTCTGGACTGACAATATTAATTTTGGCAAGGGTTATTGCAAGCATTAAATTCTGTAATTCCATCATCAGCATTCTGTTTCTAGCAAGTAGCGTCTCAAATAAGTGTCCAGTATCTACTTGTGATTTTTTGGCAGATCTCAGAATTTGATTAACGGTAGAGGTTAGCTGATTAATTTGATCTTTAACTTTAGTGTTTATTTGAATTTGCCTATTACTTGACTCATCTAACTTCATTTCGGTAAATCTGATTTTTTTTTAAATCGCCGGTGTCCCTGCTACGACCTTTAGCACTGATCCTAAGAATTCTAAACTCCTAGCTACTCGATAATGAATGACCAGCGACTCCAAGTCCTAGAGGTGGGCTGTATTTACGCTTAGAAGCTTCTTCATATGGAACAGTGGAAACATGCTGATCAAATTTTCTGTTTCCTCCACTACGCGCGCATATTCCGAGAGGTTCGCTGTATGAGTGACGAACGCGAACTCCTCCCACACTAGTATTTGGCCGTCAATATCGGGAATATACTTGGCTTGCGAATAAACAGTTATGTGAGGCGACGCCAAGGATAGGAGGAGATAAAATATGAGTCCGAACCTGTGGAATTGAACTTTAGCTATTTTTTTGCTCATAGAGAGGTATCCCACCACCAATGAAATAAATTTAAACTAAGAAGGATGCCGGTGGCAATGAAACTTATAGCTAGTAAGAATTTATGCAAAATGGCTTAAAGGCGTAATAAAAATGAATAAAGAAGGACATCGTTGGTTGTATCATTTAAGATTGTCCTTGTCGACCACCCTCCCCTTATTGAGGACCGTGGTCCCCAGGTCCACTTCTACGGCTCTCTCCTCACACAAGGGTGTAAGTTTATTTCCCAGCCTTCTGTTTGATTTTACCAATACTTTTTCACCAACCTCGAAGACTCTATTCTGCCGGGATGCGTTCTCTCGGCTTCTTACGCTTTATATTTTTTCTCGGATTTTCATCTGTAAGTCCTCCGAGTTCGTCTGTACAACATCAGCTGGTCTTTTGTTAATGACCGAGTGAATTGATTTGTTGTACTTGGCAGTGGCTATTAAAATCAACTCTATGGTATCAGCTATGCCTTTGTCAATCTTAATGCATCTAGCGAGCTCTAGCAGGGTGCTGTAAAAGCGTTCAACCTGTCCGTTAGATACACTGTGTAAGGGTGGTGCATTTGCGATGCCAACCCCAAAGTGGTTAATCAGCATGGTTGAGATCGTATGAGAATTCAATGAAGGTTCATTGTCGCAATAGATCGTTTTGGCTTTTGGAAAATAGTTCATTAGCTGCAACAGTGCTGGTTTCAGGTCCTCAATTGTTCTAGAGGGACTGGATTGCACGACTGCGAACTTTGAGAATTTGTCGATGCACGTCAGAAAGTATTTCTTGTCCGTTGAGAAGATATCAATGTGTAACGTGTTCCCTGCATGGACGGGATCGGTGACTCGCCGATTTCCTGTTTTTTGGGGTGCCTATCATATTTGATCCTCGCGCAGGTCTTGCAGTTTTGGACAACTTCGTTGGCTAATTTAGTCATTTTAGGAAAATAATATTTGGAGAGCACCTGCTTGACATTCTCCTGTGCCGATCTGTTTTCATGCCAATTTTAATATTTTTTCCAGTTCTGGTTAACCGTGTTAGGTCATCGATAGCTTATTTCACTAGAAGTATAGCATTCTCCAACTTTTCCATACATTTTAAGCTAGAGCTCCACAAAGTTTGAAAAAATTGCAACAACTGAAGTTCTGACAACATAATTTAATTTTTAAAAAAATACACGCCTAAAAACTGAAAATAATTTTATCACTTTATCTTGAAGATGGAACTTTTACGATTCTAACAAGTTATTAAACTCAACATTCCGGCGGTAAATCTGTTTTGTAAGAGTTTTTCGAGCTTGCAAAAATGGTCAATTTTGGCCTTCAGCGGCTGTAAAGCATACAAATTAGTTATTATAGGTTTATTGCAGTTAGTCCCTCGCTGCAGTCCCGTTGCTGATCGCCGGTTTGGTCGATTTACGTTGGTATGATGATGGTGGTTCTGCGTAGCTCTTGTAGGTAGGTGGACGGTCGTCCGGTTCACGTTGATACGGGGATGGTGATTCCTTGTATCTCCTGTAGGTAGGTGGCCAGTTGTCCGACGGTCAGCTTTCGTCCACTGAAGAGCTATGACGATTACGCTGGAAGGGTAACTGCCCTCCGTTCACTACTGGCCTAGAGACTCAGTCAGTGTTCAAATAATAAATTGTTTAACGGCGGTTGCCGGAGTTTGTTTTGCGAGCGATGTGCTCTTTATTGGATTAAAATCAGAACTGAACTTAAGGGATTGACTTAAAGCTAACAGAGGCTCGCAGCGGCCACGCAAATATGCAGTGTTTGCCGTCTGCGCACGAGCATCCGGCTCATTGCATGGTCAGCAATTTGGCCGGATCGAAGTTGGCCACAGTTAACTACTCCCCCTTCTAAGGTAAGGCCGCCCTCGGCCGATCCTATTTCTGCAATTACTTCTCTTATTTGAATTGCGGATCTTTGGCATTTGGGTGTTGTCGATCTCATTTCTGAACTCCTTGATAAACTCCAAGTTTCGTTCACTCAAGCGGTGAAGGTACGGGAGGCTGAGAACATCTTGGTTGGCAGTAATGTTTAGTAGGGGGGAGCTTGCTGCCCCCGGAGTTCTCTTCTGGGCGTTAGCGTGGTTGATGAAGAGGGTTTCGTTTATCTCGGCCTTTACGTCGAAGGTGATGAGGTGTGTGCCATGTATCCAGACTTCTGTCCCGTTGTCCACCCGAACCTTGGCTGACCTGTCGTTGATGATAATAATCCCTTCATCAACGTATGTGATTGAGTGTAGGTCGCTCTGTTGTGTTCGGCAATGCGCCGAACTCTCTGACGCCAAACGGCAGAATGTGGCTCCCGGTGACATGGAGCAGTTTTTAATGGCGTGAATTTCTCCGCCGCATTCCGCTATGATGTTGTCTAGGATCTGCAGCATTGTCTCACTATGGGCGACTGGAAAAATGGTTATCTTTTTACATGCTAATTTTATTTTAGGAAATTTTATGATGGAGTGTAAAACGTTAACGGACTGTAGAATCTTCCCGTCGAAACGGACAAAAGATCCCCTATGGGAGTGTTGGTGGGTTCCTCAAGCCAAACTGATTTTAAGTCTTTGTGGTCTGGACTGACAATATTAATTTTGGCAAGGGTTATTGCAAGCATTAAATTCTGTAATTCCATCATCAGCATTCTGTTTCTAGCAAGTAGCGTCTCAAATAAGTGTCCAGTATCTACTTGTGATTTTTTGGCAGATCTCAGAATTTGATTAACGGTAGAGGTTAGCTGATTAATTTGATCTTTAACTTTAGTGTTTATTTGAATTTGCCTATTACTTGACTCAACTAACTTCATTTCGGTAAATCTGATTTTTTTTTAAATCGCCGGTGTCCCTGCTACGACCTTTAGCACTGATCCTAAGAATTCTAAACTCCTAGCTACTCGATAATGAATGACCAGCGACTCCAAGTCCTGGAGGTGGGCTGTATTTACGCTTAGAAGCTTCTTCATATAGAACAGTGGAAACATGCTGATCAAATTTTCTGTTTCCTCCACTACGCGCGCATATTCCGAGAGGTTCGCTGTATGAGTGACGAACGCGAACTCCTCCCACACTAGTATTTGGCCGTCAATATCGGGAATATACTTGGCTTGCGAATAATCAGTTATGTGAGGCGACGCCAAGGATAGGAGGAGATAAAATATGAGTCCGAACCTGTGGAATTGAACTTTAGCTATTTTTTTGCTCATAGAGAGGTATCCCACCACCAATGAAATAAATTTAAACTAAGAAGGATGCCGGTGGCAATGAAACTTATAGCTAGTAAGAATTTATGCAAAATGGCTTAAAGGCGTAATAAAAATGAATAAAGAAGGACATCGTTGGTTGTATCATTTAAGATTGTCCTTGTCGACCACCCTCCCCTTATTGAGGACCGTGGTCCCCAGGTCCACTTCTACGGCTCTCTCCTCACACAAGGGTGTAAGTTTATTTCCCAGCCTTCTGTTTGATTTTACCAATACTTTTTCACCAACCTCGAAGACTCTATTCTGCCGGGATGCGTTCTCTCGGCTTCTTACGCTTTATATTTTTTCTCGGATTTTCATCTGTAAGTCCTCCGAGTTCGTCTGTACAACATCAGCTGGTCTTTTGTTAATGACCGAGTGAATTGATCTGTTGTACTTGGCAGTGGCTATTAAAATCAACTCTATGGTATCAGCTATGCCTTTGTCAATCTTAATCTAGCGAGCTCTAGCAGGGTGCTGTGAAAGCGTTCAACCTGTCCGTTAGATACACTGTGTAAGGGTGGTGCATTTGCGATGCCAACCCCAAAGTGGTTAATCAGCATGGTTGAGATCGTATGAGAATTCAATGAAGGTTCATTGTCGCAATAGATCGTTTTTGCTTTTGGAAAATAGTTCATCTGCAACAGTGCTGGTTTCAGGTCCTCAATTGTTCTAGAGGGACTGGATTGCACGACTGCGAACTTTGAGAATTTGTCGATGCACGTCAGAAAGTATTTCTTGTCCGTTGAGAAGATATCAATGTGTAACGTGTTCCCTGCATGGACGGGATCGGTGACTCGCCGATTTCCTGTTTTTTGGGGTGCCTATCATATTTGATCCTCGCGCAGGTCTTGCAGTTTTTGACAACTTCGTTGGCTAATTTAGTCATTTTAGGAAAATAATATTTGGAGAGCACCTGCTTGACATTCTCCTGTGCCGATCTGTGTGCCCTGATGTGCTCGGCAGTAATGATTTCCCGTCTCTCCGCAATTGCGAAAACGGCTGTCACTCGGTTTTTGCAATGCCAGAATTTGGTGGCTGGGAATTGCCGGACCAATTTATCCTGTATCATTGCTAGCGTATGCAAATCGCAATGTATGGCATTTACGCCCTTGGGGACTATGGTGTCCGCGACTCCATGCACGTGAAGTCAATGTTGTGCCGTCTCTTATTTCCAAAGAGCACCAAGCTGCGTTTAGACGGAAAGCGTGCTTCCTCCAGAGTTATCTGGTTCTGAAAGCAATTCAACGGCTTCTCCGTTGCTTCGATGGTGTGTGTGAGCGAGACTTCACTGTGGATAGTGGCCGCACACGAATAAGCTTCTTCCGCCTCCACAACGTTAAGTTGCTGTCTGGAGAGGGCATCCGCGACGAGATTCTCCTTGCCGGGCTTATAAAACATTTTAGCGCCGGACTCGTCGATGCGAGCTTTCCATCATTTGATTTTCGCATTCGGATTGGATTTCGATACTGCGAATGTAAATGGCTGGTGGTCAGTATAGATGTTTATATCTTTTACTGCATATAAATAGTTTCGCAGCTTGGCCAGTGCCCAAATTATGGCTAAGAGTTCCCTTTCGTTTGTGGCGTAGTTGACCTCCCTGTCCTTCAATGTCCTTGAGATCATTGTTATTGGCCGACCCTCTTGGGTCAATACTGCGCCAATGCCCCATAGGCCGAGGCATCTGTCGTTAGATCAAACGCCTTTTTGTAGTCGGCGTATCTTAGCATCACGTCGTCGGACGCCAAGATATTTCGTAGTTTCTGGAACGCTTGTTGTTGCGCCTCAGAAAACTGAACCGGAAAGTTTCGTGACCTGTGTCTACTAACTGTTCCGTTTTCCCCCTTCAAGATGTCCGATATAGGCTTCGCTATTGCTGCAAAGTCCTTAATGAACCATCGATAATAGCTGGCTAGGCCTAGAAATGATCGTACCTCAAAAACACTTTTGGCTTCCGGAAATTCTTTTATAGCCTTTACCTTTTCTGGGTCTGTTGTGGCACCGTTACAAGTGACTATAAACCCAAGGAAACTTACACTTTTCTTAAAAAAGCTAGATTTTTCTACCGATACTCTCATGTTCGCATCGTACAGGCTCTTAAGAACCCAATCAACGTGCTTGATGTGAGAGTTTTCATCTTTTTAAAAAAATGATTACGTCGTCAACGTAAACATAGCAGAACTTGTTGATCTGTTCCCGTAGGATGTCGTCGATGGCCCTCTGAAAAATGCTGCCTGCATTTTTGAGGCCAAACGGTAATCTGCGGAATTCATATTTCCCCCCATTTACTGAGAAAGAAGTTTTTTCTCTGTCGCGTTCCGCGAGTATGATTTGGTGATAGCCAGACTTGAGGTCCAGCGTTGAGAAATATTTAGCATTAGCTAGGTTGCCTAATATCATGCTTATATTTGGCTTGGGATATTTGTCGGACACGGTTCTTTCGTTTGATTTGCAAAAGTCAATAACTAGTCGCATTTTTCGGTTTCCAAGCTCATCGGTCCCTTTTTTTATCCACAACTCATATCGGATTGTTGTAAGGGGATACCGACTTCTGAATTATCCCATTTTTAAGCAGATCCTCAATCTCTTTGTTGACGAAATCCGCTGCTCCCATGGGGTACGGGTATAACTTCGCGTATATGGGCTCCTCACTAACCGTTCTGATGGTAGCTACCACCGATGTGTTGTAAGGTAAAGTCTCATTAGGGTCTGCAAAAGCCTTTTTCCTGGTCTATAGCATTTCTAAGAACGCGTTTTTTGCCAATGGCGGTGCATCTGAGCAATCCACGTTGGTGAAGTTTACATCAGCGCACGTATGGAAATCAATCTGTTCTACTTCAGTGCCCCATTTTAAGTGGCCGGAAGCTAGGCAGAGTGCCTGTTTTAATAGGTCGAGGCCGATTATTCCATCAAAGGTAGTCAAGTCTAGTAATATGAAAAAGGTAGCCTTAAGATTGAATATTGAGACGAAGCATTTATTCGTGATAGTTGTACCCCCATGAATTGAATGAATGGTAAATGGGGAGTCTACTGGGCGAACGCCTTTTGTGAGGTCGGATGAAATTTTTCGATGCGCCCGTGTCGATAAGGAATCTCATGTTAGTCCCCGCTACTCTTCGTCTGATGACGGGCAGCAGGGATCTTCACCTAAAAAATGTATTATATCAGAGTCATACTCTGAGATGGTGTCATCATCGATTTTGACAGCTGAGCTGGAAGCTGCGGCGGTGTATTTTTCTTCAGTTTCGCCCGCGCTCTGCGCGACGTGGTTAACTCTCTGCCTTTTAATGGGGCCTGAACGATCGGACACGGCCGACTTCCTGTTTTGGTAAGCCGGTGCCTGAGGAGGCTTGTGCATTTTGGACATTGAAGGGTCAATATCCATGGGCTCAGAATTATTTTCACTGCGTCGAGCAGAGTGAACTTGAGCTTGGTGCTGCTTTGTGAAATAGGGATTTTTGGCAGCACCTGTTTGAAACTATTCTGAGGAGAGGTTTGTTGCGCCTTTGGATATTGTTTTTTATCCCTATCCTTCTGGGTTCTTGCAAATGAGGCCGCGAAGGAATACCTCTCGTGATTTGCCTCCACCTCCTGACCCAAATCAAGTGCTGTTGGCATGTCCTTTGGCTTCGCCGAGAAGAGGACATTTGTGAGGCTGCGTTTTAATCCCGATTTGAATACTCGAAGGGCATCATCCCGGAGTTTTTCGCACAGGACTCCGGCCGCCGAAGCGTCGTGCGACATGGTGGCCTTGTTTGTGAGGAGGGTCAGTTTTTTCTCCACCTCGTCATAATATTGCAGCAGTGAAAGATTTCCCTGCCTGAGGGTGCCCATCTCCTGCTCTATGACATGCATTGGGCGTTTATCACTAAATGTAAAATCTAGGCGACTTATGATCGCATCGAAATTGAGTACTGTTCCGAATGACGACAGTACCGCGTCGGCGGGTCCCCTAACCTTGCTTTTGATTATTATTACTGCCTGGTAGTGACGAGAGCTGCCATCGTATCGTCTAAAAATATGATAGGCCGCTACGGCCACCTGTCGCCAGGAGACGTATGTCTCCTCTGCTCCCGCGTATTCGGGCAAGCACTTTACGGCGTCCAGAGGCTCGTTACATTGAACGGTGTCCTCTATCTCTATAGCTTTCTATGTTCTTATTTGAGGGGTATGGGCTGGAGCTGACGTGGTGCTGACTGCCGCTACTCGCCCGGCCAATTCCTCAATTTGATTCCTAAGGGCTTGCTCCCTCAGCTGGCTTTGGGCGGTCTGTTCTGCAAGGGCATTGCTAACGACGGCCTGTATAACAGCTCGGAGCTGCTCGGGATCCATTTCTGTAGAGGGGGCTGGGGGCCTGAGTATTGGGGTTGAAGCTTGGAGCTGTCCCTCACTCTCGGAGGGAGTGAGTATTGTTTATTGTTTCTATATTCGAAAAACGGATTACTCATGGGCAGCCGGATCTAGTCGCAGAGAGATTCGCGCGCATAAGCCAAAGCGCTGCACAACAAAGACAAAGTCGAAAGACTTTGGGGTCAAATTTCCTTTTGATACGCGGGACAATAAAAACACCAACAACGTCTGCAGGGTGACAGAATGTGCGGCCGCTGCACAAAATTATATTTAGTATACAGTGAGAAAAAACGAAAAAAGACCTCTGAGATGGCCGGCAAAATAGCGATGCGCCGTTAAACAGAAAGAAAAATTTTGGGGCATAATTTTAACTAATAAATTTATTATGTTGTTAAAAAATTTCGCATTGAAAATTATAGCTTTTGTATTTTGTTTGTTTAAGATAACTTACCTAATAACTGTTAAATTATAAATTAGAAAATTATGAATACTGAGATTTTCCAAAAAAAAACTCACTTCACACTCGTTATTAATATATTTTAAATTTTTCGCTTTGTTGCTGTAGGGGACAGAATTCAATGCTTGTCCTCCTTGACACTGCAGTTACATAAATTTTTTTGAAGACATAAAAGTTATGGCCGAAGGGCCCACTTACATGCTTGGTGAATTCGTTTTTTCCAAAAAATTTTTTGATTTATCCAGTAGGTATCTAGCAACCACTTAGTTGAGCGCCAATTAGTAATTATAGGTTTATTGCAGTTAGTCCCTCGCTGCAGTCCCGTTGTTGATCACCGGTTTGGTCGATTTACGTTGGTATGAGGATGGTGGTTTTGCGTAGCTCTTGTAGGTAGGTGGACGGTCGTCCGGTTCACGTTGATACGGGGATGGTGATTCCTTGTATCTCCTGTAGGTAGGTGGCCGGTTGGCCGACGGTCAGCTTTCGTCTACTGAAGAGCTATGACGATTACGCTGGAAGGGAAACTGCCCTCCGTTCACTACTGGCCTAGAGACAAAGTTAGTGTTCAAATAATAAATTGTTTAACGGCGGTTGCCGGAGTTTGTTTTGCGAGCGATGTGCTCTTTATTGGATTAAAATCAGAACTGAACTTAAGGGATTGACTTAAAGGTAACAGAGGCTCGCAGCGGCCACGCAAATATGCAGTGTTTGCCGTCTGCGCACGAGCATCCGGCTCATTGCATGGTCAGCAATTTGGCCGGAGCGAAGTTGTTTACGTAAACTTTGGTCAACCACTTTAGTTCGGCTGGCCACAGTTAACTTGTAAACGAAGTTGCGGGTAATAAGAAAATGTATTTATGGGAGTCTGGGCGTTTGTTTTTAAAATAATCAATTTTAAGAACAGGAATTTTAAAAATATTTTAAATAGTTTAGCATCAGGAAGTTTACATATTAACGGGGAAAATTAATTAATTATAGAAAAATTGTTGATGTAATATACGCACGCAACAGGAACAATTAAGCAACCTTTTTTGCGTAACATTTTGGAATATTTCACTAGCTGGGGATAATTTTTTTATTTGCGGTTTATAATTTTTTTTGTGGAATATAAAGGAATTTAACGTATTTGTAAAATAAAGACGATCATGAAATGTGATTGAAAATCCAGTTCGATTGGGCCAAATGTTGAATTGATGGTGGCTTTTTTAGGATGATTGCAAAATACAAAAAAAAACAAGAGACAATAGAGTGTGGGTGGAGATATCTGGAGCTCTACGCTGCCAGAAATGAAAATACGACTACTTGTCATTAACAACAAGTTAACAAAGTAGTTTGGCTGAGTATATAACGCGGAAGATGTAGCATGATAATGGAGGCGAGGAATATCTAAAACAGAAACCTGAACAAGAGCGCTGCAGGTGCAGCGGTACACGTAAGAGCACCCGATTAGCTGCTTGCGGTCTTCTTCAAACATACGACCCCCATTGGAAGAGGTACGGTTCTTTATGACAATCGAGGTGATGCTGCAGCTGGCTCACTCTTTGTCAACTGCTTAGGTGGCCATCGCGGAGTTGAGTGACGTCAGACGCAGGATATCTTGTGCAGCATTTAGGAATCTCGCCAGCTTGGCATATATTTCTTACGCAAGAGTTCCCAGTTTGGCGTAATGTAGAGAGAAACCAGCGTGCAAGTGTTTCTCATGATAATATACGATAATAACCTTGGTAGCTGGATGATATTTGGGTAACAAATTCGGATGCCTAGCATCGTAGTCCAAATTTTCGTTTTAAAGCCTTCCACCAACTCGAAGTAATATATCGGAGCCGAAGTACGGGTTCCAAATTGATCTCTTCAACGGTAAGATGGCTTATTGAAGCTAATCATTTTGCTCTGCAATTCGAAATGCACCGATAAATTTACGCAAATACCCGATGAATTAAGAAATTACTATATAAATTAAGGAATTTGTAGTTGTTAGAAATGTCACTGCGAACGGCTCAAATTAACGCCGCCAAACGAACAGCTGACTGCCGCTAAAGCCTATGATTTGCCTAAGTTTTCCAGGCAAATCTCTGATCAACATTTGGCCCGCTGCTGTTCCTAATCTTTGTGAATTATTGGTGCACACATTTAATGTCTAAAATCAGTCAAAAAATCATTGGTAGTGTTTGGGACCAATGTTGCCAAAGACGATGAAAAAGGTACCAACACAACACGCTTTGCACAATAAGTAAATTAAAATGAGGGGTAAGAGGAACAAAAACACTTTAACACTTCTAACCATATAAAAACAAACCAAGAATAAGGTAAAATTTTCATTTGCACTGTAAGTTATCGCAAAGTATTTTAAAAGAATTAATTTCTGTTCTTGCGGAACTGAATCCGTCAGCCAAATGCTCGGCGAAAAGTTTCCGTAAGTTTTTGCGGAAGTTAACAGAGTTAAAAGAGGAAACTTTGATTCCGTGCAAATCTTTCGTAAGTGAAAATTGTAACAGGTCTGGGAAATTCGAATCCGTGCGACTTTAACAGGGCTGATAATCTCAGTATTGTTATGGTGGTTATTATAGACCTGACGCCGAATCGATAGGCTTTAGTGTCTCCATTGGTGTGCACGCCCCATAAGCTGCTATGATATCATCGCAGTATCCTTGCGACGGAAGCCAGCGGTTGCATTACGAATCGTAGAAATTTAAATTCTGGACGATCGACAACTGAGAGGTCAACTTCCGCATGACGAGAGAAGGGTCTTTGCCAGTGTGTCATACCAATTTATGTTAGAATTCCATAGGGTTTGCAAAACGATTTTGGATTTGGTAGCAGTTGGTGTTATTAAACCGAAAGGACCATTAAATTTCGCTATTGTTGACAATACAATTCGTTTTGTGGCTCAGTTACATAGAAGACATTTCCACGACTAGCCCAAACGCCTTGTAATAGCTGATAATAAAATTTGGTAAGCTTTTCCTTATTGAAATTAAACTTTACTTCGAGGGTACTTGATTCATTCGCACCCCATTTGCGAACTAAAAAGAAGCCTCGCGACAGAAGCTTTTCACCAGAGATAAAATCATCCACATAGAAATCTCTACAAACAAATTTTGCTCCAATTGAAAATTATTCCTTTTCATCAAAAGAGAGCTGATGCATGGCTCTTATAGCCAAGCAGCAGCTGGCTTGGTTCCATAAATCAACTTGTCTTTGGAGTTCTCTCTCCTAATGATAAACTAGAAAAAGTCATCTGTGTACAAATTACGAACGCAGCGTTACATCTTTTAGATATCTCCACAAAAAGCAACTTATAAAATCTAAAACGAAACAATTATTGAAGATTTTTTGGTTCTGCAAAAAGTAAGTCGTTTATAGCTCTACTTAAGATCATTTTACCATACCCGTCAAAGCGGACACGAAGCTTAGTGTATGTACGGAATAGTAAGAACACGCAAATAAAATTGTGGTGTTGCTGGATTCTTTGATGCAATAGACATATGTATATTGTTGAACGTTGATCCACTATAAACAGCTCAAATAAGTGGCCCAACGAAACGATAAAAAAAACTAAAACTATGTACGGTGCAAATATATTAAAATTGTAGTTTTTAAGATAGGGATAGAGGTTGAAATGCAAATTTGATTATATAGATTATTATAATTATTACAAAGAAAAGGAAAGGGTTCAGGGAATCCCATAAGGCTAAATGCCGCATTTAAAATAAATGCGATTTTTAAATGCGATTAAAAACCATTCGCCCCGAAAGTTTTCAGAAAAAATACTGGAAAATACCGATGTTTAACGATATTTTGTTCGTGCCACCACTACAACAGCTGATTTCTATAAGCAAGGTTGGCGCAATTTTTGATGTCTTTTGTATATGAAATCTATTTTGTATAAAAATGACTGAAACATAGAGCGCACGCTGCAAATTCTGCTCGCAGTACCACAATGCTTTACTGCTGGATCTCTGGCATAAAATTACTCCCACATATACGGGGATCCTTGCCTTTTTTAGAAACTGTGGTGGCCTTCATTGCAAACCCGTCATAACAACGCAATCAGCTTCTCTTCTTTGTCGTTCAAGTTGGCAAATGTCTCGGTCGCAATATGGATGTCCTGCTGAGCATTACAGAGTTTAGTAAACTCACTGATGTTCATTAATTTTAATTAATTTCTTTTGGATTTGCCAAAATTCAAAAGTAAACAAGCCCAGATCAGCTGTTCGTGCCACTCACATGTCGGAGTAGCATTAACTAAATGCTAATGCGCCAATGGAATCAGGCACATTTAAAAAGTCCACTAATGCGGCAATGGAATCAGGCTATAAATTAGTTTCCCATTTTTTTTTCATATCAATATTATAAGACAGTTCGATTTTCTTAGATATTTTATATAATATCAAACCAAATGGCGGAAAACTAGTCTGAAATTGTTAAAAGATAAATTAGACATGTGTTTTAGTTGGTTTTAGTTTATTATTTTACCGTTTATACATTTTGTTTAACAGAAATGAAAAAAAATTTATTTTTTACCTTATCATAATTGTAAGACACTTTTGGTTTTTTTTGGTTATGATGTAGGAAATAAGAAACTATAAATATAAAAATATATATACTATAAGAAAACAACATTTTAATAGTTTATGGCAGGCAGAACCTTGACAAATACCAACATCAAAAATTCGTTTTTTCATTGAATAAACTTTCAAATAAACTTGGCTCAAGTTGGCTCCATTCAGACAAAATAACTGTTTTAAGGTTCTGAACGCGCCCATACTTGGCATTATCTTTATAAACTCGCCTTGCTAGTACTCCCCAAATGATTTCTATAGGGTTTAGATCCCGAGAGCACGCTGTCCAGTCCATAACTTCGACAGAACAATCTCGCGAAAACTGTGTGGTTGGACGGCTCGTTTGGATTCGGGCATTGTTCTGCATCAAATATGGGAGCAGGCTATTGTTCAAGACCCGAATGTACTCACTGCTGTCCATCCTGGAGCTTGTGAAGTGTAAATTAAGAGTTTCAAGCTTATTAAAAGCGCCCCAAACTATGACTGATCCGCCTTTCTCCTTGAAAAATTAAGGGGCTCCTTCCTCAAATCTCGCCAATAATGTCTAAATCCATCTGGTCCATCGAGATTAAATTGTTTTTTATCCAAAAAAATTTCCTTTTATGAAAAAAAATGTTAAGGGTAATTTTAAAGATATATGTTAAATTGAATTTACTAAGTCCCAGTTAGTATCTAAATTGCGTCTAGCAAAACTAGTGCGAGCCATTTTATGACGCTTAGTAATTTGAGGTATTTGTTTTTAAATACCTCTGACAATATGTCCCGAGATTTTTAGAGTCCTTCAGACAGCCATTTGATTGACTTTTCGACGGCTGAGAGCAGCTAGCTGGGAGCACAACGCGTTAGAATTACTGGCTTTATGTAATATACGCCTTTTTTCGCAGTCAGAAAGTATTGGTTTTCGACCAGTGCTTCGTTTTTTACCATAATTATCTGGATTCTAGAGAAAATTTGTTGTAACGGTTCGACTTCTACCAATATTTCTAGATATTTGGCTCACATTCAAGCCGAGCAGAGAATAGGCCAGAATTGACCCTTTTATTGGTCTGTCAAGAGCATAGAGCGTTGTATTTTATGCAAAAAGTATTAAATTTTAATTACAATTGAATTTTAAGAAAAAAAAAATTGACACTGTTACGGCAACTTCACTTTTTGCAATGTGTCTTATAATTATGTAAAGGCAGAAACTAGGATAATTTCGTTATCTTGGTTGGAAATGTAACGGCCAAAAATAACAAGAAAGAAAGCAAACTTCGGCAAGCCGAAGTTCATATACCCTTGCAGCTATTGCAATAACTAAACATTTTTGAAAACATTAAAATTATAATTTACTTGCGTATATGTTTAAAAACATTGAACCTATGATGATTTCCAGTTCAATTATTAGATAGTTAGTTTATATATTTTTATTATTTCTTTGGGAGCTATATGATATAGTCGTCTGAATTTGATGAAATTTAAACTGTAATTCTAAAACCTTTATCCAAAGGTATATGTCGAACAACTAACAAAAAAATTAAAAAACACCAAAGTTATAATTTTTTAAAATTTTTTTTTCCGATTGTTCCTATGGGAGCTATATGATATAGTCGTCCGATCCGGCTCGATCCGACTTATATACTACCTGCAATAGAAAGACAACTTTTGGGAAAGTTTCATGCAGATAGCTTTAAAACTGAGAGACTAGTTTGCGTAGAAACGAACGGACAGACGGACAGACGGATAGACGGACATGGCTAGATCGACTCTCCTAGTGATGCTGATCAAGAATATATATACTTCATAGGGTCGGAGATGTCTCCTTCACTGCGTTTCAAACTTCTGACTGAAACTATAATACCTTCTGCAAGGGTATAAAAAGTAACGGTACGTTATGGACAAGCACTGCATTTACTTTCGTCATAAATTTTTGGTAAGCCTCTAGTTTAAGGAATCTACAATTTTTCAGGATTTCAATAAGCATTTTGCAGATGTCTTATAATTGTGATATGCACTGTAGTTTCATATACCATATACCCTAAGTTGATGTACTCCTGTAGAAATGCCGAGTACTGAGTTTTTAGGGCGGTGTGTCTATCTAGTTTAGCATCCAAACTTTTTAAACGACGCGTCTTCTGCTTTAATTTGATATTTTAAATTGACGCGTAAATAAAGCTTATATACGTGCCAATAGTATAAATATAGCATTAATATGAAATTATTTAGCTGCAGAAAAAATTTAAAGCTGATATCTCTAATGGAAGTATTTTTGGTCGCCTTCTTCATACAGGCCCGTCCACTGTGCGACGATGAGCAAGCTAGTCGGATTCAACTAAAAATTCGAATCCAAAAGTGAACAACATATATTGACCATTCCCAAGCTTAATGCAGTTTTCCTGCTTTGGCTTTGCTGAAGTGAAGTCCTTTAGTTCCCAAAATCGCTTAACTACTGCAGCAAGTTTGTCATCTTCTGAATGATCAGTAGTATCCTTAGCATTTGCAGCTAAAACAGAATTATGATTCGGCATACTCGAAACCATCCAACCAAATTTGGGATTCTGAAGTGTTAAAAACGTGCTGTCGAAATGAATTCAATACGGTCACAGTTATTTCGAAAAACAGATTGATTGGTTAAAATCAATCCAAAACTCCCCTTGACGAGCTTAATATAACGTGATGATTGCACCTTCAATTTCAAAAACTTCTGATATCAGATTTTGTGACGATTATTATTTATTTTACCAAAAAAAATTACTTTATTTTTATTCAATTAGTTTTGTAATCGGCACGCCGAATTGAGACTGAAATGTAACAAAGATGATTTTATTGTGCAGCTCTGTACCGATTACGAAACTTTATTAAATCTACAAAGCAGTTCACTGTTTACAATAGTTAGATATTTCTTATTTCTGAGTACACAGAAATACTTTAAAAGTCCTAGTGCTCGAAATTAATGTAACAGATTAATAAAAATTGTTTTAATTATAAAAGTTAAATTTTAAAAATGTTTTCCTTACAATTTTTAACATTTTGAATTTGTAAACTATTTTAAAAATTTTCCAATGTATATGAACTTTTTCTTCATTAAAATATAGTTGTCGGTAAAATTAGGTTAGTTGTTTTTACCTTTTAAAAATTAATTTAAGAAAAAAGATTTATTTAATTTGTATTTTACTTGGACACCATATTTTACGCAGACATTGAAAAAACCGAAGAACACAGTTCTGAAAAACTTATTTTTGTCTATTACACCATTGATCATGCTTCCATTACAAAATGCTCTAATACCAATTATTTTTAATCGAATTGGCTTGCATAGAGTTTTGCTTATTCAAATAAGCATAAAATGCTAATTAAAAAGATCTGAAATCGAGAAAATGTGTTATAAACCATTAGTTGCGTTATCTCAAAAGCTATAAGAACTCGAAAATAAAAATATCTATAATGGCGTTTTCAAATAAAAACCGAATTTTGGCTATAATTCCGCAATTATTCTACTTGAAGAATATATGTCAAAACAAGAAAGGAAGCAAACTTCGGCAAGCCGAAGTTCATATACCCTTGCAGCTATTGCAAAAATTAAATATTCTTGAAAACATTAAAATTATGATTGACGCGTGTATGTTTACATTGAAGCTATTTAAAGCTTATTTGATTGTTCCTATGGCAGCTATTTGATATCGTTTTTCGATTTTAATAAAATTAAAAGCGTAATTCTGAACTGTCAAATTATTAATTAATCATAAAGAATTTCTAAAAATAATATACAAAATAATAAAATTTAAATAAAAAAAAAATTTTTTTTATTATTTTTATTGTTTCCATGGGAGCTTTAAGCTATAGTCGTCCGATTTTGATTAAACTTAAACCGTAATTCTGAAATATTTAACCATCAAAATATCAAAAAGTAGCACAACAAAAGTTTTTCGGCTCGAGCTGCTTATTATTGTAAAATTGGTTTCCGCATCCTAAAACATCTCTTTTGATACGTACAAACGAAACAACAAAAGGACAAAAGTTTCAATTCAAAAATGCCCTCTAAATCATGTTTATTGAAAATTTTGTGAACGAAGTATCGGATTGAGATGATGAAGTGTCGTTGTATACGTATTTAAGGCCCAATTACAACCATGCCATAGACAGACTTTTTGCACCACCAGCCCCCCAACAGCTTCAATATCTAAAACTCTTATTCTTAAGACTCGAAAATAAAAAGAATTCTATACTGGCGTTTTCAAAAAATCGCTCAAATGTTCCGTTATTCCGTTATTATGTATTTTACTTGAAGAAAATATATGATGGAAACGTACACAGCCGTTTAAAATACTCTTTAAACGATATAGCACGTAACCGTAGCCTTAGTCGTTTGGAAGTTGTGGGCGTCTGAAATCAACCTTTTGTTTTATCCGTTTTCCCGCTAAAATAGCGTGTTGCATAGCAAAAGTTTTTCGCGTATATAAAGCCAGAATACAACCATTCAATAGAAGTAAGACTGCTGCACCGGCCCCAACAGCTCCAGTATAAGACTACATTTTTTTTCGCACTTTCACCCCCATTTCTCCGAAACCAAATGAAATACGAAATACGGGTGACAATCAGTGATACTGTGAGCTTTCATCCCGTGTTTGCCCAATTAACATCAGTTTGATAGTTATTTTTAAAGCGCTTCTGATGACTGAGGTAAATTTAAGAAGATTTGTAGTCGTTGACCTTCGTTTCATAAAGACATGCTAAGTTGGGGACATTGCTGAGCTGCATTGGTGCTGTAGTTGAGCGGTAATAAGCTGTTCAGAAAGCTTGGGCATGACAGTAGGAAAGTGCCAGCACCCGAAGGAGTGCATGTACGCGAACCAGTCAGCAAGTGAGCAAATCGGCTTTCTCGGAGTGCTGCAATTGTGCTGTAAGACACAAAAGCTTAGCATTGCTTTAATTTAATCAATCCAACTTAGCTGTGAAATGTGTTCTTGTTAATCTTGCTTCTAAAAATCAGCTGTTATACTGCCAAACCGAAATAATAAGCTCAATTGCAACTTCTATATAATTACTCATTGTTAAGTTGTAGTAGTTCTTCAGTTTCAGGGAAAATATATTTTTGGTGTTAGGGTCTGATTCTATTGTAAGATGTTTTCTATGTTATGCTTTTCTCTAACGATAATTACATAATGGTAAATACAGTAGCTTTGAAAGGTCTGCCCAATTTTTACTTGTTGTGCACGCTAAGTAGGTGCATTCAAATCACCGCTTCTCCTCAAGTCTCCGCTCCTATTTTCAATATCAAAGTCACCGCTCCGCTGTGAAGCGCTTTAGCTTATTTAATATTATACTAATTAACAATATACACCCGCACGTCGCGCAATACACATGCAAAATTCTCGAGTTCCTATTTCCCCCCAACATTTGATACAATCAAACCGGATTTTAATATTAGTTTTCATATCTTTCTACATTTATTTTAAATCCATTATATTAAAATTTTTATTAAATTCCACAAAAGTTATCGCCCAGCCACTGTGAAATATATTGATATTTAACTGTTCCCCAAAAATTGTTTATACCCTTGCAGAGGGTATTATAATTTCAGTCAGAAGTTTGCAACGCAGTGAAGGAGACATCTCCGACCCTATAAAGTATATATATTCTTGATCAGCATCACTAGGCGAGTCGATCTAGCCATGTCCGTCTGTCCGTCTGTCCGTCCGTCTGTCCGTCTGTCAGTCTGTCCGTCTGTCCGTCTGTCCGTCCGTTTATATGCAAACTAGTCTCTCAGTTTTAAAGCTATCTGCATGAAACTTTCCCAAAAGTTGTCTTTCTATTGCAGGTAGTATATAAGTCGGAACGAGCCGGATCGGACGACTATAGCATATAGCTCCCATAGGAACAATCGGAAAAATAAATGAAAAAAAATTATAACTTTGCTGTTTTTTAATTTTTTGTTTAGTTCTTCGACATTTAGTAATGGTTAAACATTTCCGATTTACGGTTTAAATTTCATCAAAATCGGACGACTATAGCATATAGCTCCCATAGGAACAATCGGAAAAATAAATGAAAAATATTATAACTTTGCTGTTTTTCAATTTTTTGTTTAGTTCTTCGACATTTAGTAATAGTTACATATTTCCGATTTACAGTTTAAATTTCATCAAAGTCGGACGACTATATAATATAGCTCCCATAGGAACAATCGGAAAAATAAATGAAAAAAAATTTTAACTTTTCTGTTTTTTATTTTTTTTGTTTAGTTCTTCGACATTTAGTAATGGTTAAATATTTCCGATTTACGGTTTAAATTTCATCAAAGTCGGACGACTATATCATATAGCTCTCATAGGAACAATCGGAAAAATAAATGAAAAAAATTATAACTTTTCTGTTTTTTAATTTTTTGTGTAGTTCTTCGACATATAGCAATGGTTAAATATTTCAGAATTATGGTTTAAATTTTATCAAAATCGGACGTCTATATCATATAGCTCCCTCAGAAATAATAAAAATATATAAAATAACTATCAAACAATTGAGCTGCAAATCATCATAGCTTCAATGTTTTTAAACATATACGAAAGTAAATCATAATTTTAATGTTTTCAAAAATGTTTAATTCTTGCAATAGCTGCAAGGGTATATGAACTTCGGCTTGCCGAAGTTTGCTTTCTTTCTTGTTTTTTTTTAATTTTTCCTTCACATTTTCCCATTAAAAACCAACTTTCCTGAAGCTAAACAATATAACAAATACTATTTCTTTAATTGTGCATTTTAATTTCAATTCCCCAGCCATAATCACATATTCTAATTATCCGCAACCACTCTGTACTGTGCTACAAATTATCGCACGGTGGTTCAATGTCTCACAATAAAATTTGCTTTCCGATAAAGAAAATAAATTTCCAATAATTACCGATTAATTCCAAACGGTCATCAAATTCGTTTCCCATAAATAAATACATAATTTTTTGAGTCCATATTACAATATTTGTGTATCGAATTTTTTTGATAAACAAAATCCGTAAATTTAATTTAGTTCGTAAAATTTAAATTCATCCACAGATTTAAGTGTAAACGTAAATCCTTACGAATTTCGATTTCCTAAATTAATATATATATATATATATGTCGGATGTTTAGTTTTGTTTTCGTGGTTTTACGTTATTAACATAAGAATTAATAGGAAAAGCTGATTTACTGAGAGTTACATGTTTACTTAGAATTAAAGCTAATGTTATGATTGCCACTCGTTGCTTTTTATTCCTCCCTCCACATTCCTTTCTTTATATGGGTTTCTGTGTAGAAGTGTTGCGTTAAGCCTAACGGAGGTCTGCGATGTGCAAATGAGACGGCCATATTTGGCAAAGTATGTAATCAAGAGGATGTTAGCCAATTTTGGCTGTATATATCAATCAGAACAGTCTCGATCGAGGTGCTGTCACGAAATGTCACAGCCGAGAAAGCATCCGATTTTTAAATTCAATTCAGCACAAAAAGACAAAAAAAAAGTTTTAAAAAAACAATTTTCACCGCGGGGATAATTCCAATTCTAGTGAAAACCATACGTCTACGCCAAGGAGACGTATTTTAATTTCTGGCGGTGTAGAGCGGAAGTTCCCCCAGATGTCTCTATACACTGTCCCTTCGCTCTCCCGCTCCAACTCTCCCCCCAAGTCTCCGCTTTGCTGTGGAGCGCTTTAGTTTATTTAACTTAAGTAAGTTCCTATTTTAAAGTGTAATAATAAACGTCGCGCAACACACTTCCAAATTTCTCGAGTTCTTATTGTTTTCGCTTCCCACGTGGGAAACCAGCGTAAAGAAGTCACCATCACACTAAAAATTGTCAATTGTTCTTTATGTTCATAATTAGTGTAAAGGACAAGGGACGAGGAAGAAGCATCCAATTGTGAGGCACCTTTTGTCGAAATTAGCTCACCGTAATTGGGCGGTGTGGTTAGTAAGCTGTATGGGAAAATCATTGGATATATCTTGTCCGTCTACCTTCGCTGTCCTCAATCTCCCGAAGTAGCTTTCTCGAGAGTTTGATCGAAATACGATCTTCAGCGCGTAGCGGTTACTGATCACCCTGTTGTCAATGTTCGTCAAATCATTGTTAGCATTCCTCACCAACTTCACTTGTTACACCAGCACCAAGTTTTTTTTATTGATATCCCACCATAATCTCATCCTGGCTTTGACACCGTTTGAGGCGACACACTTTGCTTCGACCATGATCTTTTACGCTTGATGTGCTCATGTGTGATTCATTTTCAATCGCCAGTGACCAGAAAAGTCTAGTTTATTACAGTTCAGTAAAGATTCGCAGATTGAGACGAGGTCCAAAAGGTTATGTTGAGATAACTAATGTGGCACGTATACATAGAGTTTTTTTGTCATCTTTTTCATCTCCTAATGCATTTAGACGGTTTCTCTGCTTAGTTTGAGCTCCTCTGGCCAGGAAGACTTATTCTCAAATCGAGAATACTTAAACTGAAAAAACTTCTTGATTTTGGTAATTTCGCTCTCGATCTACTACTGAGCACGGAAATTCTGAAATCAAGACTGTTTAGAACGGTTTTTTTTTTCTCAGTGTACAGTTGAGCACGGAAAAACTGAAATCGAGTCTGTATATAACCTTTTTTTTTCCAAGTACCGCATTTCAGTAACTTTTTGAATTGCTCATTCTTTTTATTTTGAATACATTTTACATTCGATAGTAAACTAAAATTGTTATTAGGTTTTTTTTTTATAACTAACAAGTAGCTCTTACGACATTAAGCGAAGCTTGTGCCCTCTTCCCATCGGGGCGTAAAAACAAGATCGCGAGAGTTGAAAGAAAAGGGCCAGTAAAAGAACGGAGAGACTAATTAAAAATATATACCAAACTAGAAATGCAACTAATTATACAAGATACGTGTTATGTAAGATAAGAATAATGTTTTTTAAATTTGTAAAGTGCCAGTAGTAGAAATAATCTCAGTTATTATAGTCATTACATAACACTCTAAGTGGTTCATACATATCATATTTTGATCTTCAATGTTTCAAAATAAGAGGAATATAGTTCCTATTGATACAATTAGGCTCTGAGAAATATAGGTGGCCCAGTTGTACATTACTTTCCACATCCCACTGAATAAGTTTACGCATAAAAAAAATAAAAAGCATCGTTCTACGATTAGCTAAAGATGGTAAATTTATTAGAAGAAGTCTACTAGAGTAAGATGGTCAGATTAAAATTGCATCCCAGTTAACGCCCCGTAGAGCAAATAGTAAAAAATTATTTTGCACAGACTCTCCGGTCTATATGTACTCTATATTGGGGACTTTAAACTGGAGAGCAATACTCCAGAATTGGACGAACTAAAGTAATAAACGAAGTCTTTGTGAAATATATATCATCAAATTGCTTAGACCACCTTTTTATAAATCCATGCACTCCTCTGGCTTTATTTACCATGGATGTAATATGTTCAGAAAACTTAAGTTTTGGGTCCAAATAGACGAAAAGGTCATCAATTCAAATTTTAATCAACTTACAACCACCCAAAGTATACGTGTCACACTGGATTGGCCCGATAGAATGAAATTATTCAGCATTTAGCGCCTTTTAAGTTTAAAAGATTTTCACAACACCATGTTTGAATGGCGCCAAGATCCGTTGACAAGTCTGAACTGCGGAAAATATCGCAATATTGCAGGCATTACTTAACGTCATCTTCGTACATAAGGACGCGCGACTTTCTCAAGACTAAAGGTAAATCGTTAATAAATAATGTTAAAGAAGTGGGCCAAGGTTTCCCTGTGGAACTCCTGAAGTAACTTGGATCAGCTTAGAGACCGAGCTTTTAAAAAGGACTTGTTGTGTCCTACCACTCCACTCGAAATCCTTCTAAGAAAATCGTTTGAAAACCCTAATAAATCTAACTTCCGTACAAGAAGCGAATGATTTACGGAGTCAAATGCCTTGCTAAAATCCTTGTTATTCCTAAAGCCATTTATAACAAACGGTGTTAGCTCCAAAAGGTGGTATATCAGCGTGTTTTAAATCCACTCTGACATATAATCGATCTACAAAGATGTTGCAAATGGGGGGTAATAACGTTTTCGAAAAGTTGGGGATAGCAGACAACTTGGAGATACCTCTATAATTGCTAGTATTTGATTTATTTCCCTTTTTGTGAAGGGGAATAAGAAATGATTCCAAATAGGTGGAATTTCAGTAGTTTCTAAGGTTAGGGTAATCTATTTGTGAAGTGGTCTGGACAGGGTCTTTTCGCAGTATCCAAGCACACAGCTAGGAACCCCGCAGGACCCGGTGAGTAGACTGGTTTTACACTTTGCGGATCTTGAAGTAGGGAGCTTTCACTCACACTCGGACAAAAGATTAAGTAAGACTTCGACATTCCTTCTGAATAAGACTGATTAGGACAGGAGGTAGATGAACTAGTCGTTTGGATTAACTGCGCAAGAAGTTCGGCAATTGTCTCATCACTGTTTGCCGTTTGCAAATGATAGCGATGCTGGGTATGAGGCGGATTTACGCTTAGTTAACAACATAATAAAACTGTTTTGGATCTTTTGAAAACTGGACCCCACAACGAGTTAAACAAGCTCTATAACACTACGCGCTAAGCACGCCCAGCACTTATGTATTTGAAACATAATTTTTTTTGTTTCTGTGATTCTTATTCATTTACGACCTTATTAATTTACGTTCCCCAATCTTCTCAGTGTAAAATTTTCAATTTTAGCGCGGTAAATGATAGAAAACTTAATATTATATAAAAATTATACTACAAAAATTTGTGTTTAATCACCAACATTTCTAATATAATGTATAATTCATTTAGATTGGACGCCTATATCCTCAAGCCGTTTATTTTCCCATTCGGACTTTATATTTGACTTTAAAAATAGAGCAACGAGAGAAGCACAAAACTGCGGAACAAGCTGGGAAAATTTCTTGCTCGGTGAGTAAAAGGTTTTTTATATGCCTATATCTGCCACATTTTTTGGAACTTTTCCACCGAAGATTAAACCCTAAATTAAATCTCGATCCCCTAGAAATCTTTTTTAGTCGCATTTAAAACACTTCGTACATTGCAAGATGGTAATATAAAATAAACTCTTTAATAAAAAAAATGTTTAAAATTTTATTTTCTGAATAAAATAAAAATGACAGCGATTTTGATTCAATTATAAATTACCAAATTGTTGAACATTGCATGTGACGCATAACATTAAATAACTTAGATAATATTTCACTCACAATGGTGTTTGGTATCTCAAACGATAGCACAAAGGCGCACAAGCATGCAAAAAATGTACACACAAACATTATTTTGTAATTTTACAAAACTGCTAGCCATTTAAAATGCCTTGGGAAAATAGGTACTTATGTCTACCTCAAAATCCATAACATATTCTTAAAAATAATATATTTAGATTAATAAAAATTTTTGCGTTTTATTGAAAACATTTTCATAGGTTTTGCCTCCCATTTATATGCTCTTGCAGAGATTATTATAATTTCTGTGAGCAGTTTGCAACGCCGTGAAGGATACTTTTCAGACCCTATGAAGTATATATATTCCTGATCAGCATCACTAGGGGAGTCCATCTTGCTGTGTCCGTCCGTTTCTTCGCAAGCTATATGGATGAAACTTTCCGAAAAGTTGTGTATATGATGTATTCTATGAAAAGCTTGTAACAGATAGAAGGAAGCGTTGACCTTATAAAGTATATATTATGTTGTCAAAAAAGTCTTGCGGTACCAACCAACTAGCTAAGGTGCTGAAAGCGCGTAGTTCTTGTTTTATTCGTAGCATCAGGTCATTTCACGCGCTAACACGTGTTTGATTGAGTCTTTTAAGTCGTTCGTGAGTTATAGTGTCGCAATCATGGAGCAAAATAAAGAGAAAATACGGCATATTCTACAGTACTTCTACTATAAAGGCAAAATGCATCTCAAGCCGCCAATAAAACCATTTGAAGAAGCTTGGAGTCACTAAGAACCTCGATGTATGGGTGCCACACACACGTATCGACGCATGCGAATCGCTTCTAAATCGCAACAAAATCGACCCGTTTTTGAAGCGTATGGTGACTGGCGATGAAAAGTGGGTCACTTACGTTAACGTAAGGCGCAAACGGTCGTGGTCGAAAAGCAATGAAGAGGCCCAGACGGTGGCCATGCCTGGATTGACGGCCAGGGAGGTTCTTCTGTGTGTTTGGTGGGATTGGTAGGGAATAATCCACTATGAGCTGCTCCCCTATGGCCAAACGCTCAATTCGCACCTGTACTGCCAACAACTGGACCGCTTGAAGGCAGCACTCATGCAGAAGAGGCCCTCTTTGATCAACAGAGGTCTTCCATCAGGACAACGCCAGGCCACACACGCGCCAGCAGCTCCGGGAGCTCGGATGAGAGGTTCTTTTGCATCCGCCGTATAGTCCGGATCTCGCACCAAGTGATTACCTGTTTCCGTCCATGGCGAACGCGCTTGGTAGTCTGAAGTTGGCCACAATAGAGTCCTGTGAAAATTGGCTCTCCGATTTTTTGCCAGTAGGGAAGCGAGCTTCTATGAGAGAGGCATTACGCGTCATCGAACAAAACGGCGCATATTTGACTCTAATCGCATTATTGTAACCAATTTTATGAACAATTGAAAATTCAATAAAAACACCGCAAGACTTTTTTGACAACCTAATATTCTTGATCAGGATCAATACAGTCAATCTAACCATATCCGTCTGACTGTCTGACTGTGTACGTTGAGATCTCGGGATTATCATGCAGCTCATTTCAAACTGAGCTAATTCATGAGCAAGTTGAGTAACAGGTTGGTCTATGGTGTGGTCTATGACTTGCACTTTATTGATAACACTGACAAAGGGTATTTTGATTTCTTTCAGAAGTGTCGGTGAAGGACACATTTCCGTCTGTCCGTCCGTTTCTACGCAAACTAATTGTCTTTCTATTGCAGGTATATAAGTCGGAACGAGCCGGATCGGAGGACTATATTATATAGCTCGCATAGGAACATCCGGGTGAAAAAAATGAAATAAAATATAACTATGCTGGTTTTTAATTTTTTATAGTTCTTCAATATTTAGTGATGATTTATTATTTTAGAATTACGGTTTAAATTTGATGAAAATTGGACGACTGTATCATTTAGCTCCCATAGGAACAATCGGAATATTACAAAAAATATTAAAACAATTGTAAATTCTCATATTTTCAATATTGTTTGTAATTCTTTTGGACATATGAATGATTAAGTAATTCAGAATTATTCTTTTATTTTTATTAAAATCGGAACACGATATCATATAGCTGTCATAGGAGCGAGCGAATAAGTTAAATGAAAATCATCATAGCTTCAATGGGTTCTCATATATTTCGAAATTTATATTTTTTAAAGATTGTTTGAGCTCAATCTCAAAGCAACAATTCCCAAGAAATGGTCGTGGAATATAATGCCCGCTATTGTAAAAGATAAAAAAAACACGACTGTTGATATTACTGTCTAGGCTTGATGCGTTCTGATCATCGACTGACCGCCCTACAAATTTTCGTTTTTTTCTACCCGTTTGCCAACGTTAACTTTCTGTAGCCGATTGCCTTACATGATTTTGGATTTAAAAAAGTATAAGTGAAAGTCTTAGAAACTGATGTTAAAAAAAAAAAACGCGCTGCCACCGGTCGAGTTAACGTATATTTGCATGATCACCTACCAATGAAGTTCCAGTGATCTTGGACAACGTCATCTGAAATAGGTGCGATTGGCCTTGAATTTAATATCGCCTCCAATTCAGTGAATACAGTGGTTTGCTCAGCCATATTGTTTACTAATAATGATTTGGCTTATTGGGTATAAAACAAAATTGAAATCCCTTTGCTGCACTAAGCACGAACAATTTTGCAGTGAGTCTTGATTCAGTTATTTCCTTTTGAATTTCTCGAGTTTCGCTACGCCTCCCGTAATGTTTGTAGCGTTGTCGCAGTAAATGCGTCGAGCTACGAATCTTTGAATGCATGCTAGAATTGTATTAGTAGACAAATCAGATACTACTTCTATGTGCATTGCTTCCGATGCGAAACACACAAAGACAGCAGCATCAATTTTGTATGGCGATTTTCTTCGTAATCTGTACTACGCCAATAAAATCGACACACGTATCCAGAAGTGGGCGATGGCCACGAAGGCGAAGCAGGAATATTTCTCATAACTTGCTGCAGTAGCCTTGCTTTGTAAGGAAAACAGTGAGTGCATTCGTAAACGACCTTCTTTGCTAACTATTTTGCATAATCGATCCAAAACTTTGTCGTACTAAGGATACTTAAACCTTAGGTCCTGCGTGAAGACTGAAAATTACTTTTTCAAACTTCATTTGCGTAATAAAGCGAATTCATCGCTGTACGCCTATTGTTGAATATGAGCAACTACTCCAAAACGATTCGAGTTAGACGAATACCGATATATGAACCACTTAATCTACCTTCAACTTGAGACTGGATACTAAGCCATTGTACACTCGATACACGTAGGAAATGATGCGAAGCGAGCGAATGTATCATGAAGATGTTCCTCGTTGTTGCATATAACCATTGCGTTCTTTGTTACTTCTATCGGTGAGGGCAGTGAACGCTTAAGTACCGCAACAAAGCAATTCAGCTGCGTTGCGTGCAACCCCATCCAATGCGAAGTAAATTCCATCAATAAATTGTGTTAATTTATGCTGAAATTTTCGAAATGTTCTATTTAACAAGACCGCTGCACATAATTCTAAGATGCTCTAGCCCTTGCGATCAACATGTTGACCAACATCTCTCCTTCATCTTGCATACGGATATAGTTGCAACAGCCATATGCTCTTTCGGACGCATCTGCGAAGCCGTGAATTTGACCCTTGTATCGGGGAGAGGTGCATACAAACATTGGTATTGACAGATTTTTCAAGTCGTTTAGATATATAAAAAGCTCTTTCAAGAGTTACTGTAAGTCGTCGGTAATAGGTTAATCCCAAGCAAGCCGTTTCAGCACAAGAAACATTTCACATCGAATTACAATTGGTCTGATCAGTCAGGGAATCAAACACCGTTGCTATCGTAGAAAGTATTGATCGTCTTGTTGCTCTTAAATCAGGTAAAAACTCAAACCGAAAAATGATATTGTTGGGTCTAGGTTGCTTAGCGTTGCAGTGAGTTCTTCAAATAATTTCAACGAGTTGCTACATTTTTTCATTGTAAGATCGGCACTCTCCAGTAAGGCAGTGATCTGCGTCTTCTTGGTTTGTAGTTCCTCGATCTGTCGTCTCCGGCTAGCCAGTCATCAACGTACAGATCAGACCGTGTTGTGGCTGTACCGATTGGAAACTGTGATTGAAATAGATCATATTTGTATAACGTTGGCTGCAAATAGCCAAAAACGAAGCAGTAGATAAGCCATATGTAACCGTAGTAGCCATAAAAGTATTAGTTGAAACCTTCTGTCCCTTTCAACTACAATAAATTGTCTATACATTTTTGTGATGTCTCCTGATAATGCCTTGTTGTTTAGCCGGAAAGACAAAACTGTTGTGACTACATTTTGTTGGATAGTTGGTCCCACGAGAAGTATATCGTTTAACAATGTGCCTGAAGTTGTTTTTGCTAATGCGTCAAAAACGACACGCAGTTTAGTTGTGAGGCCCTGTGGCTCCATAACACAGTGATGTGGGATATAATAATGTGGCATGCTTCTATCTACTTTGCGAAATGGCGACATGTGGCCTTGCGAAATATACTCATTTACAAAATCTACGGATGCCTTTTTTTAATATATCGTCTCGATCAAAGCGTTTCTTAAGAGTGGAAAATCGGGTTTGAGCGATTACGAACGATATTCCACGACTAGCGGTGGATTCTTTGAATGAAAGTCGCACCTCTATACGACTTTTACTATACAGTTTTAACAAAACGCTCTTCACAAAGGGATTTCTCTACAGCTAATGTGGGTGGCGAGACTTCGTATTCTTAATTTTTAATGCAACAAGGGTTGGCGGTTCTTGAACCAGAATGAATTGGCATTATGGGTACGATATTACATTGTTTGCCTCATCCATTGACCAATTCATTGAAGCTCAGAGACAGAGATAAATATATGGATACTGCTTGAGATTTTTTTGGTTATAAAATCACGGTCAGACTGCCCTTTTAACGTTAAATTCAAACTTTATGGTTTTGTTTATAATATTGTGTTTATCCCGCTAATTTAAACTTTTAAAGTTTTTCAGTTGTTACCTTTTAATGGTAAAAAATATTTCGTATACAATTGGGCCTAGATTTTTCATTTCGTTTTGTCGACAACTTCAATAAAGGAATGGTATTTTTATACCAAACCGGTTCATATTTTTTACTATCGGGTATCGGTTCTGACAATTTTCCTCATTCATTGCTCATTGGAATCGTCATAGGTTGTCTTGCTCACACTTACGTAAAATCGTATAGCTAAAACAAAAAATGAGCAATGAATGAGGCCAACAATGTAGTCTCATATGCCACCAATGATCCAGCCGAATTCCGTATTGATCGAGCTGGGCATGCGAAGCCCAACTGAACACTTGCCAACCGGGATAGCATTGAAAAAACCTTCGGTATTGATAAGAATGCCAATCTGTTTTTGCTCGTGAAAATGACGGTCAGCCAGAACCACTCCTTCAGAAGAACTCCTTCATTGAGTAATATATATGAATTCTTGAGAATGAGTTGTGCAAATTGTGTTTATTACCGCAAATGTTGAAGCCCATTCGAAACTTGAAATGCGTGATTTAATAGTAGCGAAAACGTTGAAATGAATCTGCTACACCGCTGACGGCTTGTGCTACGCGAGATCTATCCAACTGCAGGCGTTTAGCAATTTTATTTCTGTTATAAGGTTGACTTCAGAACAGGAATCTAACAAAGCACGAACTAGATGATAGTCGCCGTGTTTGCTTTTCATAAAAACTATGGCGGTCGCCAACAAGAAATCGGACTCTATGAATTCCAGTCTTTGATCGAGGCTTTACAAAGAAAAATTTTACAATTGGAAATAAAATGATCGGATTAGTCGCAAAAGATGCAAGTAGATTGAGAGGTCTCGGCTTTAACAACTGGCTATGATTGTCCTTTCCTGAATTCTCTGACGACATTCTAAAAATTGGCAACGAAGTGTTAACATTTTGCAGCAACTATCCCATTCTGGCAATTGATCGAATATTTGCTTCTCGTCTAAACTCAGCCACGTTTCTGGATCAAATTTTGATAAAACGAAATGAATCATAATTGCGTGAGCAATTTCTGCTGAGCAGAACTTAATGATAGAAGAGAGCCCCGAATGGATGATGTAGTATCAACCAGTTTTTGCAGCGAAGTAGGCTCTGCAAGCCTCATGCATGTCAAGCTGAACAAGTTCGATATAGAGTCAAATAAATTAAAACATCGTTATCATAGCGAGCTTAAGGGGGCAGAATAGATGGTTTGCAAATAAAAAAAATTTTGTTTTGTCGCATGTTGCAAATGCATATAAATTGCGTACATTTTACGAATTTGCATTCGAGCCTATATATCGAAAAGCAGATCGCTTTCAAATAGGTAATGCCTATTTTAATCTATAAATCATTTATGCCAGAATATATTAATCTTGGACATATGGTTGAGGCGAAGAAGGAAGGGAAATATTACCTACTTCAACAAGCCATAGTTAGGGACTCAAGTCTAACTACAAAATAAAGAGTAGTGTTTGACGCTTCGGCCAAAACTACTATAAAGAAAAGTCTTAATGACATAATATGAATTGGAAGAAATTTTTGATATAATTTTGAATTGGCGTTAATGGGAATAACGAAATTGGTAATATAATTAGAAATACACATTTTGGGTGTATGACTCCTACATGGATGTTATCATAACAGCAGCCTATTCAGCGAAAAACGTCATAAATATAATAGAGCAGATTTCCAGCGAGTTCTTTCCATACTATCGAAAACTTACGACCCATTAGGATGGTTGGCCCCAGTAACCATTACAGGGAAGCTATTTGTGCAAAAACTTTGGATTTCTGAAAATAACTGGGATGAGGAATTATCAAATGATGGTGCCCAGGAATGGTCGGATTATAAAGAAAAAATTTTATTATTGGAGAAAATCCGAATACCGAGATGGATTCAAAGCAAATTGAATTCGATTATTGAACTGCACGGACGCTTCGGAAAAGGCATAGGCTGCAGTTGTATATACAAAAGTGAAAAGATTGGTTACAATAGAAGCCAGCATTAACAAGAAAGCTTGCCGAAGTTCATATACCCTTGCAGCTATCGCAAGAATTAAATATTTTTGAAAACATTAAAATTATGATTTACTTGCGTATATGTTTAAAAACATTGAAGCTATGACGATTTGCAGCTTAATTATTTGATTGTTCTTTTATATATTTTTTTTATTTGTATGGGAGCTATATGATATAGTCGTCCGATTTTGATGAAATTTAAAACATAATTCTGAAATATTTAACCATTGCTATATGTCGAAGAACAAAACAAAAAATTAAAAAACAGCAAAGTTATAATTTTTTTTCAATTATTTTTCCGATTGTTCCTATGGGAGCTATATGCTATAGTCGTCCGATTTTGATGAAATTTTAACCCTAATTCTGAAATATTTAACCATTGCTTTATGTCGAAGAACAAAACAAAAAATTAAAAAACAGCAAAGTTATAATTTTTTTTCAATTATTTTTCCGATTGTTCCTATGGGAGCTATATGCTATAGTCGTCCGATCCGGCTCGTTCCGTCTTATATACTACCTGCAATAGAAAGACAACTTTTGGGAAAGTTTCATGCAGATAGCTTTAAAACTGAGAGACTAGTTTGCATATAAACGGACGGACAGACGGACAGACGGACGGACAGACGGAATGACGGACGGACAGACGGACTGACGGACGGACAGACGGACATGGCTAGATCGACTCTACTAGTGTTGCTGATCAAGAATATATATACTTTATAGGGTCGGAAACGTCTCCTTCACTGCGTTGCAAACTTCTGACTGAAATTATAATACCTTCTGCAAGGGTATAAAAATAGGAAAACAATTAACGAATCAATTAATAATGCGGCAAAAATATACGGCTGGAGTGGTTCTACCATAACTTTGGCTTGGATTAAAAGTGGTCAAAGCAAAATTAAATTTATTAAACAAAGTACAGATGAAATTCGAAGATATACAGATGTAGAATGGAATCACGTAAAATCAAAAGATAATCCAGCCGACGCCGCGTCAAGGAAAATTTCTTCTGGTGAACTAATAAATTTTGGTCTTTGGTGGAATGGGCCAAATTGGTTAAAAGAATCAAAATAGAATGGCTGACTCAATGAAATGCAGCAAGAAAGATACAAGTGTTTACACATAGTTGACTTCTGAGAGGGATATTATCTATAATTTATTGGGAAAATATTCATGCATCCACAAATTAATAATACATAATAGCAAATATAACTTATCCGTGTTATTTAACGACTAAGGAGATAAAAAATGCGGATCAAATAATAATGAAACAAGAAAGGAAGCAAACTTCGGCAAGCCGAAGTTAATATACTCTTGCAGCTATTGCAAAAATTAAATATTATGATTAACTAGCGTATATGTTTAAAAGCATTGAAGCTATGATGATTTGCAGCTCAATTATTTGAGTTCCTATGGCAGCTATATGATATCGTTTTCCAATTTTAATAAACTTAAAAGCGTAATTCTGAACTGTTAAATAATTCAATAGTCAACAAGAATTTAAAAAAAAATTACAAAATTTAAAAGTTACATAAAAAAAAAATTTCATATTTTTGTTTCTATGGGAGCTATATGATATAGTCGTCCGATTTTGATAAAATTTCACCCGTAATTCTGAAATATTTAACCATTACTATATGTCGAAGAATTAAAAAAATATTAAAAAACAACAAAGTTATAATTTTTTTATTTTTTTTTCCGATTGTGGCATATAGCTCTGCTATAATAGTCCGATCCGGTTCGTTCCGGCTTATATACTACCTGCAATAGGAAGACAACTTTTGGGAAAGTTTTATGCAAATAGCTTTAAAACTGAGAGACTAGTCTGCGTAGAAACGGACAAACAGACAGACGGACAAAAAGACGAACATGGCTAGATCGACTGTGCTAGTTTTGCTGAATATATATACCTTATAGGGCCGGAAATGTTTCCTTCACTGCGTTGCAAACTTCTGATTGAAATTATTCGCTCTGCTCAGCGAATGAAGCGGATGAGGATAACACGCAAAATTGTTCTTGTTGACCTACGCTATGCTAAGAACAGCACATCTTTATGACTTTGCTCTTCCTTTATCAATGAGCAATCGAACAACAATAGAGGAACAAGAGCAATGGGCCTGGGCACCCCTGTTCTAGACAATACATAAACAACTAACTGAGTTGGAAGAAACAATAAATTATTGATGGCTCATAGCAACCGAAACCGAAACGAGCTCCATTTGTGTTTATGGGATCTTTATATCACATGCTATTTGGAATAATGGATGAAGATTATAGGGTACAAATGAAGCAAAATATGAGAAATTTAATAATTAATGAACTAGGCAAAAAGCATTTGTCTATAGTGGATTCAATGGCTAATGTAAATAGAGGAAGTTACATGAACAAACGGATACGGATTATAAGGAGTCTATAAACTTCTTTATGGTAACAAAACATATTGTGCAAAGACACAAGCACAAGCTTACTAATCAATAACAATCGTGACCAACTTATCACAAATATTTTTAGCCCAAGAAAACTTAAAGGGGAAATATCTAAGATCAAGGAATGTTTATTTTAAAATAAGTTTTACCAGAAAAAAGTACTGAACCTGTTTGTAGACAAAAAAATGTATAATAAATGTATAAAAAAAACATTATTTAGCAGACACCTATCGAATTTATAAAGGATTATTCCAGATTCAGTTTGTACTGAAGAGAGTTTGCTAATAGCTAATTTAAATTCAGAGTATTTAGTGTACAATTTTGAGGTTGGCTCATGTCATTTTATGACAGAAACCAAATTTGAATAAGTGGCAAAAGTGGCAGGCTCAAAGAAGAGTTTGTGTAGGAAATTGGCCGTAATGCCAACGATTTGGCATGTGAGTTAAGACCAATCAGGCCAGGTACACCAGCTAATTGTGTGTATGAGCGAATATAAGATTCTAACTCGTATTGGGTTGAATTAGAAGCAAAAAGCAACGAAATCAGTAAATTTGCCAGAGGAAGGAATTCTTACACTAAAGTCTGATTGCACAGCTCGCAAAGACGATAGGATTATAGTAGGATATAAAATATATAATATTAAAACAGAGAGACAATATGTGTTATTATCAGCATATAAAGGTGATATCACGGTTATACCGAAAATTGTTTGAATCTCAATTGATGGCCTCTCAATAAACCAAATTGCAGACATTTATAGACTATGAAAAGGTTTAACACATTTAAATGTGCATCACATATCTGGTCATACTTCTTTAATTATATGTATGTATAACGCTGTAATTTTAATGCACTACGTAAGTGCTTTTGCTAACAGGCAATTGCCAGCCATTACTTTTGGAGGCTTAATTATTTGAAGCTTACTTGTAAAATAACGAAATGTTTGTTTATTAATATATTTTCTAATTTATATGTCAATTTAACAATCCCAATTATAAGATGTCACTTTGTCAATCGATCTAGAGCCATAAACGATCTGTTACTCAAATTATGCAAGGGAACAGTTTTTAGCACTTGTAATCTATAAGTGCAGGCCACTTGAGACTTTAAATTAATATCACTTAAAATTCGATTCTGCGTCGCTTGGAGAAATTTTGGACTCAGTTTAAAATTTCGTGGTTCTCTTCTCTATCTTGGTACCGAAAAGAATGCATTTAATTCCATTTTATTTCAGCTCGTCATGCAAGAGATAGACTCAGGCTCTAAACGGTTTTATGATCGAGGTCAAAACTATGAGCCGTTTTCAACTTGGGATGACTTCTACAACACAATATGTAGGCATTGTCAGTTGTTAGAATTCTGCACAAAAAAATGCAAATCTACGGATCATAGTATTGAATCGGACTTTTCGTTCATTGGACTTCCATTTGAGAATCGACATGTCGGAGATTGCACCTCGCAATTTTCTGTTACCAAAACCATAGTATTGACGCAACCCACCAGCCGCATAGAAGCATCAAGGTGGTCTATTCCTGCTGATATAGAGTTGACTGACCCATAGTTTTAAAAGCCACAAAAAATTGACATTTTACTCAGCACACAGGAATTTTTCGCAATGCTCACTGGTGGAGAAATATTAATAGGGTCTGCGCTGTCATGCCTGCTTAGCACTTTACTTGGATGGATTGTCGGCGGACAAGTCGATGACAATCCCCAAACAACTTTAACGTTCTTGTGTGCAACATTTCTGAGTCTGAACAGCTAAATAAAAATCTGAAAAGTGTCTGGGAAATTGATCCTTTCGAGAACCTTTTTAAGACCAGTAAACAACCGAAGAAGAAGATTGCAATCGACATTTTTGTACAAGTTCGGCTTCTATTCTCAAAATCCCGGGAACAGTTGGGAAAATCTGCTGGAATGGCCAAGCAACGATTTTTGCGAGTAGAGCGTCGTTTACAACGATTACCCGATAGGAAACAAATATATTGTGACTTTATGCAAGAATACATTTACCCGGGACACTGGTCCATAATTTTGATCCCGCTTCACGCCGTACTGCGTCCAGACAGCTCATCGACAAATTTGCGTGTCGTTTCTGACGCATCAGCAAAAACATCGTTAGCGTTATCCTTAAATGATAATTCAGCAGGACCTTATTCTAACCCTTATTTCATTTCGATTGCATCGATATGCTCTAACGGCGGACATAACCAAAATGTACCGGAAGTGATCACTAAAATAATGTATGTCGATGACCTTCTTACTGGAGCTGACTGTATTGACGACTTTAACATTAAGATTGATCAAGTTCCTAGAATTTTGTTTCGCGCCGGCTTAGAGTTAAATTAATTAATTAATTAATTAAATTTCAGCAAATTGGATAAAAATGTCCAAGAACATCGACTTAAGTTAGACAGCAAGGATATCACTAAAACTTCAGGAAAGTCGTGGAGACCGCTTTTGAATGTATTTTGCTTCGATTTGCCAAAAACTACCCTAATGGCGAAAAGAAATATTGTTTCAATTATTGCCAGCTTGTGTGACATTCCTGGTTTGTTAGGTCCAGTAATCATAAAGTGCAAAATATTTGCGTAGGAGCTTTAGATGAGTCGATTGGATTAGGACGAAACACTGCCTCAACAATAAATAGATCTTTGGCAATCTATTTATCCTGACCTGGACAACTTAAACCAAATCGAGGTACCCCGATACGTAGGAATTTCACCGCAGCATGAATACGAAATACATGGATTCGCTGAAGCTTAGCAACGAGCATACGGTTGTTGTACATATCTTCGCTCTTGTCAAAGTGGGTTAGAAAAAAAGCATTTACTTATAGCAAAGTCGAAAGTTGCCCCATCAAGGTCATCTCGCTGCCACGATTAGAGCTATGTGCAGCATCAATTCTTTTCGATACGTGAACTAAAAAAGCCATAAGCTTAACAACATACAACAAATTGTTGCTCTTCGTAATTAAATTGCTTTGTGGATAATCGGATTTCAGTAATTCAAAACAAATCGTCGATCGTTTTTTGGCGTCATGTAGCAGGAAAGAGAAACCCTGCTGACATTATGTCGCGTGGATGCAAGGCCAACGAGCTCCAACATACAATTTGGTTCACTGGCCCTGCCTTTCTTAAATTGGAGGAACAACTTTGGCCACAGTCTTTCGACAACATGGGAATCAAAGAAGCTGATCCCGAGAAACGAATAGCTGCATCGATCAAATGTACTGGATCTGAAGAAACCATCCTCGATCAAATTCTGAGTAGGATTTATTCTTATCATCGTGTTTTGAGAATCACAGTGTTGCGGGTGTTCAGCAAAGTTCCTGCCAGCATCCTGTGGATGAGGTAGAACTGCTCCACTTCATCGCCAACAATCCAGTTATCGAATAAGATTTGACAAAATTGTTAAAGAAGCGGTAATTTCGGAATTACATTGTGCAAAGAGCAGCGGACTAACAGTAAAAGAGCTGACTAAAAGTGAAAACAGCTATGAAGCAAAATGTTTATCCATCTCAATACTATGGTAACTTAACAGAAACAAAACGGTCCAAAGCTTATGTTTGAGTAAATATACCTCTACCGAGGGTATTATAATTTATTCAAAAGTTTGCAACCCTATAATGTAAAGTTTCAAAGCATGATAGGACGAGTTGACTTAATTTATGTTTCAATAGTATGTTTTATCAAAATCTTTTAGTGGCTATATAAATTATTAAATCTTGTTAATCACACGATTACAGCCTATAGCTGACATAGGAACGATCGGGAAAAATTCAGCACTCGTAATCTACAGTTGTTGACTTTTTTACGCACGAACACAACCGAAACAAATAAATTTCATTTGCTCTTCCCCTGAACGAAACATTTTGCTTGTCACTATTTTTGTTTTAGGCCGAGTGTTATCGGTTGAGCTATTGGTTTTACTTTTCCTCAATAAAAAAAAATATACAGAGCTCTTGGACCTAACGCTCACATAATGGGTATCAGTTATTGAACAATAAAAAAAATACTCAGGTCAAAGGGTTTATTTCTTGCACTATCATCAGTACTGTCCTTGCGCTAGCTAAAAATACAAAAAAAAAGGAAGCAAACTTCAGCAAGATTAAGTTTACCCTTGCAGTTATTCAAAGAATTAAATTTTTATAAGTTTTATAATTATTTTTTATAGTTTTAAGTGATGTAGTGCCGAGTAGCAATGTTTATTTTTAAATTACCTAAAAATTTAATCTTTGGAAATCTTTATTTTTGTAGTTTCTCGAATACCATTTCTCATATATACATGCCAGTGTGTGAAATAAAAAGCTGGATCATTATTAATGTCTTGACAACATTATCTAATTTAAAGATGGTTGAGTGGCTGTAAAATAACACTTAAAATAGATTTATCTCTTCTGGTGTCGACATCGATTTTAAGCGATACTAGTTTTCCGTTGACAAGAGCTGTTAACAATCACAAAATTCATTACATTTCTTAACATAATGAGTCCTATTTTGAAAGAGCGTTGTAAATTTTGTTTAATATTTTTCAAAAACTATTCGCTTTCTAGAAATATAAATGGACTTTCGTCTATGGTCACAAATTTTACTAACGAAGAAATAAGAAGCTCTTCACGTATTTCATCGGAAATCTTCCTTTTTTAATGTTGCTGATCCTCTGTTTTGTCTTTGGTGTCTAGTTCACTAAATAAACCATGTTTCGCCAAAATTGATTTAAACGAATCGCAGTTATTGTAAAAGTCAATTTACAGTAAACAACTAGTAAAGTATAAATAAAAAGATAATATTAATATTATGATTATAATATTATTTATTGATCTTGGCAACCGTTTAGTCAACAACCACAACAAAAATGAAACCAAAAAATCGGTTGTTCGTTGAGCATAGACTCGATAGACTCAAGGGGTGGTGATTGAAAAACGGTCAACTGTTATTTGGGAGCTCTGTTACAAAGTTCTTTCACAAAATCGGTCTTTTCTCTTTCATTACTATACGACGACTCCTCGCTCACTCGCGCAGGTATTGGCGGGCTTAAAAAGTATCGAATAAACTATAAAACATTTAAAAAGGCGATCTAATAAGGTGTTGCCATGATGCCGTGATGAAATCCCACATTCGGCCCTCCTGACTGTTTACTCGTCTCGAATGTACCTGATCATGGCTTCATGTACTCGGAAATAGCTTTTAAATGAGATAGCAAACTCTATCCGTAATTCCCGACAATCGCATTTCGACTCCGGTCAAAAGCTTGAAAGGCGTGATCTTTGTGCTTCTGGGCTCAGTGCTGTTAATAATCTGCCTGTAGTTTTAAGTAAATGTTGTGTGTTGTGTAACTCACAATACTCTTTAAATATGGAAGAAGTAAAAGTAGTACCTCTCTCTAACAACACGCGGCACGGATTTAAAATATGTACAGCTTGCTTTTCAAGGCAGTTAAAAATTTCGCCGACTCCAGTGCTATGGGTTGGATAGAGCCAAACATACTTCGAAAATCCATCCACTACGACAAGAGTTTAATTGTAGTGCTTCGTCGTGATTTCCATCGACCCGATTGAAAAGTCCCTCTTTCTTGCCTGATTTTGGATTAACGATTACGCATCTAATGCAACGTCCGACGATTCTCTCTGTTTTCTCTTTAAGCTTCGGTATGAAATATCATTTCTCGATGAGACCTGCGTCCTTTTTGCAGAAAAGTGCCCTTGGTTATGCCCGTTCTCATTTTTCATATCCGAAAGTACAACCACTAGCTCACGATTTGGATCCTTTTAGAGAACGTCATTTCCGTTAAAAAAGTTCCGAAAAGTTCGTATTCTGCACAGAAATTATTTCTTTTGATCACAATGGAAAGTTTCCAATTGACAACAATTAAACAAATAAAAAAAACAAAAGAGAAGGCTATAGTCGAGTTTCACGACTACTTCAAAATTCAAACAAATTCAAACTTTGAAATAAACTTGCGCAGGGTTGTAGTTCTTATTCTGTCCCCCAATGTTCCAACTTATTATTCGTATAAGGGTCCTAAATACTGATTATCTTATTTATGACCTATTTCGTTTTTTAATAATATCTTATCTCCTATTTCTAATTTAAAATCTTTAATTTTCTTGTCACATATTTATTTTTGCCGTTTTTATACCCTTGCAGAGCGTAATAAATTTTCAGTCAGCAGTTTGCAACGCAGTGAAGGAGACATCTCCGACCCTATAAAGTATATATATTCTTAGTCAGTAGTCAATAACTAATTTCCATCTTTTTTTTCTGTTTCAGGAAGTAATGGGATATTGTATTTCGATACGGATGGTTCTACTATGCCATATTTAAATAGTTATTCGACTTGCTTATGCATTTCTTCTTTTTGGCTATGGGGTGTTCTATAGTTTTTAATATAGACTCGAATGTCATCCTTCACTCTTAAATTTTGTTTATAAAAATCATTTGAGTTCTGTTTCTATGCCGAATATATCAGTAAATTCGGTGCATACTTTTCTATTGAACGCTTAATTGAATGTTGATCTATCGAACGAAGTTTTCAGGTCTAGCATTTACCAATCATGATCTGTTTGAAAATCAATAAAATTTGGCAATTAAATTTTCTTCAGATAATTCATTTCTATTATACCATCACAAGGTATTGGAAAGTCAATTAATTATTTGAAAGTTAAAAGGCATTATTAATTTTCCTCTTTGTATTGATTTGATTTTAAAGTACCTTCAACTATTGTTATTGTTTTTGTGTGATATTTTATTTGTATATAAGTGTTGAGCCTGAGATTTATACTGTATGCAGTTGGTTTGTATTGCTTATCTTTCTTAAGGTAGTTTCTTAGTTTTCCTGTTCAGTTCCAATAGCTCTTACTTAAGCATTTGAGTTTCCTCTATTACGGCAGGCTTGTTTGCTTATTTTAAGACAGTGTTTTTTATAACCGATCTCGATTGCACTAAGTGTGCAATGTATTATTAGTGAAAATCTAAATTGAAAGTTTCTAAATATTTAATTTTCAGCTCCTAAATTCTTATTGAATTACTAATTGCTGAATTCTTTAAGGAAAATAAGCATCCCTTACAAGTTTCTCTAATTGCGTTTAAGGTTATTTATTAATTTTTATCAATAATATAAATCGTACTTATGTGAACCTTTTGTTTGTTTCTAATTTTAGATACTGGTAATAACAATCGCTGGGCTTATTTAAATTTTATCTAAATCATTTGCCTTACTTAAAATTTCTCTAATTGCGTTTAAGGTTGTCATACTTGAGCCGTATGAAATAAATGAATATGTCATTTACTTGTATACCCTTGCAGAGGGTTTTATAATTTTAATCAGAAGTTTGCAACGCAGTGAAGGAGACAATTCCGACCCTATGAAGTATATAAAAATTAATTTAATGTGTTGTTTAAGGATTTATTTTAAGACGCGCTGTACTGCAGGAATGAGAAGACTTTGTAATTGCAATGTTTGACTGTCACGGTTTATTTCCAAAATTCAACTAACTGCTAAGTACATTAATTCCTATAACGAAAGCTAGCCCTATGCCCCAGAAGTGCTGACCCGGCTGCCCATGCATGGTGTTAAGTAGCATTGGAGTGTATTGCCCGCTGATTGCGCTGACCGAAGCTTGGGATTTTGGCAACGTCGTTGTGCAACGCCCGTAGGTGTCGCTGGCCTTGCATTACTTTATTCGGTTATGCATGATCAGCTTGGGAACTTCCGTGTTGCTGTGAAACCGCGTTAACTCCTCTTTTACTTAGATGAAGGACGTCCTCGGACTTCTTGAAGCTGTCAATGATAACTTGAAGGTCACGCTGACGTTGGCATCTCTGATAGAGCTTGTAAATAGTAAAGCAGAAGGCGATCGCGGCCCGTAAAGTAAAGGACTGTTGATGCAGATGGGGCTGGTGATTTATTAACCTAGCTCTTCAAGTTTTGGTATACGGTGTTATTTTTACCTCGTCGTCGAATGTAATGAGGAACGTTCCGGTTACCAGTTGTCCATTGATCGTCGCTGTTCCGTCATTGAGAATGATGATGCCATCATCGATGATTGTTATTTGTTCAAGGTGGCTGGTGCGAGCCTGTGCTGTGCACAGGTTGTGGAGGGCATTTCTCTGTAAAATGTTGTTGTAAGGGCGGTGCTGCAATTTCCAATCGGCATAATTTTGTTACCGCAGTCAGCTATTGTATTGTCTTCAGCAAAATTAAGAATAGTGCCCGTTGTTTTCAACGGGGTGGAAGATTATTTTCTTACAAGCTACATACGGCTTAGGATATTTTAATATAAAGTGTAAAAAATTATTATTTAATAAAACTTTAATTTGAGCAACTTCCATTAGATCACCAGTAAAATTTTTAGAATGTTCGTTGATTAAATTTTGTAAATCATTTGAATCTAAAATTGCGGGGTTAATTATTCCAATTTTCGCAAGTGTAACTGACAACATCAAGGCTTCGAGTTCGGAAATAATTATTCTGTTTCTTGATAGCAATTTTTCATACAAATTTGCTGTATTTATCTGTTCTACTTTTGCGTTTTTTACTAAAATGCTTACTGTGTTTGTTAGGATATTTATTTGTTCCTGTTCCTGGGCCTTTGTGTTAATGCATATCTGCCTATTTTCTTATTCTATGAGTTCTTTCTGCGTGTATTAAATTTTCTCGAAGTCATCGAAATGTGGAGTACCGGCTACGATTTTTAATGCGGTACCTAATAAGTTGATGCTTCTAGCGTGGGTGTGGTGAACATTTACTGTATCTATGAGAAATCTAATGTGTCGTAAATCCAAGTCTAATATCTGCCTTATATGTGACCGAGGAAAATGTTTTTCCATTTCATCCGTGTCCTTTACTATCTCCGAATACATTGTTAAATTTTTTTTTTTTTTTTATTAACTTTGCTTTATTTATTGAATCTTCTCTTAGCTTTGAGACTAACAATAAGTTTTCGAATCTTAAAAGTTAAACATTAACTAACAGTGGACTGTAATTTTGGTTGCGCGCCCACCCATCTCTTAGCTCACCGAAAGAATTCGTGATGCCTATTAGAAACCCCTCAGGCGGCTGGGCGCGCAGCGATAAAGATAGAGCCAGCACATTCGCCGACCACCTTAAAAATGTCTTTCAACCAAATCCTGCCACCAATGCATTCACTCTGCCAACTTTTGCATATGACACCCAGCTTCACCATGAGCTAATCGAGTTTTGCCCATTGGAAATCGTTAGCATCATCAAAAACCATATGAACCCGAAAAAATCTCCAGGCTGCGACCTCATTACCCCTAAAATGATCACGGAGCTTCCATATTGTGCCGTTCGCACCATTACACATCTCTTCAATGCCATCGCTAAACATGGCCACTTTCCAAAAAGTCAATTATTATAATGATTTCGAAGCCAGGAAAAGACCCCACAATCCCCACATCGTACAGACCTATAAGCCTACTATCATGCTTATCTAAACTCTTTGAAAAATGCATATTGACTCGGATAAACACATATCTACGAATCCAGAATGGAATTCCATCACACCAGTTCGGATTTCGAGAAAAACACGGAACGATTGAGCAGGTCAACCGAATAACATCAGAAATTCGAAACGCGTTCGAAAAACGTGAGTACTGCACCGCCATATTTCTGGACGTCTCTCAAGCGTTTGATAGAGTTTGGCTAGAAGGCCTAATCTACAAGATCAAGACAATGCTTCCCAGCAACACTCACAAACTTTTAGAGTTTTATCTACACGACAGAAAATTTGCTGTGAGATGTAACACTGCCATATCTGACGATTTTTCTTTTGGCTGGAGTCCCCCAAAGTAGCGTGCTCGGGCCAACATTATATGTCCTCTACACAGCAGACATCCCGACAAGCAGTCGACTGACAACATCTACTTTTGCTGATGATACAGCTTTACTCAGCCGTTCAAAATGTCCAATACAAGCAACTGCGCAACTAGCTCTTCACTTGGCCGACGTTGAAAAATGGCTATCTGATTGGCGAATTAAAGTAAATGAACAAAAATGCAAGCACGTTACTTTCACCCTGAATAGGCAAAACTGCCCACCCCTCACATTAAATAACACCTTGCTTCCGCAATCAAACGAAGTAACGTATCTAGGAGTACATCTCGACAGAAGACTCACATGGCGCCGGCACATTGAAGCCAAAAGAACACACTTAAAGTTGAAAGCCAGTAGCCTACACTGGCTCATCAACGGTCGATCTTCCCTTAGCTTAGACTACAAGGTCCTGCTGTACAACTCAGTACTAAAGCCTATATGGACGTACGGCTCCCAGTTATGGGGGTATGCTAGCAATAGCAACATCGACATAATCCAGAGGGCTTAATCAAAAATCCTGAGAACGATCACCGGGGCACCGTGGTACGTTCGCAACGAAAAACATACATCGTGACTTGAACATCCCACCAGTCAAAGCAGTTATCGCAGAACAAAAGGATAAGTACCTCACCAAGCTATCTTTGCACCCCAACCACCTTGCAAGAGGTCTAACAAGGTTGTGCAACCAATCCCGTCTTCGTCGCAATGACTTACCTACCCAGCGACCAACTTGAGGGACGCGCAACATTGTTAAATTGGTCGAATGTTTTTAGGTACTGGAAGTCTTTCTAAATGGTCATGTCTTCGTCTATTATTGCTATGTAATTTGAGGCCGTGTAATCGGTGATTTTGGCTGTTATTGATACGGCGAGGAGAAATATCGTCCAAATCCTGGCGTAGATGAAAAAAAAACTTTATTATAATTACCTCAAATTGTCCTTATGGACCACCCTTCCTTTTATTAAGAATTTGGTCCCCAAGTCTGTTTCTATGATTTCCTCGGTGTACAAATTTGAAAGTTTGTTTCCCAACCTCTTATTTGATTTTAAGAGAACTTTGTCTCCTACTTGAAAATTTCTGTCTTGTCTAGTTTTATTTAATCTTTGTAGTTGGATGTTCTGTGCATTTGAGACTTTATCTCTAATTTCTGCGTTAAGCTTTATGGTTGATGATCGAATTATGTCGATGGGTCGTTTATTTGTTATAGAGTGAATTGTTATATAGTATTCTATAGCCGCGAGGAGTATTAATTCAACCGTGTCCTCAATACCTCTTTCGATTTTTAAACACCGTGCAATTTCTGTTAGCGTACTGTTAACAGCTATTTTCTTTGATTGTCCTGCACTAACCTTGCCATTTTCTCCTTTTAGGATGTCTCTTATAGGTTTTGCAATAGATGCAAAGTTTTTAGTAAAACACCTCTAGTAACTAGCTTGTCCAAGAAATGACCTGTAATTAAATAGTGTGGTCCGTTGTTCGTAGTTACGGATTGCGTCTACTTTGTTAGGGCATGTTCTTATGCCTCCGCGTGGAACCACGAAACCTAAATACTCTACATTTTCTTTAAAAAAAATTAGATTTCTCGCGCAAAACTCTCATGTTGGCCTCATATAATTTGTCTAAGACCCATGCTATGTGTTTCACATGCTCGTGCATATTTTCTGAAAAAATAATTACGTCGTCGACGTAGATTTATAATTTCCCTATTGGTTCCCTGAGCAAATTGTCGAAGGCTCTCTGAAAAATGATGGGTGCATTCTTCAAACCAAAGGGTCTACAGAACTCATAATTCCCATTTCCTACTGAAAAACCGTTTTTTCTCTGTCGTCTTGGCGAGTAGTATCTGCTGAAAACCAGACTTTAAATCTAATGTGGCCTTTCCTAAATTTGCCAAGATAAAAACTACGTTTAGGAGCGGGTATTTGTCATCTATTGTCTTCAAATTAAGCTTTCTGAAGTCTATTACTAAGCGTTTTTTTTTGTGTTTCCCTGTTCATCGGTTTCTTTTTTATCTACAACCCAAACAGGGTTGTTATATGGAGACCGAGATGGTCGGATTATGCCGTCTCGTAACATCGCTTGTGTGTTTCTGTATTTACAAAGTCGGACACGCCCATCGGGTATGGGTACAATTTTGAATATATCGGATCTTCATTTTCTGTCCGGATAGGACCAATAATGTTAGTATTGTACCACAGCGCTTCGTTTGGCTCTGCAAATACACATTTAATTTCCTCCGACTGCTATTAGTTATTAACTTTTTTTTTCTTAGGTCAAGTACGACGTCAGTTTCTTTTAGTAGGTCCAGTCCAATTATTCAATCATTGTTAAGTTTGGTAGCAAGACAAATGTATTTGTATTAAAAAGGTGCATTATACATTTTTTGTTTAGTGTGTTGTGACCATGAATTGATTTTATTGAGAATGGTTTATTTACGAAAATAACGTTTTTTAATTCTTTCATAGATTTGATGTAATTTTTGGAAGCCCCTGTGTCAATTAAAAGTTTTATTTTTAACCCTGCGATATCCCTTTCTATGAATGGGAACAGGGAGTTATGCATAAAAAATTGATTTCATCGTATTCGACAAGGTCATCGTCGATGTTCCCACATTCCTCTTCGGCTACTGCCGGGTATTCATCACTTGGTGGGTCGTTTTCTACAGTCAGATGGTTTATCCTCCGGTCTTTTGGTCCTGTATATCTAGCGCTACTACTATTGAGCCTTTTAATCGTCTGTCCCTGATTATTGTTACCGTTGGGTTGAATATTTTGGTAAGTGTTTTGAATTTGCTTTGAAAACGGTCCACTTTGTTGGTTTTGGGTTGGTTGTCTAAAACGGGATAATAAGGGATCAACGTCCATTGGTTGTGTCGGATCCTGTCTGTGTGGCTGTCTTGGTGGTATTTTATTAAAATGGGGGTTTTTAGCATTTGGGTTAAACTTGCTACGTGCAAAACTACTTGCGAACATATCACTCATGATTAGCATCTACATCTTGGGCTAATGCTAAAGCGGAAGGAAAATCGGTTGGTCCTGCCGAAAAAAGAACGTCGCTAAGCGATTTTCTTGTGCCCGAAATAAATACTCGTAGCGCATCTGCTCTGTATTTTTCGTTTAGTGAGGCAGCTACGGTGTTTTCGTAAGTCATAATTGTCTTGTTTATTAGCAGTCAGTTTTTTCTCTACTTCGTCAAAGTACTGCAGAAGTATCAGGTTTCCTTGACGGAGTGTTGACATCTCTTGTTCTATTAAATATCCGTCGTTTGTCCGCGTATGTAAAGTCAAGCCTATTAATAATATTTTTAAAATTTTAAGGCGTGTCGAACGACGAAAAAACAATATCGGCTGAGCCTTTTATTTTGTTTCGGAGAATGCCTAAAGCTTGGTAGTGTTTGGAACTACCATCATATTTTTCGAATACTTTAAGGGCGGTATGCGCCGCTTTTATCCATTAAACGTATGATGTCTCATTCTTTCCCTCAAAGTCCGGCAGGGACTTAATATTATTTCAGTTTCTCTCAGTTTTAAAGCTATCTGCATGAAACTTTCCCAGAAGTTGTCTTTCTATTGCAGGTAGTATATAAGTCGGAACGAGCCCCTTCGGACTAGTATAGCATATAGCTCCCATAGGAACAATCGGAAAAAAATTTTAAAAAAAATTATAACTTTGCTGTTTTTAAAATTTTTTTTTTAGTTCTTCGACATAAAGTAATGGTAAAATATTTCAGAATTACGGTTTAAATTTCATCAAAATCGGACGACTATAACATATAGCTGCCATAGGAACAATAAATATATAAAAAAAAATGTATTTAAATTTATTTTTTTTATTTTGTAATTTTTTAGAAATTAATTTTGATTAATAAATACTTTGACTGTTCAGAATTGCGCTTTTAATTTTATTAAAATAAAAGCAAGTCAATCATAATTTTAATGCTTTCAAGAATATTTAATTTTTGCAAAAGCTGCAAGGGTATGATTGCTTCCTTTCTTGTTTTTTATTTAAAAGTCGAATCGAGGGTCTTACGATCGCGTTTTTTTGTACAAAGGTCGAGGGTCTTACGACGCGTTGTTTTTTTTATTTAACACGGGTCGAAGGTCTTACGACGCATTGGGTGTTAATTAATTTTATGTCCTGTTTAAGGGTCTTCCGACGCGTTGGGTGTTAATTAATTATATGTCCTGTTTAAGGATTTATTTTAAGACGCACGGTACTGCACGAATGAGAAGTCTTTGTAATTGCGAGGTTTGGCCATCACGCTTTATTTCCAAAATTCAACTAACTGCTAAGCACATTAATTCTTATAACAAAAGCTAGCCCTGTACCCCAGAAGTGCTGACCCGGCTGATTGCGCTGACCGAAGCTTGGGATTTTGGCAACGTCGTTGTGCAACGTCTGTAGGTGTGCATGATCAGCTTGGGAACTTCCGTGTTGCTGTGAAACCGTGTTAACTTATATTCTTGATCAGATAGAGTCGATCTAGTCATGTCCGTCTGTCCGTCAGTCCTTCTGTCCGTCTGTCCGTCCGTTTCTACGCAAACAAGTCTCTCAGTTTTAAAGCTATCTGCATGAAACTTTCCCTAAATTAAAATATTTTGTTGTAGCCTACTATGCATCACAGTGCATTATATTACATATGTAAAAAAAAAAATGTTTTATTGTTGGACGCCCTTGGAAGCGCTGTCGGTTCACTTGTCCGGGGCCTCTGGGCTCCCGCGACACCGGTGCGGGCTTCTTGCGCTGGCTTTTTCTATGCATGTAAATTCGCACGCCGGCGTCCAGGGTTCTTCGCAGTTCGGTGGGCGACGTCTTTCCTGTACTTGGAGCTCTTTTGGTGTTTCTGTTGATTTCAGTTTGTTAATTTTATTTCCATAAATAACAATGATTTTTTTGGTTTTGATTTCAAGTGCGTGGTTAGTATTTTTTTCCTTTAGGAACTCAAGGTCTTTTTGTAGCTCGTATGTCTCGTCCCAATGCACTTAGTGCGTTTCTAATTTCGGCTATCCTACGGAAATTTTTTTTCCGTAAGCCTCCCCTTCTTTGGGTTTTCATTTTATTTGTGTTTGTTTTTTTCACAATTTTTTATCCGCCACTCTATACTCTACTCGCTCTGATTTTTTTGTATCCTTTTAGTTCCGTTATGCGTTTCCTGTGTCATCAAAAGTTTTGCAGACTTTCATCACGATCGCCATGTAAATATTATTCTGTTCCAATTTATTATTAATAAATTCCATGTTGAGTTCAATAGGTTCATTAGCTGTTCAGCTTTTTATTTCTTTCTTTTACTTCTTTTATTTATCCTTTAACTGGTTGACAGACCTTTCTGCACAGCGGAGAAAATGCTGTCAATGCAATTGTTCATAAATTCACCTCGCTGGTAGCCAGTCAAGTCTAAGGGCACTAAGATACAAAGATTAATATATACCACTTGTTATTCATTAATTGCTTATGCATATACTAATATTCGTTTATAGCTAGTTTGAGTTGAGGGGTATGCAGTGGGCCGGACATGTATATTGTATTTAAGTAGTCGGCCTTTGTGTGTGCAACATGCCGACACAGCGACAGTCGGGTGTTCATAGTACACATGCTCTTGGAAATATGCTGTCCGTTGGACCTTGTATATGTCGGCGCACACTAAGAGTGTGTGGATGTTGGTATGAGTGTATGGGTATACAGTCTCTGGAAAATTCCAGAAGACTAATTTCATCATTAAAGTAATATTGCATCAGCCTCTAACGGTGCTTTGTTTGGTTGTATGTGTATTGTCGCTTAAGAAGTACCGTTTTAGCGGGGCGACAGTGTTGTGTCGCTGTCGCCGAGTGTGGTTCGGTGGTAAGCACAGAAAGAAGAAGGGATGACGCTGGTAGTTGCGTTCAGGATTTCGTGCGTGTGAAACCGAAACTTGCTGCGCTATTACAATGTCGAAAAATAATAACAACGCTGCAACATATATTTATTGCAGCAAAGAGCTAAAAAGAGTTTATTGGTATAAGGAGTGTACCCGATATGTGCGCATACTATAGCGTAGGAACTACTACAATCTGCATCCCAAGTCCCAAGATGTGTCCCGGGGCTCCCCACAGCTCCATATGGCTGCGTCAGCATCAGTCCTTGTTGCCAGACACCTTCTTTTTTGCCTTGTATGGTTCTCTTAGGATTGCTATTTCTAAGCGCATGCCGATCACCGCCTGTGTGAGCAGATCGTGTGCTGCTCTGCAATGGTTCAGGTTAAGCTGAAGGAACCTAACCATTCTGACCTTTCGGTACTCTTGCCATATGATAGTTCGGTCGGTTGCGCCAGTCTAGGGGGCGACTTTGCACCTTCTGCTTCATCTTTTGGAACTTGGTGCTTTGGTGCCGTCTTACCGGCCTGCGGGCTGGGATGGGATTGGTTATTATTGGGAAGTTTAAGTTCTGTAACGTTGACTGTGTGGCACGTACCGCAACAGACAGTCAATCGTTGTGAATGCGATGGCCTCTTCTCGGATCCCCAAATGCGGCAATTCTGCTTTTTGACGTAACCACCGAAATAGAAATGAGCTTTATCTTAAGACATTTTTTATCGATAAAAATGTCTTTGTCTGTTTTTATTTCCTATCTAAAAGAGTTATAGAATTTTTTAATGTTTCTTATATAAATTTGTTAATAAATATTCAAAGAATAAATACAACAAATTTGGGTCCATTTGCTTTGCTAATAGCGGGCCAAAAATTAAAAGTTTCAGACATGTATATATATATATTGCGATTTTTTCCTACTAAATGGTTTAATATAATTTCGAATCCATCCATTAGCTTCAGCTTGCCGAAGCTAGCTTTTGTTCTATTTTTGTTTGAATATCAAATTATATTGTCTTTGCCGACTTTATAAACGATTTTATAATTGTATTTATTTCTTTTTTTTTTTAGAATATGGATGGCCTTGCTTCAAATTGTGGAAGAACTAATTACGGAAATATTCCATCGGTAAATCCTATAAAAGCAACACCTCCCATGTGGCGTTGCTCCAAAGTTATGCAATTACAAAGAGAAGTACATCCGACAATATTAAGTTCCTTGGAAGGAATTGTAGACCAAATGGTTTGGTTTAGGGAAAGTTGGACAGAGGAAGTTCTTCGACAACTACGCCAAGGTTTGATAAAATGCTATGCCATAGCATTTGAGAACAGGAATACTGTTGTCCATTCGACTATAACCCCCCACACATTGCATTTTGTTAAAAAGCTTGGTTCCACGTTTGGAATAGGCATAGAAAATGTTCCAGGATCTGTGACCTCATCAATATCTAACTCAGCAGCCTCCGAATCTTTGGCCCGACGAGCTCAAGTAACTTTTCAGGACCCAGTGTTTCAAAAAATGAAGGAACAATTCACTAATGACTTCGATTTTACAAAGCCAGGTGCTATGAAGTTGCACAATTTAATAACAAAATTAAAAACATGGATAAAAGTTCTTGAAACAAAGGTTAAAAAATTACCGACATCATTTTTGATTGAAGACAAATGCAGATTTTTATCAAACTTTAGTCAAAAAACAGCTGAAGTCGAACTTCCAGGAGAATTGCTGATACCATTGTCCTCTCATTACTATGTTAGAATCGCCCGATTTATGCCACGTGTGGAAATAGTACAAAAAAATAACACAGCTGCGCGAAGACTATATATAAGAGGTACGAATGGAAAAATATATCCCTATCTTGTGGTTCTCGATTCAGGACTGGGAGATGCTCGCCGAGAAGAACGAGTATTGCAATTAAAGCGCATGTTAAACTACTACCTGGAAAAACAAAAAGAGACAAGCCGACGTTTTCTTAACATAACAGTACCAAGGGTTATTCCAATATCGCCACAAATGCGATTGGCGGAAGATAATCCAAACAGCATTTCATTGCTTAAAATATTTAAAAAATGTTGCCACAATATGCAGGTGGACTACGATATGCCAATAGTGAAGTATTATGACCGTCTCTCCGAAGTACAGGCAAGAGGAACACAAACTACACATACAATTTTAAGAGAAATATTTTCTGAAATACAATGGACTATGGTCCCAAAGACTCTTCTAAAGCATTGGGCTTTGAAAATATTTAGGGAGGCAACAGACTTTTGGCATTTCAGAAAAATGGTAAGCGTTTCCTTGTTTCCTCATACTTTTATCCGTTACGCGGTGTACTAGCAAGGGGTAGTTAAAAGTCTCATCGGGACTATAAACAGCGTATGTTAAAGCGAAACAGAAAACGATTGGATATATTATATATTGTTGTTAATGGTTACAAAATGTTTAATCAAGAGGCTAAATAAAGGCTAATGTTTCTAAACGACTTTTATCTGCAGATTACCAAATCCATTTCATCCTAGTTTTTAGAACATCTTGGTTAAAGTCTCATATATTGAACTTTTATAAATTTTTTAACAAGAAATATCTTAACTACCTTAATAACAACTAATTCTTAAACAAAGATGTTTAAAATCCAGCTATTATTTTAGAAGATATAGGCATATTAAGTCCTCTGCTCGGCCGCCCCTCTGCCGCTGCTCTGCCAGTTATCGCTCATATAGAGAGACAGAACGAAAGAACTGTTAGTGCTGCACGCTCTTAGCTTCAAGTGTTGGCTGTGCAGTTCGACAGACGTCGCCACCTAAACTCCGATTATTTTGTGGGGGAATGTATCGACTATAGCATTCTTTTTGTACTCATTGTAGAAGTAAACTTATATAAAGTCTGGAGTACTTCAAAGACTTATAACAAATGATGTACAAATAAGCAAACTTGACGACAAAAAGTAACTATAGAATATATATGTAACACACACCAGATACCGCTCATAACTGTGAAACGTTTGTTTATAAACACGTTGAACTTAAAACGGGATTTTTGACATTTTTAAAATTGCTGACATTACATCTCAACGTGAAATTGACCAATCAAGAATTTCAAATTGAAAATTAGTGTTCTTATATGTACTATCCATGGTCTACGATATTTTCTACCAATGAAACAATCCTTTTGATGACCATTTTCCCGCAGAAAACTACACTTTCTTTTTCACAAGTACGACATATTGTTAATTTTTGATTATTTTCATTGCATAGGAAATACTTTAACCGTTTTACATTTCCTTTTTTCTCAGCAACTCATTTGACCGGAACCATGCCAGCAGTTGGATAACTTTATTTAAGGTCCTCCAAAGACAGCACTGTTTTTTATAAAAAAACAAGAAAGAAAGCAAACTTCGGCAAGCCGAAGTTCATATACCCTTACAGCTTTGCAAAAATTAAATATTCTGGAAAACGTTAAAATTATGATTGATTTGCAGCTTAATTATTTGAATTTTTTTTAAATATTTTTATTGCTCACATTGGAGCTTTTTGTTATAGTCGTTTGATTTTGATGAAATTTAATCCGTAATTCTGAAATATTTAACCATTACTTTATGTCGAAGAACTAAAAAAAAATGAAAAACAGCACAGTTATAATTTTTTTAAATTTATTTTCCCGATTGTTCCTATGGGAGCTATATGCTATAGTCGTCCGATCCGGCTCGTTCCGACTTATATACTACCTGCAATAGAAAGACAACTTTTGGGAAAGTAGTTATATTATAATTTCAGTCAGAAGTTTGCAACGCAGTGAAGGAGACATCTCCGACCCTATAAAGTATATATATTCTTGATCAGCATCACTAGTAGAGTCGATCTAGCCATGTCCGTCTGTCCGTCCGTCTGTCCGTCCGTCTGTCCGTCCGTCTGTCAGTCTGTCCGTCAGTCTGTCCGTCTGTCCGCCCGTTTATATGCAAACTAGTCTCTCAGTTTTAAAGCTATCTGCATGAAACTTTCCCAAAAGTTGTCTTTCTATTGCAGGTAGTATATAAGTCGGAACAAGCCGGATCGGACGACTATAGCATATAGCTCCCAAAGGAACAATCGGAAAAATAAATGGAAAAAAATTATAACTTTGCTGTTTTTTAATTTTTTGTTTAGTTCTTCGATGTTTAATAATGGTTAAATATTTTCGATTTACGGTTTAAATTTCATCAAAATCGGACGACTATAGCATATAGCTCCCATAAAAACAATCGGAAAAATAAATGAAAAAAAATTATAACTTTGCTGTTTTTTAATTTTTTGTTTTGTTCTTCGAGATAAAGTAATATTTTAATATTTCAGATTACGGTTTAAATTTCATCAAAATCGGACGACTATAGCATATAGCTCCCATAGTAACAATCGGAAAAATAAATGAAAAAAAATTATAACTTTTCTGTTTTTTAATTTTTTGTTTAGTTTTTCGACATATAGCAATGGTTAAATATTTCAGAATTATGGTTTAAATTTTATCAAAATCGGACGTCTATATCATATAGCTCCCATAGAAATAATAAAAATATATAAAATAACTATCAAATAATTGAGCTGCAAATCATCATAGCTTCAATGTTTTTAAGCATATACGAAAGTAAATCATAATTTTAATGTTTTCAAAAATGTTAAATTCTTGCAATAGCTGCAAGTGTATATGAACTTCGGCTTGCCGAAGTTTGCTTTCTTTCTTGTTTTGTTATGGTATGTGCATTTATAGGCACAGCAGGAGTGCATAGTTACTGTAATATAAGGTTGGCAGTCTGGGTTTAAGTAAATTTAATTTAAGACAGATGTTAATGGCGAGGTTACGACGGGCAAGGCAAGATAATTATAATTTAGTTGTATAAGGATCGCCTAATTATTTCGACCATCGCTTAATAAGCCCAAGAACACTCATAGCCTTGTTCACAGTAGACTTTATGTGACAGTCGAGTGCATAGTTATTGTAATATAAGGTTGGCAGTCTGGGGATAAGTAAATTTAATTTAAGACAGATGTTAATGGCGAGGTTACTACGGACAAGGCAAGAAAATTATAATTAAGTTGTATAAGGATCGCCTAATTATTTCGACCATCGCTTAATAAGCCCAAGAACACTCATAGCCTTGTTCACAGTTGACTTCATGTGACAGTCGAATTTTAATTTTGGGTCAAGATGAACTCCTAAGTCGTTGACCGAATATATACGGTCCAATGGCATATTATGAAGAGAATAGCTTATAATTGAAGGCGTACCTTTATAAAAAGTCATTACGTTACATTAAATTCAATTCAGATTTAAGAGGTTAGATTGACACCATCGCTGAAAACAATCAATATCAGACTGTAAACCGGAACCCGATTGCAAATTATTATACAGGCTGCGCCATCTCGAGCTTCGGTATACAAACACTGAATAGCTTTGACGTTTGTGAAACAATTGGCTTGTGTAGGTACGTTTTGGAAACGTCAAGTCAGCAAAATTTGAACCATGAATTACTTAACACCAAAAGAACGTATCGAAGTGGTGATTTTTTTTATCGAAAATGGGCGTCCAATAGTGAAAACGCAGCGTGCGTATCGACGAAAGTACAGAGGCGACTGGCCGCCGCGTTCGCCGGACTTAACCCCGCTGGATTTCTTTTTGTGGGGCTATCTAAAAAGCGAAATATACATAAGCAAGCCCAAGACCATCACAGAGCTCAAGGAGAGTATTCGCAATGGCCAATATATCGGCAGATATGCATGAGAAAGTCATGGAAAATGCACTAAAAAGGACACTTTTTGCTATCAAGAACAAAGGTAGTCACTTAATCGAGTTTGTGTTTAAAAACTAACTTAAATGAATTGTAAAGGATCAATCTAAATAAACATAAAACATTTTCCATGAATTTTTGTTTTTTTTCCCAAAGTTTTTCAATATTTTTATACCGAATGTTTAATATCATCAGCGTACATTAATACTCGAGAATGTGTTATGACAGAAAGAAGATCATTGATGAATCCCTAAGGCACTCCAGATGTAAAGTTAATCATATTGAAAACTGGATTTTTAAAAATAACCCTCTGAGTTCTTCCATTCAAATAACTTTAAATCCAAGTTAAAGATTAACAGAATCAAAAGCTTTTCTTAAATCTGTATATATAACATCAGTCTGAACTTTGTTATTAAATCCTTCTTGGTAGTAGACCTTCGCTTCACAAAACCATGTTAATAAGGTGATATTATATTTAGAAATACCTCTATCCTTTTTGAACATCCGGCTTTCCTCCCTCTTTATGGAGTGGAATAATAAAAGAATTTTTCCAGATCTCAAAATCCTTTAGAAGAGAACTTTCTGTTATTATTGAAGAAAAAATATAATTTAACCTGTTTAAATTGTAAGGGCAAACTGAATTTAGACAAGAATCCGCACTATAGGTAGTTTCAGAGTCAGTAGGCGCCCCAGTTTTGTCCAGCTTATTAAAGTCACATTTACGAAAGCATCTCGTTCTAGTTTGAGAAACTAAATGGGAATATGTATCAGGGCAGGGCAGGGCAGGGATATTTTCAACTACATTGGGGGCTGGTAACGGACCTCTGGGACAACTAGGGGATCAATTCTAGATACAAACAAATACCAGATCTAATTGCCTGTTTAGAGAGTTACGGATAAAGCCAATTCGTTGTAATGATAGATCTTAAAGGCCATCATCAAAAAGTCATGATTCGATTAAGGCGTGCAAAGAAGTGAGACAGAACAGGACCAAGATATATCTGGGAAATTAAAATCACCCAAAGCAATCTTATGATCCCTGCCAGAAAGAAGAGATAGAACAGATTTAATAGCAGACAAATGATGTTCATAGATTATGTGAGGAGTTGAATAAGTCCCCACAAATAAAAGCAATCAGTCCAGCAATCGCGCATGCAGTGGCCTACCGGTTGCCAGATACGCAACGAATTCACCCTTAGTAATGGAATTGCTGCGAGAGAGTGTGGTGCCGTTTGCACAGAACGAGACAGAAAGAGTCAGAGAGAGACGACAACAGGAGAGAGACCGAGCCTGGTGGAAAAGGAAGTAACAGAGCAGCACCGGACTTCGGACCCTGCCGTGGGTCGGCGCTGTAAGCTGGATGAGTCTTTTATTACCGGTAATTAAGTATTAGTCATCAAGTGAAAAATCAAGTGGAGCCGTGCGCAGTCAACAAGGAGCAGGATTGCTACTTCGAGACGTTCGGGACTTGGAGTTTGAAGTCGCCGAATTAAGGGAAAGGCAGCTGAGGTCCTTAAAAGTTCTGAGTTCACATAGCTAAGTCTAGGCGCTTTTTTTAATTTCTTGGCGTATTGCCCGACGTGTCAGGCAGAGTTTCACAAAAAGGAACTTGGGCTCGGAAGGGAAAATGTCTAGAACTAGCTGCCTTGCCCAGGGATCGCATTGGCGAAGTCCGGCGTACGCCTGATCGTCCTGCGAGTGTTGTACAGGTCCTGGTGCGACTAGCCCGAACACGCGTTAGATCGGCTGGTGTCTCGAAAGGCGTATGCGTTAAGATCCCAGCAGTTCACCGCTGGAGTCTTAAAACCGCAGCTGACCGTATCCAAGCAAGAAGCAGAGAACATCGTACCAAAGAGCAAATCGAGGACATCGAGGACGACGAGCGCCAGGCATGGGGCGAGAAGCAAGCTCCCGGTTTCTTCAAGAGAGTGCTTATACGGTGCCGGCGAAGACGGCTAGCTCTTCTGAGCTAGCAGCACGATATACGTAGCGAGCTGATTAAACAATATCAGTTCGTTACAATTATTATGTCAGTTCCAGTGGGATATAAGAAAAGGTTACAAAAATAGACAAGGCCTGTGGAAACTTTTACACTAACAAATTATATAACATTGGAATTATCTGGCTGAATTATCTCCGATGTATGACTTGAGTTCCATTAGTTTATAGGCTATATAAAATTGACATACCCTTGCAGTTGTTACAAAAATTAAATTTTCTATAAAACGTTTAACGTTCGCATTTCAATACAACCGTAATTATGAAATAATTAACCATTACTATGTATAGAAGAATTTTAAAATCAATTGAAAAACAGCGAAGTTAGGCCGCAAAGTCTCTTTGTGATGCCAAAAAATCTCTAAGCTCGTTACAGATTTGACTTCTCGAATCATGTGGTATGATGCAAGTATCGTGAAAGATTGGCCAGTATAGCAGGAAGGCTTGCAAGGTAAAGCTCCCGGGGTTTAGGAATTTCTTGTGCCTCCGCGTCTATCCGATTGCAGCTTCGGCAGAAGTCATGGTGTTGAACTCTAAGCCTTCGCGCATGATTGCCTATGAGACAGTGTCCTTCGAAATCGTTTTTAATTCTTCCATAGGCCCACCGATATCAATCGAAAACAGGACCTCCAATATTTTTCAGCTTGGTTACTCTTTATACCCGTTACTCGTAGAGTAAAAGAGTATATTGCAATCGTTGAAAAATATATTACAGGTAGAAGGAAGCGTTTCCGACCCTATACAGTATATATATTCTTCAACATGATCATTAACCTAGTCGATCTAGCCATGCCTGTCTGTCTTTTCGTCTGTCAGTGAGTGTGTTTTGGTCATATCTATCGGTTAAAGGGTTAAGGAGGCCTCTGCCGCCGCTCTGACGCACCACTGCTCGGCCGCTGTTTGGCCGCTGCTCTGCCGGTAATCACTGCAGTAGAGAGGCAGAACAAAAGAACTGTTAGCGGGGGGTGGGGATGCTGCACGCTCTAGTGCTGGTTAGGCAGTTCGACACATGGCGTCACCTAAACTTCGATTGTTTTGTGGGAGAATACTTAATTTGAAGGCTGAGTAACAGGTATCTAATAGTCGGGGATCTCGACTATAGCGTTCTTTCTTGTTCTTTTTGCTATTAGAAAGACTAGTTACGGTTTCTTTCAAGATTAGCTTTCAAGTGGTAATGGGCATGCCCGCCGTGGTGGGAAGGATGTCGGCGGTCGTCTTTGGTCTAGCCAACTCGTCAGCTATGCAATCGCCTACAATGTCCTTTTGAACAGGCAGGTCACCCATAAGAAGTAGGTTTTGAGATGATTGGCCATCTCGTTAAAAGATTTGCGGCACTCAGAGATGTTTGCTGAGACAGTTTTGAAGGAGTCAAGGGCTTTAAGTGCTGCTGACTATCTGAAAATAGGATTCTCTTATGGAGAAGTGTTGGGTCTAGGTGAGTCTCCGCCCCTCCACTGCAGTGGTCTGGTAGACGATAAAAGTTCTTGATGTCTAGTTTAGAAGAGTAGCTTGGACGCGTCCGTATAGATATTGATGGCATTCACCATTTGGTGTGGGAGATTGTCCCAATCTGTACGTTATGGCATTAAACCTTTTATAGTTTAGAGAAGTTTAAAAATGGTTTGACGTAGTCAGTTGCGTAGGGTAAGTTGGTGAATGTCCTTAGAATAGTAGAGTGTCCCACTGGTCCTGATAACCAGGCCCTCGCTTCGCGCAATCTCAGTGCGGTTGCCGCCACGTGCCTTTTAGCAATGCAGAGTTCGGCGCTTCTTTGGATTTTGTGTAGTTTAATTAAATTGTTCTTTTTTCTAGGGAGTTCCACCAAACAATTATCCCATACAGAAGAATCGGTCTAACTATTGCTGTATAAAGCTAGTGTACAATATAAGTAAAAAACCCCAAGATACGTCCAATAGCTTTTATGCAGGTGAACAAAGCTATGGCCGCATTCCGTGTTTTCTGTCCAGAAACGTTTCCTGTGCAGTGTTAAGCTAAGGTATTTGGCTTTTTCGCTGAAGGTTAGGCGATTATGGTTTAGTTCTGGAATCTTGTATTTTCTGCTGAATCGCCGTGTTAAAAGGGTTAACACCTAGTCCACACTCTTTCGCCCACCCGGAAAGTGTTGACAAAGAAAATGCTATCACCTTAAAACTTCTCTTTCTAGGAGTAAAAGTAGTTGGTTAACCACTAAGACCCATAGTAGAGGGGAGAATACTCCTCCTTGAGGGGTTCCTCATCTAACGAGTCTAGTAGCCTAGGCCAGGCCCATGGTTGAGGTCATGGTTCAACTTCCAGACTCGTTAGTGCTCGTGTGATTGCTTTAGGAGTGACGAGTGAAAAAGCCGCCAAGGAGCATTTCTTGTTGTGGAAATCGATTTCTAACTGGCATACTAGTTCGCTCAATTTGCCTTCTCGGTAGGCGTGCTGAGCGTTTGAGAAGAGGTTTGGCTTATCTATTATTCTGATATTAGCCTTTCTAGGGTTTAATAGAAACGTGGAGAGACTTATCGGTGTTAAGTCTTTCGGAGAGGTTTAGCAACCTAGCTACCTCAAAGGTATGTAATAAAGTAGTAATCAATTATGAAGCTTGTTTTTAACTATGGTAGGATGGTGTGGAGGTTCTTTTGCAGTTGCGCTGGGAAGAGACCATCTGGTCCAGGGGATTTTAAGGTCTTGGAAGTGCTTATAGCTCATTTGATACGCTCTGCAATAGATATTTCTATGATAACATGCTCGTCGAGGGGGTCTGAATCTAGAAGCAACTCTGTTCTCTGTCCAGCTGTCTAACGGATTTTTGATGGTGGTTGGAGATTTGAAAAGAATTTTCTTATTCTGCTGCTAAAGCGGGTCCAAACCTCAGGTTCTGCAGGACCACTGCTCTGGCCCTGTATGATCGGGATATTGGTGGCGTAGACATCTTGTTTGGCTCCGGAGTAAACTTCACCAACCATCGCGATCTCAGTCTTGTAAAGGGCTGCCGACCGCTTGTCCTCACAGGCAATGAGTTTAAGACTGCCAGACCCCAATGGTTTCTGGGTTTCCGACTGCTCTCATCGTTTCGGTTGACGACTTCGATGATCTTCCTATCCTTAACCTCCTCCGCTTAAGACTTCGACCATGTTCCCTGGTTGGTAGTTCTGCCCTTTTTGCTGGCTGGTTGTGTCACTTCAACAAGGGTCTTGCTAGCGTCAAAATCAGGTATAACCGCCTTTGCCCATCCTCATCCGAGGTCTGGTCATTAGGTTTGAGGTTGCTGTGCACCTTCCTCCGCTCAAGAGGTCCAGCCTGTTGAGAGAATGATTCTCACCAGGTTTACAAATTCAAGTGAATTCAGAATGCTGAAATATATTTTTTTGCGTGCTGCAAGTACAATACCATTGGCAATAGTCGCCGCATTAAGTACAATACCAATTGGGCTGCGGAGAAGTGAATACGTCAAGAGATCTTTTCGTACTAATTTTATTGAGCATAACTTATATACATGTTCTTGGGTCAAAAGGGTGTTTACACATATCTAGAATAGACTAGATTAAAATTATCAGTTACATGGTTTATCCTAATAACACAATACAATTCAGATAAGCTTGTTCAATTTCTAGGCTTGTTAGTGCTCGTGTGATTGCTTCTGTAGTGATGCTATTGAAGGCTCCTTCTATGTCTAGAGAAGCCGCCAAGGAGTATTCCTTGTGGTGGAAAGTGTTTTCTGTCTGGGATACTAGTGTGAGTAGTGCAGTTTCGGTCGATTTGCCCTTTCGGTAGGTTTTACTGTTATTCTGGTCATCTATTAGCCTTTCTAGGACTTTCAGTAGAAACGAGGAGAGGTTTAAAGGCTTTTGGAGAGGTAAGTGAAGGTTTCCAAGCCTTGGAAATGAAGATGACTTTTACTTCTACCCACCTTTTAGGTATGTATTGAAATAATAAAGAATTATGTTACTTACCATGGTAGGATGATGTGGAGCGTCTTTTAAAATTGTGCTGGGAAGAGACCTTGTGGCCCTGGGGATTTTAAGGGGTTTGAGGTGTTTATAGCCCATTTGATGCACTCTGCAATAGATATTTCTGAGATAGCGTACTCTCGAGGGGGACGGAGCTATTAAAAAGAAGCTTTCTTAGGTTTGGGGAAAAGTGGGTATCTAGCAGCAGCTCTAGAGAAGCCTCCCTAGGTTTGGGGAAAGTGGGTATCTAGGAGCAGCTCTAGTGTTTCTTGGCTGGTCTCTGTCCATCTGTCTGACGGGTTTTCGTGGTATCCTATGGAGGTTGAGCTTTAGTAAGAACATTTTTAAGTCGAGCCGTCTCGGTGGTAGACTGTAAGCTGCTGTAAAACAGGGCCCACTCTTTCCGATTGGAATGTCTTATTTATTTTTTGTACACGCTAAGTTTCGTGTAGTATTCAATATAGCTATTGTCAGTGTTGCTATGTTTGGCCATGTTATATTTTTGTCTACAATCCCTTTTCAGGCGTGTTAGGATGGTAGATCACCATGGAGGTTTATGGCTCAATTTTACTTTTCTACTAGGACTTGGCCTTTTTAAAGATTCCCTTCAGGTGTCTTTTAATTTGTTAACTATTTTCTAGAGTTTATCTTGAATGTGCGAATTAAAGAAAGGGAGGGCTTCTAGGATAGTGACAAGAAATTTGGTATAGTACCTCCAGTTAGATTTAGTTAGTTAGTTAGTGATTTCTTGAAGGAGAGGGAAAAGAGTGTTTATGGTAAACTCGGTGTACCGATGGTCAGAGAAGCAGTGGTCATCCCGACCATCCAGAGTCCGTTTCGGTCAATCAGAGATTCAGAGGATAGGGTGATGTCCAAAACTTCCCTTCTGTTCCTAGTGATAAAGTTAGGGTTATTACCTCTGTTGCAGATAAATAGTTTGTAAAATGTAATCGAAAAGTAACTCACCCCTTTCGTTGGTGTCTGTACTTCCGCCAAGGAGTATTCCTTGTGGTGGAATCTTTTTCTGTCTGGGATACTAGTGTATGTAGGGCAGTCTTCGTCCATTTGCCCTTTCGGTAGGCATGCTGAGTGTTTGAGCAGAGATTAGGGTTTACTGTTATTCTGATATGGTTATCTATTAGCCATTCTAGGATTTTTAGTAGAACGAGGAGAGACATATCGGTTTAAAGGTTTTTTGAGATGTTAGTAAAGGTTTCCAAGCCTTGGGAAGGAAGATTACTTTTACTTCTACCCACCTTTTAGGTATGTATTGAAGTAGTAAAAAATTATGTGTTTCACCATGGTAGGATGATGTGGAGCGTCTTTTAAAATTGTGCTGGAAAGAGACCTTGTGGCCCTGGGGATTTTAAGGGCTTTGAGGTGTTTATAGCCCATTTGATGCACTCTGCAATAGATATTTCTGAGATAGCGTACTCTCGAGGGGGACGGAGCTATTAAAAAGAAGCTTTCTTAGGTTTGGGGAAAAGTGGGTATCTAGCAGCAGCTCTAGAGAAGCCTCCCTAGGTTTGGGGAAAGTGGGTATCTAGGAGCAGCTCTAGTGTTTCTTGGCTGGTCTCTGTCCATCTGTCTGACGGGTTTTCGTGGTATCCTATGGAGGTTGAGCTTTAGTAAGAACATTTTTAAGTCGAGCCGTCTCGGTGGTAGACTGTAAGCTGCTGTAAAACAGGGCCCACTCTTTCCGATTGGAATGTCTTATTTATTTTTTGTACACGCTAAGTTTCGTGTAGTATTCAATATAGCTATTGTCAGTGTTGCTATGTTTGGCCATGTTATATTTTTGTCTACAATCCTTTTTCAGGCGTGTTAGGATGGTAGATCACCATGGAGATTTATGGCTCAATTTTACTTTTCTACTAGGACTTGGCCTTTTTAAAGATTCCCTTCAGGTGTCTTTTAATTTGTTAACTATTTTCTAGAGTTTATCTTGACTGTGCGAATTAAAGAAAGGGAGGGCTTCTAGGATAGTGACAAGAAATTTGGTATAGTACCTCCAGTTAGATTTAGTTAGTTAGTTAGTGATTTCTTGAAGGAGAGGGAAAAGAGTGTTTATGGTAAACTCGGTGTACCGATGGTCAGAGAAGCAGTGGTCATCCCCGACCATCCAGAGTCCGTTTCGGTCAATCAGAGATTCAGAGGATAGGGTGATGTCCAAAACTTCCCTTCTGTTCCTGGTGATAAAGGTAGGGTTATTACCTCTGTTGCAGATAAATAGTTTGTAAAATGTAATCGAAAAGTAACTCACCCCTTTCGTTGGTGTCTGTACTTCCCCATTGTGTGTGGTGTGAGTTTTCATCCCCTCATAGGATAAGTACCTTGGAGGAAATGGCGTGTTTTTGGAAAATAATACTTGGTAATGGTCCCCTGTGGTCATGAGCTTTGTAGAAGTATGATATGGTGTGGTGAGTGTTTTTACTCAGCTCAAGTTTGACCGTTGTGAGGTCGCCGTCACTGAACTGAGGAAGAAGACAATCATTAAGGTGTGATTTGATAAGAATACAAGTTCTCGGTTTGTCCTTACTGCTGATACTGAAATAAGTATATTTGGGGGTTTTAAGGCCACAGGTTCTTGCGCCTATTTCAAGGTGCTTCAGAAGGGCAGATATGGCTGCCTTAGTGTGGAAAAGAATAATCTGTAGGCACTTCTCCATTAGGAGACTGTGAATGCGGCTGGTTAGCCACCACCTCCTTGGCAATGTCGTGCAACTTTTCTGAGCCTGCTTGGCTTGCAGACTACGGAGGGACTCCATGAGGCTCAGCGTTGTTCGCCTCTCTCTTCGGTTCCTCCTCTGGCTCCAATTCGTCGTCGCTTGGTGGTTCGAACGACGCGCATGCCGCTAGGTTGTCAGCCGCCAGCTTGTCTGTATCTTAGATACCGAGCCTTACTTTTTGGAAACCGTGGTTTACGGTGTACTTTTGGCCTGCCAGAGGCTTTAGGCATGTCGAGTAAAGCAAGGCGACGACGTTCATAGTGCTCTTTTCGGTTTTAACCACCTTCTACCCGTCTGTGGGTATCTTGGGGCTAAGTCTGGTGAAGAATCCTAATCTTTAAGACCTATTCGAGTCAACGTTCTGCAGAGACCCACACTCTGGCCCTAGGTCTGGACGGGATATCGGCGCAGGCGCAGACATCCAGGTTGGCTCCGGGGTAAACTTCACCAACCATTGCGATCGCAGCCTTGTAAAGGACTGCCGACCGCTCGTCCTCACAGACAATGAGTTTGAGATTGCCTTGGTACCAACCTGCGTCGGTACAGTCTGGTAGTGGTCCTGGATTATTGTCCCGCACTTTGAGGGAGAATCGTGTTGGAGCCTTCCTGACCAGACCCCAATGGTTTCTGGGTATCCGACTGCTTTCATCGCTTCGGTTGACGACTCTAAAGATCTTCCTGTCCTTAGCCACCTCCGCGAAGACCTTTGACCGTGTTCCCGGATTGGTAGATCTGCCCTTTTTGCGAACGCCTTTGCACACTCGATGTCTTTCCTGGATTTTGGTAAAAGCCTCATCTGAGGTCTGGTTCCTGGTGATGGAGTTTGTGGCCAGACGTTGAAGGATGCGAACCGCCTTCCTCCGCTCAAGAAGTCCTGCCTGTTGAGGTAGCATCCTCTTGAACTGTCTCGACCTTGTTCTCACCATGAGGCCTGCATTTGGCTGATCTCCAGACGGGGATGGCGTTTAGCAGACCCTGTTTTAGCGGAAGTCAACTGATGGCCGAGGTGCACTGTTTTGTTCAACTGGCTGCTTGGTGAGCTAGCCTTGTCTGGTATGGCCGCGTTTAAAGCACTTTTGGGTTATGTGCTGTTAGGACTCCTTTGGTTCGTTTTTATTTTGTTTGTTATGAATTTTTTCCATACTAAACTCAACAAGCTCGGCCTATGACAATTGGCTATTTGGCTTAGCAATGTGCGCCTTAATGTTGGCTTACTTATGGCAGTCGATCAACAGATAATGATAAAAGGGGAAGGTCCTCACAATGTGCGCCTTAATGCTCGCATCTAATGACTGTTAATCAACAGAGAAAGATAAAAGTGCCGATTAGTGCATGATGGGCAACAATAATGAAAACGAGCAGGTTGAACGGGCTCCAAAAAAACTACATTGCAATGAATGCGGCGGGATCATAGCTCGGAAATTTGCAAGGAATTTTTATCCATGTCTATCAAGTCTAGAGTGAAATTAATTACACCCAAACGGCTTTGGTTTTGTTGTTTTTAAAACCACATTGTCCATAATTGCAAAATAAAGAAACTTTGCAACCTCGATGTACGTAGGCTGCAACACCAGAAAAAAACGACCTAGAGAGTCCCACAGCGAACAGCAAGTCAATTTTCATTCATGAAAAATCGACTACAAAGGATCTGTTTCCCTATGTACCGATAACTACGCAAATAAATACCAAAGCGTGAATGTTTACGTTCCCATCGACAAATGAGCATCCTGCACATTAGCTATTGATCTTGTCGTAGACGATCCTAAAAAGCAGCTTATCCAAAAATTGACCTCTAATAGTCATCCAGAAATTAAATACACGCATAAAGGCGCAATGCAACTAACATACAACTCTTAAGGATAAAGAGCATTTGGTAGATTTTCTTCAAACAATTACAAAGACTAACAAAAAGAAGTCATGGTGAGTTTTGTAAGCGGCACTGCAAACCGATGGCATGTCATTAAATGACACACTTCTAAAAGAACCGGGTATGTTGGTGATCTTGATAGGGCTATAAGCGATATCAGATGGCATACGAGCAATATTTAATCAGATTAGAGTTCGCATCCTCGACCAATCAGCTCAGACTTAAGTGATAATTTTTGGCGCCAAATTTCCGCCATCACCAGCAACCTTTAGACTACGACGTAATGCAGAGCGGTTTTGCAAATGTCATCCTGATACAGTAAAAAGCAATTTGCCAAAACACTTTCATTGACGAATGGCCTGAGTCGGTTGACACGGAGGATCAAAAGGTTCAACTAGCTAAAAGAGTTAAGAATATTCACTGAAATGGTGAATTCAAAATGAGAAACTGGTTATTAAACGCGTCGTCAAATCTCTGTACGACATTTAAGGTCAAGTAAAAAGTAATCCATTATTTGTACATAAAATTCAAACCACGACCGTTTTCGCCTCACGTTGTCTTAAGTGACCCACTTTTCATCACCAGTCACCATTCGGTTCAAAAACGGTTCGGTTTTGTTGCGATTCACAGATCTAAATTCGGTCCAAATGATTTTTTTTTTTGATAGCTCATGTGGCACCCATACATCGGAATTTTTTTGTGTATTTGTTTAGTGGTTCCAAACTGTTTTGAATGACCCAGTTATGCCCTCCGATGTTGACCGCAAAACACATTTTTTCGAAGGGACGCCGAGGACTGGCTGCCTCGCCCCTACGTGTCAACATTTTTGAATAACATTATTTTTAATATACTTTAAATAATCATAATTATTGTGTATACAAAGTAAATAGCGCAACATTTCCCACATTAAGAAAATCACAAAGGCAGCTTTCCGAAATCGAAACAACCTTAACTGCTGAACCAATGCATTAGATCTTCATGTTAAGCTCTCAGAGAAGAATAAGGCTGCATTTACACAGCTCGATGACAGTCTTGAAAAGCTGGATTCTAATGAAATCGCGATGATTTTGAAGAGCTCATCATATCAATACAAATCAAGCTAAGTCGAGAATTTGGTAAGCGCCAACGTCCAGTAATTCGAAGAACCACGGTTAGACCAGAGCCATCTCTGGATTTCCATTCTGTGCCGGCTAAAAGATCTCATTTGCCTGAATTGAGATTGCCTGAGTTTTCTGGTGGCTTTGCTGAATTTACCGACTTTCAATCAATGTTCATGGCTATCATCAACAATGACGTTAAGCTCACTAACATTAACAACCTGCAGCATTTAAAGTCTTGCCTGAAGGTTTCCGCTTTGGATACAGTGCGCTCATTAGAAATTTGTGATGGCAACTATGCTGTAGCCTTGGATTTGTAGAATATCCGTTTCAATAATAAGCGTCTAATCTCATAAAATGGCAATATTGGGTCTCCATAAAGTCGACATGCGGTCCGCAACAAAGCTGAGAGATATATCTGATAAAATAAATGCTAATCTACGTGCTCTTCAATCAATGGGTTCAGTTGAGGAAAGAAACTGCGTTCTTGTTCATGTTTTACTCCAAAAATTAGATAGTAAAACTCGGGCCAATTGGAAAGAATCTGTAGCTATTGTTGAAATTCCTTCGATTGCACTATGGGGCCAACGACCACATTTTTTGACCAAAACCCATTTTTTAAAAGTGGTTAAATATATTTTTTTTTATTCGCGATGGATAGAAATAATCCTAATCTTAAATGTTGCAAACACAAAATTTTAACAGAGCGCGTTGCTGTTAAGCTATCTGCTGTCAAAGTCAGCTGTTTGTGCAACTTGAAGCGAGCGCTGTTAAGGCGTAAATTTTTCTTCCAAATTTAACACTAAAAAAGAAGCAATAAAACCAATTCAAGTGCAATTTTTTGGCATGCAGTCCAACAATAGTGGTTTGTAATATGTGTTTGTAAACGTGAATTGTAGTTATCGATTGTGACGTCCCTGTTATTTTCTGTAAGTTATAACCCCCAAAAATATAAAAACTTGTAGTGATTTGTTATTTTTAAATAGAGCTACAAAGTGATTCAAGCACTTTCAAACTCTAAAACTTCTTACATGTTGTAGATTACTCAATTACTTTTCTATTCTGTTAGTATAAAAGTGCACTTTTGCGCACTTTTTCTGAAATTAAGTTTTTTAGGTTCTAACCTCAAATTTGCAAACTACTAGTTTTTTAACATATGGAAAGCAGAGGCGACAAAGAGTGCAAAAGAGATTGCCATCTTCGAATTTTGGAAAGCGTTAGTACGTTGTCCTTGTTCCAAGCAAGATGAGGCAATTTTGTTTAAAAAAAGTCAAAGCCTTTGCTACAATGTAACAAAGAAGGGGGCAAAGTGCAAAAGAAACTCAAATCTTTTCAGCCAAAGGCATTCTTCTTGGCTAAGAAAACGAAGCGCCTGCAGGCGGGCAATGCTAGATAACTAATTAAAGCTGCAAGTGCAGCTTTAATAAAACGAAATTATAGATTTCTTTATTTCAGAGTTTTTTAACCTTTTTTCAATACAATTACTGCGTTTGCTCTGAAAATAACTTCTCCCAAAAGAAAAAAAACCTTTTATATCCTAACAAAAAGGTAGGACCATGCCCATTTTTTTTCCAACCGTGTATTTTTTTTAACATCTTCTGAATAATAAAAAAATTTTTTTGTTTATTATTTAGAAAAAAAAAAACTAAAAAAGGGGCGTAACCTCGCCCATTTTTTTTTATAAAACCTTGTTTTTCGTATCGTAGACTAAATTTAAAAACAAAACCCGTGAAAATTGCTTCGTTTTTAAGTAACTAATTAATGTCACAAAAAGTAGTCGTTTGCCCCAAGTGGATTGATCAATTTTTTACATTTTTGTCTAAGCGTTGTCAAAAATTGCATTATCGTACTCAAATAATTCACAATCAGTTAAAAGCCGCAACAAAAGCATTTTAATTGCCACTAATACTTTGGGAAATGGATGTGTTGTGTGTGACGACAGTGGCCATTTAATTTATAGCTGTTGTCAATTCGCCATTCTGTCAGTACAAGAGCGTATTCGAAAGCTAAAGGAATTAGCGCTCAGTCTTAATTGCCGAAAAAAGGGGCATCAAATGCGCAATTGTAAGTCAAGCAGCTGTCGAACTTGCAGGTCCAAGCATCACACCCTTTTGCATCTTGGTACTCAGTTTTCGACCCATGTTCTGCGAGCTTCCGCTGCAGAACAAAGTACGCCAATTGCAATTACTTCAAGTCTTTCTACATCTTTGCTGATTCAGAACATGGATTCTTACATTGTCTTTCTTGCAACTGCAGTCATAAGCGTTCAAAGTCGCCCATGCCGGGCGCTGCTAGACTCGGGATCTCAAGTACACATTGTGACTTTCCGACTCGCTCACCAGTTGCTATTGCATAAAACGAAGTCTACCGTATCAGTTGCTGGTTTTGGAGATGCTCGATTGGACTCTGAAGGAGTCTCCGTTTGCATTAAGTTAAAGTCGCGTACCTCTGATTGCTATCTGATCTGGTTGCTCCAACGATTACTGATAGCCCAATTGTTAGAAAATTCCCTCGCATATTTAGTTAACCGATCCTGAATTCTTTAGATCTCAGCGAATTAGACCTTCTTATTGGCGCAAGCATGTTTTTTGAGCTATTATTTGTAGGGCAGATTACAGTTATCGTTACAGGAGGCGGATCTTCTACTCTCAAGGCAACTGCATTTCACGGTCAAGCTGTGCAGCGTGAGTTGGTTGCTGCTGAAGCTCATATGGATGAACTAGTCCGTCACTTTTGGGAAGTTGAGAGCTGTGGTGAAGGCGTGGTAACAGCCGCCTAAGAAAAACTGGAGTGTGAGGTTCATTTCAAGACCAACTTTCGTCGTTTAGACTCTGGTGAAGATTCCGTACGATTGCCTGCAAAGAACACTCTAGAATAAGGTGAATCGTACAATCAAGCTTATCGTCGGTTTCTCAACTGGGAGAACAAGTTAGAGCGCAAGCCAGAGGTCAAGGTCTAAAATTCGACATTCATTCATGAACTTTTGAAATTGAATTCCATGTCCGTCGTGCCCAGAGACTCCTTGGGTTTTTGCAAATATTTTCTGCCCCACCATTGCGTTTTCAACCACCATTTTCATTTTCATCGTTCTATTGGCCCATCTTTATTATCGTTCGATGAATTGCGTACACTTGTTTGCCATATTGCGGCAATAATCAACTCACGACCTTTACTCCCCCTTTCAAAGAATCCGGCAGATCTTGAAGTGCTAACTCCATCATTAATATCGTTCGATGAATTACGTACACTCGTTTGCCACATTGCGGCAATTACCAACTCACACCTCTACTGCCTCTTTCCGAGAATCCGGGCGATCTTGAGGTGCTAACTCCTGCACACATTCTTGGGACAGTTTCGCTGGTGTTGTACTCTGAGCCTGATGTCACAAAGCTGAACTTAAACCGTTTGGACCGGTGGCAGAGAATTGCTTATTTTCAACAAATCTTCTGATCACGGTTGCATGAAGAGTATTAGGTCCTGCTGCAGCAACGATCAAAGTGGCGCATCTCCAAACCTGAGCTACAAGTCAACGATGTCGTCCTGGTTCAAAACGAGAACTTGCCTCCTCTTAAATGGCAATTGTCCACGGCAAGAATCTATTTAGTTTAGTTCGATTTTCTACTCGCTCGCTAAAGGCACGATCGCAGATCGCCTGCCTGTTCTTTTAAAGGCATAGACAAATGGGGCTGCCTGCCGATCCAACTAATCTTAAATATAAACATTAAACTGTGTAAATAAGGACTTGGTGCCATATAGAATAAACTTAGTGCACAATTAATTGGAAATTTGTGTGGTATTATTTTATTTGGGCATCACAAAGGTTACCGTTAGAGAAAAAGTAACCTATATGTATATATATTTGCCTCCGTGGATTGTTGTATTTTCATTGGGTTTACATATGTCACTCCAATCAGCAAATGCTTTGACAAGTGCATAAATCAGCTGTATCGCCTTTTTGAATTTTAAAGGTATAATTTTAAAATTTTTATTTTCAATTCCTGTTGGTGTTTTAAATTTAATTTACACGTAATTGCAAACACAAAATGCATTTTTGGTTTAACTAATATGTATTAGTGTTATTGTTAAAATATAATAATTAGGTCCTATAATATAAACGTTAACGACATTTTAAAATATTTTTAAACATAATCCATGCAATACTTTTGTTTTGTAAACAAATAAATCATTACTTGCTATCTTTATTTCAGTTTACCCTGCAACTGGCTTTGGCTTTTCTATGTGAACACGCTTTTAACCTTACTCGTCTTAATGCTGATATGATGTACCTTCATCAAGACTCTGGACTTATGAACATATCTTATTTTAAGTTTGATGTAAATGATGATAAATGCGATCTAAATCAACATAGACCAGTTCCATTCCGCCTAACTCCGAACGTGGGTGAATTTATAACACATATTGGAATAACTGGAACTTTATCGGCGGCAATTGTGGCTACAGCTCGATGCTTTATTCAACCAAATTATAAGCTTTGCTCTATTTTGCAAACTATTTTAAGAGATGAAATAATTGCATTGCAAAAGAAAGGATTCCGTGAATGTAAATTCACCGAGGGATCAGAAGACCGTTATTCCGACGGAAATTTTATGGAGCACACAGTTAACGTTGTGAATTCAGCAGTGGATATTATTTTGACTCGTTTTAATACAATTTCATATTTCGATAGCATTGAGAATAAAAAGATATCATTGCTTATACAATCGGCAACAAATATCGATAATCTTTGTCGCATGGACCCTGCCTGGCATCCCTGGCTATAACTTACTACTCATCATTGCCTTCTTGCATTAATAAGTTTTTTCCTGGAAAAGAAGTTTATAAAATTTTTTTGTTTTACCTAATGAAGTAACAAAAAACTCTTCTAAAAACTGAGTAATTGCGAAAAAATAATAGAACAAAAATGACTATGATTACGATACATTATACATTTTTATCAGCCCATATTATCAATTGAACATTATAGTTTCTAATGCTTATAAGGTATCACAATTATAGGTCGCTGTTAAGCGCTTTTATTAATTAAGTTATTTAAGATTCAATTCAATCTTGTATATCATGTTGTATTGTAAATTTCTTGCAAACTCTAAAAGCTACATAAATATAATATTGAAATATTTAGCATGAACAAATTTTCGATTTTTATTATAAGTCTAGAATCTCAACATAATTAGTGTGGTGTTGCAGGCGGTGACTTTTTTGCCTTGGGCATTTACAAATTTTATTTCAATTGGGTTTGAAATATTTATCAGAAATGGGGCAAATTTAAAAATTCCAGACTATCAAATTAAAATTTTAAAATATTTTTAAATTTGTATTTTAAAAAAGATAATAAAAACATTCCAATATAATGTGCCAATTAATTCATAGTTATTTCCTTAATTTGTTAAAAAATCATTTACTACAGTATATTTTAAAGTGCATTTCTTGGAATTAATAATATCAAAGAGATATTTAGTCTTATTTTTTAAATTTTTTAGTAAGCATTATGGTCAATGAAAACAAGAAAGGAAGCAAACTTCGGCAAGCCGAAGTTCATATACCCTTGCAGCTATTGCAAAAATTAAATATTCTTGAATGTCCCCTTTCTTGCCTTGCAAACTTCTGACTGAAATTATAATACCCTCTGCAAGGGTATAAAAACAGCAAAGTTATAATTTTTTTGTATTTATTTTTCCGATAGTTCCTATGGGAGCTATATGCTATAGTCGTCCGATCCGACTCGTTCCGACTTATGTACTACCTACAATAAACAACTTTTGGGAAAGTTTCATACATATAGCTTTAAAACTGAGAGACTAGTTTTAGGTGTTATTGCTAAAAAAGTCTATTATATATACGGATTTAACTGGATGGCGTTCTGAACAACATTGGTTTTGACAATAATACTGCTTAAATTCATTTTTACGTTAATGATCTCATTAAAGCGTGAAAAAACAAACCAACATCCATTGTTTTGACAAAGGCACAATACGACTGAACTGGAAGAGGTCACTCTTGTCGAGACGCAATCTGTTCAGGATTTGTTGCGTCGACATGATCTGTAGATTTATGTGCTGCAGACCTGCATCTGCTTCTTTGGACGCAGAGTATTTGTTTGGGTGTGATGAAAAATGCGCTGAAGTGCATGAAAGGGCGTTTAATCGGCAGTTAGCGAGCTGATATGGTTGCTTCCAATAAGGAGGAGTGTTACAAATGTTTATATTTTACCCAAAGCAATGCAAGCTGATTGTAACGTGGACGAAGTAAATTATCAAGCTGATCAGATCATTTCGTGTGTCTTTATTACTTACGCTGGTGATGGTCATCCCGCTCAACAGGTTCAAGTCGGGCACTTTTTTTTAATTTGATGGATTATTACCAGAGTGTGTCAGCAAAACAAAATTAGGCAACTCCAATGTCGTCAAACAACGCGGAACCTTTACAATTGGTTCGTGGAAATTTCAAAAAGTTCTATTTCGTGTTCCTGTGTTATGATACATTTCTGGCATAAGAAAATTTAAACCGTTTGACCTTCAGAAAATTTAAACCGTTTGACCTTCAGCATCATCAACTTGGATTTGGACTGTAATATACAGTGATGAAAGGGTCTAGCCATAAAATAAATGTGTTTTAATTGTGGCACCCGAACACATCTTTTTAGGTACCACAGAGGTGACAGATGAATGATGCAACCACGACAAGTGTGACGACAGGGCCAATAAAGATTGGCAGCTGTTCGATTGATGAGGTATGGAGCACAGGCTCGCCGCACAGCAATAATGACGATACCACCTCTAGAGCAAAGAATCCAAATATTTTCTGTGGAGTTTGAAATGGTTAAGTTCGAAATTTAAGTTGAGCCAAGCTTAAAACAATATTGGACTGCGACGTCGCCAAATATACAGAAGCAGCCTCGGTTCGCATACCAGAAATATTATGAAAATATATCCCGAGTCAATAACAAGACAAATAACTTTCCAATTGAAAAGAATAGCTTCGTAAAGCGAAAGGTGGTCAATATTGCAATCCATGACAATCTTATCCAATCCGAATCCGTTCCGAATGAAGATGCGAATTCGAGAAGAGCATTATTGGCATAAAAGGTATAAAGTGTGGAGTGAAACTCTTGTGTTTTACGTTGAATTCGTAGGGAATTGTCAATACCGCTTGGCAACTAGTGCCTGGTATCCGAACAATGCTCGCATTAAGCGGGTGGCGAACACAAAAATTCTAGCCAAAGTTGTTCTTATTGTTTCGGAGAGCAGCAATGTTAAAAGCGCATCTATGTGTTTGGCGAATCTCACACAAAACAGTCGGCAGAAGCATTAGATGTTGTTGTTGTTGTTGTGCAATGGGTGGATTGGGAATACGTAGAAGACGTACCAGAAATTGTCCCTCAAATTCGTTTACGCCGAAGGCGCCGTTTATCGGTGTTTTTTGAAGAAGCACTGGGGTAGAAGTCCGCAGGGGCTCATTGTCGACGACTATGTTTTCTGTCGGTGGCCTATTCCGGTGAACGAACTGGCTTACTTTTTCTTTATTTGGTCAAAAGCCTCCCCTAAACACAGTCGGGAAGTGCAATTCAGGTACTCCCAACTTAAAGATTATAAATTGAAGCATCGAAATATTTACATTTCTTTTGACTAGTATGTGGCATCAGGATCAATGTATAGTTTCTCTAACACATATTTACACAACACCTTTGGATCGAAGAACCGTACTTGAGGCCGCTGCTGGTAGGTCAGCATCCAGATCAAAGGGACTAGTTTGACGTGTATTTGTCACATTTAGAATTAAAAACTTTGTTAAAACTCAATGCCCTAGAAGTGGCAACGCTCGTTGCGCTTCTATTCGTCTCGTAAATGACGACCATCTTCTTGATTCAATTTGCTGGGCACTCTCTGGGAATTAGGAGACGATTTTTCTGGTGGTATATATATACCCCCAAGCAGCAGCTTCAAATATACAAGGCTCATGTGGACAATATATCTCATATCTGTCAGAATATAGAAAATAATCAATACACCTGCGTTCTTAGCGATTTAAATCACATGAAATAATATTTATTGATGAGGCGTCCAGGTGTGAATGGAATACCATGAATTCCTATATCACCCGCAACATCGTTATTGGCTTGGATCTAAAGACTGTTTGCAACCTCGCTGGATCAGTTTTCGAACTTGGGGGTCAGCCCTTTTACAGCTATCAACTCAGATTCAAGGTCCAGAACTCGCTGTTTTAGTTCAGCTATTAAATCATTACCTGTGGCTAAGTCTTCTTGGAGAAACGATTTGATTCGTCCCTCGGAGTCCTTCATCTGAAAAGTCTGCTCATCGAAGCGCTGATTAATGAGGACCATGAGAGTTGATGATGAAGGGGTGGGAGCATCTGATTCTCGGACCTTTCTTTTCAATTCAGAAATGTTTAAAGTTCCGGTTTCCATTTCAACTTTTTTTACATGTAAAATAGTTAGGCGGTTAACAGTAGCATTGCTTTAACTGTGTTAAACTGCTTGCAGAAAAAGGGGTACAACTGATTGATTACGATTGGTTGTAATCCGGCAACACTAAACTCTGATTAAATACGAAGATGCAACTAAATATTTGCTCTCACCAAACAGTTGCACAAACAAAAATCCTATCGTTTTCAGGTTATTTTAAATTTTTTAAACAGGTCAATTGCAAGTGTTGCAAGTTATTCGCGTGGCGATTGATTTCCCAAACACAGTATCACTCGAATTAACTTATAGGTTTTTCTGTTTACACGGCTTAGATGAAAGGCTTGACGGACCGTTTTGTTGACGTCTGCTTTCTTCGACTCTCTTCTTACGTTTTAGATAGTCAGCTTACTTTAGATAGTCAGCTGCTCCAAAATAACAGAGTTGGTAGACTCAAAAAATGAGTTCCTAGACTTAGGAATTATGATTGATTCCAAATTTTCTCTTTGTCGAACACATTAACTACATAATTCCAAAAGCTTTGTGAAGCGCATTGCTGTGCAGGTTTTTGACCCATATACTACAAAACTGGAATATGCTCCAGTGTTTCTTAATAGCATTCATTTATCTGTCTTTGGCAGGTCTCTAAAAGCAATGGAGCAGTTTTACATTCCTGCTTGTAAGTTAAATTATGGTGGAAATGAGCCTGTGTGTAGAGCCTTAATTTTATATATTAGCCTTCCACCTAACATACGCCAGGAACCGAGCTTATATTTTTAGTCATTAGTTAAGTCTAGGTAAGTAACCAGAAAAACATTGTTCTGTTGGCGAGATAAATAAATAAACAGAATTGGAGCTACTGGAACTTTGGACTTGTTCAGCAGAGGGGATCAACATAAGCACTCTAAGCACGTTAAGCTTCTCCAGCTCATTAACTCTACTACTAATTCCATCAATATTAGAGTGAGAATCATTGCCAACCCAATTATCAAATAAGATTATTGTTTGCAGCTGTTAGCAGCTTGATACCATCTGGTTGCAAATCAAAACAAGCATGTGGAAAACTCGGAGACAACCCGATGAGCAACGGATGCCTTCGAATGGCAGATAAAAAGTGATTACTTTGGAATTGCATTCGGCGCAAAGAGACAGCGAAATAAAAGTAAAAGAGCTGACTGAAGGCTGAAAACAGTTGTGAACCAAAATGTTTATACAACCCAATACTCTGGTAACCTAACAAAAAACAAGAAAGGAAGCAAACTTCGGCAAGCCGAAGTTCATATTATGATTTACTTGCTTGTATGTCTAAAAACATTGAAGCTGTGATGAAGCTAGTTCCTATGGAAGCTATAAGATATCGTTTTGCGATTTTAATAAAATGAAAAGCGTAATTCTGAACTGTCAAATTATTAATAGGTCAAAAAGATTTTTAAAACAAATTACAAAATAAAAAAGTTACATTTTAAAAGAAAAATTCGGACGGACAGACGGACATGTCTAGATCGATTCGCCTAGTGATGCTGATCAAGAATATATATATTTTATAGGGTCGAAAATGTCTCCTTCACTGCGTTGCAAACTTCTAACTGATTTTATAATACCCTCTGCAAGGGTATAAAAATGTTCTGTATTTAAATTTTAGATTTATTTATAATATTCTAAAATAAAAATCCGTTTTTTATGCATGTGTGTACATATATATGTATGTATCATCAGAGAATCACGATTACCTTACAACAATCCCGTGTGGCTTGTTGATAAAAAAGGCCACGATGAAAGATTCAAAAAGTAAAAACACCTCGTTATCGATTTTAGGAAACTAAATCAAAAAACGATTGACGATAAATACCCTATCCCTAGTATTTCTACTATACTGGCAAATATATGGCCTAGTATTTTACAACATTGCACCTTAAATCAGGTTTTCACCAAATCGAGTTGGCAGAGATAGATAGGGAGAAAACCGCCTTTTCTTTTAATAACGAAAAATATGAGTTCTGTAGATTACCTTTTGGACTCAAGAATGCAAAGGGTAATCGACGATGACCTACGGGAACAAATATCAAAGACATGCTACGTGTACGTCGATGATGTCATCATCTTTTGTAAAACTAAAGAAGATCATATGAAGCTGGCATGAGGGTATCTCAGGAAAAGTATAAGTTCTTCAAAAGGGGCGTAGAATACTTGGGATTCAATGTGTCATGGGCAGAACTTACAACGACCCCAGGTAAAGTAAAGGCAATCGACGCTTTCCAAGCATCTACTTCACTTTATAGCCTAAGATCATTTTTGGCTCTCTGCAGCTATTATAGATGTTTTATAAAAGGATATGCCACAAGCGCAAGACCCCTAACGGAGATCTTAAAAAGCGAAAATGGTAAAGTCAGCCCAAATCAATCAAGAAAAATCAAAATAATCCAAACAACTAGAATCTTTAAAAAATCTTAAACGAATTGTAGCGTCAGAAGACGTAGTTCTAGCATACCCCGATTTTAGCAAACCTTTTGAACTAACAACGGACGCTTCCGCGCATGGCTTAGGGGCTGTGTTGCCACAGGAAAATCGACCAATAAACTGGATCTCCAGAACACTTCGGGACAACGAAATGCATTTCGCCACTAATGAGCGCGAACTTCTAGCCATTGTATGTTCGCTTAAAAATCTGAGAAATTATTTATGAGGGGTAAGAAAATTAAACATTTATACTTATAAAACGCTGGAAATCTTTTATTGACGACCATAACGTAAACATTTTCTATAAACCAGAAAACAAAATGTTGGAGCCGATGCCCTCTCACAACAGAACGCGAATCCTTACAGGACAACTGCGAATCTGATATCGCTACCATTCATAACGAAGATTCACTCACGTACACTATAGAGTTAATAGATAAACCAGTAAATTGTTTCCGTAATCAGATAATCATTAAAGAAGCCGACTTCCCATCTACGAGAACCAACATATTAATCACTATGGCAAAGTACAGCCGAAATTCTACAAGGCAACAGTCGGCCAAACGCCAATAACATGTTATCCAGGAGAAATTATCCATAGACATACATATTTTCAACAAACGTGGATGTAAAATACCCAATTTTAAGTATTGTGAATTGTTTTCCAAGCACACTAACAATTTACTGTGACAATGAAAGATCATTAAACTCCGAGACTATTAAGTCAATATTATTAAATAATTTCAACATTAACATTGCAAATACACCCCCTTACACAGCACCTCGAACGGACAGGTCGAAGGATTCCACAACACCCTTGCCGAAATAGCTCGTTGCCTAAAAATCGAAAAATAAATGAACGACACTAAGGAGGTTATCTTACTAGCCACAACTTAATACAATAAAACTATCCACTCAGTGACTAATAAGACGTCTATAGAAATAATATACTCTAGATCTTCAGAGTTCGAAACCGAGATTAATACAAAAATTCAACAGGCCCAGGAAAAAAGTTTAGACCAAATAAACAAAAACAGGACTTACAAAAGTTATCAGTTCGGCGACAAGGCCAGGGGAATAAAACATCTCCCCTATGCTCGGAGGAAGTTATTGAAGCAGACCTTGTCCTTCAAAAGGACAATTTAAAATAACGGTTCTTCTAGACTTATTTTTAAATTTAGATTTTTGTTCTTTCCTTCTTTCTTGTTTTTAGTTAACGCTTTCGACTTTTATTCTGACTATGACCTTTTCGATGACCACTGCCTTACAAATAAATGACTATTTGGATTTGGACTACATAGCGTTAATGGATGGAGAAGACACAATCTGGGAGGAAATTGGGTATTTTGGACACTCCTCTAATATTACTTCATATGAACTTTACGCACTCGAAACAAAGACTACAATTGACGCTTTTGAACAGGAGAAGAATTTGCTGAATTGAAAGCCTTTTCATTATCCATTACTACAAATTTGAGTACTCCATAGTAGTAGTAGTTTTTTAATGTCTTTGGTGGATTTAGATTTTATAATTTTTGCCTGTGCTAGTTTCGAAAATTTGTCAATTGCAGTCAATACTAATTTCTTTTCGGTTGAGAAGATGTCAATATGGATTATGTGTCCAGGGTATTCAGGAATTGGGGTTTCTTTAATTTCTGGATTGGGCGGATGCCTATCATATTTTCCTTCTTTACATATCATGCATTGTTTAACTAATGTCATTAATTTATGTTTAATTTTGGGTAAATAATAATTTTCTGCAAGTTGGTTTTTGTTTTGTTCTGCATTTCTATGTGCTCTGTTTTGTGTTTCTAATATTAATACTTCCTGCTTATTTTCTTCTGTCAAATCTTCTACTTTATTTTGTGTGAACCTGATTTTAATGGATCCGAAAAGTTCCGGATAAATTCGTTGTATTTCTTCCATTATCTCTTATGATGTGAAGAAAGGTGTCTATGAAAGGTGGGGAACGGAATAGTAAATTTGCAGTCGGGGGAGTTTTCTTTGTAAATAAATATCTGATTCTTAAAGGCATTTATTGGTACCTCGACGCTGGGAATGAGGTTTTGACCAGAGCTCTGTGCGCTGTGTTGTGTTGCTGTTAATGAGTTAATTTAGTTGCTTTTAGGGATCCCAGACAAAACATCGGCCACTATGTTTTCCTTTCCGGGCTTATAAAGTGTTCTTTATTTTATTCGTCAAGATATGATTTCCATCTCTTGATCGCCATCCATCCCTTCCAATTACAATCATGTGTAAGTGGTTCGTGGTCAGTATAGATTTTAACCTTGCTTCCACCGTAGAGATATCCTCTAAGTCTTTTTACTGCCCATGAAATGGCTAACATTTCTTTCTTTGCCGTTTCGTAGTTTTCTTCGGTTTGAGATATGAAGGCTATAGGTCTGTCCTTTTGTGAAAGTACTGCTCCGATTGCGTGATCGGAGGCATCTGTTGTCAACACAAATTCCTCCTTAAAATTTGGATATTGTAATATTATGCCTTCTGAAATTAGGGTGCTTTTTAATTTATTAAAGGCCTGATTGGCTTCTAATCGAAGTGAATAGATTTCTTCGATGAAGCTTTCTTCGGAATTCTCCCATCCTCGCCCCTAAGTAATGTGGTGAGTGGTTTTGCTAGTGCAGCGTAGCCCATAATAAATCGTCTGTAATACCCTGATAGTCCAAGGAAAGATCTTAATTTTTTAACGTTTTTGGGAATGGTGTAGTTAGCGATGGCCTCTGCCTTTGTTGGATTGATTTCTATTCCCTTATCTGAAATTACAAATCCTAAAAATTCAACTTTACTTTTGAAAAATTCGCAGTTATCCAATTGGCATGTTATGCTAGGATTATTTAAGGTTTCAAATATTGTATCTACATTTTTTTTAATGAGATTGTGCGTCTGGACTGAAGACAATTATGTCATCGATATAAATATAACAGATTTTCTTTATGTGTTTCCTAAGAATGTCGTCTAGGGCACGCTGAAAAATAAGTCTTGTGAACTCAAATTTTCCGTTATTCGCTGTTTTTTCTATATCGCTTTCTTTTAAAAGAATAATTAGAAATATACTGGAGGCATATAATTTTTTTGGTACAATCCACACTGGATTATGTTGGTTTCTAAAAGTTCTTTTATTTGTCGGTCAATATCGTGTTTGAGTGCCATTGGATATTGATAAAATTTCGAGTAGACTGGTGTGTCGGTATTTGTGCGTATCTCAGCTTTCACGTTTGTTGGGTAGGTCAATTTTTCATTTGGTTTGGCAAATAGATTTGGATATTTGTGAATGAGTTGTTTAAGATCAGATTTTGGTGTGCCAGTAAGATAATCTGTGGGAGGAATAATTAAATTTACTGCTTTGAATTTTTTTCTTTAGTATTGATTGTTTTTCCATTTTTTAAGTGCATAGGTTTGGTATTAATGTTAATTATTGCTCCTAAATTTTTTAAACTATCGCTTCCCAAAATAGCATAAAATGTTTGTTTTTGTGATTCGTCCTTTGATATTACATCGAGGGATAGTGTTTCATCTTCCACTTTTGAAGAAGTGTCAAAGGCTACTTGAATATTGAATACTGCAATTTCTAGATTTTGTTTTTACTGCTTCGTTCAGACGCATTGGTGGTCTTTATGTCGAAGAACTAAAAAAAAATGAAAAACAGCAAAGTTATAATTTTTTTTTATTTATTTTTACCATTGTTCCTATGGGAGGTATATGCTATAGTCGTCCGATCCGGCTCTTTCCGACTTATATAAATTATAAAACCGTTAGGTATTTATTTTATATTTTTGTTTATTTCCATACGCCCGTAAGGGCATAAGTATTTTATACAGAGTTAATTCTCTGGAGTACAATTTTTGACTAAACTAAAGAACCTATCCAACTGGAGTTTGAGGCCTTTGCCTGGCTGCAGCGCTGTCGCCAAGGTGCCGGGTCAGCGTTTTGTCCCTGCCCGTGGCGATCACTCGCTCCGGGAGTGCTCTGTTCTGACTCCGGGCACTTGCCACTGCACGAATAATAGGAATAGGAAATAATGGCGGAATTCAGAGCTCTTCTTGAGTCTGTGTCACAGATTAATGCTATCTCTGAAAGAGCGATTCAACAATTATCATTAAAGACCACCAGCTCAAGGCTAAAAATAAATGGAATAGATGGAAAGGCTCACACATCAAATTCTAGAGTAAATGTTGAAATAAAGCCGAAGTTTATATAACCTTGCTGCTATTGCAAGAACTAAATATTTTTGAAGACATTAAAATTATGATTTACTTGCGTATATGTTTAAAAACATTGAAGCTATGATGATTTGCAGCTCAATTATTAGATAGTTATTTTATATATTTTTATTATTTCTATGGGAGCTATATGATATAGTCGTCCGATTTTGATGAAATTTAAACCGTAATTCTGAATTATTTAACCATTACTATATGTCGAAAAACTAAAAAAAAAGTCAAAAAACAACAAAGTTATAATATTTTTTATTAATTTTTTCGATTGTTCCTATAGGAGCTATAAAAAAATCGTCCGATTTTGATGAAATTTAAACCGTAATTCTAAATTATTGAACCATTACTATATGTCGAAGAACTAAAAAAAAATTAAAAAATAACAAAGTTATAATTTTTTTTTTATTTATTTTTTCGATTGTTCCTATGGGAGCTATATGCTATAGTCATCCGATCCGGCTCGTTCCGACTTATATACTACCTGCAATAGAAAGACAACTTTTGGGAAAGTTTCATGCAGATAGCTTCAAAACTGAGAGACTAGTTTGCGTAGAAACGGACGGACAGACGGACAGACTGACAGACGGACAGAAGGACAGACGGACAGACAGACGGACATGGCTAGATCGACTCTGCTAGTGATGCTGATCAAGAATATATATACTTTATAGGTTCGGAAATGTCTCCTTCACTGCGTTGCAAACTTCTGACTGAAATTATAATACCCTCTGAAAGGGTATAAAAATAACATTTCGAAAAACCGATACAAATGTTTTGGTTTTGGTTACGGTTATTTTAATTGCTGTTTATTTCGGTTTTAGTTCCGGTTGGAGACCCTAACTTATATGCAAAAAGTTTGCTGGGTCTATTTGACCCACAATACGGGCTTAAGATTAAACTGACAAATTGTATCAATTAACAGTTGCCCAGTGCAGACGTGTATTCGATCACTCCGCCGATCGTATTACGATCAAGCGACAGCAAAGCTTGCTGGGCAACGCGGACGGATGACCGACTAAGTTTTACACGCATTAACTTTTAGCAGGCTTGTTTAATATTATTCTTGTTATCTTGGGGCTGCCAGATACCTGACCATCGGGCACTTTTATGTCGGCCTAAGTTCTTTCAAGACTAGGGCACGAATATGCTCACGTAACAATACAAAAAACGGTAAAACAAACGGTTCACTCTATAAACCCCAACTTTAATCTTTTTGTTTTACTTAAAAATGAACAAACAAATAAACTATATTCACTAATAGTTGATAAAGGTGCAGACAAATCTTTAGTAAAAGAAAATTCAGATTCATTAAAAAAGACCCTTCTCAAAAGACTACTATCAACAGCTTCACTCAACCAACTATTTCATCTTGCAAATTTTGTATATAGAAGATTCAAATTTACCTACTCCATGTGATGGAATATTTAAAAATACAATTGTCAAATAGATTTAAAAGCAGAAAACGATTGGGTTATACTGAGACCTGATGACCTCTATCACCAAGATAATATTCCAATACACCAAACACTTTAAAACAATTTAAAAAATTAACCAGCAAGATCCTAAGATGTCCGAAAAATTGCTATAGACCATATGATTCAATTAACTTAAAAATTTTACAAAAAAAAACTAAAGATGAAAGACGATGAACCGGTATAAATCAAGAATTTTGAAGTCTTTTCCTTAATGACTACAGCCTTAGTGTTAAGGCTGTGTTTGAAAATTTAAATATTCTCAGTTTAATTAAAAGTACTCTGTGGCTAACTGAATCAAATGCTTTGCAAAAATCTAGTAGTGTTAAAAAAGTTATTATACTGTTATCCATTTCCTTACGTATATCCTCTGCGATCTTGATAATGTCTGTAGTACAGCTTTTTTGCTTATGAAAACCTGATTGAAAATTATATATCAAATTATTTGTCATTTAAAATCTATTAAATGTCCCGCCAATAGTTTTTCAAAAATTTTGGACAAACATGACAGTATTGAAACTGGTATAAATTCGTTATTGCACTTTGGTATCGGCATAATTTTTTGAAATTTTTCTCGACTCCGGGAAGGTAGACATTGTTATTGCAGAATTAAGCAAGTGGGTCAGGTGTTTAAAGATTTTTGGTCGTAGTATTTTGGCAAAAGTTTGGATTTATTTTGTCAAGTCCTGTAGCTTTAGATTTAATTTGTAAAATAGCCTCTAAAACTTCACATAAATTTACGTGAACAAAATTGAAGCATCAACATCATCTACATATTTCTTTCCAGACCTGTCCCGTTTCCATAGCACTACTTATCTTACAGCTCAAACATTCTCGCTTTGCGTGTAAAAAGATATATCTGTGACCTATTTTACTGATTAACTTGTTTGCCCGCCTTTATCAGATCATGACTTTATTGTGAATCTTCCTGCCGTTTTAGGTCCCTCGGTGATTATCTGTTGATCGCAATTCTTCCGTTTAGCTCACAACTACCATAACGTTTTTTCTCTTTACTTTCCAGCAGCATGCTGTACCGGTCCTCATAATCATTTCGCCATAAGTGGCGATTTTAATGACCGTTCAGTTTTGCATTTTTTTCGATTTGACACCATTGATTGAGCCCCTTCCTTATGCCATACATACATATGCTTCCTTCACTTGCTCGTCCTTCGACGTTCCGCCGCTCTGCCATCACCCAGTGTAAATAATGATCTCAATCCCGCTTTATTATAACTTTTGTGACAATTTAGAGTTGTCAAAGCTGCGCAAAGATGCTCTAGGGTTTTTCCACCAATAAGAAATAAAACGATAAAAGGTGCACTTCATGGATTGTTTAATACTATGTACAATGAGTTCTAATTCAAATTTTCACTTTACAATGCTCAATGCTGACAATGGTATTACTTTAAGCTATTATCTGTAAATTATTAAAACACGACCGCCAGCTGCGATAAATTCTTCTGCTCGTTGCCCAGAGAGTTCTCTTTCATGACTCTCTTTACATAAAATTCGGTTAACTTTAACAGAGAGGTGGATTTATGAAATAATGAGAATTGCATATGCAGAAAGTTCTCTTGACTACCTCGAACGTATGAACAATAACTAAGTATATTAATATTTTTAAATGCTTTTAAACACGTTTTTATTTTTTTTTACCTCTGCTCTACTTCTTTGAAATCAATTTTTATGTTGAATTTCTCTACAAAAATATGTTTAAGAAGTTGCTCGGCCGTTTTGTTTCCACTTGTAAGCTCGCCCATCCTGTCTCAATAAAATCAGTTTTCATCTTTTACCATCCTGTAGTCCCGCACCAATATCTTTTTGCTCGGACTTTAAACCATTAGCTCCTTACGTACAACCGTTTCTTTCTAGGTAAATTGAGGTCCCCTTCAAGAGCTTTGCCTTTTAAAAATGTTAAGGCCTACAGATGCCGTCGAAAACTCAACTACCAGGTTCATCTTTCCATCTTTCTCTAGCTTCCTAACGTTTTCGATATGTGTGTCAGATATGTGTGGCAGAAATTCGTAGTTTCGTAGCTATAAGATCCTTCACTGCTAGCGTTTATTCCGTGGATGACGACATCCTTCCTTTTATTCTTTTTAGCGCTTCTCTACCTGTTGAAGGCGACTCAGCTCTTCCTGCCGTTCAGCTCTCTTTCGACCGATTTCCTCTTTTAGAGCAGGGATGCTTAAAACTGCCTTATGGCAGTACATTTACCAACACATTTAAAAAACTTTACGAGCACAAGTAAAGAATTCAATGTAGAGCCGAGGAAAAGCCACCAAAAAAAAAAAACAATGTATTTGTTGTTGCCTTGTCTCGATCTTATCGGTAATGAAATGGACCGCAAGGAAGAAACAATAAATTATAAGTGTATGTCAAAATGTGCCCAGCAAGCTTACCTATGTGCCGGCCCTTACATCTTCATAAGCATGTGCTTTTACAAAAACAATTGTGCTCCTTGTGCATAGACGTGAGCATCACTGCTTTAGAATATAATTTCCTTGAAAAAGCTGCGTTAACGTTTTGCTTAGCTCTGACACATCATATTTTAAGTCGTCGATCACCTGTTAAGAGGCAACATTTTTAAATTTTTCATCCAATAATGTGGACATAAACTTATCAGATCAACCGGTTTCATATCGCCTACTGATATTCCTGTTTTCATTTTCGAGCGGTGTTCCGGCAAAGTATCTTTTAAAAGCCTTTCTGCGCCCGCAGATGTTGTGATAGGGGTGTACACAATATTTTCTATCTTTGGGTGTTTGGTGGAATGCGTGTTATATGTTAGCGTAAATAATTATTTTTTAATCTAAGTCATTTAGATTATTATTAATTAACTTATCTCGCCAATATTAATTTACAGCGCCAGTGGTGAGAGCAGCGTTTGTGCAGCTTTTGGATAACGTTAACGAAAACATACTGCTTTAAGTATTTCTTGTTTTTGCAAAGTGGGTAAGGTGTTGATCACACTTAAGGTCACCTGCCAAACGGAAATGGCAGTTACAAGGTTTTTTTTATTCAGAAATGTCGATATTACGATTAAGTCCATAAATGCACTCAAAAAGTAGTTTTTGCTTAAGTACTGTAACTTTACAAACAAGTTTTGCTGAATATTGTTGTTTACGTATATGAAAACATTTTAGCCACAACATTTAATTAATGAATCGTCCAAATCGGGAACGTGCCAAGTTTCGGGCACATATAAAAGCCCTCTTAAGGGTTATATCTAGAACATAATTGACTGAATTAAGAGTTGTTATCGAAATGGGTCATTAGCGTCTCCAGTGGCACATCTAATTGTGCAAGTCCTCCATAATGCTGATTTCTTGGGGATTACATTGCTGGACAGCCTTTATGTGTACGTTACCTCTACGTATTAGCACAGAGTGCAGTAGTCGATGTTTATTGAAGTTCTTAGCTTCTAAAAATATCTTGAAGTGTTCTTTCGTCAGTTGCTTATATATGTAGAATGCTAATTTAACCCGAGTAAGTGAAAGCTGAGGGGTTGCTTTGCCTCCCGGGTTTACGTGCCTAAGCAGCGGTAAAGCGCAACTTTATCTCGTGGCCGATCTAGTTCTCATTCCTCGTCATGCGAAAAATGTCTTTTATAGACGGCGCTGGAGTGTGTTTTAGGCTAATGCGCATTGTGCTGTGCTTCAACCTTTCTTCTTCCAACAAATTTTGTTTAAGCTCAAGGTAACTTTTTGAGCCTCCCTCGTTTTTGGGATACTGAAATCAGCTTGAGCTAGCTCCTCGACCTTCTACACAAAATTGTTGGTTTTATCCAATTTTTCTTCCAGAATTTCTACCCTGTCTGCAAGTTCCTGAAACTCTACTGTTATGATGTCAAGCTTTCCGGTCAAATACAAACAAATTGTTCGTATGGAATCTATGGGATATATATGTCCGATATGCACGGCTTCCAACATGTTCTGCGTGCACGTAAAATATGACGATAACAAAAAGCACTGTAACGACCCGGTTTCGGGAGGCGGTAAAGCTCTCCGTGGGGAGGGTTCGCGACAGAAATTATCATCCTGTTAATGATACTTATATTTTCTAAGGCTAAGTTTCAATAGGTAATTTCAGTGGGTGGGCGTCTCAAGAGAGCAGTTCTCTATGTTTGTCGTCTGGACTGCTTTTGCGCTGCGGAAGGGCCGAACTAAGCTACCGCATGTGACGTTGTGTCGGCGCTGTGGAGAACCGAGTTGTGCTGTTGCTTATAACGTGGTGTCGGCGCTGAGGAAGGACCGAGCCGTGCTGCTGCTTGCTACATGGTGTCGGCGCTGCGGAAGGGCCCAGCTGTGCTGAGGCTTGATACGTGCTGTCGGCGCTGCGGCAGCTCTACTCCATGTGGTACGTCTCGTCGGTATGAAGTGTTCTGGGTCGTTGGAAGAAACGATCTTTTTGGTTGGTGGGATTTGGGAGTGTAGGGCACCGCTAGTGCGACCCGCCTGTCATCGTTAGTTTTCGACATGCCAGGCGTCGTTAATTTTAGACCTGCCGTTACTCCGTGTCGTTTCCAGACATTCTTCTTCAGATGATGATTCCTCGGTGATCGTCGGAACGCAAATGACTGGTCTGGGGCTGTGTCTCTGCTGTTATAGGCGCCTTTTAGTGTGAACAGTGTGAGCGATGGTAATAATCCCGCTTTCGATACCTTGTTATCGAGGTATCGTGATGGCTCTGCCGATGATTATTGGCTATCGATATCTCTACCGGTTTGGTGTGGCCAGGCGATGTTTGTGTTGGGACGCGCGTTTGAATAGTTTCGTGGGTTTTTCTCTATTTTGTGGCGGCGGGGCTGTATAAATTTCGAATTGCATTACTTTCCACTGAAACAGTTCGCGTCCTGGTTCTGTAAAAGCCGCGTTATGTTTATTACTTTCGTCCATCGGTATCCGCCAATAGCCAATATTCAGGTCTAGTGTGCTTATGTATTTTGCCTTACGCAGTTGATTGAGTAAGTGATCCATTCGAGGTACGAGGTATGCATCTCGTTCTGTGTGCTCGTTGAGTTGCCTGTAGTTTACGCACAATCTCCATTCTTTGTTTTTATTTTCTACGATTACTACCGAAGCGAATTGTAGATGGGCTTCTTCGAGCTCTCTTATAAAATAAAAAGAAAACAAAAACAAATCCCGAAAAGTAGGCAGTATAGCTTAGATCTTATTGTCGGAATGCTAGCTTGTACCAAGTGCAGCCCATCATGATCAGGTGGCGCCCTCTAACGCGGGAACCCGAACTTTGTCGTACTGGAAACGCAACAAATGCAATCAGCTGAGTAGAAGACAGTGGTCTGTGGTCAATATCCATTTTGACAGAGCTATATTTCCGTTTTGAGGTAACCTGCTAAGCTCACGGCTTTAGCTTATTCTTTTCGATTTCCACCGCCAACGATACAAGTAGTCTGTAATAAATTTTCTCCAACAAGCAGACCAACCTCGTGGTTTGGCTACTTGGTTAGAAAAATAAACCAAATCTATTCGAATAACGCAACACGCGTTCAACGGTGGCTGAATACAGTGAACTATCAGAGGCCAATTCGGATGCTGGCTTAGCACCACCATATTCCTCCTGAGACCGCGCCTAACCTTAACCGCACTGGCTTACAATACTGCCCAGTGGCCATAACGTAGCGCTGCCTTACAGCCGTAGCCCGATCAGCGGCTACACAGCAGTCTAATTCGGCCCAAAAGCCAGTACAGCAGAGCAGGTGCAGCAACAGCAGGGCTGCCCAGCAGCCCGAATAAGCCCCGATACCCAGTGGAAATAGAGCAGGTGCAGCAAACCCAGGACTATCTTCAGCAGCTATACTAAAGCCTAGATAGGCCCAACAAGCTGTCCAATGTAGAGCAGCAGCCGCAGCAGCATCATCAGAAGCTCTTGCTACTCATCCTAACCCTACCTCAACATAAATTTAATGCACGTTGTTGCTATATTTTTTCTCAGTTTTATAAGGAAAAAATCTACCTAGTATGATTATAAATATTCGATAAAAAAATGTAATTGAAAATTTAATACTATTTTGTATTAACAACGCGAAAAACTTTGTGAACGCAGTAGTTCTGGCGATTTTAATTTGCGACAAATTGTGAAACTATGTCGAAAGCGCGACGAAAGGGAGTGGCTACGATGATGTTCGATGGATCACTAACAATTATATTTCAATAATTTCTCTTAGAACCTAACTTATGCTACGGTGGCGAGAGACGGGGCGAATTCGCATGAGCGAACAGACGAAAGCTTTATTGGCTCCCGCTCTCGCCCTACAACTAGTGATTTACATACAAGCGCTGAGTGCGCAAACACCGCCCCCTCTGAAGGGACGACGTCCTTCAGCCCAGAACGGGCAACAGGGCCAGTCGGTGAACAGCTCGCCGATATTCGCCGTCCTGACGTCCGCCACGCGAACCTTGCTATCGGCGCCGGCGTGCACCGCTACCACTCGTCCGATCCTCCACTGCTGGGGCGGAAGATTGTCTTCTGCGACGACGACGAGCGCTCCCACGACGAGGTTGGGCTCCCCCTGGTGCCACTTGGACCGCTGTTGGAGGCTGGAGATGTACTCCCGGGACCATCGCTGCCAAAACCTGTGCCTGAGAGACGAGACACCTCGCCATCGTCGCAAGCAGGTCAGGCTGATCTGGTCCGGGAGCGCCGCTGATGGTGGGGCCAGAAGAGGGCCGCCGATGAGCAGGTGCCCGGGGGTCAGGGCCTCGCCGTCGTTCGGGTCGCTGCTTAGAGCGCCGAGGGGCCTGGAGTTGAGCACGGCCTCCACGCTGGTGAGCAGAGTTCCGAGCTCCTCCGCGGTCAAGAGGTCTTGGCCTACCGTCCGAAGGAACAGGTGCTTTGCAGACTTCACACCTGCCTCCCATAGTCCGCCGAAGTGCGGTGCTCTGGGCGGTATGAACGCAAACTCGCATCCTTTTTTTGATGCGAATGTTTCGATACCGCCCCCCTGCTCCTCCAGACGGGCTCGGAACTCTCTCATGTGGCGATCTGCGCCGACGAAATTGGTGGCGTTGTCGCACCACACCTTCTCCGGAATCCCGCGACGACTCACGAACCTTTGAAATGCCAACAAGAACGCATCAGTGGTTAGGTCAGACACTAATTCTAAGTGGACCGCTTTGGACGCAAAACAGACGAACAAGGCCACGTACGACTTGTACGGTGGCTTACCACGGATACGATACGTTGTGCTGAAGGGACCACAAAAATCAACGCCACAAATATTGAACGGGCGGAGAGCTCGAAGTCTATCTGCTGGCAAGTTTCCCATAATTTGCGTCAAAAGTTGCGGCTTACTGCGAAAGCAGCGCATGCACGACCGAACTGTTCGTCGGCAGACTTCTTGAGCATTAACTAGCCAGATTTTCTCGCGCAGACGACTTACGAGAGCTCGTGGACCAGCGTGACAGTTCGTAACGTGCAGGTATGACACATAGGATCTGACGAACTGTGAGCTTTTAGACAGCAACAACGGGAATTTGGCTTCGTACGGGATAGGAGCATTCAATAACCGACCCCCAACTCGTAGCAATGTCGAGGAGCACCAATCCAATTTATTTTCCTGAAGAAAAGGGTTTAACTTTTGAATATTCGTTGCTACCGGTTTATGCTTCCGAATTTTACTTATGTCGTCCCTGAACTCGTGAAATTGGACAACTTCGACAATTTTATCAAAAGCGAAATCCAGTTCTCTTGGCGAAATACTTTTTTCAAAGGGCTTCGACACCTTTCTGCACCTTTGAATAAAACGAAAAACCCACACGAAAACTCTCAGAAGCTTCAGGTGCGACGAAAAGGACTCTATTTTCTGAAGCACATAATTTGGCTCTGGGCTGACTACGAGAGCTATTGCCGATTTGCGTAGCTCCATCGCCATTACATCAGCCGGCAGTTCGAAATGTTTATTTACAGGCCAATTATTTTCTGAGTCTAGCAAGAACGAAGGCCCACCGAACCAAATGGACGTTGTAAGCTCCTCTACGTCACATCCTCGGGACACTATATCTGCTGGGTTGACTTTCGTGGGAACGTGTCTCCAAATTGCTTTCTCCGACCACTCCTGAATTTCTGCAACCCGGTTCGAAACAAAAACCGACAACGACGAGGGATGGGTTTTAATCCAGTGTAAAGTGATCTCGAAGTCTGTCCACAGGAAAACATTCTCAATGGGAGAATTTAGCAATGGCCTGACACGATTATAGAGATCTGCTAAAAGGTGAGCTGCACACAGCTCAAGGCGAGGCAAAGTTTTCGTCTTGAGGGGAGCTACTTTCGATTTGGCGGTCAGTAAAGACACTTTCAAACCTTCAGCAGTTTGAGTCCGAACGTAGATGCACGCTCCATACGCTCGCATGGAAGCGTCAGCGAAACCATGTATTTGAATCGGGACTTGTGGATCTGTGTTGACGAATCGCGATACCTTAATTTTAGGCAGCTGCAGAAGCGTCGCTTTAAACGTCTCCCACGACGTGAGCAACTGCATCGGTAGCGACTCGTCCCAATCTAATTTTCGAAGCCACAGTTCCTGCAACAACATCTTTGCCTTTGTGACCAAAGGACACAAGAGGCCAAGTGGGTCGAAAAGTCGAGCAGTCACCGACAAAATATTTCGTTTTGTCGCGCGAAGATCCAGGAAAGAGTCATCCAACCGAAATTGAAAGTAATCTTTAACCGGTAACCAAACCACGCCAAGGGTCTTGGTTACGTCTGAGTCTGCCATAAGTGGCATTACAGCACTATCAGATGCGGATAACTCTGGGCAGTTTGAAAACCACTTTGCCAATTCAAAGCCTGCCTCTTGCAAAACCTGAGAAACTTCGTCTCGAAGGCTTTGCAGGTCCTCAACGCATCCGGCGCCAGTCAACAAATCGTCAACATAAAAATCATTCTGAATAACCTTTGCTGCTTTTGGATGAGTTGCTTGCGCCATCTCTCCTAGCCGCATTAAACACCGAATCGCCAAACAGGGTGCTGGCGAAGTTCCATATGTAACGGTGTTCAGGGACTCAGAAGGATCTCGTCTCCATACTATGAGCTGGAAGTTACGATCAGCTTCGTCCACCATCACTTGGCGATACATCTTTTTGACGTCGGCCGCAAGGGCAAACTTATGCAATCTAAACCGAAGCAGAGTCGAGTACAGCTCCTCTTGAATAGTTGGGCCTACCATCAAGATGTCATTCAACGCTACCTGCGTAGAAGTACGGCTCGATGCATCGAAAACTACTCTCAACTTAGTTGAAGTACTTTGTGGCCGTAAAACGCATTGGTGCGGAATGAAATAGTGCGGAGTATTCGGAATTTTGTCATTGGTGGAAGACATGTGGCCCAGTGAAACATATTCCTCCATGAATTCAATATACATCTTCTTCAGCGAAGGGTCTTTTGACAATTTCCTTTCTAGCGACAAAAATCTACGTTTCGCAACTTCGTATGACGAACCAAGAGTATTTGGGTCAGATTTAAACGGCAAACGAACCGAAAATCTACCGGACGACAATCTTTGAGTATTTTTCTCAAAGTGTTGTTGACAGAGTTGTTGCTCAGGAGTATGGACTTTAGCCTTGGGCGGCAAGTCCTCCACAGACCAAAATTTCTGCAGGGTTGTGTCAATTGACTCCAACGCTTCCTCCTGGCAGCTGAGATGTACCATTTTTTCAGCGTTTTTATTATTTTCAGAGGCACATCTGCCTGACACTATCCAGCCGAGAACTGTCTTTTGTAGGATGGGGAATTCAGGGCCCTGCTTTATCTGGCCAATCGATAAAAGTTCAAAGAATGTTTCAGCGCCGATAAGCATATCTATTTTTTGGGGCTTGAAGAAGAATGGATCTGCTAACTGAATATTTTCAGGCACCCTCCACCCGCTGGTGTTCACCGCTTGATCCGGATGATAACCAGAAATATTTTTCATAATCCAAAAATCGGACGACAATTGGCTGTTCCCTACTCGCGACTTCACAATCGTGTGTATTTTTTTGTGGCTTGGGCATTAGTTCCACCAATGCCTCGCAAGCTCATGCACACGTCCTCTCTTGTAATTTTGAGCCTCTGAGCGAGCTCGTCGGTTACAAAGTTTAATTGTGAACCAGAGTCGAGCAACGCTCGAGCTAATACAAACTCGCCGCTTTTTGTTTGGACGCTCACAACAGCAGTTGCAAGAATGACTCGATCCGATGCATTCGTATGCAAAACATGCGAAGTGGATGGAGACTCCTGCATGAGCGTGGGCTGAGAAGGAGGTGGCAACGCGAGATTTGTGTTTGGGGCATATATATGTAGCAAAGTGTGATGTGAGGAATTGCACACTCTACACCTGTTCGATTTGCATTTTTTGACAGTGTGACCCTTTCTTAAACAGTTAATGCATAAGGGTGCTCTTTTAGCGAAATCGAATCTTTGCTGAACTGTCAGGGCTGCGAAGGAAGCGCAGTTTCCAATCTGATGTTCAGCTGAGTTGCAATACATGCATTGAACAGAGTCGTTCCTGGCAGCGACAAACGAAAAACTCCTATTTCCATTCTTCTTAGGGTTAGATTGGGCCTGCGGAACAGTTTTAGGCTTGGAAGCCTCTTCTGCTACCATGTGTTGGTAACGCCTGTTGAGGGCCGCCTCACATTCGCTCCAAAGTGGAAGCGAAGTATAATCTAACTGTTCTTCCCATTTTCTTTTAGTTCCTGCATCGACCTTGCTCATTACCAGATGTATTAAAATGGCATTAGTAATGCGTCTATCATCCCCAATAGACAGCAATGAGTCATACAAGGCTGTGACCGTGTCGATGAGGGTTCTCAAGGCTGTAGCTGAAGGCTGGGATATTTTTTGCAAATTAAAAAGTGTCGATATGTTGTCAAAAAAAATAAGACAATCATTATCGTACACCCGCTTCAGGCTAGCAAGGGCTTTGGGATAATTTTCCGCAGTAACTTGGAAGGTCCTAACTGTTCCTAAAGCGTATCCAGCTAAACACGAAATTAAATGATTGAATTTTTCAATATCGTGTAAAGTGTCATCTTTGTCAACGAAAGTTTCGAAAAGGCTTATAAAATTTTTAAATTCGGAGTGTTTTCCGCTAAAAGTTGGGAGAGCAACGCTCGGCAGACGGCATTGAGGCGGGCGATTTGCTGGCGGAGCGGATTTCTCGATATTATTTTGTTTGGACTTATTTAAAATTGAAATCAGCAATGACTTTGTCATTACGGCCCTCTCTTCCAACTCTTCGCGGTATACATCTTTTGTATCTTTCACTTCTATTTGGTTTTGCAAAAGTGAAGCATTTTCAATGTGCGTATTTAGAATCTCTAATCGACACTCAAGCTCGACCGGATTTATAGATAATTTAGCTTCTTTTAAGTGGCGATAAGTTCGGTTAATACTTTTCATGCAGACATCTCGTTGATGTTTAAGCTCTTCGATATCCTTAGTTGCCATTGCGTTTATTTGTATTTATTTGGTTGGTATCGAAGAGGTGTTAAATATTTATTTTTATTAAATTATTTTTTAATAAATAAATAATAAAATTTTATTATTAAATAATAAAATAAAAAATCAACGAGTACTATACCGATCGCACACGGTGTAAGGGAGCTAAGTGCCGAGAGAATTACAGCGAAAAATCTAAATAGGGTTTTTATATTTTTTTTTTTATATAAACCCTGCGACAGTATATGCCGCACGCACGCACTGTAGGGGAGCTACCGCTCAAGCTCAAGCGTACCGAAAAAACGAACAAACGTTTAGGCAGACCGAAAATTGCACTGCTGCAGCGATCGAGAACGAAAACGACGAAAGATAACTCGAAATAGCGGCAGCGGTGTCGGTGTGCGTGTGTATGTGTACGCGGCTAGCGGCTCTTCCTATGCAGATGCTAACGGAGAATGATACACTGACCGATAACTAAGGGCAACGAATATATAAGCCTGACGCCAAAATGCGCGCAAAATTATGAAAAGCGCGGAAAAATTGGAAAAGCGCGGGAAAATTCTGAAAAGCGCGGGAAATGTTCGGACAAACTGCGGCGAAAATTATTGCCGCTAATTTTCTGAGAGATGCAATTTTCACAATTTGCACTTTTTTCCAGCTATTTTTATTTATACCCTAAATTGGTGCTCACTACGACGAAAGTTGGGGGAATTAAGTTCGCACTAATTGGGTCGACGACGAGTGTTTTATTGCTTGTTCTTTGGCCAAAGCGATTCACATATAATTCGAAATATATTATGTTTATTGTAGAATTTTGGTTGTTAGTACATGCAAATTTTTATTTCTTGGTTAGAATGCTCACTATCTACCGATTTTTACACGAATGCAAAAAGTTGAAAGATGGGCCAAAACACAATTGACAAAACGCCACAGATTAACTTTCAACTTTTGGCACTCTATACCTGGATGGCCGACTTGATAATTGCAACTTCCTTTTTGTCTTCCATTTGGCGGCAGCAGCAAATTGAGCAATTAAAATTGCCGAAACGTCAGGCGCAACTTCAAGAACGGCAGAAAATTTCCAGCGACGAAATTATTTAATTTAATTTATTGGCCGAACCGACAGGAATAAATTGGTTGTTGTTGGTATTGTTTATAGTTTTCACCGACAAAAAAATTAAAACTCGCGAACTCTACTGCTGATCACGTCGGGGTCACCATGAAAATTTAATACTATTTTGTATTAACAACGCGAAAAACTTTGTGAACGCAGTAGTTCTGGCGATTTTAATTTGCGACAAATTGTGAAACTATGTCGAAAGCGCGACGAAAGGGAGTGGCTACGATGATGTTCGATGGATCACTAACAATTATATTTCAATAATTTCTCTTAGAACCTAACTTATGCTACGGTGGCGAGAGACGGGGCGAATTCGCATGAGCGAACAGACGAAAGCTTTATTGGCTCCCGCTCTCGCCCTACAACTAGTGATTTAAATACAAGCGCTGAGTGCGCAAACAGTAATAATTGTAATTTAGAGTTCCTAATTTTCTGTGGTTTTTTTTTTTAAGATATTAGAGAGAAAAATAATAGGCAAAGAGATCAACGTTGCTGCTGCGAACCGGTGAAAATTTACAGTGAAAAAAAATATAAATAAAAACTTGGCGAAATAAATAATATGTGAATGTGTTAGTAAATGTGTAATCCCGCAGTTTAAGCGCGCAAATTTTATAAAATGCATATCTAAAATGTTAACGAGAGAAAAAAAAAAATTAACAAATTAAAAGTAAAGAATGTTGCCGAATCAAAACTAAAACATTGTTGACTAAAATTAAACCCGACGACCATATAACTAAATAAACATGCACAAGAAGTCACCGCTGCCAAAGATCTTTCGCCGCCGGAGTTAATCGACTGTAAGTTACCTTTATCATACCTTGTTTCATTATTTCCTTTATTTAGTTATTTCGTCACTGGTCAAACCGCATAAAATTTATTATGTTTTGTTTTGAATATGCATATTTGAGCGTTTACGCTGTGTTGCTGACCGTTGCTTGCAGTTCTAAAGCTCTGTTTTAATAAACGAGGGCAGATACAAAAGTTTTTCCTTAAGATTTACACGCGCAGTCACTTATAAATTTAAACCCTTAAATATTTAACCTATATGAAATTTTTATATAAATTTATATATATATAGCAATTATTATTTATATACATTAATCTCGTTCTCTTTCAGCAACTTTGAACTCTTTCGATAATTTCGATAATTTTCGATAAGAAAAAAAAAAGAAAAAATGAAATGAATTAATTAGACAGTTTTTTTAGGTATGTAAATAAAACTGAATTTTTTTTGTGAAGCACTAATTTAAAAAAAAAAAACTATTTTTTTTAAGGAAAAAAATAAATAAATATAATCGAAATGATAGAGATCTTTTGTTAGAAATAAAATTTACCTATATTTAAAAATTCTTTATAGTATTGTTTAAAAATTTAAAATCACAAATATGAAAAAGTTATATGAAAACAGTTTATTTTTCTAATGTGAAATAATATTAAAATAAACAAATTTATCACAGAATAAGCTTGTATGAAACAACAACAAACATATCTCAGCCCATATAAAAGAGATAATTCGTAATTATAATTTGTAATAAAAGAAAAATGAATTTTAACTTAGTTTCTCCTTATCTGGGGATCATGGAAGTCGAGTGTCGTTTAAAAAGTGTTTGGTAGTCACTCCAAGGGATCCTGAAGAGGAAATGTTGGACCATTAGGATCATGGTAGGGTGGGCACTTCGCCTTCTTGGCGTAGTAAAAGGAGTGATGTTTTGGCAAGTGTATCTCTCACGTTTTGTTTTGTTTTCGTATTCTATTCTTTCTTCAACCCTTCTCTTTTTATTTTTTTTTCTCTAGCTTCCCCAATGTACAAAAATGAATAGTACGCGAATTTTAATTTATTTTTACTAGCAAACGAGCCTTATAACGTGGCGGTTTTCTTTTTTTGTTAACCCACCCCATGCCGACCAGACAAATGAAAAGCCGAGGATGTCGCGTACTCCGCAAACACGTTAATTTTTCCACCAGCTCTTTCTTAATTGATCGTTATATGCTACATAAATAATTATGGCGCCCAACCGTGTGAGGCACGACCTTGGCTGGCCCCGATATAGAATAAAATAGTCAACTTCATCAACCAGTGCGTAATTTTCATAAAATATGGTCAGATTTATTACTTTTCTTTACCTTTACCCAAACACAACTATTTGCAGCTTGACTTTGATTTAACATGTATCTGGATTAGCGTACTTTTAATATAGAAACGTTCCGAACAATTTTAATTTCGATGAGTTATTAAAGAGAAGACAGCTAATTCAAGTATTAACCTGCGATTGGATGAGGATATTTTAGAAGATTTCTATCACCTGCCACCCAGAAAAATAAAAACTCTGATAGGCTTTGGAAGTACAACAGGATTAGATACACTTTTAAAATAAGGGTTCTACCGGTACTTACAGTATTCTCGAAAGGTGTTTAGGGTTTCCAAAACGCTGCTTTAAGATACGAACTAATCTCTTGCCAGGACTATAAGCTTGGATCTAGATGGATATTAGTGGCAGTACCGCTTTGGAATTTTTGTTTTTTGTTCAATTTAATTATTGCAAGTTGCAAACAAGTAAAAAGCGTAACAGAGGTGTGCCAGAGTAGAAGCGTTAGTTAGTAGCTTTTAACGTTTTGGATCACACATTTGTACGAACGTTGGATTGTCTGCAATAGTTAAACCTAATTTTTGTTCGTTACTCTTGATACACATGCTTAAACAATTACGATTACTAGACACGAAGATTGTTTTGATTCCCGGAAAATTATTTGTAATTTAAAAAGAAAAAAAAAAAACTTTTTAAATAGTGATTTATCTTTTTGATTAATTATAAGAAAAATTAATGATTATTAAGAAATGTTAGGTGAAGACGAACCAGCAGAAAATATTTCCGTCACGGCAAATGGTGACTGCTTTATTTGTCTAAGAGGAATTGAATACGCTGCTCAGTTATTATCTGCTTACTGTGGTCATACTTTTCATCGAATTTGTTTTAACACAAAGGTTCGAAATCATAAAAATTGTCCTGTGTGTAAAGCAGATTTAAAATCCGGTAGTGAAAGTGCTAGTAGACCATCGAGTGCATTGGGTAGGTCTCAGATTGATTTGAGCAAGGAACTAGCAGGAAATCTTATTACAGACGACTTTAACATGGAAGAGTTACAGCAAGCCGTTAAGGAATCTAATAAAAGAACGGAAGCTTTAGCAGAAACTATTAGCGCTGGGTTTCAACGAATGTTAACTCTTTTGGAAAACCAAAAGCAAGCCTCAGATGCTGATAAGAGGCTAATAGAGAGTGATGAGCAACTTCAAGAAAGAGGGAACTTCATTGCAGCAGGACATTTTTCGGCTACAGGAAATCTTCCTCCAATAGAAAGTAGGCCTGTAGCAGAAAATTCATCTCCAGTAGGAAATCGTTCTACAATAGGAAATGAGTCCGAAGCCAGGTTTTTGCATATGAATACAGATTTAAGACCAGATCGTATTAGCCAGATAATGATAAACTGGAAACTGCGTTTCTCAGGCCGGTCAAACATGTCGATTGATGAATTTATATATCGACTTGAAGCCCTTACCTATCAAACTCTAAATGGTAACTTTGATCTAATATCTCGCTACATAAGCAATATATTAGACGGAAGTGCTAATGACTGGTTTTGGCGTTATCACAAAAGCGTTCAACTAAGTCAGGGTACTAGATCATTTGCGTTCCGCTATGAGGGCTCAATTTAAAGACGAACTTACGGATCTCAACATTCGCTCAGCAGTAGATCGACGTAAGCAGAGGGAAAACGAATCGTTTGATGAATTCTATGAGTCGATCGTATTGTTGGCCGATAAACTTTCGGTTCCATTGTCGGACCTAGCATTGTTGGAAACTTTACGGGCTAATTTGCTGCCTCAAATTCAACATGAACTTCTGTATGAAAAAGTGACTAGCACAGCACACCTACGTCACTTAGTTAGAACTCGTGAGGTATTTATGCTGAGCTTGACAAAGAATAAACCTACATCGCAAAGGTCACAACTTCCTGTACGACGTACCATTCACGCTGTAGAGACGCATGGCGATTGCGAAAAGGATTTCAGCGATGAAGACGAGAGTCTTGAGGTAGGCCATCGATACCAAGATTGCCTTTGCGAACGGCAGGTGTTTTGTTACGGCTGTGGTCAGCCTGATACTTATAAACCATCCTGTACGAAATGTAATGGCTCAAAAAACTTGGTAGATCGTGCACCAGTGGCAAGTGCACGGAAGAAACAAACAGCGAATATGACTCAGACGGATTTGTAGAGCCACCTCAATCTACAAAAACCATTCTACCAGACAAAACCACAAACCTGCCAGTACCAAAACCTTTCCATTCACCACCAGCAAGAAGAAAAATATCGTGCTTGCGAATCAGTGAATACTATAGGAAAATTAGAAATGAAAAACAGGCTTTGATCTCAGCCATAGTCGGTCGCGACGTACGTCCTTATGCCGAAGTCACTATTTTTGGGAAACAGATGATAGGGTTGTTGGATACCGGCGCATCAATCAGCTGTATAGGAGGAGACTTTGCCAACGAACTTTCCTGTCGAAATATAAATTTTAAGCAAATGTCCTCAAATGTGCGCACGGCAGATGGTCAGTCACAGACTATAATTGGTAAACTTAATGTAGACGTCACTTATCGAGAGACAACAAAGCGACTAAATTTGTACATCGTTCCGTCACTTGTTCAGTCGTTATATTTAGGCATTGAATTTTGGACTGCGTTTGATACGTTACCTTCAGGATTGTCAGTCCGAGACGATATTGCTAGCTTAGCATGTCCGAGTGTAGAAGAAGCTGTTGCTGTTTCGCAACGTAATTTAACACAGCACCAGCGTACTTTATTGGAAAAAGCTATTCAATCATTTCCATAATTTTCTGAAAAGGGCTGGGTAAAACAAATTTGTTGCATCACGAAATAGATTTAGGTAGTACAAAGCCCATTAAGCAACGACATTATCCAGTTTCCCCTGCTATCGAAAAACTTATGTATGAGGAAATAGATCGTATGATTGGAGTCATTGAAGAATCCAAGTGTTCGTGGTCTTCGCCAGTTGTGATCGTCAGAAAGCCCGGCAAGGTGCGCCTCTGTATAGATTTTCGTAAAGTCAATTAGGTGACACCAAAGGCTGAGTATATCACTAGCCTGGACCTAAAAGACGCGTATTGACAAATACCACTCGACCCTGATTCTAAAGACAAAACCGCCTTTACAGTGTCCGGGAGACCTTTATATCAATTTAAAGTCGTGTCTTTCGGCCTTACGAATGCCCCTTCAACGATGTCAAGGTTAATGGATCGCAAAATCCCAGCCTACCTTCGAAATGAGGTATTCATTTATCTGGATGACCTCCTTTTAATTTCTGACACTTTTGAGCGGCACATAAAGGTGTTGCGCGAAATTGCAGAAGCATTGGAAGGAGCAGGTCTTACCATAAACGTTCAAAAAAGTCGATTTTGTGTACCTGAAGTTCATTATTTAGGCCACATTGTCGGTCATGGGACCATAGCCATGGACGTTGTGAAGATTGAAGCCATTAAAGAGTACCCCACACCACAGTCGTTAAAACAACTTCGTAGGTTTTTAGGTATGACCGGTGGTACAGTAAGTTTATTGAGAATTATGCTTCAATAACTTCTCCGTTTACAGATTCCTTAAAAAAGAAGAAAACATTTACGTGGTCTAGTGCAGCGGAGCAAGCATTTCAGGATCTAAAAGCAGCAACGTGTAAAGCTCCTGTTCTTCATATGCCAGATTATTCACAGCCATTTTATATACATTGTGATGCTAGTCACACGGGAGTTGGGGGAGTTTGATGCAAGTTAACCAAGAAGGAGATGAAATTCCAATAGCATTTATGTCACGAAAACTTAATAATTGTCAGCGAATCTATTCCGTAACGGAAAAAGAATGCTTAGCGGCCATTCTGAGCATAAAAAAAATTCGAGCATACGTAGAAGGAAATACCTTTACGGTAATAACCGACCACGCTTCACTAAAGTGGCTGATGTCGCAATCCGATCTAAGTAGCCGCTTAGCGAGATGGGCATTCAAGCTACAAGGATATAGTTTTACCATTCAGCACAGAAAGGGTACTAGGAACGTAGTTCCCGATGCATTATCACGGACGTTTACTGAGGATTTATCTAGTTTAGAAATCGAAAACTTCATAGATCTCTGTTCACTACAATTTCAATCAAAACAATATCAAGAACTAAGAGCAAAGCTAATGCTAATGAAGGATTGCATTTATAGAAGGACAGAGCATGCGTCGTCTGAAAGATTAGCGGATGATATGGTGTGGAAACTATGGCTGCCACAAGAACTAATCTCGGTCGCTTTACAAAAATTTTTGGCCAAATTTAGTTAATGATGTTAAAGATTACGTCAACAATTGTGCAGTGTGCAAAACTACTAAGTATGCCAACTATGTTCTTAGACCTCCTCTGGCTAAAACAGGTGAAACCCAGAGGTTGTTTCAGAAACTATATATTGATTACCTAGGCCCTTATCCTCGATCAAAATCAGGATATGTAGGAATTTTTGTGGTCCTTGATCACTTTACAAAGTTTCCATTTCTAAGGCCAGTTAAAAACTTCACAACAACGCACCTTATCGCCTAGCTTTCGGTCAGCATATGATCACAGAAGGTTCTACATATAAACTACTAAGAGAACTGGATCTGTTAGAGGATCGGGCTATTTAAGTCAGTCGAGATGATTCAGTCGATATGTTGGGGAGATGCAGTGAAAGCTATGAGGCAACAGCAACGTCGGAATGAAAAATCGTATAATTTGAGAAGCCGAGAAGTGTCATATACTGTTGGCCAGGAGGTGTACAGAAGAAATTTTCAACAAAGCAAGTTTGTGAAAGGTTTTAATGCCAAGCTAGCGCCAACGTTTGTGAAAGCTAGAATAAGAAGAAAGCTAGGTACAACATATTACGAACTCGAAGACTCGAAGGGAAATCAATAGGAAAGTACCACGCAAAAGACATAAAGCAGTGATAAATGTTGGCTCTCCAAGCGTGTATCGCACATTGTGTGTCTATACCTCCCAAGTGCGATTATAGCGGTGGGGACTTGTAGAAGGGCTTGTTCGAGCTCTCTTATAAAATAAAAAGAAAACAAAAACAAATCCCGAAAAGTAGGCAGTATAGCTTAGATCTTATAGTCAGAATGCTAGCTTGTACCAAGTGCAGCCCATCATGATCAGGTGGCGCCCTCTAACGCGGGAACCCGAACTTTGTCGTACTGGCTTAGCTTAGCTTATTCTTTTCGATTTCCACCGCCAACGATACAAGTTGTGTAATACATTTTCTCCAACAAGCAGACCGACCTCGTGGTTTGGCTACTTGGTTAGAAAAATAAACCAAATCTATTCGAATAACGCAACACGCGTTCAACGGTGGCTGAATACAGTGAACTATCAGAGGCCAATTCGGATGCTGGCTTAGCACCACCATATTCCTCCTGAGACCGCGCCTAACCTTAACCGCACTGGCTTACAATACTGCCCAGTGGCCATAACGTAGCGCTGCCTTACAGCCGTAGCCCGATCAGCGGCTACACAGCAGTCTAATTCGGCCCAAAAGCCAGTACAGCAGAGCAGGTGCAGCAACAGCAAGGCTGCCCAGCAGCCCGAATAAGCCCCGATACCCAGTGGAAATAGAGCAGGTGCAGCAAACCCAGGACTATCTTCAGCAGCTATACTAAAGCCTAGATAGGCCCAACAAGCTGTCCAATGTAGAGCAGCAGCCGCAGCAGCATCATCAGAAGCTCTTGCTACTCATCCTAACCCTACCTCAACATAAATTTAATGCACGTTGTTGCTATATTTTTTCTCAGTTTTATAAGGAAAAAATCTACCTAGTATGATTATAAATATTCGATAAAAAAATGTAATAATGGTAAATTAGAGTTCCTAATTTTCTGTGGTTTTTTTTTTTTAAGATATTAGAGAGAAAAATAATAGGCAAAGAGATCAACGTTGCTGCTGCGAACCGGTGAAAGTTTACAGTGAAAAAAAATATAAATAAAAACTTGGCGAAATAAATAATATGTGAATGTGCTAGTAAATGTGTAATCCCGCAGTTTAAACGCGCAAATTTTATAAAATGCATATCTAAAATTTTAACGAGAGAAAAAAAAAATTAACAAATTAAAAGTAAACAATGTTGCCGAATCAAAACTAAAACATTGTTGACTAAAATTAAACCCGACGACCATATAACTAAATAAACATGCACAAGAAGTCGCCGCTGCCAAAGATCTTTCGCCGCCGGAGTTAATCGACTGTAAGTTACCTTTATCATACCTTGTTGCATTATTTCCTTTATTTAGTTATTTCGTCACTGGTCAAACCGCATAAAATTTATTATGTTTTGTTTTGAATATGCATATTTGAGCGTTTACGCTGTGTTGCTGACCGTTGCTTGCAGTTCTAAAGCTCTGTTTTAATAAACGAGGGCAGATACAAAAGTTTTTCCTTAAGATTTACACGCGCAGTCACTTATAAATTTAAACCCTTAAATATTTACAATGATCATCTACTATTAACCTATATGAGATTTTTATATAAATTTATATATATATAGCAATTATTATTTATATACATTAATCTCGTTCTCTTTCAGCAACTTTGAACTCTTTCTATAATTTCGATAATTTTCGATAAGAAAAATAAAGAAAAAACAAGAAAGAAAGCAAACTTCGGCAAGCCGAAGTTTATATACCCTTGCAGCTATTGCAAGAATTAAACATTTTTGAAAACATTAAAATTATAATTTACTTGCGTATAAGTTTAAAAACATTGAAGCTATGATGATTTGCAGCTCAATTATTTGATAGTTATTTTATATATTTTTATTGTTCCTATGGGAGCTATATGATATAGTCGTCCGACTTTGATGAAATTTAAACCGTAAATCGAAAATATTTAACCATTACTAAATGTCGAAGAACTAAACAAAAAATTAAAAAACAGAAAAGTTATAATTTTTTTTCATTTATTTTTCCGATTGTTCCTATGGGAGCTATATGCTATAGTCGTCCGATTTTGATGAAATTTTTACCATAATTCTGAAATATTTAACCATTGCTTTATGTCGAAGAACAAAACAAAAAATTAAAAAACAGCAAAGTTATAATTTTTTTTCAATTATTTTTCCGATTGTTCCTATGGGAGCTATATGCTATAGTCGTCCGATTTTGATGAAATTTAAACCATAATTCTGAAATATTTAACCATTGCTATATGTCGAAGAACTAAACAAAAAATTAAAAAACAGCAAAGTTATAATTTTTTTCATTTATTTTTCCGATTGTTCCTATGGGAGCTATATGCTATAGTCGTCCGATCCGGCTCGTTCCGACTTATATACTACCTGCAATAGAAAGACAACTTTTGGGAAAGTTTCATGCAGATAGCTTTAAAACTGAGAGACTAGTTTGCATATAAACGGACGGACAGACGGACAGACGGACATGGCTAGATCGACTCGCCTAGTGATGCTGATCAAGAATATATATACTTTATAGGGTCGGAGATGTCTCCTTCACTGCGTTGCAAACTTCTGACTGAAATTATAATACCCTCTGCAAGGGTATAATGAAATGAATTAATTAGACAGTGTTTATACCCTTGCAGAGGGTATTATAATTTCAGTCAGAAGTTTGCAACGCAGTGAAGGAGACATCTCCGACCCTATAAAGTATATATATTCCTGATCAGCATCACTAGTAGAGTCGATCTAGCCATGTCCGTCTGTCCGTCCGTCTGTCCGTCCGTCTGTCCGTCCGTCTATCCGTCTGTCAGTCTGTCCGTCCGTTTATATGCAAACTAGTCTCTCAGTTTTAAAGCTATCTGCATGCAACTTTCCCAAAAGTTGTCTTTCTATTGCAGGTAGTATATAAGTCGGAACGAGCCGGATCGGACGACTATAGCATATAGCTCCCATAGGAACAATCGGAAAAATAAATGAAAAAAAATAATACCTTAGCTGTTTTTTAATTTTAATTTAGTTCTTCGACATATAGGAATGGTTAAATATTTCCGAATTACGGTTTAAATATCATCAAAAAATTATATCTTTGCCGTTTTTTAATTTTTTTTTTAGTTCTTCGACGTTTAGTAATGGTTAATTATTTCTGATTTACGGTTTAAATTTCATCAAAATCGGACGACTATAGCATATAGCTCCCATAGGAACAATCGGAAAAATAAATGAAAAAAATTATAACTTTTCTGTTTTCTAATTTTTTGTTTAGCCCTTCGACATTTAGTAATGGTAAAATATTTCCGATTTACGGTTTAAATTATATCAAAATCGGACGACTATATCATATAGCTCCCATAGGAACAATCGGAAAAATAAATGAAAAAAATTATAACTTTTTTGTTTTTTAATTTTTTGTTCAGTTCTTCGACATATAGCAATGGTTAAATATTTCAGAATTATGGTTTAGATTTTATCAAAATCGGACGTCTATATCATATAGCTCCCATAGAAATAATAAAAATATATAAAATAACTATCAAATAATTGAGTTGCTAATCATCATAGCTTCAATGTTTTTAAACATATACGCAGTAAATCATAATTTTAATGTTTTTGAAAATGTTAAATTCTTGCAATAGCTGCAAGGGTATATGAACTTCGGCTTGCCGAAGTTTGCTTTCTTTCTTGTTTTTAGGTAAAATAAAACTGAATTTTTTTTTGTGAAGCACTAATTTAAAAAAAAAAACTATTTTTTTTAAGGAAAAAAATAAATAAATATAATCGAAATGATAGAGAGCTTTTGTTAGAAATAAAATTTACCTATATTTAAAAATTCTTTATAGTATTGTTTAAAAATTTAAAACCACAAATATGAAAAAGTTATATGAAAACAGTTTATTTTTCTAATGTGAAATAATATTAAAATAAACAAATTTATCACAGAATAAGCTTGTATGAAACAACAACAAACATATCTCAGCCCATATAAAAGGGATAATTCGTAATTATAATTTGTAATAAAAGAAAAATGAATTTTAACTTAGTTTCTCCTTATCTGGGGATCATGGAAGTCGAGTGTCGTTCTAAAAGTGATTGGTAGTCACTCCAAGGGATCCTGAAGAGGAAATGTTGGACCATTAGGATCATGGTAGGGTGGGCACTTCGCCTTCTTGGCGTAGTAAAAGGAGTGGTGTTTTGGCAAGTGTATCTCTCACGTTTTGTTTTGTTTTCTATTCTTTCTTCAACCCTTTTCTTTTTATTTTTATTTCTCTAGCTTCCCCAATGTACCCAAATGAATAGTACGCGAATTTTAATTTATTTTTACTAGCATACGAGCCTTATAACGTGGCGGTTTTCTTTTCTTTGTTAACCCACCCCATGCCGACCAGACAAATGAAAAGCCGAGGATGTCGCGTACTCCGCAAACACGTTAATTTTTCCACCAGCTCTTTCTTAATAGATCGTTATATGCTACAGAATGATTCCATTGATTAATCCGAAGCTGTGTCTTTTGCGCTTTTTATTTACACGGTGGTTTCTGTTGTTGTTTTTTATGCTTGCTGTGATGTCTCCGTGTTGCCTACATTGACTTGTGCGAGCAAGCGACCATCATTGAATTTTATTGCCGTTTGGAGTGTGGTGTGAGCCCTGGGCGAACCGCTCTGATCCTCTGTCGTTTCCCGTTGCTTCATTCCGGGGCTCAAATACCCTGTCTTGGCTGCCACGTGTCCCACAGCATATATTATTCATTTCGAACGATCTTGATATGCCTCTCTGAAGTGCTTGTGGTAAATTCCGGGTGGGGACATTCACAACCATTATTCCGCTAATGCTCGGCATTCTCCACGTTTAGCGTACCGTTTAAATTGTACTCGACTCTTACGGTAAGCCCATTCTATTTTTTTCTCTTCTGTCAGCGTAGTAAACCTTATGATTTTTCGGAGTTTTTCTGTACAATCCTTTTCCGGCTCATGCTCCATTGCTTTTTCCTCGTGGTCCGCTCGTCTGTAGTACTCTCGGAATAATTTTTAGAAAGTTCGCCATGATGGCATCGGAGTTGGGTGGAAGTGCTGTAAGAATGTTCTCTGGCCGGGGTACAGATCTCATTCAGATCCAGGAGTCCTTTACAAGAAATTTGTAAGTCACCGAAACACCGGACTAGAGAGATTCATTCAACAATTGAATGAGTCGTTTGAGGGGTCACGCCGAAGGTTCTCATGGACGCCGGGAGAGAGAGTGATGTCGGAGTTGATCGCGTCGTATCTTGCTCCGGAGTTAAAAATCCAACGGGCTGGACCTTGGGGCGAGGCCAAGCCAGGCAAACGATTTCACGAGGGTGGAAACGTTGGGTGATGTCACTGGTCCCTTCCGTAATTGGGACGCACAAGTCGTTTTCCGCCTATCGGAGGCCAAAAATCTACCGGGCTGGACCTTCGGACGAGGCCAAGCCGGGCAAATGATTTAACGAAAGTGGGAAACGCTGAGTGATATCACTGGTCACTTCCGCGATTTGGGCGCACAAGTAGTTTTCCGCGTGTCGGAGGTAAAAAATCCACCGAGCTGGACCTTCGGGCGAGGCTACGTCGGGACACTATTTCGCGAGAGTGGGACCGGTGGGTGACGTCACTGAACTCTTCGGTGATCAAGGCGCTCAAGTCTAAACAAAAGGCAAAGTTCTAGAAGCTCAAAGAAAAGCTTCTGGCCGAGGTTCGTTGGATAAGATTTTAGAATTAAGTCGGCAGTCCATCTTTGATCAAGAAACAGTTGGGAAGTAAGAAATTCGAATGTGAAAAATAAAGTGTATTGTAGTTGTGAAATTAAATAAAAAGGTTTAACACCAAGTTACAAAAAATATATTTTTTTAACAAATTTACTAGTGATAAACTTAATTTACATACCTGTTGTGTACATGCAGGTATTTTTCATTCTCAATCTGTTGCTCAGTGTCCGTTGTCCCGCTAGTGCCTTTAATTCCCTATCCCGTCGGGAATTAGCGATGGGCTTCTTGTGTGATTCTGTGCCAGGCGTTTTATGGTTTCATCGCTGTGGTTGCTGTTCCTTATGAACTCCGACATCTCCCTCCGAATATTTCTGGCTTGATTTCGAATTACAGCAAATAGGCTTCCAGTTAGGCTTTATTGGTGTTGCTAACCCAGCCCTGAGTTAACTTGTCCGCCATGGTGTTTATCTTGTGTTGTGTTGAGGAAGGGAGTAAACGATTTTTTGTGTTTCTATTTGAGGTTTCTGTCTATTGGTCTTTATTTGCTTGGGCGCTACTGTAATGACCCTGTTACGGATGCGGTGGCCAGGGTTTAAAACTGAAGTTTATTTCCTCTATAGATCGCTTACCTCCCTTTCCCCAATAATGCGACAGAGAGAGAGAGAGAGAGAGAGAGAGACCTATAGAGTATTCTTATATTTTCTAAGGTTCGTAATAGCTAAGTTACAATAGGTTATTTCAGTGGGTGGGTGTCTCGGGAAAGCCGTTCTTTATGTTTGTCGTCGCGATTAATTTGGTGCTGCTGAAGGGCCGAGCTACGCTACCGCTTGTGACGTGGTGTTGGCGCTGAGGAAGGGCCGAGCTGTGCTGCTGCTTGCTACGTGGTGTCGGCGCTGCGGAAGGTCCGAGCTCTACTTGATGTGGTGCGTCTCGTCGGTCAAGTTGTTGAAATTTGGGAGTGTAGGGCATCGTTAGTGTCGGAAGCCGGAAAGTGACTCCTGGGGGAATTAACTGAGCTGGACCCAAACTCCGAAACCGGACCGAGCTCATTGATCATAACCGGGCTGGGTGTGGGCTCGTAAGCAACACTGGGCGTCGGTGATCCTCACCAGATTCTACCAGAACATTGTTCTTCAGTTGATGTTTCCTCAGTGATCGTCGGACCGCAAGTGAATGATCTAAGGCTATGTCTCTGCTTATATAGGCGCTGTTTGGTGTGAACAGTGTAAGCGATGGTGATAATCCCGCTTTCGATTGCTTGTTATCGGGGTTTCATAAAGGCTCTGCCGATGATTGTTGGCTATCGATATCTCCGCCGGATTGGTGTGACCAATTCTTGTTTGTACTGGGGCGTTTGAATAGTTTCGCGGGCTTATTCTATTTTATGGCGGCGGGGATGCCATAACACAAAAACCTTCCAAAATTTCAGACGTTGTTAGGAAATTACAGTCAACATATTCAGTGAATATACTTCAGTCTAACATGCCTTAATATATGTTTTCCAACAGATGACTCCTTTTGGACAATGCAGAAGATACATATCCAAATATACCTATCCTTGGCCGTAAAATATTGAAATCTAATAAAATTGTGTACAAACAATGCCAAGCCTACAACGGAGAACCTCATGGCCACCGTAAAAAATATATTTTGAAGCGTAATAGTTTGTACATCGTCATCCGGTCCAGCAAAAACAGTATACATTCTTATTCTGAAGGATAATTGTCTTCAATATGTTGAGAATCTTGCAATAAATTTAAAATTTTGATTTAGTCAAAGTAAGGATGCAAAGCACACGGCTGTCATAAAGCAGTCTTGCTTCATCTGCAGCCGTCGTCATGTGATGATTTTGCCATAACAGTCTCATGACATAGCCGATACCATAAATTTTAATTCAGGTTTAAAAAAGTTTGAAAACACAATATGTATAAACCAAATTACACCAAAAAATGTATTGATAATAGCTGGAATATACGGGAGCGGCGGGTTTTTAACGGTTTTATATTCAGTTGAATTTTTTCCAAATGCATTCACATACAAATTTCATAATCAGTGCACATGATATCCGATGGAACCCACTCGTTGTATTTGGTTTCTAAATATTCTCGCCAAATGTCCGGACCGATCCTTATCATTTGAGAAAATGTACGAGAAAGTGAACCCGCCGCATACTCACGAACCCTAATCTCAACCCCAACCCTCTTGTGCGTCCTGATGACTGCTTGTGCGCGAAGGTGTGAAAGTGAGAAAGGGTACGAGAAAGTAAGCGCGCATACCCACGAACTCTAATCTCAACCCCCACCCACTTGTGCGCCCTCACGACTGCTTGTGCGCGAAGGTGTGAAATTATAATTTTGATAGTTTTTATCAAAAAGAGCAATTTTTAATTAAGAATCGTGAAAAGTATACCATTGGAAAGGCCTTGAAAAATGCTTTCGAATGATACCAATTTTTTTTCAGGAGCGCCGGTTAGCAAAGACATCCCGAACCCGTGGTGCTTGTCTAGGATAAGCCGGATTCGCTGCTCCCGTAAATACCCACTACTACCCCAAAAACAGAGAAAAACCGAAAAAAGTAAATGCACACCCGGTCCATCAATATTTACCTACAACCTGAACCCTCCTACACCATGTTCATAACCCGATATCTTGTTATCCATTCTTGTATTGATATGACCTCTGATATCCGTTAGACAATTGTCTAGGCGGGTTTCTATATTCAAGAACCAATCGGATTGGTTCTAGGAGTAAAGCATACCTGTATGCAGTCCCTGTATATGTCAAACTGTTAAGCGAACATTCTAAGCTATAAAAATGACACCACTCAATATGCTCAGGATCAGTTCTTCAAATGCCTCAGTACTGCATACCAATGAATGTAACTGTGCAATTCATCGACTCCGAGGACGAGATGGAAGTACCCCCTGCCCAAGACTCGGATCTAATTAAGGGAGCCTATACACTCAAGAAGTTTTGAACCAACTGTTCAAACATGAGCACGTCTAAATATAAGTATGAACATATAAGCTGAACGGAGCAGCCACTTGACCTCCTGTGAGCGGTCACAGAATGTTATAGCTACAAGTGCTATCAGGGTAGTTGTGATCTCCCTTACCGCACTTTAGAATGTTTTCACAGTTTAGGGATGCACAAGTCACTCCGTACGTAATTAGAAATAAGATAATGACTTCAAATATAAGATTTTATGAGTTCTGTGCATGTCACTTGTCAATGGAGCCAGAGCCATAAATTACGATCTGTTACTTAAAATCCAATGGAACATTTGTTTGCACTTGTAATCTGAACGTGCAGGCCACTTGAGCCTCTAAATTATCACTTGAAATGTTTCCCACACTACACAAAGGACTTGGGCGGGGGTCAAAATATAGCTCTCCCGCTCAGGGCATAACAGTTGCGGTCTCTGCGTAGGCCATAGATAAGTATAGAATACGAAACACACCAATGTTACTTGCTAAGAAACGTATTGAAATAAAAACAGTTTGAAATGATAACTCAACAAATGTAGACGTTTTCATTAGATCGCTCTAACATTTTGGTCCTTCGAGGCTCTCTGTAGTTTTCCCCCAGCAGTGGTAAGAGACTCAGAGTTTTTAAACCACCACCTTATAGTATGATTTGTTGCGAGTGCACGATCAGCTAAAGGTTGCAAAAATAAAATTAAAAATAAATAAAATAAAAATATAAAAATTCACAATCTTAAATCTTGTTAAATAACTAAAAGTTAACAAGCCAAACGGGCACAAAATTCTGAAAAATTACACGGGTGTGTTCCGCGACGTGGGAGTTACCAAGGCCAGAACATTGGTAAATTGTTAAAAAAAAAAAATAAGAGGGTGTTCGGTTATACGGGAACAGAAAAGGACGAACTCAATAGATCGAACCTTAAGTGGTTAGAATAATAATAAATAAATTAAACAACCAACAACAACCCAGTCAAACCAAGACATCGAAGCAACAGCCAAATTTCGCCAGCCAACAACAAGTAACAACCAAATAAACCACATCGCACCAACAACCCAGTCTCAGCAACCAAAACATCGAAGCAACAGCCAAATTTCGCCAACCAACAACAAGTAACAACCAAATAAACCACATTGCACCAACAACCCAGTCTCATTAACCAAAACATCGAAGCAACAGCCAAATTTCGCCAACCAACGACAAGTAACAAACAAAAAGGACATCGAAGCAGCAACAAGGACATCGAAGCGGCAACAACCCAGTCAAAACAACGACATCGAAGTAACAGTCTTCGAAGCAGCAGATAAGTTAACTTTTAAAATATTTGTTGTAACAGAACAAATAAAAAGTAGATTATAAGTATTTAAAGTCCTAAATATCAAATTAAAAAAAAAAAAAAATGTCCGAAACCATTATAAAGCTGCTTGAAGCACAGGCAAGCTTAACTAAAGAAATTAGAGTAATTGAAGCAGATCAATTAACAAGCGAAAGTATTTCAAAATTAGATAGCCTCAAAGCTAGATTTGTTGCGAATCATGGATCTGTATTAAAATGTGGAGTAGTCGATCATGACTATTTCAACAAAAAATGGTTTGAAGAGATTTGTAAAGTTATTGAAACCCTAAAAAGTAAATTTTCAAATTTAATAGTTGGTTCTGAAACCAAAACAGTAAATGCAGCAGGGAGTGACCCAAACAAATTGGCAGAGGTGTTCAAAATGTCGAACAACTAAACAAGTATTTAAAGGAATCCATTAAGGAGCTCAATAGGGCTAGCCGTGAAGACCTACTAAGAGCTAATAAAATAGAATTTTTATGGAATAGAACAAACAATAAAATAAAGGAGTTCTTAAAAAGATATGAAAACAACATATCTTTCGACGAACAGTCGAAGAACTAGAATTTGACGTTAAAAACGTGTTAGAAATCCTAGACGAAAGGATAAAATCTTCCGATGTGACAATAGTAAGTAATAATCGGGTGTTGGTAAGGGATAGAGTTTAGACCTTCCCCTATTACCAAAAATACAAGTTCCCCCTTTTCTGGAGAAGGAAAAGAGTGGGACTTATTTTCTGAATTATTTAAAGAAATAACTCATCTCTAAAATTTAATTATTTGAAAACCGCTCTTAAAGGCGAAGCATAGAGTATAGTTGCTCACTTGCTAACAGGTTCTGCTGAAAATTATACTGCCGCTTGGGAACTATTAACCAAGCGGTATGAAAATAAGAGAAAAATATTCTCAGATCAGCTGAATCGCTTGATCGAGTTGCCCATTCTAGACAACGATTCAGCAAAACAGATTAAATGGTTTATTGATTCAATAAATGAATAAATTCAATAAAAGCGAATTTAAATGAGGATGTTGATGTGGTTTTCGCACACATTATCATCCGAAAATTCAACCGAGATGCGCTTCAATTATACGAAACGCTATTAAAAAAGAAACAAGGAAATTCAATTACTAAGCAATGTAATGGAATTTTTAGAGCAACATGTGAATTCTCTTAGCTCAGCACTAAATGATGAAAGTTTTTAAAAAAATTGTAAATACCACTGTTAAGGAAAGTTGTCTACTTTGTAAAATGGTTGGACACTTTGTAACAAATTGTTATAAGTTTAGGGGAATGAGTCCGATAGAAAGAGGGGAGTTTATTAGAAAACAGCGCTTGTGCAACAGATGTTTTAAGTTTAGGGGAATGAGTCCGATAGAAAGAGGGGACTTTATTAGAAAACAGCGCTTGTGCAACAGATGTTTTAAGCATTCTGTTTTCAAGAAGTGTAACTCGGAATATTCCTGCTCAATTTGCAAAAAAATCACATCACACCATGCTCCATGTTTCAACTGAAAAAAGAGAAAAAGTAAACACCTGTGTTACTAAGGAACAAGCATTTCTAGCTACCGCATTGATTAAAGTAAAATCAAATAAAGGTGGCTATGAAAACCTAAGGGCATTAATTGATAGTGGATCGCAATGCACCATTATTTCAGAAGAAGCTGCACAAATATTAAATTTATCTCGTAAACAAACTATCACCGAGGTTAGTGGAGTGTCCTGTTCAGACACTTGTACTTCAAAGCACAAAGTTAATTTAACTATAAAAATACGCGACGATACAAAAAACCCCCTGAATATTGCAGCTATCATTCTTCCGAAACTAATGAAGGCTTTACCGATCAAAAATTTAGATGTTGACAAGTCAAAGTGGACAAAATATACGTTGGCGGACCCAACCAAGTAGGGTAGATATTATTATAGGAGTGGATTTATATCCATATATTGTAAAAGATGGAGAAGTTATAATAGACGGACTACTAGGGCAGAATACTGAATTCGGATGGATTATATCCGGTTGTACAAAATCTAAAGGTACAGAATTAATTGTGGTTACTACTATAGAAGTAGGAGATTTAGAGAGGTTTTGGGAAATGGAAAATGATTATAATGACATTGAGGAAGAAATTTGTGAAAGACATTTCTAAAAGACCACTAAAATACATAAAAATGGGAGATATGTGGTCAAAATTCCATTTAAAAATGAAAAAGAATTAAGAGACTCCAAAGCGAAAGCAATAGCGCGATTTTATAATTTAGAAAGAAAACTAAATAAAAATATTAAACTTAAAGAAAGTAATATAAAATTCATGCATGAATTTATTGACTTGGGACATATGATAGAGACCAAGAAAGAAGGAAAATATTACTTACCCCATCAAGGTGTTGTAAGGGAATCTAGCTTTACAACAAAATTAAGGGTAGTTTTCGATGCCTCAGCGAAAACTACAAACAACAAAAGTCTAAATGACATTATGTGGGTTGTACCAAGAGTCCAAAAAGATATCTTTGATATCATCGTCAAATGGCGTATATGGCCATTTGTATTATCGGCGGATATTGAAAAAATGTACCGGCAAATAAATATGGATGAAGAAGATCAAGATTATTTGCACATTATTTGGAGAGACTCTCTAAATAAAAAACTAAAAAATTACAAACTAACAAACGTTACTTACGGTACAGCATCAGCACCCTATTTAGCTAAAAGAGTGCTTGCTGAAATTTCAAATAAATGCGAAAATATGTCAATAAAAGATATAATTAACAATGATTTTTTTATGGATGACCTTATGACAGGTGCTAATTCCATACAGGAAGCCAAACACCACGTGGAAAATTGCAATGGTTAATGGCTTTAATCTAAGAAAATGGATTTCCAATGTCTCAGAAATAACTGAGGCTCTGGAAAGCAAAGAAGAAAATAAAATATTAGAGAAAATGAATCCATAAAAACACTGGGTCTTCAATGGGAACCTGTTAAAGATGAACTTAAATTCAATTTTAACAGTGAACCCTGTACTAAAATTAATAAGCGAGTAGTGTTATCAACACTTGCAAAAATTTATGACCCTTTAGGCCTTTACCTTTCCAGTGAAAATTATTTATGCAACAGCTTTGGTTAACAGAGCAAAAATGGGATCAGAACTTGTCAGATTCAGAGCTTTAAAGAAAATTTAACACTTCTTGAAAGTATAAGAATTCCAAGGTGGGTGAAATCCCAAGATAAAATGCCAGTTCAAATTCATGGATTTTCTGATGCGTCCGATAAAGCATACGCAGCTGTAGTATATGCTAATGTGGGAACCTCTTCGATAATTATAGCTAGGAAAAGCAAAGTTAATCTGAAGAAAAATAGAAATACCATTCCTAAACTAGAACTTTGTGATGCACATCTCCTCTCGAAATTAAAAGATAGAGTTAGGACAGCAATTGGAAGTCAAACGAAGGCATATGGTTGGAGTGATTCAACAATCACACTTGCATGGATTAAAAATGGGAATATTGAAGACAAATTTATTCGACGACGAACTGACGAAATAAGGAAATTTAAGGAGATCGAGTGGAGACATGTTCGATCAGAAGAAAACATAGCAGACGTAGCATCAAGGGGTGTAACACCGGGGTGTAACACCGGGTGTAAAATTTGGTGGAACGGACCTCAATGGTTAGCCAAGTCGGAAAAATACTGGCCAATAGAAGATGAAGCAGATAGTATTATTGTCAGTACTACCTTAATAGAGAAACCAAGTCACTTATACAATCACTAATAGAAAGGTACTCCTGTATGCGTAAACTGGAAAGGGTTATTGCATATATTCTAAGATTTATTGAAATGAAATTAAAAAATAAATCATTTCCCGCATATCTGACAGTAAATGAAATAAAGTTAGCAAGCGTATTAATAATAAAAAACAACAAGTAATTCAGTTTAGTTCGGAGATAATTTGCTTAAAGCTTTAAAAAGATATTGAAATTAAAAGCAAAATATTAGGATTGAATCCATTTTTGGTTAAAGACGGACTATTGAGAGTAGGAGGTAGATTATAGAACTCCAGCGCCGAATTTCATACAAAACATCAGATAATTCTAGATAAGTGTCATTTAACTCCATTTATTATCAAAGATTCACATAGAGAAACATTACACGGCGGAATAAATTTGCGAAATTATATTCAAAGAAAATTTTGGATACTCGGATTAAGGAACAGCTTGAAGCAATACTTAGGGCAATGTGTCAAATGTGCAAGATATAGACAAATTACGGCAGAACAAATTATGGGAAATTTACCAAAGCATAGAGTTGCAAAAATATTTTCTGATAATGGAACAAATTTTGTAGGTGCCTCTAGGAAATTGAATGAATTACAAAAAGTACTTAATGAAAATACTAAAATTATTCCCGTGTTAGAGAACGAACAAATTGAATGGCATTTTATACCCCTGTCAGGACCTCATTTTGGAGGTATATGGGGGGCCGGAATGAAATCGGTAAAATATCACCTTAAAAGAATAATAGGGGATAATAATCTAACTTATGAAGAGATGGCCACCCTCTTATGCCAAATTGAAGCTGTATTAAACTCTAGACCCCTGTATACAGCCAATACTGACATTGACGATTTAGAAATTTGAACACCAGGTCATTTTCTGATAGGAAGGCCCACTATAGGACCTATTGAAACCATTTCCGAAGAAAAACTCGGAAATTTGGATAGATGGAATTTGATCCAAAAAATGAAACGGGAATTTTGGAATAAATGGAAGAATTACTTTTTTAACACTCTTCAACAGAGAAATAAATGGAAAATAGGATTGCAAATTATTAACAAAGGTCAAATTGTATTATTAAAAGATGAAAATTGTCACCCCGCTAGATGGCCTTTGAGAAAAGTAGAAGAGGTACATAAAGGAAAAGACGAGCGAGTCAGAATAGTGAAAGTAAAACTTCAAGACGGTTCAAGTTTAAGACCGATTACAAAAGTTTGCCCTTTAACTTGAATTCAGGCCGAAGAAAGTGAGTCACCTAGTCTTTTGAAATAGACAAGGGGGACTCGAAATAGCCCTAGAATCCATAAACTTGTTAGTTTGCCAAGTGTCTAATGCAAGTTTACCTGCACAAGAGCAACAAAAGTGGTCAATTGAAAAATTCAAAAACACTATGTCAATTTATTTAGATCCGATGGGGAACGTCGAAGTCATAGCATCATCTTGGGATCTAATTGTGTATTATAACATGGATCCGTATTTTGATATGATAAAAAGGGGAAAGATTTTGAATGAAAAAATGAGAGTGGTGTGTGGTAAACTTCATGGATTTGAAGATCAATGGTATACTGTCCTTGATAACACTCAACTACAAATTACAGATTTGGAAAAAAGTAATAAACTTTTTATGACCCAAGATAGGAAGAGATTTAAGCGAGCTCCATTTGATTTAATGGGCTCTCTCTATCACAGAACTGTTTGGTGTAATGGACGCTGAAGATAGGGAAAACATAGAGAGCAACATGAAAAACCTCTTAGAGAATCAAGAAAATACGTCAGATTTAGTAAAAAAGCAAACTTCTGTTGTTGAGTCGACATTAAATATCCTTAAAAGAACAACGGATGAAGTCAACTCAAATTTTAGAAGCATGAATATAACACAGGTTTTGAAAGAAAGTTATTATGTTTATAAAGATTCAATTAATTTCTTTATGATAACTAAGCAGTTCGGTTCTTTAATTGAGGAATGCGAAAAGATTATATGTTATATGAGAAGGTAACTGGCCTTGGAGTAGCGTAAGTGACAATACGTGCGAGATAACTCCCTTTAAACCAAATAGTCATTCTAATTGTGTTTATAAAAAAATGACTGAGGAAAGTTCTTACTGGGTTGAGTTACAAAAGAAAGGTAGTTGGATATTCAAGGTTTCAGAACCAACAAAGGCTAGGATACAATGTAATAATTTTCCACAAGAGTTAATTGATCTGCCGGAGCAAGGAATTCTAACTATAGTATCTGGCTGCACTATAAGAACTGATGACAAAATATTAATAGCTCATCATAGTATTAAGTCAGAAAATTATGAGCCTATAGCAATTTCTTATGTAAATAACATAAGATTCCAAGTATTGTTTGGAATCCGTTAACATTACCGGCCATCAATTATAATGAGGAAATAAACAAATTAAAGGACGAATTAAAAGGGACGAACACTTACATCTTCTGAGCTAGCCGCACGACACTCGTAGCGAGCAGATAACAAAGAAAAACAGTTCGTTACAATATCTAATGAACAAATTTAAACTGATTTAAATGAGATTAAATTTTCTTAGGTATTAAAGTTGACTGAAGTGTTGGTCAAATAAGTCTTAGTCAATCTGCTTATATAAAATCTACAATTTTAAAATATAATATGGATAATTGCAATCCTGTCATATTACTTTAAGCTCAGATGATAAGTGTGATGCCCCGTGTAGAAATGTAATAGGATGTTTAATGTACATCATGTTATGTACAAGACCAGATTTGAGTGTAGCCGTTAATCTTTTAAGTCGGTATTGCGAAAAGAATAACACAGAACTTTGGAAGTACCTGAATAAAGTTTTAAGGTACCTAAAGGGTACAATTGAATTTAAGTTATCTTTTCAGAAATACTTAAATTTTTATGAGTTTTTGGTCGGCTTTGTGGATTCAGATTGGGGGGGAAGTGAATCAGATAGAAAAAGTAGTACAGGGTACTTATTTAAAACGTTTGATTCTAATGTAATTTGTTGGAAAACAAGGAAGCAAAATTCGGAAGCAGCCTCATCAACAGAAGCTGAATATATCGCCTTATTTGCGGCAGTTAGGGAAGCTATGTGGATAAAATCATTTCCTTAAAGCTTAAAGATTAAAATTATTAATCCAAGTTAAATTATATGAAGATAACCATGGATGTATAAGTATTGCCAATAACTCCTCCTGTCATAAACGTTCAAAGCATATAGATATAAAATATCATTTTAAAAGAGAACAGGTTGAAACCTAATTGAAATTTTATATACTCCCAAAGGTGAACAAATCGCAGATATGTTGACTAAATCATTGCCAGCGCAACGTTTTTTGTGATCTACGAGATCAAATGAATTTGATTCTATATATAAGTTCGAGAACGCATCATTTGGGATTTTTCTGAAACACATCTTACTTTTGTTCTTAGTTCTTACTTCCTTTTTTGATCTTGGTTGTCTCTCTGCTACTATAATTTTCTTCCCTCGTGTTTTATTGGAAATAATTATTTAACAACGGAAGGTGAACTTGGAAATAATAAAGGGGGATATAAGGAACGGATTCGATGCGTCTAAAGACAAATATCTCTGCGGAGTCATCTGATATATTCAGATTTTCTTCACATTTCATTGGAGCCAGATCGTTGGAGGCATTTAGGAAAATTTGGTTGGATCTGATTTCTGGACGGCGGGCAATTAAATTTGAATTAAAAGCCCTCATCGAAAAAAATTGTTTGAGCGTGAGAATGCCTTATTTCAGAAATAGTTGGCATCAAGCAAATAAGGTAAAAACCTAATAAAATATATATTACCGCTAACTCGCAAGTACCAGCAAAAAGTTTCACAGGAAAAGAATTACCGTATCTTTGGTAATCGTTTTCATTTTGTGCCAGTTTCGTTTTGCTGTGGCTGCATACATAATCGCATACAGTTATTTAATCCCCTTGACCGCTTCTAAGCCCAGCTTATATACATTAAAAAAGTTGAGTGATTTGCATGGTAGCTTTTCACTCATTGTTTGCACTGCGCTCGTCTAATTGGAAGTCACTCTTATGTTTGAACCACATTGAGCCCTTTTTAAGTAATTTGGCTTGGAGTGACAGTGGAACATTATGGATATGTAATAACAGCTCTGCGCAATAATTAAAAATTATTTTGAATAACACTGCGGTCATTTAATTGGAGATCACTCAAACGGAGTTCGATTTGTTTCAGTGATTTAAATCGGAGTTACAGTGGAACATTTTACAGAAAGAAAACTTTGCGAAATAATTAAAAAAAAATTTTATAACACTGCGCTCACTTAATCGTTTGTTGTGTTGTCGATTGGTTTGAGTGATTTGGTTCGGAGTTACTGTGGAACATTTCAAAAATTATAGCTTTGCAAAATAATTAAATCAATTTTTTTATAATTTCGTTAGCATAGTTGTATTATAGAAGAAGCTCATTCAGAAAAAATCGTATAGCTAAGGCCGTGCAAAATAAAAAGGTTTCGTTTAACTCTGTACAGTTGGATTGTCGCTTGAGAATTTTATAGCCTGATTCCATTGGCGCATTGAAACGCATTTAGCCTAATACGCATTTATTTATACAGGGAATCCCATGGGGCTAAATGTCGCAAATAAAAATGCGATAAAACATCATTCGCCCCGAACGTTTTTTACAAAAAATACGGGATAATACCGATTTTTAACGATATTTTGTTCGTGCCACCACAACAACAGCTGTTTTCTATATGCCAGGTTGGCGCAATTTTTGATGTCATTTGAATATAAAATTTATATTTTATAATAATAATTGAAACCTAGAGTGCACGCTGCAAATTCTGTTCACATTACAACAATGCATTACTGATGGATCTCTGTCATAAAATAACTCCCACATATACGAGGATCCTTGCCCTTTCTAGAAACTGTGGTGGTCTCCATTGCAAACCCGTCATAACAACGCAATCAGTTTCTCTTCCTTGTCGTCCAAGTTGTCAAATGCCATTATGGATGTCCTGCTGAGCATTACAGAGTTTAGTAAACTCACTCATGTTCATTAATTTTAATTAATTACTTTTGGATTTGCCAAAATTCAAAAGTAAACAAACAGCAAACAGATCAGCTGTTAGTGCCACTCACATGTCGGAGGATTATTAGCTAATGATGCTAATGCGCCAATGATGCTCATTTAAAAAGTCCACTAATGCGGCAACGGAATCAGGCTATTAGATAGGTTTATAGATCGTGCATTTTCGTTACAACTGCAAATTAAGAATGTCGATCCTGACTTATTATCGCTATCTGAACTTGAAGATTTATGCGTGCTAACCAGGACATTGTTATTGTCAGTTAAACTACAGCCCCGCCAAACTGTTAAATAAAACTCTATCGAATACAAGGCACCGGCCTCGAATGTGGTTGTCCAAATTTGGTGGTAATTCTAAAACAAGATACTAGAAACAAGCATGTGGACAAAACATCACTGACAGTATCCCAAGCAATTACAGCCTCTGAAACAGCCAAATGTTTGTTCTGCAAGTATAATGATCATTAAATCACGACATGTCCATCATTCTCAGCCGCTTCTGTCATAACTCATCTTAAATTTGACAAATCTTTGCATAAATTTATTAAGAAAAGTGCATAATGTATCCGCCTGCAAGGCAGCTCACTGCAGGGTATTGTAGTAAGCTCATATTTTGGGAACACACTGTACCACTTATATCACTGCAACATTGTGGCATTTTTTATGTATTTATATAATATTACCAACACTTCAAGTGCGGAGTAATTTGACCCACACAACAATGTTATGAACATCCTAAATGCTGAGCCGGCATGTCTGCATGCGCGGCCGATCATTCGGTTACCATGTGGCATAGCACTCTCTCTTATGCGCGGCCGCTGCTTACGCCCTCTATATACACTTATGCGTACATTAATATATATATTTAGATACATAAGCGTTAGCCGCGGCGCCGCTCGCGCAGCTACGTGAATTGTAAGCCAAGCCAATTTATTCTTAAGTCAAGCGAGACATTCAAGTAATAACTCTCGATCTGAATAGACGAACTAATAGAACCCTATCAATATAACTCAACATTTATGAATGAATAATATTGAAACCCAGTGTATACGTAACAATTCTACAGTATGCTCAAAGCCCTACCATACATTGTTACATCGCTTTACTGCTGACGCAAACATACAACACAATGTAGATCCTGCGGCAAGCCATATAGGAGTGCAAGCTGCACTCTTCGAATTATGCAAGCGCCCGATCATAGCAAGTTGTTTTGGGGACAGTAGTTGTAGATATAAAGGTGGCTCCTGTCAGATTCAGCCAGGTTACTTTTGGATTCAGGTTCCCAGGTCAATTTTATAACGGACGAGTTGGCAAAAGGATTGCAGGATTCGAAAAGAAATTAATTTGTTGGGAATTGGAAAATCTAGCTTATCTGCGTACCAAGTTGTGCAAACAACAATTAGTTCTTGCATTAATAAATAAAAAATGGTTGTTGACTTCGTCGTTCTAAAATCTATTTCCTCTTATCACCTAGAAAAAGGCATTTCAATTGAATCTCTTAACATTCCTCCGAATCTACCGCTTGCTGATCCAGCTTTTCATAAGCCACAAAACGTAGATCTGCTGCTTGGAGCAGACGCGTTTTTTGATCTTTTGAACTATGGCCAAATTAAACAAGAAAATACTCTAACTTTGCAAAACACTTTTTTTGGCTGGGTGGTGCCAGGGCGGTGTAAATCAAAGCAACCCCAAGCGACTGAAGCGTGTTCTATGGTGAGCATAGTTGAGGAGTCTGGTCCGCTTGACAAACTATATACCCCAGAAGAAATGCTTTGTGAGAAAATCTCAATCATCGTTTGAGATGGCAATAAGGCGTTTTTTATCGTTAGAGATACGATTAACCAAAAATCCGAACACACAGTTACTGTTTAATCAATTTATGGAAAAGTATTTGGCTCTCGGATATATGAGTGCAATCGAGGGTTCAGTTCCGAAAGATTCGCATTTTTTTATACCCTACCAATGTGTAGAACGTCCGCAAAGCACATCCACTAAGCTTGGTATTTGATGCATCTTGCAAGACTACTTCGCAAGTATCGCTTAATGACCTTCTTATGGTAGGACCAACAATACAGCCATGCTTATATTCCACTCTCCTTAGGTTTCGTTGTCTTGTTGCAGACATAACTAAAATGTACCGTCAAGTGGAGGTTGACGAGGCGCAACGAGAAGAGATGCTGCCAGCCCCTTAAAAACTAATCGCCTAAATAATGTTTCTGCAAAAGGCTTGTCTTTTGAGTCTGACCCTGTGCCCCAAGAGTTTGAAAAGAAGTGGAACCTAGTAAAAAACGGGCGAGACCCATTTGCAATCTCATTCTCAAGGTGCAAGATGTCTTTGCACGGACTTCCACGTCGATGATCTGCTCTCCGGAGCGGACACAGAGAAATTTTACACAAAAAACTTCAAGATCTCAAGACCCTTGGATTTGCATGGAACCCATAGACTGACGTTTTCAAGTACGACGTTAGGAAAGTATCCACAGATCAGATGGTTACAAAAAGATCTATCTTGTCCTTTATCGCTACACTTTTTGACCCTTAGGTTTTGTAATGCCCAAAAATAACCAGATCGAAAATATTTCTGCAAGAGGCTTGTCTTTTGAGTCTGAACGGGTATGACCCTGTGCCCCGAGACTTTGAAAAGAAGTGGAACCTAGTAAAAAACGAGCGAAACCCATGTGCAATCCCATTCTCAAGGTGTCGATGATCTGCTCACCGGAGCGGACACAGAGAAATTTTACACGAAAATCTTCAAGAGCTCAAGACCCTTGTATTGGCATGGATTTGTGATTCTTATTCGTAGTCGATCAGTAGCTTCTCTCCTCGTAGTGCATATACCTGTACGCGGACACCCGGCCCGTCTGGTCTAGTATCCTAGCTTCCCTCCTCGGTCCAACCAGTGAAATCACCCTCGTGAAATCGTTCGCTTGGCTTGGCCTCCGGAGCAAGATATGAAGCGATCAACTCCGACATCACTCTCGCTCCCGGCGTCCATGGTTCTCATGGCGTGACCCCCCATTCACTCGTTGAATGAAACTCTCTAGTCCGGTGTTTCGGTGATTTACAAATTTCTTGTAAAGGACTCCTGGATCTGACTGAGATCTGTACCCCGGCCAGAGAGCATCCTTACCGTAATATTAAAAACTAAATCCGTTTCGATCTGTTGAACAGTTTGGAACGTCGTCATACTCTTCGTAGTAGGTGGTCGTCTTCTACATTCCCCTTGATAATGCCTAAAAATTGCAAATTTGTGACCCTATACTTGAGGCACCTACATAGAACCAACCACGGTCGTTTGTTGGGCTTATCAGACAAGGGATTTGGCTTACAAACGCTATTGTACGGCAATGCGTTCATTGTTTTCACTTTAAAGATTTGAAAGATTTGACGTCTAATACATTTATTTTATGCTTATCCAGGTGTGTGGGTCGTCGTGGCCCTGTGTCAAACTTTATTGCGACAACGCTACGAATTTTGTGGGAGCTGCTCGAATTCTGAAGGAGCTTTTGGAACCTTTCGACACCAACGACTAGAACAACCTCACGTACTTGCAGAGATGGCAGCTAGTCTCAGCAACCAAACAGCGGTTTCGGAGCGACTGGTCAAGGGACTATCTTCTGAGCCTACAGCAGCGAGGGAAATGACCAAAGGTGTGGACAATCTTCAGATCGGAACAGTGGTGGCAATCCACGAAGACAACGTTCCCCTCCCAGCTATGGATAAAAGGCGTAGTCGTAGAGGACATGACGGGAAGGTTCGCGTGTCTGTAGTCAAAACCAAATCGGGTCTATATAAACGCTCCATTCACCGGCTTGCACCTATTCCTATTTGTTAAAGCATTTGTATGTTAATGCTGTTAACGCGTCCGATGTTCAGTCAATTCGGTGGCGATTATCTATTGTAAAGCAATGTAACAATTAGTACCTAAGATCTCTTGAAGTCGAACTTGCGCTCTTGTATTAGAAAGAGCTTTCGCTCACTCGCAATCGCGAAAACCACTATTGTTACTTTAAAACTCATTTAATGGCTCTAGAAGAGCTTGAATAAATTTGAGTGGATCACTTTCAATTTGGAAACGAAGGTGTCATCAAGTTTTGTTCTCGTCTGTCCGAATTATTATTTGGAAATAAATTGACGTATCGGCCTTCGTGATTGCACAAACAACTAGTTCTTTGAAGGGCTGATCGGGATACATTTTTTTGTAACAACTAGGGGCTGTTATTGACATAGAAAATGGGCGGTTCCGCACAAAAAGCGCAAAGTTGCAGATTCATTTCGCGAAATACAAACCAACTGAGATATATACAATAATACAAGTACAGGACGGGGATTTTTTCTTAAGAAAAACGACAACAAAAGAAGGCATGGTCATTTCAGAGGGTATTTACAGGGCAGTGGCCATACAAAGCCTAGTAGCGGTAATGAATTACGCAGAAGTAAATTAAGAATTGCTTTTAAAGAAACCGTTAAATTTTGTCGAATTCAAGACCGAACAGCACTTCGAACTTAAAAACTTAGAGGAGGCAGGAACATACCGTTTCACAAAATCAGACAACATTTAAATAGTGCGGAGCTTAAAGAGCTACAGAGGATTTGTAGAAAATTCCTAAGGGTATTTCATAAGGAAGGAGATAACTTGTCTTTCACAAACACGGTTAAACACCAAATATGCCAGAGCGTACAGATATGCGTTTAAGGAAAGGCAAGAGGGAAGAAGGCAGTTAGAAAAGTAACTGGATCAAAAAATTTTTAGAAATAGCCATTCACCGTCTAGTGCACCGGTTTGGCTGGTGAGCTGGAGAGGAAATGGATATCGTGGTAGAGTTTAGAAAAATAAATGAGAAGGTGATTAAAGACAGATATCCCCTACCAATAATTAACGATGCATTGGATAGCTTGGGAAGGGCAAAATAAGTTTTCAACCCAAGATTTGTCGAGTGGATACCACGATATCGAGGTAAAAGAGGGGGATATCCCGAAAACAGCTTTCTCTGCAGAAGGATTTATGTGCGGATTTATCGCATTTTCCTAGCAGGTTACTTCAATAGCTACCTCTTAAAGGAAAATAATCTACTTGATGAATTTAAGTCTATAGGACTTTTTACTGTAAACGTAAGGATATCCACACATTTTAGCAACACTTGTAATACCCTTCTTGACCAATTCCTCATAAATGACCCAAACAAGATTTAACTTATTGACCAGATCTCAGTACCAGCTTTTTCAAAACATGAACTCATTTTTCTTACTTATGATCTTAATTTAGACTATACAACTCATTTTTTTAAATATAGGGACTATAAAAATATTAACTATCGAGCTATTTATCGTAATAACAATGTTAATTGTCAACTAAATGTTTTGAATAGTAACAAAAAGTACCTATTTGAGATGTTTGTGCCATTACAAACTAAAGTCACAAGGCTAAGGAATAACCCTTGGTTTAATCATGTAATTATCAGCGCGATACCGCTTACTTTGAATGGAAGCGATACCGTACTAACGATTTTCATAAACAGTTTAAGATGATGAAAAACGGTAACCAAGAAGATACGCTCAGCTAGAAGACATCATTATAAAAACAAATTTAACAACTGTCCCTGCATGAAACATGAATGGAAAAAATTGAATAGCTTAGGAATAGGTAAAGGTGCACAAAAAACTGATCATACTGTGAATGTTGAAGAACTTAGCGACAAGTTTTCATTCATCGATGTACCTGAGGCTTCTTGTAAGATGTACCTAAGTTGCAGAAGACACTGTGATAATAGTTTGAGCATCATGGCCAGGGGTGTATTCTTAAAGTAAGGTCCGTGCTGAAAGTCTACACAATAATAATAATAATAATAATAATAATAATAATAATAATAATAATAATAATAATAATAATAATAATAATAATAATAATAATAATAATAATAATAATAATAATAATAATAATAATAATAATAATAATAATAATAATAATAATAATAATAATAATAATAATAATAATAATAATAATAATAATAATAATAATAATAATAATAATAATAATAATAATAATAATAATAATAATAATAATTAATAATAATAATAATAATAATAATAATAATTAATAATAATAATAATAATTTGGTTTGTATACATTTTTTAAGTTCCCTAGATGGCTTACCAAGTTTCCAATGATTTGGGGCACTATTTCATATAGCTGCCATATAACCGATCTGGCCGACAAAATGAAAAAAAAATAATTATCTTAGATCACATTTTAATATTCATCTCCATTATTAGTGCTTCATTCTGAAAATAAGGATACAATTTACAAAATTTTAAATAAGTATGGTTATGTTACTTGCAATAGAAGTTACTCAATTTTCTTCTAGTTCAAAGTATTCATCTTCTGAAGCAATAACCTCAAGTCCGTCCAGTTCTTCAAAATCTTCGTCGGACGAATTCTGTGTGGCATCTGGATCATCATTTTCATAATGAATTTCCAAATGTGGTGCTTGTAGTAGAGATATAACTTCTGCTGGTATGGTTTTCTTTTTAATTGTATTTAGTCGGTCTTTTAAATATGTACTGGACAACAATGGATCAGAACTATCCATGGAACTATTGAAAAAGTCTGTAATATTGTCTAATCGACTACATTTTCTAGCGTGACCTCTTCTATCGGTCTTATATAATTTTTTTCGGGACTTTGATGCATGTTCACCAAGGCATCCTACAGGAACTGAACAAGTGTCTAAGACTAAGACTTTGTGAACAGTGGGCGACATCGGATACCAAGGATATTTTTTGTGATATGCCATAAATACTTTAACACAGAAGTCTATAAATTTTTCCAAGTTTATTTCGTACTCGCAGTTAATTTTTATTACAATTGTATGAAAACTTTGTAAAATATCATAATCAAAACCAAGAATTGATGAAAGTAAGGCTGCATTGGATAATGTTCTTCTTGCAGTGTTGACGTCATTGGAGTTTCCACTGCCATTTGAAAGAGGCTTGTCCACATTTAGGACCATTTCTTTAATCATTTTATAATTGTAAAAGTCCTTTTCGTTCATTTAGTTTAGGCTTATCGCTGTCCTTGACATGACACTTCTTAAGATCAATGCTATATGAGATTTTAAAAACAAACAAACAAAAAAAGTCTTTTTCGTTCTTTTAGTTAAGGCTTATCGCTGTCCTTGACATGCCACTTCTAAAGATCAATGATATATGAGATTTTTAAAACAAACAAACAAAAAAAGCGGATCCAAGCATGTAAAGGACTGATTCCATATTGAAGAGCGTGTGCCTTAGCCATAAAGGCCTTCGAGTTTATGTTTTTAATGTGGGGCAATTGTTTTGGCTTTGCTCCACAGATTGGGCAAGGCTGACATGAGTTGGTGCCTGTTAATATGTTTAAGACTTTACCATCTATCACTGTCATGTGACCAATATACTCGACATATATATTTTTTTCTTTTAATGTATACAAATATATTTGCATGTTGCGAATCTGGGCATCCAAATTTTCATTTTCTTTTAATATAAGAGAGGTAGTTTCCTTAATAGTAGTTTCTTCAATGGGCGGCAAAATCTAACAGATTGCGGAGTCTTATTCAGCCAAATAATTTGTTGCGTTTCATTTGTCAATTTTAATGGGACAATTGTAGTAACAAACAGTGGAGGATCTGAAAACTCTGTTTGTATAAACTGTGGCCGGACGAACCATCGTATCCATAGTTGAAGAATAACTTGCAATGTACCATGTTGGGAAGTGTTTCTAAGACCTCGTGTTGCAATTCAAGAATGCGGGATGATGTATGATCCAAAAGATTTTGCAATGATACAAGTGCCTTATTTTCAAAATATTATATTCCTTTTGGCCTGAGTTTTAATTTAGAATTAAGTACGGGTATTTGCCGTGCATTTTTCCGTTTAGGTGTATATTTATATACTGACGTTTTGTAAATCCATTTTCCATTAAAAATGCAAGGGCACTGTCAGCTGACATTTGATTGGGCTTCTTTTTTGTTAATGCTCTTAGAACTTGCAGCTGCTTTTAAAACAACAGCCAAGTCTTTTTCGTTCGATTTTTTAGCTGAAACTGTGGCATCATGTATGAGTAAGGGAGATAAGTTGTTATTCTCCTCTGAGTGTTCCGCGGCCAATTTTCTTTTCAGACGAAGACCAGCGCTTTCGTAATCACATTTTGGGCGACCCACTTTATTTGCCAATGCATAATGACCAGTGATTTCTATGAACAAGCTTTTCCCAAGCCATTTTGCGTGCTTTCCCTAAAATCTTTCTAGAGTTGAATTACATTTAGGCAAGTGTTTATTTAAATAAGTGACAAAGCCTTTCACTTTTTCCTTAATCGACTTTATGGTTTCGTTATCTAAATGTTTTTGTGCGAACACTCTCAATATGTGCTGTTGTACGGCGTCTCTTGGGCGATTGTTGTTGCTCCCAATGTCAACCAGTTCAGAACGACTGGACACATATTGTACAACAAAATTTTGATTTTTTCGAAAACGTGTGGATTCCGACAAAAACGGATAGTTTCTCATTAATCTGCACACTTTTGTTAATAGTTTTTCGTTTATTACTTTTTGCAACATTTTGCCGTGCAAAAGTACTGATCCACGAAACACAACTACACTTGTTAAGCTCGTTTTTAAAATACACATAAACAAAACACAGTACAATTGCACAAAACACATAACAACGACACAAACATTGGTAAACTTTAGTTTTACATACATGGACAAGTTTTCCATATTTATTCATATAACTTTTTCGTAAACTTTTGCCACAACAAACGATCAAAGTCACATAATTTTTCTCGCCAATTTCATACAAAACATACATAATCAGCTGACTTTAACAGCTCGCCAGCAGAACAGTGTTGCTCCATATGTTAAAGTTAGATGTTTTTTTATCTGTCTCGGGTGTTTAAAAATTAAAAATAAAAAAAAATTTAAAATACAAAAAAAAAAAAAAATTGACTTTATGCCAAAAAAACGCGAAAAAAACCATAGTGCATCGTACTTTTACTTTCCAAAGTTATTGAAAACCTTATGTCTGTACAGATTCAATGTTTCCTAGAAAGAGGAATTCCACAGGAATTCGTACAAGGCTAAAATATTGAATAAAATAATTTAGAATATTTGCAATAAAAGCACCGATCTTTAAAAAGGGAACGTATTTCTTGCATAGAATTATAGCACTGCCCATAAATAAGACAGAATTTAGAATACCACTAGAATATGTAGTAATACGGGTATGACATTACATTATTCGGATTCATTGAAGCTCAGAGACAGAGACAACTATATGGATACTGCTTGAGATTTCTTTGGCAAGATCACGGTCATACTACCTTTTTAACGTTAAATTCAAACTTTATTGTTTTGTGTATTATATTGTGTTTATCTCACTAATTTTAACGTTTAAAGGTTTTCAGTTGTTACCTGGTAATGGTAAGAAATATTTCGTATACATTTAAGCCTCGCCTTTTTTATTCTGTTTTGTCGTCAACTTCAATGAATGAGCAAAATTGTACTTTTTAACGTAAAATCGTTTAGTTAAAAAAAATAAATTAGCAATGAATGAGGTCAACAATGTAGTGTCATAAGCCCATAATTAATAACGAAGAAATCTATTATTATAAAAACAAAAGTCAGGAAATAAAAAAAAAATATATATGCAAGAACGACAAAATTGTAAATCATATTAACAAAAACTGTTTAAAAAAACTGATCATCGAAAAGGAAGCGGTCTGCGGGACAAGATATGCTGGGCTCATAACCAGGAATTTTGAACCGGAAGAGGGACATATTGCAATTTTCAACGGAGAAAATTTGAAATTGCAAACGGACTGCGGACAAGAGAGAACAGTAAATGGATGCATAAATATAAATAAAATATAATATATAAATAATCAATATAAATGAATCACCGTATGAGGCGATGGAGAGGCTTGGCTTGGATATACCTCATACCGGAGCTATTTACAAAAATAAAACAACCAAAAAATTGGGAATACACGAGCAAAATATGGAGGATATCGAAACGAAGCTACAGATCAACAGAATACAAACGGGAACAACAATACACACAACAGCGACGTACACGACGTTAACCGTTCTGCTGATAGTGGTGTTGGCCGTGGCCTGTTTCTCAAAAAGAACGACCACCTTCACATCAGCTACACCACTTGCGACGTACATGTCAACTATTGCTCCACCTGCCACCTTCACACCATTATGGACGGTTCAGTCTGAGTGGGGAGGAGTTACCGCCTCAGCACTTACACCTCAGCAGATACCATCGGCGTTCTCGCCAAAACCCCTTCGAACGGCATAAGCCAATTCAGCAAATACCATGTCAGCCTAACGACTAGGTTGATACACGAGAATAGTCGCATCCACTCCACTTCAAATTTTTGTCAGATCAGAAACTTCCTATCAAATAAGGATCAACGAAATAATTAAAGAGTTTTAAGAATTAATTTTGAACCACACAGTTTGCGTCGTTTTTAACAATATATCCAACTTTAAATATATAGCCGTGTATATCTCGCTAGAAAAGCCATCGGGCACGCTGGATAAGACACTGCAGAAGTTGAAGTCCACTACCGACCCGACCACTGCCCTACTGAACGTATGCTCCGATCCCGTGTTAAGGAGAGCGACTTCCAGCGACGCAAAGGCTTCCTGTAGAGTTCGCCCTATTATGGTCGTATAGGCCGAGCCCCATTCTTCTTCTTCTATTACCGCTGTGTATTCTTAGGGAGAAAGGCGTGGTGGTAAGTAGCAACTGTAGAGGTACAGGTTGCTGACTTCTGCCCGAATGAAGAAGGACCCGGTACACATTTTTAGGTGGGCTTGGTCTATACGTCAGATTCCCAGCAGTCTTTTTCGCGCCCAGTATATATACCAAACCGGGCATTTTTCTGTAGGGTTTGCTGATAGGCGGAAGTAGCCACCGGAGAGTCCCTCCTGGTCTGACTTTGCAGATCATACGCTGCTTTCCAATGGTTGAGGTTGATCGCTTAGTCTCTCGCTACCTTATCTCCGGGTTGCCCGCGCTTTAGACAGCAGTCGCTGTCTTTTGTACCAAGCCGCTATGTGGCCGAACTCCAAGCACTTAAAGCAATTAGACTTCGAGTCGCTCTTCTTGACTCTGCATACTGTCTATCTTAACTTTATCTTTCCCTTGGCAAGAAACGCTTGGGCCTCCTTGCGCGGCAGCCCTATTATTGCCGCCTGGGTGTCCCTGAAGGCTGGTCGGAAGCTTTTAACTATAAAAGGTCTTCTGCCGTTACTAGTGGGTCCAAGTCGCTGATTGCCTGGAATTGCATCCTCAAGTCCTCTGATAGGGCTCGCACAACCGCAGCACCGTTCAGAACTGTTTCCAGCGCCACGCTCTTTTCGTTTTCTCTGTTAAGCTCGAGCAGAAGGTTGTACGCCCTATGTACGCTCTTGTTCAGATATTGCAGCTGTCCATCGCTGCGCCTGGTGACCATTGCCAAGACCTTGCTGTAGGCTTTCCCTGTCGCCTCGACTACTACGGCACCGGTCCGCCGTGTATTGCGGGCTATCTTTTTCTCCTTGGGTGATTTGTTTGGGTTCTGTTCCGCTGCAGGCGCTTGCCGGTTTGAGAGAGCCCTCTTCACCTTCGGCTTGTTCCCTTGAGAACCCCTGTCCTGGAAAAACTTGGGGTGCTGGGACCATAGAATCCTTCTCCGGGCAGGGAGCGACCGTCTGCTCGCAGCTATTCCGCTTTGTGCTGGTGGCGGTTTTCTGATCCTTCCCCTCATAAGTTGGACCCTCCCGGGCGACTGATGTCACCTCTTTATGGGCTTCGGCTTCCTTGTCCAGTTCTCTGCTGGCCTTAATGTTTGCACATTGATGTGCCGTACTTGCTTCACATTTGTAGGCTAGTCAAGGACCAAACCGATCTCCGCCAGTTTGTCAGAGCACGAGAGGTGCCGATCGGCTTTCGTCTTCCTGTGCGAGCCGGGAGAGCTACCCGGGTCCCTTGCCCGCATTGGCGTATCCTGCCCCACGTGTGGCCCAAAGTGTCTATCCTCGCTTGGCTGCTGTGTCTCTGAAGCCTTTGCTAATTTTTAGAATGTTCTTTTTCGATGTTTCTGGCCTCAAAAACACCACGAAAAATGGCCCGAAAAAAAATTTATTTTTATTTTAAAATCGTCGATTGCTCGACCACTGTTTCACAAAAATATTGCAAACCTTTTTGTTTTAAATGATATTTAAAAAAAAACAGAAAATATTCTTTGTTTTTTTTTTATACCCTTGTAGAGGGTATTATAATTTCAGTCAGAAGTTTACAACGCAGTGAAGGAGACATCTCCGACCCTATATAGAATACATATTCTTGATCAGCACCACTAGGAGAGTCGATCTAGCCATGTCCGTCTGTCCCTCCGTCTGTCCGTCCGTCCGTCTGTCCGTCCGTCTGTCCGTCCGTCCGTCTGTCCGTCCGTCTGTCCGTCCGTCTGTCCGTCCGTCCGTCTGTCCGTCTGTCCGTCTGTCCGTCTGTCCGTCCGTCTGTCCGTCCGTCTGTCCGTCCGTCTGTCCGTCCGTCTGTCCGTCCGTCTGTCCGTCTGTCTGTCCGTTTCTACGCAAACTAGTGTCTCAATTTTAAAGCTATCTGCATGAAACTTTCCCAAAAGCTGTTTTCCTATTGCAGGTAGTATATAAGTCGGAACGAGCCGGATCGGACGACTATAGCAAATAGCTCCCATAGAAAAAATCGGAAAAATAAATATAACAAATTATATCTTTGGTGTTTTTTAATTTTTTTTTAGTTCTTCGACTTAAAAAAAAATAAATAAAAAATAATTATAACTTTCCTGTTTCTTAATTTTGTATAAGTTCTTCGAGACAAAGTAATTTTTAAATATTTTAGAATTACGGTTATAATTTCATAATAATCGGACGACTATAACTTAAAGCTTTCATGCAAACAAGAAAAATATTAAAAAAAAAAATTGTTTTTCATTTAACTTTTTTATTTTGTATTTTTTTTTAGAAATTCTTTATGATTAATTAATAATTTGACAGTTCAGAATTACGCTTTTAATTTTATTAAAATCGGAAAACGATATCATATAGCTGCCATAGGAACTATCAAATAAGCTTCAAATAGCTTCAATGTGAACATACACGCAAGTCAATCATAATTTTAATGTTTTCAAGAATATTTAATTTTTGCAATAGCTGCAAGGGTATATGAACTTCGTCTTGCCGAAGTTTGCTTCCTTTCTTGTTTTTAATTTATACTCGGTTTTGTATTACTGGTGGGGGAAAACAAAAGTCAATTATTTAGACCTTAAGAAAGCGTGTTTACTTTGCAATACTTTAGGTGTTGGCCTTAGCTCTGAGTCTCATACCACTGGTGGGAGAAAACAGCAGAGTTGTCGAAGGAGCAAACTAAATGAAACAACCTTTTACATTGAGTTCTGAATTAAAACTGTTTTTTTTTCAAAGATGTTTTTCAGATTCTTATTGTAGTCTTATCTGTGGCCTACGCAGAGACCGCATTTGTTTGCCTGAGCGAGAGGCATACATATGAATTTTACAAGAATCACTACATTTGAAAACTCATAAACAAACAGACAGAAAAGCACATATCCTAAAATTTTTTTTCATATTAGTTTTATTTTCTCCGTTTTCAATTTTCTTTTTATTTTGTTTGGTAGTCGTCCACTCATACACACCGATCACTGTTCTGTTTCAGACTGAATTTGCTACCCCCAGCCAACTCAAAAAAACCCGCCTTTTTGGGTTCATTATCACCGATCACAGACTGCGCACATTGGCTCAGAAAGTGTTAACTTTTTTGCTAACAGATTTGTATGACATGTTAGACAGAAATAACTATATTACATTTTCTAACGGATCTTAAGCAACAACTAAACTGTGGAGCTGCAATCAAACTGTTATAGCGCTAAATTTAGTGGAAGCCTGATTCAACTCGGCCATCCTGACACCTGAGATGTCCCGATCTCTTTCTAATATTTTGTAATATTTACATAGAAATTACATTAGTTTTAATATTATATTCGACTTACACTTATGATAAACTTACAGCCAAATCCTTTGTTAGAAATAAAATTAGTCGTTAAGTAATCGCTGATGTAATCGCTTTTGTAAGCTTAATTTCTTTTCATGCAATGTCATACATTCTGTACACTCCAAACACTCTGATACGGTTTTTTGTATGTTGAAAAACTTCAACATATTTATTTATTTAAAACTTTACTTAAAACTTTATCATTTCTATATGATCCTTTAAAATTCCCACTGTACTACTACATAATAACCTACTTAGAAATGAAAAATATTATTATCAAAAAGGTTGTGATATTTTTACTCTTTACACTTTTCTTCTAATAGTCATATACCTCCTTAGTTTATGTCAACAACTATATTACAACGAAATTCATCCGCGCGGTGCGGCTATCGATATGGGAAGCGGAGCGGATACTTTTTTTGATAGGTGTGGTGGCCCTCACTACTGCCGATCTTCCCGCCTCAACTCAAACAAGCAAACACTAGTGGTTATTTTCTCTATGCCTTATTTCTTAGGGTCAGAACGCGGTCGTAATTACGACGTCTGCCCACCAAAGAAAGAGAATCGAGAAAGAGAGAATAAGGAATAAGGTTTCTGGATAAGGAAAGCTGCCTGAGCATGCTATATGCTTTTCCTGAGGCTTTGTTCACATGGTCATCCCACGTTAAGGTGGAATTAAATTCTATTCCCAGATTTGTGGCTCGTTTAACAAATTCTATTTCAACATTTTTTACCTCAATCCTTGGAAAACAGCTAAAGTCTATTGATTTTTTATGAATTAGAATGCATTTTGATTTGGATGGATTGAGTCTTAACCCGTTCGCATCAGCCCAATCATTTATTTGTTTAATTTCATTGTTGCTAAATCTAATACACTCACTAATTTGATTTAGGGAACGGCTAACATATAACTGGACTTCATCTGCATATAGGTGCGCATCACAAACAGAAATACATTTAGGAAGATCATTTACATATAACGAGAAGAGCAGTGGACCTAAAACTAAGCATTGTGGGACTCCTTGTGTGAGAGGCAGAAATGAAGATTTTTGCGACCCGGAGACGACGGCCTGCACCCTGTTTGTGAGATATGTTCGGATGAGGTTTATTGAACTTGAAGAAGAATTGTAAAGTGTTCGAATCTTTGTGCAGAGTATTTCATAGTTTATCGAGTCAAATGTTTTGCTAAAGTCAAGAAGTGTTAGGAGGGTTACTTTGCTGTCATAAATTTATTGGCGAATGTCTTTGGATATCTTTAAATTGTCAGTTGTACAACTTCTGTGCTTTTTGAAACCTGATTGCTTGCAACTTAGAAGATTATTGTTCACCAGGAGAGTTTGCATCTGCAGGGCAACTAATTGCTCAAAGGACTTTGCAAGGAAAAGCAAGATGGAAATTGGTCTAAATTCATTTTTTGAATTCGGGACGGGCAAAATTTTAGCAATTTTCCAGCAATCAGGAAACATTGACATGGTAAAAACTGTATGAAAAATATGGGTAATATAACAAATTAGTTTTGGGAGCAACATTTAAATTTTAATTTGAGTATACATTCGAGGACATCACATGGACGTACACACATAAAGCTAAAAATAATATCACAAGATGTTGTTGAGTTCAGGTACAAATTATGTGTAGGAATGACGGAAGAGACCTCTGAAAATTTCTTATTAAGGGCGTCTACATCAAGGTCCGATTTAGCCACTGCACTTTGTTTTTCTATGCCCAGGCTTCTCAAATCCCTTCAAACTTGACTAGGAGTCTCTTCATTGGCGAATTTATTATTACAAAATCTACGTTTGGAAGAAGAGATCGAGTTTGTGACTAAGTTTTTCAGTTGCTTAAAAATGATGTGTAGGCTTTCAGTTTTATACCTTTTCCAGCGTTTGTAGGCATTACCACGCAGGCGAATTTGTTTTTTAATTTTCAAGGTAAACCATGGCTGTACGGCAGGTTTTTGTGTTTTTGTTCTTAATGGAACACAGTGTTCAGTGTTTCTGTGGCGAAGTCAAGTCATAAATGTTTGTCCAGTCATAATTGACAAATTCAGTTAGTAGGTTGTTGAAATTGATTGATTTTCTCATGTTGCTGTTAAGATCTCCAGCCAGGATTACGTTTTCGAACGCAACAGATATGTCTGATACAGAGTCTAAGAGATCAGTATATTCGGTCATTCGATGGGGTCTATAAATACAACAGATTAACATTTTTGACTTGAAACTAGGATCTATGACTTCTACAACCAAATATTCAACTCTGCCTTCGATCGGGTTTGATTTAATAAGCTTCGAAGTGTATTTGTTGCTTACAAAAATCGCTACACCACCTGCGTGTTTCAATCTGTCGGACCTGTGCACCACGTAGCCATCATCAAAGGGACGTCACTGTAGCCACTTACAAACCATGTTTCAGAAACACACACTACATCAACATTTGATCTTCTCAGCAGACTGCTGGCTGTTGCATTATTTGTATTGACCTGCATTAATAGTGGGGTATAAGGTAAATTTGGAAACGCACGTATGAATTGAGAGAGCACAAGCTAGATTTGAACGAAAAAAGATTACCACTAGAAAACCTAAATTACTCTTAAAAACTATAAACATAAAGAGGTGAGCTGCATAAGATATGTTATAGACGAAAGCTATTTTGGACAGCGCGAGAGGTAACTTCGGCAACCAGTGTGCTGGATCCAGAGAGGGGGAGAGCAGACTCAGCAGCCGTGATCGCTGAGAGCTCATCAAGCTGCTGGATAATGCAAATGTCCTCTCTTCCACTGCACTTCACGTGCACAACGGCGCGTAAAAACTTCAGCAAGAGATTTCTGCTTCTTCAAACGCATGGCTTCTTTAAATATAAGGAAATTATCTCTCGTGAGCTGCTCATTAACGTAGAGAGCGGCCGGCGAGTCAAAGCCCAACAGGTGTATGCTCAGTTGCTGTTTTGTTGTTCGTCGGAAATCAGCCAGTGCGTGAAGAAGTGAAACTTTTTTCCTCGTAGTTCCCAATTTTATCAGAATTGGCGGGTCAACCAGTGAATTTTGCGATTTTCGGACCCTAAAAATGTCGCGGTCTCTCGGAGCCGGGACAAGGTTTATCGCAAAGCATAGCTTGTTAAACAGCGGCCTTAGTTTCTCTCCTTCCACAAAAGGAACGCCATGCATACGCACTGCGCACGCCTCGCTTTCGGCAAGCTGTGCGTCAAGCTTACCTTGCACCGTGCCAATTTGGGATTTTAGGGAGCGCAGCTCCTTAACCTCCTGCTCCAGCTGCAAAATGCGATCGGCAATCAGCTTCTTCTCCGTGGTGGCACCCAAGAGCCGTTCCTGCAGCACCTCAAGCATCCTCTCCTTGACTTCACGGATGGTAGACTTGATCAGCTGGGCTTGTTCATCGAAACAGCTATTCATTGCCGCGATAAGCATTGGTGAGGCAGTGTCATTGGCAGCGTCGGAGGGGACCCCGCGCTTAGGGCCACAGGTTTCTTTCAAGCGTTTTCCCTCTGGCAAAACCATATTTTGTTTTGTTTTTATACTTCGTTGAGTTGGTGTTGTGTTGGTGACGAGAGTGTTGTGTTGTTGAGTGTTTTGATGTGTTGAATGTTTGTCTATGTGCTCTTGTGTTATGTTATGTACAGTTTCTTTATTAGGAAGCGATTTTTGTAGCTTAGAATTGATTTATTCCGGGCAAAATTAATTTTTATGTGTTGTACTCTTATTTATGCCGCTGTAGTAAGCAGTGTTTAGTTTTTTTTAAGCCGTGTTTAAGGTTTATACGGTGTTAAAGCGGAGCTTCACAAAAGTGCGTCTATTCGATTTAATAACGATGCTTGGAGTTTTTTTTAAGTAACGCATGACCAAATACTTTCAAAACGAGCGGCTTTACAGAGCCTTTTGTTAGTGTAACATACTTACAACTTACATGCGATTGAATTATTTCTCAAATAAAACCGACCTCAAGCATAGGTTGATAATTATTTTTTCTAATTTTATTGCGAAAGAGTAAACATAAATATATATACGTATCCAGGTAAGAAAGCTTTACGGACCGTAATAAACCGTTGGCGAAATAAATAGATAAATAAACATATATTAATCACATCAACCTGTCCATTCGCCTGAGGTGAACCAGAACCAACATGTAAATTAAGTTTGTCACTAGTAATTTTGTTAAAAAAATATTTATATTTTTTTATGTAACTTGGTGTTAAACCATTTTATTAATTTCACAATGGTAACGTACACACCTAGAGGGTGTACGATACAATTATTGGTAGTAGGTAAGGTTATAGGGGTAAGCGACGTATTAGGGATAATAAATATTAAGTTGAAACCGAATATTAAGCCAAAGTTTAGTTCCAAACCCGAGTGCCAACGCTAGCCGATATTTAGTAAGTTAATGGAAAATACTAGAAAGTTAGGAATATACCAGAAATCCCGAACGCCGGAAAAAGGGAAGGTGGTCATACAACGATCGAGTTGGCGGTCTCTTGTGTCGGAATGGTAAGACGGGACGGACGTGTCTCCCGCAGTAATTTTTCGTGTAATCCGAAGTAACGCGTCGACCGCGCGACGGCACGCGGAAAGTGAATAAGTGGGCTGAGTTAATGTACCTAATATTCCTCTCCGTTAAATAAGGACGGTGTACCGGACTCGTAGGAGGGTATTAGATAAATAAAACAATCTAGCAAAAAAAAATAAAGAAAAGAAGTGAAAGTGAAATCCCTCGTTTGTGATTTTATATTCGTAGTCGATCAGTAGCTTCTCTCCTCGTAGTGCATGTGACCTGTACGCGGACACCCGGCCCGTCTGGTCTAGTATCCTAGCTTCCCTCCCCGTAGTATTTGTGACTTGTACGCGGACACCCGGCCCGTCTGGTCTAGTATCCTAGCATAGCTTCCCTCCTCGTAGTATTTGTGACCTGTATGAAAATTTAATACTATTTTGTATTAACGACGCGAAAACTTGTGATTGCAGTAGTTCGACGATGTTAAATTGCGAATTTGTGAAAACTATTTCGAAAGCGCGACGAAAAGGAGTGGCTACGATGATGTTCGATTGATCACTGGCTATTATATTTCAATAATTTCTCTTAGAGCCTAACTTATGCTACGGTGGCGAGAGACGGGGCGAATTCGCAAGAGAGAACGGACGAAAGCTTTATTGGCTCCCGCTCTCGCCCTACAACTAGTGATTTAAATACAAGCGCCAAGTGCGCAAACACCGCCCCCTCTGAAGGGACGACGTCCTTCAGCCTAGAACGGTGGACAGCTCGCCTATATTCCCCGTCCTGCGTTCTGACGTCCGCCACGCGAACTTTGCTTTCGGCGCCGGCGTGCACCGCTATCACTCGTCCAATCCTCCACTGCTGGGGCGGAAGGTTGTCTTCGGTGACGACGACGAGCGCTCCCACGACGAGGTTGGGCTCCCCCTGGTGCCACTTGGACCGCTGCTGGAGGCTGGAGATGTACTCCCGGGACCATCGCTGCCAAAACCTGTGCCTGAGAGACGAGACACCTCGCCATCGTCGCAAGGGTCAGGCTGATCTGGTCCGGGAGCGCCGCTGATGGTGGGGCCAGAGGAAGGCCGCCGATGAGCAGATGCCCGGGGGTCAGGGCCTCGCCGTCGTTCGGGTCGCTGCTTAGAGCGCCGAAGGCCTGGAGTTGAGCACGGCCTCCACGCTGGTGAGCAGAGTTCCGAGCTCCTCCGCGGTCAAGAGGTCTTGGCCTACCGTCCGAAGGAACAGGTGCTTTGCAGACTTCACACCTGCCTCCCATAGTCCGCCGAAGTGCGGTGCTCTGGGTGGTATGAACGCAAACTCGCATCCTTTTTTTGATGCGAATGTTTCGATACCGCCCCCCTGCTCCTCCAGACGGGCTCGGAACTCTCTCATGTGGCGATCTGCGCCGACGAAATTGGTGGAGTTGTCGCACCACACCTTCTCCGGAATCCTGCGACGACTCACGAACCTTTGAAATGCCAACAAGAACGCATCAGTGGTTAGGTCAAACACTAGTTCTAAGTGGACCGCTTTGGACTTGTACGGTGGCTTACCACAGATACGATACGTTGTGCTGAAGGGACCACAAAAATCAACGCCACAAATATTGAACGGGCGGAGAGCTCGAAGTCTATCTGCTGGCAAGTTCCCCATAATTTGCGTCAAGAGTTGCGGCTTACAGCAAAAGCAGCGCATGCACGACCGCACTGTTCGTCGGCAGACTTCTTGAGCATTAACTAGCCAGATTTTCTCGCGCAGACGACTTACGAGAGCTCGTGGGCCAGCGTGACAGTTCGTAACGTGCAGGTATGACACATAGGATCTGACGAACTGTGAGCTTTTAGACAGCAACAACGGGAATTTGGCTTCGTACGGGATAGGAGCATTCAATAACCGACCCCCAACTCGTAGCAATGTCGAGGAGCACCAACCTAATTTATTTTCCTGAAGAAAAGAGTTTAACTTTTAAATATTCGTTGCTACCGGTTTATTTTTACGAATTTTTCTTATGTCGTCCCTGAATTCGTTAAATTGGATAACTTCGACAATTTTATCAAAAGCTAAATCCAGTTCTCTTGGCGAAATACTTTTTCCAAAGGGCTTCGACACCTTTCTGCACCTATGAATAAAACGAAAAACCCACACGAAAACTCTCAGAAGCTTCAGGTGCGACGAAAAGTACTATATTTTCTGAAGCACATAATTTGGCTCTGTGCTGACTACGAGAGCTATTGCCGATTGGCGTAGCTCCATCGACATTACATCAGCCGGCAGTTCGAAATGTTTATTTACAGGTCAATTATTTTCTGAGTCTAGCAAGAACGAAGGCCCACCGAACCAAATGGACGTTGTAAGCTCCTCTACGTCACATCCTCTGGACACTATGTCTGCTGGGTTGACTTTCGTGGGAACTTGTCTCCAAATTGCTTTCTCCGACCACTCCTGAATTTTTGCAACCCGGTTCGAAACAAAAACCGACAACGACGAGGGATGGGTTTTAATCCAGTGTAAAGTGATCTCGGAGTCTGTCCACAGGAAAACATTCTCAATGGGACAATTTAGCAATGGCCTGACACGATTATAGAGATCTGCTAAAAGGTGAGCTGCACACAGCTCAAGGCGAGGCAAAGTTTTCGTCTTGAGGGGAGCTACTTTCGATTTGGCGGTCAATAAAGACACTTTCAAACCTTCAGCAGTTTGAGTCCGAACGTAGATGCACGCTCCATACGCTCGCATGGAAGCGTCAGCGAAACCATGTATTTGAATCGGGACTTGTGGATCTGTGTTGACGAATCGCGATACCTTAATTTTAGGCAGCTGCAGAAGCGTCGCTTTAAACGTCTCCCACGACGTGAGCAACTGCATCGGTAGCGACTCGTCCCAATCTAATTTTCGAAGCCACAATTCCTGCAACAACATCTTTGCCTTTGTGACCAAAGGACACAAGAGGCCAAGTGGGTCGAAAAGTCGAGCAGTCACCGACAAAATATTTCGTTTTGTCGCGCGAAGATCCAGGAAAGAGTCATCCAACCGAAATTGAAAGTAATCTTTAACCGGTAACTAAACCACGCCAAGGGTCTTGGTTACGTCTGAGTCTGCCAGTGGCAGTGGCATTACAGCGCTATCAGATGCGGATAACTCTGGGCAGTTTGAAAGCCACTTTGCCAATTAAAAGACTGCCTCTTGCAAGACCTGAGAAACTTCGTCTCGAAGGCTTTGCAGGTCCTCAACGCATCCGGCGCCAGTCAACAAATCGTCAACATAAAAATCATTCTGAATAACCTTTGCGGCTTTTGGATGAGTTGCTTGCGCCATCTCTCCTAGCCGCATTAAACACCGAATCGCCAAAAAGGGTGCTGGCGAAGTTCCATATGTAACGGTGTTCAACTTAAAGATTTTCAGGGACTCAGAAGGATCTCGTCTCCATACTATGAGCTGGAAGTTACGATCAGCTTCGTCCACCATCACTTCGCGATACATCTTTTTGACGTCGGCCGCAAGGGCAAACTTATGCAATCTAAACCGAAGCAGAGTCAAGTACAGCTCCTCTTGAATAGTTGGGCCTACCATCGAGATGTCATTCAACGCTACCTGCGTAGAAGTACGGCTCGATGCATCGAAAACTACTCTCAACTTAGTTGAAGTACTTTGTGGTGCGGAATGAAATAGAGCGGAGTATTCGGAATTTTGTCATTGGTGGAGGACATGTGGCCCAGTGAAACATATTCCTCCATGAATTCAATATACATCTTCTTCAGCGAAGGGTCCTTTGACAATTTCCTTTCTAGCGACAAAAATCTACGTTTCGCAACTTCGTATGACGAAACAAAAGTATTTGGGTCAGATTTAAACGGCAAACGAACCGAAAATCTAGATTGTCGTCCGAATCTTCGAGTATTTTTCTCAAAGTGTTGTTGACAGAGTTGTTGCTCAGGAGTATGGACTTTAGCCTTGGACGGCACGTCCTCCACAGACCAAAATTTCTGCAGGGTTGTGTCAATTGACTCCAACGCTTCCTCCTGGCAGCTGATATGTACCATTTTTTCAGCGTTTTTATTATTTTCAGAGGCACATCTCCCTGACACTATCCAGCCGAGAACTGTCTTTTGTAATATGGGGAATTCAGGCCCTTGCTTTATCTGGCCAATAGATAAAAGTTCAAAGAATGTTTCAGCGCCGATAAGCATATCCATTTTTTGGGGCTTAAAGAAGAATGGATCTGCCAACTGAATATTTTCAGGCACCATCCACCCGCTGGTGTTCACCGCTTGATCCGGAAGATAACCAGAAATATTTTTCATGATCCAAAAATCGGACGACAACTGGCTGTTCCCTACTCGCGACTTCACAATCGTGTGTATTTTTTTTTTGGCTTGGGCATTAGTTCCACCAATGCCTCGCAAGCTCATGCACACGTCCTCTCTTGTAATTTGGAGCCTCTGAGCAAGCTCATCGGTCACAAAATTTATTTGTGAACCAGAGTCGAGCAACGCTCGAGCTAATACAAACTCGTCGCTTTTGGTTTGGACGCTCACAACAGCAGTTGCAAGAATGACTCGATCCGATGCATTCACATGCAAAACATGCGACGTGGATGGAGACTCCTGCATGAGCGTGGGCTGAGAAGGAGGTGGCAACGCGAGATTTGTGTTTGGGGAATATAAGTGTAGCAAAGTGTGATGTGAGGAATTGCACACTCTACATCTGTTCGATTTGCATTTTTTGACCGTGTGACCCTTTCTTAAGCAGTTAATGCATAAGGGTGCTCTTTTAGCGAAATCAAATCTTTGCTGAACTGTTAGGGCTGCGAAGGAAGCGCAGTTTCCAATCTGATGTTCAGCTGAGTTGCAAAACATGCATTGAACAGAGTCGTTCCTGGCAGCGACAAACGAAAAACTCCTATTTCCATTCTTCTTAGGGTTAGATTGGGTCTGCTGAACAGTTTTGGGCTTGGAAGCCTCTTCTGCTACCATGTGTTGGTATCGCCTGTTGAGGGCCGCCTCACATTCGCTCCAAAGTGGAAGCGTAGTATAATCTAACTGTTCTTCCCATTTTCTTTTAGTTCCTGCATAGACCTTGCTCATTACCAGATGTATTAAAATAGCATTAGTAATGCGTCTATCATCCCCAATAGACAGGAAGGAGTCATACAAGGCTGTGACCGTGTCGATGAGGGTTCTCAAGGCTGTAGCTGAAGGCTGGGGAATTTTTTGCAAATTAAAAAGTGTCGATATGTTGTCAAAACAAATAAGACAATCATTATCGTACACCCGCTTTAGGCTAGCAAGGGCTTTGGGTGACTGGGCAGTGACTTGAAAGGCCCTAACTGTTCCTAAAGCGTTGTTACGGGAGCGGGGCAAGAAATAAAACCAGAAAGAAATAGATACCGTAACCAGAGACAGAAGACACTGTGAACTGCAGGTGGCGAAACACCGAAGTTGGTCAATACAGTAACCAGCAACGAATTGGTCAGAGTAAGCAATTCATACGAACATACAACCGACAATAGGTGTATGCAGCAATTAATATGAAACCTAGCAGAACCCAGAAGTGGGGCAGTAAGCCAGAAAAAGGGGAAATTCTGTACCTAAGTGGGAACACTTAGATGACCCGGAAGCAAAACCACCGGTATAAAAAAGCCCCACCTCAGGTTCAAAGAGAGAGTAAAAAAGATCATTGCGAATCGTGCAGTCGGAGTCCAAGATAAGTGCGAATCAGACAAGAAACGACCGCGGAACCGCGTTAGGTCCACTACTGGCAAAAACAGTAATCGCGGAGGACCTATCCGAGTGATCGAATTTAGAACCCGATAGAAATATAACTTATATATCATGGGATCTACAACCTCGAAAGCATCCGACAACACGGCAAACGTGGTGAACAACGTTGAAATTGTAGACCACAAGGAGGACATAACCAAAGTCTACAATGTTTTGTGCCTCATTGATCTTTATGTTGATTCTGAGCTTCCTCCGGATATACAAGCGATCTGTACAGAGACGTCGGGACCACGGACACGAGCTGGAGAAAATCATGACTGTCGCCGCCAATTGGCCAGAAAGGAGCCAGCACTAATATATCAGCCCGTGCAAAGATAAAAACTACATCATTATTATTATTATTTCAATTTTCGACAAAACAATAAACAATACCCATTCATAATAAACCAGCAATTAAATACAAGCAAAATACCAAAGTTTTGATTTGTAATTGGAACCACCAGAAGAAACCTCAGCTAGAAGTGCTACCGTCAACCGTCGCGAGTGCCGTTTTCACTCTTCTCTTACTCGCAATTCGTAGCGCCGTAAAGCGAATAATTTTTTTTCTGTTTGTGAAATAAGACCAACATAGCGCAATTGCCCAAGAAATGACAATTAACATCATTTTTTTATATAAATTAATCCAACACCTTATTAATAATGCTAAGAGAATTTGCACTAATATAAATATATTTATGCATATGTGTATAATTAATTTTCCAAACCCAGAATACCACAATGAGAGCTCTCGTCGATGGAAATAAAAAGGGGTAAGTGAGTTGTGTTCGACTTACTGTCAAGCAAACTTTTTATATATATATAGTGACATGTCCATATTCCTATGAGACTCTGCATATATTTAAGCAACACATACACAGTCCCATCACACTCTGAATATACCCATTACTTTATGTATCCACAATATACCCTACACTACCCTAGAATTATTCACCCTTGTAACAAGAGCCCAAAATCGAAGGCCAACGGAAAGTCCCCAATGTTATCACCCAAAAATGTAGACTAAACAACTCACCCCAATGGTCACGTTCACACGTTCAAAGATAATCAAAGTTCGGCTCGCAGACACATAAACTCCTATTTCAAAAACACATAAACTCCTATTTCAATCCAAAGACATTTCAAAGTCATAAAACTAAGAGCGCACTTGTATCCAAGAGTCAAGACACTTGAATCCAAGAGTAATTAAAATTTCACTCAAAAGAAATTGAAAGTTCTCAAGAACAAATTTACAACTCACTCAAATCCCGAAGAGTTCGAGACCGAGGCTTGATCATCAACAAAATCAGATCAGCTAGTTAAGTTCAGTTTGAGACCTCAAAGCAATAGGTCGGTGTTCTTCACAAATAAGTTTAAAACTCTGTAAACCACATGTTGAATAAAATAAAGTTATATTTTTTTATTTAACCGGAGTGACAAACATATAATTGGCGCAGCCGGTAAAATACGGTACTGATCAACAAAAAAGATATACTACACAACTAGTTATCTTGATCAGCGAATTGAACAAAGTGCACTTAAAAAGATCCGCAAAAGAATCTACGTGACGTAAAACCTATGAGTGGTCATAAGACATCTAAAAAAATCAAGTTCGGTCAGAAAAACATTCTGAAAATAAAGTCTATGTGACATAAAACCTACGAGTGGTCATAAGACATTTAAGAAAAATCCAATTCGGTCAGAAAAACATTCTGAAAATAAAATAACGTGACGTAAAAACCTACGAGTAGTCATAATATCCAAAAATCTAATTCGTGCAATTATAAACATTTTTAAGAAGTCCAAATAAAAAAAAAACTCAAGACAAGATGGCAGTCCAACAATTATCAGAGATCCATCTGAACCAGTTACTGGGTCAGATCAAGGAGTTACAATACTTCGACGGAACACCAGGAAAACTCTCAGGATTCATCAACGAAGTCGAGTACTTGTTACAATTGTACCCCACCCAAGAACCAAGGCAGGCACACGTCATTTTTGGAGCCATCCGAAGAGTGATAGTCGACACAGCAGCCGAAACCGTCGCACAATCTGGAGCCAACAACTGGGTAACAATGAAGACAGCTTTAATCACCGCCTTCAAAGATCATAGGCCTTACGAAACAATCATCAAGAAGCTGGCGGAAACACAATTCAAAGGGAGTCTTAGTAAGTTTATAAGCGAATTAGAAAAACAATATAGAAATGTGTTCGATAAATTAGAATTAGAATCTGATCCATCAGATAAAATAAACTATACGAGAATGTTGGATAGAACAGTTCATATTACCATTGATCGAAAACTTCCCGATCGCATGTATATGTCATTAGCAAGAAAAGATATAACCAGTATTCCAAAATTAAAGCAAGCTTCTATGGAATTAGGATTTTATGATGCAAATCCAGAAGAAGAATATACACAAAATAAAAGTAACCTTAAAAATCATAGGAACAGAGGAAAATATCAGAGTAATAATCAAAGATATTATGATAATCAAAGAAATCTAAGTTCGTATTACAATTCAAATTCTAATTCTAATGCAACAACTTCTCAGAATAACCAAAATCAATATCAACAACGTCCCATTCCCCCACATTTGCAAGGCAATTACCAAACATTTAGAAACAGTTTGAATCAAGCCAGATTACAGAATCCGCATAACCACCAAAATTCAAATGATCAGGCTAACACAAATAGATTCAGTGGTGCCCCTGTAAAAAGACAAAGGGAAAGTCAAAGTGGCCAAAATAGAATGGATGTAAATTTTCATCAAACTGCCTCGGAGACCGAAGACACAATCCATATGTAAAAATTGCTTTTCACAATAAATTTTATAAGGGAATGATAGACACAGGATCATCAATTAATATAATGAATAAAAATTTTGCTAAATTAGAAGAGACGAAAGAAGATCTAAAAGTGTATACAATTAGAGGCCCGGTAAAAATACATAAAAGTATCATAGTAAAACCAAGCGTAACATGTCCATCAGAACAGAAATTTTATTTACACAAATTTTCCGACAATTATGATATCCTGTTAGGTCGAAATTACCTAGAAGCCGCTAAAGCAAAAATTGATTATGAAAACAAAACAATTAAATTAGGCCCAAAAACATATAATTTCCGATACAACGACGAAGATATGGAAGAAGATAAGACCGCACAGGAGTGCCTTAATCTACCTTCTACTGAAGATCAATCGGTAAATTTCGCGATTCACAATGATTTATGCGAAAACAATGAATTTAGGCTCGAACATCTGAATAGTGAAGAGATTGAAAGTTTAAAGAAAGTTCTATTTGAATATGGTGACATTCAGTACAGAGAAGGCGAAAATTTGACTTTCACAAGTACAATTAAACATACAATCCAAACTCAGCATGAAGATCCAGTTTATCGTAAACCATATAAATACCCCCAGAGCGTTGACGAAGAAGTAAATAGGCAAATCAAAGAAATGATAGAACAGGGAATAATTCGTAAGTCGAAATCCCCTTACTGTTCACCTATTTGGGTCGTTCCAAAAAAGACAGACGCATCTGGCAAAAAGAAATTTAGGTTGGTTGTAGATTATAGGAATTTAAATGAAATCACTATCAATGATAAATTTCCAATTCCTAGAATGGACGAGATCCTTGACAAATTAGGAAAATGCCAATATTTCACAACCATAGATTTAGCTAAAGGATTTCATCAAATCCAAATGGACAGCAAATCAATCGCAAAAACTGCATTTTCTACAAAACATGGTCATTACGAGTATACTCGAATGCCATTCGGCCTTAAGAATGCCCCCGCAACTTTTCAAAGATGTATGAACAACCTTTTGGAAGACCTAATCTACAAAGATTGTTTAGTTTATTTAGACGATATAATAATTTTTTCCACTTCATTGGAAGAACACATCTTATCTCTAAAGAAAGTTTTTGGAAAACTCAGGGATGCAAACTTAAAATTACAATTGGATAAATGTGAATTCATGAAAAAAGAAACAGAATTCCTAGGTCATGTTGTTACTACTAATGGTATCAAACCTAATCCAAATAAAACTAATGCTATCACAAATTTTCCACTACCAAAGACTCCAAAACAAATTAAATCATTTTTAGGATTATGTGGATTCTATCGCAAGTTCATTCCAAACTTCGCTAACATAGTTAAACCCATGACCATTAAATTGAAAAAAGGAGCAACAATAGACACAGAAGATAAAGATTACATAGCAGCATTTGAAAGGTTAAAGGTACTTATTACATCAGATCCGATTTTAATCTACCCTGATTTTAATAAAACTTTTTCCTTAACTACTGATGCTAGTAATATTGCCATCGGTGCAGTCTTATCTCAAAATCATAAACCCGTCTGTTATGCTAGTAGGACATTGAATGAGCACGAAATAAACTATGCCACTATAGAGAAAGAACTTCTAGCTATAGTTTGGGCGACAAAATATTTCAGATCATACTTATTTGGGAGATCTTTTGAAATACTTAGTGATCATAAACCACTTGTCTGGCTTAATAATATTAAAGAACCAAATATGAAACTTCAAAGATGGAAAATTAAATTAAATGAATTCGATTATAAAATTAAGTATCTTCCCGGAAAAGAAAATCATGTAGCAGATGCATTATCGCGTACTAAAATAGAAGAACTAATGCTTGGCGAAGTTGCCAATAGTGTAGATGCAACTATGCACAGCGCTTCGGAAGATAATCTTAACTATATATCCATCACCGAACGACCATTCAATTATTTCTCTAGACAAATAGAATTAGAGAAAGGAGATAGCGATGAAACTGAGGTAAAGCATTATTTTCACAAATTAAAAATCAAAATAACTTACAAAGAAATGACAGATGACTTTGCTAAAAACATCATTAAGGAATATGTATGCACTAAGAAAAGCGCAATTTATTTCCATAACGATGAAGATTTCTTAACATTCCAAAGAGCATTCGTACAAATAATAAGTCCCAACAATTTAACAAAACTGGTAAAATGCACTCTTATATTAAAAGATATTCTAACTTATGCCGAATTCAAAAGTATAATATTAAAAATGCATAAAGAACTTTTACACCCAGGAATCGAAAAAACTATCAATTGGTTTAAAGAAGAACATTACTATCCAGATAGCCAGAAGTTAATACAAAATATAATTAATGAATGTGAAATCTGCAACATTGCAAAGACAGAACACAGAAGTACAAAACTATCATTTGAAATAACTCCAGAAATACTTAACGCAAGAGAAAGATATGTAATTGATTTCTATATGGTCGGTAACCAACAATTTTTATCTTGTATCGACATTTATTCGAAATTCGCTACTTTAATTGAAGTGAAAAGTAGAGATTGGCTAGAAGCAAAAAGAGCCATAATGAAGGTATTTAACGATATGGGAAAGCCTCAGGAAATCAAAGCAGACAAAGACTCAGCTTTTATGTGTATAGCTTTGCAAAATTGGTTAAAATCTGAAAGAGTAGATATATCAGTAACAACCAGCAAAAATGGTGTATCTGACATAGAAAGGTTTCATAAGACAGTAAATGAAAAATTAAGAATTATTAGTAACGAAAACAATATAGAAGACCGATGTACAAAATTCGAAATAATCTTATACGTTTACAATCATAAAACAAAACACAATACAACTAATAGAACTCCCGCAGATATTTTCTTATACGCAGGAACACCAGATATTAACACTCAACAAAACAAAATCAATAAAATAGACAAGCTAAATGAAAATAGACATGATTTTGAAGTTAATACGAAATATAGACAGGCACCATTAGTTAAAACTAAAATTACCAATCCTTTCAAGAAAACAGGTTTAATAAGACAGGTTGACAACAAACACTTTGAAGAAACAAATAGAGGCAGGAAAATCACACATTATAAGTCAAAATTCAAAAAGCAAAAGAAGATTAATAAGAGCAAATATGATAATTCCAGACAAACTGATGAAGATGAAACATAACCAAGTCATCCCAATATTATCCCTGATATTAATCTCGCTTATAAGTACAACCATGGCACAAAGTATAGAAATAAGTCCAATAAACGCAAAAAACGGATATCTGATATTTAAAACCGGATCAATGGAAATCCCAACGAATTTTGAATACCACCATTTAAGTATAAATCTAACAAGGACCGAAATAACATTCGACAACCTATTAGTAGAAGCCAAAGAATTCCAACACATTGTGCAAATCCAATATTTAGTTGAAAAATTAAAAAGATAAATGAATGGGTTAAGAATAGTCAGAAGAAGTAAACGCGGGCTTCTAAACGTGGTAGGTTCAGTCTATAAATATTTGTTTGGTTCACTTGATGAAGACGATAAAGAAGAACTCGAAATGAAGATCAATAATCTAGCAGACAACTCCATCCAGAATCATGATTTAAATATGATTATTGACGTTGTCAATAACGGACTTGACTTAATAAACAAATTTGAAGAATCCAAAAATAAGCAGGAACAAGCTGCAGTTCTGATTTTTAATCTTCAACAATTTACAGAATACATAGAGGACATAGAATTAGGAATGCAACTAACTAGGTTAGGTATATTTAACCCAAAATTATTAAAACACGATTATTTGAAACAGGTTAATTCAGAAAAGTTGTTAAAAGTAAAAACATCAACTTGGCTTAAAACAGACACGAACGAAATCCTGATAATTTCTCAAATTCCTAAAGAAATAACACAAACTCCTGTATATGAAATTATTCCATATCCAGATGAATTTGATAACATCTTAACAGAAAACACATTTGATAAATATTACATTTATGATGATAAAGTATTCAATGAAAATACAGGTCAAATTATTTTCGACAAATGCATAATTGGAATTCTAAAACAAGAACCGACAAAATGCAAATATGTAAAAACCCATAAAAATTTCCAAATAAATTATATCGAACCAAATATTTTGTTAACATGGAATATACAAAAATCAATTATAAATCAAAATTGTATAAGCACAGAAGTTTCGATCGTTGGTAATAATATTGTTAAAATAAAAAATTGTACTATTCAGCTAGATGAGTTTATAATATCCAACAACATAGCAGACTATACACAATCAATTTATGTTAACAACAATATCACAAAAATCGAACCATTGTCATATATTCAAACAAAAGAAATAGTCGAATCACATATAAAATATTACAATACATTTCAAGTAATATGTTTAACCACATTTGTAATAACTATAATAAGTTTGACATTATATTTAATTTACAAATTTAAAAATATTCCTAAGAAACTTATTGTAAAATATTCTAAACGTGAAGAACAACCAATCATAGAAAATAAGAATGTAAAAATTAATGAAGAAAATATTGTAACAGAAAATATTATGTTATACCCTACGTTATCGCCCTGAGGACAGGCCAAATTCAAAGGTTGGGGGAGTGACATGTCCATATTCCTATGAGACTCTGCATATATTTAAGCAACACATACACAGTCCCATCACACTCTGAATATACCCATTACTTTATGTATCCACAATATACCCTACACTACCCTAGAATTATTCACCCTTGTAACAAGAGCCCAAAATCGAAGGCCAACGGAAAGTCCCCAATGTTATCACCCAAAAATGTAGACTAAACAACTCACCCCAATGGTCACGTTCACACGTTCAAAGATAATCAAAGTTCGGCTCGCAGACACATAAACTCCTATTTCAAAAACACATAAACTCCTATTTCAATCCAAAGACATTTCAAAGTCATAAAACTAAGAGCGCACTTGTATCCAAGAGTCAAGACACTTGAATCCAAGAGTAATTAAAATTTCACTCAAAAGAAATTGAAAGTTCTCAAGAACAAATTTACAACTCACTCAAATCCCGAAGAGTTCGAGACCGAGGCTTGATCATCAACAAAATCAGATCAGCTAGTTAAGTTCAGTTTGAGACCTCAAAGCAATAGGTCGGTGTTCTTCACAAATAAGTTTAAAACTCTGTAAACCACATGTTGAATAAAATAAAGTTATATTTTTTTATTTAACCGGAGTGACAAACATATAATTATATATATATTTACACATATGCGTATATACCTAGATCTTTGTGCAATTTAAACATTTAGATATATATATATATAGTCTTCATACATTAGATTTAACGTCCTGTAAGATTCATATTATTATTTTTATAAATTAGCCCAAAATATTATTCTTAAATATACATATTCATTCTTAATGTTTCTTTTTTATACGTTAATACAAATATTACATACACTATATACTGAATATTTCTCAATTTAATTAATTTGGCACCCCAATTTACTCTTATATTTGTCAATTAAATGTGCACCTTTTTAAATAAAAATCTTTTTAATAAATTGTAATATGAAGCTGAACTCAATAATGTCTTGGTAAACGTTTATAAAAGGGGGAGCTGGCGCAAATGGAAAAACTCGGGTCAAGAACAATGACATAACTTTCGACTGACGACATTGACACTAGGGGATCGCATTGCAGTGGCCGGCGGCGATCCATCGGCATACGGGACGTATGAAGGGGCAGGGTAAAACAGCCACACGCTGCCGATCGAAATTCGGTCAAGCGCTCGAACTAGCTACTTGAGAAGCTTGTGGGCAGCGACGACAAATGACAAAACGAACTGAACGATCTCTATATTTTTCCTAAGGCACGATAAATTTATTCTCGTTATGTAGGGGAGGGAGTGGTTTCCAAAGAACCCACCTCATCTGGCGAGCTTAGCCGGCACCCAGCGTGCCTACTCAGGACGCAACTCCCTCGGCCCAAGTCCTGTGGACTGGGTACTAATACACCGACGTAACAGAATTGGCGCCCAACGAAGGATTCTTCGCATCCTTAGAGCTAGGACTTTTAACATCTGAAGATTTTTTGTTTTACGTATTAAAAGATTACGATTTCAAAAATCGGAATACCGGATGTAGGGCATATCTGAAAAATTACATGCTATACATAATTTTCAATTTTTCCGAACAAAGATCAAAAATAGTTTGTGTCGACACCTAAAATTCCTCTCCGCAGGTATAGTTAATTTAATTGTTTTTTGTACATATAAAGTCCCCAACTTCAGCGACAGTCTGAATTGAGAAGGCCTCTCAATCGGAACTTTGTCTCAGAATAGCCGTGCGACTTTGTGACTCTTTTTAATATCCAGTAAAATCATTTGTCTTTGTTTTATTAATAGAAAAATTTAATGCGTTGTAATTTTAAAGTCCTTATATAATATTATCAAATCACGTGCAAGACCGACATGGCATTTTTAGGGAACAAACTTAAATTTTTTTGGGTTTTCTCTGGCCGACGCTATCCGCTTGAATCAGGCAAGGACCCGGTCGCTCGTGAGGTTCGAGTCCAGAGGAAACCGATTGACCAAGAGGGGGAGGGGGCGAACAGACCAAATCCGTACAAACCGACGCTATCCGTTTGAACCAGGCAAGAACCAGGTCGCTCGAGAGGTTCGAGTCTGTACGGATTCCACCAATACAAGGGCGGGAGGACGGAATCTATCTCTCTGGCCGACGCTATCCGCTTGTACTAGGCATGAACCAGGTCGCTCGAGAGGTTCGAGTCCAGAGAGAGAGGAAACAGGGAGGCAATTTCTTTCGTCTGTCTGAAATAAAGCTCTAGTCGTCTGTCTGTGAGCGAGTCTACCTGTTTCCGACGACTGGGAGGGAGGGGGTTTCGGACAGTTCCTTCTACAGGGAATCAGCACTCCGGTGGAGGCTGTAGTCCTGGGAAGAGGTCAGAAGGACATGAATGGAACTGGTGTCTCCGGTGGAGACCAGTTAAATCCTATCATAAAATTCACTTATTTAGGGACATTTTTAATAACTTCTTGGGGGCTTAATTTCGGACGGTTTCTTGACCCATAAGCAACTTCCAATGCCAGCGAACCCGATTTAAAAATTTCTGTATTCTCTTCATAATACAATTGTCAAATAAAACTGCTGTTGTATGCAAAAACAATCAAGCAGCGTAAAAAAGTGAACGAAAACACATTTGTCCAGCTTTTTTGAGTCGCGTCTTGGCTCAAGTGTCTTTGTCGTCGTCATTCAAGTTGGTAATTTGAAGATTTGCCTCAATTATTTTTAATTTTTATATTTTTCTGATTTAACAAAAAAAAAAGTGTGGCAGGCGTGTGCCACTATCAAGGTTGGTTATTCTTTATTTATTATTTAATTACTTCGGCACAAGCCAAAACCTTGAAATAAGAAGATAGGTCAGTAAATGGCAGGGAAGAGGAAAATGGTAACGTTGACAATACCGCCTACTAGGACTGCAAGGGCTTCAACCTTAGCCGCAAGACAGGCCTGGAGAGCCAGACAAACCGTGACAACTAGCGATCAACAGGCACAGGAAGAGTCGGTCAGCTTTGGCAGCAAGCTAGATAATTTAGGAAGCCTGGCAGATTACCACAGTTCCACCATGGAGGAGTCGACAGGAGCTGTAGGGGGTGAAAACTACTACTTAGGACCGCCACAAGGAAGGTCCAGCGTGCTACCTAATACAGAAGCACGGTCACGACAGTCGGAGTCAGAAAGCAGGCTGGAGCGAATGATGTCTGCGTTGATCATGCAAGGCAACGAGTCAAGGGCTACAGTCGCAACCCAGATTACGGAATTAAACGCCCAGATAATTAATCTGCAAACAAAAGTGACAGAAATGAGTGAATCACAATCAGGTAATTCACAAACAACCGGAGACACGCCTGCACAAAGCAGCACTTCTCGGCCGGCACCGTCGAGCCGCGGTGAGCGTCAACTTAACACCGAAACAGGAGTTTCGGGGTCAGCACCGCCGCCAGAACTTAATTCCATGAACCAACATAATCAGAATGACTCTGGCAGACGAAACTGCAACAGTGCATGGGAGATATCGGGAGCTGAGCACCGACCAACAGAGAACCGGAACGTTAGATTGGACAAGTGGAATCTTAAATTTGATGGGAACAGCCGAGGGATGTAAATAGAAAGCTTTCTCTTCCGAGTAGATCGCATGAAAGCACTGTATGGGTATACAGATGAACAGGTATTCCGAGAATTTCACTGTTTACTCACTGGCTCCGCCAGCAAATGGTATTGGCAAATGCTTGAAGACAAAGCGGACGACCATTATTTTGGGTACCACTCGTTAACCCGAGCGATGACCAGAGTCTTTTCGACATTGGAGAACGACTATGTCACCATAAAAGAGTTAATGGAACGACGGCAGGGATATAACGAGAGTTTGGAGGATTATATTTCTGCGATGCACAATCTGCAGTTTAAACTAAGAAATAAGATTCCAGAATCCAACCTGGTGGAGATATTGAAGGAGAACCTTAATTCGCAGATGGGAGCCTTTTTGTTGGCGTCAAGCATATCGACATTAGCCGAGTTTAAGATGGAGTTTAATACGGGTCGAAAAATGGTTGAAAGACAAGAGGTCGCGCCCGCGGCACGTTAACGAAATCATAAATGAATCGGAAGAAGGATATGAAGCCGATGACTACCAGGTGGAGGCTTTTCAGAACAACCGGCCACCGAAGGGAGCTGGAATGGTAAAGCCAGCAAGAGGAAATCCATTTCGTCAAAACTTGGACAAGAAAACCTTGAAGTCAATGGGAACGGAACCCGGAGGGGAATGCACGTCCCCGTTTCTTACATACCTTTGCTACACGTGCAATAAGCCGGTGGACTTTTATCGCCACCGTAAAAGTGTAGACGGAACAGGGTGCCAAGCCCGGTTCCATGCAACGCAGTGTCATTATTGTGGTAAAAACGACTCTTATCACTCTACTCACTCTTCATTTTTACGGAAAAGTCTGATCGGAGAGCCGGGGAAGACCGGTCAGAAAAAACGACACCCCGAGACAATAAAAGAGGCGACCTCAAGCCCCGCACAGATATCGTCTCATAAGACATGGTATCAGCGTAAGTCAGAGTACGAGGAGGCTCGCGCCCGTATCTTTAATACGGCACAAGAGGAAGAAGACGAAAGGAGTAACCGGAACAATAAGAAACTTCGACACCTGCACCAGACCCTGGAGACTGCACGGGAACTTAAAAGAAAATTAGTTGCGTCTATCATCAGCCTGAAGAATGACAACCGTCTTTTTGCCAAGACAAAAGTAGACGGCGAAGAGATTGTAGCCTTATTGGATACAGGAGCGGAGCTGTTTTTACAACGGAGGCAGCATAAGATGCAAAGATTAACCAGACAAAACCTACAAACGGCCAGTGGGGGGAAAACTCAAGTTACAGGCATGATCACTCTGCCGTTAGAATGGGAAGGCGAAACAAAAGAATTGGAATTTTTAATAGTGCCCGCCCTACAGCAACATTTTTTTTTCGGAATAGAATTTTGGGAAGAATTTAAGTTGCCTTTACCGGGGAAACGCCTATTAGAGGTTGCGGAGTTAGATACAGTAGCGCCCGAAGAAGAGAATCCCGAACGCCCCGAAACTGCATACACCCCACACAAACTTACCGAACAACAGGAAAGCACCCTTAAAAAGGTAGTCAACACCTTCCCATCCTGTACGGATATGGGCTTAGGGAAAACCGAGTTAGAAGAACATGTCATAGAGGTTACCCAGGAAAATTTACCTATCAAGCAGAGGCATTATCCCATCTCACCAGCAAAACAGAAACTGGTATTTGCCGAACTCGACCGAATGATAAAATTAGGGGTAATAGAGGAAAGTAACAGTAGTTGGAGTTCCCCCTGTGACCCTAGTACAAAAGGGCCCCAAAAATCGCCTTTGCCTAGACGCCCGCAAAGTTAATGCCCGGACTGTAAAGGACGCATACCCGTTACCACACATAGAGGGTCTACTAAGTCGTCTACAAGAAACGTTCTTTATATCTGCTATCGACCTAAAAGAGGCATTTTGGCAAATACCGCTGGAAGCAAAAAGTAGAGAAAAAACAGCTTTCACAGTGCCAGGACGACCTTTATACCAATTTACCGTCATGCCGTTCGGCCTGTGTAATGCTGCCCAGCGCATGTGCAGACTGATGGACAAAGTAATTCCAGCAGCATTAAGAGAATTCGTTTTCGTATACCTGGATGATTTACTGGTCTGTTCTCCAACTTTTGAAGAACATTTGGAAATGTTGCGACAGGTCAGTGATTGTCTGAGGAGAGCAAAATTAACAATCAATGTGGCAAAAAGTAAGTTCTGTTACAGCCAAGCTAAATACCTGGGGTATGTAGTAGGTGGGGGTTGCATAAAAACCGATCCAGCAAAGATAAAGGCTATTCAAGAATTCCCACAGCCAATATCCGCTAAACAGATGCGGAGATTTTTGGGAATGACAGGGTGGTACCGGCGTTTTATACAAAACTACGCTCAAACGGCAGCCCCGCTTCATGAAAGCCTCAAAAAGGACCGAGTCAGGAAATATGAGCTCGAGGAAGAGGGTATTAAAGCCTTTGAGGCACAAAGCTTGTGGGCAGCGACGACAAATGACAAAACGAACTGAACGATCTCTATATTTTTCCTAAGGCACGATAAATTTATTCTCGTTATGTAGGGGAGGGAGTGGTTTCCAAAGAACCCACCTCATCTGGCGAGCTTAGCCGGCACCCAGCGTGCCTACTCAGGACGCAACTCCCTCGGCCCAAGTCCTGTGGACTGGGTACTAATACACCGACGTAACAGAATTGGCGCCCAACGAAGGATTCTTCGCATCCTTAGAGCTAGGACTTTTAACATCTGAAGATTTTTTGTTTTACGTATTAAAAGATTACGATTTCAAAAATCGGAATACCGGATGTAGGGCATATCTGAAAAATTACATGCTATACATAATTTTCAATTTTTCCGAACAAAGATCAAAAATAGTTTGTGTCGACACCTAAAATTTCTCTCCGCAGGTATAGTTAATTTAATTGTTTTTTGTACATATAAAGTCCCCAACTTCAGCGACAGTCTGAATTGAGAAGGCCTCTCAATCGGAACTTTGTCTCAGAATAGCCGTGCGACTTTGTGACTCTTTTTAATATCCAGTAAAATCATTTGTCTTTGTTTTATTAATAGAAAAATTTAATGCGTTGTAACTGAAAATTTTAAAGTCCTTATATAATATTATCAAATCACGTGCAAGACCGACATGGCATTTTTAGGGAACAAACTTAAATTTTTTTGGGTTTTCTCTGGCCGACGCTATCCGCTTGAATCAGGCAAGGACCCGGTCGCTCGTGAGGTTCGAGTCCAGAGGAAACCGATTGACCAAGAGGGGGGAGGGGGCGAACAGACCAAATCCGTACAAACCGACGCTATCCGTTTGAACCAGGCAAGAACCAGGTCGCTCGAGAGGTTCGAGTCTGTACGGATTCCACCAATACAAGGGCGGGAGGACGGAATCTATCTCTCTGGCCGACGCTATCCGCTTGTACTAGGCATGAACCAGGTCGCTCGAGAGGTTCGAGTCCAGAGAGAGAGGAAACAGGGAGGCAATTTCTTTCGTCTGTCTGAAATAAAGCTCTAGTCGTCTGTCTGTGAGCGAGTCTACCTGTTTCCGACGACTGGGAGGGAGGGGGTTTCGGACAGTTCCTTCTACAGGGAATCAGCACTCCGGTGGAGGCTGTAGTCCTGGGAAGAGGTCAGAAGGACATGAATGGAACTGGTGTCTCCGGTGGAGACCAGTTAAATCCTATCATAAAATTCACTTATTTAGGGACATTTTTAATAACTTCTTGGGGGCTTAATTTCGGACGGTTTCTTGACCCATAAGCAACTTCCAATGCCAGCGAACCCGATTTAAAAATTTCTGTATTCTCTTCATAATACAATTGTCAAATAAAACTGCTGTTGTATGCAAAAACAATCAAGCAGCGTAAAAAAGTGAACGAAAACACATTTGTCCAGCTTTTTTGAGTCGCGTCTTGGCTCAAGTGTCTTTGTCGTCGTCATTCAAGTTGGTAATTTGAAGATTTGCCTCAATTATTTTTAATTTTTATATTTTTCTGATTTAACAAAAAAAAAGTGTGGCAGGCGTGTGCCACTATCAAGGTTGGTTATTCTTTATTTATTATTTAATTACTTCGGCACAAGCCAAAACCTTGAAATAAGAAGATAGGTCAGTAAATGGCAGGGAAGAGGAAAATGGTAACGTTGACAATACCGCCTACTAGGACTGCAAGGGCTTCAACCTTAGCCGCAAGACAGGCCTGGAGAGCCAGACAAACCGTGACAACTAGCGATCAACAGGCACAGGAAGAGTCGGTCAGCTTTGGCAGCAAGCTAGATAATTTAGGAAGCCTGGCAGATTACCACAGTTCCACCATGGAGGAGTCGACAGGAGCTGTAGGGGGTGAAAACTACTACTTAGGACCGCCACAAGGAAGGTCCAGCGTGCTACCTAATACAGAAGCACGGTCACGACAGTCGGAGTCAGAAAGCAGGCTGGAGCGAATGATGTCTGCGTTGATCATGCAAGGCAACGAGTCAAGGGCTACAGTCGCAACCCAGATTACGGAATTAAACGCCCAGATAATTAATCTGCAAACAAAAGTGACAGAAATGAGTGAATCACAATCAGGTAATTCACAAACAACCGGAGACACGCCTGCACAAAGCAGCACTTCTCGGCCGGCACCGTCGAGCCGCGGTGAGCGTCAACTTAACACCGAAACAGGAGTTTCGGGGTCAGCACCGCCGCCAGAACTTAATTCCATGAACCAACATAATCAGAATGACTCTGGCAGACGAAACTGCAACAGTGCATGGGAGATATCGGGAGCTGAGCACCGACCAACAGAGAACCGGAACGTTAGATTGGACAAGTGGAATCTTAAATTTGATGGGAACAGCCGAGGGATGTAAATAGAAAGCTTTCTCTTCCGAGTAGATCGCATGAAAGCACTGTATGGGTATACAGATGAACAGGTATTCCGAGAATTTCACTGTTTACTCACTGGCTCCGCCAGCAAATGGTATTGGCAAATGCTTGAAGACAAAGCGGACGACCATTATTTTGGGTACCACTCGTTAACCCGAGCGATGACCAGAGTCTTTTCGACATTGGAGAACGACTATGTCACCATAAAAGAGTTAATGGAACGACGGCAGGGATATAACGAGAGTTTGGAGGATTATATTTCTGCGATGCACAATCTGCAGTTTAAACTAAGAAATAAGATTCCAGAATCCAACCTGGTGGAGATATTGAAGGAGAACCTTAATTCGCAGATGGGAGCCTTTTTGTTGGCGTCAAGCATATCGACATTAGCCGAGTTTAAGAGGGAGTTTAATACGGGTCGAAAAATGGTTGAAAGACAAGAGGTCGCGCCCGCGGCACGTTAACGAAATCATAAATGAATCGGAAGAAGGATATGAAGCCGATGACTACCAGGTGGAGGCTTTTCAGAACAACCGGCCACCGAAGGGAGCTGGAATGGTAAAGCCAGCAAGAGGAAATCCATTTCGTCAAAACTTGGACAAGAAAACCTTGAAGTCAATGGGAACGGAACCCGGAGGGGAATGCACGTCCCCGTTTCTTACATACCTTTGCTACACGTGCAATAAGCCGGTGGACTTTTATCGCCACCGTAAAAGTGTAGACGGAACAGGGTGCCAAGCCCGGTTCCATGCAACGCAGTGTCATTATTGTGGTAAAAACGACTCTTATCACTCTACTCACTCTTCATTTTTACGGAAAAGTCTGATCGGAGAGCCGGGGAAGACCGGTCAGAAAAACGACACCCCGAGACAATAAAAGAGGCGACCTCAAGCCCCGCACAGATATCGTCTCATAAGACATGGTATCAGCGTAAGTCAGAGTACGAGGAGGCTCGCGCCCGTATCTTTAATACGGCACAAGAGGAAGAAGACGAAAGGAGTAACCGGAACAATAAGAAACTTCGACACCTGCGCCAGACCCTGGAGACTGCACGGGAACTTAAAAGAAAATTAGTTGCGTCTATCATCAGCCTGAAGAATGACAACCGTCTTTTTGCCAAGACAAAAGTAGACGGCGAAGAGATTGTAGCCTTATTGGATACAGGAGCGGAGCTGTTTTTACAACGGAGGCAGCATAAGATGCAAAGATTAACCAGACAAAACCTACAAACGGCCAGTGGGGGAAAACTCAAGTTACAGGCATGATCACTCTGCCGGTAGAATGGGAAGGCGAAACAAAAGAATTGGAATTTTTAATAGTGCCCGCCCTACAGCAACATTTTTTTTCGGAATAGAATTTTGGGAAGAATTTAAGTTGCCTTTACCGGGGAAACGCCTATTAGAGGTTGCGGAGTTAGATACAGTAGCGCCCGAAGAAGAGAATCCCGAACGCCCCGAAACTGCATACACCCCACACAAACTTACCGAACAACAGGAAAGCACCCTTAAAAAGGTAGTCAACACCTTCCCATCCTGTACGGATATGGGCTTAGGGAAAACCGAGTTAGAAGAACATGTCATAGAGGTTACCCAGGAAAATTTACCTATCAAGCAGAGGCATTATCCCATCTCACCAGCAAAACAGAAACTGGTATTTGCCGAACTCGACCGAATGATAAAATTAGGGGTAATAGAGGAAAGTAACAGTAGTTGGAGTTCCCCTGTGACCCTAGTACAAAAGGGCCCCAAAAATCGCCTTTGCCTAGACGCCCGCAAAGTTAATGCCCGGACTGTAAAGGACGCATACCCGTTACCACACATAGAGGGTCTACTAAGTCGTCTACAAGAAACGTTCTTTATATCTGCTATCGACCTAAAAGAGGCATTTTGGCAAATACCGCTGGAAGCAAAAAGTAGAGAAAAAACAGCTTTCACAGTGCCAGGACGACCTTTATACCAATTTACCGTCATGCCGTTCGGCCTGTGTAATGCTGCCCAGCGCATGTGCAGACTGATGGACAAAGTAATTCCAGCAGCATTAAGAGAATTCGTTTTCGTATACCTGGATGATTTACTGGTCTGTTCTCCAACTTTTGAAGAACATTTGGAAATGTTGCGACAGGTCAGTGATTGTCTGAGGAGAGCAAAATTAACAATCAATGTGGCAAAAAGTAAGTTCTGTTACAGCCAAGCTAAATACCTGGGGTATGTAGTAGGTGGGGGTTGCATAAAAACCGATCCAGCAAAGATAAAGGCTATTCAAGAATTCCCACAGCCAATATCCGCTAAACAGATGCGGAGATTTTTGGGAATGACAGGGTGGTACCGGCGTTTTATACAAAACTACGCTCAAACGGCAGCCCCGCTTCATGAAAGCCTCAAAAAGGACCGAGTCAGGAAATATGAGCTCGAGGAAGAGGGTATTAAAGCCTTTGAGGCACTGAAGACCAGCCTGGTATCAGCACCTGTGTTAACAACACCGGATTTTTCAAAACCTTTCACGATTCAGTGCGATGCATCGACGACCGGAGTCGGAGGGGTGTTGTTCCAGACAGATGAAGAGGGTGGCGAGCATCCTATCGCGTACATGTCCTCGAAACTGGACAAAGCCCAAAGGAACTACAGCATCACTGAACTTGAATGTTTAGCGGCAATATTGAGCATCAGAAAGTTCCGCCCATACGTTGAAGGAATGCCTTTCAAGGTCATAACAGATCATGCTAGTCTAAAGTGGCTCATGGGCCAGAAAGATTTATCAGGCAGACTAGCAAGGTGGAGTTTGAAACTACAGGCCTTTGATTTTGAAATCGAACATCGGAAAGGGTCACAAAATGTGGTCCCAGATGCGCTTTCAAGGGTACATATGGATGAAGTAACAGCGGGACTTAGGGATGCGGCAGAGATTAACATAGACCTACAATCAGCAGCGTTCCAGTCGAAAGAATACAAAGAATTGGCTCAAGCTGTTGAAAAACACGCAGAAAAGACTCCGGATACCCAAACGTCCGAAGGATACGTTTATAAGAGGGTAGGATTCCGAACAGGCGACCGTGCTTGGAAGCTGTGGGTTCCAGAGGAACTTCGGCAGGACCTAGTTCATCAGGCCCACCATTCTCAAATGGCAGGACATGGCGGCATACACAAAACTTTAGCTCGACTAAGGCAGTTATATTACTGGCCCGCAATGACGGTTGATGTACAAAGAACTGTTAAGAATTGTGAAATTTGAAGAGTCAGCAAAACAACGAACAAATCCAGCCGACCGCCAATGGGAAAACAACAAATAACTGAGCGGCCAGGACAAAGACTTTACATTGATTTCATGGGACCATATCCCCGTACCAAATCCGGAAACACCGTGATCTTTGTGTGTCTGGACCATTTCACCAAATTCGTCTGGCTAGAGGCAATGCGAAAAGCAACCGCAACAGCCGTAGTAACCTTCCTTGAAAGAAACATTTTTCATCAATTCGGAGTGCCAGAATATATTCACTCCGATAACGGTAAGCAATTTGTGTCGTCAACATTTGCCGACTTAGTCAGCCAATATGGAATCCGACACGTTCGAACGGGCTTCTATTCGCCACAAGCAAATGCAGCAGAACGAGTAAACCGATCCGTGCTACAAATGCTCAGGTCAGCCACGGACAAAGACCAGCGGCATTGGGACACACACCTGAGTCGAATCTCGTGTACACTACGAAGTGGCTATCACGAAGCTTTGGGACTGGAACCATATTATGCAATGTTTGGGACCAACATGGTCACACACGCAAGTGCGTATCCGATCATGAGACGTATCGGCGGCCTATCAGCAACAGATCAAGCTCTATGCTTGGCGGATAAGATGGAACTCATACGCAGTGTAGTTAAGCAAGGGTTAGCCCGGCTAGCTCAGTCGGTAGAGCATGAAACTCCTAAATCCCAGGGTATGGGTCGAGGCCACACGTTAGGGCAATAACGGACTAATTACAATCGCTCCTCGTAGTTTTTTTGCGAGTGCATTCCATGCTGAATCAGCATCGAGCGTGTTACGGGAGCGGGGTAAGAAATAAAACCAGAAAGAAATAGATACCGTAACCAGAGACAGAAGACACTGTGAACTGCAGGTGGCGAAACACCGAAGTTGGTCAATACAGTAACCAGCAACGAATTGGTCAGAGTAAGCAATTCATACGAACATACAACCGACAATAGGTGTGTGCAGCAATTAATATGAAACCTAGCAGAACCCAGAAGTGGGGCAGTAAGCCAGAAAAAGGGGAAATTCTGTACCTAAGTGGGAACACTTAGATGACCCGGAAGCAAAACCACCGGTATAAAAAAGCCCCACCTCAGGTTCAAAGAGAGAGTAAAAAAGATCATTGCGAATCGTGCAGTCGGAGTCCAAGATAAGTGCGAATCAGACAAAAAACGACCGCGGAACCGCGTTAGGTCCACTACTGGCAAAAACAGTAATCGCGGAGGACCTATCCGAGTGATCGAATTTAGAACCCGATAGAAATATAACTTATATATCATGGGATCTACAACCTCGAAAGCATCCGACAACACGGCAAACGTGGTGAACAACGTTGAAATTGTAGACCACAAGGAGGACATAACCAAAGTCTACAATGTTTTGTGCCTCATTACTGGACTCTTGATCTTTATGTTGATTCTGAGCTTCCTCCGGATATTCAAGCGATCTGTACAGAGACGTCGGGACCACGGACACGAGCTGGAGAAAATCATGACTGTCGCCGCCAATTGGCCAGAAAGGAGCCAGCACTAATATATCAGCCCGTGCAAAGATAAAAACCACATCATTATTATTATTATTTCAATTTTCGACAAAACAATAAACAATACCCATTCATAATAAACCAGCAATTAAATACAAGCAAAAGACCAAAGTTTTGATTTGTAATTGGAACCAACAGAAGAAACCTCAGCTAGAAGTACTACCGTCAACCGTCGCGAGTGCCGTTTTCACTCTTCTCTTACTCGCAATTCGTAGCGCCGTAAAGCGAATAACTTTTTTCTCTGTTTGTGAAATAAGACCAACATCGCGCAATTGTCCAAGAAATGACAATTAACATAATTTTTTTTATTAATCCAACACCTTAATAATAATGCACTAATATAAATATATTTATGCATATGTGTATAATTAATTTTCCAAACCCAGAATACCACAATGAGAGCTCTCGTCGATGGAAATAAAAAGGGGTAAGTGAGTTGTGTTCGACTTACTGTCAAGCAAACTTTTTATATATATATATTTACACATATGCGTATATACCTAGATCTTTGTGCAATTTAAACATTTAGATATATATATATATAGTCTTCATACATTAGATTTAACGTCCTGTAAGATTCATATTATTATTTTTATAAATTAGCCCAAAATATTATTCTTAAATATACATATTCATTCTTAATGTTTCTTTTTTATACGTTAATACAAATATTACATACACTATATACTGAATATTTCTCAATTTAATTAATTTGGCACCCCAATTTACTCTTATATTTGTCAATTAAATGTGCACCTTTTTAAATAAAAATCTTTTTAATAAATTGTAATATGAAGCTGAACTCAATAATGTCTTGGTAAACGTTTATAAAAGGGGGAGCTGGCGCAAATGGAAAAACTCGGGTCAAGAACAATGACATAACTTTCGACTGACGACATTGACACTAGGGGATCGCATTGCAGTGGCCGGCGGCGATCCATCGGCATACGGGACGTATGAAGGGGCAGGGTAAAACAGCCACACGCTGCCGATCGAAATTCGGTCAAGCGCTCGAACTAGCTACTTGAGAAGCTTGTGGGCAGCGACGACAAATGACAAAACGAATTGAACGATCTCTATATTTTTCCTAAGGCACGATAAATTTATTCTCGTTATGTAGGGGAGGGAGTGGTTTCCAAAGAACCCACCCCATCTGGCGAGCTTAGCCGGCACCCAGCGTGCCTACTCAGGACGCAACTCCCTCGGCCCAAGTCCTATGGACTGGGCACTAACAGCGTCTCCAGCTAAACACGAAATTAAATGATTGAATTTTTCAATATCGTGTAAAGTGTCATCTTTGTCAACGAAAGTTTCGAAAAGGCTTTTAAAATTTTTAAATTCGGAGTGTTTTCCGCTAAAAGTTGGGAGAGCAACGCTCGGCAGATGGCATTGAGGCGGGCGATTTGCTGGCGGAGCGGATTTCTCGATATTATTTTGTTTGCACTTGTTTAAAATTGAAATCAGCATTGACTTTGTCATTACGGCCCTCTCTTCCAACTCTTCGCGGTATACATCTTTTGTATCTTTCACTTCTATTTGGTTTTGCAAAAGTGAAGCATTTTCAATGTGCGTATTTAGAATCTCTAATCGACACTCAAGCTCGACCGGATTTACTGATAATTTAGCTTCTTTTAAGTGGCGATAAGTTCGGTTAATACTTTTCATGCAAACATCTCGTTGGTGTTTAAGCTCTTCGATATCCTTAGTTGCCATTGCGTTTATTTGTATTTATTTTGTTGGTATCGAAGAGGTGTTAAATATTTATTTTTATTAAATTATTTATTTGTTAAATAATATAATAAAAAATGAACGAGTAATATACCGATCGCACACAGCACAACACCTCCTAAAAGACCGGCCGTCATCAGTGATATCCGACCTTTGGGATCCCACACCCCAAGACCGACCGTCATTAGTGACACCCGATCTTCTAGGGACTCCACCACTCGGTTCTCCGAGGCGCTCCTCGCCCGTCTGCCGAACCGATCCCACCTGGTAGACCCAAGCCGCCTCCACCCTCTTCTCGGAACTGGTAAACCCAAGCGGCCTCCACCCTCTTCTCGGAACTGGTAGCCTCAAGCGGTCTCCACCCTCTGCTCGAAACTGGTAGACCCAAGCGGCCTCCAAACTGTCTCATCCTCATAGACATAAGCATAGCCAAGAGGGACGACGTGGCCTTTTCTTTCTCACCCACAGGACGCCCGCCGCCACCGCCGCCGGCCGCGACGACGACGCCGAACGACGACGCAGAAGTCCCCGGCATCCTACGGGCGGACGAGCCCCTGCAGCACGAACTCTATCTATCATATGTACAAGATAATTCTTAATAAACGCATACCGATTCGATTTCACTGAACCCCGCTTACGTATCATACTCTGGGAACCGGGTCGAAATCTTCCAGCAACCACTCCTGACACTCCGGACACCGTTGAGCCACCTCAGCAAAGCAGGATCGTTACATGGCGCCCGAACAGGTTAAAGTGGTTGCAAAGAGAAAGACACCGGTACAGAGTTATGTCGACGTGGGTATACCTAGCAACTAAGGCGGATCTGATCGCGTACGCAAGGGAGTTCGGATTAGACGCAACAGGAAAAGTGGAGGAGCTAAGACAGATACTATCAGCATTCGCAAGGAACCCAAACCACACGGAGACGATCAGGCGAAGACTGGGAGAGCTAGCAGAGAAGCACAAGAAGGAAAAAAGAGCAATGGATCAGAGCAGCACACCAGCGGAGGAACTCAACACAATAGAGAACCAGATCGGCCTACTGGTGAAACAAATCAACACCCCACCACGGCAGGAATCAGAAACTCCAGACATGCCGGACAGAAAGGAACAAAAAGTAGAAGTGGAAATCCTAGACCGAGTAAGGAGTTGGGGGATCCGCTACCAAGGAACAACCAATCCCTTGGAATTCCTCAGCAAGATGGAGGAATTGGCCAAAGGCTACGGCATACACAAAGATGCCCTGATCCAGACGATGCCACTCATCCTAAAAGGAGTAGCAGTGGACTGGTGGAACACCACACCAAGCCAGATAAGGACATGGGAGGACCTCAGGGAGGAACTGTTAAAATACTTTTTGCCACCAAGATATCAGGAACAGTTGGAAACACAAATAACGCAACTACGACAGCGAGAAACAGAGCTAACAAGGGAATAGGCAATGAACCTGAGGAAATTGATGAGATTCACAGAGTACTCAGAAGAGACAAAGTTGGACCGGATATACAGAAACTGCAGAAGCAAAATAAAGCTCTTCACGAGACGGTCGGGTTTTAAAACATTAACAGAATTCCTGAGGTTGGCAGAAGAGGTGGAAGAAATAGAGACAATGGAAGGAAACAACAGACCAATAACAACAGGAAACCAGAACTTGACGTCGGAAATCTGCATGAGATGCGGAGGAACAGGGCACGCCGCAAGAACCTGCACAAACCCCCCAAGACTGTTTTGTTGGGTATGCGGCAGAAATGGAACAAGAACAACGGACTGTTGCAGAGCTGGAACGGGAAACGCCAGAGGCCTGAACAGATAACGCTGGCGGCTCAGGACCAAAAACAAATACCAGCGACATGGGAACAATTAAGTTATGACGGATTTCAAATATTGACCAGTAAAAGCAAAAGGAACAGTGGACACAGGAGCTTCACGGAGTGTGATCAGCAAGAGAAGATACAACGAGTTGAGAAAATATGGAAAATGGAGGAAGGGAAGGACAGAAATAACATTGGCGAACGGATCAAAGCAAAGATCGGATGGAGATTTTACAACCAACATACAGTTCGCAGGAGAAGAATTCGAGTTGGACTTTCTCATCTTAAATCAGGTGACAGGAGGAATATTATTAGGAATAGACTTTCTGGCCAAAACTCGCACAAGAAGCCAATGCGGCAACCTGGAGTTAGATATCACCGAGGCAGAGACAACACAAGTAGAAAAAGAACCCGGGCAGAGCACAGATGATACGGAACCGACGGAGGAGGAGATCAGCAAATTTCTGGAACAACAAAGGCAAGTATTCGAGGGAATGAAGGGAAACAGTTATATCACGACACATAAAATTTACATGAAGGACGACAGACCGGTAAAACAACGATACTACCCACGGAACCCGAAACAACAGGCGATAATAAATGAGCAAGTGGATGAATTGCTGACACTAGGATTGATTGAACCATCACACAGCCCATACAGCGCGCCAGTAGTATTGGTAAAAAAGAAGAACAACGAGTGGAGAATGTGTGTGGACTATCGACTGTTGAACGAAAGAACAGAAAAAGACGCCTACCCGGTACCGAGAATGGACTTTATCTTAAATCAGCTAAGAGAAGCAAAGTTCATAAGCACGCTAGACCTGAAATCGGGGTATTGGCAGATACCAATGGAAGGTCTCAGTCGGCAATACACAGCGTTCACGGTACCGGGACGAGGCTTGTTCCAGTGGAAGGTCATGCCGTTCGGACTCACAACCGCACCTGCCACGTTCCAGAGAGCTTTAGATACGGTCATAGGCCCAGAGATGGAGCCATTCGCGTTCGCATACCTGGACGACATCGTGGTAATCGGAAGGAACAAAAAAGAACACTTGGAGAAATTAAGAGAGGTTTTCAGAAGGCTACAAGCGGCAAACCTAAAAATAAATGCGGAAAAGTGTCATTTCTTCCAAACCGAGCTAAAATACTTGGGACACATTGTAACCGACAGAGGCATCAGAACGGATCCGGAGAAAGTGGCAGCCATTCGAGAATTACCAGCCCCAAAAGGCACTGAGGAAGTACACAGCTTTTTAGGGATGGCATCATGGTACAGGAAATTCATCCCTGGGTTCACTGAGAAAGCAAGTGCCTTACAAGACCTGGTAAAGAAAGAGAAAAAATTCGAATGGCTGACCCAACATCAAGAGGCTTTCGAGAAGATTAAAGAAAGTTTAACAATGACACCAGTACTAGCATGCCCAGACTTCACAAAACAATTCAAGCTACAGACAGACGCAAGCGATCTGGGGATAGGAGGTACTAACCCAGGAAGTTGCCGAGGGGGAACATGTCATCTCGTACGCAAGCCGGAAGCTGAGCAAGGAAGAGCGGAACTATAGTGCCACAGAAAAAGAGTGCCTGGCAATCTACTGGAGCATCAACAAATACAAAATGTATCTGGAAGGATACCGCTTTGTAGTGGTGACGGATCACCTAGCGTTGAAATGGCTAAACTCTATAGAAAGCCCTTCAGGGAGGGTAGCCTGATGGGCACTCGGACTACAACCGTTCCAATTCGAGATTAGATACCGAAAAGGAAAGTTGAACGCAGTAGCAGACGCATTGTCCAGGGCTCACCCAGTAGAAATAAAGACCGCGAACTGTCAGGGCGACTGGTTGAAGGAAGCATACGAGGAGGCGCAGAAAGACCCAAGCAACGAGGAATTCAGAGTAGAAGAGAAAGGCTCTACAAAAGATGCGGGAGAGAAAGGGCTAGACAACCATGGAAGCTGTGCATTTCAGAAAGCGAGATTCAAACGGTGCTTAAAGAAAACCACTGCAACACAACAGCGGGGCACATGGGGATATTAAAAACGCAGAAGAAGGTTATGCAACGATATTTTTGACCCAGAATGCGGAAGGACATTGAAAATTCGTAAAGGCTTGCGAGAGCTGCCAACGATACAAATTGTCTCAACAAAAAACCGCGGGGAAAATGCTGACAAGAATAACCGAAGCACCATGGGAAACCTTATGTGTCGACTTCGTCGGACCTCTACCACGCACGAAGCATGGAAACACCACACTAATAGTGATAGTTGATAGGTTTTTAAAAATGGACCGAACTCGCGGCAATAAGGAGCGCAACGGCAGAGGCATTCCTGAAAATATTTCGTGAACGGATAATCACCAGAGTTGGTGCGCCAAAAACACTGATATCAAACAATGGGGTCCAGTTTACGGGAGGAAAAACAAAGACCGCCATGGAACAGTGGGACATACAGCAACAATTCACGGCACCATATACGCCGCAGCAGAACCCAACTGAAAGAACAAACCGAACCATAAAAACCATGATATCACAAATGGCAGGGGAGGAACAAACTAGGTGGGACGAGAATCTGCCGGAGCTAATGCTAGCATATAACAGCAGCACATCCGAATCAACGGGATTTAGTCCAGCACAAATACGACAGGGTCACCAAAGGGTCAGGATTAGCGACAGAAACAGTGGCAGCGAGGTGGAAGAGACTACGAGGCATCAGAGGCGAAGCGATCAAGAACATGGAAGGAGCAGCAGAGACACAAAAATACCATTACGACCTACGTAAAAGAGAATGGAAGCCAAGTGTAGGACAACTAGTCTGGTGCAAAACACACTACCTATCCAACGCAGCGGAAAAATTCAACGCTAAATTAGCACCGAAATATGACGGGCCGTGGGTAGTAGACAAATTTTGTTCGCCGGTGATAGTTAGGTTAAAAATTTGTAAATCGAAGAAAGCAAAACGCGCATACATTGGAGATTTAAAAATATATATTGACACTAACCGTGAACTAACCAACCTTGATAATAAAGAAACAGAAGGTAACTCAAGCGATGTATTGTTAATTTCAGAAAACAACAACATGAACAAATTCGATATTACGAAGAAGAAGTTCCGGGAGAGCAGCACACGGCTGCAGCAAGAAAGACGAGCGGCGAGGCTAATACCGGCGAGACCAGCAGGGGCGGGCATACGGATCAGGACAGCACCGACTCGCCTCAGACCACCCATGTGTAGGCTAGCTCTGCTAAAAAGAGAAGAGCCGTCGCAACCAGAGGGTCAACAGACAGCCCGACCGCCAGCAAGAACGGCCGTGGCGACCGCTAGAGGCGAACGGATCCGGATCGCCCATGTTCCCCGCAGCCCCCTTGAGGCAGTGGCCGACAGGAATGTTCAGGAGCAACAGGTAGAACGGGCAAGGACACCGCCACCAGACCGGGACATCCTGGAGCTGCACCCGAAGGACACGGAGGAGCAAGCGGCGGAGGCACATGCAGAGGGAGCGGCAGCAGGCCAGGAGACGGAGGCACGCCCAGACTCACAAGCACCACAAGCGGAGTTGTTCACGAACGAGATGGGGTGGATCTTACCAAGGGATGCAACGATGTCGGCCAGGGCGGTCGACGAAATTGAAGAAAGATGGAACAGAAGGAGAAAGGGAAAGCAGCAGAGCATATTGGTAAGAGACGAGCGAAAGACGTGGAAGTTTATTTTTGGAAGGGGAACCCGAATCACTATAAGACACTTCGTGCCTTCTCAAGAGGGGGGGAGGTGTGACGCTCAGGAGCGCACAGAGTAAACATAATATATAAGAATAAACAAATAATAAACATAGGCAGTAGTTATAGATTAAGATAGTAGTAAAATGCAAGAAGCAAGTAGTTAAGTAGGCAAGAAGCCGAAATAAATATAAGTTAAAACGGATATATTCAAATTTAAATATCCAGGCGGGCGCGCCAAACAAAGGAAACGGTCCCACTGACCAACGGCCACCACAAGCCACACGCGTTATGGCACTGGCTATAGGATTAGGAAACTACAGTCACACTAATTGTGACTGGCAAGGGCCGGGAGGGATATAAAAAGGGCGCCGGTGGCCCATACAGATTCACTCTGCGGCCGACGACGATCGGAGAAGGTAAGGCTTACGCATTGGTGTGAGCAAACTTCTCTGGGAGTTAACTGCGGAGTCTTTTTTCGGGATAGGGTCTAGTACCCCGTCCGCCCAATACATTGTAGTTAGCTTTCCCCCCCCTGTCCCCTTCTTCCCACCATCCAAAAGACCGGCCGTCATCAGTGATATCCGACCTTTGGGATTCCTTCAACACCCCCCTAAAAGACCGGCCGTCATCAGTGATATCCGACCTTTGGGATCCCACACCCCAAGACCGACCGTCATTAGTGACACCCGATCTTCTGGGGACTCCACCACTCGGTTCTCCGAGGCGCTCCTCGGCCGTCTGCCGAACCGATCCCTCCTGGTAGACCCAAGCGGCCTCCACCCTCTTCTCGGAACTGGTAGACCCAAGCGGCCTCCACCCTCTTCTCGGAACTGGTAGCCCCAAGCGGTCTCCACCCTCTGCTCGAAACTGGTATACCCAAACGGTCTCCAAACTGTCTCATCCTCATAGACATAAGCAAAGCCAAGAGGGACGACGTGGCCTTTTCTTTCTCACCCACAGGACGCCCGCCGCCACCGCCGCCGGCCGCGACGACGACGCCGAACGACGACGCAGAAGTCCAGGGCATCCTACGGGGGGACGAGCCCCTGCAGCACGAATTCTATCTATCATATGTACAAGATAATTCTTAATAAACGCATACCGATTCGATTTCACTGAACCCCGCTTACGTGTCATACTCTGGGAACCGGGTCGAACTCTTCCAGCAACCACTCCTGACATAAATAAATGTTGGAACGAACACCTGGACACCGTTGAGCTACCTCAGCAAAGCAGGATCGTTACAGGTTTTTATATTTTTTATATAAACCCTGCGACAGTATATGCCGCACGCTCGCACTGTAGTGGAGCTACCGCTCAAGCTCAAGCGTACCGAAAAAACGAACAAACGTTTAGGCAGACCGAAAATTGCACTGCTGCAGCGATCGAGAACGAAAATCGAGAAAAGATAACTCGAAATAGCGGCAGCGGTGTCGGTGTGCGTGTGTATGTGTACGCGGCTAGCGGTTCTTCCTATGCAAATGCTAACGGAGAATGATACACTGACCGATAACTAAGGGAAACGAATATATAAGCCTGACGCCAAAATGCGCGCAAAATTATGAAAAGCGCGGAAAAATTGGAAAAGCGCGAGAAAATTCTGAAAAGCGCGGGAAATGTTCGGACAAACTGAGGCGAAAGTTATTGCCGCTAATTTTTTGAGAGCTACCTGTTCACACTTTGCACTTTTTTCCAGCCATTTTTATTTATACCCTCAATTGGTGCTCACTACGACTAAAGTTGGGGGAATTAAGTTCGCACTAATTGGGACGACGACGAGTATTTTATTTGCTTGTTTTTTGGCCAAAGCGATTCACATATAATTCGAAATATATTATTGTTTATTGAAGAATTTTGGTTGTTAGTACATGCAAATTTTTATTTCTTGGTTAAAATGCTCACTATCTACGGATTTTTACACGAATGCAAAAAGTTGAAAGATGGGCCAAAACACAATTGACAAAACGCCACAGATAACTTTCAACTTTTGGCACTCTATACCTGGATGACCGACTTGATAATTGCAACTTCCTTTTTAACTTCCATTTGGCGGCAGCAGCAAATTGAGCAATTAAATTTGCCGAAACGTCAGGCGCAACTTCAGAAAATTTCCAGCGACGAAATATTGTTTAATTTAATTTATTGGCCGAACCGACACGAATAAATTGGTTTTTGTTGGTAATTTTTTTAGTTTTTCACCGAAAAAAAATTAAAACTCGCGAACTCTACTGCTAATCACGTCGGGGTCACCATGAAAATTTAATACTGTTTTATATTAACGACGCGAAAATTTGTGACTGCAGTAGTTCGACGATGTTAAATTGCGAATTTGTGAAAAACTATTTCGAAAGCGCGACGAAAAGGAGTGGCTACGATGACGTTCGATTGATCACTGACTATTATATTTCAATAATTTCTCTTAGAACCTAAATTTTGCTACGGTGGCGAGAGACGGGGTGAATTCGCAAGAGCGAACGGACGAAAGCTTTATTGGCTCCCGCTCTCGCCCTACAACTAGTGATTTAAATACAAGCGCCAAGTGTGCAAACACTGTACTTGGACACCCGCCCCGTCTGGTCTAGTATCCTAGCTTCCCTCCTCGTAGCGCATGCGACCGGTAGGCGGACACCCGGCCCGTCTGGTCTGGTACCCTAGCTTTCCTCTTCGTAGTGCATGTGACTTGCGCGCGGACATCATTCCCGACTGGTCAATCATACCGCCATCCATTTTCCTTCAATTCCCGCACGTCCGACAAATTGTGCCCGGCTTGGCCTCGCCCTTGCGCGCCAGGATTACCGAAGCGATCAGTGACGACACCCACCGGTCCCACTCTCGCGAAATAGTGTCCCTTCTTGGCCTCGCCCGAAGGTCCAGCTCGGTGGATTCGCGGAAAACGACTTACGCGCCCCAATCGCGGAAGTGACCAGTGAGATCACACGGCGTTCCCACCCTCGTGAAATCGTTCGCCTGGCTTGGCCTCGCCCCAAGGTCCAGCCCGTTGGATTTTTAACTCCGGAGCAAGATACGACGCGATCAACTCCGACATCACTCTCTCTCCCGGCGTCCATGAGAACCTTCGGCGTGACCCCTAAAACGACTCATTGACTCGTTGAATGAAACTCTCTAGTCCGGTGTTTTGGTGATTTACAAATTTCTTGTAAAGGACTCCTGGATCTGAATGAGATCTGTACCCCGGCCAGAGATCGTCTTTACGCCCAAGAAGGGACACCGAGACTAGCTAAAGAATCATCCAGGTGGCTTAAAGACCCACTGAAGAAAAAGGAAGGGAAGGGTCACCGCTCACATCCGATCTCCGGAAGGACCAAGAAGACTTGAGAAGGAAGTTAACATAAAAATTAAATCAAAGACGACAACAATCAATGAGTAACCCCAAGGAATCCGACGGTAAGTACGAAGAAGCCGATTTTATTAACAATCCAAGTATAGGAGTCCGCTGGATATACGCTCGCCGAAAAGATGAACTCAGCTCTCTCGCTCTGGAGGAGGAGACCAGGAAGGCATTCGCCAGTCTCGTCAACACAGTGTCGTTCCCACAGGGTATGTGGGACCGACTGGCTCAGTTGCAGGAGCAATATAGCAGCCGGGCCCCAAGTCCAAATCCTCCAGGAAAGAACGGTGAGACGGGACAACTCACGGAATCGCTCACCATTCCCATGACTTCCGGGGCTACAACGATCGGGACTCCAGTCCAACATCGAGGGATACACTCAGGATCGACACTCGGCACCTGGATGCCGCCAGTAGACGCCCGCTTAACCGCTGATCTACAAGGACGACACATACGGAGCAACACGGCTCCCACTCAACATCTGCTCCCCGAGAAGATGCACAAGTGGAATTTACGGTTCGATGGGAGTTCGGATCCGTTGACTTTCATCGCCGCGCTCGGGAAAAAGATGACGACGTACAGGATAAACCCAGAAAACGTACCCCGCGCTATATCTGAGATCTTGGAGGGCCCAGCGGCACGGTGGTTTCGCACGAGCCACCTCATGGGGAACTTTCAGTATGGAATTCCTCGACTTCTTCCTACCACCTCGATATTTCTAATGGTTGGAAGATGAGATACGGACCCAGGTGCAGCAGAGATGAGAGCCTTTCAAAACATACTTGATGATGTGCAGAAAGCCGGCTATCGAGAAGAGGTAGCATTGTACCGAGCATACGAAAACATGGCTCGCAGTGAATTCGTGACTGTGACACAGTTGACCCAATGGCCCATATGGCCGCAGAACATAAGAGTGTCAAACAACTCGAGACGACTCGACGCGAGCCAAGAGCAACCATGGACAGGAACCAAGAAGAACCTCAACTTCGCCGATCGCCGAACATATTCCGGAATCCGGTGAATACAACGCAGACAGGACACGTGACCCACCAGATGATCGGCCAAGAAACCTCTCGAGTGCACATACGGCGGGCTTGTAATCGCTGTGGAGAGAACGGACATCTAAAACGAAACTGCCCCAACCCACGTCGGTATTTCTGTTGGGACTGTGGGCGACCCGGAGTATTAACTATAGACTGTTGCCGTCGAAATGCGGCGGAGACGAACAGAGCAGCAACCCGACCCCAGTAAATCCCCAGCAGCAATAGAAGTCGGAGGACAACGGGTGGACGTCACCTTTGATACAGGGGCATCGAGGAGTTTCGCCAGCGAAAATTTTACCCGCCTGGCCGCACGTGCAGGCGAGTTACAGGATGTTACGAGTTACAGCGTTGGACGTCCGGTCATGTCTGGATGTGACGAAGCTCTGGCGAACCTCGGTTACGTTGACCGGCACAACGGTACTCTTACCTATGTTGGTAATGCCCACCATGTTAGATCGTATAATACATGGGATGGACTTCCTCAAAGTAGCGGGAACTCAGTTGCGATGTGGGCGAGCCACCCTCGACTTGCAATCTGAATCCCAAGCGGTAGGAGACCCTCTCTTACAGCCAGTACTTATAAAGACGCGAGGCAGCCAGGAGGAAACGGTACACCCTGTTGAGGTTGGGGTCCACTTGGGAACTGCCAGGCCAAAAGAAGCAGAGGCACTCAGCCCTATTCCAACGCGAGCTACGACCCCGAACATCGACGCCGGCGCGCCCATTAGGATGGGGACGGTAGAACACGACGAACAGCGACAAAGCACACCATTGAGTCCGGCCCAACAATACTTCATCGATCGGGAACTGGCCTTATTCGAGAGGCTGCATGGGGTGTCTCACGTCGCCGAGCACACTATCGTCATGTGCGACGATAAGCCCGCAAAACAAAGGTATTATCTCCAGAACCCCGCGCGGAACATGTCATCGATGCCCAAGTAGACGAACTAATCCGTGACGGGGCCATCGAACCTTCCAGAAGCCCGCACAGCGCTCCCATCGTATTGGTCAAGAAGAAGAACGCACACTCAGTGCCCGACGCCTACCCAGTCCCGAAAATCAATCACATTCTGGAGAAATTACGCCACGCTCGATATATCTCCACGTTGGAATTGAAGCACGGCTATTGGCAAATACCCATGGCAAGGGATAGTCGCCAATATACGGCATTCACGGTTCCTGGGAGAGGATTATACCAATGGAAGGTCATGCCCTTTGGGCTGCATTCTGTCAGTGTCACGTTTCAACGCGTGCTTGATAGTGTAATCGGTGTGGAGATGGAACCGGTCGCCTTCGCCTACCTAGACGATATTATTATCATAAGCGCGACGGAAGAACAGCACTTCACTCATCTGTCGGAAGTTTTCCGCAGATTGCGGGCGGCGAATTTAAGGATAAATCCAAAGAAGTGTTGCTTCTTCAAGCAGAAACTCGTTTACCTCGGCCACGTCATCAGCAGTGACGGAATTCAGACTGATCCCGAGAAGGTGTCTGCGATCAACGGGCTAAGGGCCCTCTCTAACTTAAAGGAACTCCGTCAATGGATCGGGATGGCCTCGTAGTATCGGAGATTTGTCCCTAGCTTCGCGACTATCGTGCAACCGATGACTGCGCTTCTAAAGAAAGGACGAAAGTGGACCTGGGGACCAGAACAGCAAGCCGCCTTGGAAGAAATTAAAAGATGCCTGATGCGAATGACGTCGGCTTGGGCGTAGTTTTATCACAGGGCTCCGAAAGTCAAGAAAAGGTCATCATACGCTAGCCGCCGACTAACCCCCGCGGAACAGAACTACACTACCACGGAGAAAAAGTGTCTCGCCATAATCTGGGCAATCAGGAAGATGCGGTGCTACCTGGAAGGGTACCGATTCGAGGTCGTTACCGACCATCTAGCTCTCAAGTGGCTAGATGGCTATCGAGAACCCTTCCGGCCGAATAGCACGCTGGGCGCTAGAATTTATTTATTTATATTTATTCATTTATTCGCCAATGGATATATCCCTATCTGGCTATCACCTAACTTAACTTAAAACTAAGTATTAATTAAGTATTAATTAAAAAATATTCCCTAAGTAATTGCCTAAGCACATCCTTCTTGGATCCCCAAACCAATCGAATTCTTAGTGGCAAAGAGTTAAAAAGTCTTAAAGTTCTTGAGATTGGCTCGTTACGCGCATAGTTAGTCCTCGCAGCACTTTCAAAAAATGGGATGAAGGTACGGAGACTCCTGGCAGGGATATTGAATTTAATTGAGCTTAAAATTAATGGACTATCTATATTACCAATTATAACATCATTAATAAAGAGCAAGCTCGCTATCGAGCGGCGATCTTCTAGACTGCAGGTATGCAGAAGGCAACATTGGCTAGAGTAAGCTGGCAAAGGTTCCGAAAAGTTTAACGGCTGAAGTGCAAATTTGAGGTACTTTTTCTGCAGCCTCTCAATTCTATTGATATGGACAGCACTTGACGGGTTCCAAATAAAGGAAGCATATTCCACTCTTGAACGCACAAAAGCTGAGAACACTATCAGTCGTGAGTACGGGTCCTTAAAAAGTATGGTGTTTCTTTTGACAAATCCGGACATTGCATATGCCTTCGGCAGAACATGGTTCATATGGTTAATAAACAAAAATTTACTGTCGAAAAGGACCCCAAGATCCATAATCTCCGTAAGAGCAGAGAGTGAATGGTTATTGATAACATATGTAGAAAGGATATTTAAGATACATTTACTATAGCTAACAACATAACATTTATTTAGGTTGAGAGGTAATTAGTTCTGAATACACCATAAACTGATTTTGTTCAAGTCCGATTGTAGCAAATAGCTGTCATTTAAGGAATTCACTCGCATGTATATTTTAAGGTCATCCGCATAAAGAAGATACTTGGCAGATTTAATGCAGAAACAAATATCATTAATAAAAATAATGAAAAGCAAAGGACCCAGAGAACTGCCTTGAGGAAGACCAAAGGTTGCTTCAAAGAGGTAAGAAAAAAACCCGCTGACCTCAACATGGTAGGATCGGTTTGCCAAATAAGAAGAGATCCAATTTAGAAAAGAGCCGTGAATACCAAGCTTAGAAAGTTTTGCTTGCAAGGCAGAGTGAGAAACCTTATCAAAAGCCTTGGCAAAATCAGTATAAACTGTGTCCACTTGGGAATGTAACTCAAAGGCTTGTATGCAATGTTTAGCGAAAATAGCTAAATTCGAGGTAGTAGAACGACCAGGCATGAACCCGTGCTGATTAGGGTCAATATAAGTACGTATCAGGAAGGATAATTTTTTAACTACAATTCTCTCGAATAGCTTGGCAATATTGCTTATTTTAGCAATCGGCCTGTAATTAGAAACCTCAGACTTGCTTCCGCCTTTATGAACCGGTAAAATTTTGGCAATTTTCCATCTAGAAATAAAGAAGATCATCTTAAGGGGTAGAAGAAGACTGTGATAAAATTTTTTAAGAAAAACGAAGAAACACCATCAATGTCAGGCTTAATGGAGTCGTCAAATTGTGAAATAGCTTCAGAAATGTCATCATCATTAATTTCAAGGGAACCAATATTACACATTTCCGGAATGTTATTTAGAATTTGCTGGTCATTCCAGTCACAAGCAGGCTCAAAATTGGCCGAAAAAAAGGAAGCAAATAAGTTTGCAATAGTTGTCCCAGAATTAGTTGTAGTATTGTTATATGACACAGTTGACGGTATGGAAGAGTAAGATTTCTTTGAATTAATAAAACGCCAGAACACATTTGGATTTGACTTTAAGCTATTTTCAATGTCGGAAATGTATTGATTATAAAGAATAAAAAATATAAAATTCAATATTAAAGCATAAGGGCTTATGATGAACATCACAACTAGAAATACTAAATTCAGCAAGGTTTACCGAGGAATGAACAATAGAATTGATGAATATTAAATCTAGTAGCCTATTGCAACAATTCCAATTCGACGTACGCTATCGACGAGGGAAATTGAACGTCGTGGCCGACACACTTTCTCGACAGCCTTGTGAGGTACTGCAAGGCGCTGTCGAACTCGAGGACCACTGCGACTGGATCAAAAGGAGGAAAGACCAAATACATGTTGACCCTGAGATGTTCGCCGACTACATGATTGAAAACGACCAGCTCTACAGGAACATGGGCTACTGAGCTGACGATGAGGACTACTTCCCGTGGAAGCTCCCGTAGAGGCCGCGTCTTACATGAGTGCCACGATTCCCCGACCGCAGGACACTTGGGATTCCGAAAACGACCATGAAACGATCATGATTGAAAACGACCAGCTCTACAGGAACATGGGCTACTGAGCTGACGATGAGGACTACTTCCCGTGGAAGCTCCCGTAGAGGCCGCGTCTTACATGAGTGTCACGTTTCCCCACCGCAGGACACTTGGGAGTCCGAAAAACGATCACCCGTCTGACGCAGAGGTATTACTGGCCCGGTATGTATCGCGACGCTAAACGCCGTGTTCGCCATTGTGAGTCTTGTCAAAACACAGACCAAAGCGGCAGGTAAGATGCCAACCCGTGTCGTCAGTGAACCTTTCGACATTCTCTGTGCGGACTTTGTAGGCCCACTACCCCGGTCGAAACAAGGAAATTCTATGCTTCTGGTGTTTCACGACGTATTCTCGAAATGGGTAGAATTGATCCCACTCCGGAAAGCCAACGCAGCTCAAGTGCAGAAAGCGTTTCGGGAACGCTGTAACGACATGATTTCTTATGTATTCTCGCTCGCTACGTTAACGGGCGGCTAGCTCAGAGAGGTAATGGGTTCGATCCACCAAATTTATATTGGGTGATTGCCTTTGACCAATGAATAACGCAAGAGTTCTGTTGGGATCGTAACGGTTTTTTTTATTCGGCTCCTTCTACAAGCCTCGCGGCTCTCCAGCTGCTGCTGCTCCTCGTTGTCGTCCTCTGCGGCGTCGCTCCTCGTCGTCGACTGCTTGCTGGTATCTGACTCGTGACGGCTCTTTCGAGACTCTGGATATCATGCGAACCTCACTGTCGGGACCGGCAAGGTGTTTCGCCTAGCAGGTAGAACGAGGTTCTGCCTTTTCGCCTAGCCACCTTTATCGCAGACTCCACGCAAGGATTTCCAGAGCTCGATTTAATCACGACCTAGCACCCGTTGGATCTCAGCGTTGAAGCTTCAGCCTTGTAGGCTCTCAGTCGTTCGGCGTCTCGACTTTGCGATCTTGGTCCTGGTACTCGGCACTTGATTAACTTGCTACTGGTCTCGCGTACACGCACTCGCTCTGATTCTCGCACTATTACTTCCTCGTGTGCTGGGCTTGCTCCGCCTTTTATAGCCTGTGATGGTCCCGTTATTTCCCTTTTCCAGCTCGCGTGATCGGGTCTAAGGTCCACTGCCGCACCGTTAGTTCACGGTGCGTCCTCTTTGTGCGGGTCCGAAGTCCACCTTGTTGCCCTTGCCATGTGAGGGTCCAATGTCCAACGTGGTACCGTTAATTCACGGTGTCTCCGCTTTGCCCGGGTCCAAGGTCCGTTGGTTACCGTTTGACCTTGTTGCCCTTGACTCCTCCGGCATTCTCGCCTCCTTCGCTGTTGCTAGGCCGCTCTCCTGCATCGGAATTTGTGGCGAGTTTTAAGACTCCTCGCAACGCATATTTACCTGAGTGGGCATCCCCCGGATGTTCGTATGCGACAATGGAACCCAATTCACAAGCCGGGTCCTAAAGGACTATTTCACCAAGCTCGGCGTAGAAATCCAGTACACGGCTCCATATTGTCCACAGGAGAATCCTACAGAAAGGACCAACCGCACTGTGAAGACGCTGATATCCCAGCTGTCGGAAGGCGACCAGAGTTCGTGGGATAATATGTTGCCAGAAATATCCCTCGCGATTAATAGCAGTATATCGGATTCGACGGGGTATAGCCCCGCATTCCTTACTCAAGGACGGGAACCACGGTTGCCTGCGATGTTGTATGATGAACTCACCCCCGGATCGGCGGTTGTGCATACAGGTCTTGAAGACAAGGCGTCTCACCTCCAAGGAATCTTCGACATCGTACGAGCGAATCTTCAACGAGCGTCTCAAGACCAGGCGAGACTTTACAACCTACGAAGGCGAGAATGGAGACCCACGCTCGGCTGTCAAGTCTGGCTGCGACAGCATTCCTTATCGAAAGCAGCCGAGGGATTCGCCGCCAAACTTGCTTCCAAGTATGACGGCCCTTACACCGTTACGAACTTCACATATCCGAACTTGGTACGCCTGCAACGCCCCAGAGATCGACGGCGGCGGATCGCCAATATATCCCAGCTCAAACCATACTACGCAGAAGCCAGAAGTCCAGACAGGATCGACGACAGCGTCGCTGGACTGAGTAATCCGACACAGTAAGCAGCATGCAGTCGCAGAATAATTTAATAATCATTGTATAACCACCGTATAACCATTGTATAACCATTGTATAAGCCTCGTATAACCATTGTAATAGATTAAGACCGAGTTGTAGTATGCTCACAACCAACTTCAGCATGCAGTCGCAGAATAATTTAATAACCATTGTATAACCACCGTGTAACCATTGTATAACCATTGTATAAGCCTCGTATAACCATTGTAATAGATTAAGACCGAGTTGTAGTATGCTCACAACCAATTTCTTTTGCTACAATATCCAGATTTTAGTAAAGAATTTTGTATAATTACTGATGCAAGTAAGCAAGCATGTGGAGCGGTTTTAACTCAAAACCATAACGGACTCCAACTCCCCATTGCATATGCATCAAGAGCTTTTACCAAGGGAGAAAGTAAAAAGTGTACTACCGAGCAGGAACTAGCTCCAATACATTGGGCAATATTACATTTTCGACCATACATTTATGGCAAACATTTCATTATCAAAACCGATCACAGACCGTTAACATACTTGTTCTCAATGACTAACCCAAGTTCCAAACTGACACGTATGAGGCTAGAATTAGAAGAATACAACTTCACAGTTGAATATTTAAAGGGAAAAGACAATTACGTAGCTGATGCGTTATCAAGAATAACCATCAACGAACTACAAAATATAACCAGAAATATACATAAAGTCACTACAAGATATCAAAGTAGACAGAAATCCTGCGCAGGAGAAAAAGAAATAGACTTGCCTACGCAGCACTACTCAACCCGGTGACCCTAATAAATTCTGAAAAAGAAAAAGAAGCAATTATGTCTACATACCATGATGAACCAATTCAAGGAGGTCATACTGGCATTTCTAAAACCTTGGCCAATGTCAAAAGACATTACTTTTGAGAAGGAATGACTCTATATATTACAGAGTACGTACGAAAATGTCTAAAATGTCAAAAAGCTAAAATAATCACGCATACGAAGACCCCATTAACCATTACGGAAACACCACAAACAGCTTTTGACAGGGTAATCGTGGACACGATCGGTCCACTACCTAAGTCTGAACAAGGGAATGAATACGCAGTTACTTTAATCTGCGATTTAACAAAATACCTTGTAGCAATACCAATTCAAAATAAAAGTGCAAAAATAATAGCAAAAGCTATATTCGAAGATTTTATTCTGAAGTACGGTCCAATGAAGACGTTCATTACGGACATGGGAACAGAATATAAAAATTCAATAATTGAAGATTTATGTAAAAATTTAAATATCAAAAACATAAATTCTACTGCACACCATCATCAGACTGTCGGAACAGTGGAGCGAAGCCACAGAGCACTTAACGAGTTCATACGCTCATACATCTCAGTTGATAAAACAGATTGGGATGTATGGCTACAATACTTCGTATACTGCTTTAACACAACACCTTCTATGGCACATAATTATTGTCCTTACGAACTAGTTTTTGGGAAAACTTCAAACTTACCAAAACATTTCAATAGCATAGATAGAATAGAACCATTATATAATATAGAAGATTATGCTAAGGAATCGAAATTTAGATTAGAACAGGCATATAAAAGAGCCAGAATAATGCTAGAAACTAATAATGGCAATAAGCCAAATCTAAAAATTAAAAAAATATAATAATAATAATAAAAATAAATAAAAAAATATAATAATAATAATAATAACAAAAAAACAAAAAATTTTACTAATTTGCTAATTTTTGTAAACATACACATATATATATACTTAACACTATAATTAACAAAATAACTCCATAGATTACGTTATTTTTCAAAAGGAGGGAGATGTAGTATGCTCATATATAGGGTACACACTGTACCGCTTATATCACTGTAACATTGTAGCATTTGTTTTTGTCCGAATATTCCCAGCACTTCAAGTGCAAAGCAATTCGACCCACACAACAATGTTATGCACATCCTAAATGCTGAGTCGGCATGTCTGCATGCGCGGCCGACCATTCGGTTACCATGTGAGCATAACACTCTCTCCCTTATGCGCGGCCGCTGCTTGCGCCGCCTAAATACACCTACGTATACATTAACATATATATTCAGATACTTAAGCGTTGGCCGCGGCGCTGCTCGTCCAGCTATAGGAATTGTGAGCCAAGCCAACATTATTCTTAAGTGAGCATTCTAAAAATGAGTCCCGATCTAAACGGACGGAATAACATTACAGTGCACTCTTTTCTTGTGTTTATAAAATAAAGTCTAATATATATATACAACCAACTTTACAGAGTCCTTTGTTAGCTACATCGTCAGGTAGGGAACTCGAAGAGGTAGGGCGATACCAATAAGCTTAGTTTACCGGCGACGGGAGCTTCTATATCTTGCCACGGGAAGAAAAGGGGGGTGTAACGTACACACCTAGACGGTGCACGATACAATTATTGGTAGTATGTAAGGTTATAGGTGTAAGCGACATATTATGGATAAAAAATATTAAGTTGAAACCGTAGTTAAGTTCCAAGCCCGTGTGGCAACGCTAGCCGATATTTAGTAAGTTAATGGAAAATACTAAAAAGTTAGGAATATACCAGAAATCCCGAACGCACGAAAAAGGGAGCGTGGGGAAGGTGGTAGTACAACGATCGGGTTGGCGGTCTCTTGTGTCGGAATGGTAAGACGGGACGGACGTGTCTTCCGCAGTAATTTTTCGTGTAATCCGAAGTAACGCCTCGACCGCTCGACGGCACGCGGAAAGTGAATAAGTGGGCTGATCAGTGTTTTGTGGTTAGTGTACCTAATATTTCTATATTCCTAATAGTGAAGACAGTGTAGCGGACTCGTAGAGGGGTATTAGATAAATAAAACAATCTCGTAATGCATGTGACTTGCGCACGGACATCATTCCCGGCTGGTCAATCATACCGCCATCCTTTTCCCTTCAATCCCTCCACATCCCTCAAATTCTACCCGGCTTGGCCTCGCCCGAAGGTCCAGCCCGGTGGATTTATGGCCTCCGATACGTGGAAAACGACTTGCGCGCCAGGATTACCGAAGCGATCAGTGACGACACCCACCAGTCCCACTCTCGCGAAATAGTGTCCCGACTTGGCCTCGCCCGAAGGTCCAGCTCGGTGGATTCGCGGAAAACGACTTACGCGCCCCAATCGCGGAAGTGACCAGTGAGATCACACGGCGTTCCCACCCTCGTGAAATCGTTCGCCTGGCTTGGCCTCGCCCCAAGGTCCAGCCCGTTGGATTTTTAACTCCGGAGCAAGATACGACGCAATCAACTCCGACATCACTCTCTCTCCCGGCGTCCATTATAAGCTTCGGCGTGACCCCTAAAACGACTCATTGACTCGTTGAATGAAACTCTCTAGTCCGGTGTTTTGGTGATATACAAATTTCTTGTAAAGGACTCCTGGATCTGAATGAGATCTGTACCCCGGCCAGAGAGCATCCTTACAAGTGACGCCCAAGAAGGGACACCGAGACTAGCTAAAGAATCATCCAGGTGGCTTAAAGACCCACTGAAGAAAAAGAAAGGGAAGAGTCACCCGAACCGCTCACATCCGATCTCCGGAAGGACCAAGAAGACTTGAGAAGGAAGTTAACATAAAAATTAAATCAAAGACGACAACAATCAATGAGTAACCCCAAGGAATCCGACGGTGAGTACGAAGAAGCCGATTTTATTAAGAATCCAAGTATAGGAGTCCGCTGGATATACGCTCGCCGAAAAGATGAACTCAGCTCTCTCGCCCTGGAGTCTGGTTTGAAAGCCGTCGGTACCGTCGAGGAGACCAGGAAGGCATTCGCCAGTCTCGTCAACACAGTTGCAGGAGCAATATAGGGCCCCAAGTCCGAATCCTCCAGGAAAGAACGGTGAGACGGGACAACTCACGGAATCGCTCACCATTCCCATGTCTTCCGGGGCTACAACGATCGGGACTCCAGCCCAACATCGAGGGATACACTCAGGATCGACACACGGCACCTGGATGCCGCCAGTAGACGCCCGCTTACCCGCTGATCTACAAGGACGAGACATACGGAGCAACACGGCTCCCACTCAACATCTGCTCCCCGAGAAGATGCACAAGTGGAATTTACGGTTTGATGGGAGTTCGGATCCGTTGACTTTCATCGCCGCGCTCGGGGAAAAGATGACGACGTACAGAATAAACCCAGAAGACGTACCCCACGCTATGTCTGAGATCTTGGAGGGCCCAGCGGCACGGTGGTTTCGCACGAGCCACCTCATGGGGAACTTTCAGTATGGAATTCCTCGACTTCTTCCTACCACCTCGATATTTCGAGCGGTTGGAAGATGAGATACGGACCCACTTGCAGCGGAGAGGAGAGCCTTTCAAAACTTTCTTGATCGAGCTCAGAACCAAGATGCAGCGAGCCGGCTATCGAGAAGAGGAAAAGTTGTACCGAGCATACGAAAATATGGCGCCAGAATACCTGATATATATTAAATGCAGTGAATTCGTGACTTTGACACAGTTAACCCATATGGCCACAGAATATGAGAGTGTCAAACAACTCGAGACGACTCGACGCGAGCCAAGAGCAACCATGGACAGGAACCAAGAAGAACCTCAACTTCGCCGATCGCCGAACATATTCCGGAATCCGGTGAATACAACGCAGACAGGACACGTGACCCACCAGATGATCGGCCAAGGAACCTCTCGAGTGGACATACGGCGGGCTTGTAATCGACCCCAGTAAATCCCCAGCAGCAATAGAAGTTGGAGGACAACGGGTGGACGTCACCATTGATACAGGGGCATCGAGGAGTTTCGCCAGCGAAAATTTTACCCGCCTGGCCGCACGTGCAGGCGAGTTACAGGATGTTACGAGTTACAGCGTTGGACGACCGGTCATGTCTGGATGTGACGAAGCTCTGGCGAACCTCGGTTACGTTGGCCGGCACAACGGTACTCTTACATATGTTGGTAATGCCCACCATGTTAGATCGTATAATACTTGGGATGGACTTCCTCAAAGTAGCGGGAACTCAGGTGCGATATAGGCGAGCCACCCTCGACTTGCAATCTGAATCCCAAGCGGTAGGAGACCCTCTCTTACAGCCAGTACTTATAAAGACGCGAGGCAGCCAGGGGGAAACGGTACACCCTGTTGAGGTTGGAGTTCACTTGGGAACTGCCAGGCCAAAAGAAGCAGAGGCACTCAGCCCTATTCCAACGCGAGCTACGACCCCGAACATCGACGCCGGCGCGCCCATTAGGATGGGCACGGTAGTGCACGTCGCCGTGCACACTATCGTCTTGTGCGACGATAAGCCCTTCGCCTACCTAGACGATATTATTATCATAAGCGCGACGGAAGAACAGCACTTCACTCATCTGTCGGAAGTTTTCCGCAGATTGCGGGCGGCGAATTTAAGGATAAATCCAAGAAGTGTTGCTTCTTCAAGCAGAAACTCGTTTACCTCGGCCACGTCATCAGACTGATCCCAAGAAGGTGTCTGCGATCAACGGGCTAAGGGCCCTCTCTAACTTAAAGGAACTCCGTCAATGGATCGGGATGGCCTCGTAGTATCGGAGATTTGTCTCAGCTTCGCGACTATCGTGCAACCGATGACTGCGCTTCTAAAGAAAGGACGAAAGTGGACCTGGGGACCAGAACAGCAAGCCGCCTTGGAAGAAATTAAAAGATGCCTGACACGAGTGACGTCGGCTTGGGCGTAGTTTTATCACAGGGCTCCGAAAGTCAAGAACAGGTCATCATACGCTAGCCGCCGACTAACCCCCGCGGAACAGAACTACACTACCACGGAGAAAGAGTGTCTCGCCATAATCTGGGCAATCAGGAAGATGCGGTGCTACCTGGAAGGGTACCGATTCGAGGTCGTTACCGTCCATCTAGCTCTCATGTGGCTAAATTCTATTGAGAGCCCTTCCGACCGAATAGCACGTTGGGCGCTAGAATTGCAGCAATATCAATTCGACGTACGCTATCGACGAGGGAAATTGAACGTCGTGGCCGACACACTTTCTCGGCAGCCTTGTGAGGTACTTCAAGGCGCTGTCGAACTCGAGGACCACTGCGACTGAATCAAAAAGAGGAAAGACCAAATACATGATGCCCCGAGAAGTTCGCCGACTACATGATCGAAAACGATCAGCTCTACAGGAACATGGGCTACCGAGCTGACGTTGAGGCCTACTTTCCGTGGAAGTTCTGTGTGCCCACTTCCCGTAGAGGCCGGGTCTTAAATGAGTGCCATGATTCCCCGACCGCAGGACACTTGGGAGTCCGTAAAACGTTCACTCGTTTGACCCAGAGGTATTTCTGACCCGGTATGCATCGCGACGCGAAACGCCATGTTCGCCATTATGAATCTTGTCAAAAGTTTAAGACGGAACAGACCAAAGCGGCAGGTAAGATGCTAACCCGTGTCGTCAGTGAACCTTTCGACATTCTCTGTGCGGACTTTGTAGGCCCACTACCCCGGTCGAAACAAGGTAATTCTATGCTTCTGGTGTTTCACGGCGTATTCTCGAAATGGGTAGAATTGATCCCACTCCGGAAAGCCACCGCAGCTCAAGTGCAGAAAGCGTTTCGGGAACGCATACTTGCGCGAGTGGACATCCGCCGGAAGCTCGTATGCGACAGCGGAACCCAATTCACAAGTCGGGTCCTAAAGGACTATTTCACCAAGCTCGGCATAGAAATCCAGTACAAGGCTCCATATTGCCCACAGGAGAATCCCACAGAAAGGACCAACCGCACTGTGAAGACGCTGATATCCCAGCTGTCGGAAGGCGACCGGAGTTCGTGGGATAATCTGTTGCCAGAGATATCCCTCGCGATCAATAGCAGTATATCGGATTCGACGGGGTATAGCCCCGCATTCCTAACTCAAGGACGGGAACCACGGTTGCCTGCGATGTTGTATGATGAACTCACCCCCGGATCGGCTGTCGTGCACACAGGTCCTGAAGACAAGGCGTCTCACCTCCAAGGAATCTTCGACATCGAACGAGCGAATCTTCAGCGAGCGTCTCAAGACCAGGCGAGACATTATAACCTACGAAGGCGAGAATGGAGACCCACGCTCGGCTGTCAAGTCTGGCTGCGACAGCATTCCTTATCGAAAGCAGCCGAGGGACTCGATGCCAAACTTTCTGCCAAGTATGACGGCCATTACACCGTTATGAAGTTCACATCTCCGAACTTGGTACGCCTGCAACGCCCCGAAGATCGACGGCGACGGATCGCCAACATATCCCAGCTCAAATCATACTACGCAGAAGCCACTCCAGATAGGATCGACGATAGTATTACCGGACCGAGCAACCCGATATAGAAAGCAGCATGCAGTCGCATAATAGTTTAATAACCATTGAATAACCACCGTATAACAATTGTATAAACCCCGTATAACCATTGTAATATTATTATTATTATTATTAAAGATAGAGAAGTTTACAAAACTAGACTAACTTAGTTGGTAAAGCGCTGGCAGCAAGGCCTTCGGCTTTTAAGGTTAACGATATTAGGTCTATTTAATTACATGTTGTTCGTTGCATTTAGGCTATTTAGTTGGTAAATTTTATTTATGTACATTTTGTGTATTTTTAAATTTTGTGGTATAGGTTTGAAGTTTTTAAGAAAATTAGGATTTTTTCTAAGTTATCAGGGTTTAGTTCGCTAAGGAGATTTAGTGGGTTTGCATTTTTGAAGATAGATAGTTTAGTAGGGAGGAGTGATGAGCATGAGTTTAATAGGTGGGGTATGGTATTGTCGCCTTGGCAGAAGGGGCAGGGTGAGGTTTGGTTTTGATTAAAGTAGTGCTCGTGTGTTAGTTTTGTGTGGCCTAGTCTAAGGCGTGTTATTTTAATTTGATCGAGTCTGCTCGATTTGGGATGGAAGGCTCTGCAATAATTGTCGATGTTTGACTTGTCTTTGTTAATGTTTTTGTACCATTGATTGCAGTGTTCTATGTTTAGTTTGTTTCTTGTTAGGAATTCTAGTTTTAGGTGTCTGTTTATGTCTGTTAAATTAATGTTTGGGGTGTAAATAAGGGGCATGTTGCTTGTCGATTTGGCTGTTTGGTCGGCTAGCTCGTTGCCTGCTATGCCTACATGACCAGGGATCCACAATATTTTAATTTTTGGGGCTAGTTTTGTAAGAATTGATCTGATTTTGTTGGAGTAAAAATTGTTGTTGTTTGGGTTTCTTATGGCGTCAATTGCTGAGAGAGAGTCAGAGCAGATCATGAACTTTCCCCTTGTGTTTTTGATTTGGTCGATTGCTACTAATATGGCTATTATTTCTGCGGAGAGTACTGATGAGTATGGGGGTAGGATACCATATTTAATAATATAAGTATCTGTTGTGATTGCATATGATATAGTGGAGTTCATTTTTGATCCGTCCGTAAATATGAATTTGTGTGTTTTATGGCTGTCTTTGGTGTGTTCGTATAGTTTCCTGTATGTATCTGGTGGTGCGGTTTGTTTCTTGTGCGCTCTAAATGTTGTGTCTATGAGGTTTGGTAGATCCCAAGGTGGCTGGTATTTGTGTAGTTTAACTGGTTCGTACGGTAGGTTTAGTGCTTGACAAAGGTTTATTGTGCGGTCTATGGTTGATGGGTTCTTTTTTGATTTTCTTTGTTTGACAAGTTTGTGTATTGGTGTATCTTTCGAGAAAATAAGGTTTTTTGTAAGTTTGGCTGTTTGAAGGTCTCGTTTTTGCTCTAATGGGAGGATGTTGGCTTCGTATAGTAAGTTATTTATGGGCGTGGTTCGGTAGGCGCCAAGGGCTAGACGAATTGCAGTATAACCATTGTAATATATTAAGACCGAGTCCTTTGTTAGCTACACCGTCAGGTAGGGTACTCGAAGAGGTAGGGCGATACCAATAAGGTTAGTTTACCGGCGAAGGACGCCTCCTTATCTTGCCACGGGAAGAAAGGTGGTGGGGGAGGGGGGTGTAAAGTACACACCTAGACGGTGGACGATACAATTTTTGGTAGTATGTAAGGTTATCATCTTGAATAATAAATATTAAGTTAGTAGTATGTAAGGTTATAGGTGTAAGCGACGTATAATGGATAATAAATATTAAGTTGAAACCGAATATTAAGCCGAAGTTAAGTTCCGAACCCGAATGGCAACGCTAGCCGATATTTAGTGAGTAATAGAAAATACTAGAAATTAAGGAATATACCAGAAATCCCGAACGCGAGAAAAAGGGAGCGTGAGGAAGGGTGTCATACACTGATCGAGCGGACGGTCTCTTGTGTCGGAATGGTAAGATGGGACAGACGTGTCTCCCGCAGTAATTTTCCGTGTAATCCGAGTAACGCCTCGACCGCGCGACGGCACGCGACAAGTGAATAAGGGGCTCTTGTGTCGGAATGGTAAGAGGGGACGGACGTGTCTCCCGCAGTAATTTTTCGTGTAATCCGAGTAACGCCTCGACCGCGCGACGGCACGCGACAAGTGAATAAGGGGGCTCTTGTGTCAGAATGGTAAGACGGGACGGACGTGTTTCCCGCAGTAGTTTTTCGTGTAATCCGAGTAACGCCTCGACCGCGCGACGGCACGCGACAAGTGAATAAGGGGCTCTTGTGTCAGAATGGTAAGAGGGGACGGACGTGTCTCCCGCAGTAATTTTTCGTGTAATCCGAGTAACGCCTTGACCACGCGACGGCACGCGACAAGTAAATAAGAGGGCTCTTGTGTCGGAATGATAAGACGGGACAGACGTGTCTCCCGCAGTAATTTTCCGTGTAATCCGAGTAACGCCTCGACCTCGCGACGGCACGCGACAAGTGAATAAGGGGCTCTTGTGTCGGAATGGTAAGAGGGGACGGACGTGTCTCCCGCAGTAATTTTTCGTGTAATCCGAGTAACGCCTCGACCGCGCGACGGCACGCGACAAGTGAATAAGGGGGCTCTTGGGTCGGAATGGTAAGACGGGACGGACGTGTCTCCCGCAGTAATTTTCCGTGTTATCCGAGTAACGCCTCGACCGCGCGACGGCACGTGACAAGTGAATAAGGGGGCTCTTGTGTCAGAATGGTAAGACGGGACGGACGTGTTTCCCGCAGTAGTTTTTCGTGTAATCCGAGAAACGCCTCGACCGCGCGACGGCCCGCGACAAGTGAATAAGGGGACTCTTGTGTCGGAATGGTAAGACGGGACGGACGTGTCTCCCGCAGTAGTTTTCCGTGTAATCCGAGTAACGCCTCGACCGCGCGACGGCACGCGACAAGTGAAGAAGGGGGCTCTTGTGTCGGAATGGTAAGACGGGACGGACGTGTCTCCCGCAGTAGTTTTCCGTGTAATCCGAGTAACACCTCGACCGCGCGACGGCACGCGACAAGTGAATAAGGAGGCTCTTGGGTCGGAATGGTAAGACGGGGACGTGTCTTCCGCAGTAGTTTTTCGTGTCATCCAAATAACGCCTCGACCGCGCGACGGCACGCGACAAGTGAATAAGTGGGCTGATCAGTGTTTTGAGGTTAGTGCACATAATATTCCTCCCCATTAAGTAAAGACGGTGTAGCGGACTCGTAGGAGGGTATTAGATAAATAAAATAATCTGAAAAAAAAATAAAGAGAAGAAATGAAAGTGAAATCCCTCGTTTGTGATTATTTTTATTCGTAGTCGATCAGTAGATTCCTCCTCGTAGTATTTGAGACCTGTACGTGGACGCCCGGCCCGTCCGGTCTAATATCCTAGCTTCCCTCCTCGTAGTATTTGAGACCTGTATGCGGACACCCGGCCCGTCTGGTCTAGTATATTAGATTCCCCGCTCGTAGCGCATGCGACCGGCACTTGGACACCCGGCCCGTCTGGTCTAGTACCCTAGCTTTCCTCCTCGTAGTATTTGAGACCTGTACGCGGACACCCGGTCCGTCTGGTCTAGTATCTTAGCCTCCCTCATCGCAGTATTTATAGCCTGCACGTGGACACCCGTCCCGTACGGTCTAGTATCTTAGCTTCCCTCCTCATAGCGCGTGCGACCGGTACGCGGACACCCGGCCCGTCTGATCTAGTATCCTAGCTTCCCTCCTCGTAGAATTTGAGACCTGTACAAGGACACCCGGCCCGTCTGGTCTAGTATCTTAGCCTCCCTCATCGTAGTATTTGTGACCTGCACGTGAACACCCTTCCCGTACGGTCTAGTATCTTAGCTTCCCTCCTCATAGCGCATGCGACCGGTACGCGGACACCCGGCCCGTCTGATCTAGTATCCTAGCTTCCCTCCTCGTAGTATTTGAGACCTGTACGCGGACACCCGGCCCGTCTGGTCTAGTATCCTAGCCTCCCTCATCGTAGTATTTGTGACCTGCACGTGGACACCCGTCCCGTACGGTCTAGTATCTTAGATTCCCTCCTCGTAACGCATGCGACCGGCCCGTCTGGGATAGTACCCTAGCTTTCCTCCTCGTAGTGCATGTGACCGGCGCGCGGACATCATTCCCGACTGGTCAATCATACCGCAATCCCACGTCCGACAAATTCTACCCGGCTTGGCCTCGCCCGAAGGTCCAGCCCGGTGGATTTCTGGCCTCCGATACGTGGAAAACGACTTACGCGCCTGGATTACCGAAGCAATCAGTGACGTCACCCACCGGTCCCACTCTCTCGAAATAGTGTCCTGGCTCGGCCTCGCCCGAAGGTCCAGCTCGGTGGATTTTTTGCCTCCGACACGCGGAAAACGCCTTGTGCGCCCCAATCGCGGAAGTGATATCACTCAGTGTTTACCACTCTCGTGAAATCGTTTGCCCGGAATGGCCTCGTCCGAAGGTCCAGCCCGGTGGATTTTTGGTCTCCGACAGGCGGAAAACGACATGTGCGCCCCAATTACGGAAGGGACCAGTGACATCACCCAACGTTTCCACCCTCGTGAAATCGTTTGCCTGGCTTGGCCTCGCTCCAACGTTCTGCCAGTTGGATTTTTAACTCCGGAGTAAGATACGGCGCGATTGAAGGAAACTCTTTAGTCCGGTGTTTTGGTGATTTACAAATTTCTTGTAAAGGACTCCTGGATCTGACTGAGATCTGTACCCCGGCCAGAGAGCATCCTTACAATAAATACAATACACTTTATTTTTCACATTCGAATTTTTTACTTCCGATATGTTTCTTGATACAAAATGGACTGCTCGCTTAATTCTAAAATCATATCCAACGAAACTCGGCCAGAAGCTTTTCTTTGAGCTTCAAGAACTTTTTTTGTTTCGAATATAAGCTTAGGATGAAATCATGGCATCCTATTATGAAATTCAAATATGCTCACCGATGCAATTTGTTTGGGCTTGGATCGCAATATTTTGAACTTAGAACGCAATCGATTGGGCTTCGATTGGAAACTTATGTTTACTTAAGTTTTGTTTGTTTATCTTGGCAGGGAAACCAAGAGCGGACTCCAAAGCCAAAGGCATGGGCAAAGACAAAGGCAAATGCAAAGCCATAGGCAAACATTGCTTAAATTATATTTTGAAAATTGTTTATTAATTCCATAAGCGGCCCGGTTTCATGGGTTGAATAACTGTTATGTGTTTTGCATACACAATCAATTCAATATGTTTTACAACATGGAACGCCCTGAAATAATTTTACAGCGCGTCCTAACTTCTTTTGAATTTGTTGTTTTTGGCTGTTTAATCGCCATACTTTGTCAAGTCATCTAATGCAGCTTCGATCTTTCAATGTCTATTGGGCTATAATGGCTTATATGAGCTTTTCGGAAACTCGACCTGTTAGGATTTCCAGTTTATCATTGATTTAAGATTGATCTTAAGTTATTTGAGAGGCAGGACTCGAAGGGTCCTGTTTCCAAATTCAACTTCTAATTATCTCCGTGTTATCGCCAGCAAGGGAGTCAGCTTCTTTTTACTTTATTTATAATGACCTCCCCTTAATTATAAGTTATTCTTGCGTACTTTTGTACGCAGGTAATGTTAAATTATGTCTGCAGTATAAGGATATTTCCTGCCAGAAAGATTTACAATCCGATCTAAAACTTATTAAAATATAACTCGTAAATTTAATCGTTACAAAAGATTTGTTTTGGGCTTAAAAAATTTCGCGGGCGACAACGACCGTGTATATTTTTTTTCGATCCATCGAATAATAACCCCTAAGAGCCCCAAGGATAAGACAAAAACAAATTCCATTCGACTTAGCCATCCAAAAAAAACAGTGTAATTTTTGTCGCCTTGCCTCGGTCTTATCGGTAACGAATTGGACCGCAAGCAAGAAACGAAAAATTTTAAGTGTTTAGAAAAATGTGACCGGCAATCTTATCTAATGTACCGGCCTTCACATCTCCATAAGCATGTGCATTTACCCCTGGTCTATATGAATGCCAAAAAAACAACGATAAGAGAGCTAGAGAGTAAGGGATGTTAATGCCGGCAGCTGGAGTTTACAGTGATCTCATTGCAATAGATGACAATCGATGGTTTACACTTTAATTTGGCTATAAAGATTTGTCTGCTTCCGACATACTCCCCCTTAAAAGAATCACTTTTAACAGCATCATCTATAGGCATAAGGCACAGCTTGTTCCCTGCTCTGCGAATGTTGCCGGTAGCAGAATTTAGGCCTACCACGGGAGATATGCCATCATTTTCTAGAATAAGGCCGACCACTCGGGCCAGCGGCCAACGCATTAATGGAAGATTCTCATCCTTGACCAGATCATCTGACTAAAGTGATCGAGTTGCGAGGCGCCATCTGGAGCGTTGTTGCAGCAGGGTCAAATACTTACAGCGGCAGAATGAGTGCCGCTCAAGACCAATCGAACTAGTCCCTGCAAATAATTTTTTGCTTCTAAAAAGTTATCGCGTTATCGCTCCAAATTTGATTATTCATGCCTCGCGTAGCAATGAATCGCCTTAGCGCACTGAGAAACGAGCTCGTTGTTAGGTCTTGTACAAGCTCTAAATTCACAGCCTTGGTTGTAAAGCAAACAAAAACTGAATTGTAGCACTTAACTGGAGGCCTGCTGTAGTAAAAGGGACCGCAGAAGATTACTTAACTAACTTTATATGCTCGGGATCCTGCCAGTTGTTCCTTCGGGAGGCTTAGTCCGGAAGCACTTGATGCATTTACGGACCACTCTTGAGACGCCAATGGGCCAAAACTGCAAGCACAAATTTGAAAGCAGGGCACGGTGTCCGGCTTGCAGCTGCCGTTTATGAAAGCTTTGTTGCATAGCAGGAAACGAATTTTTATACTATAAACAAGAGGTAGGCCATTTATTTAGAAAGGCAAAGTCTTGATTGAAGAACCTGATCAGGATTTGCTACCCTAGTTCCTGTATAGATGCCGCCAGGTTGGCGACAAATACGTTAATAGAAGACAAAACCACGGATGAATCCCTCCGACAAAAGAAGCTTCTATCGAAGCATCCAATCTGCTAAGCTGAACTCATTAGTTGAGACAATAATAACGCTCCAGACAATTCCTGCTTTGGTACGGTAATCGTTTTTAACGGGGCTACTCTATATTCGAGGCCAACAAAAGACTTATTCCCCCAGCAGACTTCGAGACAATGTACATGCAACTCCATAGGCGTCACAATGTCGTCACGCTGTCGAACTCGAGGACCACTGCGACTGAATCAAAAAGAGGAAAGACCAAATACATGATGCCCCGAGAAGTTCGCCGACTACATGATCGAAAACGATCAGCTCTACAGGAACATGGGCTACCGAGCTGACGTTGAGGCCTACTTTCCGTGGAAGTTCTGTGTGCCCACTTCCCGTAGAGGCCGGGTCTTAAATGAGTGCCATGATTCCCCGACCGCAGGACACTTGGGAGTCCGTAAAACGTTCACTCGTTTGACCCAGAGGTATTTCTGACCCGGTATGCATCGCGACGCGAAACGCCATGTTCGCCATTATGAATCTTGTCAAAAGTTTAAGACGGAACAGACCAAAGCGGCAGGTAAGATGCTAACCCGTGTCGTCAGTGAACCTTTCGACATTCTCTGTGCGGACTTTGTAGGCCCACTACCCCGGTCGAAACAAGGTAATTCTATGCTTCTGGTGTTTCACGGCGTATTCTCGAAATGGGTAGAATTGATCCCACTCCGGAAAGCCACCGCAGCTCAAGTGCAGAAAGCGTTTCGGGAACGCATACTTGCGCGAGTGGACATCCGCCGGAAGCTCGTATGCGACAGCGGAACCCAATTCACAAGTCGGGTCCTAAAGGACTATTTCACCAAGCTCGGCATAGAAATCCAGTACAAGGCTCCATATTGCCCACAGGAGAATCCCACAGAAAGGACCAACCGCACTGTGAAGACGCTGATATCCCAGCTGTCGGAAGGCGACCGGAGTTCGTGGGATAATCTGTTGCCAGAGATATCCCTCGCGATCAATAGCAGTATATCGGATTCGACGGGGTATAGCCCCGCATTCCTAACTCAAGGACGGGAACCACGGTTGCCTGCGATGTTGTATGATGAACTCACCCCCGGATCGGCTGTCGTGCACACAGGTCCTGAAGACAAGGCGTCTCACCTCCAAGGAATCTTCGACATCGAACGAGCGAATCTTCAGCGAGCGTCTCAAGACCAGGCGAGACATTATAACCTACGAAGGCGAGAATGGAGACCCACGCTCGGCTGTCAAGTCTGGCTGCGACAGCATTCCTTATCGAAAGCAGCCGAGGGATTCGATGCCAAACTTTCTGCCAAGTATGACGGCCATTACACCGTTATGAAGTTCACATCTCCGAACTTGGTACGCCTGCAACGCCCCGAAGATCGACGGCGACGGATCGCCAACATATCCCAGCTCAAATCATACTACGCAGAAGCCACTCCAGATAGGATCGACGATAGTATTACCGGACCGAGCAACCCGATATAGAAAGCAGCATGCAGTCGCATAATAGTTTAATAACCATTGAATAACCACCGTATAACAATTGTATAAACCCCGTATAACCATTGTAATATTATTATTATTATTATTAAAGATAGAGAAGTTTACAAAACTAGACTAACTTAGTTGGTAAAGCGCTGGCAGCAAGGCCTTCGGCTTTTAAGGTTAACGATATTAGGTCTATTTAATTACATGTTGTTCGTTGCATTTAGGCTATTTAGTTGGTAAATTTTATTTATGTACATTTTGTGTATTTTTAAATTTTGTGGTATAGGTTTGAAGTTTTTAAGAAAATTAGGATTTTTTCTAAGTTATCAGGGTTTAGTTCGCTAAGGAGATTTAGTGGGTTTGCATTTTTGAAGATAGATAGTTTAGTAGGGAGGAGTGATGAGCATGAGTTTAATAGGTGGGGTATGGTATTGTCGCCTTGGCAGAAGGGGCAGGGTGAGGTTTGGTTTTGATTAAAGTAGTGCTCGTGTGTTAGTTTTGTGTGGCCTAGTCTAAGGCGTGTTATTTTAATTTGATCGAGTCTGCTCGATTTGGGATGGAAGGCTCTGCAATAATTGTCGATGTTTGACTTGTCTTTGTTAATGTTTTTGTACCATTGATTGCAGTGTTCTATGTTTAGTTTGTTTCTTGTTAGGAATTCTAGTTTTAGGTGTCTGTTTATGTCTGTTAAATTAATGTTTGGGGTGTAAATAAGGGGCATGTTGCTTGTCGATTTGGCTGTTTGGTCGGCTAGCTCGTTGCCTGCTATGCCTACATGACCAGGGATCCACAATATTTTAATTTTTGGGGCTAGTTTTGTAAGAATTGATCTGATTTTGTTGGAGTAAAAATTGTTGTTGTTTGGGTTTCTTATGGCGTCAATTGCTGAGAGAGAGTCAGAGCAGATCATGAACTTTCCCCTTGTGTTTTTGATTTGGTCGATTGCTACTAATATGGCTATTATTTCTGCGGAGAGTACTGATGAGTATGGGGGTAGGATACCATATTTAATAATATAAATATCTGTTGTGATTGCATATGATATAGTGGAGTTCATTTTTGATCCGTCCGTAAATATGAATTTGTGTGTTTTATGGCTGTCTTTGGTGTGTTCGTATAGTTTCCTGTATGTATCTGGTGGTGCGGTTTGTTTCTTGTGCGCTCTAAATGTTGTGTCTATGAGGTTTGGTAGATCCCAAGGTGGCTGGTATTTGTGTAGTTTAACTGGTTCGTACGGTAGGTTTAGTGCTTGACAAAGGTTTATTGTGCGGTCTATGGTTGATGGGTTCTTTTTTGATTTTCTTTGTTTGACAAGTTTGTGTATTGGTGTATCTTTCGAGAAAATAAGGTTTTTTGTAAGTTTGGCTGTTTGAAGGTCTCGTTTTTGCTCTAATGGGAGGATGTTGGCTTCGTATAGTAAGTTATTTATGGGCGTGGTTCGGTAGGCGCCAAGGGCTAGACGAATTGCAGTATAACCATTGTAATATATTAAGACCGAGTCCTTTGTTAGCTACACCGTCAGGTAGGGTACTCGAAGAGGTAGGGCGATACCAATAAGGTTAGTTTACCGGCGAAGGACGCCTCCTTATCTTGCCACGGGAAGAAAGGTGGTGGGGGAGGGGGGTGTAAAGTACACACCTAGACGGTGGACGATACAATTTTTGGTAGTATGTAAGGTTATCATCTTGAATAATAAATATTAAGTTAGTAGTATGTAAGGTTATAGGTGTAAGCGACGTATAATGGATAATAAATATTAAGTTGAAACCGAATATTAAGCCGAAGTTAAGTTCCGAACCCGAATGGCAACGCTAGCCGATATTTAGTGAGTAATAGAAAATACTAGAAATTAAGGAATATACCAGAAATCCCGAACGCGAGAAAAAGGGAGCGTGAGGAAGGGTGTCATACACTGATCGAGCGGACGGTCTCTTGTGTCGGAATGGTAAGATGGGACAGACGTGTCTCCCGCAGTAATTTTCCGTGTAATCCGAGTAACGCCTCGACCGCGCGACGGCACGCGACAAGTGAATAAGGGGCTCTTGTGTCGGAATGGTAAGAGGGGACGGACGTGTCTCCCGCAGTAATTTTTCGTGTAATCCGAGTAACGCCTCGACCGCGCGACGGCACGCGACAAGTGAATAAGGGGGCTCTTGTGTCAGAATGGTAAGACGGGACGGACGTGTTTCCCGCAGTAGTTTTTCGTGTAATCCGAGTAACGCCTCGACCGCGCGACGGCACGCGACAAGTGAATAAGGGGCTCTTGTGTCAGAATGGTAAGAGGGGACGGACGTGTCTCCCGCAGTAATTTTTCGTGTAATCCGAGCAACGCCTTGACCACGCGACGGCACGCGACAAGTAAATAAGAGGGCTCTTGTGTCGGAATGATAAGACGGGACAGACGTGTCTCCCGCAGTAATTTTCCGTGTAATCCGAGTAACGCCTCGACCTCGCGACGGCACGCGACAAGTGAATAAGGGGCTCTTGTGTCGGAATGGTAAGAGGGGACGGACGTGTCTCCCGCAGTAATTTTTCGTGTAATCCGAGTAACGCCTCGACCGCGCGACGGCACGCGACAAGTGAATAAGGGGGCTCTTGGGTCGGAATGGTAAGACGGGACGGACGTGTCTCCCGCAGTAATTTTCCGTGTTATCCGAGTAACGCCTCGACCGCGCGACGGCACGCGACAAGTGAATAAGGGGGCTCTTGTGTCAGAATGGTAAGACGGGACGGACGTGTTTCCCGCAGTAGTTTTTCGTGTAATCCGAGAAACGCCTCGACCGCGCGACGGCCCGCGACAAGTGAATAAGGGGACTCTTGTGTCGGAATGGTAAGACGGGACGGACGTGTCTCCCGCAGTAGTTTTCCGTGTAATCCGAGTAACGCCTCGACCGCGCGACGGCACGCGACAAGTGAAGAAGGGGGCTCTTGTGTCGGAATGGTAAGACGGGACGGACGTGTCTCCCGCAGTAGTTTTCCGTGTAATCCGAGTAACACCTCGACCGCGCGACGGCACGCGACAAGTGAATAAGGAGGCTCTTGGGTCGGAATGGTAAGACGGGGACGTGTCTTCCGCAGTAGTTTTTCGTGTCATCCAAATAACGCCTCGACCGCGCGACGGCACGCGACAAGTGAATAAGTGGGCTGATCAGTGTTTTGAGGTTAGTGCACATAATATTCCTCCCCATTAAGTAAAGACGGTGTAGCGGACTCGTAGGAGGGTATTAGATAAATAAAATAATCTGAAAAAAAAAATAAAAAGAGAAGAAATGAAAGTGAAATCCCTCGTTTGTGATTATTTTTATTCGTAGTCGATCAGTAGATTCCTCCTCGTAGTATTTGAGACCTGTACGTGGACGCCCGGCCCGTCCGGTCTAATATCCTAGCTTCCCTCCTCGTAGTATTTGAGACCTGTATGCGGACACCCGGCCCGTCTGGTCTAGTATATTAGATTCCCCGCTCGTAGCGCATGCGACCGGCACTTGGACACCCGGCCCGTCTGGTCTAGTACCCTAGCTTTCCTCCTCGTAGTATTTGAGACCTGTACGCGGACACCCGGTCCGTCTGGTCTAGTATCTTAGCCTCCCTCATCGCAGTATTTGTAGCCTGCACGTGGACACCCGTCCCGTACGGTCTAGTATCTTAGCTTCCCTCCTCATAGCGCGTGCGACCGGTACGCGGACACCCGGCCCGTCTGATCTAGTATCCTAGCTTCCCTCCTCGTAGAATTTGAGACCTGTACAAGGACACCCGGCCCGTCTGGTCTAGTATCTTAGCCTCCCTCATCGTAGTATTTGTGACCTGCACGTGAACACCCTTCCCGTACGGTCTAGTATCTTAGCTTCCCTCCTCATAGCGCATGCGACCGGTACGCGGACACCCGGCCCGTCTGATCTAGTATCCTAGCTTCCCTCCTCGTAGTATTTGAGACCTGTACGCGGACACCCGGCCCGTCTGGTCTAGTATCCTAGCCTCCCTCATCGTAGTATTTGTGACCTGCACGTGGACACCCGTCCCGTACGGTCTAGTATCTTAGATTCCCTCCTCGTAACGCATGCGACCGGCCCGTCTGGGATAGTACCCTAGCTTTCCTCCTCGTAGTGCATGTGACCGGCGCGCGGACATCATTCCCGACTGGTCAATCATACCGCAATCCCACGTCCGACAAATTCTACCCGGCTTGGCCTCGCCCGAAGGTCCAGCCCGGTGGATTTCTGGCCTCCGATACGTGGAAAACGACTTACGCGCCTGGATTACCGAAGCAATCAGTGACGTCACCCACCGGTCCCACTCTCTCGAAATAGTGTCCTGGCTCGGCCTCGCCCGAAGGTCCAGCTCGGTGGATTTTTTGCCTCCGACACGCGGAAAACGCCTTGTGCGCCCCAATCGCGGAAGTGATATCACTCAGTGTTTACCACTCTCGTGAAATCGTTTGCCCGGAATGGCCTCGTCCGAAGGTCCAGCCCGGTGGATTTTTGGTCTCCGACAGGCGGAAAACGACATGTGCGCCCCAATTACGGAAGGGACCAGTGACATCACCCAACGTTTCCACCCTCGTGAAATCGTTTGCCTGGCTTGGCCTCGCTCCAACGTTCTGCCAGTTGGATTTTTAACTCCGGAGTAAGATACGGCGCGATTGAAGGAAACTCTTTAGTCCGGTGTTTTGGTGATTTACAAATTTCTTGTAAAGGACTCCTGGATCTGACTGAGATCTGTACCCCGGCCAGAGAGCATCCTTACAATAAATACAATACACTTTATTTTTCACATTCGAATTTTTTACTTCCGATATGTTTCTTGATACAAAATGGACTGCTCGCTTAATTCTAAAATCATATCCAACGAAACTCGGCCAGAAGCTTTTCTTTGAGCTTCAAGAACTTTTTTTTTGTTTCGAATATAAGCTTAGGATGAAATCATGGCATCCTATTATGAAATTCAAATATGCTCACCGATGCAATTTGTTTGGGCTTGGATCGCAATATTTTGAACTTAGAACGCAATCGATTGGGCTTCGATTGGAAACTTATGTTTACTTAAGTTTTGTTTGTTTATCTTGGCAGGGAAACCAAGAGCGGACTCCAAAGCCAAAGGCATGGGCAAAGACAAAGGCAAATGCAAAGCCATAGGCAAACATTGCTTAAATTATATTTTGAAAATTGTTTATTAATTCCATAAGCGGCCCGGTTTCATGGGTTGAATAACTGTTATGTGTTTTGCATACACAATCAATTCAATATGTTTTACAACATGGAACGCCCTGAAATAATTTTACAGCGCGTCCTAACTTCTTTTGAATTTGTTGTTTTTGGCTGTTTAATCGCCATACTTTGTCAAGTCATCTAATGCAGCTTCGATCTTTCAATGTCTATTGGGCTATAATGGCTTATATGAGCTTTTCGGAAACTCGACCTGTTAGGATTTCCAGTTTATCATTGATTTAAGATTGATCTTAAGTTATTTGAGAGGCAGGACTCGAAGGGTCCTGTTTCCAAATTCAACTTCTAATTATCTCCGTGTTATCGCCAGCAAGGGAGTCAGCTTCTTTTTACTTTATTTATAATGACCTCCCCTTAATTATAAGTTATTCTTGCGTACTTTTGTACGCAGGTAATGTTAAATTATGTCTGCAGTATAAGGATATTTCCTGCCAGAAAGATTTACAATCCGATCTAAAACTTATTAAAATATAACTCATAAATTTAATCGTTACAAAAGATTTGTTTTGGGCTTAAAAAATTTCGCGGGCGACAACGACCGTGTATATTTTTTTTCGATCCATCGAATAATAACCCCTAAGAGCCCCAAGGATAAGACAAAAACAAATTCCATTCGACTTAGCCATCCAAAAAAAAACAGTGTAATTTTTGTCGCCTTGCCTCGGTCTTATCGGTAACGAATTGGACCGCAAGCAAGAAACGAAAAATTTTAAGTGTTTAGAAAAATGTGACCGGCAATCTTATCTAATGTACCGGCCTTCACATCTCCATAAGCATGTGCATTTACCCCTGGTCTATATGAATGCCAAAAAAACAACGATAAGAGAGCTAGAGAGTAAGGGATGTTAATGCCGGCAGCTGGAGTTTACAGTGATCTCATTGCAATAGATGACAATCGATGGTTTACACTTTAATTTGGCTATAAAGATTTGTCTGCTTCCGACATACTCCCCCTTAAAAGAATCACTTTTAACAGCATCATCTATAGGCATAAGGCACAGCTTGTTCCCTGCTCTGCGAATGTTGCCGGTAGCAGAATTTAGGCCTACCACGGGAGATATGCCATCATTTTCTAGAATAAGGCCGACCACTCGGGCCAGCGGCCAACGCATTAATGGAAGATTCTCATCCTTGACCAGATCATCTGACTAAAGTGATCGAGTTGCGAGGCGCCATCTGGAGCGTTGTTGCAGCAGGGTCAAATACTTACAGCGGCAGAATGAGTGCCGCTCAAGACCAATCGAACTAGTCCCTGCAAATAATTTTTTGCTTCTAAAAAGTTATCGCGTTATCGCTCCAAATTTGATTATTCATGCCTCGCGTAGCAATGAATCGCCTTAGCGCACTGAGAAACGAGCTCGTTGTTAGGTCTTGTACAAGCTCTAAATTCACAGCCTTGGTTGTAAAGCAAACAAAAACTGAATTGTAGCACTTAACTGGAGGCCTGCTGTAGTAAAAGGGACCGCAGAAGATTACTTAACTAACTTTATATGCTCGGGATCCTGCCAGTTGTTCCTTCGGGAGGCTTAGTCCGGAAGCACTTGATGCATTTACGGACCACTCTTGAGACGCCAATGGGCCAAAACTGCAAGCACAAATTTGAAAGCAGGGCACGGTGTCCGGCTTGCAGCTGCCGTTTATGAAAGCTTTGTTGCATAGCAGGAAACGAATTTTTATACTATAAACAAGAGGTAGGCCATTTATTTAGAAAGGCAAAGTCTTGATTGAAGAACCTGATCAGGATTTGCTACCCTAGTTCCTGTATAGATGCCGCCAGGTTGGCGACAAATACGTTAATAGAAGACAAAACCACGGATGAATCCCTCCGACAAAAGAAGCTTCTATCGAAGCATCCAATCTGCTAAGCTGAACTCATTAGTTGAGACAATAATAACGCTCCAGACAATTCCTGCTTTGGTACGGTAATCGTTTTTAACGGGGCTACTCTATATTCGAGGCCAACAAAAGACTTATTCCCCCAGCAGACTTCGAGACAATGTACATGCAACTCCATAGGCGTCACAATACTCTTTGGATATAGTACTAGTCTAGAAAAGGTACACCGCCAAACATGCCCGAATCTGTTTAAAGGAAATCTCTCATCCCAAGTCAGCTTAGCCTTTCAAAGATCTTGCACTTTTGCAATTACCTAGCCGATAAAGCCAAGGGTTTCGTACTTTTGGGCAATAGTTGATAGGATGGAAAGTTTACTGTGCTTTCTACTTTGGGGTAGCGATAAAAATAAAAATAATAAATTTTTAATAGAGGGATCCGATACAAGGCCCAGTGCCTTGGCTTTATTACCTCCGTCATCAAATTTTAGAAACTGGTCCTTGTCAGCCTCAGCTACAGTTTCTAAAACGGCTGCATGACTAGAACACCATTTGTTGTTACGCTTGCGCGTATTACTCGCCTAAGTTAATGGATTTGAAACTAAATGGCAGACTTACCAAGTATTCACCTGTAGTTAGTCAGAAAAACATGTCGGTAAAATGCCTTTTGCAATCAAGCGCCTCCTTTTGTTCGTCATCCTATGAACACCTTCATCAAGACGATCCATTATTTTATGATTTGAAACACAACGAGCAGCCAAAGTTTTTGTATTAAAATGTTTTTGTCCTCCATCAGAAACAAACCAGCCAAGGCAAGTTTTCTGAAGAAGCGGTAGCCCAGGGACCAGCTCAATCAGGGACCAATCATAAAACATGCTAGCTCCAAATAGTAAATCTATTCGCTGAGGCTTTTGGAATATTGGGTGTGAGTGCAGATAGTAATGCCGAATAATCAGATGCCTGAGATTTTAGGCAAATATCGAATGAATGGGATGACCAGACGCTTTGCAATAAGCACATGGTAGATTGTTACTCTGGCAGACAAGAAATGATCTCCTACTAATAATAGAGCTAATTAAATTATATGTTCCCACTTGAAAGTTTGAGGTACAACTGGCATGGCATGCTGAAGGTTCTCCATTTTTTGGCGCCGATTCTCCAAAAATTCATAAAATTCCTTCGCTGGCATACCCACGGAAATGGCCTTCTCCCAACTTATTTTCAAAATGACGAAGGAATCTGCAATCTCCTGAGCTGATCTTATTGTGTGAGTTGATTTTTTCCGAAAACTCCCGAAGTTTATATGCCGCCGAAGAATCAAACCTTTTGAGATACGTGTGGGACTGAAAAACAAGACGTTTATTAGAATAGCGTTTATTAAGCAGATCTAGAGCCACTGAATAGTTGGCTAACGTTATATCTAACGACCTTATGGCATCCAGCGCTGGGCTAAGTAAACACGAACGTAAGTGGTCTTGACGCTGTCAGCTTTTTGACAGTTTTATTTACTTAAATAAATAATCGTAAATTTAATTGATATAATAAAATTGATTTAATTATAATTGCGGGGGGCAACAACGACGATGTATATTTCTTGCGATCCAACGAGCAATAATCCCAGAAAGCCGCAATAGGAATGTCCGCGCCAAGGAGGGGCCACTGTCCAAATTATTCGTTAACAGTCGAGAGCAGTTATGTCCAGATGAACTCTCATCTCGCTCTCGGTCTGTTAACAGTCTCCACCCCCGCTCTCCTAGCATTAGATTTAAGTAGAGTTAAGGAGTTCTAAGTTCGAAGCCACAAAGTGAAGTTGTGCAAGTTAAGTAAAATAAGTCATATGAAATAAAAATCACATTTACCAAAAAAAGAACCCAGCGAGTCGCCATTTCCACCAGCATCCTCCAAGGGCAGAAATCCGCCAACCCCCCCAACTTTTCATTTTTTAGTTCTACGGCCGGATCCATCTGCGATTCCCAGCGGCACCGGTGGATTTTCTTCAATTTCAAAAATAAAAAGATAAGTACGATTTTACTATTTCCAACCGATCGCCATTTTGCGACTCCACGGTTTTCTTTTTTTTTCCATTTCCATTTTTTATGTACATATTCACATACGTACATTCCAAAATATATTCACATACGTACATTCCAGAAACATATTTGCATACGTACATTCCAGAAACATATTTACATACGTACATTCCAGAAACATATTTACATACGTACATTCTAGAAAATTATTCACATACGTACATAATTTAAAATAATAATTTTACATATCCACATTTACATATTCGTGAAACATATACATATACGAAAATAAAATACAATACAGTCCACAACCAACAAACATTTCCAACAAACATTTCCAGCAAACATCCCAACCATCCCAGTTTTTGTGTGTTAACAAATAAACGCAAAGTGATCACACATATTTCAAATTAATTTTCATCTTTGTCAAGTATTTGTTTACATAAACAACATTAAACAAGTGTATGTGAGAAATAACCAGACATATCAAGAGGGCTACGCATGACACGACGGAGCAGCAAATAAATTTAATAACGAAATACTCCAGCTCCACCTGCGTTTTTTTGTAAAGTTATTTCCTTATACATATATACATATATATCCAAAGCTTGAGCAACCAATTCCACTTGGGACAGTGGAAACATTCAACAGGTTTATTGTTACATTCCATTCATTCCGTCAAAGCTTGAGCGACCAAATCCACTTGGGACAGTGGAAATATTCAAAAGGGTTATTGTTACATTCCATGCATTCCGTCAAAGCTTGATCAACCAATTCCACTAGGGACAGTGGACATATTCAACAAGTTTATTGTCCATTCCATTCATTCCGTCACATATAAAACGCCATATACTGGCATATATTAATATTATTGATTATTATTTATAAACATCAGTGCTCCATTCCATACAAAAAATAATAATAAATAACTCAAGCAATAATAAACAACTCAAGTAACCTGAGGGCAAACAAAGCATAATTAAACAATAAATACGACATTATATATATAAATAATACACCTTAAAAATTGTTTTGTTGTGTTCCAACTAACATTGTTTATTAATTTTTTCCTATCGAGTTACCAAGTAGTCATTGGCAAATCCCACAGCAGCGTGACTATTCTGGATATATACAATTTATATTTTTTGATATATTTCCTATATGCTTTGTTCCAAAAAATTGCCATTCATTCCATTCCATAAATTCCAGGTTTTTTATTTAATGCTTATTAAACCAATTAATATTAAAAATAATTTTGGCATCAAGATCATTACGAGTCCATTGATTTTAATATAAAATTGATTTTTATTTTACTGCGAGTAGGGGCAATTTCCTGATCCTTATTCTAGCATGCCCATAGGGGATAAGAAAAATTTGAAGACAACCCCGCGGGTAAGCTTAGAGCGACCACGATCAGCGTCCCCTCGTGTGTCTCAGGGTAAACAAGAACCCAAAGCGTTGATTTTCAACGCAAAAAGCGACAGCTCCTTAAACGCTCCTGTAGTTCCACAAATAAAAGTCACGCGATCCAGCGTAAAGATGGCCCAACGCGACGCAGTTTTAGACAAATTTATTTCGATCTCTGACCGTCTGAGCACATTTGAAGCCAGAATAAACGTTTCAGGAGCTTCAGATCCTTCGGTCCACACGTGCCAAGTTCGACGTGATCAAATCAAGGCATTATGGGACAGGGTAGAGAACGAGTACGAAGTATGTTCAGACGCAATTCTTGCGGGGGGCGGGGAGGCGCATGCAATGTTAGAACTTCTGTAAGCCAAATATGAGCATTGCTATGAAGTTTACGAATCCTGTACCGCGAAACTCAGTGAACAAATTGAGCGAGTGAAAACTCAAACGGCCAACGCCAATTCCAACACCCTGCCCATTCCGTTTTCGTCCGGTTGCCGACTACCGCCATGCGACACTGAGGTTTTCGAAGGAGACTATTTGAAATGGCCAACATTTAGGGATCTTTTTACCGCAGTTTATGTCAACAATCCTAGGTTGACAGCGGTCGAAAAACTTTTCCATCTCAACGCTAAAACAAGCGGCGAGGCTAAGGCAATCGTATCCAAATCCCCTCTTACAAATGAGGGTTTCGATTCAGCTTGGGAAGCACTTCGAGACCGTTTCGAAAATAAGAGACTGCTAGTAAATAGCCAACTCAAACTGCTTTTTAATTTGGGTTCCGTAAATACCGAATCTGGCCAGGCACTGAAAGACCTTCAGAGCACAATCCAAGGGTGTTTGATAGCGCTTGCTCATTCCAACATTTCCACAGAGAACTGGGACTGTCTCCTGGTATTCCTGTGCGCCAGTAAATTGCCGAAACTGACCCTTTCCTTATGGGAGCAGTCCCTTTCATCCAAGTCCGACATTCCGACCTGGGATGAAATGAACACGTTTCTTAGCGAACGCGATTGAGGATATGAAACCCAGCCACAGCAATCACTCTACCGCTAAGAGTCAACCCGTTCCCAGGAAGCTCAACTCTTTCGAAGCCAAGGTAGTTACTAAACCAAAGAATTGCGACCTGTGCTCAAAAGAGAGTCATCCAGAGCGCTTATGCCAGCGTTTTCTCCAGATGTCTGTGGATGCGCGAACAATCTACATAAAAAAAAAACAGCTTTGCCTAAATTGCTTCGCAAGAGGACACCAGCTACGTGACTGTACTAGCACTCACAGCTGTTTCACATGCCGAGCTCGGCATCATACACTGTTGCATAAAGGCAACCCTATTTCCCGTGGGTCAACTTCCGCAAGTAGTTCGTCTGCAAGCCCTCAAAACCCAGCGGTGCAAGGGGCCGCCACCGGTCTAGAAAATCCGCCCAGTGTACAGAACTATTTCGCAACCGGTGCTAGAGCGGTTTTGCTAGGCACGGCCATTATTGATATATGCCACTTGGGAACGAACTACAGGGCTCGTGCTCTAATAGACTCGGGTTCTGAGGCAACGTTTATTTCGGAACGCCTGTTCAATCTGATTAAGCTGCCATTCCGCCTTATCCAAGCCCAAGTTTCGGGCTTAAATCAAACCGTTTCCGCTCAGGCGACCAAGCTCTGCCATTTTTCTATTCGAGCCCCTAATAAGCCAGGCCTTCAGCTAGAAACCACAGCTTACGTCTTGCCCGAACTGGCTGGAATGCTTTCGTCGTACCCAATTCCACGAGATGCGCTGGTTGATTTACCGGCCATCCCCCTGGCAGATCCAACATTTTTAGAGAGTTCCCAGATAGATGTTCTGATCGGAGCCGACATTTTACCGTCCGTGTTGCTGAGCGGCACGCGCACCAACATTTGCGGCTCTCTGCTAGGACAGGAGACTATTTTCGGCTGGGTGCTTACCGGCCCAGTGTCCAATGCATCAGTCCAAAAGCGGGTAGCAGCTTTCTCGACCCAGATAACCGAAACAAGTGACAGGGTCTTAGAAAAACTTCTCACTAAGTTTTGGGAGGTGGAGAATATACCAACAAGGAGGGTAAAGGAATCCGATTCCTATTGCGAGAGCAATTTTCTCTAAACCACCACTAGAGACGCAAGCCGGAAATACGTGGTAACGTTACCGTTTCGCGAACCCGAAAATTTCGGATCCAAATTGGGGCACTCGCGATCCATTGCCCTAGCTCAGCTTCTTAGGAACGAAAACCGTTTAAAAAGAGACTTTCCACTAAAAGAGCAATATGACTCAGTCATTCAAGAGTATTTGGATCTGGGTCATATGAGAGAAGTTCCCCCGTCTTACGATACTCCAAACTATTATCTTCCACACCATGCTGTGATCAAACCCGAGAACACCACCACCAAACTACGCGTGGTATTCAATGCTTCTAGCCCTTCAGCAAATGGGACAAGCTTGAACGATATTCTTCATGCTGGTCCAGTCCTACAATCTGATTTAACCATTCAGATCTTGAAGTGGCGTTATTTCCAGTACGTGTTCAGTGCAGACATTACAAAAATGTACCGTCAAATCTGGGTCGATCCCAAGCACACGCCGTTCCAAAGAATTTTATTCCGAAACAAAGAAGGAGAAGTAAGCGATTTCGAACTAAAAACCGTCACCTTTGGTGTCAACTGTGCTCCGTTTCTGGCACTTCGCGTACTCCAACAATTGGCAGACGACGTAGAAACGGAGTTTCCTAAAGCAACCAATATTATTCGGCATTTTATGTACGTAGACGATGTTCTGGCAGGGGCCAATTGAATACAAGAGGCTCGACTTGCTATCAGCGAGCTTTGCCACGCTTTTAACCTTGCCGGGTTCCCGTTGAGAAAGTGGACAGCGAATCAGAATAGCATACTCGAAGATATCCCTAACGAGCACCTACTCCACGATGACTTTCGCGATCTCAATTCCGAAAGCACTACCAAAACACTTGGGGTTCGGTGGAATGCGACCTCGGACGAGTTCTATTTTGTTCCACCGCTAGTTTCGATTGAATCTACGTATACCAAGAGAGAGGTTCTTTCCCAGATCGCGAAACTTTTTGACCCCGCGGGATGGCTGTCCCCGTTTATTGTCCGCTCAAAAATCTTTATGCAAGAAATTTGGTTGCAACAGTTGGGCTGGGATGAAAATATCCCCACAGAAATGAATCAAAGATGGTAAGAGTTTTTGCGCAGCTATTCCGAGCTCAAGCAAATCCGTATTCCTAGGTGGGTTGGGTTCCAGCCAGAGGTGAAAGTCGAGCATCATGGGTTTTCTGATGCGTCGCAGAAGGCATATGGGGCCGCAATATACTTGCGGGTTGAAGTAGGACATAATATTATGACACATCTGCTTACCGCCAAGACCCGAGTCGCACCTGTTAAAACGGTGTCCCTTCCACGGCTCGAGCTATGTGGGGCCTTGTTGTTGTCAGAAATGATCGCAGCTATCCTTCCGAATATGCCAATTTCCAATTCCGACATTTTCTGCTGGACTGATTCCACCATCGTCCTCGCATGGTTGAACAAACCGGCATGCCAATGGGCCACGTTTGTAGCCAACCGAGTGACCAAGATTACTCAGGTGACGAGCGCTGAGCATTGGGCGCATGTCCGATCTGAGCACAATTCCGCGGACCTAGCCAGCCGAGGAGTTTCGCTGCAGGATCTGGTTCATAGCCAACTCTGGTGGAAAGGACCGGACTGGTTACAACAGCCAAAAGGCCAGTGGCCAACACAGGGGCTTGCGACTCCAGTTACAGACTTAGAGCAGCGTGCTGTGAAGGTCAATTTCGCAAAGGCCCTATCCGACGATTTTCTGGAACGATTCTCCAAATTGGACAAGGCTCTGCGGGTCCTTGCGTACGTGTTACGGTTCACTCAACGCTGCCGCAAGATGCCGAGGGGCCCAGCTGACCGGCCTACAAAGGAGGAGGTCCGAGAAGCTGAAAGATCCCTTATTCTATATGCTCAACGTGAGGAATATACCCAAGAGCTTAAATTCCTAAACGATAAGTGTCCAATTCCAGTGTCCAGCCCGATAGCCAACCTGTTTCCATTCCTAGACCAGCACGGCCTGTTAAGAGCATGTGGTCGCATTACTGCCTCAACAGCACTTCAGTATGACGAGCGCCATCCTATTATACTGCCATATAACTGTAGGCTTTCTCGTCTGCTCGTCCTTTTTTCACACCAGATTTCCCTGCATGGCGGCAACCAACTAGTGGTACGCCTCATTCGATCGAAGTATTGGATTCCTAAACTCAAGAATCTGGTAAAAGCTGTGCTAAACTCCTGTAAGGTGTGTACTATTTACAAGAAGAAATTACAGACGCAATTAATGGGCGATCTTCCGACCGATCGAGTTTCCTTTTCCAGGCCTTTTACATATACTGGCATTGATTATGCAGGCCCATTTGAAATAAAAAACTATACTATTACCAAGGGATATGTTTGCGTGTTTGTATGTTTCTCCACAAAGGCGATCCATTTAGAGCCTACTTCCGACCTCACAACCGAGAAGTTCCTCGCAGCCTTTGCCCGATTCGTAGCGAGGAGGGGTTGTCCTCAGCGGGTTCATTCGGATAATGGCAAAACCTTTGTGGGGGCAGCGACTCTACTTTCGCGTGATTTTATGCAAGCGATCAAGGAGTCTGTGACTGATGCCTATAGCCATCAGGGACTTTTGTGGCGTTTCATTCCACCAGGAGCTCCACATATGGGAGGACTATGGGAGGCTGGAGTGAAAAGCTTTAAAACACTTTTCTACAAGTCGTCGTCAAGTCGGAAGTATACGTTTGAAGAGCTCTCTACCCTTCTTGCCAAAGTTGAAGCGTGCCTTAATTCCAGGCCACTGTCTCCCATGTCCGAAAATCCTTCTGATTTGTTGGCGTTAACGCCAGGCCACTTTCTGATTGGGGGTCCGTTGCTTTCCACAGCTGAACCCGAAATAAAGGGCGATGCTAAGTCGATTATAAATCGCTGGCAACATTTAAAGGCCCTGCATCAGCAGTTCAGTGCGCGATGGAAAGAGGAATATTTAAAGGAACTGCACAAGCGCAATAAGTGGCAGAATCCGTCCAAAGATATACAAGTCGATGATATGGTGGTCGTCAAAGAAGACAATATGCCATCAAACGACTGGCGGCTCGGCAGAGTTGTATCTGTCTTTCCAGGGGCCGATAGTAGAGTTCGCGTAGTAGAAATCCGTACCGCTCGAGGAATTATTAAACGTCCCGTCCATAAGCTAGTACTTCTTCCTATGGAGGCCAAGGCAGCCTTAGTACTTCCAAAATAGAGCCTTCTGTCCTCATGCTCCAATATTCGTTCACGATTGACACTAAATGTACTTATCATTTATTTTTTTTTATATATTAAAGCATTAAAACCATGGCTCCACGACCTCGCAGCGCCCAAACTCTGGACGACAGACGTTCCCGAGGTACTCGATCCTACCGCTGCCGAGTCTGTCGGGGAATCCATCCGCTACGAAAATGCAACAGGTCTTCCAGTTCGCGACGCCAGTCAATTTCTCCAGTGCGACCTTCGGTAACTGCATCACGACCATCAGCTTCCGGCTCACGCTCTCGGGGTCCAACACCCAGCTCGCGGAATCGTTCCCGGCATTCCGACCAGGCCGAAGCGCCAACTGCAGCTCCATCTGTGGCGTCTCTGTTGCAGCATCGGAGTGTGCAAATCATCCCGACGGCCATCGTGGTTCTCGACACAGGAACCAATAAATACGAGACGGGTGCCCTGATCGACCCGTGCTCCCCGGTGAGCACCATTGATAGATCGCTCGCTGCGGCGTTCCGGGTCCCCACGACAAGCGTCGGAGACGAGACGGTCTGTTCGGCGACGATAAGGTCGCACTCCAATCCGTGCACTAGCCGACGATGTTCGCGCTAGGTTTAATGATATCTGTCTTGCTGATGAACAGTTTCATCGCCCGGCGACGATATCCCTGGTGTTGGGCTCTGACGTCTATCGTGATGTCATCCAACCCGGGTTCCTAAATCTGGATGAGGGGCTGCCTGTCGCACAAAGCACTGTGTTCGGCTGGATTGTCTCGGGATCCTGTAGACAATCTTAAGGCGCCAGACGTGTGGAAAACTTGGTTGCTACGTTTGCCGTCGCAAGGGGGGGAGAATGTCCGATGAACTCTCATCTCGCTCTCGGTCTGTTAACAGTCTCCACCCCCGCTCTCCTAGCATTAGATTTAAGTAGAGTTAAGGAGTTCTAAGTTCGAAGCCACAAAGTGAAGTTGTGCAAGTTAAGTGAAATAAGTCATATGAAATAAAAATCATATTTACCAAAAAAAGAACCCAGCGAGTCGCCATTTCCACCAGCATCCTCCAAGGGCAGAAATCCGCCAACCCCCCCAGCTTTTCAAGGAATATATAAATGCCAAAAAAGAACCGACTAGAGAGAGATGTTAATTCCGGCAGCTGGAGCTTACAGTGATCTCATTGCAATAGGTAACAATCGATTGCTTACATTTTATTTTGGCTATGAAGATTTGTCTGCTCCCAATTGTGTAAATTTAATTTTTAAGCGCAAACACAATACATTTTAAACAATTTTATAGCTTTTAATGTTAAATTTCTAAGCCATGTTTTCCAATAACATTTATCATTTTTATTCCGCCTTTATCACCAAACTCATCACAATATTTGTACAAAATATGATCTTCCATCTCTTCAGGTATATAAAACAATAACCTTCATCATTTGTTTTCCTGTAGAAAACAAATAACTATATAACACCATGCTGCAGAGTTGAGTTTTCTGTATATTTAAGCATATGTTTTCTTCTGTCTAAGCACTATGTGCGTCTTGTAAGCAGCTAATCAAACAAATTTAAATGCAGATTTGTTAATAATAGAAAAATCTACTATATAAAAAAGATTTGAGCATGTTCGACGTCTGCATGTTTTTCTAATTTGCATTTAAAAAATCGGCTAAACACACTTTGGGAATAATCCATTGCCGCATTAGCATTTAGCTAAAGTTACTCCAACATGTGTGTGGCACAAACAGCTGATCTGGGTTTGTTTCCTTTTGAACCGTCGCAAATCCAAATGAAATGAATTAAAAATCATGAATATGATAATGTATTGTAATACTGCGACCAGGATTTGCTGCGGGTGCTCTTGTTTTTTTGGTCATTTTTATGCAAAATAGATTTTTTATTCGAAAGAAATCGAAAATTGGGCCATTCTTGCGTATCGAAATCAGCTGTTGTAGTGGTAGCACTAGCAAAATACCATCAAGTATCGGTATTTTTCGGTATTTTTTTAAAAAGTTCGGGGCGAATGATTTGAAGTCGCCTTTAATTTTCGCATTTATTTTATATGCGGCAATTTGCCCTATGTGTAAGTAAATGCGCATTAAGTTAAATGCGCCAATGGAACTATTACATATGGAATTATTACATATGGAATATTACATATGTAAAAATCCCTGCCGTTCCACTATGATGTGCTCTGTGGATTTTGTGTATTAGCACAACGAAAGCTTATAGCCTATACACAATATTTTGGTGGATAAATCCAGGACGCCGATGAAAAAGTAAAATTCGAACTTGTTGCATTTGAAAGCTATCGACAGGGGAATATCGCCCTAAGAGATGGTAGTGTGACCAGTTTTTCAAAGGTTAGTAGGGCCAAGAAAGAGAGGGGAAGTGTGGAGAGTAAGAGGCGCTCTGGTTGACGGTCAGAAAAGAGAACCTTAATCCGCTCTTAGATTCCACCACCTCCCCTGGCCCAGAAGTATCTCCACCCACACCAAACCATGAGGAACTGCACCCACACCGATAGCTGAATGAGAGCCGAGCGGCTACGTGATGCAAATGGAAGAGGTCTCTGCCGTTGGCGAAAAACCGAGAAAGGGATCAGGGAAAAAAATCGGGTGATGCTGGTGCTGGGCAGAGGGTATAAATAGGGCTGAAAGGGATCAGGCCACCACGAGTTCCGAAAAAATTCTTACAGCAGCAAGTGGTTCGGAAAATTGAAGTGAAAATAATATATATAATATTAAAAGTGAGTTATAGCCTGATTCCATTGCCGCATTAGTGGACTTTTTAAATGTGCCTGATTCCATTGGCGCATTAGCATTTAGTTAATGCTACTCCGACATGTGAGTGGCCCGAACAGCTGATCTGGGCTTGTTTACTTTTGAATTTTGGCAAATACAAAAGAAATTAATTAAAATTAATGAACATGAGTGAGTTTACTAAACTCTGTAATGCTCAGCAGGACATCCATATTGCGACCGAGACATTTGCCAATTTGAACGACAAAGAAGAGAAGCTGATTGCGTTGTTATGACGGGTTTGCAATGGAGACCAGCACAGTTTCTAAAAAAGGCAAGGATCCACATATATGTGGAAGTAATTTAATGCCAGAGATCCAACAATAAAGCATTGTGGTACTGCGAGCAGAATTTGCAGCGTGCGCTCTAGGTTTCAGTCATTTTTTTACAAAATAGATTTTATATTCAAAAGACATCAAAAATTGCGCCAACCTTGCTTATAGAAAACAGCTGTTGTAGTGGTGGCACGAACAAAATATCGTTAAACATCGGTATTTTCCAGTATTTTTTCTAAAATCTTTCGGGGCGAATGGTTTTTAATCGCATTTAAAAATCGCATTTATTTTAAATGCGGCATTTAGCCTTATGGGATTCCCTGTGTAAATAAATGCGCATTTGGCTAAATGCGTTTTAATGCGGCAATGGAATTAGGCTATTAGATGATGGGGTAGTGGCCATCATTCTAAAGTGTAGTATCATGATAATATAACGAACATCTTCAGAAAAGGAAACGGGACGAGTTTGGCCGAGGAAATAGAACAGGCAACCGGGACCGGGAAAAGAAGGCACCGTCAACGAAGAAGTAAGTCCGTTCCAAAGAAACAATTTAATATAAAAAGAAAAAAAAGGGAAAGTAAATTTAAAATTTTCCGGTTAAGGTCACCGTTGGCGAAGTAAACAAATAAATAAATAAAATAAATTATACGATATCTGGACCACGTGCAACCGGCTCCGGGCCAGACCACGACAGGAAGAATTATTCCTTTAACCATATACATACCCAAAACCTTTTGATTTAGCCGCACCACACTGGCACGGGATTTGTTTTCGTTGAAATTTTTCTTGTCGACTATAAAACAATATTGCTCTACAAAAGTTAAAATATGAACTCAGCATTGATGAAAGACTTAAAATAGTTTTTAAGTAAATTAAATAAAACATTCCCCCTTAATATTAGTTAAAATTTCGTCCCAATAATTTAAAGGAAAGTCGTTCGTCCACCTTGATCTAAGTTTATATGTTAATTTATTGAATTATTTATGCACCACTAAACTTATATATATATCCCACATACATACATCATATATTGTTTATTAACATATGTCCTAAATAATTTAAATAGTATTTGTAAGTAAAAAGAATTTGATATAATCAGAATTTCGTGAAACTAGGAAAAGAATATACATTTGCATAAAATTACATATGTAAATTTGCGGAGGTCTCGCAGCAGTTGGGATGTAAATTAGCAAGTAAAGTAAATAACCTACACAACTATATGCGAATGTAGAAAGAGGAAAAGTCTCACAATAATAAGTTTAGAAACCCCGAGATAAAAATGATCTCAATATTAAACCCCTGGTTGGAGCTCCAAATAGGTAGGGTAATTTAAATGAATAATCATGAATTGATCAATATTTATATATTCGTATATGGGTCAACAAAGGTGTAATTAAAAATTTAAATCAATTTCAAAGGAAGTGTTGCCGTATGAATTTGACATCGCAGCTGTAGCAAGGGGATGCAAATATATGCGTTAGGTTAACAGGAGATATAAAGCAAAAATTTAAGATGAATGTTTATGGTTAATAATAAAATTGTAACGTGAGGATGTTGTGCTAAGTGTTCGTCTATGGGGAGGGGGAAATGAGACTGACCTTGGAGTAGGCTGATGATAGCCATCGGAAGGGAGATTTGGCGAAGGATGCATGCCGGATCTCAGGCAGGGTGGGGGTGTCGGAGTACATCACCTAAACTCCAAATTGTTCGGTGCAAGTAAAGTTTCCAGTAACGTCCAATGTTTATCATTATTTATCCTATTTTGTTTGCATTTCGTTTTGTTTACATTTGATTTTATTGATGTCGTCGGACTGAGATGGCCGATCAGCTGGGCTATTGTGCGGACTGAGGGTTGGGAAGAACCCCACCACGAGATGGACTGGCTAGCCGGCCTTGCCCCATCGAAGAACCAGGTCCGTAACAATAGATGGCGCCCAATTTAAAGGCAGGAGTGGATTTGCTGATCCTGTCATCCGAAAGGTTGGAAAGGATGCGAATTGCACATCGGTAGGAATTATAAATAACCAGCCTAGAGGTAGGATCTCGGAAGGGACTTGGTGATTCGGGTACCTCGGTGACCGATGGCCTATGAAGGACCTGATGGTCGGTTCAGAGTAGCGCGGTGCCGGGGGATCTGGAAGCAAAGATGACCCAAAGTAAATGTAATTTTTTTTTGTTGAAAGAGATTGGTACGTATCTGACGAACGGAAGAGGGTGCTCGGTAAGGGTGGTTCGGCACTAGCAGGAAATAATTCTTCGGCTAGTTAGCGACTATCCCGATGCCTGGTGTGCTACTCGAGCGCCTGGAAAATAAAGCAGAATAATAACCGGAATCAGAAATAGTCCAAATAGGGAAAACTTCCCTTACTTACCCGTGATGAGGTCAGGATGTGGAATATCGACTGTGAGTGGCCCGTGGGGACCAGAGAGGTCGGCCACGCGTTGCATTCATGGCGGCTCTTCACTCCTAGAACAATCATTTAGTGATGTAAGTAAGGAGAAGTTTAGATAATAGAATGGCGAGCGCCCTTGACACCTAGTCTTCTGGGGAAGATGGGATGGTCAACAGCGCTCACCGAGAAACTTGTGCTGGAAATTGAGGACACTGAAATCCGGGGTGAAGTTGGCTCCGGTGAATGTTGAGTTTTTCCCTCCTTGTGGTAGTTGTGAAATTTTGTTTGAGTTGTCATTGTGTGTTGTGGCGCAGCCGGTTCAAAACTATAAAAAAAAAAATAAAAGATAAATATTAGTAAAACATCTAAGTAAAGATAGATTAGGAAAAGTTGATGAGCAAGTATTTTTTAAGGTCAAAGGGGAAAATGGTAGACAGGACTCCTCCGCCAGGGAATCCTCGGAAGGGGCATCAAGAAGGAGACGATGACAGCTGGAATTTGCCAATAGCATCGAAGGTCCTGCCATCGGAAATCACATCGGCTGTCAATGTGGCCTTAGCCCAGGCTCAGGAGACGCAACGAGGAGGAATGATGGAGTCCATAAGCCGATCTTTGCAAGAGGAGATCCGGCGCGGGTTTATGGAAATGATGATTGCCGTTACCGAGGCAATGGGACCATTGAAGCAGCAAGTAGAGTTGCTACAGATGCAAGAAGTAGCGAAGGACGGAAGTGATAGCAGGCATAGCAGGAGGCAGGACGAGAAGGACAGGAAGAGCACTGGAACTAAGCCAAAATATTCCACAGGCGTACCTCCAGCTTCGCCGCATACACAACGTCCGCAATCCCTAGATGCAAAACAGTATTCCGCGCAGAACGAACCCATCCAGAGATCTCCTAGGTTCGAGGATGGACGAGCCTTGAGTCAGCAAGCGGAAAGGGAGGTCGAGGGTAGATTTACAAGGTGGGGACGAGTTGAAAAGTGGGAGATATACTTCGATGGAGACCCAAACAAAATGATGGTGGAAGATTTTGTTTTCCGGGTCGAGTTTCTTCGAAGGCAAAGTCGGTGTTCCTGGGATGAGGTCCTCGACAGTTTTCATCACCTGGTCAGGGGCAAAGCGGCCGAGTGGTACTGGCAATTTGTTCGGGAGCGACCGCCCGAGGTTTGGGAAGATCTAAAGGACGAAATTGTGGCCAGGTTTCGAGGCGTCGGTGGTGAGTTTGAGCGGCAACAGGTTTCGAGGCGTCGGTGGTGAGTTTGAGCGGCTACGCGCTCTCCATGAACGGCGACAAAGACCTGGGGAATCAGTCGAGGATTATTTCGGAGCCATGCGACGATTATCGACCAGACTTACCCAACCCATGTCGGAGTCCGAAATGATCCGGGTGATTAAGAAAGGACTCGCTGAGGATATCGCTCGGTATGTTTACGCAGTCAGGGTACGAAGCGTGGAGCAGCTTCGCGAGGAATGCTTGGAAGTGGAAGACACTTTTGTCAGACGAGAGCCCAGGCCAGCATACCGCCCGTCGCAGAAGTTTTCGTCCTCTGGAAAGAGAGTCGATGAAATCATACCGGAACCGGAATCACAGGACAAGGAAGAAGAGGTGATTATAGAGGAGGCTCACCTGTTGACCAAGCAGAGGATATGTTGTTGGAACTGCGGACAGTTTGATCACGGGTTCCGCGATTGTGTGGCCAAGGAACGCAGAATCTTTTGCTACCGCTGCGGGAATCCGGAACACTTTACTCCGACATGTCCGAATTGTTCGGGAAACGGCCGACCAAGCGTGACGAAAGCAGGCGAGCAACGCTTGGGCCAGAAGCCTGCGTGGAAGTAGATGATAAGGAAGAAGAAAATTATCAGTATATTATTAATAAACAAAATAGATTAGGGATTAATAAATTAAGATTTCTACCAGCAGAAAAAAGAATAAAAAGATATATTGAAGTACGAAACAGGATTTTTGACGCCAGACAGCTTGAAGGTATGCGGGGAGTCAGCCGCAGGCTTCTAAAGACCCGTTCCCGCTTTAAGAAGAGGCGACAAACGCGCCAGGAGGTGGCTGAAGCAATCCAACGTGGAACGAGAACGGATCCAAGGGTTTTCGCTGAGGTGACCATACAAGGCCGGAAGATTGCGGGACTGCTGGATACAGGAGCCTCCGTAAGTCTACTGGGCAAAGACAGTAGAGAGCTGCTGGCCAAACTCGGGGTAGAGATGGACAGATATGTGTCCGTCGTTAAAACAGCTGCCGGTGAAGACAGATCCATAATCGGAAAAATAAAGCTTCCTGTTGGATATAAGGGGATTGTAAAGGACATTCTCTTCTACATATGCCCGTACCTGGAACAATCGATGTACTTGGGGATCGATTTCTGGAGATCTTTTGAGTTGGCTCCAGCAGTTCTAGGCGATGAAAACAGCGAATCCAGTCAAGCTCAAGTAGCTGAAGTCAAGATGTCCCAGATCAGCCACTATGCGGAAGATAGAAGACAAGAAACGGAGGTAGAAGCTTGGGACCTGGGAATGAATGAAGCTGAGGAGTTGGAGAACGTGAAGAAGGAATTTTTGAAGCTTGGGACCTGGGAATGAATGAAGCTGAGGAGTTGGAGAACGTGAAGAAGGAATTTTTGACTTACGAAGAAGCCGGGCTAGGAACGACTGCAGCAGAACAGCACCAGATCCAGCTGGTGGAGGGCGCAGTACCGTTTAAGGATCGTTGTTACCCGCTATCACCAGCGATGCAGGAAGTGGTCTGGAAAGAAGTAGACAAAATGCTAGAGCTAGGGGTTATAGAGGTTAGTGATAGTCCGTGGAGCAATAGAACAACGGTCGTGCGAAACCCAGATAAAAACAGATTCTGCTTAGACGCGCGGAAACTTAACCAGCTCACCGTAAAGGACGCCTACCCTCTCCCGAGTATCGAAGGCATATTGTCTAGGATCGACCAGACATATTATATATCTAGCGTCGATCTTAAATTTGCGTTCTGGCAAATAAAATTGGAACCGGAAAGCCGGAAGTATACCGCTTTCACAGTAGCCGGACGACCACTTTACCAATTCGTGATGATGCCTTTCGGCCTCTGCAATGCGGCCCAAAGATTATGTCGATTGATGGACCAAGTCATTCCGACACAACTACGATCAAACGTATTTGTCTATCTGGACGATCTTCTGGTGATAGCTCCTGACTTCCAGACGCATCTGCGATATCTTCGTTTGGTAGCACAATGCCTGAAACGGGCAAATTTGACGATAGGGTTAAAGAAGTCTAAATTTTGTTTCAAATCTTTAAAATACCTTGGGTTTATCATTGGGGGTAGAAAGCTGCAAATGGATCCAGAAAGAGTCTTGGCTATACAGAAGATTCCTGATCCGAAGAACGTAAAGGAGTTACGAAGCTTCCTAGGTACAGCAGGGTGGTACAGACGATTCATAAAAAACTTTGCATCCATTGCAGCACCGCTAACTGACGCCCTCAAGAAACATCCAAGGGGCAAGTTTTCCTTGACTCCGGAGGCTGTCGAGGCCATAAAGCACTTAAAGATGGCGCTAACTACAGCCCCAGTATTAGTCCATGCTGATTTTAAACGTCCATTCTTTATCCAATGCGACGCCTCTAACTATGGAGTGGGAGCAGTATTGTTCCAGTTGGACGACGAAAATTCAGAACGTCCCGTAGCTTTCTTCTCTTCCAAACTGAATAAACATCAGATTTTGTATTCCGTCACTGAAAAAGAATGTCTGGGAGCGGTATTAGCAGTTGAAAAGTTTAGGCCTTACGTGGAGCTGATGCCGTTTACTGTGATCACGGACCACGCAAGCCTAAAGTGGCTAATGTCCCTCAAGGATCTAAACGGGCGTTTGGCAAGGTGGTCTTTAAGGCTTCAGAGTTTCAACTTTAAAATTGAGCATCGCAAGGGAACTGAAAACGTGGTTGCTGACACCCTGTCACGCTGCATAGCAGAGCTGAGTTTCGATTTATCTGATGCCATTGGGTTTCAGACGACAGAATTCGAGTCCGCGGAATACCAAGAATTAAGAGAAGAAATTAGTCGAAATATAGCAACATTGCCTGATTTACGCGTAGATGGAGGATTAGTCTTCAAAAGAACGACATTCGAACAACTTGACGACCAAGTAGAAGGCTCAATTTGGAAGCTGTGGATCCCGGCAGGAATAACATCTACACTAATAGCGAACGCGCACGAGGATCACAAAGCTGCACACGGGGGGATGAAAAAGACACTTCATCGTCTGAAACGTCATTTCTACTGGCCGGCTATGACGACACAAGTGCGGGAGTATGTCCGGAATTGCACCAAATGCAAGGAATCAAAACCACCAAATTATCGTTGTCAAGTCGGAATTGGTCAAGAAGTAGTCACGGAACGGCCGTTTCAGAAGATCTATATAGATTTTCTTGGAAAGTATCCCAGGTCCAAAAAGGGACAAGCATATATATTTGTTGTTGTAGATCATTTTTCGAAATTTACCTTTTTAAAAGCGATGAAGGAGGCGAGTGTTGGGAAAGTGGTCGAATTCCTGGTGCACGAGGTGTTTTACAAATTTGGCGTACCTGAGGTAATTCACTCCGACAATGGGAAACAGTTCGTGTCGAAAATATTCCAAGACATGATCACTGCATTCGGCATTCAACACATGCGTACCGCTGTATATTCACCACAGAGCAACGCAGCCGAGAGGGTAAATCGGACCATTCTAGCTGCAATTAGAACGTATTTAGAAAATGATCATCGAGACTGGGACCTATACTTACCGGAAATTGAAGTGTCGATTCGTGATTCCGTGCATGAGGCCACGGGTGTAACACCGTTCTTTGCAGTATTTGGACAACAGATGTTCCTAAATGGAAACTGCTACAAACTGGCAAGAAAACTACAGTCTTTGACAGAACATCAAATAACGACGCTGGATCCAGTAGATAAGCGCCAACTTATCCGCGATCACATTCGGGAGAATCTCCATCAGGCATATGAACGCAGCAGTCAGCGCTATAACAAACGGGCGCGAGTTTTCCATGCCAAGCCTGGCCAAGAAATCTACAGACGCAATTTCACTCAGAGCAATTTTGGAAAGATGTACAATGCCAAGTTTGCTCGAAAATATGTGAAATGCCGAGTCATACGCCCTATAGGGAACAATGCCTACGAATTGGAGGATCTGGGGGGAAGCCTGTTGGGATTTTCCACGCAAAAGACCTAAAAATGTAAATATAAATAGTGGATGTAGCTGTACCCGTACACACGCATACTTACATATATACCTGGGTAGCAAAACAAGAGTCTAGTGGGTGTAGGCCTACGTTGGGCACAAAAGGCGAATCGGGGGGCAAAGCAGGATAGCAAAGTTGTTGTTTTGATTATTAAAATCACTATAAACACAATTTCACGGTAAGTCAATCTTTCAATGTTTACAAATAATTCGCTTCGGCCAGCATTCTCGCGAATTTTTGTGTGGTGTTGCAATTGAAAGCTATCGACAGGGGAATATCGCCCTAAGAGATGGTAGTGTGACCAGTTTTTCAAAGGTTAGCAGGGCCAAGAAAGAGAGGGGAAGTGTGGAGAGTAAGAGGCGCTCTGGTTGACGGTCAGAAAAGAGAACCTTAATCCGCTCTTAGATTCCACCACCTCCCCTGGCCCAGAAGTATCTCCACCCACACCAAACCATGAGGAACTGCACCCACACCGATAGCTGAATGAGAGCCGAGCGGCTACGTGATGCAAATGGAAGAGGTCTCTGCCGTTGGCGAAAAACCGAGAAAGGGATCAGGGAAAAAAATCGGGTGATGCTGGTGCTGGGCAGAGGGTATAAATAGGGCTGAAAGGGATCAGGCCACCACGAGTTCCGAAAAAATTCTTACAGCAGCAAGTGGTTCGGAAAATTGAAGTGAAAATAATATATATAATATTAAAAGTGAGTTAGATGATGGGGTAGTGGCCATCATTCTAAAGTGTAGTATCATGATAATATAACGAACATCTTCAGAAAAGGAAACGGGACGAGTTTGGCCGAGGAAATAGAACAGGCAACCGGGACCGGGAAAAGAAGGCACCGTCAACGAAGAAGTAAGTCCGTTCCAAAGAAACAATTTAATATAAAAAGAAAAAAAAGGGAAAGTAAATTTAAAATTTTCCGGTTAAGGCACCGTTGGCGAAGTAAACAAATAAATAAATAAAATAAATTATACGATATCTGGACCACGTGCAACCGGCTCCGGGCCAGACCACGACAGGAAGAATTATTCCTTTAACCATATACATACCCAAAACCTTTTGATTTAGCCGCACCACACTGGCACGGGATTTGTTTTCGTTGAAATTTTTCTTGTCGACTATAAAACAATATTGCTCTACAAAAGTTAAAATATGAACTCAGCATTGATGAAAGACTTAAAATAGTTTTTAAGTAAATTAAATAAAACATTCCCCCTTAATATTAGTTAAAATTTCGTCCCAATAATTTAAAGGAAAGTCGTTCGTCCACCTTGATCTAAGTTTATATGTTAATTTATTGAATTATTTATGCACCACTAAACTTATATATATATCCCACATACATACATCATATATTGTTTATTAACATATGTCCTAAATAATTTAAATAGTATTTGTAAGTAAAAAGAATTTGATATAATCAGAATTTCGTGAAACTAGGAAAAGAATATACATTTGCATAAAATTACATATGTAAATTTGCGGAGGTCTCGCAGCAGTTGGGATGTAAATTAGCAAGTAAAGTAAATAACCTACACAACTATATGCGAATGTAGAAAGAGGAAAAGTCTCACAATAATAAGTTTAGAAACCCCGAGATAAAAATGATCTCAATATTAAACCCCTGGTTGGAGCTCCAAATAGGTAGGGTAATTTAAATGAATAATCATGAATTGATCAATATTTATATATTCGTATATGGGTCAACAAAGGTGTAATTAAAAATTTAAATCAATTTCAAAGGAAGTGTTGCCGTATGAATTTGACATCGCAGCTGTAGCAAGGGGATGCAAATATATGCGTTAGGTTAACAGGAGATATAAAGCAAAAATTTAAGATGAATGTTTATGGTTAATAATAAAATTGTAACGTGAGGATGTTGTGCTAAGTGTTCGTCTATGGGGAGGGGGAAATGAGACTGACCTTGGAGTAGGCTGATGATAGCCATCGGAAGGGAGATTTGGCGAAGGATGCATGCCGGATCTCAGGCAGGGTGGGGGTGTCGGAGTACATCACCTAAACTCCAAATTGTTCGGTGCAAGTAAAGTTTCCAGTAACGTCCAATGTTTATCATTATTTATCCTATTTTGTTTGCATTTCGTTTTGTTTACATTTGATTTTATTGATGTCGTCGGACTGAGATGGCCGATCAGCTGGGCTACTGTGCGGGCTGAGGGCTGGGAAGAACCCCACCACGAGATGGACTGGCTAGCCGGCCTTGCCCCATCGAAGAACCAGGTCCGTAACAAACTCAAACTGCCACCGTTAACCGTTAAAGTTTTCTTCTTTTTCAAAAAATTTATTGCGTTAAAGTGAAAAATCTAAGTTCTTTGAATTTCACAAATATTTTGGCTGCGGTTAGAGAAAAAATTAATATTAGCCTGATTTTATTGCCGCATTAGTAGACTTTTTTAAATGTGCCTGATTTCATTGGCGCTTTAGCATTTAGCTAATGCTACTCCGAAATGTGAGTGGCACAAACAGCTGATTTGGGTTTGTTTACTTTTTAAATTTTCGCAAATCAAAACGAAATGAATCAAAAATCATGAATATGAAAGAGTTTACGGATATCTTAAATGCCCAACAGGACAACCATAATGCGACCGAGGCATTTGCCACTTGGACGACAAGGAAAGGGAGCTGATGGTGTTGTTTGACGGGCTTACAAAGGAGAGCACTACAGTTTCTAAAAACGAGCAAGGATCCTCGTATATGTGGGAGTGTTTTCCTGCCAGATATCCAGCAGTAATGCATTGTGGTACTGCGAGCAGAATTTGAAACATCTGTTATAGTGGTGGCACGAACAAAATACTGTTAAAAATCAGTATTTTCCGGTATTTTTTCAAAAAATGTTCGGGGGATTTTATTCGCATTTATTTTAAATGCGACATTAAAATAAATGCGACATTTAGCCTTATGAAATTCCCTTTGTAAATAAATGCGCATTAGGCTAAATGCGTTTTAATTCGCTTGGATAAAGTTCACAGCCCAACAAAATTTCTCTTTTTTCTTTATACAAGCACTTGACTATGGTAAATTAGCCTTTTATAAGCATAGTTTCCCACAAAAGCTATGGTCCATCGGATCTGGTATTTGCTAAATTTGTAATTTAAGAAAATCACGTTTTCTTTTCTTTAGTTTGATAATATCATTAAGAATGGTCAACCAATTTTAGTACACTTTTTGCCAAAAAAAGGTCTTATGGTTCTTCTACATGGTCTGTTTTGATTTGCTTCCCTAACCTAATCAGAAGCAAAAACGTAAGCATTTTAATTTTCAAAATCAGTGAAATTAAAAAATCTCAATTTGTGAACAGCGTTTAAACTGTCTATAACTGATTTTAAGACAACGTGCTCAGTAATATGCTGGTGTGGCATACGGCTGCGAGAGTCACATACAACACACTTTACATAAGATCAACCTTTCTGACGAAACGGAACTACCGGGCGTAGTAAGACAACTTAACGGCACCGTCGATACCTTGGGCATAGTTGACATTCATAACATCGATGTTTTCAATGTTTTTGAAAATATCATCGATTTGACATCGATGTTTGCAAAAAAAAAATTTCAACGAGGAGTTCTTCAAAGAAAGTTTTCGAATGGAGAAGAGGACATTTTCTATGTTAGTGGCCAGACTAGGAGTTATGCGGAAAAAGGATACCAACTGGCGAAATGCAATTCCTCTTGAAAAGCGGATTGCCATTGTCTTGTACACCTTGTGGTCGTCATCGGAGTACCAAACAATCTAAAGACTTTTCGGAGTTGCTCCATGCACTGTCCGTAAAATTCTCAATAAATGTTGCCGGGCTCTCATTGCCGAGTTTTCTGGTGAATTTATGTCACCCGACTTCCTAACTCCCGAAAAGAAGTTCGAAGCAATTGGGTTTCCCCAATGTCTAGGTGCATTTGGTAAAAAATCAATTCATCAAATCAGTTCATTGTTGTAAGATATTTCATTTTTAGATGGATGCCATATCAAAAAAAAACCCGGCAGTAGAAGAAGCAGTCGACCACCATCATTTCAAAGGGTGGTAGTAGTACAATTCGCTCTCGTGGATTTCAGGCAAGCTACCTTTATTAAAGTGCTTAACAATCTTCTAAATGCATTATATTTTTTTAATTTACTACAGACACAGATTTACCTATGTAAACATCAGGTCTGCAGGGCGATGCAACGATTCACAAATGTTCCTGAAGTTTAGCCTGGCCAAGAAAATTTGATCTTCACCGTTCCTTCAGAAAAAAACCGAGTGCCTTTTGCGGACTCGGCTTTTAGATTTTCCCAAACGCAAATGAAGCCCTACCCATTTTTCACAACCGCATCCGTGGAACATCGAAATTTTAATTACAAGATTGTAATAGGCTAAGCGACTGGTGGAAAATGCTAGGTTCCGATTTATTCGGAAAGGTGTTGACAGGCACCATAAAAAGAATAATGCGGTCATTCTAGCCTGCTGTGTTCTACATAATACATTGATTGAACACAACTGCATCATCAATGATAACTGGCAATTAACTGCAAATGACTTGAAAAACAACCAGATCGGAATAATATAATATTATATTATAATATCAAATTTCAGCCAACCGGCAGAGAAAATTAGATCAGCTATCGCACAATATTGCCTAAATGGAAACAAATAAATTTCTTTGAGTATAATAATGTTCGTTTTTGTTTCATTTTTACTTCAAATTTCATTTTATTATCTTTTTAATTCCCATATTTCTTAAAATTAATATCTATTCTAAATTAATAAAATTTTTTGAGCTTCTTAATATCTGCAGCAACTCAATTAAAACCGGGCCTGGCTTTCTGCCATTTTCGCTAGGATATCCGTTTGTGCTTTCTGCTCCTCCAACCTTTCTCTAGCAATCTGCACTTACTCGGCCTTGTGGTCCACCTTAGCCCGATTCGCTGAAAGCACAGTGCTACCTGAGCGTTTGCTCTCGCTGCAGTTGGAGACTTCAATATCGTCGGGCTCCATGCCCAATGCTTACACAATGTTCTCCACAGTGTCTGCAAATAATACATGTTATTAATTACTTGTAAACAACACAAATGGAAACATACAAACTCTCGTTATCCACCGTGTTTTGCTCCATGTGGTTTTGCATTTTGTGGATGCGGAAGGATTTCAAAAATGAGTTCAGCGACTTGTAGTGGTGCCACACAGAAGGAGCCCCCCGGTTGGCCCAATTTTATTTTTTTCCTGCCTGCAAGGAATAATATAATGGAATAGATTGCCCACGCTTATAATTATTACCTGTACTTCTTTGTAAGCTTCTCAGTTTTATAGGACACATCATGTCCAGCCTCCATTATGGTCTGGGCCAGCTCCATGTACACATGGACATTTTTTTGGGTTCCACGCAATTGCTCTAAATTTTCCTGCCAAATGTCTGAGCAGCATCTCCATCGCCAATGTCCACCTCAGCTTGCCACTGGCTGTTCTTGTACCATCGACCTGTTGCATACCTCTTCGGCGCCTTCTATTTTTCAATTTAAAAATACCAAAAACGTCCCAATGGCATCATGCTTTTAGATAGAGGACATGTTATTAAAATTGTTTCGCTCAATAATATTGGTGTTGCTTGTTACGAACATCGGCTTAATATTAGTTAAAAAAGTGCTGTTAGAAACAGTAATCCACCATCTAGGACAAGCTGGCACAAACTAACAAAATTGCGCGAACATTTATTTCGTCCAAGCATATCGGATTGTTACAGGCTTATGGACTAGTCGCACAGAGAACCATCCACCATCTCTTTCAAAGATGGTCCGTAAGGTTTTGCCATGCCATGGCTATTATTATGCTATAGTTAAAAACGGTTGGGATTTTTGATAAATGGGAAACTCCGATTTCCACAGAGCATTTCCACCATCAACATAAACATAAACAAAATCAACAAGTCAACCATATTTGTTTGTGTTTAACTATTGTCTACTATTGCGTAAATTAGTCCGTCAAAGTCCGTCAAATTTTAACGGCGGACTAACTGGGAAAATTCTTGAACGGCAAAACCTTATGGAACTTCCGTTCAACATCTCTTCAACGGATAGTGGAAGGTGGATGGATCTCTGTGGAAATACACTATTAGAAACGAAAATCAAGTAGACAGATATGCTCTGATAAACAAACTTTACACCAACAGTGTTTTTGGTATATGTTTTGATGAGCCACAGCTGCTTAGATCATATGCTTATGACACTACTTTGTTGGCCTATTCGTTGCTCATAATTTTTTTAACTAAACGATTTTACATAAGTGCGAGCAAGTCAAACGTTTGACGATTTCAAATTATGAATGAAGAAAATTGACAGGGCCAGATACCCAAGAGTAAAAATAAGTGTTTTAAAAAAGTTCAATTTTGCTCAGTCATTAGAGTTGACGACAAAACGGAAAAGTAGCAACTGAAAATTTTTAAACGCTAATATAAGCGGGAAAAGCACAAAAAAGTAAACGAAACAATAAAGTTTGAATTTAACTTTAAAAAGGCAGTGTAACCGTGAACTGATTTCCAAAAAAACCTCAAACAGTACAATGGTTTCTGTCAATGAATAAGGCGAACAATGTAATGAAATAGCTTGATTTTATTGGCGCATTTTAACGCATTTAGCCTAATGCGCATTTATTTACACAGGGAATACCAAAAGAACAAATGCCGTATTTAAAATAAGTGCGATAATTAAATGCGATTAAATACTATTCGCCCAGAACGTTTTAAGAATAAATACCAGAAAATACCGATGTTTAACGATGTTTTGTTGTGCCATTACTACAACAGCTGTTTTCAATATGCAAGGTTAGCGCAATTTTTGATATCTTTTGAATATAAAATCTATTTTGTTTAAAAACTACTAAAACCAAGAGCGCACGCTGCAAATTCTGCTCGTAGGAACTCAATGCATTACTGCTGGATCTCTGGCATAAAATAACTCCCACATATACGGGGATCCTTTCCTTTTTTGTAAACTGTGCTAGTCTCCATTGCAAACTTGTTAATCAAGAGCATCTTGTTTCTTGCTTGTCGTACAAGTTGGCAAACGCCTCGGTCACTAATATTCATTATTTTTAATTAATTTCTTTCGGATTTTCCAAAATTCAAAAGTAAAGAAATTCAGATCAGCTGTTCGTGCCACTCACATGTCGGAGTAGCTGTAGCTAAATGCTAAATCAGGCACATTTAAAAAGTCCACTAATGCGGCAATGGAATCAGGTTATTATACCCGTATCAGGTGTGGCTGTGTTCTGTGGGACTCGCGTTTCACATTTGTAAAAAATCCCAACCGTTTCCAACCGATGTACTGTGTGGGAATATGGTGTTAGAAAAATATTTAAGAGGTATATTTTAGTACTTATTCTAAACCCGTGTTGAATGCCTCTCTCTTTTCTTTCTTTTCGCTAGCAGTTTCCGGCAAGGTGCGTGCAATCATTTTGTGCTCCACGTTATTTAATAATAATTTGTTTCCATTTTTAGCGGTGATAAATATTTTTATCGAGGATAAAAATGGTGGGTTCCTGTAAAGGAGAGGAACACTTTTGTTAAACTTGAAAACATTGTTTAAATAACCTGCAACAGTATTCCACGTGTAGGGATAAAAAAAATTTCTACTGTAAAAAATGTTGACCTATCAGTCGAATTCATTTTCTAACTGAATTTTATATCTGTTTGTATGCGTTGCTTGTGCAGGGTTTCGTTAAGGTAGTCAAGAACAAGCAGTACTTCAAGAGGTATCAGGTCAAGTTCCGCAGGCGTCGGGAGGGCAAGACTGATTACTACGCTAGGAAGCGTTTAACGTTCCAGGACAAGAACAAGTACAACACTCCCAAGTATCGTTTGATTGTGCGTCTGTCCAATAAGGACATTACTGTGCAGATCGCCTACGCTCGCATCGAGGGAGATCGCGTAGTCTGCGCTGCATATTCCCATGAGCTGCCCAAGTATGGGGTTCAGGTGGGTAAAAGCAATGTACATATTTGACAAACTAAACACTACGGACATCCTAATTTTGTTTCAGGTCGGTTTGACCAATTACGCTGCTGCATATTGCACCGGCCTGCTGGTCGCCCGTCGTGTACTTAACAAGTTGGGCCTTGACTCGCTTTATGCAGGATGTACAGAGGTGACTGGCGAGGAGTTCAACGTAGAGCCCGTCGACGACGGCCCGGGCGCTTTCCGTTGCTTCTTGGATGTTGGACTGGCTCGCACAACAACAGGAGCTCGAGTGTTCGGTGCCATGAAGGGAGCTGTTGATGGTGGTTTAAACATTCCCCACTCAGTAAAGCGTTTTCCCGGCTATTCGGCAGAGACCAAAAGCTTCAATGCCGATGTGCATCGCGCTCATATTTTTGGCCAACATGTTGCCGACTACATGCGCATTCTCGAAGAGGAGGACGAGGAAAGCTTCAAGCGCCAATTTAGCCGTTACATCAAGTTGGGCATACGTGCTGATGATGTGAGTACAAGCATAATTTCTCCCGACGTCCACTTTTTAAATTACAGCTGCGTTTTGCTTCCAACAACGCAGCCTGTGCCACTAGTGGACCACATAAAAGCAGTAAACTGTGTTCGAAGTTCTGACGCTTAACAAACTGAACTTCCTGTTATGGTTGCACATTCCGTCCGTATAGTCAGTTCAATAAATGTTAATAAATCACTTCTTACTTTTTCAGCTTGAGGATATCTATAAAAAAGCCCACCAGGCAATTCGTAACGACCCTACCCATAAGGTGACCGCTAAGAAGGTTTCTGGCGTTACGAAGAAGAGGTGGAACGCTAAGAAACTCACAAACGAGCAACGCAAAACCAAGATTGCCGCCCACAAGGCAGCTTATGTGGTCAAACTCCAGTCGGAGACAGAGGCCTAGAAACGCTTGTCACTCGTTGCAATTCAGATTGATATGAAAATAAATAAACATTTGAAATTGCCAATACTACGCATGCATTTAAGTCATTTGAGTCAGTCATTTCTAGTCTTAACAATATTTAAGGTAGAAAACAACGATGGCGGTGGTAGGAGTTGTTTGATTTGGGTGCCCAAAATATTATGGTCGGCACGTAATCGGGATTTTTTGGTCAATATTGATTAAGAAACTACATATGTCTCTCACTTTTGCAACAGATTTTGATTGTCAATACTATGAACAATTTTTTCGAAAAATAACTCAAAGTACATTTTTTAAATCCGAAAACTTTTCAGAAAAGTAGTTTTCAATCGAAACAATATGTTGAATATTTTGGATGTTCCTTAAATGTCTGAATCTTTAAACTGTTGAATATTCAACAACAGCTACTAGTCAATTGTTCTAGCATTGCTCGACTTAGCTTTTACGTGAATTGTAGGAACTATTTGGTATAAGCAAACAAAGATGTTTAGAATGTTACATTAAGCAACGAACTGTCTAAATTTCTTTGTTTGCATATATTTGTATACTTGAATACTTTTATGTTGGGACCTGTGTTGCCTTTTAAAAATTAGTAGAAATGGCGACCATTCGGCTTTTCAGATACTCAACCAACTTAAGACAGTTGAATAGTCCCCAATTCGGTCTTTGAAATATGCTGTCAAAGTTGAAATATCAGATTTTACACAAGGTTGTTTCCATTCACACATTGTAATCTTCGTGTTTAAATAATTCAAGACGCGACAAGAGACAGCTCTTGTGTGACCGACGGGAAGGGAGGAGGCGAAAATCGTATAATGTTCACTTACCCTACGATTACGAATGCATTACTTTACCTCCAGAAATCAGGAGAATGGATTACAACTTGGATTACTTTCAATAGGCATGGCCGCCTTGTAATACTGCATTTCTAGTAATGGAAAACGTACGCAAACAACTTATACTTTGGATATTCTCCAAAACGACTAAACTTAACTATGTATATTATTTGCATATTTTTTGTGGTAACTTTCATGTTGGGACCTGTGTTGCCTTATTCATTTTATTATAACAGAGCCACTATCGTGGCTTTTCAGCAGTTCCTCATTTTTTAGCAGCCTTTGGTCTGCTGAACTGCTAAAATTTCAATGGAACAGCTTACGAACCGCTGACTGAATTTCAGCAGTTCAGAGATTAAGTCATTAAGTTTTAATGGAGTCGAATTAAAATAAAATAAAATAAAAATAAAAAATTTTTTCCCCAAGTAATAAGTGAACCTAAGTCTAATTTTTCCTTTGTAACCACTCCTTAAACTACACCTAATGCCGTCAGCACCAGAGTTCTAACACGAGTAAGATCGAGTCAACTAGATCACCATGACGAAATTTCGCTCAATTTAACTCAACGCACTCGGCAGTAACGAGATCGTATGTGATGCATACCCGAAATAAAAATTCAGAGAGCAAGCAGGCTCGATGCATTATTTTGCTTTTTTCTGCTTTCAATTCATCGTCTCGCTTCGGTTCGATCAGCGTGATTATTATTTGCTTCTTGTTCCTGTGTAAAAAATGCAGATCATTGTTGTTCAGATTTTGTGTACGATGCGATTGAGTTAATTGGGAGCGATCCAAAAAAAATAGAGAGTCATATTTCGTCCCCTTTAACTAAAATATTCTCTTTAAAAGTTGAAATTGAGATCACATCTTCCGAATTTGGTGCGTTGGAGGTTCTTCAAAATAAATCTGAATTTCTCACACATTTCTAAAGGAGCTGTAATAGTGTTTATATCTTTAAAACAATATCGAAGAATGGAAGTCCTTTTACGCCTAGAAAAACCTTAACATAATTTTATTTGACTTTTATTTTTTTTTATCAAGAATAATGATTACTTTTGAGCAAAAAAATATAAATCAAAAATAATCATTCTGGATATTACCGAACCTTTTCAAAATTTCAGCATTTCAACAACCCAGAGGCCGCTGAAAATTTTGTTGAATTGCTGACAAGCCCGGGTAGTCGCTCTTTCCTACTGAAATAAAGAAGGTTACACTGCACCCAACATGAAAGTTAAATAAGGAAATGTCTCCTTCACTGCGTGGTAAACTTGTGACTGGATTATAATAAGGGTATAAAAATTAAAGGACAAACCGTAATTTTCTTTAAGAAAGGCATAAATATGTTTAAAACTTTAAACTTTCGACGCATTCCAGATCCCTGAAAGCTCCCTTTCCTTTTTGTTCGAGACGGGACAAAAAGCAAGTCTTCTTTTAGAACCGATCTAAGAACGAGTCTTAATGCGTTCGATTGGAAGGTAGTTTCAACTTCGGAAACGCTCGGGTTTCCCTTCCATTTGTACTTTACGAAGGAAGCATTCAACAGCGCACTGTTAGAATGAACATAGAAACGTTCCTCGGGAACCTTCTTGGATAGGTTCCAAAGCAAGCATTGCGTAACACATGTAAAGAATGAATATTGATCCCTTCCACAAGAACACATTTAGTATGATTCCAAAACATGCCTTCTAATAGTCTTACCCAAGAATGCAAATATTATCGTTCCCAAAAAAGCTATTGGGAACCTTTTTTTTTCAATTCCAATTTTTATTTATTTCATTTTTTTTTATAAACGTTTGATTTTAAATTTATTGTAATTAATTATAGTTACTATTACTCCGGGTCGTTTTTTTCTTTTCTCATCCTTTCTGCTATACTTTTAGCCTTGTAAATTTTGTTCTTAGCCCTAGTGAAGGCCAGTCAAAGGTCTTTTATGTGGTCGGTTAAGTGATAACCGTTCCTCCTTTGTGATATAATAATGAGAAAATATAATATAAAATATAATAATGAGAAGGAAATATGTAATTTTTTTAAAATATGATTGTAAGTTTGTAAAACACTTACCGAATAATGTTTCATTTAAATGAATGTAGGACGCAAAACCTTCCCTGTCCCTAGTACCGCCATAATTAAGCTCCATTATCAAACTTGGACTTAATATCCTACTGAAGATCTAGATTTTCCGAATTCAAAAGTTTTTAAAAGTGCATCAAGTTGAACTCTAGTAACATTATTATTATGGTACCATTCCAATAATTTTACATAGGTATCATACTCAAAAGAATAGTTTGATGCACTTTTATCCGATTCGGGTTCACATAAATTTGGGCATTCATTTCCAGAATTATTTTCTGTATCAAAAGTAAGAGCTCTAGCAGCCGATTGATGAAGCTCTTCTTAAACGGTGAATATTTGACCGCGACATTCTCCTCATTTTAAATTATATTAATTTTGTTTATTTTGTAAAATATTTTTTTTTCAATTAAATTATTAAATTTTTTATTTATGTAATGTTTAATGTTTATTTAAATTTAGGTTTATTTTTCTTAAATTTTTGTTCACTTAATTTGTGTCCTTAGGTCCACCCTAAAAAACACAACTTGTACGTAGATGTAAGTCCACCCTAGGTAGAAGTATAAGGAAGAGAGAAAAAAGAGAGCACACAAATAATATATAAATTACCTTTTGTCTTGAAATAGTTTTCCTGGAATCAAACGAAAATAATATTAAAAACGCATTAATTAAATTAAAACGCAAGTCTTATTGCAGTGTACGCTCAAAAAAAATAATTCTTTTTATTTGTTTGATTAAGAGCCACACACACAGTTTTAGGAACAATTTGTTTACATTTGTTTTGACCGTACGCTGTTTTGAAGACTGTTAATAAATGTTTATAAATTTAATATTTTTTTGGCACAGGTACACATCACTTATTGTTTTAATTAATACAGTGTTTGGTTCATGTTATTTTATTAACAGTATTGGAACTCCTATTTAGTTTGTTTATATCAACATTATACTTACTTGAAAATTAAAGCCGCAAAGAATATATTAATTTCACAAATCCCAGAGGTACCAGCTATTCCAATTGAAAATCAAGTGGCGAGAAATGCAAAAGAAACGAAAAAGACCTCGCGCTTTCTTTCATTTTCTCTTTTGTTCTTGTCGTTTGCTTTTTAGAGTACCGTTTTGTTCGGTTACTCCTTGTGAATACAGTGGCGGAGGAAACTATAGCGCCGGCAAATGAAATATAATAATTCAAAATAAAATCACGCTTTGAAAAAAAATCATGTAATCGTGTATATATTATTACCTAAAATTAAAATATATAAAAAACTGATTCAAATTAATAATTTTCTAATACTATATACAATAAATATTATTATTAATAAAATTAAATATTAATATTTTTTACAGAATTAGATTTAGGAAAAGTTTAACAAGTCATATACCACAAACATAACAAAGCGTTCAGATATTGTTTATAAAGATAAAAAGTGAATATATTTACGTCGCTGCTGTTCATTAAGAAAAATAGATTAAATTGGTTTCCCATTTTTTTGTCCATTCCGAAACAAGACTTCTTTTTGCGTTCTTTGGTAAGCGAGGTTTTCGGTGAAAAACACAATCTTAAAAATATCGGACGATCGGCATCGTTCGGGTTTCAGTTTTTTTTTACATTGTAAAAGAAGGCTTTTTTATGCATTGTAGTAGAAGGGACGATTTCACAAAAACTCTTTAGAATGCATAAAAAATGCTTCTTTATAGCTTCTTACATTCTTTTTCTCTTGCAAAACATGCATGAAAGAAGCTTTTTTTATTGGAATGCGTTCTATAACTTCCGACTGGGCTTTAAACGATTTCTAAAAATATAATCTCTCTCCCTTCTTCCGCTTTCCCTCCATCATTAATCTTCAAAGCTATGTATGAGATTTCGCATGTTTGTATTGTATAATCTTTGATAGAAACTTGTGTTGGGTAAACTCGCTTACTTGGGAGAGCAAGTTCAGTTGCTCACTTTTTATTGAGTGAACAAACTCACTAACTTTGTTCACTCACTTGTTGAGTTGCTCAGTTGCTTACATTTTCAGTTACTTAGTTGTTCAGTTGTTCAGTTGCTCATTTGTTCAGTTGTTTAATTACTCAGTTATTTAGTAGATCAAGTTTGCTCACAAGATTCACTTGCTGAACATTTTTTTCTTTTATGGCCTATATTGTTATTAACATCTCAAATTGCGTATTTTTTGAGATCATAAACAAAGTAAAGTAATATAAGGAACAGAAAAAAAGAATTGAAGTTGGACCGTTTTTTCAATACGACGTTTTAAGGGTTTCTCATTTAGTTTAAGATATATCAGCCCATTTCGAGAGCTGAAAATATTTTATTGATTCAATTATGAAACTGATATAAAAATGAAAAGTTCCTACCTTTGCATCTACATATTATTTTGTAAAGAAACATAAGGCTACCGAATTTGGATTTAACAGAGATCGCATCTTTGTAACTACTTTGCCAACTGCAGAAAAAATCTTTCGCAAGGAACAGACGTTGCTAGCAAACATAATCGCTGTAATGCAGTGTTGTACAATGTTCCATCTACATTTATGGAAGACATGTCTCTCAGACTCTCACTTTTGCAACAGATTTTGATTGTCAATACTATGAACAATTTTTTCGAAAAATAACTCAAAGTACATTTTTTAAATCCGAAAACTTTTCAGAAAAGTAGTTTTCAATCGAAACAATATGTTGAATATTTTGGATGTTCCTTAAATGTCTGAATCTTTAAACTGTTGAATATTCAACAACAGCTACTAGTCAATTGTTCTAGCATTGCTCGACTTAGCTTTTACGTGAATTGTAGGAACTATTTGGTATAAGCAAACAAAGATGTTTAGAATGTTACATTAAGCAACGAACTGTCTAAATTTCTTTGTTTGCATATATTTGTATACTTGAATACTTTTATGTTGGGACCTGTGTTGCCTTTTAAAAATTAGTAGAAATGGCGACCATTCGGCTTTTCAGATACTCAACCAACTTAAGACAGTTGAATAGTCCCCAATTCGGTCTTTGAAATATGCTGTCAAAGTTGAAATATCAGATTTTACACAAGGTTGTTTCCATTCACACATTGTAATCTTCGTGTTTAAATAATTCAAGACGCGACAAGAGACAGCTCTTGTGTGACCGACGGGAAGGGAGGAGGCGAAAATCGTATAATGTTCACTTACCCTACGATTACGAATGCATTACTTTACCTCCAGAAATCAGGAGAATGGATTACAACTTGGATTACTTTCAATAGGCATGGCCGCCTTGTAATACTGCATTTCTAGTAATGGAAAACGTACGCAAACAACTTATACTTTGGATATTCTCCAAAACGACTAAACTTAACTATGTATATTATTTGCATATTTTTTGTGGTAACTTTCATGTTGGGACCTGTGTTGCCTTATTCATTTTATTATAACAGAGCCACTATCGTGGCTTTTCAGCAGTTCCTCATTTTTTAGCAGCCTTTGGTCTGCTGAACTGCTAAAATTTCAATGGAACAGCTTACGAACCGCTGACTGAATTTCAGCAGTTCAGAGATTAAGTCATTAAGTTTTAATGAAGTCGAATTAAAATAAAATAAAATAAAAATAAAAATTTTTTTCCCCAAGTAATAAGTGAACCTAAGTCTAATTTTTCCTTTGTAACCACTCCTTAAACTACACCTAATGCCGTCATCACCAGAGTTCTAACACGAGTAAGATCGAGTCAACTAGATCACCATGACGAAATTTCGCTCAATTTAACTCAACGCACTCGGCAGTAACGAGATCGTATGTGATGCATACCCGAAATAAAAATTCTGAGAGCAAGCAGGCTCGATGCATTATTTTGCTTTTTTGTGCTTTCAATTCATCGTCTCGCTTCGGTTCGATCAGCATGATTATTATTTGCTTCTTATTCCTGTGTAAAAAATGCAGATCATTGTTGTTCAGATTTTGTGTACGATGCGAATGAGTTAATTGGGAGCGATCCAAAAAAATGAGAGAGTCATATTTCGTCCCCTTTAACTAAAATATTCTCTTTAAAAGTTGAAATTGAGATTACATCTTCCGAATTTGGTGCGCTAAGGCTTTGAATTTTTAAAATTGACTGCAAAGTTGGAGGTTCTTCAAAATAAATCTGAATTTCTCACACATTTCTAAAGGAGCTGTAATAGTGTTTATATCTTTAAAACAATATCGAAGAATGGAAGTCCTTTTACGCCTAGAAAAACCTTAACATAATTTTATTTGACTTTTATTTTTTTTTATCAAGAATAATGATTACTTTTGAGCAAAAAAATATAAATCAAAAATAATCATTCTGGATATTCCCGAACCTTTTCAAAATTTCAGCATTTCAACAACCCAGAGGCCGCTGAAAATTTTGTTGAATTGCTGACAAGCCCGGGTAGTCGCTCTTTCCTACTGAAATAAAGAAGGTAACACTGCACCCAACATGAAAGTTAAATAAGGAAATGTCTCCTTCACTGCGTGGTAAACTTGTGACTGGATTATAATAAGGGTATAAAAATTAAAGGACAAACCGTAATTTTCTTTAAGAAAGGCATAAATATGTTTAAAACTTTAAACTTTCGACGCATTCCAGATCCCTGAAAGCTCCCTTTCCTTTTTGTTCGAGACGGGACAAAAAGCAAGTCTTCTTTTAGAACCGATTTAAGAACGAGTCTTAATGCGTTCGATTGGAAGGTAGTTTCAACTTCGGAAACGCTCGGGTTTCCCTTCCATTTGTACTTTACGAAGGAAGCATTCTACAGCGCACTGTTAGAATGAACATAGAAACGTTCCTCGGGAACCTTCCTGGATAGGTTCCAAAGCAAGCATTGCGTAACACATGTAAAGAATGAATATTGATCCCTTCCACAAGAACACATTTAGTATGATTCCAAAACATGCCTTCTAATAGTCTTACCCAAGAATGCAAATATTATCGTTCCCAAAAAAGCTATTGGAAACCGTTTTTTTTTTCAATTCCAATTTTTATTTATTTCATTTTTTTTTATAAACGTTTGATTTTAAATTTATTGTAATTAATTATAATTACTATAATTACTCCGGGTCGTTATTTTCTTTTCTCATCCTTTCTGCTATACTTTTAGCCTTGTAAATTTTGTTCTTAGCCCTAGTGAAGGCCAGTCAAAGGTCTTTTATGTGGTCGGTTAAGTGGTAGCCGTCCCTCCTTTGTGATATAATAATGAGAAAATATAATATAAAATATAATAATGAGAAGGAAATATGTATTTTTTTTAAAATATGATTGTAAGTTTGTAAAACACTTACCGAATAATGCTTAATTTAAATGAATGTAGGACGCAAAACCTTCCCTGTCCCTAGTACCGCCATAATAAAGCTCCATTATCAAACTTGGACTTAATATCCTACTGAAGATCTAGATTTTCCGAATTCAAAAGTTTTTAAAAGTGCATCAAGTTGAACTCTAGTAACATTATTATTATGGTACCATTCCAATAATTTTACATAGGTATCATACTCAAAAGAATAGTTTGATGCACTTTTATCCGATTCGGGTTCACATAAATTTGGGCATTCATTTCCAGAATTATTTTCTGTATCAAAAGTAAGAGCTCTAGCAGCCGATTGATGAAGCTCTTCTTAAACGGTGAATATTTGACCGCGACATTCTCCTCATTTTAAATTATATTAATTTTGTTTATTTTGTAAAATATTTTTTTTTCAATTAAATTATTAAATTTTTTATTTATGTAATGTTTAATGTTTATTTAAATTTAGGTTTATTTTTCTTAAATTTTTGTTCACTTAATTTGTGTCCTTAGGTCCACCCTAAAAAACACAACTTGTACGTAGATGTAAGTCCACCATAGGTAGAAGTACAAGGAAGAGAGAAAAAAGAGAGCACACAAATAATATATAAATTACCTTTTGTCTTGAAATAGTTTTCCTGGAATCAAACGAAAATAATATTAAAAACGCATTAATTAAATTAAAACGCAAGTCTTATTGCAGTGTACGCTCAAAAAAAATAATTCTTTTTATTTGTTTGATTAAGAGCCACACACACAGTTTTAGGAACAATTTGTTTACATTTGTTTTGACCGTACGCTGTTTTCAAGACTGTTAATAAATGTTTATAAATTTAATATTTTTTTGGCACAGGTACACATCACTTATTGTTTTAATTAATACAGTGTTTGGTTCATGTTATTTTATTAACAGTATTGGAACTCCTATTTAGTTTGTTTATATCAACATTATACTTACTTGAAAATTAAAGCCGCAAAGAATATATTAATTTCACAAATCCCAGAGGTACCAGCTATTCCAATTGAAAATCAAGTGGCGAGAAATGCAAAAGAAACGAAAAAGACCTCGCGCTTTCTTGCATTTTCTCTTTTGTTCTTGTCGTTTGCTTTTTAGAGTACCGTTTTGTTCGGTTACTCCTTGTGAATACAGTGGCGGAGGAAACTATAGCGCCGGCAAATGTAATATAATAATTCAAAACAAAATCACGCTTTGAAAAAAAATCATGTAATCGTGTATATATTATTACCTAAAATTAAAATATATAAAAAACTGATTCAAATTAATAATTTTCTAATACTATATACAATAAATATTATTATTAATAAAATTAAATATTAATATTTTTTACAGAATTAGATTTAGGAAAAGTTTAACAAGTCATATACCACAAACATAACAAAGCGTTCAGATATTGTTTATAAAGATAAAAAGTGAATATATTTACGTCGCTGCTGTTCATTAAGAAAAATAGATTAAATTGGTTTCCCATTTTTTTGTTCATTAAGAAAAATAGATTAAATTGGTTTCCCATTTTTTTGTCCATTCCGAAACAAGACTTCTTTTTGCGTTCTTTGGTAAGCGAGGTTTTCGGTGAAAAACACAATCTCAAAAATATCGGACGATCGGCATCGTTCGGGTTTCAGTTTTTTTTTTACATTGTAAAAGAAGGCTTTTTTATGCATTGTAGTAGAAGGGACGATTTCACAAAAAATCTTTAGAATGCATAAAAAATGCTTCTTTATAGCTTCTTACATTCTTTTTCTCTTGCAAAACATGCATGAAAGAAGCTTTTTTTATTGGAATGCGTTCTCTAACTTCCGACTGGGCTTTAAACGATTTCTAAAAATATAATCTCTCTCCCTTCTTCCGCTTTCCCTCCATCATTAATCTTCAAAGCTATGTATGAGATTTCGCATGTTTGTATTGTATAATCTTTGATAGAAACTTGTGTTGGGTAAACTCGCTTACTTGGGAGAGCAAGTTCAGTTGCTCACTTTTTATTGAGTGAACAAACTCACTAACTTTGTTCACTCACTTGTTGAGTTGCTCAGTTGCTTACATTTTCAGTTGCTTAGTTGTTCAGTTGTTCAGTTGCTCATTTGTTCAGTTGTTTAATTACTCAGTTATTTAGTAGATCAAGTTTGCTCACAAGATTCACTTGCTGAACATTTTTTTCTTTTATGGCCTATATTGTTATTAACATCTCAAATTGCGTATTTTTTGAGATCATAAACAAAGTAAAGTAATATAAGGAACAGAAAAAAAGAATTGAAGTTGGACCGTTTTTTCAATACGACGTTTTAAGGGTTTCTCATTTAGTTTAAGATATATCAGCCCATTTCGAGAGCTGAAAATATTTTATTGATTCAATTATGAAACTGATATAAAAATGAAAAGTTCCTACCTTTGCATCTACATATTATTTTGTAAAGAAACATAAGGCTACCGAATTTGGATTTAACAGAGATCGCATCTTTGTAACTATTTTGCCAACTGCAGAAAAAATCTTTCGCAAGGAACAGACGTTGCTAGCAAACATAATCGCTGTAATGCAGTGTTGTACAATGTTCCATCTACATTTATGGAAGACATTTTTTTCAGAAGATTTTTCTACAGTTTCCTTATAAAACGGTTTCAGTACTGGTAACACATATTAAACTCTTGCCAGTTTTCGTGATTAAACACCAAGTCTGGTCGAAGAATTGACATTGCAACCATGACTGCCTCTTTCAATAATGTAACCAATCACTCAAACATTTTAAATGTTGAGTTCCAATGAGTTTGTATCGGCAGATTCAATTGCCGTTGAGTTTCCTTTAATTTTTTGAGACCAATTGCGCTGCGATTAAAATTACCACGATTGCTTTGACTTTTTTACGCTGATATGGGCAAAGGTAGGTAAGACGCCAGTTTCCAAGCTTAACTGCTCCCACTATATTAGCGGCGTTGTCGGACGTAATTCCATACATTTTATCCTCAACACCCCAATCAACAGCAACATTGTTTTAATAAACGCACCGAGTTTTTACTGATATGCCTTTTAATAAATGAATCACAAGCTGCAACATGTGAATGCAATTTGGTCGATACCTTGTTAATAAAGTGAGATATCACTGCCACATAGCTCTCTTTGCTCAACGAAGTCCATCCCTCAGTTATAAAACATACGGCAGATTGTGTCCAGGGCAGTGAGAGACATCATGGATAAATTTCTTAGCATTGGGTTCCTTGACTATTCTAAGCAGGGCTGTAAGCCAATTTCAAATTGGCTTAGGTTCGATTCGGTTTTCGAACATAGTCGATTGATAGGGTTCCGGCTTACGAAGCGGTTTGTCAATATGTCAATGGTTCGAGTTCGAGTCGGGGTTAAATAAAAAAATATTTTTTTTTAAATTAAATAATAATGCCAATTTTATTTCCATTGTTTTCGTAAATATGTGTACCTTTGCATTAAGTCTTATAAAATAAGTCGGTTTTAAGATATTGGTCAAATGAAATGTTTAGTGCATTTTGAACTTTATTTCTTTTAGTAGAAGTAGACTCTAGATTTTAACAAAAAATAACACATATAAACTTTTTGCATTCTCTAGTTAATAGATCAATCGGTATAATTCCCATGGTGACCAGTGCTGGTGGTCCAGACACCGTTCTGTATTCGCATATTATCCTAAATGTAAGGAGTTGAGTCTGCAGCTTACGCGTAGGGTGGATGGCGTTATTTACCTCTATTAGAAAATTACTTTGGATTGGGTTGGTGCCTGTATTTGCCAAGTCTACTTGCAAAATTACTTCAGGCGAGATGTTGAAGGTGAAACACAAGCGCACGCGGAATAGTTGTCCGACTGGCGGCTCGTCGGCTAAGGCTGTGGTGGTCTTGCTTGTGTACACGTTTGCCTATCAATAATGTTGCTCTAATAATCGCGTGCAACGACAATGAACCGGAAAAGATAGAGACACACATATAATTATTGCTGCTGGAAGAGAGAAAATACCCTAATGCTGCTGAATTCCCTTTTTCGCCTCCTTAGATGTTATGAAGGCCTAATCGAGCCCACCCTTTCTTTGGTCGCTCCATCCACCTGCTCAATAGCCTGAGCGACCCCTTTTCTTAAGCGCTACCCTACATTTGCATATCGCTAGCTGCGGCCAGTTTCATAATTTCTTAAAACATTATAAAAGTTTATTAAGGGCTAAAATCATTCTTAGAACTAGATATAATAATAGATTTACTTATGGACATGTATAAATACGACATATAACTTAATATATAAATTAGAGAGTATAAATATTAAAGGTGAGAAATGCATAAATTAAATTGTAAATATTCCTTTCTTTTTCTTAATTAAAAATCAAAATTTTGGCCAATGGTAAGTGGAATTTAATCCGCTTTTAAGGGAATTAATTTAAAACGAACAAAAAGGTACGACTGCAGAACAATTATCCCGTGCGATTGAGTCGTAATCAAAATTAAGTTTTTTTTTTTTTTCAAAAAAAAATTTCACTCATTTTTCTTTCTGCTCATTCTCTCGACGTTTGAGGTTAAAATATTATATTTACTTTACTTTGGACACAATGATATATATTTTTCTGTATGATACAGAATTCAAATTGGATTTTCTCACTCACCAATAATTAATGCAATCCATCGAGGAAAGCGCTTTCCTCGGGATGCGATGAGCTATGGGGGTTAAGAATTAATGTACACAATAAAAAGAACAAAAAAATCAACTTTGCTGCAACACCTCACACCGCTCTGCACTTTTTTCCCACAATTTATGGTTTTCTAGATTGATATTCGCCCCGCCACTGCCATATTTAACAATTAATAGAAAAAAAAACTTGATTAACTAATAAATTAACCTTAACAAAAATCATCACTTAAATATTGGATTCCAATTTTCTGGGCTAGATCATCACTTTTCCCTCTTGGGACGTTTTCCGTGTACAAGCTTTCCGGGTATTTTTGCAGCATTATTTGGCCCAAACTCGATGCCAATTCAAGGTTTACCTGCCTCTGTTTAGAGCAGAACGCCGACGTCATACGCGAATTAGAGGGGAAACGAAACTAAAGCTGCGCTCTATCGAACATCTCCCCTTAGCTGTCGAACTTACGACATTGGTAGTTTTAACTACTTTGCTTTGTGCGTTTACGGTGTGGGTGTGCGTTTGCTTTTACATACGAGCGGCGCTCAGCTCGCTCGCTAGAGATAAGGCTAGGGCCGTATGCCCGTTAAACTTTTACACAACTTCTACACAATTAAATGCCTGTAATTGCCAATTTCAAATGGGTTGCGCTGGGTTCGATGTGCGCTTCGGTTTGATGTGCGCTTGGGTTTGATGTGCGCTTGGGTTTGATGTGCGCTCGATTGATTTCTGTTGATTTCCTTACGACTTTTCACCCCTGCCAGAACATTCTACGCCCGAGTTCTAGATGGCGCTAATAGTACCTAAAATTCCATTTCTAGATGGAGCCATAAACATATCTTTTCCTTTCTTTTATTTTTAGAGCAAGCGCTACAGAAATTACCCCCCATCAAAAGCAGACTTGGAGTTTGACACTCCAAGGATGATAAATCCCGCGCTTACGAAACTACTGCTTAATATCCTACCCACATATCGTCCTTGAAAATCCTCCAATTCGTAAACAAACTTTACCCACCCTCTTCCTGATCCTTGCTTTTACAAAATCTGGGCCCAACTTCGCATTGTATCCAGCTGCGAAATTGCTTTGCTTAAAGTTTCTTCGGTAGACTTCTTGACCTTCAATAACCCCAAGCTTGAGCATGCGGTCGGCTTCTGCGTAAAGCAACTTTTCTACCGAGGCGAAACTGAACAAGAAAGAAAGCAAACTTCGGCAAGCCGAAGTTCATATACCCTTGCAGCTATTGCAAGAATTAAACATTTTTGAAAACATTAAAATTATAATTTACTTGCGTATAAGTTTAAAAACATTGAAGCTATGATGACTTGCAGCTCAATTATTTGATAGTTATTTTATATATTTTTATTGTTCCTATGGGAGCTATATGATATAGTCGTCCGACTTTGATGAAACTTAAACCGTAAATTGGAAATATTTAACCATTACTAAATGTCGAAGAACTAAACAAAAAATTAAAAAACAGAAAAGTTATATTTTTTTTTTCATTTATTTCTCCGATTGTTCCTATGGGAGCTATATGATATAGTCGTCCGACTTTGATGAAAATGAAACCGTAAATCGGAAATATTTAACCATTACTAAACGTCGAAGAACTAAACAAAAAATTAAAAAACAGCAAAGTTATAATTTTTTTTCATTTATTTTTCCGATTGTTCCTATGGGGGCTATATGCTATAGTCGTCCGATCCGGCTCGTTCCGACTTATATACTACCTGCAATAGAAAGACAACTTTTGGGAAAGTTTCATGAATATAGCTTTAAAACTGAGAGACTAGTTTGCATATAAACGGACGGACAGATGGACAGACGGACAGACTGACAGACGGACGGACAGACGGACATGGCTAGATCGACTCGCCTAGTGATGCTGATCAAGAATATATATACTTTATAGGGTCGGAGATGTCTCCTTCACTGCGTTGCAAACTTCTGACTGAAATTATAATACCCTCTGCAAGGGTATAAAAATAACTTTGTTTTACGGGTTTTGCTTCTCCCACATCAATCGAATGAGAAAGCAGACCAGTTTTTTCCCAAACCCGAGACAACAAAGGACGGAAATTGATTTATGACTGCTTGCAACTTGGCTTGCTGAGCCTCAGACAAAAAGTGAGCATCACTAGTCAACTCCTCTATGTTCATATTGGAGGGCAAAAGATCAAATGCGGACCAAAAGTCAATTCCTAAATACAAATCCTGGCTCAGTGAAGGGATAATATACAATTATATTTCTCTTATTTGAACTGTTGTTTTGAAACGCCCTACCACTTCCTGTTTTTGCCCATCAGCTGGTTTTGCTGTAGTTGCCACTCTCTTAAACGGAATTCTTTGCTTTATGACCATTTCGGCCAACTTTTCACCTATCACACTCATGGATGCCCCTGTATTTAAAAGACCGAGTACTACTCTATCTAAAAGGCGAACTTCCGCGTACGGACGCCTATCTGGGTTCTTGTATCTTATGGCGTTTATGTTTTTCGCCGCACGCCAAAAGTCTCTCATTCTTTTTGCGTTTCGAGTGTCTGATCTTGCCAAGTTGGTTTTTAATGCTGGCAGCGAATTTCTTTTTACAAGTTGTGGCCAGAAAGTTGGTGAATTTTTATGAAAATTATTTAAATCGGACTTTTTATATGTATTTGGTGGGCTAAAAGAAATTATTGGCTGACATCTTGATTGGCTGGCTTTCGAGGAAAACACGACTTTTGGTGGGGGCGTGTGTTCTGCTTGCCGTTTTTTGGCATTTAATACACGATGGTTAGTAGGTATTTGGGGTGCCACAGCCATAACAAAATATTTACCTTCTCTCTTCACAATCGTGATAGCGATGCCCCTCTGTCCTACAATTCCAGCATATCAAGGCAATTGCATCTACTTCTGCCCCCAAATCTACATCCGAAAACTCCGAAGCATCATCCGAAAGATACTCTGGTACCAATTCAGATACCTGCTTGCGATATGGGACTGCCTTCTGGTACCCATAGCTACGCCTCACGTCTTCCAAGAAACTTTCCCTACGTCGGCATATATCTTTTAGCCTTTGAACAGAATCTATGCTAACGTTTAAGAGTTCGTTTCTAATTTCCGGTCTTAAGTTCCTTCGAAGCGTTTCTATTAAATCTTTTTCTGGCATGGGTACTTCCAAGCAGTCAGTAATCTGCACGATTGTATCATAGAAAGAGTCAAAATTCTCCCTTTCTTTTTGCTTTCTATCCCTACTAACGACCTACTAACTTCTCTTAGGTCGACGTCTGTTCGCGTATGCCGAAACTGTTTACGCAAGGCCTCGGTGAGCAAATCCCATCTGGTACTATCGGATGTTTTATGGAACCGCCAATAAAATTCGCGGGCCTTCCCATCGAGACACTAGCATTGCTGCAAACTAGATCGAACCTCGACTTGTGCGTTTGGTATGTCAATGCCTCAACTCGATATAGGAATTTATCCACACTCAATCCATCTTGTCCCCCATTAAATCTCAATTTCCAGCTACTGATTATTTGTCCGACTTTATCGGGACGGTTGGCTAAATCGGAATTAGAGAATGCTGAAAGTGGCCTAGCCTCTATCTCAATTTCTCCGATTTCTGAGGGAACTCTGGAGTTAGGAAGAGACCCTACCGGTCTAGGCAACGCTTGCAACTCTGCTGCTATATTGACCTAAATTATGCGGGCCATCTGATCGGACAGCTGCGACAATAAGTCATGTTGCAGGCTTTTTAACTGTTGGGACACAATGTTGCCGATCGCCTCCGCATCGGCGGTACTAGTGGCCGGTCTTCCAGCCGCGCTTCCAGGGCCTTTGGGCTTTGCGCCTTCTCCCTTGGGCCTACAAAGTGGGCAGTTTCCCTTGGCTTTAGCTTGGTTTTCCAAGCACTCCTTGTGGAACTCGTGTCCACATTTTGCACGTCCTACTTGGTCTGCCGTCAAGGTTTTGTCGCAGAGCACGCATTTGGATGATCCAGAAGCCTCGGTGTCCATGACTTCTTAATACACCCTTATTTTCCTATAAAAATAAATTTGCCAAAACCAATACCAGCACCCAATACAAATACAAATATAGCTTGCTGTGAACCGCACCAACCACTCAATAAACGTGAATAAAAACTCAAAACCATGAAGGACAACCTCAATTACCTAAAATTAAAATTTAAAATTACCAATTTATATTCCTAAAGATACTTTTCATCCAAGTTCCAACCCTAAAGTTTGCGGTTTGAATTATTGTATGATCTCAACAAGTTCGATTGAACCGTCCGTTCAAATTTCGAACTTGAAATTAAAATGTTAACTTATTTATGAATTTGAATAAATATATATAAAGGATTATAAATATAATAATTAAATTCTGTTATAAAAATTGTTTAAAATGTGAAAATGTAATAAGTAGAAACAACGCAAACCAAATCAAAAATCAATATCAAAATACTGGCCAGCAAGCATAGCCTAATGCCTGCAGAATAAATCGCTTAATTGCAAACAAAAGGTTTCAAATAGCGCAAAAGAGAATCGAAAAAAAGTTGAGTGCGCTGCTGATCGCTTATTAGCGACAACAACAACGACATGTGTTTGCCGTGATCACCTGCTTTGCGAAAACCTTCGCCGTCTGATCTCCAGCCGACAAACACTTGCACTCTCTACTTCAATGTTGGGAATATGACTTTACCTGTTAATCGTGGCCTGAGAGTATCTTCTAAAAGATTATGCCTCAGTAAATCCTATGCGAAATGATAAAAGCCTATGTCCAACTAGGGATTTGTTGTGCACCTCTGCCATGCAAATCAACCGTGGTCGAATACCTCGCTTCTGAAAGCAATTGTACTCGCTAGTCCTATGCGTCTGATCTACACTAGCTCGGGCTGCACTGTGTAGAGTATACACAAGTCGACTTGCTTTAACTCAGCAGCTGTCTGTAGTGGCCGGCTTGACAATTTTAAACGATTGTCTTTGCTATCCGTTTTCCTGTACTTCCGAGCAAACCTGAGTTAAATCAAACCTATTATTTTTTTAATAACCGGAGCAACAGTTGTCATAGCCCACTCCTTGATTATTAAAATTTATTCAGCTAAATTACATGTGTGTGTGTCACATATAAATGCATATGAGGCCAACCCGTTTGGGCGCCAATCAAATTAACATTATTATTAGGATTTAATAATTTATAAATGTAACGGGTAGCTACACTGCAAAATTACTTCAGGCATGTTGAAGGTGAGCAAATCCCATCTGGTACTATCGGATGTTTTATGGAACCGCCAATAAAATTCGCGAGCCTTCCCATCGAGACACTAGCATTGCTGCAAACTAGATCGAACCTCGACTTGAGCGTTTGGTATGTCAATGCCTCAACTCGATATAGGAATTTATCCACACTCAATCCATCTTGTCCCCTATTAAATCTCAATTTTCAGCTACTGATTATTTGTCCGACTTTATCGGGACGGTTGGCTAAATCGGAATTAGAGAATGCTGAAAGTGGCCTAGCCTCTATCTCAATTTCTCCGATTTCTGAGGGAACTCTGGAGTTAGGAAGAGACCCTACCGGTCTAGGCAACGCTTGCAACTCTGCTGCTATATTGACCTAAATTATGCGGGCCATCTGATCGGACAGCTGCGACAATAAGTCATGTTGCAGGCTTTTTAACTGTTGGGACACAATGTTGCCGATCGCCTCCGCATCGGCGGTACTAGTGGCCGGTCTTCCAGCCGCGCTTCCAGGGCCTTTGGGCTTTGCGCCTTCTCCCTTGGGCCTACAAAGTGGGCAGTTTCCCTTGGCTTTAGCTTGGTTTTCCAAGCACTCCTTGTGGAACTCGTGTCCACATTTTGCACGTCCTACTTGGTCTGCCGTCAAGGTTTTGTCGCAGAGCACGCATTTGGATGATCCAGAAGCCTCGTTGTCCATGACTTCTTAATACACCCTTATTTTCCTATAAAAATAAATTTGCCAAAACCAATACCACCACCCAATACAAATACAAATATAGCTTGCTGTGAACCGCACCAACCACTCAATAAACGTGAATAAAAACTCAAAACCATGAACGACAACCTTAATTACCTAAAATTAAAATTTAAAATTACCAATTTATATTCCTAAAGATACTTTTCATTCAAGTTCCAACCCTAAAGTTTGCGGTTTGAATTATTGTATGATCTCAACAAGTTCGATTGAGCCGTCCGTTCAAACTTCGAACTTGAAATTAAAATGTTAACTTATTTATGAATTTGAATAAGGGATTATAAATATAATAATTAAATTCTGTTATAAAAATTGTTTAAAATGTGAAAATGTAATAAGTAGAAACAACGCAAACCAAATCAAAAATCAATATCAAAATACTGGCCAGCAAGCATAGCCTAATGCCTGCAGAATAAATCGCTTAATTGCAAACAAAAGGTTTCAAACAGCGCAAAAGAGAATCGAAAAAAAGTTGAGTGCGCTGCTGATCGCTTATTAGCGACAACAACAACGACATGTGTTTGCCGTGATCACCTGCTTTGCGAAAACCTTCGCCGTCTGATCTCCAGCCGACAAACACTTGCACTCTCTACTTCAATGTTGGGCATATGACTTTACCTGTTAATCGTGGCCTGAGAGTATCTTCTAAAAGATTATGCCTCAGTAAATCCTATGCGAAATGATAAAAGCCTATGTCCAACTAGGGATTTGTTGTGCACCTCTGCCATGCAAATCAACCGTGGTCGAATACCTCGCTTCTGAAAGCAATTGTACTCGCTAGTACTATGCGCCTGATCTACACACTAGCTCGGGTTGCACTGTGTAGAGTATACACAAGTCGACTTGCTTTAACTCAGCAGCTGTCTGTAGTGGCCGGCTTGACAATTTTAAACGATTGTCTTTGCTATCCGTTTTCCTGTACTTCCGAGCAGGCCTGAGTTAAATCAAACCTATTTTTTTTAACAACCGGAGCAACAGTAGCTATGTGACTTAAATGTACCCACAAATTTGTCATAGCCCACTCCTTGATTATTAAAATTTATTCAGCTAAATTACATGTGTGTGTGTCACATATAAATGCATATGAGGCCAACCCGTTTGGGCGCCAATTAAATTAACATTATTATTAGGATTTAATAATTTATAAATGTAACGGGTAGCTACACTGCAAAATTACTTCAGGCGAGATGTTGAAGGTGAAACACAAGCGCACGCGGAATAGTTGTCCGGCTGGCGGCTCGTCGGCTAAGGCTGTGGTGGTCTTGCTTGTGTACACGTTTGCCTATCAATAATGTTGCTCTAATAATCGCGTGCAACGACAATGAACCGGAAAAGATAGAGACACACATATAATTATTGCTGCTGGAAGAGAGAAAATACCCTAATGCTGCTGAATTCCCTTTTTCGCCTCCTTAGATGTTATGAAGGCCTAATCGAGCCCACCCTTCCTTTGGTCGCTCCATCCACCTGCTCAATAGTCTGAGCAAACCCTTTTCTTAAGCGCTACCCTACATTTGCATATCGCTAGCTGCGGCCAGTTTCATAATTTGTTAAAACATTATAAAAGTTTATTAAGGGCTAAAATCATTCTTAGAACTAGATATAATAATAGATTTACTTATGGACATGTATAAATACGACATATAACTTAGTAATATATAAATTAGAGAGTATAAATATTAAAGGTGAGAAATGCGTAAATTAAATTGTAAATATTCCTTTCTTTTTCTTAATTAAAAATCAAAATTTTGGCCAATGGTAAGTGGAATTTAATCCGCTTTTAAGGAAATTAATTTAAAACGAACAAAAAGGTACGACTGCAGAACAATTATCCCGTGCGATTGAGTCGTAATCAAAATTAAGTTTTTTTTTTTTTCAAAAAAAATATTTAACTTATTTTTCTTTCTGCTCATTCTCTCGACGTTTGAGGTTAAAATATTATATTTACTTTACTTTGGACACAACGATATATATTTTTCTGTATGATACAGAATTCAAATTGGATTTTCTCACTCACCAATAATTAATGCAATCCATCGAGGAAAGCGCTTTCCTCGGGATGCGATGAGCTATGGGGGTTAAGAATTAATGTACACAATAAAAAGAACAAAAAAATCAACTTTGCTGCAACACCTCACACCGCTCTGCACTTTTTTCCCACAATTTAGGGTTTTCTAGATTGATATTCGCCCCGCCACTGCCATATTTAACAATTAATAGAAAAATAAACTTGATTAACTAATAAATTAACCTAAAAAAAAATCATCACTTAAATATTGGATTCCAATTTTCTGGGCTAGATCATCACTTTTCCCTCTTGGGACGTTTTCCGTGTACAAGCTTTCCGGGTATTTTTGCAGCATTATTTGGCCCAAACTCGATGCCAATTCAAGGTTTACCTGCCTCTGTTTAGAGCAGAACGCCGACGTCATACGCGAATTAGAGGGGAAACGAAACTAAAGCTGCGCTCGATCGAACATCTCCCCTTAGCTGTCGAACTTACGACATTGGTAGTTTTAACTACTTTGCTTTGTGCGTTTACGGTGTGGGTGTGCGTTTGCTTTTACATACGAGCGGCGCTCAGCTCGCTCGCTAGAGATAAGGTTAGGGCCGTATGCCCGTTAAACTTTCACACAACTTCTACACAATTAAATGCCTGTAATTGCCAATTTCAAATGGGTTGCGCTGGGTTCGATGTGCGCTTCGGTTTGATGTGCGCTTGGGTTTGATGTGCGCTCGATATGCTGGTTGCGCCTGCGCCGACTGCCGGTTTTATTAGCCTTGCCATCGCTTCTTGGGCCTTGGTATTCTCGCCCATTCGCTCGCCTGATTTAATAAAAAAAACACTGAGAAACTGCTGGGATTCTCCCTTTTATTCCTTAAAAACTCACCCCAGACCACTACTCACACGTCCGGGAATACAAGATTTTCCCTTGGCGTTGGAATTTCTACACTCGCGATTACTTTTCTTTAGACGAGTTGCACCTTTTAAACTTCACATTTGTTGATTTCCTTTCGACTTTTCACCCCTGCCAGAACATTCTACGCCCGAGCTCTAGATGGCGCTAATAGTACCTAAAGTTCCAATCCTAGATGGAGCCATAAACATAGCTTTTCCTTTCTTTTTTTAGAGCAAGCGTTACAGCAGGTCTTTCTTAGCTCCTTTGTACTCTTGCTCCTGGTTGGAAAAGTTCTCATGGTCGCTTCCATTAAAGGTATCCAGAACTTTCCATTCTATAACCTAATGTGCCATGTTTTCTGAGACTAGGGTTATGTCTGGGAGTGTACCCGCATTTCCTTTTCGCGTAAATGTAGCAGTTGAGCCTGTGTTTGCAACCACCATCCCCAGTCTCGCCACCATGCCTAAAACTTTTCTTCTTTTGGAGTTGGTTGATGATTACGGTCCAGTCCGCAACTAACGCAAATCAACACCTGTTGCAATTGAAAGCTATCGATAGGGGAATATCGCCCTAGGAGATGGCAGTGTGGCCAGTTTTTCAAAGGTTGGCAGGGCCAAGAAAGGGAGGGGAAGTGTGGAAGTGTAATCCGCTCATAGATTCCACCACCTTCCCTGGTCCAGAAGTATCTCCACCCACACCAAACCATGAGGAACTGCACCCACACCGATAGCTGAATGAGAGCCGAGCGACTACGTGATGCAAATGAAAGAGGTTTCTGCAGTTGGCGAAAAACCGAGAAAGGGATCAGAAAAAAAAAATCGGGTGATGCTGGTGCTGGGCAGAGGGTATATGTAAGGCTGAAAGGGAGCAGGCCACCACGAGTTCCCAAACATTTTTACAGCAGCAAGTGGTCCGGAAAATTTATAGTGAAAAAATAAAATATAAAATTAAAAGTGAGTTAGTGGTCATCAGTCTAAGGTGTATTATCGAGAATAAAATAATATACATCTTCAGGAAGGGAAGACGGGACGAGTTTGGACGGGAAATCGGCAGCCGGGACCGGGAAAAGAAGGCATGACTGGTTAATAGCTGAACCCGAAAACTTCGATCAAGAGATCAACATTCTAATTATACATTCAATAGACTATAATCCAATAATTCCTGCTCGATCTGAAGTCGAAAGACGGGAAGAAAAGCAAGATGGGCGTTAGAACTCCAGCAATATCAATACGACGTCCAGTATATAAAGACTTTAGCGGATCACGACAGAAAACCATCAGTGCAAGTGGATTCAGTGCAAACTACAGGACATCAAGTATAACCCACAGAAGTTTCCTGATTATGTCATCGAGAACGGAGAGCTGAATCGCCACTTCGGACATCACCCCGACGACCAGGACTACATACCATGGAAACTATGTGTTCCAAGTGAGTATCGCCAACGAGTTTTACAAGAATGCCATGACGCGCCCACAGCAGGCCATTTGGGAGTACGAAAGACCATTCCCCGTATCTCTCAGAAATCTTACTGGCCTGGCATGTTCCGCGATGTCGGAGCCTATGTACGAAAATGTGTCTTATGCCAAAAGTTTAAAGCAGACCAACGAAGACAAGCCGGCATGATGCTCACGAGACAGATCGAGGAACCATTTGCAGTACTATGTGCAGACTTCGTAGGCCCGCTGCCCGTTTCAAGCAAGGGAACAACATGTTACTTGTCTTCTTCGATGCGTTCACTAAATGGATTTAACTGATCCCTCTACGCAAAGCAACCTCGGCGTCTCTGACTCGAGCCTTTCGGGAGCGAATACTAGATCACTTCGGAGCACCGAAGAAAATGGTGTGCGATAACGGCACCCAGTTCACAAGCAAAGCGTTTCGCCCACTTACGAGAGATCTACAGCAACGTCCAGAGTAACATACAAAAAGCCAGCAAGGATCAAGGTCGTCAGTACAATCTCCGCCGCAGGGAGTGGCGTCCAGCCATAGGATCTTTTGTTTTGGGGGAACTTGAAAATTATGTGAGTCAGTATATTCAAAAGAAGTAAGCGATAACAGGAAAAAAAAGGATGCTCTAACCATCCACGGAACAGTCCTAACTTTTAATGCTATTTTAGCTAGATTAGATTTCGTTTTTAGCGATAGAAGACCGCTTCACATTATCGAACAAGAATTTAATATTCTTACGCAAGGAAAACTAAGTGTAATGGAATACTATAACCAAGTGTACAGGAAACTAACATTACTGACTAATAAAACTATAATGACATATGGTCGTAATAAGCCAATCACTTCAGAAATTAATGATAGACATAGACAGAGTGCACTAAGAGTTTTCATAACTGGCCTTAACGGCCCAATGTCATCGACTCTGTATTCCATGAATCCAACAGACTTGCCTAATGCAACGGCGTATCTACAGGAGATGGAAAGTAATAATATGAGAGCAAAATTCGCTCATAATTTCGTTGGAATGAGTTATAGAAATTATAACTCAAATTATAGTAATGGCCAAGAAAAAAATAATAATTCTTTTAATCAAAAGATCACTAATTACAATAATTCAAACTATTTGAGATACAATCAAAGATCTCCACAACAAGTTAAAAATAATCAATGGAATCAGAGTCAGAATAATAATAATCAGTGGGAACAAAATAATAATTGGAAGTTTAATAACAATCAGGTACAGTCTGCTCTTGAACCCATAGAGATAGAATAATTAATCCAGTATCAAATTCGTCCTAATTATAATTTTAAAAGGGGTAATAATAACAGACAAAATTATAATAATTATTATCCAAGAAATAATTATAATCAAAACCAAGCGCAAAAAACAAATATAAGCGCCACCCAAAACAAACCATTTGAATCACATCCACAGTTAAAGCGGAACCAACTGGTTCAATTAATCAGCCTGTTCAAAAAATTATGAGAGTAAATAATATAGAAGAGGAGGATTACACTACTTAATGAGAACAGACAAAAAAATCGAAAAGGAATTAAAAGTTTTAATTGACACAGGAGCACCATCCTGTTACATAAAAAGTGTAATTTATCAAAATAAAAAAGAGCTCCCAATTTACAAAAGAGTTTCAACCATTAATGGGTTTGCAATAATAAAATAATATCAAAAAGGGACCATCAATTATAACAGGAAAAAAGAAAAATAACTTTACGATGAGGATAATTCTTTAAACCAATTATCACTAACAAATGGAAAAATTATCCTTCCATTAAAAGAATATATTATAAAAAAATACTTTGAAGAGCAAAGTGGATATAAAACAGATTCACAAATGGTGGAAAAAAGTTTATTTAGCTTGGGATCACAGAATCCTGAGCAAGCCGACGTAGAATTATCCGTCAACAAAAAATCAAATAGTTTGAGATCCAAAAATCCTGAACACGCCGACGTAGAACTATCTGTCAACAAAAAGTCAAATAGTTTGGGATCTAGAAATCCTGAACACGCCGACGTAGAATTATCCATCAACAAAAAATTATATAGTTTTGCAAAAAAAAATCCTGAACACGCCGACCAAGAATTTTCCGTCAACAAAAAAGGTAAAACGTTTGGGAACACAAAACCCTCATCCGTCAATAAAAAGTAACAACTTTGGGATCAAAGGATTCCGAAAGAAATAAAATAAATAATATTAAAATCTTAAATTCAAATCCAGTAGAAGATTTGGAGAAGAGAATAATTGACATAATTGAAGAGGAACACTCTAAAATAAACCTACAAATTCCTTTTAGAACTGATATTCGGGGCGAAATAAATACAAATAACGACAGGGCCATTTATAGTAAACAATATCCCTATGCTTTATCAGTTTCAGATTTCTTTAACAATGAAATCAATAGAATGATAAATGAAAATATTATATGGCCGATTAGAAGTCCTTACAATTCACCAGTACTGGTGGTACACAAAAAGGGCCAAAATGAAGACGGTAGCCCTAAACACAGACTTGTAATAGACCACACAAAATTAAATGAGAACACAATACCGGATAGATACCCGATGCAAGACCCATCTTTTATTTTATCCAACTTAGGAAAGCCAAAATTTTTTTCCACAATTGATTTGGAATCAGGATTCCATCAAATTCTAATGAAAGACTCAGATATTGAAAAAACATCTTATTCTATTAACAACGGAAAATTTGAATTTTTACGCATGCCTTTCGGGTTAACCGATCCGCCCAGAATTTTCCAGAGAGCAATGGATGATATTCTCAGAGAACAAGTAGGAAAAACATGCCACGTCTACATGGACGATATTATAATTTTTTCAAACACAATCGAGCAACATTTCTCAGATTTAACTCAAATAATAGGCATTTTACAAAGAGCAAATATGAAAATTTCTCTCGAAAAATCGAAATTCTTTAAATTAGAAACCTCCTTTCTTGGTTACATTGTTTCTTTTAATGTAATCAAAACAGATCCTGAAAAAATTTCTACAATTTCAAGGTATCCGTTACCACAAAATATTAGAGAACTCCGAAGTTTTCTAGGCTTAACTGGCTATTACCGAAAATTTGTCCGTAATTATGCAAAAATTGCAAAACCTCTTACAAAATATTTAGAAGGGGAAAATAGAAATGTTTTTAAGAAAAGAATACCTACAAAAGTTTTAATACAATTAGACGATTCAGCTATACAAGCTTTAAACGAACTAAAAGAGAATCTAATAGCACAAGTTGAACTAGTTCAACCAGATTATAGTAAAAAATTCACTTTGACAACAGACGCATCAGACGTAGCTATCGGGGCGGTATTATCACAGGATAAAAAACCAATTACTTTCATTTCTAAGACACTTTATAAAACCGTGCAACTTTATGTCACAAACAAAAAGTAACTGCTAGCTATAGTATGGGCCTTACAAAATTTGAGAAACTATTTGTACGGAGTAGTTTGTATAGAAATCCAAACGGACCATCAATCTTTGTCTTTCACGATTTCGGACAAAAATCCCAACGTAGAAATAAAAAGATGGAATTTCTACACTCGCGATTACTTTTCTTTAGACGAGTTGCACCTTTTAAACTTCACACTTCAGCTGCCAAAATGGGAAAGACCGAATCCCACGCCGGAAAGTTGGCGGTAACCTATAGAGCGATCTATGGTGAATTATAGGGAAAGTTGACACATGCCACTGTTGATTTCCCTTCGACTTTTCACCCCTGCCAGAACATTCTACGCCCGAGCTCTAGATGGCGCTAATAGTACCTAAAGTTCCAATCTTAGATGGAGCTATAAACATAGCTTTTCCTTTCTTTTTTTTAGAGCAAGCGCTACAGCAGGTCTTTCTTAGCTCCTTTGTACTCTTGCTCCTGGTTGGAAAAGTTTCCCATACGTCTTGCTCGGGTGAGATGACGTCTGGTTTTGAAGCAATTCCCTCTTAAAGTTTTCATTTCGTTTGTCCACAAGTATACTTCATGGGCTTCCTCTCTTTGGCATTGAGGCGCTGCAGGTTCCCTTTATAATTGTCATAGCGTCGTGGACTATATACTCGTCGTTTTGGTGGATTGTGCTTGCTCTTCTATTAATTTCATTGATTAGGGCTGTTTTATTTGAACGATTTGCGTTGTTTTCATCCCCTGTTGTTTTTGGATCTTTGGGACGATATTGTTCTCCTTCTACCAGCTTGAACGATATGTTCTCATGGTCGCTTCCATTAAAGGTATCCAGAACTTTCCATTTTATAACCTAATGTGCCATGTTTTCTGAGACAAGGGTTATGTCTGGGAGTGTACCCGCATTTCCTTTTCGCGTAAATGTCGCAGTTGAGCCTGTGTGCCTAAAACTTTTCTTCTTTTGGAGTTGGTTGATGATTACGGTCCAGTCCGCAACTAACGCAAAGTAACACCTGTTGCAATTGAAAGCTATCGATAGGGGAATATCGCCCTAGGAGATGGCAGTGTGACCAGTTTTTCAAAGGTTGGCAGGGCCAAGAAAGGGAGGGGAAGTGTGGAAGTGTAATCCGCTCTTAGATTCCACCACCTTCCCTGGCCCAGAAGTGGCCCAGTAGGAACTGCACCCACACCGATAGCTGAATGAGAGCCGAGCGACTACGTGATGCAAATGAAAGAGATTTCTGCAGTTGGCGAAAAACCGAAAAAGGGATCAGAAAAAAAAAATCGGGTGATGCTGGTGCTGGGCAGAGGGTATATGAAAGGCTGAAAGGGATCAGGCCACCACGAGTTCCCAAAAATTTTTACAGCAGCAAGTGGTCCGGAAAATTTATAGTGAAATAATAAAATATAAAATTAAAAGTGAGTTAGATGATGGGGTAGTGGCCATCAGTCTAAAGTGTAGTATCGAGAATAAAATAATATACATCTACAGGAAGGGAAGACGGGACGAGTTTGGACGACGTAAGCGGGAAATCGGCAGCCGGGACCGGGAAAAGAAGGCATGACTGGTTAATAGCTGAACCCGAAAACTTCGATCAAGAGATCAACATTCTAATTATACATTCAATAGACTATAATCCAATAATTCCTGCTCGATCTGAAGTCGAAAGACGGGAAGAAAATCAAGATGGGCGTTAGAACTCCAGAAATATCAATACGACGTCCAGTATATAAAGACTTTAGCCGATCACGACAGAAAACCATCAGTGCAAGTGGATTCAGCGCAAACTACAGGACATCAAGTATAACCCACAGAAGTTTCCTGATTATGTCATCGAGAACGGAGAGCTGTATCGCCACTTCGGACATCACCCCGACGACCAGGACTACATACCATGGAAACTATGTGTGCCAAGTGAGTATCGCCAACGAGTTTTACAAGAATGCCATGACGCGCCCACAGCAGGCCATTTGGGAGTACGAAAGACCATTCCCCGTATCTCTCAGAAATATTACTGGCCTGGCATGTTCCGCGATGTCGGAGCCTATGTACGAAAATGTGTCTTATGCCAAAAGTTTAAAGCAGACCAACGAAGACAAGCCGGCATGATGCTCACGAGACAGATCGAGGAACCATTTGCAGTACTATGTGCAGACTTCGTAGGCCCGCTGCCCCGTTTCAAGCAAGGGAACAACATGTTACTTGTCTTCTTCGATGCGTTCACTAAATGGATTTAACTGATCCCTCTACGCAAAGCAACCTCGGCGTCTCTGACTCGAGCCTTTCGGGAGCGAATACTAGGTCACTTCGGAGCACCGAAGAAAATGTTGTGCGATAACGGCACCCAGTTCACAAGCAAAGCGTTTCGCCCACTTACGAGAGATCTACAGCATCGTCCAGAGTAACATACAAAGAGCCAGCAAGGATCAGGGTCGTCAGTACAATCTCCGCCGCAGGGAGTGGCGTCCAGCCATAGGATCTTTTGTTTTGGGGGAACTTGAAAATTATGTGAGTCAGTATATTCAAAAAAAGTAAGCGATATTTCGCAGCACTATCAATATTAAGAAACAAGATAACAGGAAAAAAAGGATGCTCTAACCATCCACGGAACAGTCCTAACTTTTAATGCTATTTTAGCTAGATTAGATTTCGTTTTTAGCGATAGAAGACCGCTTCACATTATCGAACAAGAATTTAATATTCTTACACAAGGAAAACTAAGTGTAATGGAATACTATAACCAAGTGTACAGGAAACTAACATTACTGACTAATAAAACTATAATGACATATGGTCGTAATAAGCCAGAGTGCACTAAGATGAAGATAAGTTATGAAAACTGGCCTTAACGGCCCAATGTCATCGACTCTGTATTCCATGAATCCAACAGACTTGCCTAATGCAATGGCGTATCTACAGGAGATGGAAAGTAATAATATGAGAGCAAAATTCGCTCATAATTTCGTTGGAATGAGTTATAGAAATTATAACTCAAATTATAGTAATGGCCCAGAAAAAAATAATAATTCTTTTAATGAAAAGATCACTAATTACAATAATTCAAACTATTTGAGATACAATCACAGATCTCCACAACAAGTTAAAAATAATCAATGGAATCAGAGTCAGAATAATAATAATCAGTGGGAACGAAATAATAATTGGAAGTTTAATAACAATCAGGTACAGTCTGCTCTTGAACCCATGGAGATAGAATAATTAATCCAGTATCAAATTCGTCCTAATTATAATATTAAAAGGGGTAATAATAACAGACAAAATTATAATAATTATTATCCAAGAAATAAATATAATCAAAACCAAGCGCAAAAAACAAATATAAGCGCCACTCAAAACAAACCATTTGAATCACATCCACAGTTAAAAATTATGAGAGTAAATAATATAGAAGAGGAGGATTACCCTACTTAATGAGAACAGACAAAAAAATCGAAAAGGAATTAAAAGTTTTAATTGACACAGGAGCAACATCCTGTTACATAAAAAGGGGAATTTATCAAAATAAAAAAGAGCTCCCAATTTACAAAAGAGTTTCAACCATTAATGGGTTTGCAATAATAAAATAATATCAAAAAGGGACCATCAATTATATCGGGAAAAAAGAAAAATTACTTTACGATGAGGATAATTCTTTAAACCAATTATCACTAACAAATGGAAAAAATATCCTTTCATTAAAAGAATATATTATAAAAAAATACTTTGAAGAGCAAAGTGAATATAAAACAGATTCACAGAATCCTGAGCAAGGCGACGTAGAACTATCCGTCAACAAAAAATCAAATAGTTTGGGATCCAAAAATCCTGAACACGCCGACGTAGAACTATCCGTCAACAAAAAGTCAAATAGTTTGGGATCTAGAAATCCTGAACACGCCGACGTAGAATTATCCATCAACAAACAATTATATAGTTTTGGAAAAAAAAATCCTAGTAAACTAAAAATGTTCCTAAATGTACCACCCTAACACTGCTCTCCTACTTTAAAAAGAAAAAAAAACACATAAAATTCAGAAAAATTAATGACGTCTTGATTTGAAACGCGTTGGCCGCGACTGCGCCTTCTGCCAGTATCTTGCTTCGATGTTGGCTTCCAATGTTTCAACTGTTGCGGGCTTGTCCCTATAGACATGAGCCTTGACATGGCTCCACAAAAAATAATCTAAGGGCGTTACATCACACGATCCAGACGGCCAATTGGACCCAAACGTGAAATAAACTGTTCACCGAACGCACCTCTCAGTTGATTCCTTGTTTTATGTGCTGTGTGACATATGGCACCGCCTTGTTGGAACCACATGGTCAAGCTCTTCCATTTTTGGCAAACAAAATGCGCTATCATTGCACGGTTTCGCTCTCCATTCACCGAAGCATTGCGACTCGCATGCTCTTTGAAGAAATTCGACCCAATGAACTTTTTGATAGTAAAATTCAATAATTTGCAACCTTTGTTCGTTTGTTTAGGAATACAAAACAAAAAAAAACTAGCGTCAACTGTAAAAACTAGGGATACCAAAAAGAAAGTTGCTAAAAAACCACTCTTTATATATATATGCAAGTTAACCAACTCGTGAAACCGGGCCGCTTATGGAATTAATAAACAATTTTTTCAAAATTCAATTTAAAAAATCTTCGCCTATGCCTTTGCATTTGCCTTTGTCTTTGCCCATGCCTTTGGCTTTGGGGTCCGCTCTTGATTTCCCTACCAAATAAACAAACAAATCCTAAAGTAAACATAAGTTTCCACTCGAAGCCCAATCAATTGCGTTATAAGTTCAAACTATTGCGATCCAAGCCCAAACAAATTGCATCGGTCAGCATATTTGAATTTCACAATAGGATGCCATGATTTCATCCTAAGCTTATATTCTAAACAAAAGGAAAAGTTCGAGAAGCTCAAAGAAAAGCTTCTGGCCGAGGTTCATTGGATAAGATTTTAGAATTAAGCCGGCAGTCCATCTTTGATCAAGAAACAGTTCGGAAGTAAGAAATTCGATTGTGAAAAATTAAGTGTATTGTACTTGTGAAATTAAATAAAAAGGTTTAACACCAAGATACAAAAAATAAAAATATATATATTTTTAAATATTACTAGTGATAAATTTAATTGGGGCGGTGATAAAAATAGTTCTAAAAAAATTATTAATTATAACAAGTTAATATAAAAAAGGAACTTACGCCGCAAAAACCCAACCATTTTTAAGTGGAAAAATTAAAACATCCACAAAAAACCAACAACACCCAACATTGTGAAAGTGATCGTGATAAAAAAATTTAAATGGAAATCAATTAATGCAATAATCCATTTAAATAGCTGGTAATAAAGGTGGACCGAAAAAATTAATTCACAGTACAAGAACACACAACTAAAAACAAATAAATAAAGAACAATAAATCAAAAATAACAAATACTAAACAAAAACACAATTAATAAGAAAGTTAACCAAAAATACAAATATATCAACTGGAAGAATAAAAACAGAAATATTTCATTTAAACAAAGAAGGAAGGAAGGAAGGGCTGAAGGGCATTCTCTCGCCAAAATTCAACACGACTACAACGAAAATAACAAAGAAGGAAGGAAGCTGAAGGGCATTCCCTCGCCATCATCAAAGAAGATAAGCTTAATAATTAAAAGATCGTAAGAAATATGAACAATTATATTTAAGTAAAAATTCAATTTGAAAGATATATTATATAATACATCCTGCAAGATATAGAAGATTTGTTGAATCTATTTAATAAATTAGAAATGACCGATAAGCCAAGCACAAGTAAAATGGCGAATCAAGAATTAGAAAAGCAAGCCTTTTTGACCAAAGAATTAATAAAACAGATTGTTTCAACAGAGGTAAATTCTTTAAAAAACGAAATAGAAACACTGAAAGCAGAACTTCAAACGAATGTCAATAAAGTAGAAGATTATAAAATTGAAGAAGTTGACAATTTAATAAATTGTGAAGAATCCTATGAAATCATTAAATCAGTTCCAGAATTTAAGGGGGAACTTGAAAATTATGTGAGTTGGAGGGAAGCAGCAGAAAATGTGTCAGTATATTCGAAAAAGTAAGCGATATTTCGCAGCACTATCAATATTAAGGAACAAGATAACAGGAAAAGCAAACGATGCTCTAACCATCCACGGAACAGTCCTAAATTTTGATGCTATTTTAGCCAGGTTAGATTTCGTTTTTAGCGATAGAAGACCGCTACACATTATCGAACAAGAACTAAGTATTCTTACACAAGGAAAACTAAGTGTAATGGAATATTATAACCAAGTTTACAGGAAACTAACATTACTGACTAACAAAACTATAATGACATATGGTCGTAATAAGCCAATCACTTCAGAAATTAATGATAGACATAGACAGAGTGCATTAAGAGTTTTCATAACTGGCCTTAACGGCCCAATATCATCGACTCTTTATTCCATGAATCCAACTGACTTGCCTAATGCAATGGCGTTTGTACAAGAGATGGAAAGTAACAACATGAGAGCAAAATTCGCTCACAATTTCATTGGAATGAGTTATAGAAAATATAACTCAAATTATACTACTAGCCCAGAACAAAATAATAATTATTTTAATCAAAAGACCACTAATTACAATAATTCAAACTATTTGAGATACAATCAAAGATCACCACAACAAGTTAAAAATAATCAATGGAATCAGAGTCAGAATAATAATCAGTGGGGACAAAGTAATAATTGGAAGTTTAATAACAATCAGGTACAGCCTGCTCCTGAACCCATGGAGATAGATGAATCAATCCAGTATCAAATTCGTCCTAATAATAATTTTAACAGGGGTAATAACAAACAAAATTATAATAATTATTATCCAAGAAATAATTATAATCAAAACCAAGCACAAAAAACAAATATAAGCGCCACTCAAAACAAACCATTTGAATCACATCCACAGTTAAAGCGGAACCAACTGGTTCAATTAATCAGCCTGTTCAAAAAATTATGAGAGTAAATAATATAGAAGAGGAGGATTACACTACTTAATGAGAACAGACAAAAAAATCGAAAAGGAATTAAAAGTTTTAATTGACACAGGAGCACCATCCTGTTACATAAAAAGGGGAATTTATCAAAATAAAAAAGAGCTCCCAATTTACAAAAGAGTTTCAACCATTAATGGGTTTACAATAAGAAAATACTATCATTTAATAACGGTATTTAACACAAGACAAGTATTTTATGAAATAGAAGGGTTAGAGTCCGACTTACTTATAGGTTTTAATCTTTTAAAAAAAATAGGAGCGGTAATTGATATTCAAAAAGGGACCATCAATTATAACGGGAAAAAAGAAAAATTACTTTACGATGAGGATAATGCTTTAAACCAATTATCGATAACAAATGAAAAAATTATCCTTCCATTAAAAGAATATATTATAAAAAAATACTTTGAAGAGCAAAGTGGAAATAAAACAGATTCACAAATGGTGCAAAAAAGTTTATTTAGCTTGGGATCTAGAAATCCTGAACACGCCGACGTAGAATTATCCGTAAACAAAAAATCAAATAGTTTGGGATCTAGAAATCCTGAACACGCCGACGTAGAAAAATCCGTCAACAAAAAATTATATAGTTTTGGAAAAAAAATTCCTGAACACACCGACGAAGAATTTTCCGTCAACAAAAAGTTAAAACGTTTGGGAACACAAAACCCTCAACGTGCCGACGTCGAACTATCCGTCAATAAAAAAGTTACAACTTTGGGATCAAAGGATTCCGAAAGAAATAAAATAAATAATATTAAAATGTTAAATTCAAATCAAGTAGAAGATTTGGAGAAAAGAATAATTGACATAATTGAAGAGGAACACTCTAAAATAAACCTACAAATTCCTTTTAGAACTGATATTCGGGGCGAAATAACGACAGGGCCATTTATAGTAAACAATATCCCTATGCTTTATCAGTTTCAGATTTCGTTAACAATGAAATCAATAGAATGATAAATGAAAATATTATAAGGCCGAGTAGAAGTCCTTACAACTCACCAGTACTGGTGGTACACAAAAAGGGTCAAAACGAAGACGGTAGCCCTAAACACAGACTTGTAATAGACCACAAAAAATTAAATGAGAACGCAATACCGGATAGATACCCGATGCAAGACCCATCTGTTATATTAGCCAACTTAGGAAAGGCAAAATTTTTTTCCATAATTGATTTGGAATCAGGATTCCATTAAATTCTCAGATATTGAAAAAACATCATTTTCATTTAACCCTTTCGAGTTAACCGTTCCGCCCAGAATTTTCCAGAGAGCAATGGATGATATTCTCAGAGAACAAGTAGGAAAAACATGCCACGTCTACATGGACGATATTATAATTTTTTCAAACACAATCGAGCAACATTTCTCAGATTTAACTCAAATAATAGGCATTTTACAAAGAGCAAATATGAAAATTTCTCTCGAAAAATCGAAATTCTTTAAATTAGAAACCTCCTTTCTTGGTTACATTGTTTCTTTTAATGTAATCAAAACAGATCCTGAAAAAATTTCTACAATTTCAAGGTATCCGTTACCACAAAATATTAGAGAACTTCGAAGTTTTCTAGGCTTAACTGGCTATTACCGAAAATTTGTCCGTAATTATGCAAAAATTGCAAAACCACTTACAAAATATTTAGGAGGGGAAAATGGAAATGTTTCTAAAAGAATATCTACAAAAGTTTTAATACAATTGGACGATTCAGCTATACAAGCTTTTAACGAACTAAAAGAGAATCTAATAGCACAAGTTGAACTAGTTCAACCAGATTATAGTACAAAATTCACTTTGACAACAGACGCATCAAACTTAGCTATCGGGGCGGTATTATCACAGGATAAAAAACCAATTACTTTCATTTCTAAGACACTTTATAAAACCGTGCAACTTTATGTCACAAACAAAAAGGAACTGCTAGCTATAGTATGGGCCTTTAAAATTTTGAGAAACTAATTGTACGGAGTAGTTTGTATAGAAATCCAAACGGACCATCAATCTTTGTCTTTCCCGATTTCGGACAAAAATCCCAACGTAGAAATAAAAAGATGGTATTCTTTCATAGAAAGTTTTACCCCAAAAATAATATATAAACCCGGTACAACAAATGTTGAAGCCGATGCATTATCTCGAATACAAATAAATAACATTACAAACAGTGATATAGAACAAACAGAACAGTCAGACTCAGATCAAAACACACAGCATTCTGCTGACAGTAGTTTTGAAAATGTATTAACAACGGGGAGGTTTACAATACATGAGTCACTGGAAGTTTTTGGCAGGACGCGACACATAATTGAATATGATACACCAGAACATTTAATAACTATATTAAAAGAGTATATTCCACCGAACACTACGGTAGGAATTCATTGTACATTAGAGGACTGATATCACATTCAATTACCCTTAAAAAATAATTTCACTAACCCATTTCTTTTTACGAGAATCTTTCTTAAAGACATAGAAAACGATGAAGATAAAGCCATAATTATAGACAAAACACACAGTCGAGCTCATAGGGGTCTGGATGAAAATTATAAACAAATCAATAGGTTATATTATTGGCAAAACTTATTTAAAAAATTGAAAGAATATATCAAAACTTGTGTGATTTGTAATGAAATAAATATAACAGGCACCCAATAAAAATTCCAATCGGGGAAGCCCCTATTCCAACTAAAGAAGGAGAAAATTTACATATAGATATATACTACGCGCAAAATTTAACATTTATTACTTGTATAGACGCGTATTCAAAATACCTTATTGTACAAGGTATTGTCAAAATAAGTTAAACATTGAAATTAAGGTAATGGAACTACTTTAACAATTTCCCCAAGCAAAAGAAATTATGACCGATAACGAACCTAGTTTTACCTCGGCCCAATTTAAATCATTTGCATAAAGGTGTGGAATTACTTTGCATTACGCAGACCCAAGACACAGTACTTCAAACGGGCAAGTAGAAAGAGCACACTCGACATTAACAAAAATAGCTCGCTGCATAAAAGAGGAGTTTAATTTAACTAATTTTTCCAAAATAGTTATAAGAGCCGCTCAAAAATATAATCAGAGCATTCATTTCACAACAAACGAAAAAACAATTTGATATCCTATATAATAAAATTGATCATGATAATATTCCCATTATCTTGAAAAATACACAATCTAGAATGTTAGAAACACATAATGAGAACAGAAAAGAAAAAGATTATCATGTAGGACAAGTTGTTTATGAAAAGAAACATGGGGAACGAAACAAATTTAAGTCCAGATATAAAAAACAAGTTGTGAAGGAAAATTTGCCTAACAAAATCATAATCAACAATAGAAATAGGATTATTCATAAAGATAATATTAAATTCTAATATAAACAACAATATTTTATTACAAGTCACGAATACTTATTATTTAAGGGCAATAAAGGTATTGACGTACGATTCATACACAGATTTAATTCACATAACTAATTTAAGTTTTTATGAAGAAATAATTAACACGGAAACCAGATCTTTGACCAAAACATCAAAAACAGACATAGAATGGGAAATTTCAATGGACTTGGAACTCATCAAATTAACTTTATCAGAAATAATGCCAAAAAGACAAAAAAAAAAGGAATTAATGAAATAGGAACTTTATGGAAATGGATAGCATGTACTCCTGATCATGATGATTTCATAACGTTTCAGAACAAAATAGACAGCCTAATTGAAAACAACAACAAGCAATTCACAATAAATTCAAAATTATTTAATGAAGTAAAATATCTTACTGAAAGTTTAAAAAATATAGTTTTCAACGAGGAAACAATTTTACGAAAACATCGTTTGCGGTTACTCACATTTGATTTACAAAATTTATTAGATACCATTATCTTAGCAAAAGCAAAAATTTTTTAATACAATTTTAAGAAAGAAATGTTTAACAACTATTGTAAATTAAGTTTTTAAAATATTTGTTTTATAAAATTACTAAGCGGCGAAAAAGCCAATTGCTCTAAAATAAGAGAAATTAATAATAAAATAAATATCTTACAGGATAGTGCCATTTTAATAACAGGAACAAATATAGTAGACAACACTCAATTAAAAGGTTCATATTTAATTTTGTTCAATGACTCAATTATTATAAATAACAGCACCTACATTAACAGAAAACTAAATATTAAACTATATAGTTCTGCATAAATTCATAAATTATGACATTTCCGAATATATTGCTTCAAATAATTCGGAGCTAACTCTTGACAGTATAAACATTATCAATCCATTTGTAAAAATTAATAATAACAAAATATCAGTTTCCTTTATATTAATAATTTTTATCATTATATTTTTAATATTATTAATTTACATTATATACAGAAACTTTGTAACCAAACTAGAAATCAGTACTAACCAAGAAAAAGTTTTAAAAAAAGAAAATACAAACCAAGAATAAATTTTAATAGAAGAAAATACAAACCACGAAGAAACTTTTCAAGAAAAAATACAAACCAAGACCAATGTTTTTTTCCAAAACTAAGAGAACGCTTTAAAGAAATTCATAATGAATCGAAGCGATCCATTTTAGAAGGGGGGAGTTAACCAATCCGTGAAACCGGGCCGCTTATGGAATTAATAAACAATTTTTTCAAAAATTCAATTTAAACAATCTTTGCCTATGCCTTTGCATTTGCCTTTGTCTTTGCCCATGCCTTTGGCTTTGGGTTCCGCTCTTGGTTTCCCTACCAAGATTAACAAACAAATCTTAAAGTAAACATAAGTTTCCACTCGAAGCCCAATCAATTGCGTTCTAAGTTTAAACTATTGCGATCCAAGCCCAAACAAATTGCATCGGTCAGCATATTTGAATTTTACAATAGGATGCCACTATTTCATCCTAAGCCTATATTCTAAACAAAAGGAAAAGTTCTAGAAGCTCAAAGAAAAGCTTCTGGCCGAGGTTCGTTGGATAAGATTTTAGAATTAAGCCGGCAGTCCATCTTTGATCAAGAAACAATTCGAAAGTAAGAAATTCGAATGTGAAAAATAAAGTGTATTGTACTTGTGAAATTAAATAAAAAGGTTTAACACCAAGTTACAAAAAATAAAAGACATATTTTTTTTAACAAATTTACTAGTGATAAACTTAATTTGCATCTATCATATATGGTTTATTAACATATTTCTAAATATAACATTTCTAAATATTATAAGTAGTAATTGTAAGTAAAAGATAAAATTTGATATAATCCAAATTTAGGGAAACAAAGAAAAGAATATACTTTTACATTAAGAAAACAAAACCTTATGTAAATTTGCGGAGGTCTCGCAACAGTTTGGATGTATAATAACGAATAAAGTAAATAACCTACACAACTATATGCGAATGTAAAAAAAAAAGAAACGTTTCATGTAAATAAGTTTAGAAAACCCGAGATAAAAAGATCCCAATATTAAACCTATGGTTGGAGCTCCAAATAGGTAGGGTAATTTAATTGTATAATTATGAATTAATCTATATTTATATGTTCGTATGTGGGTCAACAATGGTCTAATGAAAATTTAAATCAATTTCAAAGGAAGTGTTTTCGTATGAATTTAACATCGCATCTGTAGCAAAGGGAAGCAAACAAATGCAAATAAATTAATGGAAGATATATAATGCAAGAAATGTAGATGAATGTTTATAGTTAATAATAAATTTGTAACGTGAGGATGATGTGCTAAGTGTTCGTCTATGTGGAGGGGGAAATGAGACTGACCCTGGAGTAGGCTGACGGTAGCCAGCGGAAGGGAGATTTGGCGAAGGATGCATGCCGGATCTCAGGTAGGGTGGGGGTGTCGGATTACATTACATTACAAGTTAAGTCTCCAGTAACGTCCAATGTGTAAAATTATTTATAATATTTTTGTTTGCAGTTTATTTTTGTTTACATTTGATCTTGTTATGATGTCGTCGGACTGAGATGACCGATCAGCTGGGCTATTGTGCGTACTGAGGACTGGGAAGAACCCCACCATGAGATGGACCGACTAGCCGGCCTTGCCGCATCGAAAAACAGGTCCGTAACAATAGATGGCGCCCAAATTAAAGGCAGGAGTGGATACGCTGATCATATCATCCGTAAGGGTCGAAAAGGATGCGAATTGCACGCCGGTGGGAATTATAAATAACCAGCCGAGAGGTAGGATCTCGGAGGGGACTTGGCGATTCGGGTACCTCGGTGACTGATGGCCTATGAAGGACCTGATGGTCGGCTCATAGTAGCGCGGTGCCGGGGGGATCTGGAAGCAAAGATACCCCAAAGTAAATGTCAAGTTTTTTTGTTGAAAGAGATTGGTACTTATCTGACGAACGGAAGAGGGTGCTCGGTAAGGGTGGTTCGGCACTAGCAGGAAATATTTCTTCGGCTAGTTAGCGATTTTCCCTATGCCTGGTGTGCTAGTCGAGCGCCTGGAAAATAGAGCAGAGTAATAGCCGGAGTCAGATATAGTCCAAATAGAGAAAACTTCCCTTACTTACCCGTGATGAGGTCGGGATGTAAAGATTCGACTGTGAGTGGCCCGTGGGGACCAGAAAAGTCGGCCACGCGTTGCACTTATGGTGGTTCGTCACTCCTAAAACAATCATTTAGTGATGTAAGTAAGTGGGAAGTACAGATAATAGAGTGGCGAGCGCCCTTCTGTGGAAGATGGGATGGTCAACAGCGCTCACCGAGAAACTTGTGCTGGAAATTGAAGACACTGAAATCCGGGGGTGAAGTTAGCTCCGGTGAATGTTGTGTGTTTCCCTCCCTGTTGTAGTTGTGGTTATTTTTGTTCGAGGTGTCGTTGTGTGTTGTGGATGCGCAGCCAGTTCAAAACTATAAAAAAAATAAAAGATAAATATTAGTAAAACATCTAAGTAGAGATAGATTTGAAAAAGTTTATGAGCAAGTATTTTTTAAGGTCAAAGGGGAAAATGGTAGACAGGACTCCTCCACCAGGCAATCCTCGGCAGGAGCCACAAGAAAGAGACGATGACAGCTGGAATTTGCCAGAAGCATCGAAGGTTCTGCCATCAGAAATCACATCGGCTGTCAATGTGGCCTTAGCCCAGGCTCAGGAGACGCAACGAGGAGGAATGATGGAGTCCATAAGCCGATCTTTGCAAGAGGAGATCCGGCGCGGGCTTATGGAAATGATGATTGCCGTTACCGAGGCAATGGGACCATTGAAGCAGCAAGTAGAGTTGCTACAGATGCAGGAGGTAGCGAAGGACGGGAGTGATAGCAAGCATAGCAGCCGGCAGGACGAGGAGAAGGACAGGAGGAGCACTGGAACTAAGCCAAAATATTCCATAGACGTACCTCCAGCTTCGCAGAATGCACAACGTCCGCAATGTATAGATGGAAAACAGTATTCCGCGCAGAACGAACCCATCCAGAGACCTCCTAGATTCGACGATGGTCGAGCCTTGCGTCAGCAAGCGGAAAGGGAGTCCGAGGGTAGATTTACGAGGTGGGGTCGAGTTGAAAAGTGGGAGATATACTTCGATGGAGACCCAAACAAAATGATGGTGGAATATTTTGTTTTCGGGTCGAGATTCTTCGAAGGCAAAGTCGGTGTTCCTGGGATGAGGTCCTCGACAGTTTTCATCACTTGGTCAGGGGTAAAGCGGCCGAGTGGTATTGGCAATTTGTCCGTGAGCGACCGCCCGAGGTCTGGGAAGATCTAAAGGACGAAATTGTGGCCAGATTTCTAGGCGTCGGTGGTGAGTTTGAGCGGCTACGCGCTCTTCATGAACGGCGACAAAGACCTGGGGAATCAGTCGAGGATTATTTCGGAGCCATGCGGCGATTATCTACCAACCTACCCATCCATGTCGGAGTCCGAAATGATCCGGGTGATTAAGAAAGGACTCGCTGAGGACATCGCTCGGTATGTTTAAGCAGTCAGGGTACGAAGCGTGGAGCAGCTTCGCGAGGAATGCTTGGAGGTGGAAGACAATGTTGTCAGACGAGAGCCCAGGCCAGCATACCGCACGTCGCAGAAGTTTTCGTTCTCTGGAAAGAGAGTCGAAGTAATCATACCGAAACCGGAATCGCAGGACAAGGAAGAAGCGGTGATTATAAAGGAGGCTAACCTGTTGACCAAGACGAGGATGCGTTGTTGGAACTGCGGCAGAATCTTTTGCTACCGCTGTGGAAAACCGGAACACTTTACTCCGACATGTCCGAATTGTTGGGGAAACGGCCGACCAAGCGTGACGAAAGCGGACGAGCAACGCTTGGGCCAGAAACCTGCGTGGAAGTAGATGATAAGGGGGAAGAAAAATATCAACATACTATTAATAATCAAAATATATTAGGGATTAATAAATTAAGATTTCTACCAGCCGAGGAAAGAATGAAAAAATATATTGAAGTACGAAACAGGATTGTCGACGCCAGACAGCTTGAAGGTATGCGGGGAGTCAGCCGCAGGCTTCTAAGGACAGGAGCCTCCGTAAGTCTACTGGGCAAAGACAGTAGGGAGCTGATGGCCAAACTTGGTGTCTGTCGTTAAAACAGCTGCCGGCGAAGACAGATCCATAATTGGAAAAATAAAGCTTCCTGTTGGATATAAGGGGATTGTAAAAGACATTTTCTTCTACATATGCCCGTACCTGGAACAATCGATGTACTTGGGGATCGATATCTGGAGATTTTTTGAGTTGGCTCCAGCAGTTCTAGGCGACGAAAACAGCGAATCCAGTCACGCCCAAGTAGCTGAAGTCAAGATGTCCCAGATCAGCCACTATGCGGAAGATAGAAGACAAGAAACGGAGGTAGAACTTGGGACCTGAAAAAGAATGAAGCTGAGGAGTTGGAAAACGTGAAGAAGGAATTTTTGACTTACGAAGAAGCTGGGCTAGGAACGACTGCAGCAGAACAGCACTATATTCAGTTGGTGGAGGGCGCAGTACCGTTTAAGGATAGTTGTTATCCGCTATCACCAGCGATGCAGGAAGTGGTCTGGAAAGAAGTAGACAAAATGCTAGAGCTAGAGGTTATAGAGGTTAGTGACAGTCCGTGGAGCAATAGAATAACGGTCGTGCGAAAGCCAGATAAAAACAGATTCTGCTTGGATGCGCGGAAACTTAACCAACTCACCATAAAGGACGCCTTCCCTCTCCCGAGTATCGAAGGCATATTGTCTAGGATCGACCAGACATATTATATATCTAGCGTCGATCTTAAATGTTGCGTTCTGGCAAATAAAATTGGAACCGGAAAGCCGGAAGTATACCGCTTTCACAGTAGCCACTTTACCAATTCGTGATGATGCCCTTCGGTCTCTGCAATGCTGCCCAAAGATTATGTCGACTGATGGACCAAGTCATTCCAACACAACTACGATCAAACGTATTTGTCTATCTGGACGATCTTCTGGTGATAGCTCCTGGCCTCCAGACGCATCTGCGATTTCTCCGTTTGGCAGCACAATACCTGATACGAGCAAATTTAACGATAGGGCTAAAGAAGTCTAAATTTTGTTTCAAATCTTTAAAATACTTTGAGTTTATCATTGGGGGTGGAAAGCTGCAGAAAGAGTTTTGGCCATACAGAAGATTCCTGATCCGAAAAACGTAGAGCAGGGTGGTACAGACGATTCATAAAAAAATTTGCATCCATTGCAGCACCGCTAACCGGCGCCCTCAAGAAACATCCAAGAGGCAAGTTTTCCTTGACTCCGGAGGCTGTCGAGGCCATAAAGCACTTAAAGATGGCGCTAACTACAGCCCCAGTATTAGTCCATGCTGATTTTAAACGTCCATTCTTTATTCAATGCGACGCCTCTAACAATGGAGTGGGAGCAGTATTGTTACAGCTGGACGACGAAAAGAACGTCCCGTAGCTTTCTTCTTTTCTAAGCTGAATGAACATCAGTTTTTGTATTCCGTCACTAAAAAAAGAATGTCTGGGAGCGGTATTAGCAGTTGAAAAGTTTAGGCCTTACGTGGAGCTGATGCCGTTTACTGTGATCACGGACCACACAAGCCTAAAATGGCTAATGTCCCTCAAGGACCTAAACGGACGTTTGACAAGGTGGTCTTTAAGGCTTCAGAGTTTTAACTTTAAAATTGAGCATCGCAAAGGAACTGAGAACGTGGTTGCTGACACCCTGTCACGCTGCATAGCGGAACTAAGTTTGGATTTATCAGATGCCATTGGATTCCAGACGACAGAATTCGAGTCCGCGGAATACCAAGAATTAAGAGAAGAAATTTGTCGAAATACAGCAACATTGCCTGATTTACACGTAGATGGAGGAACAATCTACAAAAGAACGGCATTCGAACAACTTGACGACCAACTAGAAGGTTCAATTTGGAAGCTGTGGATCCCGGCAGGAATAACATCTACACTAATAGCGAACGCACACGAGGATCAAAAAGCTGCACACGGGGGGATGAAGAAGACACTTCATCGTCTAAAAAGTCATTTCTACTGGCCGGCTATGACGACACAAGAGCGGGAGTATGTCCGGAATTGCACCAAATGCAAGGAATCAAAACTGCAATTAGAACGTATTTAGAATATGATCATAGAGACTGGGACTTAAACTTACCGGAAATAGAAGTGTCGATCCGTGATTCCGTGCATGAGGCCACGGGTGTAACACCGTTCTTTGCAGTATTTGGACAGCAGATGTTCCTAAATGGAAACTGCTACAAACTGGCAAGAAAACTGCAGTCCTTGACAGAACATCAAATAACGAAGCTAGATCCAGTAGATAAGCGCCAACTTATCCGCGATCACATCCGGAAAAATCTTCATCAGGCATATGAATACAGCAACCAGCGCTATAACAAACGGGCTCGAGTTTTCCATGCCAAGCCTGGCCAAGAAAACTACAGACGCAATTTCACTCAGAGCAATTTTGGAAAGATGTACAATGCCAAGTTTGCTCGAAAATATGTGAAATGCCGAGTCGGTCTCCCTATAGGGAACAATGCCTACGATTTGGAGGATCTGGGGGGAAGCCTGTTGGGATTTTCCACGCAAAAGACCTAAAAATGTAAATATAAATAGTGGATGTAGCTGTACACGTACACACGCATACTTACATACATACCTGGGTAGCAAAACAAGAGTCTAGTGGGCGTAGGCCTACGTTGGGCACAAAAGGCAAATGGGGCAATTGGGGGCAAGGCAGGATAGCAAAGTTGTTGTTTTGAATATTAAAAACACTATAGGAACAATTTTACGGCAAGCCAATCTTTCAATGTTTACAAAGAATTCGCTTCGGCCGACATTCTCACGAATGTTTGTGTCGTGTTGCAATTGAAAGCTGTGTGACCAGTTTTTCAAAGGTTGGCAGGGCCAAGAAGTGTGGAAAGTAAGAGGCGCTCTGCTGGACGATCAGGAAAGGGAACCTTAATCCGCTCTTAGATTCCACCACCTCCCCTGGCCCAGAAGTATATCCACCCACACCAAACCATGAGGAACTGCACCCACACCGATAGCTGAATGAGAGCCGAGCGACTACGTGATGCAAATGAAAGAGGTTTCTGCCGTTGGCGAAAAACCGAGAAAGGGATCAGAAAAAAAAAATCGGGTGATGCTGGTGCTGGGCAGAGGGTATATATAGGGCTGAAAGGGATCATGCCACCACGAGTTCCCAAAAATTTTTACAGCAGCAAGTGGTCCGGAAAATTTAAAGTGAAAAAAATAAAATATAAAATATAGTTGGTTTTGGCGACCTTTCCAAAGTATATTAATTGTTAGCCGGCTCGAGGTCAGGATGTTGAAAAAAAAAACACAAAATTATTTTAATTTTGGTTATTTGTCAATATATTTCGGATGCTCTTCGGCAACAGTCTTCAGGCCAACTATAATATAATTACAACGATTTTAATATTTTTAACAAACAGAAAACAATTTACATTTGACATACATTTAATTTAGACGTCTGCGTCCGGTGACGTGGAGTTGTTAACTAATTTTTCTTTCCCTAGTAAGTGTCTATATAAATGAGCGCAATTGTCAGTGTCCGTTTTGTAGTTCATCCGTATGTCTGTAGGTGTTTTTATGATAAGTAGCATTTCTATGGTGAATCGTTTGGCATAGTGTTGTTCTTGTGATAAAATACTCGCCTCTTCGAAGTTCGGTGAGTGATTACTCTTGGCACAGTGGGACATGAGTGCTGTTTTTTGCGCGTTCGTATGGTGTCTAGCTTTGAAGTCCGATTTATGCTGTGCTAGTCTAGTTTTTAGTTTATTTCGTTGTTGTTGCCGTTGCACGGTATTTTATATATCACGTCTTTTTTGTCAATTTCATTTATCTTTGATTTTGTTCTGTTGTATATAGATTTTAATGTGTGGTCCGGTTTATGTGCGATACTTATGTTTTCTTTGTCGTAGCATTCCGATTTCGCTACACGTTCGGATATTGCCGGGACGTATGAAATTGACATATATTTTTTGTTTTTATTGTTTTTAACGCTATTTTGTTTTCTTGTTTTGTGTTCCGATAATAATGTTTTTATTATGTGTTTTGGGAAATCATTGTCTGTCAACATTGATTTTATCTCCTGGGTCGTCTCTTCGTGGTAATCCGTGTCTGAAATTTTGAGCATTCTATGTATACATATTGTTTTGGGTGTTTGGAGTTGAAATTGATGATTCGTCCGGACGCAATTGGTTTCTTGTACCATTTCATTTTAATCGATTTCCACGTCTAATTATCACTGAGTCCAAATAAGGTAATTGGTCGTTTTCTTCTAGTTCCATTGTAAATTTTATATTATTGGTGAAAGAGTTGAGCATGGTCAGTGTAGTTTTAATGTCATCCTCTTGAATGATTGCGAACAGGTCATCTACGTATTTTGTCAGTAATCTTGGAGGTCGTCTTAATTTTTCTAACGTGTTGTCCAGGAGAGTTTCCATTACAATATCTGCAATGACCGGCGAGGCTGGCGATCCCATAGGCATTCCTTTTAATTGTGTGTACAAATTGTTTTCAAATTTGAAATATCTGTTTTCTTGAATACAAAATTTTATTATGTCCATAAATATTGTTCATAGCTACCGTCTTGTTACCTTTGTCTGAGGTCAATATTAAAATGTCGTCATTTTCTCTAAGAAATCTCCTTGTTTGTTCAACTGGGTCTAGTATTGAGAATTGCGAAAGCGGAAAAATTGAAACAATTTTGAAAGCTAGCTTATTCAATAATATGAATGACGGTATAACTAAATACATTCACTGTAGTACCCAATAAACAAATAAACACAGTGTAGTGTATACAAACAACCGAGTTAGTTATTATAGAAGCAATGGTAGAGGAAACTGTCGAGGTAATTTCATACGCGCTAGAAATAACTTCTACCAGGGAAATTATCGAGTTAGAGGCCAATATTACCAATATTATAATAATCGAGGAAATTATGGCCAAGGTCAATATCAAAACCCGAGTTACTATAAAAACAAAAACCAACATAATAACAGCGGAAACTAAAGAGGTTCTTTCCGAAATAACTCAAATAATAGAGGAAACTCAAATGCTCAAGATCAAATGCTCAGACCTATTGAAGCAGAACAGTAAAACTAAAAAAATACAAAGCGACTACATATAAAATATATCTTAGCCTCAACATTTATATAAAAAAAATAACTATCACACTAAAACATCCTTAACCCTTTTAATAGGTACACGAGCTGATTACTCTTAAATCAAAAGACTTAACATTTATAGAAATACAGACAGGAAAATTTATAATCCCTTTCAAATTCCAAATAGTTAATGACGACTTTGCAATACACTGTGATGGTATATTAGGAACGGACCTCCTAAAAACATTTAATTGCCAACTTGATTTCCATACAGATCATGACTGGTTAATAGCTGTACCCGAAAACTTCGATCAAGAGATCAACATTCTAATTATACATTCAATAGACTTTAATCCAATAATTCCTGCTCGATCTGAAGTCGAAAGACGGGAAGAAAAGCAAGATGGGCGTTAGAACTCCAGCAATATCAATACGACGTCCAGTATATAAAGACTTTAGCGGATCACGACAGAAAACCATCAGTGCAAGTGGATTCAGCGCACTTCGGACATCCCCCCGACGACCAGGACTACATACCATGGAAACTATGTGTGCCAAGCGAGCATCGCCAACGAGTTTTACAAGAATGCCATGACGCGCCCACAGCAGGCCATTTGGGAGTATTCCATTCCCCGTATCTCTCAGAAATATTACTGGCCTGGCATGTTCCGCGATGTCGGAGCCTATGTACGAAAATGTGTCTTATGCCAAAAGTTTAAAGCAGTCCAATGAAGACAAGCCGGCATGATACTCACGAGACAGACCGAGGAACCATTTGCTGTACTATGTGCAGACTTCGTAGGCCCGCTGCCCCGTTTCAAGCAAGGGAACAACATGTTACTTGTCTTCTTAGATGCGTTCACTAAATGGATTTAACTGATCCCTCTACGCAAAGCAACCTCGGCGTATCTGACTCGAGCCTTTTGGGAGCGAATACGAGGTCACTTCGGAGCATCAAAGAAAATGGTGTGCGGCACACAGTTCACAAGCAAAGCGTTTCGACCACTTATGAGAGATCTACAGCATCGTCCAGAGTAACATACAAAGGCCAGCAAGGATCAGGGTCTTCAGTACAATCTCCGACGCAGGGAGTGGCGTCCAGCCATAGGATCTTTTGTTTTGGTGCGACAACACCAACTTTCAAAGGCTTCCGATTGATTCGTGGCTAAATTAGCGACAAAGTTTGATGGACCATATAAAGTCGTGGCCTTCACCTCTCCCAGTATCTTTCGGTTACGCCTCCCCGGCGAACGAAAGGGGCGGTTAGCCAATATTGCAGATTTAAAAGCTTTCCATTCTCCATCCAGCAAATCCGAAGACGATGACCCCGAAGAGGCAAGAAACCTGCCTTTCCGTTCCAGCCGAATGAGACGACACGACGACGCCAAGTATCAACGAGGGGTGATTAGAAGAATAAGCCACTAAACTATGTAAACAATCATTGTTAGCTTTTAAGACTTTATTCACCGTAAGGAGACTTTAATATTTATTTACACACATATATATATATATATATAGGTACACCCTTATTATAAATATTCTGCAGTAAGCTATCATGAACTGAAGTGATTTTTGACCTTTGCCATGACAACGACGGTGACACCACTCCACCACGAGCTCCGTCACCAAAGCCCCGAGATCCGCGCCTGCGCCCCGGGACGGGATATCCAGAGCGTACGCAGACGAAGCCAGCACGTGCCAGGTCATCTAGTGAGTCGGACGCAGCTCACGAAGGCGCGAACTCCATCCCTCTTCAACACGATGAGGGAATTTCTCACCATCGCCGTCCTGTCACACCTCGCTATGCCCCATCCCCGGAGGTATATGTTGCGAATGACAGCGACGACGAGAGAACCAGCGGAGGACGCGACGTGTCGAGCAATGACGGGACCGTCTACGGAGGTGTTTCGCCTCGTTACTGGGACGAACCACGCTATGTGTCCGAGCATTCTTAAGCATCCTAAGCATACGTTCTGGATGACAGTGACAGTCCTCAGGCTGACGATGAGGGAGCCAGTGGCGGACGCGACCCGCCGAGCGACGACGGAACGGGTTACAGAGGCGTTCCGCATCGTTACTTTGAAAATACCGAAAGATACGCCATCCGTCTCAGCTTCTACATGTACATTACACCTCGTGCTGGATACGGATGCCCTTTCGATCGACGGATGATCCAACAGTGGAACTCCCAGTCTCGCCGGACCCAGACCCGAGTGAAGACGAGACGGCTATTGACCTGATGACTCCACCGTGCGTCACTGTCAGCGCTACACTGCCCACTGGGCATTCAACCACCAACCTGACGAGTCAATCGGAGCGCGTACATTCCGTTCCTGACGCCGCTTGGCATTGACAACTCCGCCATCCGCCACTGTCAGCGCTACGCTGCCCACTGGGCACCCAACCACCGGCATGGCGCGTCAGTCAGAGCGCACACACTCCGCTTCTGACGCCGCCCTTGATCTGACACCCTCATCAAAGGAACACCAGGCAGCCTACAGCACCGCGTTCCACGCTGAAGAACCGGCCACCCATGACACCCTTTTCTGAAAAGGCAACCACGCCGCTTTCAACCAGCTACCTGCTACCATCAGGATCCTGCGAGCAGAAAGCCCCTATGCCGTCCGTCATCTGGATCACACGGGATCGTCCGACACGGCTAGTGGAAAGTGCATGGTCTGGTCGTCCCAATCCAGCGACTCCGACGAAGACAACGTCGCCATATTTCAACGCAGCCGCAGGAGGAAACGCAGCCAGCAATCCGCACAGCAGCAGGCAGTGGGGGCCATCAAGAGGACCCTCCGTGACCGAACTCCTTCGGACACCAGCGCCAACGCACTAGAGCTGGGGATCTCCGACGAGGCAACGGTCGCCTTGATGGCTGAACTCCCACCAGAGGTCGAGAGCATGGTGCTAGACTGGATGACGGATGGAGACGGACCAGCTGCTCCACTAGTGCAGAGCTCGGATCAACCGCTAGACGAAATCCGTCTAGACCTCACGGAGAAGTGGACCTGCAACACGCCTGAGCGCTGCAGGCTACCGACTCCAACGCCCCGAGGAAAGCTACCAACGTTATTTCTTTATCGACTACTTTGTAAGATATTATGTTAGGTTATTAATATAATAAAAACACCCATGGAGCATTTTTTGTTGTTACAATAGCATATCGCCTGATAAGCCAACATACGTGAATAAGGTTAAAATCTAAGCTTAAGAGTTGCCAATTACTTCGCGCCTGACCAACGTTACCAGATCGCAAGACCTTGTCAGATCGCGACGCTGTCAAACTGCCACGTTGACAGACCACTATCGCTAGTGGTAGTGGGTACTCGATACTTGAAGGGGTGGCAACCTAGAATAAATCGATGACGGGGAACGATCGCTATTATTCGCTCTCTTGGTTCCCGGTCAGCGACAGGGAGCAGACGTGTGCTCCGGATTTTTGTAAATTAAAACCACGTGGCTCGGACACTAAAGCCTTCCAGCTGAAACATTTAAGAACTCGGTGCAGCAGCAGGAAAACAAGCCAGGTCATGTGAGATAAAGTGAATTCTTATATTTTAAATCTCTTACCTCACAGTGCATTTCTTAATTGCGTAGTTTTTCTTGAAAATAACCATAAGCTTTTTTAGACCAGTAGTTAGTGATCCCTTGGGCGTTGCTACGACAATTCCTGGTTAACACAGAGAACGTTGGCATGCCCCTGTTGGACACGTCCCCCATCTCCGTAGGTACTGATCCCCGATCCTTGCCAGTAGATAGTATCCCTCAGGCGTGGCTACGACTATTCCTTGTTAATTCAGAGTACGTTGGCGTGCCCCCGTAGGAAACATCCCCCATCTCCGTAGTTACTGATCCCCAATCCTTGCCAATAGTTAGTATTCCTCAGGCGTGACTACGACCATTCCTGGTTAATACAGGTAACGTTGGCATGCCCCTGTTGGACACGTCCCCGATCTCCGTAGTTACTGATCCCCGTTCCTTGCCAGTAGATAGTATCCCTCAGGCGTGGCTACGACTATTCCTTGTTAATTCAGAGTACGTTGGCGTGCCCCCGTAGGAAACATCCCCCATCTCCGTAGTAACTGATCCCCAATCCTTGCCAATAGTTAGTATTCCTCAGGCGTGACTACGACCATTCCTGGTTAAAACACGGAACGTTGGCATGCCCCTGTTGGACACGTCACCGATCTCCGTAGTTACTGATCCCCGTTCCTTGCCAGTAGTTAGTATCCCTCAGGCGTGGCTACGACCATTCCTGGTTAATCCAGAGAACATTGACGTGCCCCTGTTGGAGGGGCTACGGCAAAACCTGGTACACCCAGAGAAGCTGGCGTGCCTCTGCGGGATCATATTCCTACTCTTCGCCACCCATCGCAAGCATAGTTTTTGATTAGCCCGTTTTCGCACCGACAAGTGGGAGCACCCCCTCTCGCTCCCCTCTCCGCGGGCTAACGGCATGGTGTGTCCAAAACCCGGATTGATTCAAAACCCGCGCTCGCATGTTCGAATTTTTAAAGGAATTTACATATTTATAACATGCTATTTAAACGGTTAAATTTCTTGATAATCGAGTGTTTTAAAACGTAACGTTTTTCCACTTGTTCACACCGGCTACGCCTTCTGAGAAATTTAACGTCCGAGAAATTAACTTTATAAAAACCCACAATTTGATGCTAAGTATTATTTCAATTAATATGACTTCCATAGAGGTTGTGCCAACTTGCACGCATTCTCCTTAGAAAGGTCAATTTTTTAAAGGAATTTGCATATTTATTACAGGCTCTTCAAACCGTTTAACTTATTGACAATCAAGTGTTTTCAAACGTGCCGTCTTCCCACGTAGTAACACCTGCCATGCCTGCTGAGAACTTCAACATCCGAGACATTAACCTGAAAAAACGCACAATTTTCGACACTACATTTTTTATTTAATTAAAACTACTTTCATAGAGGTTGTGCCAAAGTTCACGCATTCTCATTAGAACTACATTGACCTCATTTATTGCCCATTTATTTTTTTAACTATAGAGCAAGACAAACATATGACGCTTCCAATGAGCAATGAATAAAGAAAATTGACAGAATCCGATACCCGATAGCTGGAAGTAGGTAAAAACAAAAACAATCGATAAATTACCAACGGGGCCAATACATCAATGAGAAAAATTGTATTTAAAAAGTTAAATTCTGCTCATTTATTGAAGTTGACGACAAAACCATTACCATTTGAAGGTAACAACTGAAAGCCATTAAACGATCAAATTAGCGTGATAAACGCAAACACGTCAATGAATGAGGCGAACAATTAATTTAATTTACATATTTCTTACAGGTTATGTGGTAATCAAGTGTTTTCAAAAGTCCCATTTTCCACGTTGTCCACCGGCCACACCTTTTTTCCTTTTTTTGAATTTCTTCCAATCCACTGACTCGATTTTAACTAAACAGTTTTAACGAACTGCAATTTACCCGGAGGGCAGTCCCCCCTTTCGTCACTAACTTGACGATTACTATCACTTTTGCAAATCAAAACAAATACACATTTATAAGTACATGCAAAAATATTTACAGGCGTTTTAGCCGTCAGCGGTAACTCAATGTAGAGCTGGGAAACTATCGATGATGGCCTAATTCGATATTTTCGATGTTTTGGGAGCGAAAAATCGATAGTATGGTTTTTTGTACGGCTTTTTATACAAATTAAAATTATAAGTCATAGCGAATGTATATTTCATATATTATATAATATTTGCAATAGTACTAAAAACTACAACCTCCACCAACTTCAATTTAAGTTATTCTAGAATGAATTTTTTTTAAGTTTAATAATTTATTTATTGCATATTTCCAACCCAAAATTCTGCAACTAAGCCTCGTATTTTTTGCTAAGTTAAATGATGTAAAATAATGACCAGCACCATCGATAGCGACAAAAAACTATGGATGGTGGCTCAGATATTTTAAAATTCGATTCCTCGATAGTGCCATTCATAATTTCCCAGCTCTTAGTTGCTTTTTTTTCTGTATTTTCTGCAAATGCGAAAGAACTTGCAGATATTTCGGCTTTCTATTTTAAAAATGTATTTTCCTTAGTTGCTTCAAGCTTTGAAAAACAATTTCGGTTAGAAGACCCTGGTTACATATAGTGGCTTTTACCTAAATTCCAAAACTATTCAGAACAGATAATAATAATATCGCAAAGTATGTTTGCTGTTAACCCATTTTCTGACACAAATTAGTTAAAAATCGTATCCCAACTTGAAAAGAACGCCCAAGTAATGGCACGTTTTCATTTGCTCAGTTATATTTTCAAACTGTTTTTATTTTATAAAGTTTCTTAGCATGTAACATTGGTGTGATTCGTATTCTGTATATATATATATGTCATATGCAGATACAGCATCTGTTTGCCCTGAGCGGGAGAACTATATTTTAACCCCCGCACAAGTCCTTTGTGCAGTGTGGGAAACATTTTAAGTGATAATATTTGGAGGCTCAAGTGGCCTGAACTTACAGATTACAAGTGGTAACAAGTGTTCCCTTGCATGGTTTAGGTAAAAGATCGTAAACTATGGCTCTGGATCGATTGACAAAATGACATGCAGCGAGCTTATAAAATCTTATAATCGGTATTATCATTTTATTTTGAATATCCCACGGTGTCACTTGATTATCCCTAACTTGGTACTTTTGGAACTTTTAGTGCGATAAAAAGATCAGTACTACCCTGATATCACTTATAGTCAAGGACATTCTATGACCTCTCACAGGAGGTCATTTTCCATGTTATGTGTATATATATTTTGTTTGACTCAAGTGGCTGCTATGTTCAGCTCTTATACTTATATTTATACGTATTCATGTTTTAGCACAACTAGAAAAAATCGATTTAAACAAAAAAATACAAGTTTCGTTATTTTTAAAAATTTTTTTAATAGTAATATCAAAAGCAGGGTATCCAACCGATTTCGTAACTTAACAGGTGTTCAGGCGGCCCTCGCTCTCCCGTTCTCCCCCACTCCCAACAGTCGCGCTCTCCAGCTTCCAGCGTTTCAGCGGCTCTGGAAAGTTGCGACTGCACTCAGCCCATAGAATAAGCTGGTTTGTAAGTAAGTTCCAGTTGTCAGTTCGTAGAACAAAAGAGCGGCCGGTCCGCGTTCGTTATTATAAAATTCTTTATTCTTTCGATCGATTGTGTTTATTTTTTCACACCCACAGCTTGCCGCATCTCATCGCTGTCAAAGAAAGCTGCCGACGCCTTCGCTGACAACCCCTTACATACATTTTGATCCTTCGAGCCAGATTCCTACCTTAAAAACATCAAGATACATACGAAGTTTTTTTCTCAAAATTTATTAATGGCCGGTCTGCAGTCAGTCAATCGTCATTTCGTTTGACTTTCTGGGCGATCTGTCAAAAATCCAAGTGCGATAAAATACGACAACGGTGATTAGTAAAATATTTTCGTCTATTTCCTTTTTTCTTTGATGGTGCGGTCATCGTAGTCAAAAATATTACGTCACAAGAAATACATAAGTACATTTGGCCGTACATCAAAGAAAAATTTGATATATTGAGAAGTAAATTCCAAGAAGTGAATCAAAATAAAATTCCTACAAAATATAGGGAAAATATAATCCTATAAGATCAAGTGCAAATAAATCCCAATATTATTTTCAAGTGTTTCGCCAAAGTTGGCCCACTACATCTTTTGTTTCACTGTGTTTCTTCCTCAGTTAAAATATTTTGCACACCTTTTTATTCTATATACAGTTCACTACACATCGGTTACAATTTACCACACATACCCCACCGCAAAATTTAAAAAAAAAATTCGCCAAAAATATATATCCATATGCACATCTATAAACTCCTACATACAACATATTTTCTATATCCTACAGCGAAAATATAAATTATAAATATATAAATTAAACCAACAAATTAAAGTTTTCCGTCGGTCAACATGTAAATATCTAAATAAAATCCCTTTTACTTTACTTTTACTTTATTGTGGTTTCCATTGTTTCATTTAAAGCCAATGTTTCTTGCGTGAGCGCGAGCTGCACAAACGCACATACACACATATAGATACACACACTATTGACGCGATCCGAGCTGTCACCCAACTGGCTGCTAAGGCAATTGAAGGAGAAAGGTGGATAGGCGGCTCAAAAGAGTACTGTCAAGAATGCATTTAACTCTGCCAACTGTAACCTTGTCCTGCGAGCGCTTCGTCTAATGGGAATTTCTGACTACATTACCGACCTCGTAGCGGACTACTTCAAGGACAGAGTGCTCACATACTCTTCAGACATCGAGAGCATGAGTACCAGGTGACAGGAGGAGTACCTCAAGGCTCAGTCCTGGGCCTGATTCTGTGGAACGCCATGTACAACGGGATCCTAAGGCAGGCACTACCCGAAGGATGCACCGTAGTGGGCTTTGCGGACGACATAGCGCTGGTAACAGTAGCTAAAACCCTCGAAGAGGCCACGGTAAGATGCAGCCTCTCCATAGACACCCTTATGAGCTGGCTCGCAGACAACGGGCTATCGCTTGCCGAGCACAAAACGGAGGCGGTCTGGTCGTCCCAATCCAGCGACTCCGACGAAGACAACGTCGCCATATTTCAACGCAGCCGCAGGAGGAAACGCAGCCAGCAATCCGCACAGCAGCAGGCAGTGGGGGCCATCAAGAGGACCCTCCGTGACCGAACTCCTTCGGACACCAGCGCCAACGCACTAGAGCTGGGGATCTCCGACGAGGCAACGGTCGCCTTGATGGCTGAACTCCTACCAGAGGTCGAGAGCATGGTGCTAGACTGGATGACGGATGGAGACGGACCAGCTGCTCCACTAGTGCAGAGCTCGGATCAACCGCTAGACGAAATCCGTCTAGACCTCACGGAGAAGTGGACCTGCAACACGCCTGAGCGCTGCAGGCTACCGACTCCAACGCCCCGAGGAAAGCTACCGGGTCACCATTCGAACAAACGTTATTTCTTTATCGACTACTTTGTAAGATATTATGTTAGGTTATTAATATAATAAAAACACCCATGGAGCATTTTTTGTTGTTACAATAGCATATCGCCTGATAAGCCAACATACGTGAATAAGGTTAAAATCTAAGCTTAAGAGTTGCCAATTACTTCGCGCCTGACCAACGTTACCAGATCGCAAGACCTTGTCAGATCGCGACGCTGTCAAACTGCCACGTTGACAGACCACTATCGCTAGTGGTAGTGGGTACTCGATACTTGAAGGGGTGGCAACCTAGAATAAATCGATGACGGGGAACGATCGCTATTATTCGCTCTCTTGGTTCCCGGTCAGCGACAGGGAGCAGACGTGTGCTCCGGATTTTTGTAAATTAAAACCACGTGGCTCGGACACTAAAGCCTTCCAGCTGAAACATTTAAGAACTCGGTGCAGCAGCAGGAAAACAAGCCAGGTCATGTGAGATAAAGTGAATTCTTATATTTTAAATCTCTTACCTCACAGTGCATTTCTTAATTGCGTAGTTTTTCTTGAAAATAACCATAAGCTTTTTTAGACCAGTAGTTAGTGATCCCTTGGGCGTTGCTACGACAATTCCTGGTTAACACAGAGAACGTTGGCATGCCCCTGTTGGACACGTCCCCCATCTCCGTAGGTACTGATCCCCGATCCTTGCCAGTAGATAGTATCCCTCAGGCGTGGCTACGACTATTCCTTGTTAATTCAGAGTACGTTGGCGTGCCCCCGTAGGAAACATCCCCCATCTCCGTAGTTACTGATCCCCAATCCTTGCCAATAGTTAGTATTCCTCAGGCGTGACTACGACCATTCCTGGTTAATACAGGTAACGTTGGCATGCCCCTGTTGGACACGTCCCCGATCTCCGTAGTTACTGATCCCCGTTCCTTGCCAGTAGATAGTATCCCTCAGGCGTGGCTACGACTATTCCTTGTTAATTCAGAGTACGTTGGCGTGCCCCCGTAGGAAACATCCCCCATCTCCGTAGTAACTGATCCCCAATCCTTGCCAATAGTTAGTATTCCTCAGGCGTGACTACGACCATTCCTGGTTAAAACACGGAACGTTGGCATGCCCCTGTTGGACACGTCACCGATCTCCGTAGTTACTGATCCCCGTTCCTTGCCAGTAGTTAGTATCCCTCAGGCGTGGCTACGACCATTCCTGGTTAATCCAGAGAACATTGACGTGCCCCTGTTGGAGGGGCTACGGCAAAACCTGGTACACCCAGAGAAGCTGGCGTGCCTCTGCGGGATCATATTCCTACTCTTCGCCACCCATCGCAAGCATAGTTTTTGATTAGCCCGTTTTCGCACCGACAAGTGGGAGCATCCCCTCTCGCTCCCCTCTCCGCGGGCTAACGGCATGGTGTGTTCAAAACCCGGATTGATTCAAAACCCGCGCTCGCATGTTCGAATTTTTAAAGGAATTAACATATTTATAACATGCTATTTAAACGGTTAAATTTCTTGATAATCGAGTGTTTTAAAACGTAACGTTTTTCCACTTGTTCACACCGGCTACGCCTTCTGAGAAATTTAACGTCCGAGAAATTAACTTTATAAAAACCCACAATTTGATGCTAAGTATTATTTCAATTAATATGACTTCCATAGAGGTTGTGCCAACTTGCACGCATTCTCCTTAGAAAGGTCAATTTTTTAAAGGAATTTGCATATTTATTACAGGCTCTTCAAACCGTTTAACTTATTGACAATCAAGTGTTTTCAAACGTGCCGTCTTCCCACGTAGTAACACCTGCCATGCCTGCTGAGAACTTCAACATCCGAGACATTAACCTGAAAAAACGCACAATTTTCGACACTACATTTTTTATTTAATTAAAACTACTTTCATAGAGGTTGTGCCAAAGTTCACGCATTCTCATTAGAACTACATTGACCTCATTTATTGCCCATTTATTTTTTTAACTATAGAGCAAGACAAACATATGACGCTTCCAATGAGCAATGAATAAAGAAAATTGACAGAATCCGATACCCGATAGCTGGAAGTAGGTAAAAACAAAAACAATCGATAAATTACCAACGGGGCCAATACATCAATGAGAAAAATTGTATTTAAAAAGTTAAATTCTGCTCATTTATTGAAGTTGACGACAAAACCATTACCATTTGAAGGTAACAACTGAAAGCCATTAAACGATCAAATTAGCGTGATAAACGCAAACACGTCAATGAATGAGGCGAACAATTAATTTAATTTACATATTTCAAGTGTTTTCAAAAGTCCCATTTTCCACGTTGTCCACCGGCCACACCTTTTTTCCTTTTTTTGAATTTCTTCCAATCCACTGACTCGATTTTAACTAAACAGTTTTAACGAACTGCAATTTACCCGGAGGGCAGTCCCCCCTTTCGTCACTAACTTGACGATTACTATCACTATTGCAAATCAAAACAAATACACATTTATAAGTACATGCAAAAATATTTACAGGCGTTTTAGCCGTCAGCGGTAACTCAATGTAGAGCTGGGAAACTATCGATGATGGCCTAATTCGATATTTTCGATGTTTTGGGAGCGAAAAATCGATAGTATGGTTTTTTGTACGGCTTTTTATACAAATTAAAATTATAAGTCATAGCGAATGTATATTTCATATATTATATAATATTTGCAATAGTACTAAAAACTACAACCTCCACCAACTTCAATTTAAGTTATTCTAGAATGAATTTTTTTTAAGTTTAATAATTTATTTATTGCATATTTCCAACCCAAAATTCTGCAACTAAGCCTCGTAGTTTTTGCTAAGTTAAATGATGTAAAAAAATGACCAGCACCATCGATAGCGACAAAAAACTATGGATGGTGGCTCAGATATTTTAAAATTCGATTCCTCGATAGTGCCATTCATAATTTCCCAGCTCTTAGTTGCTTTTTTTTCTGTATTTTCTGCAAATGCGAAAGAACTTGCAGATATTTCGGCTTTCTATTTTAAAAATGTATTTTCCTTAGTTGCTTCAAGCTTTGAAAAACAATTTCGGTTAGAAGACCCTGGTTACATATAGTGGCTTTTACCTAAATTCCAAAACTATTCAGAACAGATAATAATAATATCGCAAAGTATGTTTGCTGTTAACCCATTTTCTGACACAAATTAGTTAAAAATCGTATCCCAACTTGAAAAGAACGCCCAAATAATGGCACGTTTTCATTTGCTCAGTTATATTTTCAAACTGTTTTTATTTTATAAAGTTTCTTAGCATGTAACATTGGTGTGATTCGTATTCTATATATATATATATGTCATATGCAGATACAGCATCTGTTTGCCCTGAGCGGGAGAACTATATTTTAACCCCCGCAAAAGTCCTTTGTGCAGTGTGGGAAACATTTTAAGTGATAATATTTGGAGGCTCAAGTGGCCTGAACTTACAGATTACAAGTGGTAACAAGTGTTCCCTTGCATGGTTTAGGTAAAAGATCGTAAACTATGGCTCTGGATCGATTGACAAAATGACATGCAGCGAGCTTATAAAATCTTATAATCGGTATTATCATTTTATTTTGAATATCCCACGGTGTCACTTGATTATCCCTAACTTGGTACTTTTGGAACTTTTAGTAAGATAAAAAGATCAGTACTACCCTGATATCACTTATAGTCAAGGACATTCTATGACCTCTCACAGGAGGTCATTTTCCATGTTATGTGTATATATATTTTGTTTGACTCAAGTGGCTGCTATGTTCAGCTCTTATACTTATATTTATACGTATTCATGTTTTAGCACAACTAGAAAAAATCGATTTAAACAAAAAAAATACAAGTTTCGTTATTTTTAAAAATTTTTTTTAATAGTAATATCAAAAGCAGGGTATCCAACCGATTTCGTAACTTAACAGGTGTTCAGGCGGCCCTCGCTCTCCCGTTCTCCCCCACTCCCAACAGTCGCGCTCTCCAGCTTCCAGCGTTTCAGCGGCTCTGGAGAGTTGCGACTGCACTCAGCCCATAGAATAAGCTGGTTTGTAAGTAAGTTCCAGTTGTCAGTTCGTAGAACAAAAGAGCGGCCGGTCCGCGTTCGTTATTATAAAATTCTTTATTCTTTCGATCGATTGTGTTTATTTTTTCACACCCACAGCTTGCCGCATCTCATCGCTGTCAAAGAAAGCTGCCGACGCCTTCGCTGACAACCCCTTACATACATTTTGATCCTTCGAGCCAGATTCCTACCTTAAAAACATCAAGATACATACGAAGTTTTTTTCTCAAAATTTATTAATGGCCGGTCTGCAGTCAGTCAATCGTCATTTCGTTTGACTTTCTGGGCGATCTGTCAAAAATCCAAGTGCGATAAAATACGACAACGGTGATTAGTAAAATATTTTCGTCTATTTCCTTTTTTCTTTGATGGTGCGGTCATCGTAGTCAAAAATATTACGTCACAAGAAATACATAAGTACATTTGGCCGTACATCAAAGAAAAATTTGATATATTGAGAAGTAAATTCCAAGAAGTGAATCAAAATAAAATTCCTACAAAATATAGGGAAAATATAATCCTATAAGATCAAGTGCAAATAAATCCCAATATTATTTTCAAGTGTTTCGCCAAAGTTGGCCCACTACATCTTTTGTTTCACTGTGTTTCTTCCTCAGTTAAAATATTTTGCACACCTTTTTATTCTATATACAGTTCACTACACATCGGTTACAATTTACCACACATACCCCACCGCAAAATTTAAAAAAAAAATTCGCCAAAAATATATATCCATATGCACATCTATAAACTCCTACATACAACATATTTTCTATATCCTACAGCGAAAATATAAATTATAAATATATAAATTAAACCAACAAATTAAAGTTTTCCGTCGGTCAACATGTAAATATCTAAATAAAATCCCTTTTACTTTACTTTTACTTTATTGTGGTTTCCATTGTTTCATTTAAAGCCAATGTTTCTTGCGTGAGCGCGAGCTGCACAAACGCACATACACACATATAGATACACACACTATTGACGCGATCCGAGCTGTCACCCAACTGGCTGCTAAGGCAATTGAAGGAGAAAGGTGGATAGGCGGCTCAAAAGAGTACTGTCAAGAATGCATTTAACTCTGCCAACTGTAACCTTGTCCTGCGAGCGCTTCGTCTAATGGGAATTTCTGACTACATTACCGACCTCGTAGCGGACTACTTCAAGGACAGAGTGCTCACATACTCTTCAGACATCGAGAGCATGAGTACCAGGTGACAGGAGGAGTACCTCAAGGCTCAGTCCTGGGCCTGATTCTGTGGAACACCATGTACAACGGGATTCTAAGGCAGGCACTACCCGAAGGATGCACCGTAGTGGGCTTTGCGGACGACATAGCGCTGGTAACAGTAGCTAAAACCCTCGAAGAGGCCACGGTAAGATGCAGCCTCTCCATAGACACCCTTATGAGCTGGCTCGCAGACAACGGGCTATCGCTTGCCGAGCACAAAACGGAGGCGGTGCTCATAAGCAGCAGGAAGATTGTTGAGAAGGCAACAATTCGAGTCGGATCAACTTTAATAGCATAAAGTGACTCAATCAAGTACCTTGGGGTAATGATCGATCACAGATTATCGTTCAAGACCCACCTAGCTTATGCAGCAGCTAAAGCGTCCAGATCGACTGCATCCATCTCAAGGATGATGGCCAACACCCGAGGACCAAAGCAGCACAGCAGAAGGATCATAGCCACAGTGGTGACCTCGACCATCCTGTACGCCGCGCCCATATGGGCCGAGGCTATGAAGACTGCAACATATAGTTGCCAGTGCAAAGCTGTCTACAGACGCTACGCACTGCGCATCACAAGCAGCTTCTGCACGGTATCAGAGGAAGCCGCGCTAGTGATAGCCGATACAATACCGATAGACCTCTTGGCGGCAGAACGAAGGACAGGAAGTACAGGAAGTAGAACCCAGCGCAGCAGCACGATAGAGGCTTGGCAAAGGAGGTGGAACAGTGCAAGCACAGGACGATGGACGCACAGGTTAATCCCCAGTCTAATCCCTTGGCTGCAGAGAAGACACGGGCAGGTAGATTTCTACCTCACACAGATGATCTCCGGGCACGGATGCTATAAAGAATACCTGTACAGGTTCAAGCACAAGCCGAACCCCTGCTGCGACCACTGCGGCACAGCAAGCATCGAAGACGCGAAGCACGCATTCTTCTTCTGCCCCCTATACGCGAGGAACCGAGCCGAAGCTGAATTAAGAACCGAGAGTTTCCTGACAGTGGATAACGTTATCAATTGCATGCTGGAAAAACAGAGGAATTGGGATGCGATAGCTAATCTGGCCGCTGGCATCCTGAAGGACTTAAGGCGTCGAGAACAGAGTCGACGCAACTAGCAATAAGGACGAGCGGCAACCTGACCGACATCCGTCCCGCGAAGTATAGCTTTGCGGCAGTTCCGCGGGAACGGAACTTTTCTACTTCTTCTTCTTCTGTCTTTTGTATTTCTTCTGTATATATTTAAGCTTTTCATAATAAAAAAAAACATATACATACACACAGAATTCCTTTACAGCATCCAAGGACCCTTTGAATGACATCAAGTCCGCATCATTGCATTTGTTCCGCATCAACAATTCCATTGAATTACTTAATACATATATATAATAAATACTAAAAGCACCGAAAACAAGAAGCGTTCCGAGACTTTTTACCTTTTTCGGTTATTGTCGCAGTACACCTGCTCCGCGAAAATTCCAGAGACATATAAATAAATAATTTTATTTAAATAAATTAATTAATATAATTAAATTATTATTTTTCCACATTTTAAAATTGATTTTCAAAAAAATATAAGGGTGACCATCACTCATGACACTCTATTATTAATTGCTCGGAAATTAAATAAATAAGTACCATAGTATATTCAACCATATTATATATATATATAATATATAATATTTTAGCGGAGACTTATTCGTCGATAAATATCTCCTCAAATCGACTATGTGAAAGTTTGTATATGCTCCAATTCCATTGTTCCACCATACAACAATGGAGGAGTTTCCGAAACTCCGAACGATTCACATATATGGTTTTTTTTTCCTCCTATCGATACCTTATCTCCACCGATTATTTATTTTGTGTATTTTCGACTGAAATACAAAACGCGTTCGATTTAACAACACATAGTTCCTTTTTATTGGAATGTCCAGCGGGTGTATAAATTGTTGCCTATTCCAAATTCGAAAATCCCAAGAATTTCCTAAAAGCCACCCTCACCTAAATCGGCCAGTGGGTATCCTTCGTCCCAAGAAATTACTCTAACAGTGGAAGAAATTGCGCTTAACAAGTTCATTGAGGTCTCAGAACGACTCACTGAATTTGAATAAAGAACAAATACTTTGTGGGCGGTTTCTCCTTCTGTGTTTATGGTAAACATCCGACGCGAAGAAGTCTGAGCTTTGTGGGACCGCATCAAATAAGGGTACGACGAATGTACCGCATGCTTGGTGGCAGCAGGAGAGAGTGCAGCTGCAAGCTTACGAACTCTCTGAGCTAAGTACAATTATTGCTACGGCGTGTTCGAAAGGTGTGGTGCTCAGATAGCGGATACGCAAATTCCGCAGACACTAGCTCATCCTACCCAGACTTATATTCCTTCAGGCTGCCGGTTTCTTCCTGGCCACTGTACCAAAAGTACTTAAAAGGTACACACTGTAACACTTTGTTGCAGTGTTTACATAATCGAAATGTCCCGGTCATAAACCCAAGTGGCCGAAATATAAACCGATCGCTATGCCTTGGACTGCACACCGAAAGCAACAGCATAATTGTAACATGATCGGACCACATGTACATAAACCTCGAGCTCCCGCTTAAGAGAGCATAGCCTAAATACCTAAGCATATACATAGCTGTCTCTCTGCCGCCGTCTGTGGGCCAACAAGGAGCGGAGCCGGTCAAAATACCTGGAGGCAGAACAAGGACAACGAAGACCCCAGGACTAAGAAAAACGAGCGGCATATACTTCGAATTCTTAAGCCTGCGGCAGAGATGGTAGGGATTGAAGCGTTCGTCTAGAACCTGGCGTTTGACTCAAGTACTGCGTTGGCGGCTTCCGGCGTACGCCAGAACCGTCAGGTAGAAACTGAGCCAACGTCCGGTGCGACCGGCCGGGACAGAGCAAGGGACAGCAGGCTGCGACTGCGAAAGGCGTACGCCTTGAGAGTACCACTTCGTAGCCAGCACGATCCAGCGAGACGTTCAACATGGGAAGGAGACGACAAGCGTAGTTCTAGTTGAACAGCTCCCCACAAATAAAAGCAGGCAGTCAAGAAAGCAGTGGCCTACCGGTTGCCAGATTCGCGGCGAATTCGCCCGTAGTAACGGTAGTGCGGCGAGAGAGAGTGGTGCCGTGTTTACAGAAAGGGAAGTAACGGGTGCAAAATAAAGTAACGGGACAACACTGGACTTCGGAATCCGCTGTGGTGACGTGCGCAGAGGGCGAAAGGTCGAACGGTAAAACCGTGGACTTTGGACCAGGAGACAAGGAGACGCTGATAACTATTGGTAAACAGAGGCCTGTTAAGCCGTCCGACCGCAGGAAGCTGGATCAGTTGTCTATTTCCAAGTATCAGTTATCAGTGAAAACGTGAAAATCGCTACGTCGAGGCGTTAAGGAGTTAGTGTTGAAGTCTCTTATTTGAGACACAGGTAGCTGAAGTCCTTTAGGCACCAAACCGCTAAGTCAAGGCGCTTTGTCACAACTCCTGTATCGATTTGAGTTTGGCGTATTGCCGGCAGAGTTTCACAAAACGAGTCCTTCGACAAGGAACCGTGGGTTCGGAAGGAAAGAGTCTAAAATTAGTTGTCTTGCTATAAGGATCGCATTGGCGAAGTCCGGCGTACGCTTGACCGTCATGTGACAATGGTACAGGTCCTGGTGCGACTAGCAAGGAAGGACGCGCGTTCGTTCGGCTGGTGTTTCGAAAGGCGTATACGTTGAGAGCACAGCAGTTCATTAATAGAGTCCAAGAACGGCAGCTGGCAACATTGCTGTTGCTGTAAAGTAGCGAGATTAACCTCAAAGGTTAACCTCAAATGAAATGCCAACTGGTTGAGACCCAGTCACATTTTCGTTTGGCACGTTCGTTACGTTTCGAATACACATATCGCTGGATTGGGGGTTGGCCTGCAAACTCTTGCTTACAAGCGCACAGGTTTATTTCATCACACGATGTAGCACCACTGTTTTCGATTGGTGATGAAATAACTAAGGGGTGAAAACAAGCTCCTGAGCTGTTTTCTCAAGATCCACAACTTTCTTTTCCAGCGACAGATTTTCAGCACTTACGTATTCGTCGTCGATGTTTTGGGGGTACAATCTCTTCAGCATGTCATCGCGATTTCCCGATGTCGAGACTCCCGCCTCTCTGCACTTATGTCGAAGCGTTTTTTTAGTTAAATACTTTTTCCCCGACATTGTTTATAATTGTTTGGTTTTATGTTGCGTTCGTGTATTTTCGCTCGTTTTCTCTTATTGCGTACTATCCCACTTCTGAGAATGTCACGCACAATGTAGGACTTATTTTACGTTTAATTATAATTAACTAACTGTCTGAACTACAAATTGTATTTGGTGACAAAATATTGAATGAGTTCGACGTACGTTGAGATCTTCAGTTTCGCAAAGATAACGTTGCCCGTGTCGATGTCGTTCACCACCGAATTGCTCTCCCCACCGAATCTCATTCCTCGTTATTCGTGGCCAGGCTTAAGAAATGCTTCACCGTTGGCATTGAATAATTCTGCCTCAGTACTCGTGAGACTTGCGCTTAGATAATTTGATGAGGCAACTTAATAAGCTTAAAAGCCGCTCGGTGGTAAAGGTTGCCTCGGATCCTGAATCTAGTAGCGTGTGGTGCTGTGAAATTCGAACCCAGGTGACAAATGTCAATTATGGCGGTACCCAGCAAAACGCATATACACCCTTGTCGCAAAGTAATTTTACACTGTGGAATCGGTTGGCACGACCGCCGCGGGACCAGGTGTATTCGGTCTTGTTCTGGGTGTCGGAGTGGGAAAGCGCTGGGTATGATTTGCCTCGGAGTAGTAGTGAGTGATGGCGGCCCGTGAAGCAATTATGAGTGCATTCGCAATCACGCAGCTGATGTCCTTGTGCAAAGCAATTCAGTCACAGCTTTTTCCCTTTTATGTAAGCCGACCGATCATCGACCGACATTTGGAGAAACCGAGCGCATGTGCGTACCGGGTGGTTTTCCTTCTGACACTAATCGCACCTTCTCGGATTGAGTGCCACTTTTGTCTCATAGGAATTTATATTTCGAGACGCAGTATTGGATGTGGCAGGACTGAGTCTGACTAGAACCTGACGGTCGCACGTGTTAGAAAAACGTTCAGTTCATGCCAAGTGGAAATATTCGGGAGTTTTGAGGAACACATGTGAAAATTTAATACTGTTTTGTATTAACGACGCGAAAACTTGTGACTGCAGTAGTTGACGATGTTAAATTGCGAATTTGTGATTGATTCGATTGATCACTGACTATTATATTTCAATAATTTCTCTTAGAACCTAACTTATGCTATGGTGGCGAGAGACGGGGCGAATTCGCAAGAGCGGACGGACGAAAGCTTTATTGGCTCCCGCTCTCGCCCTACAACTAGTGATTTAAATACAAGCGCCAAGTGCGCAAACAACGCCCCCTCTGAAGGGACGAAGTCCTTCAGCCCAGAACGGGCAACATGGCCAGTCGGTGGACAGTTCGCCGATATTCCCCGTCCTGCGTCCTGACGTTCGACACGCGAACCTTGCTATCGGCGCCGGCGTGCACCGCTACCACTCGTCCAATCCTGCTGGGGCGGAAGGTTGTCTTCTGCGACGACGACGAGCGCTCACACGACGAGGTTGGGTTCCCCCTGGTGCCACTTGGACCGCTGCTGGAGGCTGGAGATGTACTCCCGGGACCATCGCTGCCAAAACCTGTGCCTGAGAAACGAGACACCTCGCTATCGTCGCAAGCAGGTCAGGCTGATCTGGTCCGGGAGCGCCGCTGATGGTGGGGCCAGAAGAGGGCCGCCGATGAGCAGATGCCCGGGGATCAGAGCCTCGCCGTCGTTCGGGTCGCTGCTTAGAACGCCGAGGGGCCTGGAGTTGAGCACGGCCTCCACGCTGGTGAGCAGAGTTCCCCTTGCTCCTCCAGACGGGCTCGGAACTCTCTCATGTGGCGATCTGCGCCGACGAAATTGGTGGCGTTGTCGCACCACACCTTCTCTGGAATCCCGCGACGACTCACGAACCTTTGAAATGCCAACAAGAACGCATCAGTGGTTAGGTCAGACACTAATTCTAAGTGGACCGCTTTGGACGCAAAACAGACGAACAAGGCCACGTACGCCACAACGCCACAAATATTGAACGGGCGGAGAGCTCGAAGTCTATCTGCTGGCAAGTTTCCCATAATTTGCGTCAAGAGTTGCGGCTTACAGCGAAAGCGGCGCATGCACGACCGAACTATTGGTCGGCAGACTTCTTGAGCATTAACTAGCCAGATTTTCTCGCGCAGACGACTTACGAGAGCTCGTGGGCCAGCGTGACAGTTCGTAACGTGCAGGTATGACACATAGGATCTGACGAACTGTGAGCTTTTAGACAGCAACAACGGGAATTTGGCTTTGTACGGGATAGGAGCATTCAATAACCGACCCCCAACTCGTAGCAATGTCGAGGACCACCAATGTAATTTATTTTCCTGAAGAAAAGGGTTTAACTTTTGAATATCCGTTGCTACCGGTTTATTTTTCCGAATCTTACTTATGTCGTCCCTGAAATCGCGAAATTGGATAGCTTCGACAATTTTATCAAAAGCGAAATCCAGTTCTCTTGGCGAAATACTTTTTTCAAAGGGCTTTGACACCTTTGTGCATCTTTGAATAAAACGAAAAACCCACACGAAAACTTTCAGAAGCTTCGATGCGACGAAAAGGACTCTATTTTCTGAAGCACATAATTTGGCTCTGGGCTGACTACGACAGCTATTGCCGATTTGCGTAGCTCCATCGACATTACATCAGCCGGCAGTTCCAAATGTTTTGTAACGACCTTGTTTTGGGAGGCGGTATAGCTCGCCGTGGCCAGGGTTCGAGACAGAAATTTATTTCCTCTTTTGATCGGTTTACGTCCCTTTCCCCAAATAATAACACAAATCGAACGCTACAGAGTATTGTTATTTTTTTATCGTACGATTGATTAAGACTACGTTTTCTAACTATAATTATATCGAGCGTGATACTGCTTGATACGTGGTGTCGGCGCTGCTGAAGGGCCGAATGTGGTACTGCTTATTGATATCGACGCCGAGTGTGGTTCTGCTTGGTGATATCGGCGCTGCGGAAGGGCCGTATGTTGCACTGCTTTATGTGCGGGATCGGCGCTACGGAAGGGCCGTATGTTGCACTGCTTTATGTGCGGGATCGGCGCTACGGAAGGGCCGTATGTTGCACTGCTTTATGTGCGGGATCGGCGCTATGGAAGGGCCGTATGTTGCACTGCTTTATGTGCGGGATCGGCGCTACGGAAGGGCCGTATGTTGCACTGCTTTATGTGCGGGATCGGCGCCACGGAAGGGCCGTATGTTGCACTGCTTTATGTGCGGGATTCGTCGGTCGAGTACGTCAGGTTCGTAGTGTTCTGGGTCGTTTTAGAGGAACGAACTACTTGGATTTTCTAGTGGGATGTGGGAATGTAGGGCATCGTTAGAGTCGAGCTGCCTGGCATCGTTAGTTTCGAGCTGCCGTTTTATTCCGTATCGTTTCCGGGTCGGAAGCCGGAAACGTGACTTCTGGGAGGAACTCACTGAGATGGGCCGGAGTAACGAAAACCGTGCCGGGCTCAGAGATCTCGACCGGGCCTGGGTGCGTCTTCATAACGACACCGGGCGTCGGTGATCCTCACCAGGTCGTAGAGCCGATTTCAAACCGAACTCTTACGGATCCACCACCACAACCAAGACTATCTACCAGAACACTTACCCGGGTATTCCTCCTGTTGGGTGTTTCCTCGAGATTCGTTGGAACGCAAGAGAGAGGTCTGGGGCTGTGTCTCCGCTTATATAGGCGCTGCTTAGTGTGACCAGATCGGCCGATGATGATAATCTCGCCTTGGGTGATCGGTTTTGTTGGGCGATGATTATCGGCAATCGATAACTTCGTCGAATAAATGTGACCGGGTGCTGTTGGTTTTGGGCGCGCGTTTGAATAATAAAAGGTCAGTGTTTGGAATGTTCTTTCTTAAGTTTTAATGAGGAAGTTGAGTTATATATATATTTGTGACGGTGGGTCGTCACAGTTTATTTACAGGCCAATTATTTTCTGAGTCTAGCAAGAACGAAGGCCCACCGAACCAAATGGACGTTGTAAGCTCCTCTCGGGACACTATGTCTGCTGGGTTGACTTTCGTGGGAACGTGTCTCCAAATTGCTTTCCCCGACCACTCCTGAATTTCTGCAACCCGGTTCGAAACAAAAACCGACAACGACGAGGAATGGGTTTTAATCCAGTGTAAAGTGATCTCGGAGTCTGTCCACAAGAAAACATTCTCAATTGGAGAATTTAGCAATGGCCTCACACGATTATAGAGATCTGCTAAAAGGTGAGCTGCACACAGCTCAAGGCGAGGCAAAGTTTTCGTCTTGAGGGGAGCTACTTTCGATTTGGCGGTCAATAAAGACACTTTCAAACCTTCAGCAGTTTGAGTCCGAACGTAGATGCACGCTCCATACGCTCGCATGGAAGCGTCAGCGAAACCATGTATTTGAATCGGGACTTGTGGATCTGTGTTGACGAATCGCGATACCTTAATTTTAGGCAGCTGCAGAAGCGTCGCTTTAAACGTCTCCCACGACGTCCCAATCTAATTTTCGAAGCCACAGTTCCTGCAACAACATCTTTGCCTTTGTGACCAATGGACACAAGAGGCGAAGTGGGTCGAAAAGTCGAGCAGTCACCGACAAAATATTTCGTTTTGTCGCGCGAAGATCCAGGAAAGAGTCATCCAACCGAAATTGAAAGTAATCTTTAACCGGTAACCAAACCACGCCAAAGGTCTTGGTTACGTCTGAGTCTGCCATAAGTGGCATTACAGCGCTATCAGATGCGGATAACTCTGGGCAGTTTGAAAACCACTTTGCCAATTCAAAGCCTGCCTCTTGCAAGACCTGAGAAACTTCGTCTCGAAGGCTTTGCAGGTCCTCAACGCATCCGACGCCAGTCAACAAATCGTCAACATAAAAATCATTCTGAATAACCTTTGCGGCTTTTGGATGAGTTGCTTGCGCCATCTCTCCTAGCCGAATCAACCGAATCGCCAAAAAGGGTGCTGGCGAAGCTACATATGTAACGGTGTTCAACTCAAAGATTTTCAGGGACTCAGAAGGATCTCGTCTCCATACTACGAGCTGGAAGTTACGATCAGCTTCGTCCACCATCACTTGGCGATACATCTTTTTGACGTCGGCCGCAAGGGCAAACTTATGCAATCTAAACCGAAGCAGAGTCGAGTACAGCTCCTCTAGAATAGTTGGGCCTATCAACAAGATGTCATTCAACGCTACCTGCGTAGAAGTACGGCTCGATGCATCGAAACCTACTCTCAACTTAGTTGAAGTACTTTGTGGCCGTAAAACGCATTAATGCGGAATGAAATAGTGCGGAGTTTCGGAATTTTGTCATTGGTGGAGGACATGTGGCCCAGTGAAACATATTCCTCCATGAATTCAATATACATCTTCTTCAGCGAAAGTCCATTGACAATTTCCTTTCTAGCGACAAAAATCTACGTTTCGCAACTTCGTATGACGAACCAAGAGTATTTGGGTCAATCTACCGGACGACAATCTTTGAGTATTTTTCTCAAAGTGTTGTTGACAGAGTTGTTGCTCAGGAGTATGGACTTTAGCCTTGGGCGGCAAGTCCTCCACAGACCAAAATTTCTGCAGGGTTGTGTCAATTGACTCCAACGCTTCCTCCTGGCAGCTGAGATGTAACGTTTTTATTATTTTCAGAGGCATATCTCCCTGACACTATCCAGACGAGAACTGTCTTTTGTAAGATGGGGAATTCAGGCCCCTGCTTTATCTGGCCAATAGATAAAAGTTCAAAGAATGTTTCAGCGCCGATAAGCATATCTATTTTTTTGGGCTTGAAGAAGAATGGATCTGCCAACTGAATATTTTCAGGCACTTTCCACCCGCTGGTGTTCACCGCTTGATCCGGATGATAACCAGAAATATTTTTCATAACCCAAAAATCGGACGTCAGTTGGCTGTTCCCTACTCGCGACTTCACAATCGTGTGTATTTTTTTTGTGGCTTGGGCATTAGTTCCACCAATGCCTCGCAAGCTCATGCACACGCCCTCTCCTGTAATTTTGAGCCTCTGAGCGAGCTCATCGGTTACAAAGTTTATTTGTGAACCAGAGTCGAGCAACGCTCGAGCTAATACAAACTCGTCGCTTTTGGTTTGAACGATCACAACAGCAGTTGCAAGAATGACTCGATCCGATGCATTCGCATGCAAAACATGCGAAGTGGATGAAGACTCCTGCATGAGCGTGGGCTGAGAAATATATGTGTAACAAATTGTGATGTGAGGAATTGCACACTCTACATCTGTTCGATTTGCATTTTTTGACCGTGTGATCCTTTCTTAAGCAGTTAATGCAAAAGCTTGCTCTTTTAGCGAAATCGAATCTTTGCTGAACGTTGTTCAGCTGAGTTGCAATACACGCATTGAATAGAGTCGTTCCTGGCAGCGACCAACGAAAAACTCCTATTTCCATTCTTCTTAGGGTCTGATGGGCAGTTTTGGGCTTGGAAGCCTCTTCCGCTACCAAATATTGATATCGCTTGTTGAGCGCCGGCTCACATTCGCTCCAAAGTGGAAGCGAAGTATAATCTAACTGTTCTTCCCATTTTCTTTTAGTTTCTGCATCGACCTTGCTCATTACCAGATGTATTAAAATAGCATTAGTAATGCGTCTATCATCCCCAATAGACAGCAAGGAGTCATACAAGGCTGTGACCGTGTCGATGAGGGTTCTCAAGGCTGTAGCTGAAGGCTGGGGAATTTTTTGCAAATTAAAAAGTGTTGATATGTTGTCAAAAAAAATAAGACAATCATTATCGTACACCCGCTTCAGGCTAGAAAGGGATTTGGGGTAATTTTCCGCAGTGACTTGAAAGGCCCTAACTGTTCCTTAAGCGTCTCCAGCTAAACACGAAATAAAATGATTGAATTTTTCAATATCGTGTAAAGTGTCATCTTTGTCAACGAAAGTTTCGAAAAGGCTTATAAAATTTTTAAATTCGGATTCAACGAGTAATATACCGATCGCACACAGTGTAAGGGAGCTAAGGGCCGGGAGAATTACAGCGAAAAATGTCTAAATAGGGTTTTTATATTTTTTATATAAGCCCTGCGACAGTATATGCCGCACGCACGCACTGTAGGGGAGCTAACGCTCAAGCTCAAGCGTATCGAAAAAACGAACAAACGTTTAGGCAGACCGAAAATTGCACTGCTGCAGCGATCGAGAACGAAAACGACAAAAGATAACTCGAAATAGCGGCAGCGGTGTCGGTGTGCGTGTGTATGTGTACGCGGCTAGTGGCTCATCCTAGGCAAATGCTAACGGAGAATGATACACTGACTGATAACTAAGGGCAACGAATATATAAGCCTGACGCTAAAATGCGCGCAAAATTATGAAAAGCGCGGAAAAATTGGAAAAGCGCGGGAAAATTCTGAAAAGCGCGGGAAATGTTCGGACAAGCTGCGGCGAAAGTTATTGCCGCTAATTTTCTGAGAGCTACACTTTTCAGAATTTGCACTTTTTTCCAGCTGTTTTATTTATACCCTAAATTGGTGCTCACTACGACGAAAGTTGGGGGAATTAAGTTCGCACTGATTGGGTCGACGACGAGTATTTTATTTGCTTGTTTGTGGGCCAAAGCGATTCACATATAATTCGAAATATTTTATGTTTATTGTAGAATTTTAGTTGTTAGTACATGCAAATTTTTATTTCTTGGTTAGAATGCTCACTATCTACCGATTTTTACACGAATGCAAAAAGTTGAAAGATGGGCCAAAACACAATTGACAAAACGCCACAGATTAACTTTCAACTTTTGGCACTCTATACCTACTTGATAATTGCAACTTCCTTTTTTACTTCCATTTGGCGGCAGCAGCAAATTAAGCAATTAACTTTGCAGAAACGTCAGGCGCAACTTCAAGGAACGGCAGAAAATTTCCAGCGACGAAATATTGTTGAATTTAATTTAATTGGCCGAACCGACACGAATAAATTGGTTTTTGTTGGTTTATATGTTTATAGTTTTTCACCGACAAAAAAAATTAAAACTCGCGAACTCTACTGCTAATCACATCGGGGTCACCATGAACATTTAATACTGTTTTGTATTAACGACGCGAAAACTTGTGACTGCAGTAGTTCGACGATGTTAAATTGCGAATTTGTGAAAACTATTTCGAAAGCGCGACGAAAAGGAGTAGCTACGATGACGTTCGATTGATCACTGACTATTATATTTCAATAATTTCTCTTAGAACCTAACTTATGCTACGGTGGCAAGAGACGGGGCGAATTCGCAAGAGCGAACGGACGAAAGCTTTATTGGCTCCCGCTCTCACCCTACAACTAGTGATTTAAATACAAGCGCCAAGTGCGCAAACAACATGTATACCAAGAGGCACCCCAAATTTTAGATATTTATTTCGTACATTTCTTGTGCTGAAAGGCAGCCCTGGATGTAGCTTTGTAACTCTCGTAAAGCTGACATAGATTCCTGATTGATGGATTAAACAGTATCTTAAGTTGACAGTTATCTGAGCACAACTTTCGTAAACGGAGTAGCAATAGATATATTTATATTATAATTGGCAAGCTGTCGGCTGCACTATCTCCGTCTGTCATTAAACTCGCGGTACATTCGTCGTAGTCCTTTTTGATGCGGTCCCATAAAGCACGGACTTCTTCGCGTCAGATACTAGGAGAGACCCCCGAATCAAATTTACTAATTCGGTCTGAGACCTCAATGAAGTGGTTTAGCTCAATTTCTGCCGTTGCTAGAGTCATTTTTGTGTTGGAAGGTCTTTCTTGGGACGAAGGAGACCCACTAACCGATTTAGGTGAGGGTGACTATAAGGAAATTTTCGGGATTTTCGGTTTTGGAATAGTTGAAAATTTATAAGCACTTCCGATTAATATGTCAATAAAAAGGAACTATGTGTATTTAAACCGAACGCGTATTGTACTTCAGTCGAAACACACAAAAATAAACCTGGCCCACTTCTGCTAAAAAAAAGCAGTATATGTCAATCGTTGGATGTTTCAGAAACTCTTCCTTGGTCGTATGGTGGAACAGTGAAATTGTAACATGTACCAACTTTTACATAGTCGATTTGAGGAGATCGGTTCGCCAAAAAAAGTGGTTGAATGAAAACAATGTAAAATATATATTCCCAGTGGAAAAGGGATATATTTATTTTGGACAGGACCGCTTGGCTTTATTTGCTAGTGTGAACCGGGCTGGTATGGAAAAAATATGTAACTGACAGGATGAAAAGCTGGTATTTTTTTTATCGACGAATAAGCCTCCGCGATATATACATATATTAATATAATATGGTTGGATATACTACGGTACTTATTCATTTAATTTCCGACCAATAAATAATAGTGTGCAGTGAGTGATGGTCACCCTTGTTTTTTTTGAAAATGATTTCTAAAATGTGGGAAAAATAAAAATTAAAAAATTAATATATTTTATATTTGTTTATTTATTTTAATTAATTTATTAATTTAAATGTCGCTGGAATGTCGCCTCTGCAGGCGTATCACAACAATAACCGAAAAGGGCAAAATTTACGGACTGATACTTATTTTTCCTTTTAAATTTGTATTGCTTAATTTAAATGGAATTGGATGGGATTATCATTATTGCTCGGAATAAATTTAATGCCGATGCGGAACAAATGCAAAGATGCGGACTTGATGTCTTGCAAAGGCCGCCTTGGATGCTGTAAAGGAGTTGTATATGTATATATGTGTGTATCTGCGTGCACTCGGACGCAAATAAATGTTGCAAATAAATAAAATACACTGGAATGAATGTATATTCCATATATAATATTATATATTTTTTGCATTGGTACTGAAAACTACAACCTCCACCACCTCCAATTTAATAGCCTGATTCCATTGGCGCATTAAAACGCATTTAGCCTGATGCGCATTTATTTACACAGGAAATCCCATAAGGCTAAATGCCGTATTTAAAATAAATGCGATTTTTAAATGCGATTAAAAATCATTCGCCCCGAACATTTTTAGAAAAAATACCGGAAAATACCGATGTTGAACGATATTTTGTTCGTGCCACCACTACGACAGCTGTTTTCTATATGAATGGTTGGCGCAATTTTTTATGACTTTTGAATATAAAATCTATTTTGTATAAAAATGACTGAAAAAATAAAGCGCACGCTGCAAATTCTGCTCGCAGCACCACAATGCATTACTGATGGATCTCTGGCATAAAATAACTCCCACTTATACGGGGATCCTAGCCCTTTTTGGAAACTGTGGTGGTCTCCATTGCAAACCCGTCATAACAACGCAATCAGCTTTTCTTCCTTGTCGTCCAAGTTGGCAAGTGCCTCGGTCGCTGAGCATTACAGAATTAAGTAAACTCACTCATGTTCATTAATTTTAATTAATTTCTTTTGGATTTGCCAAAATGCAAAAGTAAACAAACCCAGATCAGCTGGAATCAGGCACATTTAAAAAGTCCACTAATGCGGCAATGGAATCAGGCTATAAGTTAATCTGTAATGCCTTTTAGGCATTAACTATCGATGGTGGCTCAGTTATGTAAAAATTTTACACTTCGATAGTGTCAGCGATAGTTTTCCATCTCTACAAAAAAGTTTTCCGCGTCGGTCCTAGGAATTTTATATATGTCGCAGTTCTCAGAAATATTTGAATTCGATGAACGCTAAAGTTATTTGGCGCTCCGATTTGGTTGTCGCTTGGCATAAGCCGCTGGTTCCTGGTAAAACATGGATTCTAGGAATTCCTGCTCTACTCGTAGCGCGACGGCATTGCCAGATCTCTTTTAGAGTGGCGTAGTCGTCGAGTGAGGCCCGGTCGCCCAAGAGAGAGAGAGAGAGAACCGGAGAGCAAGAAGTTGCAAGAAGATGAGCTCTGGTATTTGAAGGGTGGGCAGTTTGAATTGGGCTCTTGGCGCGATCGGGACTTACTGCGCAATCGAAATGGCAGACCATGAAAACACTCCTTCTCCGTTATCAGAAGTGGGATCGGCCTTGCCACAGGACAATGAAAGTGTTATAGCTGCATTAGAAGCTCAAAATCGTGCCTTGTTGGAACTTGTGAAATCAATGAACACACCGCGAGTGCCATTAACGGAAGTTAAACCGAATTCCATATCATTGCCGAAATTCGACCCTGATAGTGCGGGCGCGGATGCAAGTGCGTGGTGTAATACAGTTGCATTAATATTTGCTGAAAACAATCTACAAGGCAGTGCTCTTGTCATGGCACTCAGCAAAGCTATGCAAGGAAGTGCTTCCCAGTGGTTGGCGCAAATTTGTTTCAGCGGCATGACATGGCCGCAATTCCAGGAATTGTTTGTGCAACGATTCGTTGGTATCGAGACCCCGGCAGCGACGTTGATGAACATCTTTAATGGGCGTCCAAATCCAGGAGAGAATTTACCCGAATACGGAAGCCGCCTGGTGACGTCGCTCATGTCAAAATTCAAATCAATTGAATTGGAAGAGCTCATCGTATCCATCGTTTTGACGCATCTTTCAAACTTGGATGCTCGCCTTTTAAAGTCAATGTTTACGGGCGCTGTTAAAACCCGCAACGATCTGCAGCAACAATTAAAGGCGTATGCGTATTTAAAACGCAACGAATCCTTTGGAAACGAAGTCGAAAGGAAAAAAATGAAACTACCATCTCTAGTGAAGTGTCATCACTGTGGGCGTCTTGGCCATAAGATTGCGGATTGTCAAAAAAGGCGAACGGACGAGAGACAACGGACCACCTCAACTCCAGGACAACAACAACGCGCAGTCAACAACAGGACCTGCTTCAAATGTGGGGAGTTCGGGCACTATGCTTCGGAATGCCCACGTAATCGACATAATCTCAAGGAAGTCGAGATTAACAAAAGAGTAAACTTGGTGGCCATAGAACCAAAGGGAGTTTTGAAACAATTTGGTGAGTCTATTCCATTTTGTTTTGATTCAGGCGCTGAATGTTCTCTTGTAAAGGAAAGTGTAGCAGCGAAGTTACAAGGAAAGCGTCAGTTTAGCACAGTGGTTTTAAGGGGCATCGGAAACGAACCGGTGTGGAGCACAGTACAGATAATTTGTAATGTTAATATAAACGAACATTTTATTGAAATATTGTTTCAGGTTATTATGGATACTTTTATGAATTTTGATATTCTTATTGGAAGAGATATTTTAAGTCAAGGCTTCGGAGTCGTAATCGAAGCAAATAAATTTGTTATTTATAAGCCTAAAATGGTACAAGCACTGTCGTATGAATTAAATCTGAAAAATCGTTTTAATTTTAATAAAGATTTAAGTGAGCTTGATAAAGAAAAATTAAGTGAAATATTAGAAAAATATTCCAAATCATTTATAGAGGGCATTCCACACACACGAGTAACAACAGGGCTGCTCAGCATACGGCCCATTGATCCACATAAGACTGTTCAGCGTCGCCCATATAGACTTAGTGAAGAAGAAAAGGCTAATGTTAGGGAAATGATTAACGAATTATTGTCTGCAAAAGTTATACGTCCTAGTATTTCCCCTTTTGCTAGTCCTATGATGCTGGTCAAGAAGAAGAACGGTTCAGATCGTTTATGCGTAGACTACAGGGAACTAAACACAAATACGGTGGCAGATAAATACCCGTTACCACTTATAGCTGACCAAATAGCCCGTATGAGGGGAGCTAGTTTCTTTTCTTGCTTAGATATGGCTAGTGGCTTTTATCAAATTCCAGTTCACCCGGACTCGGTCGAACGGGCGGCATTTGTAACGCCCGAGGGGCAGTATGAATTTCTCGCCATGCCATTTGGGTCAAAGAACGCTCCATCGGTGTTTCAACGTGCAATAATTAATGCTTTGGGACCATTAGCCCATACCTTTGTTATTGTTTATATTGACGACGTTTTGATAGTTGCAGAAACGAAAGTTCAGGCAATGGAAAGATTAGATGAAGTCCTTAAAATTTTAATGGAAGCCGGTTTCTCATTTAACATAAACAAGTGTACATTCCTCACACAGAAAATAAATTACCTAGGGTATGAAGTTAGTGCGGGAGAAATACGACCAAATGGTCGCAAAATAAAAGCACTTGTGGAACTACCACCTCCTCAGACGGTACCTCAGTTAAGACAATTCATAGGATTGGCTTCCTACTTCCGGCAGTTTGTGCCAAAATTTTCAGAGTTATTAAAACCATTATTTCTACTAACTTCTCAAAAATGCAAGGAACTTACATGGAAAGACGAACATGAACAACTTAGACAGAAAATAATAGAAATTTTGACAAGTTCTCCAGTATTGACCATCTTCGATCCCAAACACCCTGTCGAGTTGCATACAGATGCAAGTATGGTTGGTTATGGTGCCATTTTGATGCACCGAATAGATAAAAAGCCTTATGTAATCGAGTATTTTAGTAAATGCACAACTCCAGTCGAGTCCAAATACCATTCTTACGAGTTAGAAACTCTCGCAGTGGTGAACGCCGTTAAACATTTCAGGCATTATTTGCAGGGTCTCGAATTTGTGATTTTTACGGATTGCGATTCATTAAGGGCTAGTCGTTCCAAGACCACATTGACGCCGAGGGTACACCGGTGGTGGGGGTACTTACAGGCTTTTCAGTTTCGCATTGAATATAGGAAAGGGGAGAGAATGGCTCATGCTGATTTTCTGTCTCGGAATCCTCTACCCGTCCAAAAAGACTCCCAATTAGAAAAGGTAGTCGAGAAGCGCATAAATTTAACCGAGGTCTCCGACAACTGGCTACTCGCCGAACAACAGCGCGATCCAGAAGTTTCTGAAATAATCGAAAAGCTACGTAACGACGAATTAGAGGAATATTTACTAAAAACTTATGAGTTGAGAAAAGGTATGCTTCATCGAAAAATCCAACGCAACGGAAGAACACGCTGTCTGCCCGTAATACCCAGAGCTTACAGATGGGCTGTAATAAACCACGTACACGAAGCTGTAATGCACTTGGGTTGGGAGAAGACATTAGATAAAGTTTATGCGCACTATTGGTTTGCCCACATGTCAAAATATGTTAGGCGTTTCGTAGAAAATTGCATTACATGCAAAATATCAAAAGGCTCTAAAGGTAAAGTGCAGGCAGAACTCCATCCGATTCCAAAAATAGATATACCTTGGCATACTCTGCATATCGATATTACAGGGAAATTGAGTGGCAAGAATGACCAAAAAGAGTATGTCATTGTTATTATAGACGCCTTTACTAAGTTCGTATATTTGTATCACACTTTGAGTTTAGATACGGAAAACTGTGTGAGAGCAATGAAATCTGTTGTCTCGTTGTTTGGTTTGCCAATGCGTGTGATTGCCGATCAGGGTAGATCTTTTGCCAGTTCCGGATTCCGCGAGTTTTGCTCTTCCCAGAAAATTAACCTACATTTGATTGCCACCGGCGCCAGCCGATCTAACGGGCAAGTTGAACGCGTAATGAGTACGCTTAAAAGTATGCTTACAGCAGTCGAAACAAGCCAGCGCTCCTGGCAAGATGCGCTATTAGAAGTTCAGTTAGCTATTAATAGTACGATTAACCGTGTCACCAAAGTAAGTCCTTTGGAATTAATGATTGGCAGGGAAGGAAGGCCATTCGGTTTGTTGCCTATTACAGAAGAAGAGGAGGTAATAGATAGGGACAAAATTAGAGCGCAAGCCAAAGAAAACATTGATCGGAACGCCAATTACGATAAAAAGAGATTTGATAAAAACAAAGCAAAGATTGTAAAGCACCAGGTTGGTGACTATGTTTTGATTAAAAATGAAGAGAGAAATCAAACGAAGCTAGATCCTAAATTTAAGGGGCCATTTGAAATTATTGAAGTTTTGGAGGGAGACAGATATAAACTAAAGTCGTTAACTAGTAAACGGCAGTATAAATATGCACACGAACATTTACGGTCTCTACCTGATACGCAAATACTTGCAGAAATAGATGAAGAATTTGATCGTTCGATTGATGAAAATAATTAGCTCCGAATGTCAAATGTGTATACGGCTGCACCACGATTCTGTGTGAATGCGTGGCGGGAGCATATGTATGTGTATACGGCTGCACCACGATTCTGTGTGAATGCGTGGCGGGAGCATATGTATGTGTATACGGCTGCACCATGATCCTATGGGGATGCTTGGCGGGAGCGTATGTGTAAATCCTACGAGGATGCTTGGCAAGAACAATTGTGTGAGACTGCACCACGATTCTGTGTGAATGCGTGGCGGGAGTATATGTGTATACGACTGCACCATGATCCTGTGTGGATACGTGGCGGGAGTCAGGAGGACGAGTTGGTGTCCAATTGGAAATAAAGAGAAATTGTGAAAATGAATATTGTTGAGATATAACAAGAAACGCTGTTATTGGTTGTATGTTTATGAAATAATTGAATGATTTGGATTAGAAGCTAATGTCAATAAATAATTGAAAGGAATACTGCTTGTTGTAAAGCTTAATGGGTCATGACCACGCATACACGAGGACGTGTGCAGGTCAGGAAGGCCGTGTCGCAGTTCTCAGAAATATTTGAATTCGATGAACGCTAAAGTTATTTGGCGCTCCGATTTGGTTGTCGCTTGGCATAAGCCGCTGGTTCCTGGTAAAACATGGATTCTAGGAATTCCTGCTCTACTCGTAGCGCGACGGCATTGCCAGATCTCTTTTAGAGTGGCGTAGTCGTCGAGTGAGGCCCGGTCGCCCAAGAGAGAGAGAGAGAGAACCGGAGAGCAAGAAGTTGCAAGAAGATGAGCTCTGGTATTTGAAGGGTGGGCAGTTTGAATTGGGCTCTTGGCGCGATCGGGACTTACTGCGCAATCGAAATGGCAGACCATGAAAACACTCCTTCTCCGTTATATATTTATCTGGATCACCGACGGAAAACTTTTAATGTGTTGGAATATTTTCGATGCAGGATGTACAAAATATGTAGATATGTGTGTATGTATGTGTCGGAGAATTAAAGTCATCCCCTTGTAAGGGGATTAATTAATTCTGTAATTCTGGCAAATGCAGCGAGTCTTCGATGCCTTTGTTGCTCATAATTCTCTCTTAAGGATCAAGCACGTGTCTATCTCACGTCACGCTACCAACCAGAAAAATAAAAAGAGAGACCAGACCTAGCAACGCATACGAAGCCACACTCGGCATCAGCTCGCAAGCTGAGTCCCCATTCTACCAAAACTAGTATCTAGTATATCTAGTATACCAGCACAACCCATGGTCATACGTGTCGAGATGCTGCACTACATACTCTCCGACATATGTATATTTGTTCCAGCCCAGGAGTGCCGGAAAATTTATTTTGAATGTTACATTTTGTTTTTGATTTGTGGACTGTATGTGGGATAAAATATGCAAAATATTAAAGCCATGAAAATAAAGTTGTCCAATTTGATGGAATACTGGGATAAAATATAGGAATTAATATTCACTGCTCGCTAGGCCTATATTTTGCACACTACACTGCTGATTACATTTTTTTCACTTTTTGAATTTTAATTTTTAATTTATGCCAATTATGGCCAAATTTACGTATGTGTGTATTTTGTGACTTTGAATGCACAGAAAGAATTGAATATTGGAAATGGAGTAAAGAAAAACAACGAAGATATTTTATTTCCAGTCGTTGTCCGATTTAACCGCTTGAATTTTTCAGAATATTTTGCGGAAGCACGAAAATGTAGTGCTGATGCTGGGGTCGTCAACTCGTATAGCAATAGGCTGATCTGGCGGCAGCTGTGAATAATAAAAAAAAAGCACTCGGCGATCGCGGTGGAAACAGAAAAACGAAAGCTTCTTCAAGAACATAAATTTTCATCCTAACGCTACAAGTTTGGAACTTATAAGTTAATGCGCTAGTCACTACGAGTTTGCAAATATTTAATTGTTACATTATACTTAAAACTAATTTTCATAAAAACTAACCTAAGTCGTCTTCTATTTTCACTTTAATTTACGTTATAGTATTTTTAAGGTGTGAGAATAATTTTATCTTGAATTGCGTGGCACTGCTAATATTTTTAAGGCGGTTGGGGAGTTGATTCCATGATCGAATTGCATTAATTTAAAATTGTCTTTCGGATGTCAGTGATCTAGGTTTTATGCAAGTAAGATTGTTTGCTCTTCTAGAGGATTTAAACTGAAGTTTTTCGAAAAGATACGAAGGTTCTTTTTGGAAAATTAAGATTCGCATCTTTATCCATTCATTTAGTGAGATATCGAGTATGTTCTGCGAAAATTCGGATACGTGAAACTATGTGGTAGGTTGAATATATACCTGGCTATGCAAATAAATAGAACATTAATTTTGTTTTTACTGATAGTGTCACAGTTTGAAAAAACTTCTACTCAATAAATTAGCGCTGGAACAATGCAGGTGTTAGCTATTAGTAAACGTATATGGTAACGTATTGATAATAAAGTTTATTACTATTTAAAAAGATTCCACAAGTCAATAACATATTAAATCTTAATGGTGTCAAATTGACCCTAAAATAAACCCAAGCATTTGACATAAAGGGCATATTGAAACGCACAAGCGCATATTGAATAATGTTGAAAATATCAATCGTTCACTACAATAGGTGTCGATTTGATGACCATGTCTTTTTAAAGATGTCTTTTAAAGATGGAAAAAAATAGTAGCTTTTAATGATGTTAAAATTCCAATGAAATTAATTATATAAACCCTCTTTAAGCCGAAATTACAACACACTTTAGATTGTTTCGAGCCGGAGACTTTTTTTAGTGCGGTAATGTATTGAGAATGTTTTCCAGCAAAATGAATTTCGTGATTCCAGTTGCTTGGGCTACATTATTAAAACAGGCGTCAAACATCCGATTTTCGAATGCTTAGCTATACCGCGGAACAAACAATTATAAGTTTGTGTGAAATTTTAGAAATATTATTTTTTTTTTAATAAGTCCCCGCAATTTGTTTTAGTTGCGGTACCGTAACCGAAATAAAAAATTTGTTTACCAAAAACGAAAACGTAATTAAAATAGTTATATTGGTTGTAATAGTAACAGTAACCGAAACCGATATTTTTTTCGATTTTAATCCCTGCTTAATGGCAACTTTATCTTTTTATTCCAGATCAATATACGAAGTGCAAATCCAAGACATTTATTTTAAATATACTGTATACGGTCAACGTGTACTTGATATTCGAAATTCCAAACTGGAGAGCAAATTTACAAAATAGAACGGAAAAGGGAGTAGATAAAAATGTAGTTATATAAGGTATATCATATTTCATCGTCCATCGCTTAAAAAACCCAACCAAACTAATAGGTTGTTAACTGCAGACCAGAGATCCAGAGATTCAACTCAGCTCACTCGGTTGACATCTGAAAAAAATTAAAAAATAATCAATCTCTTGGATAGTATTAAGCTTCTTTCTGAAGTTCAAGAAATGGTCCTTGATGAACTCGTAATCATCTCGAGCAAATCGAGATTATTTTAATTTTAGCTACGTTATAGAGTGCACTAGAATTAACAAACAATTAATTTTTAATTGTGTTTAAAAATATTCATAGTAATTTGTGAACTTGCTTGAAACGAGTTAAAGAGGGCGACTAAAAAATTGAAAATGTTGGTTAAAGTATTTCATTTATACTGTGTTTCGTTCATAGGTTCCTGAGAGAAGGAGTTTAAAACCATAATTTCATTACATTTCTTCTGAAATAAGCGCTAAGAAGCGTTACTGGCTGGGATACATTAAATTTAGCAGATAAGTTTGTGAAAAAGTGGGTAGTTTCCTTCGTTTTTCTGCTACTATCTTTTGCTAAGTGTACCTTTAAAGATTGCAACGACCTGATTTGTTATAATTTGCTCGCTAAGTAAGCTTGCTATTTTGAGGGGATTCCGGAGGAATCAAGGGCAATCAGGTTAAACTGTAAACAACGGACCTTGGCACCCGATCGAAACGGAGACACCGTGAAAAAAAGGTATCGAGCTGGACATTGGACCTTTGCACGGTCAGGGCAACAACATCAAACTGTAAATAGGCGGACTTCAGACCCGCACAAAGAAAACGTATTGTGAACTAACGGTACGGCGGTAGCCTTGAACCCGACCACCTGAGCCGGATTAGAGGGTAACGGTACCATCACAGGCTATAAAAGGCCGGCGCTAACGCAGCTCACGCCGAAGTAGTAGTTCGAGAATCAGAGCGAGTGTGTGTACGTGAGACCAAAAGCAAGTAAATCAAGTGTCAGAGTCAAGATCGCAAAGTCGACATGCTAAAGGCTGAAGCTAAATCGCTGAGATCCAACGGGTACCAGGTCGTGGTTTAATCGAGCTCAAGGAGTCCTTGCGTGGAGTCTGCGATAAAGGTGGCTGGGCGAAGAGTCAGAACCTAGTTCTGACCTTGCCGGTCCCGATAGTGAGGTTCGAATTGACGTAGTATCAGTTTTTGACCCTATATGAGTGTTTAAGGGTTTTAAAAATATAATTTGACACAAATTAGGATCAATTGGCTGAAATCAGGGTCACTTCGGCTCCAAAAATTTGTGGTTTCGATTTTCAAAGCTCGAAATGATATCTTTAGGCTTAGGCGCTTGGTCAGAAATCTAGAAATTTGAGTACAAATCCCACGGCGTTAAACGTGTTTTTTCTATATTTTATTTTGTATAAGAATGAACGATTTCTTAGAATCAAGGCAGAAATATAAAAACAAGGCAAAGAAAACATGTCTATGTTTATTTTAGTTTGACATTTGAAGGTACCTCGGTCAAACTCCCGGTCCGTTGGCACGGATTCGATTCTCGCCGATGACTAAACAAAAATTTAAGTTTTTCAGAAAAGATAGTAATTCAATCACTAAAATTTTGTTTAAAATGACTATGACAAAGCAAAAGAAAGCACAATCAATTTGCAATAATAAACAAACGCGTGTAAAAAATAATATAAAGAATGAATTTTATTTACCAACTTGAATGTTGCGACGCAGAAAAACACACAATTTATTAAATTTATTAAAAATTCCATATCGTATCATCATAGTTCTTAATTCGGTTGACTTCAGCATCACAAAATGGTTCACCTGAAACTAAAGAAAAGCGATATTTTTAAGCATCCTTTTTGGACATAGTTCAGATTTTATTTATGCTCTAACATGGCTGAGGCTACTTACAGGAATTATAGGAATTATAGTTTCAGTCAAAAGTTTGGAATGCAGTTAAAAGACAATTTCGACATTATAAAGTAAAAATATGTACTTTTTATCAGCATCACCTAACAATGTAGGTCTGCAGGTCTGTCTGTCCGATTCTTTCTGGATAAAACTTTTCCAAAAGACATTTTTCTATTGCAGTTAATATATCAGTCAAAATGTTTGTTGCTTTTAAAATGTAATGGTTTAAGATTTAAGAATTAAAATATCATACAGTTGACATAGGAACGGGAGAAAAAATCATCGGGAAAATAGGCTATATTGTTTTTGAAAAGTACGCACAAAAATCGAAATATAGTCGATTTATAGAATATTTTAAATTTGTATTAGCTGCAAAAGCATATAAGCTTGCTGAAGCTTACTGCTTTTCTTTTAAAACAATATATGTATTGTAGTGCCTCGAAGTCAATATGGGCTTTTAGCTTTGGGGATATTCCTTTCGCTAGTGCATGAAAAACCTTTTTAAATAAATGTCTTTTTTTAAAATTTCGTTTCATTATGACATTAAATTATGTAAATTGTAATTTACGTATTTCTAAATTTTAATCTGATTTAAAACATTTTGAACGGAAATTTGACAATTTGTTAGTTCTGAATGACTCTAGGCCAACATTTTTGCTTGATGGGCGGCACACTTGGTGCCGGCAAGTCTTCGCAGTACAATCTCCAAATGTCACAATCGTCAATCGAAAGTTACGTCATTGTTCCTGACCAAAATTACCAATTTACAAAAATTATAAAATATGAGTAACGTAAGACAAGTATACAAATCAGTTATGTTTAATTTGCGATTATCGTGGAGTGCTGATGCATAAGTAAAACCAAGCTTGAGCTAGCTACGCGCGGCCCTTTTAGAATTGAATATATTTGATTACTAAGATTGTTATAATTATTACAAAGAACACGATGGGGCTTATGCAGGCCAAAGTTGGATGTACATCTTGGCAAGTAAATTGCGTGATGTTAATCCTCATTGAAGCCAACATTAAAAGTTAAATTAAATTATATGGAATCAATATAAAAAGATTGTAGAAACAAACAGTACCTGACATAATCTTACAATGCACAAGATGGGGTAAATATTTTAATAGTTGATGCATTTATTTTAGAAGATTTTTTTCACTATACAAATCACACAAAGAAAAGAAAAACAAAAAAAAATATAGAATTTAAGTTGAATTTAAGTTGAATTGAGTTAAATAATATACATTTTTATACAAAGTTACTAAGCGTTCATAAGTAGTGGTAGTTAGTTTTCACACTACACGTAGTATCAGTTTTTTGGGATCAACTTGACCTTAAATTAGTGTTACAGGGTCACTACGTGGTTTTAAAAATATAATTTAACAACAAATAGGATTAATTGGCTGAAACCAGGATCACTTCGACAACAACAATCGCTTGATTTTCGAAGCTTGATACTTGATATCGGGCGCGCCTCCAACTAAACAGCCTAGGGCGTTAGGTGCTTGGCCAGAAATCTGGAAGCATGAGTTCAAATCCCACGGCGGTAAACGGGTTTTTTTTGGTTTTTTTATTACTGTTGTTGTTGTATATAAACGAATAAAGGCAGAAATATAAAAAAATAGCAAGAAAAACATGTCAATGTTTGCTTAAGATTGACATTTGACGGTACCTCTTGTAATGTGACTGGTGTATATACTGCGTTACGATTTAAAGAAGACGCTGTTAATAGTACAAGGCTGCTGTTTCAATTCGTCGCAGACGATATGACAGGATTTCGACTGGTGTACCTTATGTTATTCTCAAACTAATTCTCCTGTAGGCCATTCGTTCCCATTAGCATACTATCTCCAGATTCATGAAACGAGCTATCACTTGTTTCTTTGAATCCCCTAAGGTGACATCATCTTTAAATAGAATTGACCCAATGTATCGCCTATCTGAATCTATCTTTGTAGTTTTTGTGAAATTATTTTCACATATCTCAGATTCGATATCATTTTTATCTTCATCCTCTACTTCCCAAAACCGATCCATATCTTTTAATTCTATGGTGGTTGCTACAATTGTCTTCTGTCCCTTTGATTTTTTACATCCAGAGATAATCCACCCGAAATCGGTTTTTTGGCCGAGGAGGCCATTTATTTTGACCACTCCACTCTGTAGAATGTCAGTATATAGATCTGCTCCAATAATTAGATCTACACGCCCCGGCTTATTAAAGTCGGGGTCGGCCAAATTATATTTTTCCCATTTCGTTTTGTCAACATTAACTTTGTGGGCTGGGAGAGCCCTCATAAGTTTTGGGAGTACTAATGCTTCAACTTTTAAAATTTTTTGGGAAGCATTACATTTAATTGAAAGATGAATTTTGTGCTTCGATATGCACTTTCCTGTGGAGGATACTCCACTGATCTCTGTTTGAGATCGAATTTTTTGTAATTTTAGAATCTGCACACATTCTTCAGAAATTATGGTGCTTTGAGAACCACTGTCATTCAAAGCTCTGAAATTTTCAAACCCTCCATTCGAGCATTTTATTTGAACGTGTGCTGTAGCAAGCAACGCCTGTTTGGATGTCCTGCAAGTGTTAACCTTTTCTAATTTTTGGTTAACGTTATAATTTATAATTTATTTATATGTAGCATGCTGTGGTGATTTTTCTTGCAAATAGAACATGAAATGTCGCTTTAACATTTTTTATCAAATGAGTGTTTCAGACATTTGAAACACAAATGGGCATTTTTTACTTTTCCCATCCTTTCTGATGGACTTAAAGCCTTAAATTTCTGACACTGGAATATAAAATGTCCCGAAATTTTACATATGGAACAATTATTAGTAGCTAATTCTTTTATATTGCTACTATAAATTTTTTTTACAGGCTTTTCATCCTGAACTGAGCTTATCGAACTTAGCCGTTGCTCTAAAAATTCAATGACGTCCGATAACGCTTGAATCTCTTTAGTTTTTTTAACATGGCTCTCATATAGTTGAAGAGCTTCTTTGTTAAACTTCCTAATTATTATGTGTGCAAACATAATATCCACTTCATCAGAAAGTTGTGCCTTCAATTTTATCATACGTATTGACTCGTTAGTCGTGTCAATAAATATTTTTAGTTGCGTAACTGAATCAACATTTACGATTTGAAGATCCAGAAGGCGGTTTAATTGATCGGAAAAAATTTTCCTTTTGAAACATTGTCTAGCTTAATGTCTTCAAAAGTTTCTTTTAAGTATTCCCGTACCTGTACTATTGCCCTATCTAATTTATTGACAACTTTAGAACTACTGGCCTCTAAGTCAACTTCGTCAGCTTTGTTTAAAACCCTATTTATCCTATCTTTTATATTTGAGAGATCTAACATCATTTTCTCATAATGGTTCTTCTTGAAGTAGTCATGATCGACTACTCCAATTTGAACCAAAACCGAATGATTTTGAACACATTCGGACCTTAATTCCTCATACTGTTTCAAATATTCAAATGATAGACTAGGTAGCTCTTTAAGGGTATGAATTAGTTTTGTAATTTCTACTTGCCTTTTTATTAAGGCAATAGTTTCAGCGGACAACATGGTTTTGGCTTTAGTTTTGTATATGTATATATATAAAAATAAATTGCTGTTCGTTAGTTTTGCTAAAACTCAAGAGCGTTTGAACGGATTTATCTTTTCTTAATATTAAAATGCTCGTAACTTATTAAATTTTAAGATTAACTTAGCTAGTGTCTTTGTTGTCGTCACTGCCGTTGTCGCCGTTGATGCTGTTGTTGCTGATGCGCTTGTTGTTGCGGCTGTTGTTGCTGATGGTCGTTGTTGCTGCTGCCGTCCGTTGTCCTTGTCTCTGTTGCCGCTCCTGTTGTTGATCCTGCTGGCCTTCCTTCAGTTGTCGTCTCTTTGAGGGTCTTCGTTGTTGTTATACCCTTGCAGAGGGTATTATAAATTCAGTCAGAAGTTTGCAACGCAGTGAAGGAGACGTTTCCGACCCTATAAAGTATATATATTCTTGATCAGCATCACTAGTAGAGTCGATCTAGCCATGTCAGTCTGTCCGTCCGTCTGTCCGTCTGTCCGTCCGTCTGTCCGTCTGTCAGTCTGTCCGTCTGTCCGTCCGTTTATATGCAAACTAGTCTCTCAGTTTTAAAGCTATCTGCATGAAACTTTCCCAAAAGTTGTCTTTCTATTGCAGGTAGTATATAAGTCGGAACGAGCCGGATCGGACGACTATAGCATATAGCTCCCATAGGAACAATCGGAAAAATAATTGAAAAAAAATTATAACTTTGCTGTTTTTTAATTTTTTGTTTAGTTCTTCGACATATAGCAATGGTTAAATAATTCAGAATTATGGTTTAAATTACATCAAAATCGGACGACTATAGCATATAGCTCCCATAGGAACAATCGGAAAAATAATTGAAAAAAAATTATAACTTTGTTGTTTTTTAATTTTTTGTTTAGTTCTTCGACATATAGCAATGGTTAAATAATTCAGAATTATGGTTTAAATTTCATCAAAATCGGACGACTATAGCATATAGCTCCCATAGGAACAATCGGAAAAACAATTGAAAAAAAATATAACTTTGCTGTTTTTTAATTTTTTGTTTTGTCCTTCGACATAAAGCAATGGTTAAATATTTCAGAATTATGGTTAAAATTTCATCAAAATCGGACGACTATAGCATATAGCTCCCATAGGAACAATAGCAAAAATAATTGAAAAAAATTATAACTTTGCTGTTTTTTAATTTTTTTTTTAGTTCTTCGACATATAGCTATGGTTAAATATTTCAGAATTATGGTTTAAATTTCATCAAAATCGGACGACTATAGCATATAGCTCCCATAGGAACAATCGGAAAAACAATTGAAAAAAATTATAACTTTGCTGTTTTTTAATTTTTTGTTTTGTCCTTCGACATAAAGCAATGGTTAAATATTTCAGAATTATGATTAAAATTTCATCAAAATCGGACGACTATAGCATATAACTCCCATAGGAACAATCGGAAAAATAATTGAAAAAAATTATTACTTTGCTGTTTTTTAATTTTTTTTTTAGTTCTTCGACATATAGCAATGGTTAAATATTTCAGAATTATGGTAAAAATTTCATCAAAATCGGACGACTATATCATATAGCTCCCATACAAATAATAAAAATATATAAAAGAACAATCAAATAATTAAACTGCAAATCGTCATAGCTTCAATGTTTTTAAACATATACGCAAGTAAATCATAATTTTAATGTTTTCAAAAATATTTAATTCTTGCGATAGTTGCAAGGGTATATGAACTTCGGCTTGCCGAAGTTTGCTTTCTTTCTTGTTTTTAAAGATGATTTAAGTTTTTTTATTTATTTTTGAACAGTTAATATTGGGTTTTTTTTTTTTAATATTTGTTTTTTGTCACTGATAGTTTAAATATATATACTTTTTTTTTGCACTTTTTCGATGTGTGGCCTCGAATACGCCTGATTTTAATCACTTTTTTTTTGTTGTTGTAAGGCCACGAAAACGCCTCAAAATAAAATTGTTCGATGACAATTTATTATATATATTTTTTTTAATTTAACTTGTCGATTTCTCGACCACAATTTCACAAAAATTTTTTTATTTTTTTATTATTTTTGAAAATTGCTTTAAACAATAAGGACTCTTATTTGTCCTTTTGCTTTTAAATTTATACTCTGTTTCTTACCATAAAGGGGAAAACAAGAGTCAATTAAGGTGCTGGCTTTCCTCTAAGTCTCTTACCACTGGTGGGGGAAAACTGTAGAGTTGCTCGGAGGACCACAATGTTAAGGATAGTAAATAAATACAACCTTTTTGTTTGAGTTCTGTATTGAAACTGTTTCATTTTATTTAAAACTTCTTGACAAGAAACTTATGTGAAAATCTTATTCTAATCTTAGCTATGGTCTACGCAGAGACCTAATCTTTTAGTCTGGGCGGGGGAATTATTTATTTTGCCTTGATCGAATTACACAGTTCTGCATGATATGTGCAGAGCTCATTAAATCTTAGACATAATATTTATCAGTGTTCGTCTGAACATTCTGGCAAGGGCCGGCAAACTGTGGTGTATGTGTTGTAATTACATAATTGATTCAATTGCAATATAAAATTAGTGGACTGTATTTATTCGATATATTTTATTTTGCATTATAAATTTAACACCTTGCACGGCTTGAAATGACTTATGTTTTAGGATTACAAAATTTGAATCTTTAATTTATTTATTTTTAATCAAAACATTCTTGAACATAATTTATTTATAAAATAAATTGATTAAATATTAATTATACCGTTTGGTATGGCAATGGCTTGTAATTGCCTTCGTACATTTATTTTTCTTATAAAATATACAGTTAATACAAGTATTATAATAATTGCCAAAATTAAAGAAGCATGTCCAGTTACATGATGGAAGTCTAATTCTTTTAATTCTAACTTGTGAGTCTTTAAATATTGTATTTCTTGTGTTAATCGATTTATTTCACCAGTATGACTTATTAAGGGCAATTAGAGCTGGTTCCAAACTATCTTCGGTACATAATTAACCTCTCCAATATAAGACACAGAAAATGTTCCCTGATCTTCTAGCTGAATACTGTGTTGGGCAACTAATATTTTGTCATCAGTTCGAGCAGTACAATCTGGCCTTAGCGTTAATATTCCTTGCTCAGGTAAATTGACTATTTCTATTTTCGAGTTGCTGGCCTGAATTCTAGCCTTAGAATGGTTCTGAACCTTAAAAAGCCAACTGCTCTTCCTTTCTAACTCGACCCAATATGATTTACTCTCAATCACTGATTTATATTTGCAATCTGATTGCTTATTTGGTTTGAGAGGCTTAAGCTCACAACTATTATCGTTAGCACTACTCCAAGGCCAACTTCCTTCACAAACCCTTTTATTAGATTGCCATCTTTGACACTTATTAATGGTTGGTTCTGTCATGAGGTGATAAGCATCTATTTCAAAATTGTAAACTAAGTACTGGGAATCGACTTGTACTGTAATCATACGTTCATCTAGCCTAACTGGTACTGAGATAATTTTATAAAGCACCGAAGCATGTCTTCCAAACAAAGGTATTTTTGCATTGATAATTAACTTTTTATCTACAAATAACCCCCTAGCCGTGAGTAAAGTATAAACCTCTTTTAATTCTGTACCTGTTCTTTTTCCTGGCAGAACTAAATTCTCTGACAAACTGTCTTTTATTTGGGAAATCTCACTTTTCAACTGACTAGGTTTCAATATATTGGTATTAAGTCGACCATGATTGATGTCAATTAACAGGCTTATGACTCCGGATTGAATCTTTTTTTGGCATTCATCTATAATGTTACTTAATTGTTTTGTTATCATGAAGAAGTTGATGGACTCCTTGTACACATAATAAGATTCCTGTAATACCGCCGTCACGTTCTCAATTCTTTTATTCATTCCTTTAAAGTTTAAATTAACTTCTTCAGTAGTTCTTTTCAAAATATTAGTCTTAGAATCAACTAAGGAAGTTTGTTTCCTACTTAACTCATTAAGATTACGTTGATTGCTTAATAAGTTTTTCATATTGTCCTCCATTTGTATCCTGTCGTCTTCATCCATTATCCCAAATAAAATGTGATAAAGCGATCCCATAAATCCAAACAGAACTCGTTTATTTCTTGATTTCCCCTAAGCCATAAAAAGTTTATTATTTTCTTCTAAGTCTGAGATCTGCCTTTCTGTGTTATTGAGAACTAAAAGACACTGATCCCCAAAACTAAGAAGCCTTTCGCAAATTACTCTCATTTTTGGGATTAAATCTTTACCTTTTTTAATCATCTCGAAATAAGCGTCCATATTATAAAATATAATTAAATTCCAAGAGGAGGCTACAATCTCTACGTCACCCATTGGATCTAGATATATAGCCGAAGTTTTGTTTATTTTCTCAATTGTATATTTTGGCTGATCAACTTTAGCTGAAGCGTAAGAGAATTGACACAATATACATAATAACAAAGCCATTATAAAAGAAAGTTTCGATATTGTTGATGTACCTCTTGTTCGACTTTTAGGTTTTGTTTCTTCAGGGTCAGATTCAGCTTTGTCCACAGACTTAATTCCTTCTAAAGGACAAATTTTAGTGATTGGTCTAGTTACAAATCCATCTTTTATTTTTATTTCTACCACTCTGACCTTTTCATCTTTGCCCTTGTGGATCCTTTCTACTTTGCCTATTGGCCATCTGGCTGGATGGGTATTCTCATCTTTTAATAACACAATTTGTCCCTCTTCTATATTAGGACTGTCTCTCTTCCACTTGTGCAGAGTATGTAAATACTCCTCTTTCCACTTAACCCAGAAATCTCTTTTAATTTTCTGGATTAGTTTCCACCTGTCTAAATTCCCAATTCTCTCATTTTCAATTGGTTCAACTATTTCTAGCTGTGGTCTACCAATCAAGAAATGTTCTGGTGTTAGGACTTCATCTTGATCAATTTTATTTTCATAGGTATACAATGGTCTTGAATTTAAGCATGCTTCTATCTGACATAAAAGTGTTGACATTTCTTCGTATGTCAGACTATTTTCCCCGATTACCCGTTTCAGATGGTATTTCATGGATTTAACTCCAGCTTCCCAAATACCTCCGAAGTGAGGTCCTGCCGGGGGGATAAAATGCCAATCAATTCCATCATTTTCGAGCTGCGCGGCAATCATTGTATTGATTGCTTTAACTAAATCTTGATCTAATTTTCTTGAGGCTCCTACGAAATTAGTTCCGTTATCCGAATAAATAATTTTACATTTATCAGCAATATCTACCAGAACTCTGGTAGCTAAATATGGTGCGGATGCAGTACCATATGTGACTGTTGTCAATTTATAATTTTTTATTTTTTCATCTGGAGAGTTTCTCCATAAAATGTACTGGTATTGCTGATCCTCATAATCAATTTTTATTTGACGATACAGTTTTTCAACATCCGCGGATACCACATATTCCCATTTTCTCCATTTAACGATAATGTCAAAAATATCCTTTTGAACTCGTGGACCAACCCACATTATATCGTTCAAACTTTTGTTATTAGTAGTTTTTGCAGAAGCGTCAAAAACTACTATTAATTTGGTCGTCAAGCTCGAATCTCTGATCACGGCTTGGTGCGGTAAGAAATACTTACCTTCATTCTGCACTTCGACCATATGTCCTAAATTCATATATTCATTAATGAAATTAGTGTAGTCTGCCCTTAGTTTCTCGTTTCTTTTTAATTTTTTCTCCAGATTCATGAAACGAGCTATCGCTTGTTTCTTTGAATCCCCTAAGGTGACATCATCTTTAAATAGAATTGACCCAATGTATCGCCTATCTGAATCTATCTTTGTAGTTTTTGTGAAATTATTTTCACATATCTCAGATTCGATATCATTTTTATCTTCATCCTCTACTTCCCAATACCGATCCATATCTTTTAATTCTATGGTGGTTGCTACAATTGTCTTCTGTCCCTTTGATTTTTTACATCCAGAGATAATCCACCCGAAATCGGTTTTTTGGCCGAGGAGGCCTTTTATTTTGACCACTCCACTCTGTAGAATGTCAGTATATAGATCTGCTCCAATAATTAGATCTACACGCCCCGGCTTATTAAAGTCGGGGTCGGCCAAATTATATTTTTCCCATTTCGTTTTGTCAACATTAACTTTGTGGGCTGGGAGAGCCCTCATAAGTTTTGGGAGTACTAATGCTTCAACTTTTAAAATTTTTTGGGAAGCATTACATTTAATTGAAAGATGAATTTTGTGCTTCGAGATCCACTTTCCTGTGGAGGATACTCCACTGATCTCTGTTTGAGATCGAATTTTTTGTAATTTTAGAATCTGCACAGATTCTTCAGAAATTATGGTGCTTTGAGAACCACTGTCATTCAAAGCTCTGAAATTTTCAAACCCTCCATTCGAGCATTTTATTTGAACGCGTGCTGTAGCAAGCAACGCCTGTTTGGATGTCCTGCAAGTGTTAACCTTTTCTAATTTTTGGTTAACGTTATAATTTATATGTAGCATGCTGTGGTGATTTTTCTTGCAAATAGAACATGAAATGTCGCTTTGATATTTTTTATTAAATGAGTGTTTCAGACATTTGAAACACAAATGGGCATTTTTTACTTTTTCCATCCTTTCTGATGGACTTAAAGCCTTAAATTTCTGACACTGGAATATAAAATGTCCCGAAATTTTACATATGGGACAATTATTAGTAGCTTATTCTTTTATATTGCTACTATAAATTTTTTTTACAGGCTTTTCATCCTGAACTGAGCTTATCGAACTTAGCCGTTGCTCTAAAAATTCAATGACGTCCGATAACGCTTGAATCTCTTTAGTTTTTTTAACATGGCTCTCATATAGTTGAAGAGCTTCTTTGTTAAACTTCCTAATTATTATGTGTGCAAACATAATATCCACTTCATCAGAAAGTTGTGCATTCAATTTTATCATATGTATTGACTCGTTAGTCGTGTCAATAAATATTTTTAGTTGCCTAACTGAATCAACATTTACGATTTGAAGATCCAGAAGGCGGTTTAATTGATCGGAAAAAATTTTCCTTTTATTTTCGTTAATAACTCCCAAGCGGCCTCATAATTCTCCCCAGATCCCAACAATAAGTGAGAAACCACATTTCTGGCTTCTCCCTTAAGTGAGATCTTAAGGTAACTGAACTTAAAAGAAGGACTTAGATCCTCTGTTAAATGAATGAGTTCATTAAACAACTCATAAAACAGGTCCCAGTCTTTGGAATCTCCATAGAACGTGGGTACCTGAATTTTAGGTAACGTTGGCAAATCATCAATTTTATGATTTCCAACGTTAACCTTTCCGGGCACAATTTGTTCGATTTTTTTTTTTTCATTGTGTTGGTTATTGACGAGATGTCGAACTCTAACTCGTTCAACTCCTCGTCATAACCCCTATCAGTGACATCTACTTGGTCGACTTGTTTAAGACCTACTATTTTTGTCCAATAAAATTCTAATTTCTGGACTCTAATCTCAAAAGTTGAAACATTGTCTAGCTTAATGTCTTCAAAAGTTTCTTTTAAGTATTCCCGTACCTGTACTATTGCCTTATTTAATTTATTGACAACTTTAGAACTACTGGCCTCTAAGTCAACTTCGTCAGCTTTGTTTAAAACCCTATTTATCCTATCCTTTATATTTGAGAGATCTAACATCATTTTCTCATAATGGTTCTTCTTGAAGTAGTCATGATCGACTACTCCAATTTGAACCAAAACCGAATGATTTTGAACACATTCGGACCTTAATTCCTCATACTGTTTCAAATATTCAAATGATAGACTAGGTAGCTCTTTAAGGGTATGAATTAGTTTTGTAATTTCTACTTGCCTTTTTATTAAGGCAATAGTTTCAGCGGACAACATGGTTTTGGCTTTAGTTTTGTATATGTATATATATAAAAATAAATTGCTGTTCGTTAGTTTTGCTAAACCTCAAGAGCGTCTGAAAGGATTTATCTTATTAAATTTTAAGATTAACTTAGCTGGTGTCTTTGTTGTCGTCACTGCCGTTGTCGCCGTTGTAGTTGTTTTAGCTGATGCTGTTGTTGCTGATGCGCTTGTTGTTGCGGCTGTTGTTGCTGATGGTCGTTGTTGCTGCTGCTGCCGTTGTCCTTGTCTCTGTTGCCGCTCCTGTTGTTGATCCTGCTGGCCTTCCTTCAGTTGTCGTCTCTTTGAGGGTCTTCGTTGTTGTTTTTAAAGATGATTTAAGTTTTTTTTATTTATTTTTGAACAGTTAATATTGGGTTTTTTTTTAATATTTGTTTTTTGTCACTGATAGTTTAAATATATATATATATATATATATATATATATATATATATATACTTTTTTTTTTGCACTTTTTCGATGTGTGGCCTCGAATACGCCTGATTTTAATTAATCACTTTTTTTTTTTGTTGTTGTAAGGCCACGAAAACGCCTCAAAATAAAATTGTTCGATGACAATTTATTATATATATTTTTTTTAATTTAACTTGTCGATTTCTCGACCACAATTTCACAAAAATTTTTTTAATTTTTTTATTATTTTTGAAAATTGCTTTAAACAATAAGGACTCTTATTTGTCCTTTTGCTTTTAAATTTATACTCTGTTTCTTACCATAAAGGGGAAAACAAGAGTCAATTAAGGTGCTGGCTTTCCTCTAAGTCTCTTACCACTGGTGGGGGAAAACTGTAGAGTTGCTCGTAGGACCACAATGTTAAGGATAGTAAATAAATACAACCTTTTTGTTTGAGTTCTGTATTGAAACTGTTTCATTTTATTTAAAACTTCTTGACAAGAAACTTATGTGAAAATCTTATTCTAATCTTAGCTATGGTCTACGCAGAGACCTTGTTACGGGAGCGGGGTAAGAAATAAAACCAGAAAGAAATAGATACCGTAACCAGAGACAGAAGACACTGTGAACTACAGGTGGCGAAACACCGAAGTTGGTCAATACAGTAACCAGCAACGAATTGGTCAGAGTAAGCAATTCATACGAAAATACAACTGACAATAGGTGTATGCAGCAATTAATATGAAACCTAGCAGAACCCAGAAGTGGGACAGTAAGCCCGAAAAAGGGGAAATTCTGTACTTAAGTGGGAACACTTAGATGACCCGGAAGCAAAACCACCGGTATAAAAGAGCCCCACCTCAGGTTCAAAGGAGAGTAAAAAAGATCATTGCGAATCGAGCAGTCGGAGTCCAAGATAAGTGCGAATCAGACAAGAAACGACCGCGGAACCGCGTTAGGTCCACTACTGGCAAAAACAGTAATCGCGGAGGACCTATCCGAGTGATCGAATTTAGAACCCGATAGAAATATAACTTATATATCATGGGATCTACAACCTCGAAAGCATCCGACAACACGGCAAACGTGGTGAACAACGTTGAAATTGTAGACCACAAGGAGGACATAACCAAAGTCTACAATGTTTTGTGCCTCATTACTGGACTCTTGATCTTTATGTTGATTCTGAGCTTCCTCCGGATGTACAAGCGATCTGTACAGAGACGTCGGGACCACGGACACGAGCTGGAGAAAATCATGGCTGTCGCCGCCAATTGGCCAGAAAGGAGCCAGCACTAATATATCAGCCCGTGCAAAGATAAAAAACCACATCATTATTATTATTATTTCAATTTTCGACAAAACAATAAACAATACCCATTCATAATAAACCAGCAATTAAATACAAGCAAAAGACCAAAGTTCTGATTTGTAATTGGAACCAACAGAAGAAACCTCAGCTAGAAGTGTTACCGTCAACCGTCGCGAGTGCCGTTTTTCACTCTTCTCTTACTCGCAATTCGTAGCGCCGTAAAGCGAATAACTTTTTTTTCTGTTTGTGAAATAAGACCAACATCGCGCAATTGCCCAAGAAATGACAATTAACATAATTTTTTTTTATATATAAATTAATCCAACACCTTATTAATAATGCTAAGAGAATTTGCACTAATATAAATATATTTATGCATATGTGTATAATTAATTTTCCAAACCCACAATGAGAGCTCTCCTCGATGGAAATAAAAAGGGGTAAGTGAGTTGTGTTTGACTTACTGTCAAGCAAACTTTTTATATATATATATTTACACATATGCGTATATACCTAGATCTTTGTGCAATTTAAACATTTAGATATACATATATATAGTCTTCATACATAAGATTTAACGTCCTGTAAGATTCATATTATCATTTTTATAAATTAGCCCAAAATATTATTCTTAAATATATATATTCATGCTTAATGTTTCTTTTTTATACGTTAATACAAATATTACATACACTATATACCGAATATTTCTCAATTTAATTAATTTGGCACCCCAATTTACTCTTATATTTGTCAATTAAATGTGCACCTTTTTAAATAAAAATCTTTTTAATAAATTGTAATATGAAGCAGAACTCAATAATGTCTTGGTAAACGTTTATAAAAGGGGGAGCTGGCGCAAATGGAAAAACTCGGGTTAAGAAAAATGACATAACTTTCGACTGACAACATTGACACTAGGGGATCGCATTGCAGTGGCCGGCGGCGATCCATCGGCATACGGGACGTATGAAGGGGCAGGGTAAAACAGCCACACGCTGCCGATCGAAATTCGGTCAAGCGCTCGAACTAGCTACTTGAGAGGAAACAGGGAGGCAATTTCTTTCGTCTGTCTGAAATAAAGCTCTAGTCGTCTGTCTGTGAGCGAGTCTACCTGTTTCCGACGACTGGGAGGGAGGGGGTTTCGGACAGTTCCTTCTACAGGGAATCAGCACTCCGGTGGAGGCTGTAGTCCTGGGAAGAGGTCAGAAGGACATGAATGGAACTGGTGTCTCCGGTGGAGACCAGTTAAATCCTATCATAAAATTCACTTATTTAGGGACATTTTTAATAACTTCTTGGGGGCTTAATTTCGGACGGTTTCTTGACCCATAAGCAACTTCCAATGCCAGCGAACCCGATTTAAAAATTTCTGTATTCTCTTCATAATACAATTGTCAAATAAAACTGCTGTTGTATGCAAAAACAATCAAGCAGCGTAAAAAAGTGAACGAAAACACATTTGTCCAGCTTTTTTGAGTCGCGTCTTGGCTCAAGTGTCTTTGTCGTCGTCATTCAAGTTGGTAATTTGAAGATTTGCCTCAATTATTTTTAATTTTTATATTTTTCTGATTTAACAAAAAAAAAGTGTGGCAGGCGTGTGCCACTATCAAGGTTGGTTATTCTTTATTTATTATTTAATTACTTCGGCACAAGCCAAAACCTTGAAATAAGAAGATAGGTCAGTAAATGGCAGGGAAGAGGAAAATGGTAACGTTGACAATACCGCCTACTAGGACTGCAAGGGCTTCAACCTTAGCCGCAAGACAGGCCTGGAGAGCCAGACAAACCGTGACAACTAGCGATCAACAGGCACAGGAAGAGTCGGTCAGCTTTGGCAGCAAGCTAGATAATTTAGGAAGCCTGGCAGATTACCACAGTTCCACCATGGAGGAGTCGACAGGAGCTGTAGGGGGTGAAAACTACTACTTAGGACCGCCACAAGGAAGGTCCAGCGTGCTACCTAATACAGAAGCACGGTCACGTCAGTCGGAGTCAGAAAGCAGGCTGGAGCGAATGATGTCTGCGTTGATCATGCAAGGCAACGAGTTAAGGGCTACAGTCGCAACCCAGATTACGGAATTAAACGCCCAGATAATTAATCTGCAAACAAAAGTGACAGAAATGAGTGAATCACAATCAGGTAATTCACAAACAACCGGAGACACGCCTGCACAAAGCAGCACTTCTCGGCCGGCACCGTCGAGCCGCGGTGAGCGTCAACTTAACACCGAAACAGGAGTTTCGGGGTCAGCAGCGCCGCCAGAACTTAATTCCATGGACCAACATAATCAGAATGACTCTGGCAGACGAAACTGCAACAGTGCATGGGAGATATCGGGAGCTGAGCACCGACCAACAGAGAACCAGAACGTTAGATTGGACAAGTGGAATCTTAAATTTGATGGGACCAGCCGAGGGATGTCAATAGAAAGTTTCCTCTTCCGAGTAGATCGCATGAAAGCACTGTATGGGTATACAGATGAACAGGTATTCCGAGAATTTCACTGTTTACTCACTGGCTCCGCCAGCAAATGGTATTGGCAAATGCTTGAAGACAAAGCGGACGACCATTATTTTGGGTACCACTCGTTAACCCGAGCGATGACCAGAGCCTTTTCGACATCGGAGAACAACTATGTCACCATAAAAGAGTTAATGGAATGACGGCAGGGATATAACGAGAGTTTGGAGGATTATATTTCTGCGATGCACAATCTGCAGTTTAAACTAAGAAATAAGATTCCAGAATCCAACCTGGTGGAGATATTGAAGGAGAACCTTAATTCTCAGATGGGAGCCTTTTTGTTGGCGTCAAGCATATCGACATTAGCCGAGTTTAAGAGGGAAGGAATACGGGTCGAAAAATGGTTGAAGGACAAGAGGTCGCGCCCGCGGCACGTTAACGAAATCATAAATGAATCGGAAGAAGGATATGAAGCCGATGACTACCAGGTGGAGGCTTTTCAGAACAACCGGCCACCGAAGGGAGCTGGAATGGTAAAGCCAGCAAGAGGAAATCCATTTCGTCAAAACTTGGACAAGAAAACCTTGGAGTCAATGGGAACGGAACCCGGAGGGGAATGCACGTCCCCGTTTCATACATACCTTTGCTACACGTGCAATAAGCCGGCGGACTTTTATCGCCACCGTAAAAGTGTAGACGGAACAGGATGCCAAGCCCGGTTCCATGCAACGCAGTGTCATTATTGTGGTAAAAACAACTCTTATCACTCTACTCACTCTTCTTTTTTACGGAAAAGTCTGATCGGAGAGCCGGGGAAGACCGGTCAGAAAAACGACACCCCGAGACAATAAAAGAGGCGACCTCAAGCCCCGCACAGATATCGTCTCATAAGACATGGTATCAGCGTAAGGCAGAGTACGAGGAGGCTCGCGCCCGTATCTTTAATACGGCACAAGAGGAAGAAGACGAAAGGAGTAACCGGAACAATAAGAAACTTCGACACCTGCACCAGACCCTGGAGACTGCACGGGAACTTAAAAGAAAATTAGTTGCGTCTATCATCAGCCTGAAAAATGACAACCGTCTTTTTGCCAAGACAAAAGTAGACGGCGAAGAAATTGTAGCCTTATTGGATACAGGGGCAAGTGCCAACTGCATTGGCAAAGGAGCGGAGCTGTTTTTACAACGGAGGCAGCATAAGATGCAAAGATTAACCAGACAAAACGTACAAACGGCCAGTGGGGGGAAAACTCAAGTTACAGGCATGATCACTCTGCCGGTAGAATGGGAAGGCGAAACAAAAGAATTGGAATTTTTAATAGTGCCCGCCCTACAACAACACTTTTATTTCGGAATAGAATTTTGGGAGGAATTTAAGTCGCCTTTGCCGGGGAAACGCCTATTAGAGGTTGCGGAGTTAGATACAGTAGTGCCCGAAGAAGAGAATCCCGAACGCCCCGAAACTGCATACACCCCACACAAACTTACCGAACAACAGGAAAGCACCCTTAAAAAGGTAGTCAACACCTTCCCATCCTGTACGGAGATGGGCTTAGGGAAAACCGAGTTAGAAGAACATGTCATAGAGGTTACCCAGGAGAATTTACCTATCAAGCAGAGGCATTATCCCATCTCACCAGCAAAACAGAAACTGGTATTTGCCGAACTCGACCGAATGATAAAATTAGGGGTAATAGAGGAAAGTAACAGTAGTTGGAGTTCCCCCTGTGACCCTAGTACAAAAGGGCCCCAAAAATCGCCTTTGCCTAGACTCCCGCAAAGTTAATGCCCGGACTGTAAAGGACGCATACCCGTTACCACACATAGAGGGTCTACTAAGTCGTCTACAAGAAACGTTCTTTATATCTGCTATCGACCTAAAAGATGCATTTTGGCAAATACCGCTGGAAGCAAAAAGTAGAGAAAAAACAGCTTTCACAGTGCCAGGACGACCTTTATACCAATTTACCGTCATGCCGTTCGGCCTGTGTAATGCTGCCCAGCGCATGTGCAGACTGATGGACAAAGTAATTCCAGCAGCATTAAGAGAATTCGTTTTCGTATACCTGGATGATTTACTGGTCTGTTCTCCAACTTTTGAAGAACATTTGGAAATGTTGCGACAGGTCAGTGATTGTCTGAGGAGAGCAAAATTAACAATCAATGTGGCAAAAAGTAAGTTCTGTTACAGCCAAGCTAAATACCTGGGGTATGTAGTAGGTGGGGGGTGCATAAAAACCGATCCAGCAAAGATAAAGGCTATTCAAGAATTCCCACAGCCAATATCCGCTAAACAGATGCGGAGATTTTTGGGAATGACAGGGTGGTACCGGCGTTTTATACAAAACTACGCTCAAACGGCAGCACCGCTTCATGAAAGCCTCAAAAAGGACCGAGTCAGGAAATATGAGCTCGAGGAAGAGGGTATTAAAGCCTTTGAGGCACTGAAGACCAGCCTGGTATCAGCACCTGTGTTAACAACACCGGATTTTTCAAAACCTTTCACGATTCAGTGCGATGCATCGACGACCGGAGTCGGAGGGGTGTTGTTCCAGACAGATGAAGAGGGTGGCGAGCATCCTATCGCGTACATGTCCTCGAAACTGGACAAAGCCCAAAGGAACTACAGCATCACTGAACTTGAATGTCTAGCGGCAATATTGAGCATCAGAAAGTTCCGCCCATACGTTGAAGGAATGCCTTTCAAGGTCATAACAGATCATGCTAGTCTAAAGTGGCTCATGGGCCAGAAAGATTTATCACGCAGACTAACAAGGTGGAGTTTGAAACTACAGGCCTTTGATTTTGAAATCGAACATCGGAAAGGGTCACAAAATGTGGTTCCAGATGCGCTTTCAAGGGTACATATGGATGAAGTAACAGCGGGACGTAGGGATGCGGCAGAGATTAACATAGACCTACAATCAGCAGCGTTCCAGTCGAAAGAATACAAAGAATTGGCTCAAGCTGTTGAAAAACACGCAGAAAAGACTCCGGATACCCAAACGTCCGAAGGATACGTTTATAAGAGGGTAGGATTCCGAACAGGCGAAATAATTAATGAGGACCGTGCTTGGAAACTGTGGGTTCCAGAGGAACTTCGGCAGGACCTAGTTCATCAGGCCCACCATTCTCAAATGGCAGGACATGGCGGCATACACAAAACTTTAGCTCGACTAAGGCAGTTATATTACTGGCCCGCAATGACGGTTGATGTACAAAGAACTGTTAAGAATTGTGAAATTTGCAGAGTCAGCAAAACAACGAACAAATCCAGCCGACCGCCGATGGGAAAACAACGAATAACTGAGCGGCCAGGAAGACTTTACATTGATTTCATGGGACCATATCCCCGTACCAAATCCGGAAACACCGTGATCTTTGTGTGTCTGGACCATTTCACCAAATTCGTCTGGCTAGAGGCAATGCGAAAAGCAACCGCAACAGCCGTAGTAACCTTCCTTGAAAGAAACATTTTTCATCAATTCGGAGTGCCAGAATATATTCACTCCGATAACGGTAAGCAATTTGTGTCGTCAACATTTGCCGAGTTAGTCAGCCAATATGGAATCCGACACGTTCGAACGGGCTTCTATTCGCCACAAGCAAATGCAGCAGAACGAGTAAACCGATCCGTACTACAAATGCTCAGGTCAGCTACGGACAAAGACCAGCGGCATTGGGACACACACCTGAGTCGAATCGCGTGTACACTACGAAGTGGCTATCACGAAGCTTTGGGACTGGAACCATAATATGCAATGTTTGGGACCAACATGGTCACACACGCAAGTGCGTATCCGATCATGAGACGTATCGGCGGCCTATCAGCAACAGATCAAGCTCTATGCTTGGCGGATAAGATGGAACTCATACGCAGTGTAGTTAAGCAAGGGTTAGCCCGGGCGCACGAAAAAGCTGAAAGAACGTACAATACACGCAGTAAGGAAATTGAATTTGCAGTAGGGCAGGTGGTATACCGAAAAAACTACAAGCAGAGTAACCGAATGGAAGGGTATAATGCAAAGCTAGGGCCCAATCGGGTACGGTGTCTCATACTTGGACGCAAGGGAGGGTCGCTGTACGAATTAGGGAATTTAGCTGGAAAAAGTATTGGAGTATACCATGCCAAAGACCTTTTCGCTGCTTGAAACTGGTTGAAAACCAACAGCAATCAGTGCAATTGTACTACACAGCAAAGGAGGATCGTTCTTTTTTCGGAGCAGCCAGTATTTCTTACTATATAAATAACTATGGACCTCACGAAAGACATCGAGAACACGAGGGAGGCCGTGAAGAGGCATCTGGGAAGGTGCGAGGCCGAGGGAAGACCCCTCCCCTCAGAAGCTGACGCTCGGGACCGCAGAGACATAGCGGTGGACGAGCGGGAAAGACTCGCCTGGGTTGATACGGAACTAGAAGATACACTACGAGCAACGCAGTGGGAAATTGAGAAGACCACGGCAAGGATAAACGCCGATTACAACCGCCTCAACGAACTAATTCGGTTGAGGGACGCAACACAGCGGGACCTGCGGATATGGGAGAAGGACTACCGCCAGGCACGGCTCGAGACTCAGCACTTCGAAGCGACGTTCGAATACATATACGCAAAGAACGAGCGGATCCGGCGAGAAAGCCGATTTGCAATTCGCCGGCGGCAGAGGAGGCAAAGTCTGCCTCCAGAATACCGTATCTACACCGTGGCGGAAGACGACGATGAGGAGGAAGACGACGACGAGCCGACCCCGGCAAGACGGCGTTTATCAGAGTAAAGAGAAAAAAAAAAAAAAAAAAAAAAAATATATATATATATAAAAATCGTATCGTATCAAATAAATGGAAACAAATAAAAATATATATGTATATTCCACCTGACCTTTTTTCTATTCTTTTGGTTGAAAATTAATGATAATAATAGCCCGGATATCTCAGTCGGTAGAGCATGAAACTCCTAAATCCCAGGGTATGGGTCGAGGCCACACGTTAGGGCAATAACGGACTAATTACAATCGCTCCTCGTAGTTTTTTTTGCGAGTGCATTCCATGCTGAATCAGCATCGACGACCCTCGAGCGTGTTACGGGAGCGGGGTAAGAAATAAAACCAGAAAGAAATAGATACCGTAACCAGAGACAGAAGACACTGTGAACTACAGGTGGCGAAACACCGAAGTTGGTCAATACAGTAACCAGCAACGAATTGGTCAGAGTAAGCAATTCATACGAAAATACAACTGACAATAGGTGTATGCAGCAATTAATATGAAACCTAGCAGAACCCAGAAGTGGGACAGTAAGCCCGAAAAAGGGGAAATTCTGTACCTAAGTGGGAACACTTAGATGACCCGGAAGCAAAACCACCGGTATAAAAGAGCCCCACCTCAGGTTCAAAGGAGAGTAAAAAAGATCATTGCGAATCGAGCAGTCGGAGTCCAAGATAAGTGCGAATCAGACAAGAAACGACCGCGGAACCGCGTTAGGTCCACTACTGGCAAAAACAGTAATCGCGGAGGACCTATCCGAGTGATCGAATTTAGAACCCGATAGAAATATAACTTATATATCATGGGATCTACAACCTCGAAAGCATCCGACAACACGGCAAACGTGGTGAACAACGTTGAAATTGTAGACCACAAGGAGGACATAACCAAAGTCTACAATGTTTTGTGCCTCATTACTGGACTCTTGATCTTTATGTTGATTCTGAGCTTCCTCCGGATGTACAAGCGATCTGTACAGAGACGTCGGGACCACGGACACGAGCTGGAGAAAATCATGGCTGTCGCCGCCAATTGGCCAGAAAGGAGCCAGCACTAATATATCAGCCCGTGCAAAGATAAAAAACCACATCATTATTATTATTATTTCAATTTTCGACAAAACAATAAACAATACCCATTCATAATAAACCAGCAATTAAATACAAGCAAAAGACCAAAGTTTTGATTTGTAATTGGAACCAACAGAAGAAACCTCAGCTAGAAGTGTTACCGTCAACCGTCGCGAGTGCCGTTTTTCACTCTTCTCTTACTCGCAATTCGTAGCGCCGTAAAGCGAATAACTTTTTTTTCTGTTTGTGAAATAAGACCAACATCGCGCAATTGCCCAAGAAATGACAATTAACATAATTTTTTTTTTATATATAAATTAATCCAACACCTTATTAATAATGCTAAGAGAATTTGCACTAATATAAATATATTTATGCATATGTGTATAATTAATTTTCCAAACCCACAATGAGAGCTCTCCTCGATGGAAATAAAAAGGGGTAAGTGAGTTGTGTTTGACTTTCTGTCAAGCAAACTTTTTATATATATATATTTACACATATGCGTATATACCTAGATCTTTGTGCAATTTAAACATTTAGATATACATATATATAGCCTTCATACATTAGGTTTAACGTCCTGTAAGATTCATATTATCATTTTTATAAATTAGCCCAAAATATTATTCTTAAATATATATATTCATGCTTAATGTTTCTTTTTTATACGTTAATACAAATATTACATACACTATATACCGAATATTTCTCAATTTAATTAATTTGGCACCCCAATTTACTCTTATATTTGTCAATTAAATGTGCACCTTTTTAAATAAAAATCTTTTTAATAAATTGTAATATGAAGCAGAACTCAATAATGTCTTGGTAAACGTTTATAAAAGGGGGAGCTGGCGCAAATGGAAAAACTCGGGTTAAGAAAAATGACATAACTTTCGACTGACAACATTGACACTAGGGGATCGCATTGCAGTGGCCGGCGGCGATCCATCGGCATACGGGACGTATGAAGGGGCAGGGTAAAACAGCCACACGCTGCCGATCGAAATTCGGTCAAGCGCTCGAACTAGCTACTTGAGAAGCTTGTGGGCAGCGACGACAAATGACAAAACGAACTGAACGATCTCTATATTTTTCCTAAGGCACGATAAATTTATTCTCGTTATGTAGGGGAGGGAGTGGTTTCCAAAGAACCCACCCCATCTGGCGAGCTTAGCCGGCAACCAGCGTGCCTACTCAGGACGCAACTCCCTCGGCCCAAATCCTGTGGACTGGGCACTAATACACCGACGTAACAACCTAATCTTTTAGTCTGGGCGGGAGAGTTATTTATTTTGCCCCCCGCACAAGAACTCTCGGTATTAGATAGCTCAAGTGGCCTGCTGTTACAGATTACAAGTGCATTTGAAAAACTGAACCCTTTTCGGGTCCCAGATCGTAAATTATGGCTCTTGATCGAATTACACAGTTCTACATGGCATGTGCAGAGCTCATTAAATTTTAGACATAATATTTATCAGTGTTCGTCTGAACATTCTGGCAAGGGCCGGCAAATTGTGGTGTATGTGTTGTAATTACATAATTGATTCAATTGCAATATAAAATTAGTGGACTGTATTTATTCGATATATTTTATTTTGCATTATAAATTTAACACCTTGCACGGCTTGAAATGACTTATGTTTTAGGATTACAAAATTTGAATCTTTAATTTATTTATTTTTAATCAAAACATTCTTGAACATAATTTATTTATAACATAAATTGATTAAATATTAATTATACCGTTTGGTATGGCAATGGCTTGTAATTGCCTTCGTACATTTATTTTTCTTATAAAATATACAGTTAATACAAGTATTATAATAATTGCCAAAATTAAAGAATCATGTCCAGTTACATGATGGAAGTCTAATTCTTTTAATTCTAACTTGTGAGTCTTTAAATATTGTATTTCTTGTGTTAATCGATTGATTTCATCAGTATGATTTATTAAGGGTAAATCGAGCTGGTTCCAAACTATCTTCGGTACATAATTAACCTCTCCAATATAAGACACAGAAAATGTTCCCTGATCTTCTAGCTGAATACTGTGTTGGGCAACTAATATTTTGTCAGCAGTTCGAGCAGTACAATCTGACCTTAGCGTTAATATTCCTTGCTCAGGTAAATCCACTATTTCTATTTTCGAGTTGCTGCACTGAATTCTAGCCTTAGAATGGTTCTGAACCTTAAAAGCCAACTGCTCTTCCTTTCTAACTCGACCCAATATGATTTACTCTCAATCACTGATTTATATTTGCAATCTGATTGCTTATTTGGTTTGAGAGGCTTAAGCTCACAACTATTATCGTTAGCACTACTCCAAGGCCAACTTCCTTCACAAACCCTTTTATTAGATTGCCATCTTTGCAACTTATTAATGGTTGGTTCTGTCATGAGGTGATAAGCATCTATTTCAAAATTGTAAACTAAGTACTGGGAATCGACATGTAGTGTAATCATACGTTCATCTAGCCTAACTGGTACTGGGATAATTTTATAAAGCACCGAAGCATGTCTTCCAAACAAACGTATTTTTGCATTGATAATTAACTTTTTATCTACAAATAACCCCCTAGCCGTGAGTAAAGTATAAACCTCTTTTAATTCTGTACCTGTTCTTTTTCCTGGCAGAACTAAATTCTCTGACAAACTGTCTTTTATTTGGGAAATCTCACTTTTCAACTGACTAGGTTTCAATATATTGGTATTAAGTCGACCATGATTGTTGTCAATTAACAGGCTTATGACTCCGGATTGAACCTTTTTTTGGCATTCATCTATAATGTTACTTAATTGTTTTGTTATCATGAAGAAGTTGATGGACTCCTTGTACACATAATAAGATTCCTGTAATACCGCCGTCATGTTCTCAATTCTTTTATTCATTCCTTTAAAGTTTAAATTAACTTCTTCAGTAGTTCTTTTCAACTAAGGAAGTTTGTTTCCTACTTAACTCATTAAGATAATGTTGATTGCTTAATAAGTTTTTCATATTGTCCTCCATTTGTATCCTGTCGTCTTCATCCATTATCCCAAATAAAATGTGATAAAGCGATCCCATAAATCCAAACAGAACTCGTTTATTTCTTGATTTCCCCTGAGCCATAAAAAGTTTATTATTTTCTTCTAAGTCTGAGATCGGCCTTTCTGTGTTATTGAGAACTAAATGACACTGATCCTCAAAACTAAGAAGCCTTTCGCAAATTACTCTCATTTTTGGGATTAAATCTTTACCCTTTTTAATCATCTCGAAATAAGCGTCCATATTATAAAATATAATTAAATTCCAAGAGGAGGCTACAATCTCTACGTCACCCATTGGATCTAGATATATAGCCGAAGTTTTGTTTATTTTCTCAATTGTATATTTTGGCTGATCAACTTTAGCTGAAGCGTAAGAGAATTGACACAATATACATAATAACAAAGCCATTATAAAAGAAAGTTTCGATATTGTTGATGTACCTCTTGTTCGACTTTTAGGTTTTGTTTCTTCAGGGTCAGATTCAACTTTGTCCACAGACTTAATTCCTTCAAAAGGACAAATTTTAGTGATCTAGATCCACTTTAAATCCATCTTATATTTTTATTTCTACCACTCTGACCTTTTCATCTTTGCCCTTGTGGATCCTTTCTACTTTGCCTATTGGCCATCTTCCACTTGTGCAGAGTATGTAAATACTCCTCTTTCCACTTAACCCAGAAATCTCTTTTAATTTTCTGGATTAGTTTCCACGTGTCTAAATTCCCAATTCTCTCATTTTCAATTGGTTCAACTATTTCTAGCGGTGGTCTACCAATCAAGAAATGTTCTGGTGTTAGGACTTCATCTTGATCAATTTTATTTTCATAGGTATACAATGGTCTTGAATTTAAGCATGCTTCTATCTGACATAAAAGTGTTGACATTTCTTCGTATGTCAGACTATTTTCCCCGATTACCCGTTTCAGATGGTATTTCATGGATTTAACTTAGATCCTCTGTTAAATGAATGAGTTCATTAAACAACTCATAAAACAGGTCCCAGTCTTTGGAATCTCCATAGAACGAGGGTACCTGAATTTTAGGTAACGTTGGCAAATCATCAATTTTATGATTTCCAACGTTAACCTTTCCGGGCACAATTTGTTCGATTTTTTTTTCATTGTGTTGGTTATTGACGAGATGTCGAACTCTAACTCGTTCAACTCCTCGTCATAACCCCTATCAGTGACATCTACTTGGTCGACTTGTTCAAGACCTACTATTTTTGTCCAATAAAATTCTAATTTCTGGACTCTAATCTCAAAAGTTGAAACATTGTTTAGCTTAATGTCTTAAAAAGTTTCTTTTAAGTATTCCCGTACCTGTACTATTGCCCTATCTTATTTATTGACAACTTTAGAACTACTGGCCTCCAAGTGAACTTCGTCAGCTTTGTTTAAAACCCTATTTATCCTATCTTTTATATTTGGGAGATCTAACATCATTTTCTCATAATGGTTCTTCTTGAAGTAGTCATGATCGACTACTCCAATTTGAACCAAAACCGAATGATTTTGAACACATTCGGACCTTAATTCCTCATGCTGTTTCAAATATTCAAATGATAGACTAGGTAGCTCTTTAAGGGTATGAATTAGTTTTGTAATTTCTACTTGCCTTTTTATTAAGGCAATAGTTTCAGCGGACAACATGGTTTTGGCTTTAGTTTTGTATATGTATATATATAAAAATAAATTGCTGTTCGTTAGTTTTGCTAAACCTCAAGAGCGTCTGAAAGGATTTATCTTTTCTTAATAATAAAATGCTCGTAACTTATTAAATTTTAAGATTAACTTAGCTGGTGTCTTTGTTGTCGTCACTGCCGTTGTCGCCGTTGTAGTTGTTTTAGCTGATGCTGTTGTTGCTGATGCGCTTGTTGTTGCGGCTGTTGTTGCTGATGGTCGTTGTTGCTGCTGCTGCCGTTGTCCTTGTCTCTGTTGCCGCTCCTGTTGTTGATCCTGCTAGCCTTCCTTCAGATGTCGTCTCTTTGAGGGTCTTCGTTGTTGTTTTTAAAGATGATTTAAGTTTTTTTATTTATTTTTGAACAGTTAATATTGGGTTTTTTTTTTTTATTTGTTTTTTGTCACTGATAGTTTAAACATATATATATATATATATATATATACTTTTTTTTTTGCACTTTTTCGATGTGTGGCCTCGAATACGCCTGATTTTAATTAATCACTTTTTTTTTGTTGTTGTAAGGCCACGAAAACGCTTCAAAAAAAAATAAAATTGTTCGATGACAATTTATTATAATACAACCTTTTTGTTTGAGTTCTGTATTGAAACTGTTTCATTTTATTTAAAACTTCTTGACAAGAAACTTATGTGAAAATCTTATTCTAATCTTAGCTATGGTCTACGCAGAGACCTTATCTTTTATCTGGGCGGGGGAGTTATTTATTTTGCCCCCCGCACAAGAACTCTCGGTATTAGATAGCTCAAGTGGCTGCTGTTACAGATTACAAGTGCATTTGAAAAACTGAACCCTTTTCGGGTCCGAGATCGTAAATTATGGCTCTTGATCGAATTACACAGTTCTTCTACATGATATGTGCAGAGCTCATTAAATCTTAGACATAATATTTATCAGTGTTCGTCTGAACAATAGTCGATTTATAGAATATTTTAAATTTGTATTAGCTGCAAAAGCATATAAGCTTGCTGAAGCTTACTGCTTTTCTTTTAAAACAATATATGTATTGTAGTGCCTCGAAGTCAATATGGGCTTATAGCTTTGGGGATAATCCTTTCGCTAGTGCATGAAAAACCTTTTTAAATAAATGTCTTTTTTTTTAATTTTGTTTATTATGACATTAAATTATGTAAATTGTAATTTATGTATTTCTAAATTTTTATCCGATTTAAAAAATTTTGAACGGAAATTTGACAATCTGTTAGTTCTGAATGACTCTAGGCCAACACTTTTGCTTGATGGGCGGCACACTTGGTGCCGGCAAGTCTTCGCAGTACAATCTCCAAATGTCACAATCGTCAATCGAAAGTTACGTCATTGTTCCTGACCAAAATTACCAAAAAAATTTACAAAAATTATAAAATATGAGTAACGTAAGACAAGTATAAAAATCAGTTATGTTTAATTTGCGATTATCGTGGAATTCTGATGCATAAGTGAAACCAAGCTTGAGCTAGCTACGCGCGGCCCTTTTAGAATTGAATATATTTGATTACTAATATTGTTATAATTATTACAAAGAACACGATGGGGCTTATGCAGGCCAAAGTTGGATGTACATCTTGGCAAGTAAATTGCGTGATGTTAATCCTCATTGAAGCCCACATTAAAAGTTAAATTAAATTATATGGAATCAATATAAAAAGGTTGTAGAAACAAACAGTACCTGACATAATCTTACAATGCACAAGATGGGGTAAATATTTTAATAGTTGATGCATTTATTTTAGACGATTTTTTTTCACTATACAAATCACACTAAGAAAAGAAATACAAAAAAAAAATATAGAATTTAAGTTGAATTTAAGTTGAATTGAGTTAAATAATATACATTTTTATACAAAGTTACTAAGCGTACATAATTAAACAAGTACTGCACCGAAAAAAAAATTTTCTGGGTGTCGATTTAATAAGTGTAGTTCATTTTCACACTACACGTAGGATCAGTTTTTTGGGATCAACTTGACCCTACATGAGTGTCACAGGGTCACTACGTGGTTTTAAAAATATAATTTAACACCAAATAGGATTAATTGGCTGAAATCAGGATCACTTCGACAACAACAATCGGTTGTTTTGATTTTCGAAGCTTGATACTTGATATCGGGCGCGCCTCCAACCAAATAGCTTGGCCAGAAATCTGGAAGCATGAGTTCAAATCCCACGGCGGTAAACGGGTTTTTTTGGTTTTTTTGGTTTTTTTTTTATTACTGTTGTTGTTGTATATAAACGAATAAAGGCAGAAATATAAAAAATAGCAAGAAAAACATGTCAATGTTTGTTTAAGGTTGACATTTGACGGTACCTCTTGTAATGTGACTGGTGTATATACTGCGTTACGATTTAAAGAAGACGCTGTTAATAGCACTAGGCTGCTGTTTCAATTCGTCGCAGACGATATGACAGGATTTCGACTGGTGTATCTTATCTTATTCTCAAACTAATTCTCCTGTAGGCTATTCGTTCCCATTAGCATACTATTTTAGGTACACATTTAAAGTGATATAAAAAGAAAAAAAAACAACATAATGGTGGAATTATGTGACTTGAACGTAAACTAAAATAAAGAAAGGCTATCGACCTATATCGACCTTTGCACGGTCAGGGCAACTACATCAAACGGTAAATAGGCGGACTTCAGACCCGCACAAAGAAAACGTATTGTGAACTAACGGTACGGCGGTAGCCTTGAACCCGATCACGTGAGCCGGATTAGAGGGTAACGGTACCATCACAGGCTATAAAAGGTCGGCGCTAACGCAGCTCACGCCGAAGTAGTAGTTCGAGAATCAGAGCGAGTGTGTGTACGTGAAACCAAAAGCAAGTAAATCAAGTGTCAGAGTCAAGATCGCAAAGTCGACATGCTAAAGGCTGAAGCTAAATCGCTGAGATCCAACGGGTACCAGGTCGTGGTTTAATCGAGCTCAAGGAGTCCTTGCGTGGAGTCTGCGATAAAGGTGGTTGGGCGAAGAGTCAAAACCTAGTTCTGACCTTGCCGGTCCCGATAGTGAGGTTCGCATAGACATAGTATCAGTTTTTGACCCTATATGAGTGTTTAAGGGTCACTCGTGGTTTTAAAAATATAATTTGACACTAATTAGGATCAATTGGCTGAAATCAGGGTCACTTCGGCTCCAACAATTTGTGGTTTCGATTTTCAAAGCTCGAAATGATATCTTTAGGCTTAGGCGCTTGGTCAGAAATCTAGAAGTTTGAGTAGAAATCCCACGGCGTTAAACGTGTTTTTTTATATTTTATTTTGTATAAGAATGAACGATTTCTTAGAATCAAGGCAGAAATATAAAAACAAGGCAAAGAAAACATGTCTATGTTTATTTTAGTTTGACATTTGAAGGTACCTCGCCCAAACTCCCGCTCCGTTGGCACGGATTCGATTCTCGCCGATGACTAAACAAAAATTTAAGTTTTTCAGAAAAGATAGTAATTCAATCACTAAAATTTTGTTTAAAATGACTATGACAAAGCAAAAGGAAGCACAATCAACTTGCAATAATAAACAAACGCGTGTAAAAAATAATATAAAGAATGAATTTTATTTACCAACTTGAATGTTGCGACGCAGAAAAACACACAATTTACTAAATTTATTAAAAATTCCATATCGTATCATCATAGTTCTTAATTCGTTTGACTTCAGCATCACAAAATGGTTCATCTGAAACTAAAGTAAAGCGATATTTTTAAGCATCCTTTTTGGACATAGTTCAGATTTTATTTATGCTCTAACATGGCTGAGGCTACTTACAGGAATTATAGGAATTATAGTTTCAGTCAAAAGTTTGGAATGCAGTTAAAAGACAATTTCGACATTATAAAGTAAAAATATGTACTTTTTATCAGCATCACCTAACAATGTAGGTCTGCACGTCTGTCTGTCCGACTCTTTCTGGATAAAACTTTTCCAAAAGACATTTTTCTATTGCAGTTAATATATCAGTCAAAATGTTTGTTGATTTTAAAATGTAATGGTTTAAGAATTAAAATATCATACAGTTGACATAGGAACGGGAGAAAAAAGCATCGGAAAAATAGGCTATATTGTTTTTGAAAAGTACGCACAAAAATCGAAATATAGTCGATTTATAGAATATTTTAAATTTGTATTAGCTGCAAAAGCATATAAGCTTGCTGAAGCTTACTGCTTTTCTTTTAAAACAATATATGTATTGTAGTGCCTCGAAGTCAATATGGGCTTTTAGCTTTGGTGATATTCCTTTCGCTAGTGCATGAAAAACCTTTTTAAATAAATGTCTTTTTTTTTTTAATTTTGTTTATTATGACATTAAATTATGTAAATTGTAATTTATGTATTTCTAAATTTTTATCCGATTTAAAAAATTTTGAACGGAAATTTGACAATCTGTTAGTTCTGAATGACTCTAGGCCAACACTTTTGCTTGATGGGCGGCACACTTGGTGCCGGCAAGTCTTCGCAGTACAATCTCCAAATGTCACAATCGTCAATCGAAAGTTACGTCATTGTTCCTGACCAAAATTACCAAAAAAATTTACAAAAATTATAAAATATGAGTAACGTAAGACAAGTATAAAAATCAGTTATGTTTAATTTGCGATTATCGTGGAATTCTGATGCATAAGTGAAACTAAGCTTGAGCTAGCTACGCGCGGCCCTTTTAGAATTGAATATATTTGATTACTAATATTGTTATAATTATTACAAAGAACACGATGGGGCTTATGCAGGCCAAAGTTGGATGTACATCTTGGCAAGTAAATTGCGTGATGTTAATCCTCATTGAAGCCCACATTAAAAGTTAAATTAAATTATATGGAATCAATATAAAAAGGTTGTAGAAACAAACAGTACCTGACATAATCTTACAATGCACAAGATGGGGTAAATATTTTAATAGTTGATGCATTTATTTTAGACGATTTTTTTTCACTATACAAATCACACTAAGAAAAGAAATACAAAAAATTAAGTTGAATTTAAGTTGAATTGAGTTAAATAATATACATTTTTATACAAAGTTACTAAGCGTTCATAAGTAAACAAGTACTGCACCGAAAAAAAAATTTTCTGGGTGTCGATTTAATAAGTGTAGTTCATTTTCACACTACACGTAGTATCAGTTTTTTGGGATCAACTTGACCCTACATGAGTGTCACAGGGTCACTACGTGGTTTTAAAAATATAATTTAACACCAAATAGGATTAATTGGCTGAAATCAGGATCACTTCGACAACAACAATCGGTTGTTTTGATTTTCGAAGCTTGATACTTGATATCGGGCGCGCCTCCAACCAAATAGCTTGGCCAGAAATCTGGAAGCATGAGTTCAAATCCCACGGCGGTAAACGGGTTTTTTTGGTTTTTTTTGGTTTTTTTTTATTACTGTTGTTGTTGTATATAAACGAATAAAGGCAGAAATATAAAAAATAGCAAGAAAAACATGTCAATGTTTGTTTAAGGTTGACATTTGACGGCACCTCTTGTAATGTGACTGGTGTATATACTACGTTACGATTTAAAGAAGACGCTGTTAATAGCACTAGGCTGCTGTTTCAATTCGTCGCAGACGATATGACAGGATTTCGACTGGTGTATCTTATGTTATTCTCAAACTAATTCTCCTGTAGGCTATTCGTTCCCATTAGCATACTATTTTAGGTACACATTTAAAGTGATATAAAAAGAAAAAAAAAACAACATAATGGTGGAATTATGTGACTTGAACGTAAACTAAAATAAAGAAAGGCTATCGACCTATATCGACCTTTGCACGGTCAGGGTAACTTCATCAAACGGTAAATAGGCGGACTTCAGACCCGCACAAAGAAAACGTATTGTGAACTAACGGTACGGCGGTAGCCTTGAACCCGATCACGTGAGCCGGATTAGAGGGTAACGGTACCATCACAGGCTATAAAAGGTCGGCGCTAACGCAGCTCACGCCGAAGTAGTAGTTCGAGAATCAGAGCGAGTGTGTGTACGTGAAACCAAAAGCAAGTAAATCAAGTGTCAGAGTCAAGATCGCAAAGTCGACATGCTAAAGGCTGAAGCTAAATCGCTGAGATCCAACGGGTACCAGGTCGTGGTTTAATCGAGCTCAAGGAGTCCTTGCGTGGAGTCTGCGATAAAGGTGGTTGGGCGAAGAGTCAAAACCTAGTTCTGACCTTGCCGGTCCCGATAGTGAGGTTCGCATAGACATAGTATCAGTTTTTGACCCTATATGAGTGTTTAAGGGTCACTCGTGGTTTTAAAAATATAATTTGACACTAATTAGGATCAATTGGCTGAAATCAGGGTCACTTCGGCTCCAACAATTTGTGGTTTCGATTTTCAAAGCTCGAAATGATATCTTTAGGCTTAGGCGCTTGGTCAGAAATCTAGAAGTTTGAGTAGAAATCCCACGGCGTTAAACGTGTTTTTTTTATATTTTATTTTGTATAAGAATGAACGATTTCTTAGAATCAAGGCAGAAATATAAAAACAAGGCAAAGAAAACATGTCTATGTTTATTTTAGTTTGACATTTGAAGGTACCTCGCCCAAACTCCCGCTCCGTTGGCACGGATTCGATTCTCGCCGATGACTAAACAAAAATTTAAGTTTTTCAGAAAAGATAGTAATTCAATCACTAAAATTTTGTTTAAAATGACTATGACAAAGCAAAAGGAAGCACAATCAACTTGCAATAATAAACAAACGCGTGTAAAAAATAATATAAAGAATGAATTTTATTTACCAACTTGAATGTTGCGACGCAGAAAAACATACAATTTATTAAATTTATTAAAAATTCCATATCGTATCATCATAGTTCTTAATTCGTTTGACTTCAGCATCACAAAATGGTTCATCTGAAACTAAAGAAAAGCGATATTTTTAAGCATCCTTTTTGGACATAGTTCAGATTTTATTTATGCTCTAACATGGCTGAGGCTACTTACAGGAATTATAGGAATTATAGTTTCAGTCAAAAGTTTGGAATGCAGTTAAAAGACAATTTCGACATTATAAAGTAAAAATATGTACTTTTTATCAGCATCACCTAACAATGTAGGTCTGCACGTCTGTCTGTCCGACTCTTTCTGGATAAAACTTTTCCAAAAGACATTTTTCTATTGCAGTTAATATATCAGTCAAAATGTTTGTTGCTTTTAAAATGTAATGGTTTAAGAATTAAAATATCATACAGTTGACATAGGAACGGGAGAAAAAGCATCGGAAAAATAGGCTATATTGTTTTTGAAAAGTACGCACAAAAATCGAAATATAGTCGATTTATAGAATATTTTAAATTTGTATTAGCTGCAAAAGCATATAAGCTTGCTGAAGCTTACTGCTTTTCTTTTAAAACAATATATGTATTGTAGTGCCTCGAAGTCAATATGGGCTTTTAGCTTTGGTGATATTCCTTTCGCTAGTGCATGAAAAACCTTTTTAAATAAATGTCTTTTTTTAAAATTTCGTTTCATTATGACATTAAATTATGTAAATTGTAATTTATGTATTTCTAAATTTTAATCCGATTTAAAACATTTTGAACGGAAATTTGACAATTTGTTAGTTCTGAATGACTCTAGGCCAACACTTTTGCTTGATGGGCGGCACACTTGGTGCCGGCAAGTCTTCGCAGTACAATCTCCAAATGTCACAATCGTCAATCGAAAGTAACGTCATTGTTCCTGACCAAAATTACCAATTTACAAAAATTATAAAATATGAGTAACGTAAGACAAGTATACAAATCAGTTATGTTTAATTTGCGATTATCGTGGAATTCTGATGCATAAGTGAAACCAAGCTTGAGCTAGCTACGCGCGGCCCTTTTAGAATTGAATATATTTGATTACTAAGACTGTTATAATTATTACAAAGAACACGATGGGGTTTATGCAGGCCAAAGTTGGATGTACATCTTGGCAAGTAAATTGCGTGATGTTAAACCTCATTGAAGCCAACATTAAAAGTTAAATTAAATTATATGGAATCAATATAAAAAGATTGTAGAAACAAACAGTACCTGACATAATCTTACAATGCACAAGATGGGGTAAATATTTTAATAGTTGATGCATTTATTTTAGAAGATTTTTTTCACTATACAAATCACACAAAGAAAAGAAAAACAAAAAAAATATAGAATTTAAGTTGAATTTAAGTTGAATTGAGTTAAATAATATACATTTTTATACAAAGTTACTAAGCGTTCATAAGTAGTGGTAGTTAGTTTTCACACTACACGTAGTATCAGTTTTTTGGGATCAACTTGACCCTAAATTAGTGTTAATTTAACACCAAATAGGATTAATTGGCTGAATCCAGGATCACTTCGACAACAACAATCGGTTGATTTTCGAAGCTTGATACTTGATATCGGGCGCGCCTCCAACCAAACAGCCTAGGGCGTTAGGTGCTTGGCCAGAAATCTGGAAGCATGAGTTCAAATCCCACGGCGGTAAACGGGTTTTTTTTTGGTTTTTTTTATTACTGTTGTTGTTGTATATAAACGAATAAAGGCAGAAATATAAAAAATAGCAAGAAAAACATGTCAATGTTTGTTTAAGGTTGACATTTGACGGTACCTCTTGTAATGTGACTGGTGTATATACTGCGTTACGATTTAACGAAGACGCTGTTAATAGCACTAGGCTGCTGTTTCAATTCGTCGCAGACGATATGACAGGATTTCGACTGGTGTACCTTATGTTATTCTCAAACTAATTCTCCTGTAGGACATTCGTTCCCATTAGCATACTATTTTAGGTACACATTTAAAGTGATATAAAAAGAAAAGAAAACAAAATAATGGTGGAATTATGTGACTTGAACGTAAACTAAAATAAAGAAAGGCTATCGACCTATATCGACCTTTGCACGGTCAGGGCAACAACATCAAACGGTAAATGGGCGGACTTCAGACCCGCACAAAGAAAACGTATTGTGAACTAACGGTACGGCGGTAGCCTTGAACCCGATCACGTGAGCCGGATTAGAGGGTAACGGTACCATCACAGGCTATAAAAGGTCGGCGCTAACGCAGCTCACGCCGAAGTAGTAGTTCGAGAATCAGAGCGAGTGTACGTCAAACCAAAAGCAAGTAAATCAAGAGCCAGAGTCAAGATCGCAAAGTCGACATGCTAAAGGCTGAAGCTAAATCGCTGAGATCCAACGGGTACCAGGTCGTGGTTTAATCGAGCTCAAGGAGTCCTTGCGTGGAGTCTGCGATAAAGGTGGTTGGGCGAAGAGTCAAAACCTAGTTCTGACCTTGCCGGTCCCGATAGTGAGGTTCGCATAGACATAGTATCAGTTTTTGACCCTATATGAGTGTTTAAGGGTCACTCGTGGTTTTAAAAATATAATTTGACACTAATTAGGATCAATTGGCTGAAATCAGGGTCACTTCGGCTCCAACAATTTGTGGTTTCGATTTTCAAAGCTCGAAATGATATCTTTAGGCTTAGGCGCTTGATCAGAAATCTAGAAGTTTGAGTACAAATCCCACGGCGTTAAACGTGTTTTTTTTATATTTTATTTTGTATAAGAATGAACGATTTCTTAGAATCAAGGCAGAAATATAAAAAAAGGCAAAGAAAACATGTCTATGTTTATTCAAGTTTGACATTTGAAGGTACCTCGCCCAAACTCCCGCTCCGTTGGCACGGATTCGATTCTCGCCGATGACTAAACAAAAATTTAAGTTTTTCAGAAAAAAAAGTAATTCAATCACTAAAATTTTGTTTAAAATGACTATGACAAAGCAAAAGGAAGCAATCAACTTGCAATAATAAACAAACGCGTGTAATAAATAATATAAAGAATGAATTTTATTTACCAACTTGAATGTTGCGACGCAGAAAAACACACAATTTATTAAATTTATTAAAAATTCCATATCGTATCATCATAGTTCTTAATTCGGTTGACTTCAGCATCACAAAATGGTTCATCTGAAACTAAAGAAAAGCGATATTTTTAAGCATCCTTTTTGGACATAGTTCAGATTTTATTTATGCTCTAACATGGCTGAGGCTACTTACAGGAATTATAGTTTCAGTCAAAAGTTTGGAATGCAGTTAAAAGACAATTTCGACATTATAAAGTAAAAATATGTACTTTTTATCAGCATCACCTAACAATGTAAGGTCTGCACGTCTGTCTATCCGACTCTTTCTGGATAAAACTTTTCCAAAAGACATTTTTCTATTGCAGTTAATATATCAGTCAAAATGTTTGTTGCTTTTAAAATGTAATGGTTTAAGATTTAAGAATTAAAATATCATACATTTGACATAGGAACGGGAGAAAAAATCATCGGGAAAATAGGCTATATTGTTTTTGAAAAGTACGCACAAAAATCGAAATATAGTCGATTTATAGAATATTTTAAATTTGTATTAGCTGCAAAAGCATATAAGCTTGCTGAAGCTTACTGCTTTTCTTTTAAAACAATATATGTATTGTAGTGCCTCGAAGTCAATATGGGCTTTTAGCTTTGGGGATATTCCTTTCGCTAGTGCATGAAAAACCTTTTTAAATAAATGTCTTTTTTTAAAATTTCGTTTCATTATGACATTAAATTATGTAAATTGTAATTTATGTATTTCTAAATTTTAATCCGATTTAAAACATTTTGAACGGAAATTTGACAATCTGTTATTTCTGAATGACTCTAGGTCAACACTTTTGCTTGATGGGCGGCACACTTGGTGCCGACAAGTCTTCGCAGTACAATCTCCAAATGTCACAATCGTCAATCGAAAGTAACGTCATTGTTCCTGACCAAAATTACCAATTTACAAAAATTATAAAATATGAGTAACGTAAGACAAGTATAAAAATCAGTTATGTTTAATTTGCGATTATCGTGGAATTCTGATGCATAAGTGAAACCAAGCTTGAGCTAGCTACGCGCGGCCCTTTTAGAATTGAATATATTTGATTACTAACATTGTTATAATTATTACAAAGAACACGATGGGGCTTATGCAGGCCAAAGTTGGATGTACATCTTGGCAAGTAAATTGCGTGATGTTAATCCTCATTGAAGCCCACATTAAAAGTTAAATTAAATTATATGGAATCAATATAAAAAGATTGTAGAAACAAACAGTACCTGACATAATCTTACAATGCACAAGATGGGGTAAATATTTTAATAGTTTATGCATTTATTTCAGACGATTTTTTTTCACTATACAAATCACACAAAGAAAAGAAAAACAAAAAAAATATAGAATTTAAGTTGAATTTAAGTTGAATTGAGTTAAATAATATACATTTTTATACAAAGTTACTAAGCGTTCATAAGTAAATAAGTACTACACCGAAAAAAAAATTTTCTGGGTGTCGATTTAATAAGTGTAGTTCATTTTCACACTACACGTAGTATCAGTTTTTTGGGATCAACTTGACCCTACATGAGTGTCACAGGGTCACTAAGTGGTTTTAAAAATATAATTTAACACCAAATAGGATTAATTGGCTGAAATCAGGATCACTTCGACAACAACAATCGGTTGTTTTGATTTTCGAAGCTTGATACTTGATATCGGGCGCGCCTCCAACCAAATAGCCTAGGGCGTTAGGCGCTTGGCCAGAAATCTGAAAGCATGAGTTCAAATCCCACGGCGGTAAACGGGTTTTTTTGGTTTTTTTATTACTGTTGTTGTTGTTAAAGGCAGAAATATAAAAAATAGCAAGAAAAACATGTCAATGTTTGTTTAAGGTTGACATTTGACGGTACCTCTTGTAATGTGACTGGTGTATATACTGCGTTACGATTTAAAGAAGACGCTGTTAATAGCACTAGGCTGCTGTTTCAATTCGTCGCAGACGATATGACAGGATTTCGACTGGTGTACCTTATGTTATTCTCAAACTAATTCTCCTGTAGGCCATTCGTTCCCATTAGCTAGTTCCAATTATCTGACTTGAACGTAAACTAAAATAAAGAAAGGCTATCGACCTATAGCCAGGTTGCTTTCCATTCCATCCGATTGGGGATTTAGCTGTTGATTATCCCTTGCTATGTCCTCCCTTCCTATGTCCTATTATTAAATCATGTTTATGACTTACCTCCTAATGTTCTACTCGGGACGATGATAAATGAAATTATACGGTCTTTTAGTATAAGCTTGGGATTTAATAAAAATTAAAAAGACTTCAAAGATGTTCACTTTGGTTTTCATGATTAATTTTAAAATATAATATTTAGATTATGACGATGAACTATCCGGCTATACTGCGGAAACTAATTTTATGTATCGTAGAAGAATTGGTTTCTCGAATATGGGTTACAGTCTTGAAGCGACTTTCAGTTTAATCCGATCGAGGTTAGAGCTAGCACCAGTCGCTGTTAAAAAGCGAACACGAGTCGCAGTTGTGAAGTGATCAGACTCGAGTAGTAGTTGTGGGAATTACTCCCACTACGTATTGTCGTGGTTTTGATTTATATATTGGCACACAAGTCGGGTGGTTCTCCAATTTGATGCGAATAGTCTCGGATAGGTACTGGAAAAGAAACTTTATGATCTCTACCCTTTCTCTGACCAATGGAGTTTGCCTTATGTAATCAGGTGCACGTGCAATTGGAATTTGGTTACGGAGTCCCTTCTCCAGGGGTAGAAAAACCCTCTGGGCGTTTCGTAGCCCATAAGGGCCCGAATTTACCGCTTCCGGAAAGGTAATCCAGTATATAGCTGCGATGGTTAAATTAAACACTAGGCACAGCTCAGAAATTAATGTCACTATTTCCGATTCTTTGTTATCAGAACAATACACTTAAACGTATCTTGGTGAAGACCTAGTTGACACCGAACATTTCGATCTTTTCACTTTGACTTAAGCTGGGTTAATGGTAAATTTTCGTCGCTGGTAAAGTTACAAGTTAGAAAGCTTTGGAGAAAATAAATGGTAGAGTTCTAAGCAGCTGATACGCAAAATTCCATGTTAAGTAAGTAAAGCTTTGAAATTTTTCGGGTAACCTGTTATAAAACATTCATTACTATGCGAAACTTGTTTTTTATTATTGTTGTTTAAACTGACCACTTCAACCAGAATTTTCGAACGGTTGTTATTACTGACGACGCGAAAACTGAACCCAGGAAACTTTACGGTGTTTGCCCCGGTTACGATTCTTGAGGCTATTAACAGTTATGTGATTTAAAGACTTGAACTTACCGACCTTAATTTAATCTATAATTTCAGGGGATAAAAAACAGTAAACAGTAACAGTATAGTCCACATCTACACATACATCGCCATACGATATGCATATGCCTACACTCTTGAGTCACCCCTATCAACGGGAAGCCAAACTTGAAACCCAGTTATTGTAAACATTTTCTAAACTAAGAAGGCTCTGGGAAATTTCCATTGTTCATTTTAAGTCCCAGACTAAACATTTATTGCTCCCACACTTTTGCAATATTCAAATTGCGTCTCCTTTAAACCTGTAAACAAGATAAGACAAAGAACTCTCTTTCACTCAATTAAAATCAAAGCCTACTCAATCGAAATAGAAAGATCACTCAATTAAAAATAACTCACTCAGAAGATCGAAAGATTTAAATCTTCTAGATTTAAGAATAAGTTCAGTTTAAGACTTAAAAGTTAGTTAAAGTTGTAAAAAAAAATACATTTTTTTAAAAAACTAAACTTATAGTTTAAGTTGTTAATCATATATATTTTTATAATTAACTAATATTTTTGGAAGGAATTATTAAGAGCTTAATTGGGTCTGATTCCTAACTATATTATGGAAATTATGTAATGTGGGTGGTGTTTATACTGCGTTACGATTTAAAGATGATGTTAAGTGCTGTTTCAATTCGACGCAGACGATATGGCAGGATTGCGACGAGTGTACCTCTCGTTGTGCTCAAACAAACTCGCCGGATTGTCGTGGGGTCTTTGTACTCTCCTGTAGGCCATTCGTTCTCATTAGCATAATATATTAGGTACACATTTAAAGTGATATAAAAAGAAAAAAGAAAAGAAAATAATGGTGGAAGTAGGTGACCTAAACGTAAACTAAAATATTTAAGAAAGGCTATAGCTAGGATGCTTTCCATTCCATCCGATTGGCGATTTAGGTGTTGATTATCCCTTGCTATGTCCTCCATTCCTATGCCCTGTTATAAATAATAAGACCCTGTTTGGGTGTTTACAGTTTATTAAATCAGGTTCATGACTTACCTCCTAATGTTCTACTCGGGACGAAATTATATGGACTTTTAGTATAAGCTTGCGATTTAATAATACAAAAAAACTTCAAAGATGTTCACATTGGTTTTCATGATTAATTTTAAAATATTTTTTTTTAGTGACCACAAGTATCTTGGTAGTGACCACAAATATCTAGTAGATGTTTGACTGATAGTTCAGCTCCGCAGATAGGGCAGTTCAGCCGCCTTTCACCATTAAGGATGTGTCAATGAGTGTGTCCAGTTTTTAACTTAGTGAGAATGGCGCATTCCCTTCTGTTGATCGAAGTAGGAAACTTAATGTCCTTTTTGCCAGGATTAAACTGCTTATACCAGTGGTTAAATGACAACCAGTCTTCCCGTTCGATGTCCAGCAATATGTTCTTGATGTTTTTCCAGATGTCCTGTTGTACTCCAGGGATGATTGTATGGCACGGTCCAGCTAGTTTTGCAACTTTGTCAGCTATTCCTATATGAGCCGGGACCCATAATAGCTTAATTTTACTGTTGTTTTTGAAGCAGAGGTGACGAATTTCTGATAACAGGTTGTTGTTATTGCAAAAGTTTTGGACTCCTAACAGGGTGGCAGACTATCACTGCAGTTCGAGAGCAAGTTTAATTTCCTGAATAATAGCTACTGCCTCCGCAGTAAAAACGGAGAAGTGGTGAGGTAGCTGACCCCATGAAACAATTAATTATGGCATCGTCTGTAGAAATTGACAGTTTGATTTGCTTATGTCTTAATATTATGTTATTTAAGGATTGGAAGGCGATCATGAACAATACCACAGAGAGTAGCGATCCTTGTGGGATGCCATTGTGGAGAGTATAGAATTTGGATACGGTGTTGTTAAGTCTTACTCGGATAGTACAGTTGATCATGAAAGCCTTCGCTAAGTTGAAGGTCTTTTGACTTACCCCCCACCGGGAAAGTTGTTCCAATTATGTATGCACCCCTACGCGATCGAAGGCCCTTTCAAAATCAGTTACCAAAATGGTTGTTTAAAAGCTGTCTAGTGGGGCTGATAAGTTGCTGGTTCGTAATGAACCACATTGGCTAACATTTTTTCTAGCGTTTTGCTTTAGCAAGGGAGTAAAGAAATGGGTCTAAAGAATGTTAATTCGTGTGTTGGTTTGTAAAGTTTAAAGAAAGGGATAATAATGGCAGATTTCCACACATGAGGGTAGGTACCTCTGGCTAGCATTGCGTTATACATTTCTAATAGTCGGCATTTAGCTTCGGAGGGTAACTGTTTAAGCATTGGATATGAAATTCGGTCTATATCTGGTGTTTTTCCTTTCGCATACTTAAGGGCATATTCGAGCTCACTAAGAGTGAAATTGGAGTCAAGGTCTGTGGAGGCGGTGGACAGTTTGGTGGGTGTGTATTCCTGAGAAAAAATTTCTTCTTTACGAATCTTGTATTGGTGTGAGAAGTTGTCGTCCTTGGAGTAGTCCGACAAAAAGTTCGCAAAGGCATCGCTAATATCTGAAGAGTGCTGGAGTACTACGTTGTTAAATTTATTTGTTCTGAGGTAATTTTGGAAATTTCCTATTAAGCGATTTAGGTCAGACCAAGTTTTCTTGGTAGATGATTGAGTACTTATATTAGATGTTAATCTTTCAAAGGATTCCCGTTTTGCTTTTTTGGAATTGTATTTGAATAGAGCATTAGATTTTCTGTAGGAAATCAGGGCAGCTGTGCTCTGAGTTTGTTTGTAGTCATGCCAGAGGGATTGCTTGTGTTGCCTTAGATCTTGCAGAGTTTTGCTCCACCAAGAAACATTTCGCGGGTGTAGAGAGGGTTTGCTTTGTGGTATTGCTACATTAGCTGAGGCTTTGATTCCTTTTATTATTTTGGCGGCAAACAGGTTTTAGTCCTTTTTTTGCAGGGAAATTTAAGTGAACTTTACATTTGCTGCGATATTTTATATTATATTTTATATTTTGGAGATGGTGGTAAGTTTTTGGGATAAGTTTGAAACTGAATATGTGACTTTACAGGATAATGATCGCTTCCGTATAGAGAGTCTTTTAAAGTCCACATACAAAAGGGAACAGCGATGCGGATGCTAACGTTAGATCAATAGCCGTGAAAGAGTTGTGAGTGGATGACCCCCACAATGGACTCCAAGCATTAAAATCTCCCACATATAGGATTGGTTTGGTAGTAAGGTCTATTATTTTCAGAATTTCGTTGGCTACTACTAACTAAGGAGGTATATATGTATTAAAAATACATATATTGGGATGGGCTGAATTTCAATACCTAAAGAGCATGTATTGCTGTTGATTGGTATGGGCTTGTGGGGAATACATTTACGAACAAGTATGCTAACACATAAGAGGGAAGAGAGGATGGATGTTATTTGGTTTGGAGCTTAAGGTGGTTTTGGATTGACGAAAATATGAATCACTCATAGTATCGTCAGATTCATGTGTATTTAGATTATTATTGTGTGAAGTTGATTTTTTATGATTTGAAGTTGTTGCTTTGCTGCTACTTTCGTGTTCAGCATGGATCTCTTATAAATATTCATATGATGAAGGAGATAGGTTATAATTGTTATAAGCAAGTGGAGCGGATCGCTTTGGCTGATTAGGTGTTACGGGGAGAGGGGACTGTGGAATGGGGGAAGGGGACTGGAGAATGGGGGAAGGGGAATGGGTTTTTTTCGGAGCTTCTTCGGTGGAACCGATTTTAATTTTGTCATACTTGTTTTGGTTTGCGTATCCGCAATGATGATGTGATGTTTTGGCTACTGAAGAATAAGAGGCGGTGTTAACCGTATTATGTGACGAAAATATTTGGTAGAGTTCTAAGCAGCTGATACGCAGAATTTCATGTTAAGTAACAAGTAAAGCTTTATGACTATGCGAAAATTGTTTTTTTTTTATTATTGGATTTCGAACTAACCACTACAACCACAGTTGTCGAACGGTTAGTATTACTGACGACGCGAAAACTGAACCCAGGTCAGTTCTTTACTGTATTATTTAAATTTCTTTTATGCGGAAGTTACCCATTTTTTCCCTTGTTAAGTAGATATCTGATAATAGAAAGAACCTATCTTGCGGTCAACAACAGCGGTTATAAAGATGGGTGCTTATTTAGCATTAAACTTTTTGATCGCACTGCCTTGGCAAAAATTGCCTGCTAGTTCCTTTTCACCTTCCTATTTACTTACATTTCGACTCCGCAAATTGTACCTGGCTGCATATCGCTAATGGGCCTCGGAAACGTTTTTGGTGACAGCCGCCCGAATTGCTTTCAACACATCTGGGTATTCTATTCGAGTATCTTCTTCATAATCTTCGCCATTTAAAACCATTTTTTGTACAAACGCCAAAAGATATGAAGAATAACGAGTACTTTGGTGTAAGCTGGATCTTTGAGCAGCACTTATTTCTTGTAACTTTACATACCAGGTGGTGTGATCTTGGCCTATATAAGCTCTTAAGGCTGCCAATGCCGATCGGTTCAGCCGCTAACTAGCGTTGGCTTGAGGCGAATGTATTGCTGTGCAAATATGTTTCACACCAAAGCGAGTAGCGAAAGCTTTGGAATAATTAGGAACGAATTGGGACCCGTTATCGGTCAATATTGTTTCGGTCACTCCAAATGGAGTGACACCATTGGCTTTAGATGCTTGGTTTATCGCCAAACTTCGCTCATTATTTTCGACCAAAAAAAAATCTTTTTATTTTTTCTAAAGTTTTTGCTACTCCACTATAAGCGGAGTTTGGCGGGTCATGAGCTCGAGAAATGACTTCCGTAGTCAGTCCCAGATGTACCCAAAGATTTCACACAAGTCTGTCCTCGATTTCAATTCCCTTCACGGGCTCGGTTTTCTTATAAATTATACCTTTTTCTATCTTTAGATCTGTTAGCTTAGCCTTATTCGCGCGGATATTTTCTATTAGATTGACATGCTCTAGAGATTTGAATTCTTTAGAACCAAGATTAACTATGGGTCCCTGTTCAGATAACCTCATCCTGACTTGACAGATCGTTAGCCACTACATTTTGTGACCCTTTTCTGCAAGTTGTTTGAAAGGAGAAACCTTGTTATTGTATTGTCCATCGAGCCAAACGTCCGGATAATTCTTTTTGCCACATAAGCCACTGTAAAGAGGCATGTTCAGTAATGACTTAAAAATCCTGACTTTCTACGTAAGCTCTAAGCTTTCGTATACCTCAATTACGGCCAAGCACTCTAATTTTGTGACTTCCATAACTTTTCGGACATAGAAGCTACTGGTAACTCTTTATTATTATCGTTATTTTGGGCTAACACACAGCCTACGCCGAAAGTACTAGCGTCACATAAAAGCAAAAAAGATTTCGAAAAATTCGGTGTGCTTAAGATGGGAAATTCATGAAATTCATTCTTCAGAAATTCGGTGAGTGGAACATTAACAGTAGCATAGCTTTCCACAATCCGGCGATACCAACCAGCAAGGCCTAGAAATCGTCTAAGCTGTTTTACTGACTTTGGTATAGGGAAATGTTCTATTGCTTTAATTTTACTGGGATCTGTTTCTCATTGCCCGTAACCTATTACGAATCCAAAGTACTTGATTTTCTGCATGCAAAAGTTGAACTTAGCTATATGATTGGTAAGATAAGCTTTTCGTTAGTGCACCGAATTTCCTTTAGCAGCATAAGGTGCGAGTCGAAGTTATCAGATAACACTAAGAGGTCGTCTAAATATACAAAACCGCGTGTTCGTGGATAGGAAGGTCTATGAGTCTACATAAGGTTTGGGCTGCATTAGTTAAACTGAAAGACATAACTATATATTGGTATAATGGCCTATTCCGTGTGTATTTATTGATCTCGCGTGAGTCAAAGCAAAGCCTTTATTTGTTTCCCTTTTTCACTAATACACAATTACAGCTCTACGGACTATTTGGAGGCTCAATTATATCTGATGCAATCATTTTTTCGACTTCCTCAAACACCCATTTTTCCTTAGCCGGTGAAATAGGTCAATGTCTCTGATTTACTAGACTATCTGCGTTAACTATCATCGAGTGCTGAATACGATGTGTATGTCCAAGACCCTCGCTTTCATAAGATGGAAAAGTGGTTATGACGGTTGTTTGCGCACTTGGCGCTTGTATTTAAATCACTAGTTGTAGGGTGAGAGCGGGAGCCAATAAAGCTTTCGTCCGTTCGCTCTTGCGAATTCGCCCCGTCACTCGCCACTGTAGCATAAGTTAGGTTCTAAGAGAAATTATTGAAATATAATAGTAATTCGACAAATAAATTAAATTCAACAATATTTCGTCGCTGGAAATTTTCTGCCGTTCCTTGAGTTGCCCCAGACGTTTCTGCATATTTAATTGCTTACTTTGCTGGTGCCAAATGGAAGTAAAAAAGGAAGTTGCAACTAGCAAGTCGGCCATCCAGGTATAGAGTGCCAATAGTTGAAAGTAAATCTGTGTGGTTTTGTCAATTGTGTTTTGGCCCATCTTTCAACTTTTTGCATTCGTGTAAAAATCGGTAGATAGTGAGCATTCTAACCAAGAAATAAAAATTTGCATGTACTAACAACCAAAACTCAGCAATCAACATACTATATTTAGAATTATTTGTGAATCGCTTTGGCCCATAAACAAGCAAAAAAAATACTCATCGTCGACCCAATCAGTGCGAACTTAATTCCCCCAACTTTCGTCGTAGTGAGCACCAATTTAGGGTATAAATAAAACAGCTGGAAAAAAGTGCAAATTGTGAAAAGTGTAGCTCTCAAAAATTGGCGGCAATAACTTTCGCCGCAGTTTGTATGGACATTTTCCCGCGCTTCTTCAATTTTCCCGCGCTTTTCATAATTTCTGCGCGCATTTCGGCGTCAGGCTTATATATTCATTGCCCTTAGTTATCGGTCAGTGTATCATTCTCCGTTAGCATTTTCCTAGGAAGAGCCGCTAGCCAGGTACACATACACACGCACACCGACACTGCTGCCGCTAATTCGAGTTATCTTTGGTCGTTTTCGTTCTCGATCTCTGCAGCAGTGCAATTTTCGGTCTGTCTGAACGTTTGTTCTTTTTTTCGGTACGTTTGAGCTTGAGCGTTAGCTCCTCTACAGAGCGTGCGTGCGGCATATACTGTCGCAGGGTTTATATAAAAAATATAAAATCCCTATTTAGATATTTTTCGCTGTAATTCTCTCGTCACTTAGCTCCCTTACACTGTGTGCGATCGGTATATTACACGGTGATTTTTTATTATATTATTTAACAAATATATAATTTAATAAAAATAAATATTTAACACCTTTTCGATACCAACAAAATAAATACAAATAAACGCAATGGCAACTAAGGATATCGAAGAGCTTAAACACCAACGAGATGTTTGCATGAGAAGTATTAACCGAACGTATCGCCACTTAAAAGAAGCTAAATTATCAGTATATCCGGTCGAGCTTGAGTGTCGATTAGAGATTCTAAATACGCACATTGAAAATGCTTCACTTTTGCAAAACCAAACAGAAGTGAAAGATACAAAAGATGTGTACCGCGAAGAGTTGGAAGAGAGGCCCGTAATGACAAAGTCATTGCTGATTTCAATTTGAAATAAGTGCAAACAAAATTATATCGAGAAATCCGCTCCGCCAGAAAATCGTCAGCCTCAATGCCGTCTACCGAGCGTTTTTCTCCCAACTTTTAGCGGAAAACACTTCGAATTTTAAAATTTTATAAGCCTTTTCGAAACTTTCGTTGACTAAGATGACACTTTACACGATATTGAAAAATTCAATCATTTAATTTCGTGTTTAGCTGGAAACGCTTAAGGAACAGTTAGGGCCTTTCAAGTCACTGCGGAAAATTACCCCAAATCCCTTGCTAGCCTGAAGCGGGTGTACGATAATGATTGTCTTATTTTTTTTGACAACATATCATATATTTGCAAAAAATTCCCCAGCCTTCAGCTACAGCCTTGAGAACCCTCATCGACACGGTCACAGCCTTGTATGACTCCTTGCTTTCTATTGGGGATGATAGACGCATTACTAATGCTATTTTAATACATCTGGTAATGAGCAAGGTCGATGCAGGAACTAAAAGAAAATGGGAAGAACATTTAGATTATACTTCGCTTCCACTTTGGACCGAATGTGAGGCGGCCCTCAACAGGCGATACCAACACATGGTAGCAGAAGAGGCTTCCAAGCCCAAAACTGTTCAGCAGACCCAATCTAACCCTAAGAAGAATGGAAATAGGAGTTTTTCGTTTGTCGCTGCCAGGAACGACTCTGTTCAATGCATGTATTGCAACTCAGCAGCCCTAACAGTTCAGCAAAGATTCGATTTCGCTAAAAGAGCACCCTTATGCATTAACTGCTTAAGAAAGGGTCACACTGTCAAAAAACGCAAGTCGAACAGATGTAGAGTGTGCAATTCCTCACATCACACTTTGCTACACATATATTCCCCAAACTCAAATCTCGCGTTGCCACCCCCTTCTCAGTCCACGCTCATGCAGGAGTCTCCATCCACGTCGCATGTTTTGCATGCGAATGCATCGGATCGAGTCATTCTTGCAACTGCTGTTGTGAGCGTCCAAACCAAAATTAGCTCGAGCGTTGCTCGACTCTGGTTCACAAATAAACTTTGTAACCGATGAGCTCGCTCAGAGGCTCAAAATTACAAGAGAGGAGCTTGCGAGGCATTGGTGGAACTAATGCCCAAGCCACAAAAAAAAATACACACGATTGTGAAGTCGCGAGTTGGGAACAGCCAATTGTTTTCCGATTTTTGGGTTATGAAAAATATTTCTGGTTATCATGCGGACCAAGCGGTGAACACCAGCGGGTGGAGGGTGCCTGAAAATATTCAGTTGGCAGATCCATTCTTCTTCAAGCCCCAAAAAATAGATATGCTTATCGGCGCTGAAACATTCTTTGAACTTTTATCTATTGGCCAGATAAAGCAGGGGCCTGAATTCCCCATTTTACAAAAGACAGTTCTCGGCTGGATAGTGTCAGGGAGATGTGCCTCTGAAAATAAGGTAAACGGTGGAAAAATGATACATCTCAGCTGCCAGGAGGAAGCGTTGGAGTCAATTGACACAACCCTGCAGAAATTTTGGTCTGTGGAGGATTCCGATTCCGATACCGATTCGATTCTGACATTGTTGAAGGCTCCCTCGACGTCGAGAAATGCTACCAACGCAAACTTTTTGGTCTATTTCTGTGTAAACTGAACTACCCTTGAGGTAAGCGTGCTGTGCGTTGCTAAAGTTGTGAGGGTTGATGCGGCTCCTTAGAAATTCAGTTTAGTTCAGAGATAATTTGCTTAAAACCAAAAAGATATAAGAATTAAAAAATATTAGGATTGAATCCATTTTTGGATAAAGATTACAGAGCTTTAGCACCATATTTCATACAAAACATCCGATTATCATCATTAATTATCAAAAATTCACATAGAGAAAAATTACACGGCAAAAATTATACGGCACGAAAAATTACCAAGAAAATTTTGAATATTCGGATTGAGAAACAGCTTTAAGCAATATCTGAGGCAGTGTGTCAAATGTGCAAGATATAGGCAAATTACGGCAGATTTTGATGAAATTTAAACCGTAATTCTGAAATATATAACCATTACTATATGTCGAAGAACTAAATAAAAATTAAAAAAGAACGGAAACAAACATCGGTATGCCGAAGTTTACATACCTTTGCAGCTATTGCAAAATTTAAATATTCTTGAAAACATTAAAATTATGATTTACTTGCGTGTATGATTAAAAATGTTGAAGCTATTATGATTTACAGCTTAATTATTCGATAGTTCCTATTGCAGCTATATGATATCGTTTTCCGATTTAAATACAATTAAAATTGTAATTCTGAACTCTCAAACTAATAATAAGTCAAAAAGAATTTAAAAAAAATTACGAAATAGAAAAGTTACATTTAAAAAAAAAAATGTTTACTTTTTGAGCAGCTGGTCACTTGTCAACTTCAACATGGCTTTGTAAAACATCGGTCGACTCTACTAATCTTCTTGAGTTTTCTACTCTCATCCACCGTATTTTCCTAAAGAAATGCCAAACTGACGTTATTTTTACTGACTTCAGAAAGGCATTTGATTCAGTAAGCCATACCATTCTCCTTCATAAGCTATTTCTTCTTGGTTTTCCACCCAATTTACTTAACTGGATTTCTGCCTATCTTTCAAAACAGAACTCAACGCGTTCCTTCAATAATCAACAACTTTAATGAGTAGTGTCATTTGCCTCTACTCTTATGTATGCGGACGACTTAAAAATTTGCCTATCATTCTCTGACCAAATGTCATACCTTCGCCTACAGTCCGACATAGATCAATTACAATTATGGTGTTCCAACAATTTGTTGCTTCTTAACCACGCTAAATGCAAATATATGTCCTTTTACTGAACTTCAGCTCACATACACTCTTACCATCTTGGAAAGTCTACTTTAGATCGTATTACGCAAGTAACAGCATTTTTTTTTACATTTTGTTCCGATTGTTCCTATGGGAGCTTTTTTAGTTCTTTGACATATAGTAATGGTTAAATATTCCAGAATAACGGTTTAAATTTCATTAAAATGGAACGATTATATATTAAAGCTCAAATGGAAACAAAAAAATATATAATTTGTTTTATTTATCGTGCCTTAGGAAAAAGATAGAGATCGTTCAGTTCGTTTTGTCATTTGTCGTCGCTGCCCACAAGCTTCTCAAGAAGCTAGTTCGAGCGCTTGACCGAATTTCGATCGGCAGCGTTTGGCTGTTTTACCCTGCCCCTTCATACCTCCCGTATGCGGATGGATCCCCGCCGACCACTGCAATGCGATCCCCTATTGTCAATGTCGTCAGTCAAATTTTCCATTTGCGCCAGCTCCCCTGTTCTGCTTCATATTATCATTTATTGAAATGATTTTTCATTTAAAAATGAGCGCATTTAATTGACAAATGAAAGAGTAAATTAGGGTGCCAAATTAATTAAATTGAGAAATTTTCTACGCGGTGTATATAATATTTGTATTAACGTATAATAAAACTGTTGAGAATGAATAAATTTTTATTTTGAGTTAATTTATAAATATAATAATATGGATCTTACAGGACTTTAAATTTAATGTATGAGGATTCGATATACATCTAAATGTTTAAGTTGAACATATATCTAGATATATACGCATATGTGTAAATATATATATATATATATACTTTTGCTAGACAGTAAGTCGAACGCAACTCTCTTAACCCTTTTTATTTCCATCGACGAGAGCTCTCATTGTGGTATTCTGGGTTTGGAAAATTAATTATACACATATGCATAAATATATTTATATTAGTGCAAATTCACTTAACATTATTACTAATGTGTTGGATTAATTTATATAAAAAAAAAATATGTTAATTGTCATTTCTTGGGCAATTGTTGGTCTTATTTCACAAGCAGAAGAAAAAGTTATTCGCTTTATTGCGATACGAAGAAGAGAAGAGAAGAGTGAAAACGGCACTCGTGACTTCGCACTCGCACTTCTAGCTGAGGTTTCTTCTGGTGGTTCCAATTACAAATAGAATCTTTGGTCTTTTGCTTGCATTTAATTGTTTGTTTATCATTGATGGGTGTCGTTGATTGTTTTGCTGGCTCCGGTTGGAAACCCTGGCTAGGCCCCTGGCGAGCTGGTTTGGATGAGAAGTTAGCTTGGTGTGGTAGGACGCCTTTTGTTTTGAAATTTCATCTTTTACGGGTAGAATGCTCAGATCTCTGTGGATGTTGTCGTTCCGAACATACCAAGGTGCCCCAGTGATAGTTCTCAGGATTTTTGATTGTGCTCGCTGGATAATGTCGATGTTTCTGCTGCTCGCGTTTCCCCACAATTGGGAGCCGTAAGTCCAGACTGGCTTAAGCGTTGAATTGTAGAGCAGAACCTTGAAGTCCAGGCAGAGGGGGGAGCGAGCGTTTATGAGCCAATGGAGGTTATTTGATTTTAGTTTTAGATGAATTTTCTTAGCTTCGATATGTCTCCGCCACGTAAGTCTTCTGTCAAGGTGGACGCCAAGGTACGTTACATCGTCAGCTTGTGGAAGTGGCGTGTTATTCAGAGTTAGCGGGGGACACGTTTGTCTGTTAAGAGTAAACGTTATGTGTTTACACTTTTGCGCATTTATTTTTATACGCCAGTCTGATAACCACCTCTCCACTACAACGAGATGATCAGCTAGTTGTGCTGTTGCCTGAATTGGGCATTTGGACCGACTTAAGATCGCGGTATCGTCTGCGAATGTAGAAGTAGTTAGCAGCTCGTTCGTGGGAATATCTGCGGTGTAAAGGAGAAATAGAGTTGGACCAAGGGCGATACCTTGAGGAACTCCAGCCTCTATCGTGTAATCGTCGGATATTGTAGTGTTGCATCTCACGGCGAAGGCTCTGTTGTAAAGGTACGATTCAAGTATCCTGTGAGTGTTTTCCGGTAGTAACGTTCTGATTTTATGCATAAGGCCATCGAGCCAGACTCGGTCGAAAGCCTGCGCAACGTCAAGGAATACCGCACTGCAGTATTCCCGAGACTCGAATGCTGTTCGTATTTCTGTTGTTAATCTGTTAACTTGCTCTATTGTTCCATGGCTTTCTCGAAAGCCAAATTGATGCGCCGGAATAATGTTGTGCTCTTCCAGATATGGGATTATGCGTGTCAAAAGGCATTTTTCGAACAGTTTTGACAGACACGAGAGTAAACTTATCGGTCTATATGAGGCAGGTATTGTGTGATCTTTTCCTGGCTTTGGGATCCTTATGATTACCGACTTTTTCCATTTTTTTGGGAAGTAGCCAAGTCGTGTAATCCCGTTAAATAGTTTACAAATTACCTCAACTGCACAGTTTGGGAGTTCAATTAGCATCTTAGGAGTTATTAGATCACCACCTGGGGCCTTTTTTGTTTTTAATCGCTCGCTGATGACTTTTGCAACTTCGTTTGTTTGGAACAGAATTGGCGCCGTCTCAGTTCCACCTCGAATTGGCGGCGACGGTAGTGTGAATGAATTATTTGCAGGGTTTGGCTGAAAAACATTTCGAAGGTGTAAAGCAAATGGACAGGCTCTGTCGCTTCTGGCCCAGCTGCCTGAAGAGTCTCTTACGGGAATTACTGTTTCGGCCGGCGCATTTAGATTTGGGTGGGCCCTCCACAGGGGATGCTTGGTGCTGGTGGGTGAAAGTTTCTCAATGTACTGGCGTTGTGCTTTTTCTTCTTCGTGCCTTAGAGCCCTGGTAAGTCTGCGACCAGCTTCCTTAAGACTATGCTTTGAGGATGGCGATCTGCTGGTTTGCCAAGCACGCCTCAAACGTCTTTTCTCCAAAACAAGCTGTTCGATTTCAAGGTTAGTTTTGTGTTGGTGTGTGTGCCCATCCCTCCCTTGCGGTGTAGAGACTTTGGCTGCTGCGACGAGTACAGACTCCAGTGCATTGGCATAGCAGTCGATGTCCTCCTTGAAGTTGAGCTTACGTACTTTACTTACGTACTTTTTGAACTTCAGCCAGTTGGTTCGATGCGACGTCAGCCTGCAAGGGTGCTGTGTGGTTTCCTTGGCAGTTTACACACTTTCTAGTGAGAGAGTCTCCCTTGTTGGCAGGGCAGGGTTCGGAGCCGTGGCAGTTACCACAAGCTACACAAACTTACCTGAGGGTGCAGTAAGTCCTGGTGTGTCCGTATTCCTGGCAGTTTGTACATTGCACTGGCCCGTTCCGTTTTTGCGGCTCTTCAACTGTGATCCTACGGTGCAGAAGGTACTGCAACTTGTAGATCGGGTGCACTGCGTTTTTTTTCAAAGTTCTGCTGTCTGGCTCCAGCTCGACCTTGAAAAGGGGTTGCGGCTTCTTGTTTTTGTTCATAATGTTTATAACATTTTTGGCGCAAAAACCGTTTTCTTTTAAAGCCTCTATAATTTCAGAGGGGGTCACATCGGGTTCTATTCCCTTGAGGACAACTTGTAAGCCCTTGCAACTTTTCAGCTGGTACGTGTAGTAATTCTTTTTGGCATTGTTTAGGTACCTCGACACTACTCGGAATCATCTTCGGTTTTGGTTTGAAGTTTGGTTTCGCTTATGTTCCCTTTCATAAGCGGAATAACATGAAAGTTATCCTTCCCGACAAGCTCAACTATTTTATTTACTAGGACGTTAGAGATCTTCTCCCGAATAAAGATAGGTGGGGGCTTTACAGCGTGGGCCCAAATAACTGTCGCACTTTTTCAAAGCTTCGGCACTCTTAAACAAGTGCTTCTATTCTTTTTGTTTTTTCATTTCTTCTTTCTTTATCTTATTTCGTAACTAACGGGGTTTATTGCTGATAAGATCAGTGCAAGTTAGAATTTTGGCGACGATGGAAGCAAAACGGGAGCTAGTGCAAAACTTGCATTTGCAAGGAAAAAAAACAAGTGAAATTGTGAAGTTGCTAAAAAATCTCAATGTGAATAGGCGATTTGTTCAGCGCACTGTGGCTCGATTGAAGGCAACTGGAAGTGTTGATATAGCCAAAAAAACTGGTCGGAAAAGAAGTGTTAGAACCCCTAAAATAATAAAGAATGTGCGTGAAAGAATTAGGCGAAATTGTGCGAGGTCAGCTCGAAAACTAGCCAATGAGCTGAATGTGAGCCGCAAAACAATTAGAAACATCATAAAAGATGACTTGGGACTGAAACCTTACAAAAAAAAAGAATTCATGGTCTGACAGAACGTCAAAAAAAAATGCGACAGGAAAGAAGTGGGCAGTTACTTCGGCGGCACGCAGGTTGCAATACTGTGTTTTCTGATGAAAAGTTGTTCATATTGCAAAAAAGCCTGAACCCGCAGAATGATCGGGTGTATGCAGCAAGTATGGAGGATATTTCAACAGAAAAAATTGCTGTTGAGAGATTCCAAAACACAACGTCTGTCATGGTTTGGGGGCCATATCTGAAAAAGGTAAGTTACCCCTTCTTTTTATCGATAAAGGCGTGAAAATCAATGCCAAATATTATTTGGATGAAGTGCTTGTGGGCCATTTTTATCCCCATGCATCAAAGCTGTTCGGGAATAAGCCATTTTGCTTCCAGCAAGACTCTGCCCCGGCTCATAAGGCCAAAACTGTTCAGCACTGGTGCAAAGATAACATTCCATGTTTCATGGCTGTTGATGAGTGGCCTCCATCGTCACCAGATCTAAATCCTTTAGACTTCTGCATATGGGGTTACATGCTGGATAGACTAAAGGATTTAAAAAAGATGAATTTGGAAAAGTTTAAGCGACACTTGACAAAAATTTGGAATGAAATTCCTGATGATGTGGTGCGTGCCGCTTGCAATAGTTTTAAGAAACGTTTGAAGCTCGCCCGAAAATACAAAGGGGAAAGATTAGAACTTAAGTCTTAGTAATGTAAGCTATATTAATATATATTAAATAAATAATATTTGTTACTTAAAATATCTCATGGTTTGTTTTTTATTTCAAAAATTAAGTGCGACAGTTATTTGGGCCCACCCTGTAGTTTCTTTGGGGCTAATTCTTCGTACTCTGTTTCAGGCTCCGCCAGAATGGAAAATCTATTTTCATTTAATGGCCCGAGATTTTCAGTGTCTTTGTTGGTACGGTTTATTTTGGGCATATTGCCGTCAGATTTTTTTGGGGGGGTTAGCTTGCGCTTGGAAATATTAATATAGCGATCCATGCCTGTCTGCGTGGCCGAACCCGCTTGCGGAATTGTAATTTTTCCTACCGTAGCTTTGTTTTTGCCGTTTGACCCGATTTTTGCACTTGGTTGTGTTGTTGCTTTAACCGCTGCAGAAGAAGAGAGTGGAGTCGTTATTGCATTGTTGGCGACAGAGACCGTTGTAGTTGACGTAGTAGTTGCTGTTGTTGTTGCACTAGGTGGCAGAAGCTCGGTTGGAGTTTTGCATTGCTCACACCATGTTGTTTGTGCGGTGAAAAGCAGGGCGGGAGAGCAAGAACTAGCTCTCTGGTTTTCGGCGGTCAGTAAACTTGCACTTTCTTGCACTTTCGGTTCTAGAGTATTACTCGTGAACGAGAAATAAGCATTGTTTCGGGCCAAAGAGAGACGACGTTTGTCTTGCTCACTCTGAATTTTTTTCACGGGCTTCGTCTTGCTGTTTTTGGCGTTGAGTGCGCTGATCCACGTTCTTACTCATTTATTGATAGAGCGTAATATTAATTAATTAATTAACTAAAACTTTAGTTTACGATATGCGAATTAGCATCGCGAATCGCAAAACCACGCGTTTATAAATTTTTCCGAACGTTTACAACTCAGTGACTTATTGTTTTTGCGGAGCGTTAAGAAAACACGTCTACACGCGACCGAATGCAATGAAGCATTATAATTCTATCGGGCTCTAAGTTCGATCACTCGGATAGGTCCTCCGCGATTACTGTTTTTGCCAGTAGAGGACTTAACGCGGTTCCGCGGTCGTTTCTGTCTCGACTCCCGATTTTCAATTATCTTGGACTATGACTGCCCGATTCGCAATCATCGTGGACTGTGACTGCTCGATTCGCAATCATTTTGGACTGTCTCTTCGAACCTAAGGTGGTTGCTCTTTTATACCGGTGGTATTGCTTCCGGGTCATCTAAGTGTTCCCACTTAGGTAGAGCATTTCCTCTTTTTCTGGCTTAATGGCCCACTTCTGGATTCTGCTAGGTTTCATATTAATTGCTGCGTACACCTATTGCCTGCTGTATGTTCTCATGAATTGTTCACTCTGACCAATTCGTTGCTGGTTACTGTATTGGCCAATTTCGGTGTTTCGCCACCTGCACTTCACAGTGTCTTTTGTCTCTGGTTATTGTATCTATTTCTTTATTGTTATATTTTTTACCCCGCTCCCGTAACACGCTAGAGGGTCGTCGATGCTGATTCAGCATGGAATGCGCAAAAAACCTACAAGGAGCGATTGTAATTAGGTTGTCATTGTCCTAACGTTTGGCCTCGACCCATACCCTGGTATTTAGGAGTCTCACGCTCTATTGTCTGAGATATCCGGGCTATTGTGATCATTAATTTGCCCTCAACAAAAAAAAATAGAAAAGGTCAGGTGACAAATATATATATATTTATACCCTTGCAGAGGGTATTATAAATTCAGTCAGAAGTTTGCAACGCAGTGAAGTAGTCGGAGACGTTTCCGACCCTATAAAGTATATATATTCTTGATCAGCATCACTAGTAGAGTCGATCTAGCCATGTCAGTCTGTCCGTCCGTCTGTCCGTCCGTCTGTCCGTCTGTCAGTCTGTCCGTCTGTCCGTCCGTTTATATGCAAACTAGTCTCTCAGTTTTAAAGCTATCTGCATGAAACTTTCCCAAAAGTTGTCTTTCTATTGCAGGTAGTATATAAGTCGGAACGAGCCGGATCGGACGACTATAGCATATAGCTCCCATAGGAACAATCGGAAAAATAATTGAAAAAAAATTATAACTTTGCTGTTTTTTAATTTTTTGTTTAGTTCTTCGACATATAGCAATGGTTAAATAATTCAGAATTATGGTTTAATTTCATCAAAATCGGACGACTATAGCATATAGCTCCCATAGGAACAATCGGAAAAATAATTGAAAAAAATTATAACTTTGTTGTTTTTTAATTTTTTGTTTAGTTCTTCGACATATAGCAATGGTTAAATAATTCAGAATTATGGTTTAAATTTCATCAAAATCGGACGACTATAGCATATAGCTCCCATAGGAACAATCGGAAAAACAATTGAAAAAAAATATAACTTTGCTGTTTTTTAATTTTTTGTTTTGTCCTTCGACATAAAGCAATGGTTAAATATTTCAGAATTATGGTTAAAATTTCATCAAAATCGGACGACTATATCATATAGCTCCCATAGGAACAATAGCAAAAATAATTGAAAAAATTATAACTTTGCTGTTTTTTAATTTTTTTTTTAGTTCTTCGACATATAGCTATGGTTAAATATTTCAGAATTATGGTTTAAATTTCATCAAAATCGGACGACTATAGCATATAGCTCCCATAGGAACAATCGGAAAAACAATTGAAAAAAATTATAACTTTGCTGTTTTTTAATTTTTTGTTTTGTCCTTCGACATAAAGCAATGGTTAAATATTTCAGAATTATGGTTAAAATTTCATCAAAATCGGACGACTATAGCATATAGCTCCCATAGGAACAATCGGAAAAATAATTGAAAAAAATTATAACTTTGCTGTTTTTTAATTTTTTTTTAGTTCTTCGACATATAGCAATGGTTAAATATTTCAGAATTATGGTAAAAATTTCATCAAAATCGGACGACTATATCATATAGCTCCCATACAAATAATAAAAATATATAAAAGAACAATCAAATAATTAAGCTGCAAATCGTCATAGCTTCAATGTTTTTAAACATATACGCAAGTAAATCATAATTTTAATGTTTTCAAAAATATTTAATTCTTGCGATAGTTGCAAGGGTATATGAACTTCGGCTTGCCGAAGTTTGCTTTCTTTCTTGTTTTGTTTGTTTTTATTTATTTGATAAGATATGAATTTTTTTTTTTATTTTTCTTTTACGTTTTGTCTGGTTAACCTCTGCACCTTATGCTGCCTCCTTTGTAAAAACAGCTCTGCTTTCTTTCCGTCTACTTTCGTCTTGGCAAAAAGGCGGTTATCATTTTTCAGGCTGATGATAGACGCAACTAATTTTCTTTTCAGTTCCCGTGCAGATTCCAGGGTCTGGTGTAGGTGTCGAAGTTTCTTATTCTTCCGGTTACCCCTTTCGTCTTCTTCCTCTTGTGCTGTATTAAAGATACGGGCGCGTGCCTCCTCGTACTCTGCCTTACGCTGATACTATATGAGACCTTATTAGACGATATCTGTGCGGGGCTTGAGGTCGCCTCTTTTATTGTCCCGGGGCGTCGTTTTTCTGACCGGTCGTCCCGGGCTCTTCGATCAGACCTTTCCGTAAAAAAGAAGCGTGAGTAGAGTGATAAGAGTCGTTTTTACCACAATAGTGACACTGCGTTGCAAGGAACCGGACTTGGCACCCTGTTCCGTCTACAATTTTAGGGTGGCGATAAAAGTCCGCCGGCTTATTGCACGTATCGCAAAGGTATGTATGAAACGGGGACGTGCATTCTCCTCTGGGTTCTGTTCCCATTGACTCCAAGGTTTTCTTGCCAAAGTTTTGACGAAATGGATTTCCTCTTGCTGGCTTTATCATTCCAGCACCCTTCAGTGGCCGGTTGTTCTGAATAGCCTCTACTTGGTAATCATCGGCCTCGTATCTTTCTTCTAATTCGTTTATGATCTCGTTAACGTGCCGCGGGCGCGACCTCTTGTCCTTCAACCATTTTTCGACACGTATTCCTTCCCTCTTAAACTCGGCTAATGTAGATTTGCTTGACGCCAACAAAAAGGCTCCCATTTGATAATTTAGGTTCTCTTTTAATATCTCCACAAGGTTGGATTCTGGAATCTTATTTCTTAGTTTAAGCTGCAAATTGTGCATCGCAGAAATATAATCCTCCAAACTCTCGTTATATCCCTGTCGTCGTTCCATTAACTCTTTTATGGTGACATAGTCGTTCTCAGATGTCGAAAATGCTCTGGTCATTGCTCGGGTTAAAGAGTGGTACCCAAAATAATGGTCGTCCGCTTTGTCTTCGAGCATTTGCCAATACTATTTGCTGGCGGATCCAGTGAGTAAACAGTGAAATTCTCGGAATACCTGTTCATATGTATACCCATAAATTGCTTTCATGCGAGCTACTCGGAAGAGAAAACTTTCTATTGACATCCCTCGGCTGGTCCCATCAAATTTAAGATTCCACGTGTCCAATCTAACGTTCCGGTTCTCTGCTGGTCGGTACTCAGCGCCCGATATTTCCCATGCACTGTTGCAGTTTCGTCTGCCAGAGTCATTCTGATTACGTTGGTCCAGTGAATTAAGTCCTGGCGGCGGTGCTGACCCCGAAACTCCTGTTTCGGCGTTAAGTTGACGCTCGAATGTGCCGGCCGAAAAGTGCTGTTTTGTGCAGGCATGTCTCCGGCTGTTTGTGAATTACCTGATTATGATTCACTCATTTCTGCCACTTTTGTTTGTAGATTAATTATCTGTGTATTTAATTCAGTAATCTGGGTTGCGACTGTAGCCCTTAACTCATTGCCTTGCATGATCAGCGCAGACATAATTCTTTTTAGTCTGCTTTCTGACTCCGACTGTCGCGACCGTGCTCCTGTATTAGGTAGCACGCTGGACCTTCCTTGTGGCGATCCTAAGCAATAGTTTTCACCCCCTACAGCCTCCATGGTGGAACTGTGGTACTCTGCCAGGCTTCCTAAATTATCTAGCTTGCTGCCAAATCTGAACGGCTGTTCCGGTGCCTGTTGATCGCTAGTTGTCACGGTTTGTCTTGCTCTCCAGGTCTGTTTTGCGGCTAAGGTAGAAGCCCTTGCAGTCCTAGTAGGCGGTATTGTCAACGTTACCTTCTTCCTCTTCCCTGCCATTTACTGACCTACCTTCTTATTTCAAGGTTTTGGCTCGTGCCGAAGTAATATAATAATAAATAAACAATAATCAACATTGATAGTGGCACACGCCTGTCACACTTTTTTTTTGTTAAATCCGAAAAATATAAAAATTCAAAATAATTGAGGTAAATCTTCAAATGACCAATTCGAATGACGACGATAAAGACACTTGAGCCAAGACCTGACAAATATATGTGTGTGTTCGTTCCCTCTGTATGCTTGCTTGTTTTTGTATGCCACAGCAGTTTTATTTGACAATTATATTATGAAAAGAGTACAGAAATTTTTAAATCGAGTTCGCTGGCATTGGAAGTTGTTTATGGGTCAAGAAACCGTTCGAAATTAAGTCCCCAAGAAGTTATAAAAAAGGTCCCTAAATAAGTGAATTTTATGATAGGATTCAACCGGAGACACCAGTTCCATTCATGTCCTTCTGACCTCTTCCCAGGACTACAGCCTCCACCGGAGTGCTGATTCCCTGTAGAAGGAACTGTCCGAAACCCCCTCCCGCCCAGTCGTCGGAAACAGGTAGACTTGCTCGTAGACAGACGAACAGAGCTTTATTTCAGACAGACGAAAGAAATTGCCTCCCTGTTTTCTCTCGCTCTGGACTCGAACCTCTCGAGCGACCTGGTTCATTCCTAGTACAAACGGATAGCGTCGGCCAGAGAGATAAATTCAGTCCTCCCGCCCTTGTATTGGTGGAATCCGTACAGACTCGAACCTCTCGAGCGACCTGGTTCTTGCCTGGTTCAAACGGATAGCGTCGGTTTGTACGGATCTGGTCTATTCGCACCCTCCCCCCTCTTAGTCAATCGGTTTCCTTTGGACGCGAACCTCTCGAGCGACCTGGTTGTTGCCTGGTTCAAGCGGATAGCGTCGGCCAGAGAAAACCCAAAAAAATTAAGTTGGTTCCCTAAAAATGCTATGTAAAACAAAGACAAATGATTTTACTAGATATTGAAATGAGTCATAAAGTCGCACGGCTATTCTGAGACAAAGTTCCGATTGCGAGGCCTCCCAACCAGACTGTCGCTGAAGTTGGGGACTTTATATGTGCAAAAAAAAAAAAATTAAATTAAATATACCTGCGAAGAGGAATTTTTGGTGGTTACACAAACTATTTTTGATCTTTGTTCCAAAAAATTGAAAAAAAAAAATTCAAAATTATGTCTGGCAAGTAATTTTTTAGATATGCCCTACATCCGGTATTCCGATTTTGAAACCGTAACCTTTAATATGTAAAACAAAAATTCGTCAGATATTAAAAGTCCTAGTTCTAAGGATGCGAAGAATCCTCCGCGTTGGTCGCCAATTCTGTTACGTCGGTGTATTAGTGCCCAGACCAAAGGACTTGGGCCGAGGGAGTTGCGCCCTGGGTAGGTACGCTGGGTGCCGGCTCAGCTCGCCGGATGGGGCGGGTTCTTTGGAAACCACTCCCTCCCCTACGTAACGAGAATAAAGTTATCGTGCCTTAGGAAAAAAAAATCGTTCAGTCCGTTTTGTCATTTGTCGTCGCTGCCCAGAAGCTTCTCAAGTAGCTAGTTCGAGCGCTTGACCGACTTTCGATCGGCTGCGTGTGGCAGTTTTACCCTGCCCCTTCATACCTTCCGTATGCCGATGGATCGCCGCCGGCCACTGCAATGCGATCCCCTATTGTCAAAGCCGTCAGTCGAAAGTAACGTCATTGTTCTTGACCCGAGTGCGCCAGCTTCCCCTTTATAAACGTTTACCAAGACATTATTGAGTTCTGCTTCATATTATAATTTATTGAAAAGATTTTTCTTTTAAAAAGGTGCGCATTTAATTGACAAATGAAAGAGTAAATTAGGCTTCCAAATTAATTAAATTGAGAAATATTCTACGCGGTGTATATAATATTTGTATTAACGTATTATATAACTGTTGAGAATGAATAAATTTTTATTTTGAGTTAATTTATAAATATAATAATATGGATCTTACAGGACTTTAAATTTAATGTATGAGGATTCGATATATATCTAAATGTTTAAGTTGAACATATATCTAGATATATACGCATATGTGTAAATATATATATATATATATACTTTTGCTAGACAGTAAGTCGAACGCAACTCTCTTAACCCTTTTTATTTCCATCGACGAGAGCTCTCGTTGTGTTATTCTGGGCTTGGAAAATTAATTATACACATATGCATAAATATATTTATATTAGTGCAAATTCACTTAACATTATTACTAATGTGTTGGATTAATTTATATAAAAAAAAAATATGTTAATTGTCATTTCTTGGGCGATTGTTGGTCTTATTTCACAAGCAGAAGAAAAAGTTATTCGCTTTATTGCGATACGAATTGCGAGGAAGAGAAGAGTGAAAACGGCACTCGTGACGGTTGACGGTAGCACTTTTAGCTGAGGTTTCTTCTGGTGGTTCCAATTACAAATAGAAACTTTGGTCTTTTGCTTGCATTTAATTGTTTGTTTATCATTGATGGGTGTCGTTGATTGTTTTGCCTAAATTGAAATAGTAATAATGAAGTAATTGTCATTTTTGCACGGGTTGATTTGTTAGTGCTGGCTCCTTTCTGGCCAATTGGCGGTGGCAGCTATGATTTTCTCCAGCTCGTGTCCGTGGTGCCGACGACTCTGCACAGATCGCTTGTACATCCGTAGGAAGTTCAGAATTAACATAAGGATCAAGAGTCCAGTAATGAGGCACAAAACATTGTAGACTTTGGTTATGTCCTCCTTGTGGTCTACAATTTCGACATTGTTCACCACGTTTGCCGTGTTGTCGGATGCTTTCGAGGTGGTAGATCCCATGATATATAAGTTATAATTCTATCGGGCTCTAAGTTCGATCACTCGGATAGGTCCTCCGCGATTACTGTTTTTGCCAGTAGAGGACTTAACGCGGTTCCGCGGTCGTTTCTGTCTCGACTCCCGATTTTCAATTATCTTGGACTATGACTGCCCGATTCGAAATCATCGTGGACTGTGACTGCTCGATTCGCAATCATTTTGGACTGTCTCTTCGAACCTAAGGTGGTTGCTCTTTTATACCGGTGGTATTGCTTCCGGGTCATCTAAGTGTTCCCACTTAGGTAGAGCATTTCCTCTTTTTCTGGCTTAATGGCCCACTTCTGGATTCTGCTAGGTTTCATATTAATTGCTGCGTACACCTATTGCCTGCTGTATGTTCTCATGAATTGTTCACTCTGACCAATTCGTTGCTGGTTACTGTATTGGCCAATTTCGGTGTTTCGCCACCTGCACTTCACAGTGTCTTTTGTCTCTGGTTATTGTATCTATTTCTTTATTGTTATATTTTTTACCCCGCTCCCGTAACACCCTAGAGGGTCGTCGATGCTGATTCAGCATGGAATGCGCAAAAAACCTACAAGGAGCGATTGTAATTAGGTTGTCATTGTCACGCTCTATTGTCTGAGATATCCGGGCTATTGTGATCATTAATTTGCCCTCAACAAAAAAATAGAAAAGGTCAGGTGACAAATATATATATATTTTTGTTTGTTTTTATTTATTTGATAAGATATGATTTTTTTTTTTTTTTTTTTTCTTTTACGTTTTGTCTGGTTAACCTCTGCACCTTATGCTGCCTCCGTTGTAAAAACAGTTCTGCTTCTTTGCCAATGCAGTTGGCACTCGCCCCTGTATCTTATAAGGCTACAATCTCTTTGCCGTCTACTTTCGTCTTGGCAAACAGGCGGTTGTCATTTTTCAGGCTGATGATAGACGCAACTAATTTTCTTTTTAGTTCCCGTGCAGATTCCAGGGTCTGGTGTAGGTGTCGAAGTTTCTTATTCTTCCGGTTACCCCTTTCGTCTTCTTCCTCTTGTGCTGTATTAAAAATACGGGCGCTAGCCTCCTCGTACTCTACCTTACGGTCATACCATGTCTTATGAGACGATATCTGTGCGGGGCTTGAGGTCGCCTTTTTTATTGTCTCGGGGTGTCGTTTTTCTGACCGGTTGTCCCCGGCTGTCCGATCAGACCTTTCCGTAAAAAAGAAGAGTGAGTAGAGTGATAAGAGTCGTTTTTACCACAATAGTGACACTGCGTTGCATGGAACCGGGCTTGGCACCCTTTTCCGATTACAATTTTACGGTGGCGATAAAAGTCCGCCAGCTTATTGCACGTATGGCATAGGTATGTATGAAACGGGGACGTGCATTCTCCTCCGGGTTCTGTTCCCATTGGCTCCAAGGTTCTCTTGTCCATGTTTTGACGAGATGGATTTCCTCTTGCTGGCTTTATCATTCCAGCACCCTTCGGTGGCCGGTTGTTGGTAATCATCTACTTGGTAATCATCGGCCTCGTATCTTTCTTCTGATCCGTTTATGATCTCGTTATCGTGCCGCGGGCGCGACCTCTTGTCCTTCAACCATTTTTCGACACGTATTCCTTCGCTCCTTTGCTTGACGCCAACAAAAGGCTCCCATTTGAGAATTTAGGTTCTCTTTCTATATCTCCACAAGGTTGGATTCTGGAATCTTATTTCTTAGTTTAAGCTGCAAATTGTGCATCGCAGAAATATAATCCTCCAAACTCTCGTTATATCCCTGTCGTCGTTCCATTAACTCTTTTATGGTGACATAGTCGTTCTCAGATGTCAAAAATGCTCTGGTCATTGCTCGGGTTAAAGAGTGGTACCCAAAATAATGGTCGTCCGCTTTGTCTTCGAGCATTTGCCAATACTATTTGCTGGCGGATCCAGTGAGTAAACAGTGAAATTCTCGGAATGTTCATATGTATACCCATACATTGCTTTCATGCGAGCTACTCGGAAGAGAAAACTTTCTATTGACATCCCTCGGCTGGTCCCATCAAATTTAAGATTCCACGTGTCTAATCTAACGTTCCGGTTCTCTGCTGGTCGGTCGCCGCCGGCCACTGCAATGCGATCCCCTCGGCATACGGGAGGTATGAAGGGGCAGGGTAAAACAGCCAAACGCTGCCGATCGAAATTCGGTCAAGCGCTCGAACTAGATACTTGGGAAGCTTGTGGGCAGCGACGACAAATGACAAAACGAACTGAACGATCTCTATCTTTTCCTAAGGCACGATAAATTTATTTTCGTTATGTAGGGGAGGGAGTGGTTTCCAAAGAACCCACCCCATCCGACGAGCTGAGCCGGCACCCAGCGTGCCTACCCAGGACGCAACTCCCTCGGCCCAAGGACTTGGACTGGGCACTAATACACCGACGTAACAGCTTGGTTAATAGTTCCCAAGCGTCATTATAATTTTCGGCTGAACCTGTCAACAAGTGAGCAACCATAATCCTTGCCTCACTTTTAAGAGCGGTTTTCAAATAATTAAATTTAAGAGATGTGCTCAAATCATCTCCGTTATGAATTATTTTTTTAAATAGTTCAGAAAATAAGTCCTACTCTTTTCCTTCTCCAGTAATGGGCTTATGACACTACATTGTTGGCTTCATTCATTGCTCATTTTTGTTTTAACTATACGATTTTACGTAAGTGCGAGCAAGACAGCCTATGACGATTCCAATAACCGATAATAACAAATATGCACCAGATTTTGGTATAAAAATACCATTCGATGAAATAACACCGGGCCGATACATTAATGAGCAGAATTGTATTTAAAAAGTACAATTTTGCTCATATATTGGAGTTGACGACAAAACGATATGAGAAAACGAGGCTTAGATGTTACAAAATATTTTTTACCATTAAAAAAAACAACTGATAACCTTTAAAAGTTAAAATTAGCGGGATAAACACAATATAATAAACAAAACCATTAAGTTTGAATTTAACTTGAAAAAGGCAGTGTGACCGTGATTTTATAACCAAAAAAATCTCAAGCAGTATCCATACAGTTGTCTCTGTCTTTGAGCTTCAATGAATTCGTCAATGAATGAGGCGAGCAATGCAATGGCATACCCGTTATTTGCGCACTCGGCGCGTTTATTTATATTGAAGTCACTAGTTGTAGGGCGAGAGCGGGATCTAATAAAGCTTTCGTCCGTTCACTCTTGCGAATTCGTTAATACAAACTAATATTTAATTTTCATGGTGACCCCGACGTGATCGCAGTAGAGTTCTCGATTTGTTTTCCAATTTTTTTCTTTTTTTTTAACAAGTTTAATCTTCCGAAATAAATTTCGTCGTTGAAACTTTTCTGCCGTTCCTTTGGTTGTTGCCCAAGTCTTTTTTCGTCGCCGCTGCAACTTGAATTGTTTAATTTGATGCTGCCGCTGGAACATGGATTTAAAAAAGGAAGTTGCAATTGTTGAGTCGGCCTACGGATTGGATTGCTAAAAGTTAAAAGTTAATCTGTGGGGTTTGGTTAATTGTGTTTTGGCCCATCTTTCAACTTTTTGCATTCATGTAAAAATCGGTAGATAGTGAGCATTCTAATCAAGAAATAAAAATTTGCATGTAGTAACAACCAAAACTCAGCAATTAACATACTATATTTAAAATTGTATGTGAATCGCTTTGGCCCATAAACAAGAAAATAAAATATTCGTCGTCGACCCAATCAGTGCGAACTTAATTCCCCAACTTTCATCGTAGTGAGCACCAATTTAGGGTATAAATAAAACAGCTGGAAAGTGTAGCTCTCAAAATTTGCCGGCAATAACTTTCGCCGCAGTTTGTCTGAACATTTTCCTGTGCTTTTCAGAATTTTCCCGCGCTTTTTCAATTTTCCCGCGCTTTTTCAATTTTCCCGCGCTTTTCATAATTTCTGCGCGCATTTCGGCGTCAGGCTTATATATTCGTTGCCCTTAGTTATCGGTCAGTGTATCATTCTCCGTTAGCATTTTCCTAGGAAGAGCCGCTAGTCGCGTACACATACATGATAACACTGTTAAGGAGTAATCATAAGTCGATACAGATCTTGGTTGATTATTGGATCAAAAAAAAAATCAATTGGATCAATTGCAAAATCAGCATAAACATCTTTAGGGGCCGTTCTTGGCGGTGCACGGTATGGTGAGTTATGTTGATTTTGCTAGTGTCAGCACTTTGCTGCACGAGCGGTCGGCTTGCCGGCCGCGCATAGCTTACGTAAAGTCATATATGTTTTCAGTTTTAATTTGGACATTCAATAAAGAGCATTGGCTTGAATATAAAACTCCGGCAGTGGCCGTCAACATTTACTCTATTAATTGAAATTGGTTATCGAGCCTTAAGGGCCGTTAGCAACGGAGTCAGTTACTCCCAACGTAGTCTTCATAAGAAGAGAGAAGAGAGCCAGTGGCAATCCGGCAGCCCGGCTCATCCATAAGAGCAGCCAGCCACGGTGGCAATTACGTGTTCACTCCTTCCCCCGGACCAGCCACGGTGGCAATTGGATCGCAACTCCTCACCCTCACGGACAGAGGCGAGGGACAGCGCGTGGCTGCACAACTAAAACATAATTTACACACGCACACCGATACCGCTGCCGCTATTTCGAGTTATCTTTGGTCGTTTTCGTTCTCGATCGCTGCAGCAGTTTTTGATCTGCCTAAACGTTTGTTCGTTTTTTCGGTACGCTTAAGCTTGAACGTTAGCTCCCCTACAGTGCGTGCGTGCGGCATATACTGTCGCAGGGTTTATATAAAAAATATAAAATCCCTATTTAGATATTTTTCGCTGTAATTCTCTCGTCACTTAGCTCCCTTACACTGTGTGCGATCGGTATATTACACGGTGATTTTTTATAATATTATTTAACAAATAAATAATTTAATAAAAATAAATATTTAACACCTTTTCGATACCAACAAAATAAATACAAATAAATACAAATGGCAACTAAGGATATCGAAGAGCTTAAACACCAACGAGATGTTTGCATGAAAAGAATTAACCGAACTTTTCGCCACTGAAAAGAAGCTAAATTATCAGTAAATCCGGTCGAGCTTGAGTGTCGATTAGAGATTCTAAATACGCACATTGAAAATGCTTCACTTTTGCAAAACCAAATAGAAGTGAAAGATACAAAAGATGTATACCGCGAAGAGTTGGAAGAGAGGGCCGTAATGACAAAGTCATTGCTGATTTCAATTTTAAATAAGTCCAAACAAAATAATATCGAGAAATCCGCTCCGCCAGCAAATCGCCCGCCTCAATGCCGTCTGCCGAGCGTTGCTCTCCCAACTTTTAGCGGAAAACACTCCGAATTTAAAAATTTTATAAGCCTTTTCGAAACTTTCGTTGACAAGGATGACACTTTACACGATATTGAAAAATTCAATCATTTAATTTCGTGTTTAGCTGGAGACGCTTTAGGAACAGTTAGGGACTTTCAAGTCACTGCGGAAAACTACCCCAAATCCATTGCTAGCCTGAAGCGGGTGTACGATAATGATTGTCTTATTTTTTTTGACAACATATCAACACCTTTTAATTTGCAAAAAATTCCCCAGCCTTCAGCTACAGCCTTGAGAACCCTCATCGACACGGTCACAGCCTTGTATGACTCCTTGCTGTCTATTGGGGATGATAGACGCATTACTAATGCTATTTTAATACATCTGGTAATGAGCAAGGTCGATGCAAGAACTAAAAGAAAATGGGAAGAACAGTTAGATTATACTTCGCTTCCACTTTGGAGCGAATGTGAGGCGGCCCTCAACAGGCGATACCAACACATGGTAGCAGAAGAGGCTTCCAAGCCCAAAACTGTTCAGCAGACCCAATCTAACCCTAAGAAGAATGGAAATAGGAATTTTTCGTTTGTCGCTGCCAGGAACGTCTCTGTTCAATGCATGTATTGCAACTCAGCTGAACATCAAATTGGAAACTGCGCTTCCTTCGCAGCCCTAACAGTTCAGCAAAGATTCGATTTCGCTTAAAGAGCACCCTTATGCATTAACTGCTTAAGAAAGGGTCACACTGTCAAAAAATGCAAATCGAACAGATGTAGAGTGTGCAATTCCTCACATCACATTTTGCTACACATATATGCCCCAAACTCAAATCTCGCGTTGCCACCTCCTTCTCAGCCCACGCTCATGCAGGAGTCTCCATCCACGTCGCATGTTTTGCATGCGAATGCATCGGATCGAGTCATTCTGGCAACTGCTGTTGTGAGCGTCCAAACCAAAAGCGGCGAGTTTGTATTAGCTCGAGCGTTGCTCGACTCTGGTTCACAAATAAACTTTGTAACCGATGAGCTCGCTCAGAGTCTCAAAATTACAAGAGAGGACGTGTGCATGAGCTTGCGAGGCATTGGTGAAACTAATGCCCAAGCAACAAAAAAAAAACACACGATTGTGAAGTCGCGAGTAGGGAACAGCCAATTGTCGTCCGATTTTTGGATTATGAAAAATATTTCTGGTTATCATCTTGATCAAGCGGTGAACACCAGCGGGTGGAGGGTGCCTGAAAATATTCAGTTGGCAGATCCATTCTTCTTCAAGCCCCAAAAAATAGATATGCTTATCGGCGCTGAAACATTCTTTGAACTTTTATCTATTGGCCAGATAAAGCAGGGGCCTGAATTCCCCATCCTACAAAAGACAGTTCTCGGCTGGATAGTGTCAGGGAGATATGCCTCTGAAAATAATAAAAACGTTACATCTCAGCTGCCAGGAGGAAGCGTTGGAGTCAATTGACACAACCCTGCAGAAATTTTGGTCTGTGGAGGACTTGCCGCCCAAGGCTAAAGTCCATACCCCTGAGCAACAACTCTGTCGACAACACTTTGAGAAAAATACTCAAAGATTGTCGTCCGGTAGATTTTCGGTTCGTTACCGGTTTAATTCTGACCCAAATACTCTTGGTTCGTCATACGAAGTTGCGAAACGTAGATTTTTGTCGCTAGAAAGGAAATTGTCAAAGGACCCTTCGCTGAAGAAGATGTATATTGAATTCATGGAGGAATATGTTTCACTGGGCCACATGTCCTCCACAAATGACAAAATCCCGAATACTCCGCACTATTTCATTCCGCACCAATACAATTCACGGCCACAAAGTACTTCAACTAAGTTCAGAGTAGTTTTCGATGCATCGAGGCGTACTTCCACGCAGGTAGCGTTGAATGACAATTTGATGGTAGGCCCAACTATTCAAGAGGAGCTGTACTCGACTCTGCTTCGGTTTAGATCGCATAAGTTTGCCCTTGCGGCCGACGTCAAAAATATGTATCGCCAAGTGATGATGGACGAAGCTGACCGAAATTTCCACCTCATAGTATGGAGACGAGATCCTTCTGAGTTCCTGAAAATCTTTAAGTTGAACACCGTTACATATGGAACTTCGCCAGCACCCTTTTTGGCGATTCGGTGTTTAATGCGTCTAGGAGAGATGGCGCAAGCAACTCATCCAAAAGCCGCAAAGGTCATTCAGAATGATTTTTATGTTGACGAATTGTTGACTGGCGGCGGATGCGTTGATGACCTGCAAAGCCTTCGAGACGAAGTTTCTCAGGTCTTGCAAGAGGCAGGCTTGGAATTGGCAAAGTGGTTTTCAAACTGCCCAGAGTTATCCGCATCTGATAGCGCTGTAATGCCACTTATGGCAGACTCAGACGTAACCAAGACCCTTGGCGTGGTTTGGTTACCGGATAAAGATTACTTTCAATTTCGGTTGGATGACTCTTTCCTGGATCTTCGCGCGACAAAACCGTATATTTTGTCGGTGACTGCTCGACTTTTCGACCCACTTGGCCTCTTGTGTCCTTTGGTCACAAAGGCAAAGATGTTGTTGCAGGAACTGTGGCTTCGAAAATAAGATTGGGACGAGTCGCTACCGATGCAGTTGCTTACATCGTGGGAGACGTTTAAAGCGACGCTTCTTCAGCTGCCTAAAATTAGGGTATCGCGATTCGTCAACACAGATCCACAAGTCCCGATTGAAGTACATAGTTTCGCTGTCGCTTCCATGCGAGCGTATGGAGCGTGCATCTACGTTCGGACTCAAACTGCTAAAGGTTTGAAAGTGTCTTTATTGACCGCCAAATCGAAAGTAGTCTCCCTCAAGATGAAAACTTTGCCACGCCTTGAGCTGTGTGCAGCTCACCTTTTAGCAGATCTATATAATCGTTTCAGGCCATTGCTAAATTCTCCCATTGAGAATGTTTTCCTGTGGACAGACTCCGAGATCACTTTACACTGGATTAAAACCCATCCCTCGTCGTTGTCGGTTTCTGTTTCGAACCGGGTTGCAGAAATTCAGGAGTGGTCGGAGAAAGCAATTTGGAGGCACGTCCCCACGAAAGTCAACCCAGCAGACATAGTGTCCTGAGGATGTGACGTAGAGGAGCTTACAACGTCCATTTGGTTCGGTGGGCCTTCGTTCTTGTTAGACTCAGAAAATAATTGGCCTGTAAATAAACATTTCGAACTGCCGGCTGATGTAATGTCGATGGAGCTACGCAAATCGGCAATAGCTCTCGTAGTCAGCCCAGAACCAAATTATGTGCTTCAGAAAATAGAGTCCATTTCGTCGCACCTGAAGCGTCTGAGAGTGTTCGTGTGGGTTTTTAGTTTCATTTAAAGAATGGTGTCGAAGCCCGTTGAAAAAAATATTTCGCGAAGTGAACTGGATTCCGTTTTTTATAAAATTGTTGAAGATATTCAATTTCACGAATTCAGGGACGACATAAGTAAAATTCGGAAAAATAAACCTGTAGCAACGAATATTCAAAAGTTAAGTCCTTTTCTTCAGGAAAATAAATTAGATTGGTGCTCCTCGCCATTGCTACGAGTTTGGGGTCGGTTATTGAATGCTCCTATCCTGTACGAAGCCAAATTCCCGTTGTTGCTGTCTAAAAGCTCACAGTTCGTCAGATCCCATGTGTCATACCTGCACGTTATGAACTGTCACGCTGGCCCACGAGCTCTCGTAAGTCGTCTGCGCGAGAAAATATGGCTAGTTAATGCTCAAGAAGTCTGCTGACGAACAGTTTGGTCGTGCATGCGCTGCTTTCGCTGTAAGCCGCAACTCTTGACGCAACTTATGGGAAACTTGCCAGATAGACTTCGAGCTCTCCGCCCGTTCAATATTTGTGGCGTTGATTTTTATGGTCCCTTCAGCACAACGTACTGTATCCGTGGTAAGCCACCGTACAAGTCGTACGTGGCATTGTTCGTGTGTTTTGCGTCTAAAGCGGTTCACTTAGAATTAGTGTCTGACCTAACCACTGATGCGTTCTTGTTGGCATTTCAAAGGTTCGTGAGTCGTCGCGGGATTCCGGAGAAGGTGTGGTGCGACAACTCCACCAATTTCGTCGGCGCAGATCGCCACATGAGAGAGTTCCGAGTCCGTCTGGAGGAGCAGGGGGCGGTATCGAAACATTCGCATCAAAAAAAGGATACGAGTTTGCGTTCATACCGCCCAGAGCACAGGTGTGAAGTCTGCAAAGCACCTGTTCCTTCGGACGGTAGGCCAAGACCTCTTGACCGCGGAGGAGCTCGGAACTCTGCTCACAAGCGTGGAGGCCGTGCTCAACTCCAGGCCCCTCGGAGCTCTAAGCAGCGACCCGAAGGACGGCGAGGCCCTGACCTCCGGGCATCTGCTCATCGGCGCTCCCGAACCAGATCAGCCTGACCTGCTTGCGACGCTGGCGAGGTGTCTCGTCTCTCAGGCACAGGTTTTGGCAGCGATGGTCCCGGGAGTACATCTCCAGCTTCCAGCAGCGGTCCAAGTGGCACCAGGGGAGCCCAACCTCGTCGTGGGAGCGCTCGTCGTCGTCGCAGAAGGCAACCTTCCGCCCCAGCAGTGGAGGATTGGGCGAGTGGTAGCGTTGCACGCCGGCGCCGATAGCAGTGGCGGACGTCAGGACGCAGGACGGGGAATATCGGCGAGCTGTCCACCGACTGGCCCTGTTACCCGTTCTGGGCTGAAGGACGTCGTCCCTTCAAAGGGGGCAGTGTTTGCGCACTTGGCGCTTGTATTAAAATCACTAGTTGTAGGGCGAGAGCGGGAGCCAATAAAGCTTTCGTCCGTTCGCTCCTGCGAATTCGCCCCGTCTCTCGCCACCTTAGTATAAGTCAGGTTCTAAGACAAATTATTGAAATATAATAGTGAGTGATCAATCGAGCGTCATCGTAGCCACTCCTTTTCGTCGTGCTTTCGAAATAGTTTTCTACAAGTTTGGCAAATTAACATCGTCTCGAACTACTGCAGTCACAAATTTTCGCGTCGTTAATACAAAACAGTTTTAAATTTTCAACGGTATCTAATTGAATTCTTTGAGCGCCACTTAATGAGTGGATTTTAGGTTCATCTTTTCTAGAGCCGTCATTCCCAGTACCTAACTCATTTATTGTTTCTTTTTCTTGTAGTAAATTTGTTTTAGTTCAGGAATAAAATAGAATTCTATGTCTTGAATTTGACCATGAATTTGAATTGGAACTACCAGTTTTCCAATAAAAGCACTCATTTCATTGCTAGCGTTTTTTATCTTCCCTTTACATTTCCGAGTCTTTGGGTGATGCGATAAGGACTTCGCTGCTTCTCCTCCTAGACAACTTACAGTCGCCCCTGAATCCAACAGTGCTTTAAAAGATTTCCCCTCTATCAAAACGTCGGTATACAGCCGATATTCGGAGCTCAATATGACTGCTGATACTATTTATTTTGGTCAGTTCGTACTTTTGCCCAGAACTTTCGCCTTCTCAAGGTTGAACGTTTGGGTGTGATTAATAACTCAATGAATTAATATCTGTATTCCTACTTTCTAAGCTTGACATTTCAGGTAACTTTTGTGTTGCGACGTTACTAACTGATTTTGATTGATCTAACTGGATTTTGGATTCCTGCTCTTCGATTGGTATTGACATTGACCTTAACATTACTTCTGGCGTTGTGTTCTCGAATGCGCGAATTAGGTTTGGTTCAGCGCATCCTGATTCCGGTTTTCCGTCTGGTTACATTTTGAACACCGAGGCTTGTAGGTATCTTTTGCACTACATCCGTAGCAGAAGATACGTCTTTCCCCCATGCAGTCGTCAAAACGGCGACCAATCTGATCACAGTTGCAGCATACTAATTTTTTTCTTACTATTTGGGACACACATTCTTCTTCGTCTTCATTTGCAGTTAAAATGTCTGATACATTTTGTTTGCCAGCCTTATTTCGAGGTAACCCGTTATTGTTTTCTTTGCAAAAATGTTCATGTTTTCTTACTTTTGCTCTTAGTTCACTACGGATGTGGATTTGTAAATGTAGGAGCTCATATCTGAGAGAATATTATCAACTCCCACAAGTCAAAGTCATCTTTGGCATCATCAAACCTTTCCCTAAACGCTCTTGAAAAGTTTTGCCACGAAAATCTTGAATTTTTTCTCTGTGAATAAGAGATATATGTTATCGCAAAGTAATATGTAATCGTTATTTAATGTCGAATCGGTTAGGGATCTCAACCTATACAGAAATTCGTCATCATGCATTGAGTCTTTTGATCCATCGAATTTCAACCGCCAACTTGCTAAAATATTGGCAGCTTTTTCATGTGTGATTATTCGGTAAGAAGACTTTCTAGCCTGTGTCCCTGACACATTTGCTCGTAAAGATATGTTTCCTTGTGTTTCTCTTGGACGGTTTGGCTCTTCAGGCTGTGCATCTACAGTTGGTAGTGTAAGCTTCCCAGTTGCAATCTGAGACTTTCTTCTACGGTCTTTTTAACAAGTGAACTCAATTCTATCATCATGTCTTTCTGTTGACTTTTGAAAAAAAAAAATGGATAATGTTGGCAGTATTCTTTCATCTCATCCCCTTCTTGAGATTGAGGTCCCGTACTTGCAAATGAGTTGTCTCGTCCCTGGTTTGTGATCTAGTGTTCATTCCCCTTCGATACTACCTAACTCCCCTACCTCTCCCTCTACCTTTGGACTTTTCACCAGGTGAAGGAAATTCAATATTATACACATTTTGTTCTTCATTTGGAGCTATATTCATATTTTCAAGTAATTCGGCTGCTAAAGAGATATCTTCATAAGTAATAAGGTCTGGATTGAATTCCGTTTTGCAAGTCTTACTAATTCGGCTGGTTTTAAGTAATTCTTGCATGCAGCGATCATGAAATCGATGCCGACATGCGGTTGTATAACTTAATTGTAGTAAATTTAGTGTTTCCTTGCAAATGCGGCAAAATTCGGGGATTGGTTCCCTTGGATCGCCGCCTACTGATCCGCCAGCTGGGGAACGTTGAACCGGCATTTAAATTTATAAATTATATTTTTCACAAAAACTACTGACGAATTTCTGATAACAGGTTGTTGTTATTGCAAAAGTTTTGGACTCCTTGCAGGGTGGACAGACTATCACTGCAGTTCGAGAGCAAGTTTAATTTCCTGAATAATAGCTACTGCCTCCGCAGTAAAAACGGAGAAGTGGTGAGGTAGCTGACCCCATGAAACAATTAATTATGGCATCGTCTATAGAAATTGACAGTTTGATTTGCTTATGTCTTAATATTATGTTATTTAAGGATTGGAAGGCGATCATGAACAATACCACAGAGAGTAGCGATCCTTGTGGGATGCCATTGTGGAGAGTATAGAATTTGGATAGAGTGTTGTTAACTCCTACTCGGATAGTACAGTTGATCATGAAAGCCTTCGCTAAGGTGAAGGTTTGACTTACCCCCCACCGGGAAAGTTGATCCAATTATATATGCACCCCTACGCGATCGAAGGCCCTTTCAAAATCAGTTACCAAAATGGTTGTTTAAAAGCTGTCTAGTGGGGGCTAATAAGTTGCTGGTTCGTAATGAACCACATTAACCTTTTGGCTAACATTTTTTCTAGCGTTTTGCTTTAGCAAGGGAGTAAAGAAATGGGTCTAAAGAATGTTAATTCGTGTGTTGGTTTGTAAAGTTTAAAGATAGGGATAATGATGGCAGATTTCCACACATGAGGGTAGGTACCTCTAGCTAGCATTGCGTTATACATTTCTAATAGTCGGTATTTAGCTTCGGAGGGTAACTGTTTACGCATTGGATATGAAATTCGGTCTATATCGGGTGTCTTTCCTTTCGCATACTTAAGGGCATATTCGAGCTCACTAAGAGTGAAATTGGAGTCAAGGTCTGTGGAGGCGGTGGACAGTTTGGTGGGTGTGTATTCCTGAGAAAAAATTTCTTCTTTACGAATCTTGTATTGGTGTGAGAAGTTGTCGTCCTTGGAGTAGTCCGACCAAAAGTTCGCAAAGGCATCGCTAATATCTGCAGAGTGCTGGAGAACTACGTTGTTAAATTTATTTGTTCTGAGGTAATTTTGGAAATTTCCTATTAAGCGATTTAGGTCAGACCAAGTTTTCTTGGTAGATGATTGAGGACTTATATTAGATGTAAATCGTTCAAAGGATTCCCGTTTTGCTTTTTTGGAATTGTATTTGAATAGAGCATTAGATTTTCTGTAGGAAATCAGGGCAGCTGTGCTCTGAGTTTGTTTGTAGTCATGCCAGAGGGATTGCTTGTGTTGCCTTAGATCTTGCAGAGTTTTGCTCCACCAAGAAACATTTCGCGGGTGTAGAGAGGGTTTGCTTTGTGGTATTGCTACATTAGCTGAGGCTTTGATTCCTTTTATTATTTTGGCGGCAAACAGGTTTTAGTCCTTTTTTTGCAGGGAAATTTAAGTGAACTTTACATTTGCTGCGATATTTTATATTATATTTTATATTTTGGAGATGGTGGTAAGTTTTTGGGATAAGTTTGAAACTGAATATGTGACTTTACAGGATAATGATCGCTTCCGTATAGAGAGTCTTTTAAAGTCCACATACAAAAGGGAACAGCGATGCGGATGCTAACGTTAGATCAATAGCCGTGAAAGAGTTGTGAGTGGATGACCCCCACAATGGACTCCAAGCATTAAAATCTCCCACATATAGGATTGGTTTGGTAGTAAGGTCTATTATTTTCAGAATTTCGTTGGCTACTACTAACTAAGGAGGTATATATGTATTAAAAATACATATATTGGGATGGGCTGAATTTCAATACCTAAAGAGCATGTATTGCTGTTGATTGGTATGGGCTTGTGGGGAATACATTTACGAACAAGTATGCTAACACATAAGAGGGAAGAGAGGATGGATGTTATTTGGTTTGGAGCTTAAGGTGGTTTTGGATTGACGAAAATATGAATCACTCATAGTATCGTCAGATTCATGTGTATTTAGATTATTATTGTGTGAAGTTGATTTTTTATGATTTGAAGTTGTTGCTTTGCTGCTACTTTCGTGTTCAGCATGGATCTCTTATAAATATTCATATGATGCAGGAGATAGGTTATAATTGTTATAAGCAAGTGGAGCGGATCGCTTTGGCTGATTAGGTGTTACGGGGAGAGGGCACTGTGGAATGGGGGAAGGGGACTGGAGAATGGGGGAAGGGGAATGGGTTTTTTTTCGGGGCTTCTTCGGTGGAACCGATTTTAATTTTGTCATACTTGTTTTGGTTTGCGTATCCGCAATGATGATGTGATGTTTTGGCTACTGAAGAGTAAGAGGCGGTGTTAACCGTATTATGTGACGAAAATAATTGGTAGAGTTCTAAGCAGCTGATACGTGAAATTCCATGTTAAGTAACAAGTAAAGCTTTATAACTATGCGAAAATTGTTTTTTTTTTTATTATTGTTTTTCGAACTGACCACTATAACCACAGTTGTCGAACGGTTAGTATTACTGACGACGCGAAAACTGAACCCAGGTCAGTTCTTTACTGTATTATTTAAATATCTTTTATGCGGAAGTCTCCCATTTTTTCAGTTTTTCAGTAGATAACTGATAATAGAAAGAAACTATCTTGCGATCTACAACAGCGGGTATAAAGATGGGTGCTACAAAATGACTTCAAAGATGTTCACATTGGTTTTCATGATTAATTTTAAAATATAATACTTAGACTATGACAATAAACTTTTATCCGGCTGAATTGGTTTTTCGAATATGGGCTTTTACTTTGATTCAGTGACTAAGGGGTTAATATAAGGTAATTGTATCTTTCATAATTCGTTTATCTGTTTTTCTTGTCCTTTTTACCCATCGCATATCCTTACATGGCTGGTGATTCGACTGATTCGTTCCAAGTATTGGATTCCTAAGCCGAGGAATCTTGTAAAGGAAACTATTCACTCTTGTAGAGTGTACACAATCCACAAAAGAAAGCTGCAGACTCAGCTGATGGGAGATTTGCCCTCTGCGAGATCCACATTTTCCAGGCCATTCATTCACACGGGCTTTACAACGGCAAAACGTTCGTTGGAGTCTCAACGTCCTTATCAAAGGGTTTCATTGAAGCCACGAGGGCATTGATCCTTTCCAAGTATAGTCTCCAAAATGTGTCCTGCCACTTCAACCCTCCTGGCGCACCTCATATGGGGGGGGCTATGGGTGGCAGGTTTCAAAAGCTTCAAGACACACTTCTACAAGCAGACGGTTGTCGGGAAAAACACATTTGAGGAACTAACTACCCTCCTAGCAAAAATTTGAGGCAATTCCTAATGCGATCATTGTGGTGATCAAGGAGTGGCAGATGTCCTCACCACACGTGGCGTCATCCGACGACCAATTGCGAAGATGATCCATCTCCCGACGGAGGCCACTGATTCCAAGCGACTCTTTTTTTGTTTCTGCCTCTCAGAATTATCAACTGTCAGACGTTCTCTGACATCCTCTGGTGTCTATCCTCATAGATGTCACAGTCATTCACATCATCCATAACGTATTGCTTTGGTTTTTATCTACTCCCACACACAGAGTTTTTACGATGGCGCCGACCAACAACCAACACGCTCACAGGTGCAGCGTTTGCAGAGGTGTTCACGCCTTAAGGAAAAGCCAACGGTTTCTCCGTCTTTCGGCCCTTAAGCGACTCCGCGCTGTCCTAATCATCCGGTTTTGCGCAAACTGCCTTGCTCACGAGCATTCGGGTTAAACCTTGCCATTCGCCGCGCGCATCATGACAAGAACAACAGCAGCAGCAGAGGACTTCGTCGACGATGTCGCCACTCTCAGCGTCCCGTGGCCCATCGTGCGCCTCTATCCTGTAGCGCACGAGGGTGAGCATCCTTCCAACTGCGTTGGTTTTGGTCTGTTCCGATGTGAAACGGTTTGACGCCCGAGCTTTGGTGGATCCGTGTTGCCCCGTAAGTCGCATTCACTTATCATTGGCAAATGCTCTAAACCTTTCCGTCACCCGCGTGGGCGATGAACAGGTTTGCACCACCGCTCGAAGTCGTTAAGCATGGGCCGACAACTGCTGATGCTGGTTGACCAATGCAGACCCGATCGCCGGCCAAGCCCCTTTGAGAATGTTAAACCCGAACCCGAGCACTTGGAAGGACTCAGCGCGGCAGGAACTCGCCCCAACAGGTTGGTTAAATTATTTTATTTAAACTGTGTTTGGTTTGTAGGTTCCCGAAAGAAGGAGTTTAAAAACATAATTTCGTTAGATTTCTTCTGAAATAAGCCCCAAGAAGCCCTTTTCGACAACGACGCTTTACTGGCTGGGATACATTAAATTTAGCAGATAAGTTTGTGAAAAAGTGCTACTATCTTTTGCTACTATCTTTTGCTAAGTGTAACTTTTATAGATTGTAACGACCTGATTTGTTTTATCTTGCTCGCTACGTTAACTTGCTAATTTGATGGGATCGTTAAGGTTTATTTGTCTCTTGTGAGATGTCTTAAAACTCCCCCCAAATCCCGATGCGAAGGAGGCGAGAATGACGGTGGAATAAAGGGCAACCAGGTTAAACTGTAAACAATGGACCTTGGACCCGAGCGAAACGGAGACACCGTGAACAAACGGTACCGAGCTGCACATAGGACCTTCATACGGTCAGGGCAACAACATCAAACGGTAAATAGGCGGACTTCAGACCCGCACAAAGAAAACGCATTGTGAACTAACCGTACGGCGGTGGTCTTGAACCCGATCACGTGAGCCGGATTAGAAGGATAACGTTACCACCACAGGCTATAAAAGGTCGGCGCAAACGCAGCTCCCGCCGAAGTAGTAGTTCGAGAATCAGAGCGAGTGCGTGTACGCAAGTAAATCAAGTGCCAAGCGCCAGGATCAAGATCGCAACGTCGACATGCCGATATACAAGTCTAAAGCTAAATCGCTGAAATCCAACGGGTGCCAGGTCGTGGTTTAATCGAGCTCAAGGAGTCCTTGCGTGGAGTCTGCGATAAAGGTGGCTGGTCGAAGAGTCAGAACCTAGTTCTACCTGCTAGGCAATACACCTTGCTGGTCCCGATAGTGAGGTTCGCATAGCATCCAGAGTCTCGGTAGTGGCGGAATTGACCGCAGGACTACGCCAAGGTGGCCAAGCAAGTCAGAAAGTGGGCGACAGTGGGATCCAGGGGAGACTTGATGGTGGAAGGAGAACTACGTGGTGGAAGAAAGTCCTAGTGACGCCTCCCTCCGAATGTTCATTCGACCGTATGACACCTGGATACCCTGAAGGCGCTGGCAGATGAGTTTGAGGAGCTCGACCAGCAAAGGGAGAAGTTCGTGATGAAGAACAATCCCCAGAAACAGCGAATGCAGAACCTTTCAGTGCTAAGGCCAATGGCGGATCAAGTTGCGGTGTGCAGGCGGTGTCAGAAGGACACAGACGCGCCACAAAGGCAAACGCCACAGGGGTAGGAACAGCAGCCGATCCAAAATAGATACGTCCAAAATCCGACCCTTGCCGCAGATGCGGGGGCGCTGAACATTCGACAAAGGATCATTCTCCGGGATCGGAGATTCACATTTTGCTGGCGATGCGGCTGTATAGGAGTCAGAACGGTGCAGTGAAAACCCCCAACGACACCAGCCTCCAAGAGGTTGTGTACGTGGCAGTACGCAGGATCACCAAGAAGGACGACCAAATAGCGGTCCTATCCGAAAAACGCCGAAGTAGACAAACTGCTCGAAAACGGCTGACAAAGTAGACAATCTGCTCGAAAACGGCTGCACTGAGCCGTCAAGGAGACCGTACGGCTCACCAATGGTTATCGTAAGGAAGAAGACCGGGAAATGGAGGGTATGTTGTACCAAGTTATAGGCCTCGAAATGGTGCCGCACGCCTTTGTGTATCAGAACGATATTATCATCATCGGACGGAGGCCAGAAAAGCATTTGCGAAACCTCAAGGAAATATTTATAAGATTATCCGTAAAACGCAGGCCTTTGAAGCTGACCAGGAAGATTGGTCTTCGACCTAATTTTGGCATGCCCGAATTTCACAAAGGTCCAGGAAAGGACCCCAGCGACCCATCAGCTTGCCGCGCGCTTTTAATGCTAAACTCAATACGGAAGATCTTTGAGAGATCTCTGACGCAATAAGCACGGTGAAAAGACTCGCCTCTGACGCTATCGCAGGTACGATATGGTCAGGAGGGGAGAATCATTATTGTCCGGTGTGCACCCTAGACGTCAAAAATGCGTTTAACAGGGACAACTGGAGTCGCATCCGGGAGTCCCTCACAAAGCGGTGGATATCACAATACCTAATCGATATACTACGTAGCTTCTTCTCAGAACGGGTGCTGATCCAGGAGACTGACGAAGGACAATGCCGACACAGAGTGACTGAAGGGGTCCCCCAAGGCTCAGTCCTCAGACCGACGATGTGGAACGCGATTTACGACGACTGTACACTCGTCGGTTTTGCAGACGACGTTGCCATGGGAGGAAAGAACCGCCACTGTAAGCAAGATTTGTCAATGGCTACGACATAACGGTGAGTCCTGATGAGCAGTAGGAAAAAAGTGGAACAGTCTACTATTACAGTTGTATGTACGTCGGAGAAAAAGCTGCAAAAACCACAGGTGCTATCAGCGCAACGATGGCAAACACGACAAGACCGAGGCAGCGCCACTGTTACGACCCTGTTTTGGTAGGCGGTATAGCTCGCCTTGGCCAGGGTTCGAGACAGAAATTTATTTCCTCTTTTAATCGGTTTACCTCCCTTTCCCTAAAGAATAACACAAATCGAACGCTACAGAGTATGTTTATATTTTAATGGTATGATTGATTAAGACTACGTTTTCTAACTACAATTATATCGAGCGTGATACTTCTTGATAAGGGGGTCGGCGCTGCTGAAGGGCCGAATGTGGTACTGCTTGTTGATATCGACGCTGCGGAAGGGCCGAGTGTGGTACTGCTTGTTGATATCGGTGCTGCGGAAGGGCCGAGTGTGGTACTGCTTGTTGATATCGGCGCTACGGAAGGGCCGAGTATATCGCAGCTCGTTGAGTATCGCACTGCTTTGTGTGCGGGATCGGCGCTACGGAAGGCCTATGTTGCACTGCTTACTGCTGGCACTGCGCAATGGTTCGAGGAACTGCTTGGCGTTGCCGATATGTGATGGCTGAGTGTACCGCTTGTTGTTGACGTCGTGCGGTAGCTGGGTGCACTGCTTGGTGTTGGCGCTTCGGAAGGGCCGATTGTGCACTGCTTGGCGTCGTCGTGCCTCGTCGTTCGAGTACGTCGGGTTCGTAGTGTTCTGGGTCGCTTTAGAGGAACGAACTACTTGGATTTTCTAGTGGGATGTGGGAATGTAGGACATCGTTAGAGTCGAGCTGCCGGGCATCGTTAGTTTCGAGCTGCCGTTTTATTCCGTATCGTTTCCGGGTCGGAAGCCGGAAACGTGACTTCTGGGAGGAACTCACTTAGATGGGCCGGAGTAACGAAAACCGTGCCGGGCTCAGCGATCTCGACCGGGCCTGGGTGCGTATTCCTAAACCACACCGGGCGTCGGTGATCCTCACCAGGTCGTAGAGCCGAATTTCAAACCGAACTCTTACGTATCCACCACCACTACCAAGTCTAACTACCAGAACACTTACCCGGCTATTCCTCCTTGTTGTTGTTTCCTCAACAGTCGTCGGAACGCAAGTGACTGGGCTGGGGCTGTGTCTCCGCTTATATAGGCGCTGCTTAGTGTGACCAGATCGAACGATGATGATAATACCGCTTTGGGTAATCGGGTTTATTGGGCGATGATTATCGGCAATCGATAACTTCGTCGAATAAATGTGACCGGGTGCTGTTGGCTTTGGGCGCGCGTTTGAATAATAAAAGGCCAGTGTTTGGAATGTTCTTTTTAAGTTTTAATGAGAAAGTTGAATTATATATATATTTGTAACGGTGGGTCGTCAGCGATACTCTACGTATCGAGCTTATGGGCACCAGCTATGAAGCGCCGTCATACAGCAGAGAGTGTAGACGCAGCTATAGCAATGCTCTTTTAGAGTGTCCCGATGTTTCTGCACAGTTTCAGAGAATGCGTCACTGGTTGTACCCAACATGATATCAGTAGACCTGCTAGCTGATGAGAAACAAACCGAAAACTCAATCCTGCTGGCAACAAACATGGGATAACGCCAACACGGGTCGCTGGGCTTGGCACTTATTCCCAGCATAGAAGCGTGGAAGCATGCCAGGTGGCCTGAGCCAAGTGCTCACTGGAAACGGTTGCTTTAAAGCATATTTAAATCGGTTCTGGCACGCGGAAAACCTTTTCTGCCAGTAATGCGAGGACGGGGAGTCCAACGGACTACGAAACCCTGAACGAGGTCTTTCGCACTTTGTTTCCAACGGGTGGCGTCAAGGGGCGAACACAATACGAAATGGGTCTTTAATAGGAGATCAACGCGATAACGGAGGCTGAGGTTGCGGAAGTCGGAAGGAGTCTGCAGAACAAGAAAGCTCCACGGCCGGATGCAGTGCCCAAAAAAGCTATGAAGCCAGCGCTGGCGCAGGTGAAAAATCCAGAAGCTGTTGCTGCTGAACAAACCAAGGAAGCCTGGAGAAGCTTTCTCCTACAGACCAATGTGTCTGCTCGACCCAATCGGCAAAGTGTTCGAGAAACTCATTTCGAACATCTGGATAGCAACGGGAGCCATAACTGGATAGGCGGAACGAAGAAATACTGCCTACTGGTCACGTTCGACATCTTACGGCCCTGAGGCGGCAACTGATCCCGGAGTATTTAATAAAGATCGACGACAGCTACCTTGGTTGTTGCTGTACGAAACGAGCGACGGCCCCAAAGAGTACACCGCTACTGCTGGGGTGCCACAATGATGGGTTCTGGGTCCCCTGTTGTGGAACACGATGTACGACGGACTGCTGATTCTTAACATGCCTGCCAACATCCGAGTAACTGGACTCGCGAACGACGTCGACATCACGATCGTGGCTAAGACGGTAGCCCAAGTGGAGGAATGGGCCAACACAGCAGTGAGGAAGGTGGAGTCATGGCTGGCACTTTCTGGTCTCCAGCTCGCTGCCCACAATACGGAGGCTGTTCTCTTAAGCAGCCGGCAGCTCGTCGAGACAACGAAACTGATGGTCGGCGGGGTCAGTATATTATCCCAGAGAAATACCTAGGAATGATAATTGACACCAGGCTGTCATTCATTAGCGTACGCTAATTACAAGGCGGCAGCGAACTCCAGATCGCTCACTTGGATCCTACTGAACACGGTGGACCCGAAGCAGGATCGGAGGAAACTCATGGTGGGCGTTGTTAGGTCGCAAGTGCTATACGCCGCCCCGGTCCGGGCTAAAGCCGCCATGACGCCCTCGTACGCTTGGTACGCACTTACATTCCTGTAGTAGAAGTGGAGGAAAAGGTCTCTAGTATGGACCAACTATCCAGGCGCGAGGTGCGACAGCCTGAAAGAGAGACGTATGGGTGCTGAACTTATGCTCTTATACCAGTCTTGAGTCCATTGCTGGAAAGGAAGCATGGTCAGGTGGGGTTCTACCTTATTCAGATCCTGAGTTGACACGGATGCTTCCGCACGTATCTGAAGAAGTACGGACACGACACGGGAAATGGAACTCCAACCTGCGGTTCTAGAATGGAAGAAAACGCAAACCATGACGACGGCCAAATTCGACGCGTCTGTAATGCGGAAACTCAGGAATGCAGAGGGAGAGAGGGGAGGGGACTGGACCCATAAGCTGTCGCTGTTGTGCGAATCATTGTCAGCTTACGTCCACTTAAAATCTTCATTTTCTTTTGTTATGTTACTAGATTTAAGCAAATAAACGGAATAAACAAAAAAAACAGGAGCCCGAGAGCTAGGGCTAAAAGCCGCAGATACCGTAACCTGCTTACAACGCCGGTTATGCAAGTTCCGTAGAAGCTGTGTATTCGGAGGCCGAGTCCCGTTACCGGTACACGTCGCCGCGAATAACGGAACTGAGGATGCGCGGAAACCGAGGCTGACCCCGTCACCAGTCAGCGAGGCTTAAGACGAGTCATCGTCTCCGGGCGAGATAACGAGATGGCCGAGATGGCTACTGGTGACCACGAGGCGGACCAGGGAGTGGTCTCGCTCTCTCGTCCGACGACGCTGTTTGCGGCAAAAGTCTGGATGGGTTTCCGCCGATTAAAGCGCCCGGCGGCCGGGATCGCGCGGATCCGGCTGGGAGAGGTAGCACCATCGAACAAGCCGGGTGTCCCTATACTCGGTTTGAGACCAAACGGGCGGCAGCGAGGCCCGTTGGCGCGAAGCGCTATGGCAGGAGCCGTAGAAGGATAACAGGATCACCACAGACTATAAAAGGGCGGTGCAAGCGCAGCTCACCCCGAAGTAGTATTGCGAGAATCAGAGCGGGTGCGAGTACTTGAGACCAGTAGCATGTAAATCAAGTGACAAGTGCCAGGATCAAGATCGCAAAGTCGAGACACCGAACGATGACTAGTCTAAAAGGCTACGGCTATAACGCTGAGATCCAACGGTGCTAGATCGTGGTTAAATCGAGCTCAAGGAGTCCTTGCGTTGAGGGTGGAATGAAGGTGGCTGGGCGAAGAGGCAGAACCTATTTCTATCTGGTAGGCGATACACCTTGCCAGCCCCGGATTGGGAGGTTCGTATAACATTCAGAGTCTCGGAGGAGCCGTCACGGTTGTGACACCAGCAAGCAGTCAACGGCGAGGAGCGATGCTGGGGAGGACAACGACGAAAAGCAGCAGCAGCAGTAGCAGAAGAGCCGCAAGGACACCAAAAATGGTAAGCACGTGATTCTTCAGGAAGCCTGCTTCAGAGGACAAGTTTCTATGAACAGTCAAGAGGGGAATCTTGCTGAAGAAAATAAAGACTAGAAAAATTCCTATAATACCTTTTATGAATATTGGGTACGGTCGAATAAAATTGATATACAACCGCAGAAATGGCATTTACTAATGCGTAGGAACTTTCTGAGTTCCTTAAGCGAACGACGTAGCCGAAAGTCACATAAATTTAAATTTAACACTTCTTCAAACTTTAAATTTTTGCGAGCAAACCCAATTGTTTATCAAGTTCCGCGCCAAGCAGTAGTATAGTAAATCATCTAAACAGACGACCACTCCATTCTAAAATTTTGGAAGAATAATTCTTTACATCAACCCATCAATTTTTCGAAGCGTTTGTTAATTCAAACTCAAGATAATCCTCTGCTACATTTTCACATAAGTAAAACAACGTTGCTCATGATTCAAAAAGGCATACATAAGTTTTGTTGAAAATTTGCACTTCAACAAATGGTCTTAGATCTGGTATTGCAAGTTCTAGCTGATCTCCTGTCGGAATCGTCTCTGGACTGTTTGCTCTGGCCCTTTCATATCAAGGATATATAAGAACTGATATAAAAAATGAAGAAAAATGTTGACCGACTTTGTACTCCCATCAGCAATTTGGCTCAGATCCTAAAATGAAGTTTGAAGACATACGTTAAGATCGTTAAGATAGACATCCATGACAGCCAGGACCACCAGGACAGCCAGGCTAAACACGACAGACTGATATAAAAATTGTGAAAAATTCTTTACTGTAACAAATATTTATTATTGTTAATTTAAAATGTTGTATACCATTCTATTAATATTACTTATTTAGGTAAACTAAATTATATTACTTACGTTCTTCAGATTTAAATGTGGACGAATCAAAACGAAAGTCTTTGAATAGTTCTGAAAAACTAGATTGGCGGCATTGCTTCAGAAACGAGTGTGTCATTAACTTTGATGCAGCCCATCGAGATCTTGGATTTTTATTCAGGCATAGCTCAACAAATTGGTGTATGTCATCAGAAAATGATTTTCTCATGAATAAATCGCGGGGAAATCGTTGATTTGTTTGATGCAATGAAATTGATCCTGAAATAACATTGATAAGCTGTTTAGTGGTTCTACAAAGTATTTTAGTGCATTTTTGTATTGGCCAAAAAAATAAGGTCAAGTAACAAGTAATCCATTATTTGAACATGAACTTCAAAGCATTTTTTATGGTAAGAATAAACCGATTTATTTCAAATAAGCACCATTTTATTTACAATTAATTGTAATTTTTTTGGTTATTTCACGATACCCCTCTTATAAAATCCTTCGTCCTTAATAACAAAAAACTGAGCCAGTCGGTTTTCCCAATCCTCTTGTGTAGCTAATTTTACACTATTTAAATCGTTGGACATTGATAGGAAAAGGTGGTAGCCACTTTTTGCGATATCCGGGCTGTAAGGTGGATGCAAAAAAACCTCCCATCCAAGCTCTCGGAGCTTCTGGCGAGTCTCTATTGCTGTGTGTGGTCTAGGGTTGAGCTTTTTTGTGTTTTCAGCCTCAGTTAAATGGTTCGAAACTGTTTTGAGCAATGTTTAGCTCCTAGACAACTGATTTACTGCTTGGATAACGGTCAAACACAACGATTTCTATTATTTTATTGGCATTTCGGACGATTGGCCTTCCGCAGAGTATATCATCTTTAACATCAAATTTTGGCGTTACAGTATTAGAGCCATATATCTAATTGAATATTTCAGTAGCCTGGCTTGCGTTTTGCCTTTATCAAAGAAAAATTGTAAAACATAGCGAATTTTTTATTTGCCGCTCTCCATATTTATCGAGCTCTCAAAGCGTTTGTGTTATCGATAAAAAACTTTTTTAAGAAGCTTCTATAGTACGTTAGCTATCTAACACCACCTTCTAAAATTAAATCGAACTTATACAACGCGAAATACAGATCACTAAAGTCATCTATTGTTCACATAATGGATTACTTATTACTTGACCTTATATAAATTTACTATGTGTAATAAAATTTTGATCGGAAGTCTATTCTTAGAATGCGTCGACCTATTGCAACAACATATAAACAATAAAGCCAATCCACTATGCGTAAAAACCCGATTTTGGTGCAAAAAGCTATTTAGTTTCTTAATTAATTTTTAAGAATGGTCAATACTAATGGAATCTAGATACCATGATTTGAAAAAAAGCGTTCCAAAAATTGTAGGTTTGCAACTCTGTAGTGTTGTCACAGCAACAAAGTCAGATGTTTTAGAGACTTTGCAATGTGGTTAAACTGGACGAAATTTGGAAAACTTGGCGTATTCGTCGTTTTGTGTAAAAATAAAGTTTCATTTATCAGCAAATAAAAATTCTTTGCGAAGGTATTTATTCATGTAAATTAGCTTTTTAGTTTTCATTGGTGTGTCTTAAGATTTTAACCAACAGTTGTGTTTGTGTTATGTGGAACATTACTTATCATTAGCACAGTCTGGCTAAAGAGTAAGAACGAGAACATAACTACAAAAGTCATTGTTGTCATAAAACTAACCCTTTTTGCTCAATTCTGCTCCTAATTGCAAAACTTGTGTTTATCTAGCCACATTTTTTTTAATTTTATTGGCAATGTGTGGCTTTTTGAATTCGCTATTTATATCATCAAAATGTAAAGCTGAGTATTTTTACCTGTTAGTCGTAGAGTAATTTTTAAAGTTATTTTTTCTCTTCTGGCAAACATTTTGGTTTCCCAAGTTTCACGGGCTTAAAAAAAATTTCTTTAATGTGAAAAGTTAAGTTAAGAAAATATGCGGCTTAAAAATGAAAGGTTAAGATTAATTTAAACTATAATTTCAGTCAAAAGTTTGCAACGCAGTGAAGTAGAAATTTCCGACTCTATAAAGCATATATATTGATGATCATCTCTTTAAGAGCCGATTTAACTATGTCCGTGTGTCCGTCCGTCCGTCCGTCCGAATAAAACTTTTCCAAAACTGGTATTTCTAGTAGGTAGTGTATAAGTCGAAACAAGCAGGAAAAAATCGGAAAAATTAATTGAAAAAATTAAAACATTTAAAATTTTTAAGGATATAGTAATGTTTACAATGGTAAACCGGCGGTCGGGAGCGGCGGTCGTCAGGAGCGGCGGTAAGCTAAGACACCCCAAACCCATGGTGATTGTCTAGGATAAGCCGGATTCGCTGCTCCCGTAAGTCCCCACTACTACCCCAAAAAAATTATATGCTCCCCCCACCAAAAAATAAAAAAAAAATTTGGTATCATTCGAAAGCATTTTTCAAGGCCTTTCCAATAGTATAATTTTCACGATTCTTAATTAAAAATTGTTATTTTTCATCAAAACTATCAAAATTATAATTTCACACCTTCGCGCACAAGCAGTCGTGAGGACGCAATAGTGGGTGGGTGTTGAGATTAGAGTTCGTGGGTATGCGGGTTTTCTTTTTCTTACCCTTTCTCACTTTCACACCTTCGCGCACAAGCAGTCATCAGGACGCACAAGAGGGTTGGGGTTGAGATTAGGGTTCGTGGGTATGCGGGTTCCCTTTCTTGTACATTTTCTCAAACGATAACGATCGGTCCGAACATTTGGCGAGAATATTTAGAAACCAAATAATACGAGCGGGATATTGTTGGATATCATGTACATTAATTATGAAATTTGTATGTTAATGCATTTGGAAAAAATTCAACTGATTATAAAACCCTTAAATTCCCGTAAATTCCAGCTACTGTTACATTTTTTCAGAATAACGGTTTTATTTTTTTAAGCAGACGGCATCGTAGTGCTTCCATTGAAAAAAAAAAGAAAGCAAAGTATGGCAAGTTTAAAATTCTTTAACCAGTATCCACCCAATCAAGTCCAATTTGTGGTGCTAGCCCAAATGATTTTTTGAAGATTACGGATAACCAAATATCGATTCGGTTATTGATATTGGCTTTAAACATATTATTTTGAGTGGGTCTCAAGAAATAGGGAGTATGGTAATTATACTCACAAAAAAACCAATGCACGCACGAGAAAAACAAATAAAGATAATTTGGATTGGAATGGGACTACATAAAAACAAACTTTGTCTGTAAATTGAAATGACGTCAACACGGCACAAAGTGCATTAACAAATTAGTTGAATTGTTGTTGCATGCGAGTGTGAAACAAGTGCAGTTAAAGATATATCAACATACAATAAAATACAAGTACTTCCCGTGTGCTATTCCCGACAAAACAAAGTGCAAAGTGCACCAAATTGGGTTCAAAGAACCTAGAAGTCTCAGAAACCCCACGTAGGCTCCAAACCGATCTACGAAACGCATATTTCTCTTTATACTCTCCGAAAAGCACCGAAGAGTACGAAAACTCGGTCTCTCCCGCGCCCCTCAGCTTGCAAAATACCTCTTAGCCCTCGCAGTCGTCAATTACTCCGCAAGAAATTGCCAAAACAATGCAAGTAAACATAACCAGCACTGTTACAGTGGTGATTTCCTTTCTCACAACTACAACTACAAAAACAAGACGGCAACAGCGTTGTTTTCATCATCATCATCATTATCATTACCATCATCACAAATCTAAAATGTTCAAAGCTGGGATGTACGCTTAGCGCGCACCCAACAAAAAAACTGAAAATCTAATACTGTCATGTATTAACAACGCGAAAAACTTGTGACTGCAGTAGTTCGAGATTTAATTTACGTTATTTGTGAAGAAACTATTTTGAAAGCACGGCGACGAAAAGGAGTGGCTACGATGTCGTTTGGTTGATCACTAACTTTAATATTTCAATAATTTCTCTTAGAACCTAACTTATGCTACGGTGGCGAGAGACGGGGCGAATTCGCAAGAGCGAACGGACTAAAGCTTTATTGGCTCCCGCTCTCGCCCTACAACTATTGATTTAAAATACAAGCGCCAAGTGCGCAAACAAAATCGAAAATGTTTCTAAATTGGTAAAGATTAAACATCGTCTTTGCGGAAATAAATTCGCGCTTCCGAACAATGACAACGGAATAAAGCATAAACTCTTTACCAAAGCCAATTTACTAACGTGAAACAATAAGAAAAGAAATAAGTTGGTGAACTCAATTACTCACCTCATCGGCGATTATTCCTTTCACTTAATGTCAAAATTATGAGAACTACCGAATTATAACCAGAGCTTTACAAAAAAAAAATAAAAGCTTTTAAAAGTACCAGCTTTAACACAGCAAGGGGGTGCAAGTGGTTATAAAAGGAATTGAATCCAACGTTTCTACTGACAATATAGTAATTAAAAGGTACTTATATATACGAAAATTGGAAAGAATTATTGCACATGCCCTAAGATTGAAATAAACTTAAAAAAGAAATTATTTTCCGCAAATCTAACAGCACATGAAATATATTTAGCAGCGTATAAATAACTAAGAAACAACAATATATTCAGTTTAGGTTAGGTTAGGGTAGGTTAAGTGGGTGCTCGTCTGTTACGACGTGAGCACTCGGAAGCCTACTGGCCCATTGTGATACCCGCAAAAGGTCCCAGTCTAACTCCTTGCTGAGGGTGAAGCTCTGCAAAATTGAGCCAGATTTAGGAGAGAGATCCCTGATACACAGTCCAAGTCCTCGAGCGAGTAGGCTCCGAGAAACCGAAGTCCATTCCTTTGAAGTGCCGGGCATGTACACAGGAGTTGCTCCACAGTTTCTGGTTCCTCCTCATCTTCGAAGCTTCATGCAGAAGTCGTGGAATAGGACCTTGTACCTATTTGCCATTTGGTCTATGGCACATTGCCCCGTTATTACTCCTGTTAAGGTCCGAATCCTGTTCTTTGGTGTTCCTTTTTACACCGAGATCCGGCCAGATAGCCTTGGAGATGACGCAGCCTGTTCCGCCAGTGGCCTGGTGCTATCTCCCTCACCTTGCTCTCTAGTGCGGCGAGTGAAGAGTTGATTTTTAAATTAGTATTTCTCTTTTTTATTTTTATTTATTTTTTTTTTTTTTTTGAATTAACAATATGTAAAGAATATTCTGTAAAAATTGTAAAATATTCTGTAAAAAAAGTCAATGCGAGTAAAACTAACGGAATTACAGCGTTTCAAACGTCCAGCCGTGCTACCAGATTGTTCCCGTATGAAAAATTTTAAATCGATTTTCCCGAAAACGTTTTTCATAAAATTCGTGAACATCAGAACTAAAAATCTATAGACCCGATCCTTTTAAAAATTTTAGCATTGCTTCTACTCATAAATCAGCAGGTAACGACGAAGAGATTTTTTTGTTCTATTTTTTAATAATATGTTAAGCACGATTTTTTTAAAGCTAAAATCGCGTTTTTAACTTTAAAATCGCGATTTTAACTTTAAAGTTAAAGTTAAATATAAATATTTATTTATGGATCCGATTCCGATACCGATTCGATTCTGACATTGTTGAAGGCTCCCTTGACGTCGAGAAATGCTACCAACGCAAACTTTGGGCTATCTCTGTGTCAACTGAACTACCCTTGAGGTAAGCGTGCTGTGCGCTGCTAAAGTTGTGAGGGTTGATGCGGCTCCTTAGAAATTCAGTTTAGTTCAGAGATAATTTGCTTAAAACCAAAAAGATATTGGAATTAAAAAATATTAGGATTGAATCCATTTTTGGATAAAGATTACAGAGCTTTAGCACCATATTTCATACAAAACATCCGATTATCATCATTTATTATCAAAAATTCACATAGAGAAAAATTACACGGCGGAATTAATTTTATGCGAAATTATATTCAACAAAATTTTTGAATATTCGGATTGAGAAACAGCTTTAAGCAATATCTGAGGCAGTGTGTCAAATGTGCAAGATATAGGCAAATTACGGCAGATTTTAATGAAATTTAAACCGTAATTCTGAAATATATAACCATTACTATATGTCGAAGAACTAAATAAAAATTAAAAAAGAAAGGAAGCAAACATCGGCATGTTTACATACCTTTGCAACTATTGCAAAATTTAAATATTCTTGAAAACATTAAAATTATGATTTACTTGCGTGTATGATTAAAAATATTGAACCTATGATGATTTACAGCTTAATTATTCGATAGTTCCTATTGCAGCTATATGATATCGTTTTCCGATTTTAATACAATTAAAATTGTAATTCTGAACTCTCAAACTAATAATAAGTCAAAAAGAATTTTAAAAAAATTACAAAATAGAAAAGTTACATTAAAAAAAAAAAATGTTTACTTTTTGGGAAGCTGGTCACTTGTCAACTTCAACATGGCTTTGTAAAACATCGGTCGACTCCTACTAATCTTCTTGAATTTTCTACTCTCATCCACCGTATTTTCCTAAGAAAATGCCAAAAAGACGTTATTTTTACTGACTTCAGCAAGGCATTTGATTCAGTAAGCCATACCACCCAATTTACTTAACTGGATTTCTGCCTATCTTTCAAAACTGAACTCAACGCGTTCTCTTCAATAATCAATTTTCCTCCGTCGTAAATGTTTTTCTGGTGTTCCCCAAGAAAGTCATCTGGGGTCACTTCTTTTTGTTCTTTTTATTAATGATCTTCCAAAAGTAGTGTCAATTGCCTCTACTCTTATGTATGCGAACGACTTAAAAATTTGCCTATCATTCTCTGACCAAATGTCACACCTTCGCCTACAGTCGGACATTGATCAATTACAGTTATGGTGTTCCAACAATTTGTTGCTTCTTAACCACGTTAAATGCAAATATATGTCCTTTTACCGACCTTCAGCCCACATACACTCTTACCATCTTGGAAACTCTACTTTAGATCGTGCTACGCAAGTAACGCAAGTATTTGATAGCACGTTATGTTTCAAAAGCCATATTTCTGTCATCATTGGTAAAACTAAGGGTGTTTTAGCCTTCATAAAACGTTGGGACAAGGAGTTTGACGACCCGTATACAACAAAGTCTCTTTACATTTCCATGGTTCGCCCTATTTTGGAATACTGCGCTTGTGTTTGGAGCCCTCAATATATTGATCAACAAAAATTAATCGAGTCAGTCCAAAAGCAATTTTTATTATTGGCTCTTCGACAGCCCGGTGAGGCGTTTGCCACCTTACTCTTCAAGGTTAATGTTAATTGATCTAGAGTCATTAAAACATCGTAGATATTAACATCGCCGTTCCCTCAAAATTTACTCGTATTTTTCGCCCTATTCCCTTACCAATTTGTAGATTCAACCTTGCCCTTCATGAACCCTTTCGGGTGCTTTGTTCAAATTATAATGCAGTATATCCTGCAATATCTTTGGAAAATTCTGTTGATCGGAAATCATCAAACATAATATTTAAAAAATAAAATATATATTTTTATTGTTTTCATGGGAGTTATATGATATAGTGGTCCGATTTTGATGAAATTTAAACCGTAATTCTAAAATATTTAACCATTATTATGTGTCGAAAAACTAAAAAAAATTAAAACACAGCAAATTTTTTTATTTATTGTTCCGATTGTTTCTATGGGAGCTTTTTTAGTCCTTCGATATATAGTAATGGTTAAATATTCCAGAATAACGGTTTAAATTGAATCAAAATATTGCAGGTAGTACATAAGTCGGAAAGAGCCAGATCGGACGACTGTAGCATATAGCTCCCATAGAAACAATCGCAAAAATAAAAAAAAAATAGATAACATTTTTTTTATTTAATTTTTTTTTTGTAATTCTTCGTCATATAGTAATGGTTAAATATTTCGAAATTACGGTTTTAATTTCATTAAAATGGAACGACTATATCATATAGCTCAAATGGAAACAAAAAAATATATAAAATTTTTTTTTATATGTAACTTTTCCATTTTGTAATTTTTTTTTAATTCTTTTTGACTTATTATTAATTTTGACAGTTCAGAATTACACTTTAAATTTGATTAAAATCGGAAAATGATATCATATAGCTGCCATAGGAACTATCTAATAATTAAGCCGCAAATCATCATAGCTTCAATGTTTTTGAACATATACGCAAGTAAATTATAATTTTTATGTTTTCAAGAATTTTTAGTTTTTGCAATGGCTGCAAGGATATATGAACTTACCCTTGCCGAAGTCTGCTTCCTTTCTTGAAACGAAATAAGAAAACGAGGCTTAGATGTATACAAAATATTTTTTACCTTGAAAAGTTAAAATTAGCGAGATAAACAAAACCATTAAGTTTGAATTTAACGTGAAAAAGGCAGTGTGGCCGTGATTTTATAACCAAAAAAATCTCAAGCAGTATCCATACAGTTGTCTCTGTCTTTGAGCTTCAATGAATTCGTCAATGACTGAGGCGAGCAATGCAATGTCATACCCGTTGTTTGCGCACTTGGCGCGTTTATTTATATTGAAGTCACTAGTTGTAGGGCGAGAGCGAGAGCTTATAAAGCTTTCGTCCGTTCACTCTTGCGAATTCGTAAATACAAACTAATATTAAATTTTCATGGTGACCCCGACGTGATCGCAGTAGAGTTCGCGATTTGTTTTTCAATTTTTTTCTGTGAAAAACTAGAAAAATTACCCACAAGCTAATTATTTGTGTCGGTTCAGCTAAATAATTAATAAGTTTAATCTTCCGAAATAAATTTCGTCTTTGGAACTTTTCTGCCGTTCCTTTGGTTGTTGCCCAAGTCGTTTTTTCGTCGCCGCTGCAACTTAAATAGTTTAATTTGCTGCTGCCGCTGGAACATGGATTTAAAAAAGGAAGTTGCAATTGTTGAGTCGGCCTACGGATTGGATTGCTAAAAGTTAAAAGTTAATCTGTGGGGTTTGGTTAATTGTGTTTTGGCCCATCTTTCAACTTTTTGCATTCGTGTAAAAATGGGTTGATAGTGAGCATTCTAACCAAGAAATAAAAATTTACATGTAGTAACAACCAAAACTCAGCAATAAACATACTATATTTAGAATTATATGTAAATCGCTTTGGTCCATAAACAAGCAAATAAAATACTCGTCGTCGACCCAACTAGTGCAAACTTAATTCCACTTACTTTCGTCGTAGTGAGCACCAATTAAGGGTTTAAACAAGACAGCTGGAAAATAGTGCAAATTGTGAAAAGTGTAGTTCTAAAAAATTAACTGCAAAAACTTTCGCCGCAGTTTGTCTGAAGGTTTTCCCGAGCTTTTCATAATTATCCAGCGTATTTCATAATTTTTGCGCGCTATTTGGCATCAGGTTATATATATTCGTTGCCCTTAGTTATCGGTCAGTGTATCATTATCCGTTAGCATTTGCCTAGGAAGAGCCGCTATTTCGAGTTATCTGTGGTCGTTTTCGTTCTCGAGCGCTGCAGCAGTGCAACCAAGGATATCGAAGAGCTTAAACACCAACGAGATGTTTGCATGAAAAGTATTAACCGAATGTATCGCCATTTAAAATAAGCTAAATTCTCAGTGAATCCGGTTGAGCTTAAGTGTCGATTAGAGATTCTAAATACGCATATTGAAAATGCTTCAATTTTTCAAAACCAAATAGAAGTGAAAGATACAAAAGATGTATACCGCTAAGAGTTAGAAGAAAAAGCCGTATTGACAAAGTTATTGCTGATTTCGATTTTAAATAAATGCAAACAAAATAATATAGAGAAATACGCTCCGCCAACAAATCACCCGCCTCAATGCCGCCTGCCGAGCGAGGCTCTTCCAACTTTTAGCGAAAAACACACCGAATTTAAGAATTTTATAAGCATTTTCGAAACTTTCGTTGACAAAGACGACACCTTACACGATATTGAAAAATTCAATCATTTAATTTCGTGTTTAGCTGGAGACGCTTTAGGAACAGTTAGGGTCTTTCAAGTCACTGCGGAAAATTATGCCAAAGCCCTTGGTAGCATTAAGCGGGTGTACGATAATGATTGTCCTATTTTTTTGACAACAACTTCAGCTACAGCCTTGAGAACCCTCATCGACATGGTCACAGCCTTGTATGACTCCTTGCTGTCTATTGGGGATGGTAGACGCATTACTAATGCTATTTTAACACATCCTGTAATGAGCAAGGTCGATGCAGGAACTAAAAAAAAAAGGGAAAAACATTAAGATTATACTTCGCTTCCACTTTGGAAGAGGCGGGCATCAAAAGTTGATACCAACATATGGTAGCGAAAGAGGCTTGCAAGTCCAAAACTGTTTAGCAGACCCAATCTAATTCTAAGAAGAATGGAAATAGTTTTTCGTTTGTCGCTGCCAGGAACGACTTTGTTCAATGCATGTATTGCAACACAGCTGAACATCAGATTGGAAACTGCGCTTCCTTCGCAGTCCTAATAGTTCAGCAAAGTTCCATTTCGCTCAAAGAGCACATTTATGCAAGTAAAGACAAGACTATATTTCGTTAGAATTTATAATCTTTACTTATTGGAATCACTCCCGTTTATTGTTATTTAATTTATCCGTTTGGATTTTTTTCGAGTCTGTTAAGAACTAATTATTGCTAACTTAAATGTTCTCCAAGAAAGCCGGGCAGAAGGATCGACGTCGGCAGCGCTATGGGCGCTGCATTACTTTTCCGCCTTGGTCAGCCGGACTAGCGTATGACCGCTGACATAGCGCCTCGTGCACGGTGCATTTCCCTACCACTCAGCGACTCGGGTTTTTTATTTCATTCTTATAGACCGTTGATTTGGAGAATTGAATCCGGTCTTGCATCCTAATTCCTTCCTCCTTTAAGGCTGTCCTCGTACTTCTTCAGCGTGGATTTTAGTACAGCTGTCAACTTGCTCTGGCGGCTACAAACGCAACGTCGATGGGGTTGATAGGTGACAAAGAGGCACAGCAGAATAATCACCAAAGTAATACCGCTAGTTAATAGTGGCTTCGTTAGAATTTCTTCTTTAAGACGCTCGATGTGTTGAAGATTTTCCAGGCTTAGCTCGTGAAGGAAAGGCAGGCTCAGTTGTTCTTTGTGGCCCGTGATATTAATGTGGGTCACCATCGATACTGAAGGTTTCTTCATTAGTATGCCATAGTGGTTTTTAAAGAGGGTCTTGTTTACCATAACGTAGTCGTCGAAGGTTACCAGATATGTGGCCCTAGGAAGGTTTTTAGGTCTGTCGTCGTGTTGGAGTTATGCAGCAGCATCGTTAATAATAAGTATTCCGTCGTCGATTGTTGTTATTGGACTGAGGTAGCCTTGAATGGTGCTGCACTTTGCGACGGTTCCGGAAACTATTTCTTGGGCGCATGTTGAGGTATCAGATTTTCTGATTTGATATCAAATTTGTTTGATATCAATTTCATCTAGAATTGCTGGGCTTATTAAGTTTATTTTTGCCAATGTTATTGAGAATATTAAATTTTACTGCTTTGATTAATTCGTTTAAACGAGTTTGTACTCTTGAATTTATTTCTACCTGATTAGTCTGTGATTCAATTAATTGAAGTCTGGGTTTCCTCGAAGTCTGGGTTACCTGCAATTGCCTTTAGGGCTGATCCTAACATGCTGCGTGCATTCCTATGATGAACTCTTAAAGTACCCACCAAAGAATCTATCCGTCCGACGTCCACAGTCAATATTCGTCTCATGTGGTCCTGTGTAAAAGCGTCAATTGTAGTCTTTGTTTCGAGTGCGTAAAGTTTATATGAAGTAATATTAGTGGAGTGTCCGAGATATCCAAATTCCTCCCAGATTGTCCGAATGTGAATAGTCATTTATTTTTAAAGCAGAGGTCATCGAAAAGGTCATAGTCAGAATAAAAGTACAAAGCGTTAACCTAAAACAAGAAAGACGGAAAGAACAAAAATCTAAATTTACAATTATTTTAAATTGTCCTTATGGACCTTATGGACCTCCCTTTAATAAGAACAGTCGTCCCAAGGTCTGCTTCAATTACTTCCTCCGAGCATAGGGGCGATAGTTTATTCCCCAGGAGTTTATTTGAATTCAAGAAAACCTTGTCACCGATCTGATAACTTTTGTAAGTCCTGTTTTTGTTTATTTGTTCTAAGCTTTTTTCCTGGGCTTGTTGAATTTTTGTACTTATCTCGGTTTCGAACTCTGAAGATCTAGAGTGTATTATTTCTATAGGCGTTTTATTAGTCACTGAGTGGATAGTTCTATTCTATTTAGTTCATTCTTTTTCGATTTTTAGGCAAAGGTATCTTTCGACTTGTCCGTTCGAGGTGCTGTGCAAGGGGGGTGCATTTGCAATGTTAATATTGAAATTATTTAATAATATTGATTTAATAGTCTCGGAGTTTAATGATCTTTCATTGTCACAGTAAATTGTTTGTGTGTTGGGAAAAAAATTCACAATATTTTAAGTTGGGGATTTTACATCCACGATAGCTCTGGATGCGATCGGATGTACAATAGCGAACTTAAAAAATTTAACAATACATGTGAGAAAGAGTTTTCCATCTGTTGAAAATATGTCTATATGGAGAATTTCTCCTGGATAACATGGCATCGGTGTTTGGGCGACTGTTTGCTTGTAGAGTGACGGCTGTACTTTGCCATAGAGCAAATTTTAATTGCTAGCCGAAGCATTTTTAGAAAAAAATAGTCTCTCAGAATCTGTTTAACGTTTTCTTGAGCTGCTCGATGGGCTCTATTATGTTCTAAAATTACTATTTCCTTTTGTTCTGATTGGTCAGGAATATCTGTTACTAGGAATTTGCAATGTTTAAATGTCGTCGAGGGAAATGCCTTGATTAGTTTATGCTGAATAAAAGCAAGAATTGGCAGTTCGCAATGAATGGCATTGACGACATCTGCTTTTACTATGTCTAATAGTGTTGCTAGAAGAGTTTCACGGTAAGGAAATCGAATAATATGTCGATTTTTTTCTTTGAATAGAATAAAGATTCTCGTAGATGGGAAGTCTGCTTCTTCAATGATTATCTGATTACGGAAACAATTTAGTGAATCTTCGCTATGAATGGAAGCGATATCAGATTCTGAGTTGTCCTGTGAGGGATTCGCGTTTTGTCGTGAGAAGGCATCGGCTACAACATTTTGTTTGCCTGTTTTATAGAAAATGTTTGCGTTATGAACGTAAATAAAAAATTTCCAGCGTTTTATAAGGGCATTCGTATTTTTTCGGATACTGCATACGTCAGAGGTTGATGGTCAGTATAAATGTTTAATTTTCTTAACCCATACAAATAATTTCTCAGGCTTTTAAGCGCCCATAAAATGAACTTGTGTTCACGCTCATTAGTGGCGAAATGCATTTCGTTGTCTCTGATTGTTCTGGAGATCCAGGTTATTGGACGATTTTCCTGTGACAAAACAACCCCTAAGCCGTTCTCGGAAGTGTCCGTTGTTAGGTCAAAAGGTTTGCTAAAATCGGGGTATGCTAGAACCACGTCTTCTGACGCTTTACTTTATCTGGGGAAGTTGTAAGTCCTCCGCATGACATAATGAATTCTAAGTATGCTACGCTCCTTTTGAAGAACTTAGACTTTTCCTGAGATACCCTCATGCCAACTTCATGTAAGCTTTTAAGAACCCAGTTTATGTCCCTAATATGATCTTCTTTAGTTTTAGATGACATTGATATTTGTTCCCGTAGAACATCGTCGATTGCCCTTTGGAAAATGCTGGGTGCATTCTTGAGTCCAAAAGGTAATCTACAGAACTCTTATTTTCCGTTACTAACAGAGAAGGCGGTTTTCTCCCTATCTATCTCTGCCAACTCGATTTGCCAGTATAGTAGAAATACTAGGGATAGGGTATTTATCGTCAATCGTTTTTTATTTAGTTTCCTAAAATCGATAACGAGGCGTTTTTTCTTGTTGCCACTTTCATCGTGGCCTTTTTTATCAACAACCCACACGGGATTGTTGTAAGGTGATCGTGATTTTCTGATGATACTGTCTTCTAGAAGTTGTTTAACCTCTGCATTGACAAGTTACGATACGCCCATTGGGTAAGGGTAAAGCTTAGAAAACACGAGTTCCCCGTCAGAGCGAATAGGTGCAATCGTGTTTATATTATATGGTAGGGCTTGATTAGGGTCTGCGAATGCCCCATCCCTCTTAGTGATCATTAAATTAAATTCTTTTTTAACCGCATTGGGGACATCATCGACATTTAAAGTGATAAAATTGTTTTAATTAAAATGTCAGACCAACCAAAGGTTTTATGTAGTTTTTCGATCCACCTGTATCTATTAGAAGTCGAATCATTTTCCCGGCTTTCCTTCGACTTATATACGGAAGCAGGGACTCCCCTCTAAAAAATTACAGTTTTCGGTTGGTAGTAAATCATCCTCGGGTTCCTCTATATTGTCTTGAGCCATTAGCTCACAGTCTTCGGTGTATTCCTGTTCCTGAGTTATTAATATGGTATTTACGTTTTGTCTGTTACTCAGGACATTTCCCTTATATCCTTTGTAGGAATTTGTCGTTTGCCGGGACAGTGTGGAGGGATTAACTTCCATTGGTTCTGGTACTGATTAACTCTGATTTTTTTGTGTAAAGTTTCGGTGCCTGTAACTAGCGTTTTCAGGGTTAAAATGTGGTTGTTTTGAATTCTGGCTTTGCCGCCAAATAGTATTTTTAATTGGGGGTTTTCCCAATTATTCGTCAGCGTGCCTTGCAAAGGTGGCTGCAAATACACTGCGTTCATGGCTAGACTGTGCCTCTTGTGCCAGTGCGAGGGCAGTGTGCAGTGTGGTTTTGCTGGAAAAACTGATATTTTTAGAGAGTTTTTCAACCCTGAAATAAAGGTATGCAGTGCGTCGCCCCTGTATTTTTCATTCAGGACTGACGAAGCTGCAGAATCATGAGACATCAACGTTTTGTTTGTTAACAAAGTAAGTTTTTTTTCGATTTCGTCATAATACTTTGTCAAGGGCAAGTCGCCCTGCCGCATAAGTTTAAGTTCTTGTTGAATCACCTGTATGAGCGTCTTATAGGCATAGGTAAAGTCTAATCTGGCTATGATAGCCTTAAAATTCAAAACAGTATTAAAGGACGGCATCAGCCGATCCTCCTATTTTGCGCCATATAATGGCTACTGCTTGATAGTGTTTTGAACCACCTTCAAATGGTTTAAATACCTCTTATGCCACTGTGACTGATTGTCTCTACGAAATATATTGTTCCTGCTTGCCGTCAAATTCTGGCAACGATTTTACGATGTCTAAAGGTTAATCGCATTTTATTCCTTCTATTATAGAGATTTCTTCATACACTTCTATGTGGGTGGCGTGACTTTTAACCCCTTTATCTGTTCAGAGAGTTTTTGCTTCGAATAACTGAACTCGTTGATAAAGTGCTGTCTGTACAGCTATCTCAAACATCTGTTTCCATTGATCGATCGACATTTTATGCTCTTCCGACTCTGTATCTTTTGTGACAGTACACTTCTTGTAGGCTTTCAATAGCTCCTCATCTAATTCTTTTAATATCTTATTTTCTGTGGTTTCTGTTTTTAATGCAAGTCCGTTTTCCTCGCTGTTATCTGGATCTGATTTCCTTTCTCTCCATCGCGAGAATTTTGGATTTGACATAGATTTTTGCGCACACAAAAAAAATTTGTATTTGTAATTCACAGATAAGACGAATAGAAATTATTTAAGCAAAAATGTTGTATTCTCAATGTTATAAATTTTTTTAAAGTAATCTAATTATTTTTATAAAAATTGTAACTCTCAAGGAAAGTCAGAATAATTTAAATGGTTTCACGAAAAGTTCACTTACATAATTTCCGGAATTTCTCCAGAAGGTTGTTGTTTAATAAATTTTGTTTTGAGTTGTTAACTGCAATTTTTTAATTCTAGCTGCACAGGTTTTTGGTTGACATTTCTGATTGAGTTGTTTTTTCTTTAAAGATTTATTTTTTATTCGATGGCTGCGTCCTGCAGCTAGTTTACAGTTTTTTTTTTGTTCAGTAGCTTTTGTTTAAGCCTTTTGTTCACACAAAAAAAAATTGATATTTTGTTTAATCTTTTTTTTCACACAAACGAATGAGCTTTCGTTAATCGCAATTTTTTAGTTATTCTCGCACAGTTTCTGATTGAGTTATTTTTTCAAAGATTTATTTTTTATTAGAGGGCTTGCAGTTAATCTCCAGAATTTGATGTTGTTTAGATTTTTTTGCTTAATCTTTTTTTCCACGCAAAAAAGTCAGCTTTTATTAACTGCAATTTTTAGTTAGTCTTCTAAATTAAAAGTTAAGATTAATTAAAACTATAATTTCAGACAAAAGTTTGCAACGCAGTGAAGTAGAAATTTCCGACTCTATAAAGTATATTTATTATGATCATCTCTTTAAGAGCCGATCTAACTATGTCCGTGTGTCCGGCCGCCCGTACGTTTCTATGCAAAATGGTTTCTCAGTTATATAACTATCTGCATAAAACTTTTCCAAAACTGGTATTTCTATTGCATGTAGTGTATAAGTCGAAACAAACAGGAAAAAATCGTAAAAATTAATAAAAAATATTAAAACTTCACCGTTCTTTAAATTGTATTTAATATTTTTAAGCATATAGTAATGGTTACATTTTTCAGAACTACGGTTTTATTATTTTTAAGTGGACTTTCAAATCCTAGAGCTTCCATTGGAAAAATAAATACAAAACAAAAAAGAAAGCAAAGTTTGGCAAGTTTAAATACTTTAACCGGTATCCACCCAATCAAGTCCAATTTGTGGTGCTTACCCAAACGATTTTTTGAATATTACGGATAACCGAATACCGATTTGGTTATTGTAATTGGTTTTGAACACATCAAATTGAGTAGGTCTCTAGAAATCGTGAGTACGGTGATGATTCTCTCAAAAACGCAATGAACGCACAGGAAAAACAAATAAAAATAATTTGGATAGGAATGGGACTAAATAAAAACAAACCTTGTCTGTAACTTGCAATGACGGCAATACGACGCAAAGGGCATTTGTTTCATGCGAGTGTGAAACAAGTGCAACTTAGTTAAGTAATATTTTAAGAAAACTTTAAGCACATAATGAAATATCAAAGATGTATCAACATACAATATAAAACAAGAGGCCCCCGTGTACCCCGTCATTCACGACAAAAAATCGCAACGTGCACAAAATTGGGTTTAAAGAATCTAGAAGTCCCAGAAACCCAACGTAGCACTGTGGTTGGTTCTATAGGCCATAAATAAAAAATCCAAGTCAAAATTTTGACTTTAAATGTACCAATTCTTATTTCTAATTGGTCTAGCTATTTGAATTAATTCATATTTTTGTTTTGCTCTATCTGTCGTTTTCAAGAATAGCATCGAAAAAGACAGCAAGATATTCATTGGGTATTTCAGCGTAAGCAACGTGTAAGGGAAACTCTCCCTGAAAAATATTTTTTGTTTATTAAAAACAAGTTTTAGTGCAACGAAAGTGCCTAATATTTTAGATATAGGTATTAACTTCCATTTTACAACAAAAAGTAAATGTAGTATGTGTTGTGTTTTGCGTAAATCAATATTGTATTTAGTAGATAATTGTGAGCTCTCTTGGTTTGTCTTTTCTGTGGTTGGTTAGAGTTTTAGTTGTGATGGCATTCTTCAGCACAAACAAATCTTTTTGTATAATATTATTTAGCATTTTTAGAATGTTTAATTCAAGTGCCGAAAGGTGCCGAACGGCTTTCAATTATGCGAAAAGGTAACCTAACCTCAATTTTAAAAAAATATGTGCTTCTGTGCTTCAAAAAAAAGACATTAAATTATTAAGGCTAAACCATACGCGGAAATCTTCAATGGTCCTGTCGAATACTAATTTACATAAAAGATTGCTTTTAATATCTGATCCTTTTATTGCTGGTCAAAGAAAACTTCAGCTATTGATTTTCTGGACAAAACTATATGAAATATACTTTTTTTACACATTCATATGTATGTTTGTCGAATTGTTACTTCACATATATGTACATAAATATAAATGGGTAAACATATAAATTAAAAAAATTTATTTAATTGATGGTCGTTTTTGGTAAATATATGTATCTTTTCTGTCATTTTTATTTTAAAGCAAAATAGTTTTTCCGGCTAAACTCGTTTTACAGTTATTGTTCAGCTATAATTTATAGTATTCAGATTTTTACTGAAAGCTCCTAGGTTATATACGAAAATTTCCCCTGGTTGCCATCATATGATGTTTATTATTATTTATTTTTTAAGATTTTAACAAGAAAGGAAGCAAACTTCGGCCAGCCGAAATTCATGTACCCTTGCAGCTATTGCGAAAATTAAATATTCTTGAAAACATTAAAATTATGATTAGCTTGCGTATATGTTTAAATACATTGAAGCTATGATGATTTTCAGCTTAATTATTTGATATTTCATATGGCAGCTATATGTTATCGTTTTCCAATTTTAATAAAATTAAAAGCGTAATTCCACACAGACTGTCGCCGCGATCGGACGTGTTGTCGGACCGTGCTTAGTTTGTGCAAGCTTTCAAAAAGTGATAATTGGAAAAGTGCAAATCGAAAATAATCAAATTCCGCAAAGACCCTCGGGCACAAATAGGTAGATTGTTTTCTAACCAACCTACTACAACGCGAAAAGACGCTTCTTGCGATGTAATCGCAAACACACATATTAATTAATTAATTAATATACGCAGACTATAATTAAAGTGAAGACAATGATATCCGCATGCAACGTCAGCGCGAGCAAGACGAGAGACGGCTCTCATCGATCAGAAATAATGCATATTTCTCGTTTACTGCAACCGAAAATTATTCAAACCCAGACAATACGCGGTCAATCACCCCCAGTTCGACTGACCTCTTGAACGTAACGAGCGAGAGAGCGCGCTCTTGTTCTCCCGCTCTACCATCGATGTCTCTAAAGCCAAAAAGTGCCGAGTGTACTCCAATGCATGTATGCACTGACCTACGCTTATCAGCAATAAGTAGCACAGCATTGTCTTTAACCACTGCAACGGTAACAACAACAACAACAACAACAACAACAACAACAACAACAACAACAACAACAACAGCAGCAACGGTATCGACCAACCGTTTATTATCATCATCAGCAACTTCGCCATCGATAAACAAACCCGTAGCCAACACAAAAACGGCGTTCGCTGCGCTGCCCGAAAAATACACAATAAGCAACGAAAATAAAAGGCCGGCTGTGCAGACTGGTATGGATAGCTACATCCAAATCAAAAGAAAGCTGAGCCCCCTAAATTCTAAGCGAAAATAAAATAAAATAATTATAATTCAGCTGAGACTGAAACGCCCATTAATACAAACAGATTTAAAACTTTTGGAAGACGCTACTGACGAAGAGGTTGACGAAGCAACCGAAGCTGAGAAGAAAAAACCGAAGCCCCCCCAATATACATCCGGGAGAAAAGCTGCAATGCACTTGTTAACAAAATAATTGAGCTTATTGGAAAAGATAACTTCCATATAATTCCCCTTGTGAAGGGCATCATACACGAAACAAAAGTTCAAACGAAGAACGAAGACAATTACCGAGTGTTGTCTAAATATCTTAATGACAAGAAAAAGAACTTCTACACGTACCAACTTAAAAGCAGCAAGGGTCTGCAAGTTGTACTTAAAGGAATTGAATCCGATGTAACACCTGAAGAAGTAAAAAATGCACTACAAGACAAAGGTTTTAACACTAAGGCAGTCTTCAATATCTTGAACAGGGATAGGAAACCGCAACCACTCTTCAAGATAGAGCTCGAACCGGAAACTAAGCCCCTTAATAGAAACGAAGTGCACCCCATATACAAACTTCAGTTCCTTCTCCACCGTAGAATCACAGTAGAGCAACCACATAAGCGCAATGGGCCGGTACAATGTACGAACTGCCAAGAATATGGCCATACGAAGTCATACTGCACACTACGCCCAGTGTGTGTAGTTTGTGGAGACCTTCATGACTCAGCACTCTGCCCAGCGAGCAAAAACGACTCCAATGTAAAAAAGTGCGGCAACTTTGGCGGCATTCATACAGCCAACTACAGAGGTTGCCCAATATACAAGGAGCTAAAAAGTCGCATCCATCAACGAGGAACCACTGCCCGCTCCCACAACGCACAGCTCACAGCATCAAAATCAAACCCTGAAGTTTTCTTTTCGACTGCACCCAGCTCCTCACTAGGACCCGTAACCCTCAACAAAAATGTGACATTTGCAAGCGCTCTAAAATTAGGACTGGCTCCTCCTGTATCTAAAACTTCATTTCCACAAGCAGCATGTCTAGAACACAACATGACTCAACAACGTCAACCAACGGAGCAGACACAAAGCAACTTTGAAGCAATGATAGTTAGCCTGCAACAAAGCCTAATGGAGTTTATGTCGTTTATGCGCACAACTATGCAAGATTTAATGCGAAACCAAAATCTTCTGATTCAAATGCTGGTCTCACAACAATCAAAATAATGACGTCCCTACGAATTTCTACGTGGAACGCTAACGGCGTCTCACAGCACAAACTTGAGTTAACTCAATTTCTACTCGACAATCACATCGATGTAATGCTACTTTCAGAAACACACCTTACAAACAGATACAATTTTCAAATAAGAGGCTACTCATTCTATGGAACAAATCATCCGGACGATAAAGCACATGGTGGGACTGGCTTTCTAATCAGAAGTCGTATTAAGCACCACTATTATAACAAAACTGCTAAAAACTATCTACAGGCCACATCTATAAGCATACAACTGATTACCGGCAACCAACTAACTCTAGCCGCCGTATACTGCCCCCCTCGTTTCAATATAACCGAATATGAGTTTTTGCAGTTCTTCAACACATTAGGTGACCATTTTATAGCAGCAGGAGACTACAATGCCAAACACACACACTGGGGATCTCGCCTCGTGACTCCAAAAGGGAAGCAGCTTTACAATGCAATCATAAAATCCAACAACAAGCTTGACTATGTCTCTTCTGGTAGACCAACATACTGGCCGACAGACCCAAAGAAACTACCCGATCTTATTGACTTCGCGATAACCAAAAATATTCCCAAAAATCTTATAAGCGCCGAATGCCTTTCGGATCTTTCATCTGATCACTCGCCGGACTTATTTCATCTTCTCCAACAACCAGGAACATTAGAACACTAGTTTAAACTGGCCTCACAAAAAACCAACTGGCTCAAGTTTAGAAAATATATTAGCTCACATATTGAGCTATGTCCTCGCCTCAACGACGAAGCTGACATAGACAGCTTTGTAACTACACTGGAGTCCGTACTCGTCACTGCGGCTCGAGTTTCCACACCCCAAACCTCAAATATTCAATGCAAGCAAAAGAAGACAAATCTACAAATCGAACAGCTTGTCCTAAAAAAGCGGCGCTTACGTCGGGAGTGGCAATTCTATAGATCGCCATCTGCTACGCAGAACTTGAAATACGCCTCACGGCAACTAACTAAAGCTCTAAAACAAGAAGAATCATATGCCCAGCGCCGTTATATAGAGCAACTGTCATCAACTTGCTCAAAACACTCACTATGGAGAGCCCACCCATCTCTTAGCTCACCGAAAAAAACTGTGATGCCTATTAGAAACCCCTCAGGCGGCTGGGCGCGCAGCGATAAAGATAGAGCCAGCACATTCGCCGACCACCTTAAAAATGTCTTTCAACCAAATCTGCCACCAATGCATTCACTCTGCCGACTTTTGCATATGACACCCAGCTTCACCATGAGCCAATCGAGTTTCGCCCATTGGAAATCGTTAGCATCATCAAAAACCATATGAACCCGAAAAAATCTCCAGGCTGCGACCTCATTACCCCTAAAATGATTACGGAGCTTCCATATTGTGCCGTTCGCACCATTACACATCTGTTCAATGCCATCGCTAAACATGGCCACTTTCCAAAAAGATGGAAAAATTCAATTATTATAATGATTTCGAAGCCAGGAAAAGACCCCACAATCCCCACATCGTACAGACCTATAAGCCTACTATCATGCTTATCTAAACTCTTTGAAAAATGCATATTGACTCGGATAAACACATATCTACGAATCCAGAATGGAATTCCATCACACCAATTCGGATTTCGAGAAAAACACGGAACGATTGAGCAGGTCAACCGAATAACATCAGAAATTCGAAACGCGTTCGAAAAACGTGAGTACTGCACCGCCATATTTCTGGACTTCTCTCAAGCGTTTGATAGAGTTTGGCTAGAAGGCCTAATGTACAAGATCAAGACAATGCTTCCCAGCAACACTCACAAACTTTTAGAGTCTTATCTACACGACAGAAAATTTGCTGTGAGATGTAACACTGCCATATCTGACGATTTTTCTATTTTGGCTGGAGTCCCCCAAGGTAGCGTGCTCGGGCCAACATCATATGTCCTCTACACAGCAGACATCCCGACAAGCAGTCGAATGACAACATCTACTTTTGCTGATGATACAGCTATACTCAGCCGTTCAAAATGTCCAATACAAGCAACTGCGCAACTAGCTCTTCAATTATTATTCAATTATTATAATGATTTCGAAGCCAGGAAAAGACCCCACAATCCCCACATCGTACAGACCTATAAGCCTACTATCATGCTTATCTAAACTCTTTGAAAAATGCATATTGACTCGGATAAACACATATCTACGAATCCAGAATGGAATTCCATCACACCAATTCGGATTTCGAGAAAAACACGGAACGATTGAGCAGGTCAACCGAATAACATCAGAAATTCGAAACGCGTTCGAAAAACGTGAGTACTGCACCGCCATATTTCTGGACTTCTCTCAAGCGTTTGATAGAGTTTGGCTAGAAGGCCTAATGTACAAGATCAAGACAATGCTTCCCAGCAACACTCACAAACTTTTAGAGTCTTATCTACACGACAGAAAATTTGCTGTGAGATGTAACACTGCCATATCTGACGATTTTTCTATTTTGGCTGGAGTCCCCCAAGGTAGCGTGCTCGGGCCAACATCATATGTCCTCTACACAGCAGACATCCCGACAAGCAGTCGAATGACAACATCTACTTTTGCTGATGATACAGCTATACTCAGCCGTTCAAAATGTCCAATACAAGCAACTGCGCAACTAGCTCTTCACTTGGCCGACGTTGAAAAATGGCGAATTAAAGTAAATGAACAAAAATGCAAGCACGTTACTTTCACCCTGAATAGGCAAAACTGCCCACCCCTCACATTAAATAACACCTTGCTTCCGCAATCAAACGAAGTAACGTATCTAGGAGTACATCTCGACAGAAGACTCACATGGCGCCGGCACATTGAAGCCAAAAGAACACACTTAAAGTTGAAAGCCAGTAGCCTACACTGGCTCATCAACGCTCGATCTTCCCTTAGCTTAGACTACAAAGTCCTGCTGTACAACTCAGTACTAAAGCCTATATGGACGTACGGCTCCCAGTTATGGGGGTATGCTAGCAATAGCAACATCGACATAATCCAGAGGGCTCAATCAAAAATCCTGAGAACGATCACCGGGGCACCGTGGTACGTTCGCAACGAAAACATACATCGTGACTTGAACATCCCACCAGTCAAAGCAGTTATCGCAGAACAAAAGGATAAGTACCTCACCAAGCTATCTTTGCACCCCAACCACCTTGCAAGAGGTCTAACAAGGTTGTGCAACCAATCCCGTCTTCGTCGCAATGACTTACCTACCCAGCGACCAACTTGAGGGACGCGCAACCAAAATTACAGTCCACTGTTAGTTAATGTTTAACTTTTAAGATTCGAAAACTTATTGTTAGTCTCAAAGCTAAGAGAAGATTCAATAAATAAAGCAAAATAAATAAAAAAAAAGCGTAATTCTGAACTGTCAAATTATTAATTATATTCAAAAAGAATTTAAAAAAAATTACAAAAAAAAGTACATTCATTTTAATTTTTTGGTTTTTTTTTTGTTTTTATTGTTACTATGGGAACTGTATGTTATAGTAGTCCGATTTTGATGAAATTTAAAACGTAATTCTGAAATATTTAACCATTACTATATGTCGAAAAACTAAATAAAAATTAAACAAGAAAGGAAGCAAACTTCGGAAAACCGAAGTTTATATACCCTTGCAGCTATTGCAAAAATTAAATATTCTTGAAGACATTAAATTAAATTAACGATTTAATTGCGTGTATGTTTAAAACCATTGAAGTTATGTTGATTTGCGGCTCAATTATTTGAGTTCCTATGGCAGCTATATGATATCATTTTCCTATTTTATTGAAATTAAAAACGTAAAAGAATTTCTAAAAAACAAATTACAAATTAAAAAAGTTAAATTTTTTTAAATATTTTGTTTTTAAATATTTTTATTGTTCCCATGGGAGCTTTATGTTATAGTCGTCTGATTTTCACGAAATTTAAACCGTAATTCTAAAATATTTGACCATTACTATATGTCGAAGAACTAAAAAAAATTTAAAAACAGCAAAGTTATAATTTTTTTTTTTGTATTTTTTTCCCAGTTGTTCCTATGGGAGCTATATACTATAGTCGTCCAACCCGGCTCGTTCCGACTTATATACTACCTGCAATAGAAAGATAACTTTTTGTGAAAGTTTCAATGTGAGGAAAGAAAGGGAAATGTTGAAAATAATTATGTAAGGTATTTTAACATTTATTTGCACAGTCAAATTATATCTTTTATGGTTGCAGCATGCAACCTATGGCAGACCTATTTCATTAATAAAAAAAATCTTTGTTGCCCATTAAAGCCCAACTACAAGAAGTTACCGAACATTATTTTGGCATAAACAAAAGCCCATTAAAAATATACGGAACAATTTTATGTACTAAAAGGAAGAATAGTGTTATTTTAATTTAACGGTTGTTGACAATTAGTCTATGATCCACGATGTGGTTTTAGGTAAAACAATTACGCGACAAAACAGTAAAACAACAGGTCAAATAATTACGGGATAAAACAGTGAAACAACAGGTCAGACCGTTAAGAGACAGGTATGAATCAAAAGAACAACCAACTACGAAACAAGTCAATAAAAAGACAGATGAAACGATTATTAAAGAACAAATGACGGTAAATGTAAAAATGCAACTAAGAATCGACTATTTTGATACCGAAATATGATACTAAGCATTGACTTTACAAACGATGAAACCATTGATTTTAACAAAAGCACAACTTATCAAATACAATGTCGATTCTTAAAAATAATTGAAAACATCTATGTGAGAGCAATTAGTCCTTAGAAATTAAATCTTGCTTAGAGAATGCAAAGCCTTTTAGTTGCAGTCCTCAACGATTATCATATACAGAAAAGGACAAGCTACAAAAATTATTAGATGAATATTTGAAAAACGAAATAATAAGACCAGCGAATCAGAATTTGCATGTCCGATAGTTTTAGACAAAAAGAAAACAGGTGACATTAGACTATGTATTGATTATAGGAAAATAAACAAAGCACTGCTAAAAGACAATTACCCTCTGCCAAACATAGATGATAAATTAGTTGACAAAAGAGTATTTTCAAAACTAGACCTAAAAAAAGGATAATTTCATGTTTTTGTAAATGAAGAACCTCTCAAATATACGTCATTCGTAGCTCCACTAGGTCAATTCGAATTCTTAAGAAAGCCGATGGGTATAAAAAACGCACCGGCTGTTCTTCAACGATTTGTAAATAAAATTTTAGATGACATGATTAGAGCCAACAAAGTATGAGTTTACATGGATGATGATTTAAAAACGGTGCTTCTACAAAAGAAAAACGATGGCAAGTTACACCCTGTATTCTATTTCTTTAAGCGTACCACGAGACTTTAGCAGTTATAATGCTCTTCGTAGATTTAGGATATACCTGCAAGATATATGTCAAACTAGTAACAGACTGTATCGCCCTTCAGTTAACATTCAATATATCAGAACATAATCCGAAGATCTCAAGATGGCAATTAGAGATGGATTATGCTCTTGAAATATGTCACAGAGCTGGGAACAAAATGTAGCATGTTGACGCTCTCAGTAGGTATAAAAATATTCTCATAGTGGAAACCAACAGATTTAAAGAAAATTTAATCATCTGTCAAGGAAAAGATTTAAGAATTAAACAAGAAAGGAAGCAAACTTCGGCAAGCCGAAGTTTATATACCCTTGCAGCTATTTCAAAAACTAAATACTCTTGAAAACGTTAAAATTATGATTTACTTGCGTGTATGTTTAAAAACATTGAAGCTATGATGATTTGCAGCTCATTTATTCGATAGTTCCTATAGCAGCTATACGATTGTTCCTATGGGAGCTATATGCTATAGTCGTCCAATTTTGATGAAATTTAAATCGTAATTCTGCAATATTTAACCATTGCCATATCTCGAAGAACAAAAAAAATTAAAAAGACCAAAGTTATAATTTTTTTTATTTATTTTTCCGATTGTTCCTATGGGAGCTATATGCTTTAGTCGTCCGATCCGGCTCGATTCGACTTATATACTACCTGCAATAGAAAGACAACTTTTGGGAAAGTTTCATGCAGATAGCTTTAAAACTGAGATTCTAGTTTGCGTAGAAACGGACGGACAGACGGACGGACAGACGGACAGATGGACAGCTGGACAGACGGACATGGCTAGATCGACTCTCCTAGTGATGCTGATCAAGAATATATTTACTTTATAAGGTCGGAGATATCTCCTTCACTGCGTTGCAAACTTCTGACTGAAATTACAATACCCTCTGAAAGGGTATAAAAACTTAAAACCATGTTAGAAAAGACAGAACTTAAGTTATTTGAAATTAAGAATGGAGTATTATACAGAAAAGCGAATGATAATAGGGTACTTTTTTACGTACCGGAAGAAATGGAAGATCAGGTACTATATAAATACCATACCAAAATAGGGTATAATTTTGGATAGAATTTCTAAAACGTGTTGGTTTCCGTGTTTGAAAGAAAAGAAAATGTTAAACATGTCCAGACAACTGCCGAATTAGATGATTTTTAGTGTAGAACAAAGAGATGAACTCAAGTAAAGACTAGAAGACGTAAATGAAAACCCAAAGTCAGATATTTTTACTCAGATAAGGAAACAAGCGGCGACTAAACAAAAATAAGTTCAAGATAATAATAGGAAGTCATACAATTAAAGTCGAGCGAAGGCTAAGAGATGTAGAAAGGGGTGCCTACGTAATGGTGAAGAATTTGAATACGACTGTTGGTTCTGCTAGATAACTGATTCCCAAACATAAAGGACCTTATATGATTGCGAAAGTGATGCGCAATGACAGATTTTTACTAAAAGACGTCGTAGGTTTCAATTAGCAAATAGACCTAGGTAATTGGAGTGCGCAGAACTTAAGACATTGGATAATGAAAAATTAAAAAAAGTAATAAATAACAACTAGGCTAGAATAAAATGAGTATATTTTACCTAATATAAGCATTATTTGTAAAAAAAATCTAATTTTGATCAGGTGATAAACCGGTGAGGATGGCCGTGTTGTAGTAAAATAAGTCACTGACTATATATATTAGTATGAATACACGGTTATGGATATGTATTAGTTTATATAACTCCATTATGTAAATATGTAGAGCTAGTATTTGAATGTAACGGTTAACAGATGTTAAATAGGCGTTAGCATTTAGAATAATCAGCTGTTATATATTTGCCAATCTGGCAACTCTGAAAAATGCTAGATATCGGTACTGATCGGTACTGATCGGTACTTATTTTAAAAACCCACGCTACGTTAAATCGGGCAATTGCGAATAAAAACTGGAAGAGAACTAGAAGTTTCAATAAAGTGTGCTTAATATTAAACCAGTGCAACAGTTTATTCTACTATACTTTAAACATTTTTTTACAAGTATACCTATACCAATAAATACCATAAACTTAATAATATAAAAATGTTGTCCGAAACAATTATCAAGCTCCTTGAAGCACAAGCAAGACTGACTAAAGAAATAATATAAATTGAAGCAGTGCATGCACGACCGAACTGTTCGTCGGCAGACTTCTTGAGCAATAACTTGCCATATATTCTAGCGCAGACGACTTAGGAGAGCTCGTTGGCCAGCGTGACAATTTCTAACGAGCAGGTATGACACATAGGATCTAACGGACTGTGAGCTTTTAGACAGCAACAATGGGAATATGGCTTCGTACGGGATAGGAATATTAAATAACAGACCCCCAATTCGTAGCAATGGCGAGGAACACCAATCTAATTTATTTTCCTGAAGAAACCGGTTTAGCTTTTGAATACCGGTATTATTCCGAATTTTACATATGTCGTCCCTGAATTCGTGAAATTGGATAACTTCAACAATTTTCTCAAAAGCGAAATCCAGTTCTCCTGCGAAATACTTTTTTCAAAGGGCTTCGACACCTTTCTACACCTTTGAATAAAAACGAAAAACCCACACGAACACTCTCAGAAGCTTTAGGTGCGACGAAAAGGACTCTATTTTCGGCAGCTGCAGAAGCGTCGCTTTAAACGTCTCCCACGATGGCTGCATCAGTAGCGACTCGTACAACCTAATTTTTGAAGCCACAGTTCCTGCATCAACATCATTGCCTTTGTGACCAAAGGACACAAGAAGCCAAGTGGGTCGAAAAGTGCAGCAGTCACCGATAAAATATATCGTTTTGTCGCGCGAAGATCCAGGAAAGAGTCATCCAACCGTAATTGAAAGTAATATTTAACCGGTAACCAAACCACGCCAAGGGTCTTAGTTACGTCTGAGTCTGCCATAAGTAGCATTACAGCGCTTTTAGATGCGGATAACTCTGGGCAGTTTGAAAACCACTTTGCCAATTCAAAGCCTGCCTCTTGCAAGATCTGAGAAACTTCGTCTCGAAGACTTTGCAGGTCCTCAACGCATTATTTTGAATAACTTTTGCGGCTTTTGGATGAGTTGCTTGTGCCATCTCTCCTGGCCGCATCAAACACCGAATAGCCAAAAAGGGTGCTGGCGAAGTTCCATATGTAACGGAGTTTAGCTTAAAGATTTTCAGGGACTCGGAAGGATCTCGTTTCCATACTATGAGCTGGAAGTTTCGGTCAGCTTCGTCCACCATCACTTGGCGATACATCTTTTTGACGCTAGCCGCCAACGCAAACTTATGGATTCTAAACCGAAGCAGAGTCGAGTACAGCTTCTCTTGGATAGTTGGGCCTACTACCAAGATGTCATTCAACGCTACCTGCGTGGAAATTACGGCTCGATGCATCGAAAACTATTCTCAACTTAGTTGAAGTACTTTGTGGCCGTAGAACGCGTTGGTTGGAATTTTGTCATTGGTGGAGGACATGTGGCCCATTGAAACATATTCCTCCATGAATTCAAAATACATCTTCTTCAGCGAAGGGTCCTTTGACAATTTCCTTTTTAGCGACAAAAATCTACGTTTTGAAACTTCTAATGATGAACCAAGTGTATTTGGGTCAGATTTCAACGGCAAACGAACCGAAAATCTACCGTACGACAATCTTTGAGTATTTTTCTCAAAGTGTTGTTGACAGAGTTGTTGCTCTGGAGTAACAATTTATATGTACTACTTAAATATTAACAAAAATGAGAATTACAATTACAGAGTTTTTTTAAGATAAGGAGAAAAATAAAATTTTTGATTTGAAATAAAAAAATATAAGTTAAGTTGCAACTATATTTAAGCCTGCAGAAATTCTTTGATTTTAAACAAAGACGCGCTTCCGAGGGTTTTAAGAGCGTGAGGTAGATTGTTCCAAAGGCGTATTACATTAATAAAGAATTGCCTCCTAGAGTACAAGGTTTTATGACAAGGGATGTTAAAGTTTTGTGTTCTTTGCGAATGAGCTGGAAGAAGTTTCTCAAACAAGTAATACGGTTCACGGGTGCACACCATTTTTTTAAAATAAATTAAAGTCTTAAGGTCAATCCACTGACTAAGGCTAAGGTCAAGAATATTGTTGATTAGATGGGAAGTGTGGTCAGTAAGTCGGAGATTAAACACGGACAATTGAATTACAAGCAACAGATAATTTTTGCATATCTTGAGTGTCGCAATGCCCAAAGATTTCAACACCGTAAAGCAGGGTGGGAACTGTAATTGTTTTATCCACTAGCATTCGTAGTTGAGTTGGCAAGAACGACTGAGAAGTTCAAAGCTGTCTCAGAAGACCATATGTTCGCCCAGCTTCTTTGGAAATACATATTTGATTAGGAATATTAATAAATTAAGGAGTTGCGTAGTACATTTGTTTTTTTTTTGGGTTTAGACAAGGTCCGTTTCAATGGCCCAGTTATTAAGTTTAAAAGCAAGGTATTACACATACTTATACAATCGTAACTTGACATAGAGACCTCAAGAGCATGACTGCCGATTCCGAAAAATTTAAAAAGTTTCTTAGGTTGGTGCATGGAATACTACGGTTGAACGGCGTCGATGAAAAGATCGTATCTGTGCCGCCAAAATATTTTCAAAAATTTGGATATCACAGTCCGGTAAGACATTCAGGTACTTGTTGCATGTAGCTTCAGGTACATCGAATTACACAACTGCTTGCTTGGGAAAACTGTTTGCTTTTACCAATTCCAATTTTATTAAGTTCACGCCACTTTTTTTAATTGCTAGATTTTGAAATTTGGGCCAATAAAAGTCACACTTTTGATCTGATGAACATTATAACGCGCCCGAGTGTATTGTTTTCTAAAAATCTCTGTTTTATATTTCATATTGTAATATGGGTCACGGATCGCTATGTTTCTTTTAATGTTATGGGTAAACCAAGGAATTTGCTTTGGATAGATAGTTTTTGTCTTATTAAAATACATTTGTTATACAGGTAATCAATGTTGCTGTTAAAAATATTCCATTGGTGCCCTATATTGGGAGACATATTTATGTACGTCCAATCACAATTGTAATATTCCACTTCCAATTCAGTGTAGTTAATATTTTTATAGTCCCTAAATTCGAAAGTGTCTGAAAGATTAGGTCATGCTTGGAGAAAACTGGTAAAGAGACTTGGTCATACAATAAAATCATACTAGGGACATTAACAAAGAAAAGGCCAAGAAGAGTTTGTAAATTAACAATAGATTCGAAACTGTCGAGATACTGCTCTTCTTAAGACATTGCTATTCAGGTCCCCAGTTCTTCATAAAACTCTGTGCATTCTTTGGACGACCTTAATACCCTTTTTGTACCTAACTATGATTCTAATTAAACTCGCAGCTATGGAACTACCTATTTCAGTCTGGTCGAACATATTGAGGACCTACTGGGATGCGCGCTTTAGTAAAATTGAGGACTTCAAGAGACAAAGAGAAAGTAACAAATTTTTGACAATTAACAACCTATAAAACTAAGAACAATAAAAATATAGATAAATATAAAAATAACATATTAGGTGCGAAGGCTCTCACTATTAAGAGCACCAGCCCTATCATGCGATCCAGATGAAGTAGCAGAAGTTGTAGGGGATGTAGAAGATGAAAAGAGGGGAAGAGCGGTTTGTGTTTGTACGAGAGAGCGCTGAAAGCTCATCCATGCGCTCTATGCGATAAATGATTTTATCACCGCAACGGACATGCACTAGGCCTCTGCGAGTGAAAACTGATGACATTTGTTTTTGCTTTTTAAGATTCATGGCCTCTTTAAATATTATAAAGTTCTCTCCTAAAGCTGCTCAATAATATAGAGAGCAGCTTGGGGATCAAACCCCTTAGTTGTAAAATAAGTTGTTGTGTAGCAGTGCGTTGATACTCCGTGGAAGTTTTCTATATTAATAATGACCACCGGGTCCACGAAGAAATTTGTGTTTTTTTCCGCCAAAAAATTTCGATAAATTTGGGCGGCGGAGTGAGCTGCCGCGAAAAACAAAGTTTGTTGAAGAGAATATTCTAGGAATGGAATTCATGCATGCATGCGTAATTCGCAAGCCTGATGTACGATTTTCGCCAAGAAGAAAATTGTTCGCAGCTGGATTGATATTTATGGGTTAAATAGACAAGGGTCATTAGTGATATCGGCCTACCTAAATCAATACAGGACCACGTATGCCTGTGTCCACATGTGTGTCAATTCTGACCCATCATAAAAGATAACCCACGATCGGTCACGTTTTCACACCATCTGCATGCAGAATATTTGAGACTATTTACCTACGATATCGTTATCTAAATTGAATTGTTTGATTATGACCTATGTAAACACCCTTTTGACCCAAGAACATGTATATAAACCCCAAGTTATGCTCAATAAAATCAGTACGAAAAGATCTCTTGATGTATTCACTTCTCCGCAGCCCAATTGGTATTGCTATCAACTTGGCGATAGACAGTTTGTAAGCAGATTTTCAAGGTCAACAAGGCGACCAAGTAATTTCTGCGATTTTTGTACGATTAACTTGGCAATCAAAACACACAACCAAGGACAAGTTTTGGTCAACCTGGCGAACCAAACTTTGCTAAAAAAAAAAAAAAACTAAAGACTTGAATAACTGACCAATTACAATTTACAATTATTTTATAAACCACGGTGTGAGTCGAGGCACATCATTAACAAAATTCCTCTTAAAGGTTTATTTTATAAAAGTAAAATGGCGTCATCAAGCATTCGCTCCTTATTGGATGAACAGCAAGCGCTGGGCGAGCGCATCCAAAGCATAATTAGAAATTTTAAAAAAGATTCTGAGAGCAGGAAGTCTAAGCCTGCCTATTACACAGAAAGATTGGCAAATCTGGAAGGCCTCTGGATCAATTTCGCTTCCAGAGATGAAAAAAGGAGAAAATATTGATCACGGGTATTTTAATAATAATTATTTCATTGAAATAAAAAATCTTGTGAGTGAATATCAAAATATATTCTCCACAAACTTATCCGCATTGCAAATGGAAACTGAATCCATTACATCTACGGAGGAGGATTTAGAAATTGAATCCATGTTCCGTGAACAAAGAGTACTCATTGATAGTTTGGAGCGCATCATGAGTAAGATAACTGTCGAAACGCGCCAAAATTTTCAAACAATCATTTCACAAAACTGGAATGAAATTAAAAGGATTCATGTCCAAATCCATAAAAAATTCAAAAACCCAAAGGAATTAGGATATGATGATTCACGATATTTGATGGCTGAAGATGCCATCATATCATTTTAAATGTCATTTGGCGTAGAAAAAAGGCAGGAATCTGAAGCAAGTTCCTATACGACCGCAGGATTACCTCTGCCAAAGGTATCAATTCCAAAATTTGATGGAAATTATTTACAATGGCAACAATTTCATGATTTATTTAAGAAAATGATTCATGAATCTTCATTACCCACTATACAAAAAATGTGGTATTTGAAAACAAACCTTCCGGGAGAGGCTGAACGCTTAATTCGGCACTTGTCCCTAACAAAAAAAATTATGTGACAGCATGGAATATGTTACAAGAGCGTTTTAGTAATAAAAGAGTGTTATGTAACTCGATACTACAAAAATTGCTAGATCAAGCACCTATATCTAGCGATGGCAAAGGCATAAAAACGTTGCATGATAATGTCAAGGAAACATTATCGGCATTAAATAATATAGATATAACAACGGACAGCTGGGATCCGATCTTACTTCATATATTGACAAAGAAGTTGGATCGGCAAACTCATTTACTGTATGAGAAATCTCTTTTGAATACAAGAGAATTGCAATCCGTTAAAGAATTTCTGGAATTCTTGGAGCAGCGTTTCCTCACACTAGAGGCCATTTATTCTGAGAAACCCAAAAAACCGATTACATGTGCAGCAGGGGCAGAGACGCAATTCAGTTGTTTATTCTGTAAGCAACCAAATCATAGCATTTTTAAATGTAATGATTTCTTAAAGAAAACTCCAGCTGAACGCCTTAACTGGACTCAAAAAAATAAGTTGTGCGTAAAATGTCTAAGTCCAAATCTCGCATCAAAAGTATGCACAAAAAGAGATTGTTTTAAGTGTAATAAAAAACATAACACACTCCTGCACTTAGAAAAAATGTCGGACACTTTGGATTCCATTACTGCGACATCGGTGAGTGGAAGGAAAGCCGGCTATATACTCTTAGCCACTGCACGAATATTAGTCCAAGGAAATAATGGACAAATGGCGGAATTCAGAGCTCTTCTTGACTTTGGATCACAGATTAATGCTATCTCTAAAAGAGCGATTAAGCAATTATCATTAAAGACCATCAGCTCAAGGCTAAAAATAAATGGAATAGGTGGAAAGACTCACACATCAAATTCTAGAGTTAATGTTGAAATAAAGTCTAAAAATGGGGACTTTACTTCAAGACTAGAAGCGATGGTAATGCCACACATAGTCAGCGATCAACCAACATTTTCAATACCAACGAAAAATTGGAAAATTCCAAATAGTATAACGTTGGCTAATCCTCGATTTGGAAAACCAGGAAAAATTAATATTCTTTCTGACGCTGAGCATTATTTTAATATAATGCAGTCGGAACATTTATGTCTCAAAAAAGGACTGCCGAGACTACACCATACCAAACTTGGTTGGATTATAGCTGAAAGGATTTCGGATCAACGATCAACATCATCAGTGCAGTTCTCACAGAAGAAGAGAAAGTGGATGAGCAGCTAATTAAGTTCTGGGAACTTGACAACTTTCAACCATCTCAAAAATATTATTCGCCGGTTGAAAAAGAATGTGAATCCCACTTTCTCGAGAACATTCAGCGCGCAAAGGACTCAAGATTTATTGTCGAACTGCCGTTTTTGGAGCATGCATCAGCGCTGGGGGAGAGTCGTGACATTGCCACGCGACGGTTCTTATCCCTAGAGAAACGGTGGCAGAAAGATCAAGCAATCAAGCAAAGAAACATAGAGTTCATGAAGGAATACGAACTGCTTGGACATATGAAAGAAGTTCCTTTGGTGAATCTGCCAAAATCACACTATTTTATTCCACACCATTGTGTGTTAAAGCCAGATAGTCAGACATCTAAGTTACGGGTTGTATTTGACGCATCAGCAGTATCATCTTCTGGCAAGTCATTGAATGATTTATTGCACAAAGGCCCAACAATGCAAAATACATTGATGTCTATTTTATTACGGTTTAGATTACACAAATATGTGTTTACCGCTGACATTGAGAAAATGTTTAGGCAGATTTGGATAAACCCAAATGACCAGCAATATCAGATGATCGTATGGAGAAACGACCCTTCAGAGAAATTGAGATTTTATCGACTGAAGACGGTCACGTATGGCACTAAATCAGCACCTTATTTAGCACAAGATGTTTAGAATACTTGGCAACAAAGCAGTTGAAGCAGTATCCCCTGGGATCGTCTGCTCTTAAAAATGATTTTTATGTGGATGACTGCATGGCTGGAGCAGATACAATAAAGGAAGCTTTACTCATCCGAACTGAGCTTGACAAAATATTAGTCAGTTCAGGATTTAAATTGAGAAAATGGTGCGCAAACAGCAACCAACTTCTACAGGTGTTAAATAAAGATGACATAATCCCTAATGTGCAATTGGTAGATACCACATATGAAGATTGCAGCATCAAAACTCTTGGAATCTTCTGGAATCCCAAGAAAGACAAACTTTGTGGTAATACACAAATTTCTACAACAACCAAAATAACAAGAAGAGACGTTGTCTCAGAAATATTCAAAATATTTGATCCTCTAGGATTATTCTCTCCAGTCGTCGTTAAAGCAAAGATATTCATGCAGAGTCTTACAAAGGAGAAATTTGATTACAACGAGGAATTGCCTGATCATCTACAAAATCACGTTTGGCTAAATATATACAATTACGCTTCCCCGACTGGAATTGAAAGCAGCAGTGCTAGGTGCACAACTATTATACAATGTAAAGGAACAGTTATCAATGCAAGCAATTCTTACATACTACTGGGCAGATTCGGAAATAGTGCTATCATGGATAAATAGCCCCACTACAATAAAGGATAAATTTGTGGCTTCTAGGATTACGACAATTCAAGAAAAGTCTCTTCAAAAGGAATGGCGCCATATTCCATCAGAACAGAATGCCGCGGATGTAGCTTCAAGAGGAATATGTGGTTCAAAATTTGCCAGTCACAGCCTTTGGTTTTTTGGCCCACTATTTTTATATGGGCCATCTACAAAGTGGCCAGCACCATTCATTGCTGCAAAATCAGAACGTATCATAAAGACGCCAAATTCATCAATAGTAACAGTGAAAGATGATGTGTTATTGTATCGCATAAACCATTGGAACTCCATTTTTAAACTGCTTAGGATAGTAGCATATGTTATGCGTGTGAAAAAAAGGCCACGAGTCAAAGGTGCAACAATCCAGTTAGAAGAGATGGAACGAGCCAAAAAAGTAATACTACGCATTATCCAGGAAAGGCATTTCGGTACGGAATATAGGAGCTTGAAGAACTGTCGTGAAGTCGAAAAAGGCAGCAGTTTAAGCACGCTCACACCATTATTAGACCAAGATGATCTCATCAGACTTGGAGGTAGATTGGAAGCAGCTGAATTGTCATTTGATGCCAAGCACCCAATATTACTTCCATATGGCGACCGAATCGTAAAATTAATTTTTGAAAAAGTGCATAAAGACAATATGCATTGTGGTGTCCAGGCTCTGGTGGCTATTTCACGCCAGAGATATTGGGCTATAAGAGCAAAAACAATCGCCCGAAGTGTTGTTCTCAACTGCGTAAAGTGTACGAGAGCCAAGCCAAAATTATTGGAGCAAATAATGGGAAATTTACCACCATTAAAAGTAACTCAAGCACGACCATTTTTGAACTCTGGTAAGAAACCACACACTGCATATATTGCAATATTTTGCTGCTTTGCGACTAAAGCAGTCCATCTGGAATTAGTAAGTGATCTTACTACAGAGGCATTTTTGGCAGCGCATCGTCGTTTTATAAGTCGACGAGGAAAATGTCAAACTTTGCATTGCGACAATGTGACTAATTTTGTTGGAGCAAGAAATAAGCTTCAAGAGCTGGAAGATGCAATATTTTCCGAAAAGGCAAAACAATGCAGTGTGGAAAGCTGTATTGATAAAGGAATCAATTTTAAGTTTATTCCACCAAGAGCACCGCAATTCGGAGGATTGTAGGAAGCTGCTGTAAAATCAGCTAAGCATTTGCTGTTAAAAAATGTCATCACAGCTAATCTAACTTATGAGGAGTTAGAAACTGTTATAGTCGAGATTGAAGCAATTTTAAACTCTCGACCTTTGGCTTTGGATCAACTGATCCAAATGATTTGACAGCAATTACTCCAGGTCATTTTCTTATTGGAGAACCACTCACCGCCCAGGCTGACAGCGAACCTTCTCAGCAACCACAGACATTGGGACAACGATGGCAAGCTGTATCAAAACTTAAGCACGCCTTTTGGAAGCAATGGTCAACTGATTATTTATAACAACTGCAGCAAATGCAAAAGTGGAGACGATCATCAGTAAACATTAAGGAAGGAGAGCTGGTGTTAATAAAAGAAGATAACACACCAGTACTGCAATGGCCAATGGGAAGAATTGTCAAGGTATTCCACGGAAAAGACAATTTCGTCAGAGTAGTGGAAGTCAAAACAGCAAAAGGATTCTTCAAGAGGGACATTCAGAACATAGCTCCATTATTCGCAGAGGAAGAACCGGTATGTAAGCATCCACTATTAGAGAACCCTGAGGACAAAATTGTTGAAGAAAACGCACCAAAAAGGAAAAAATCTTCAGGACTGTCGTCAATGGCAATGACATTGATAGTAATGCTTCTTTTGTTACCATTAACTATTGCACAATCAATCAATGTAACAAAATTCGTTTCAAGGCCAGGAATCTTTTTTGAAAAGGTTGGAAATGGTCAATTTGCCACAACGGATTGGTCTATAATTGTTTATTACAATTTAAGGCCGTATTGGAATGATATGAAAACATTTTCAATGGGAGTTAGCAAAATTGGTCATTTATGCACACAATTTCCACAAAAAGAAGCATGTACAAGTCTGTATCATCACTTCAAACATTTAGAGGAAGATCTACAGGCTGAAAATATCCTACTAGCAAAATCGCGTAGACAAAGAGCACCACTGGATATCGTTGGAAATATAGGAAGTAGTCTGTTTGGCGTTTTAGACTCAACATATGCTAACGAAATGGCCAAGACAATAACAAAGGTTAAAGGCAACGAAAAACACCTATTGAATTTATTAAAAAATCATACATCATTGATTGATTCAACAATTTATGTCATAAAAGAGATGAGATTTCCAACTCAAAACGATTAAAATTGATTGAAAACTATATCTCCGACACAGAAAGTACCAAGAGTGTATTTAATAAACTTTCATGGTATATAACACTGTCAACTCAACTTTCTATTCTGGCATCAGATCTTCAACGGGTACAAGCAGAAATAATAAATGTATTAACAGATATTCGTCATAATACAATTAGCCCAATGCTAATATCACCACGACAACTAAAGGAGCAAATGGAACAAATACATAGTCACTTGAGACCTGGACAAATGCTCCCAGTTCTCCCAGATAACATTCTTATGGCATACCAGCTAATGAAGGGTGAAGGAACTATTGTGAAGGATCATGTCATTATTAAAGTAAATTTTCCTTTAATATCCTCGAAAGTTCTGGACATCTACAAATTGACTCCAATTCCATTTCTGAGTAAAGATGAAATTCATTCGATTGAAATAAAATCACCGTTTCTTGCAATCAACAGTCATCGTGATGAATTTGTTGAAATGTCTGAAGCAGACTTAACGTTATGTCAAGAAAGAGCTAAAAGCGATTTTATTTGTTTTAACAAGCAAACAATGTTTTCATAAGAAATAAGTTGTGCGATGAAATTATTTCATAATAAAACGGATTCATCCTGTAAAGTAGTAAGTACTAGAAAATCCTTTCTTTGGTCTGGAATGTATGCCAAGAATCAATGGATATTTGCAACAAACGAATCATTAAAGCTTTCTGCTGTTTGCTTAGATGGGACATCTAACATAGAACTACAAGGCTCCGTCTATTTGACTGCAAGTCCTGGGTGCACAATTCGAAATACATTGATGACGATAACGACTCAAGAGTCAACAGAAACTACACTACAGGCATCATATGCTCGATTCGGAGATAGCGATTTAACTGAAAGTTTGCTGTCAAATTCAAATATGACGATTGTAATTGACACTCAAAAACTACATTTCAATAAGCTTCTTCAAAGAAAAATGGACTGTTTCCACAAAATAGCTTTAAGCTACCACACAATTTATCTAATATTGAGCATCATCAAATCGCCATTTATATTGGATTAATTTTTTTAATGGTCATCGCCATTATTCATCTGGTCAAAAGATGGCGTAAGTCTACATCTCCTCTACCACTTCAACAAGGACCTAGAATACCTACGAGTGCGACCACATTTACAACTCAGCCGTTTACCATCAACATTAATGACTGTTGAACAATCCGTTCAACGGCCGGGAGAATGTACGATTTTCGCCAAGAAGAAAATTGTTCGCAGCTGGATTGATATTTATGGGTTAAATAGACAAGGGTCATTAGTGATATCGGCCTACCTAAATCAATACAGGACCACGTATGCCTGTGTCCACATGTGTGTCAATTCTGACCCATCATAAAAGATAACCCACGATCGGTCACGTTTTCACACCATCTGCATGCAGAATATTTGAGACTATTTACCAACGATATCGTTATCTAAATTGTATTGTTTGATTAGGATAAACCATGTAACTGACAATTGTAATCTAGAATAGACCTATGTAAACACCCTTTTTGACCCAAGAACGGCGACTATTGCCACTGGTATTGTACTTGCGGCACGCAAAAAATATATTTCAGCATTCTGAATTCATTTGAATTCGTACACCTGAGTTGCCATTTGCTGAGATGAAAGTTTGACTTCTATCTCCCCCATTCTTTTATTCAAAGTGTTCAGTTCGCAGACCTCCACCTCCGGATTATTAATACGCTCCTTTATCTTGTCCCTGTCCGATTGTATCACAGCCACCTCAGCCTCCACGCTCGCGACCCGCTGTTCCATTAGATTTAGGTCAGCTGCGATTCCGTGTAAACGAGTCATAAGGCCGCCGAGGATTCGCTGCTCCGCATCTTGGACAAGGTCAGTGATTTTTAAAGTTTTCTCTTGTTGCTGCGCAGACGCTTGTTAGAAACCATGGTTACAGCGTGTGTGTAGGAAAAGTAATTATGTAGAAGTTGTTGAAAACAAGACCGTAAATCGATTCGCACACAGGTGCAGATGCGGGGTTCGATGCACAAAAACAAAAACAAAGCAGGGTTCGAAGTTTGGGATTTTCAATTTTTTTAAAACTTTTTTAAACTTTGGAAGATCAGTGGCGATGCATATTCACAATGTTCACAATAAGAACAGGCGAATGTCCAAATTTTGCACCGGATATTGAAATTTTCCGGCCTAAAATACTAGGCATAAACTTGATTTTCTTCGGAGCTATTGAAAACACGTCCGTGCACTGCGTTGCTAACTTATATTTGCTAATATTTGTAAATATTTGTAATTATTTGTTAAAATATATTATTTTAATATGTTGTAATAACAAATTAACCACGATTTTTTTAAGCTAAAATTGCTTTGTTTACTACAAAGAGTTAAAAAAAATTGAAAAAAAAGAAAGAAAGCATATACCCTTGCAAGAATTAAACATTTTTGAAAACATTAAAATTATGATTTACTTGCGTATTTGCTTAAAAACATTGAAGCTCTTATGATTTGCAACTCAATTATTAGCTAGATATTTTATATATTTTTATTTTTTCTATGGGAGTTATATGATATAGTCGTCCGATTTTGATGAAATTTAAACCGTAATTCTGAAATATTTAACCATTACTTTATGTCGAAGAACTAAATAAAAATTTTAAAAACAGCAAAGTTATCATTTTTTGGTATTTTTTTCCGATTGTTCCTATGGGAGCTATATGATATAGTCATCCGATTTCGTTGACATTTAAACCGTAGTTCTGAAATATTTAACCATTAATATTTGTCGAAGAACTAAAAAAAAATTTTAAAAATTAAATTTATTTTTTCGATTGTTCCTATGGGAGCTATGTGCTATAGTCGTCCGATCCGGCTCGTTCCGACTTATATACTGCACTATACCTGCAATAGAAAGACAACTTTTGGGAAAGTTTCATGCAGATAGCTTTAAAACTGAGGGACTAGAAACGGACGGACAGACGGACGGACGGACTGACGGACATGGCTAGATCGACTCTTTTAGTGATGCTGATTAAGAATATACTTTATAGGGTCGGAAACGTCTCTTTCACTGCGTTGGAAACTTCTGACTGAAATTATTATACCCTCTGCAAGGACATAAAAATATTTAGTATTTATGGTCGCGGCTCCCATACAAGTCCGACCACTGTGCGTAGGCTCCAAACCGATCAACGAAACCTATAATTCTCTTTCTACTCTCGGAAAAGCACCGAAGGGTACGAAGGGTTGCTCCCATACAAGTCCGACCACTGTGCGTAGGCTCCAAACCGATCAACGAAACCTATAATTCTCTTTCTACTCTCGGAAAAGCACCGAAGGGTACGAAGGGTTGCTGGCGCCCGGGGCAAAGCGAAAAATTCCGCCCCCTCCCTATTTGCTGTACCAATAACATTAGGAGTATTTTAAGTGTAAACAGGTTATTAATTATTAAAAGCTTATATGTTTGAAGAATTGTATTTCATATCGATTCTTTTGTCAGTTACAACGGAAAAAAACATTATTATTTGTGTTTTTGCAAGACAAAAAAATATTACTTTTAGAATATAACTTTTCTGGCCTTGATTGCCGCAAATTCAGCAATAATATCATTGTAGTCGAGTGATGCTGCTACTTCATTTTCGATAGATAGTATAACCAAATTTGACAGCCTGTCTTGGTTCATGGTTGTGCGGAGATAAGATTTTATCAATTTCAGTTTACTGAATGATCGCTCACACGAAGCCACGGACAATGGTAGGGCAGCAAAATGTTCAATGCCGTCTAAAGTGTTTTGTACGCCTCTAAACCCAGCGATGAAATATACAATAGTATTCCTTTTGGAGTGAGATCAAGACTTCCTCCCTTTTTATTGGCCCTTTTCAGAAGAAAAATGATATCTTTGATATCGTGAAACAATTCCGTAACATTTAAATCATTAGAATAAATTTCAGCTAATGATTTGCATTTATCGTTAACTTCCAATAGTTTTCTTTTCAAAACTTCTTTATCGTCATCAAGATATTCTTTGATATCATTTTCAATATCGCTTGTACACTAGTCTATAACATGCTGTGTTGGATTTTCCAGGTTTGATCCAGAAACCGAAGGATTATTTAAGGCGTCTGAGGTTTCCTTGTTATGACTTTTCACATAGTGTAACATAAATTCTTTCGACAAATTTTCGGTATGTTGTTTTTTTGCCGGATTTTTTTGAACTGGGCACCACTTGGTTTTATGCCTAATGCCTAATTTGAAATAGTATATGTCGGCGCACACTAAGAGTGTGTGGATGTTGGTATGAGTGTATGAAAATTCCAGAAGACTAATTTCATCAGTAAAGAAATATTGCATCGGCCTCTAACGGTGCTTTGTTTGGTTGTATGCGTGTTGTCGCTTAAGAAGTACCGTTTTAGCGGGGCGACAGCGTTGTGTCGCTGTCGCCGAGTGTGGTTCGGTGGAAAGCACAGAAAGAAGAAGGGATGACGCCAGTAGTTGCGTTCAGGATTTCGTGCGTGTAAAACCGAAACTCGCTGCGCTATTACAATGTCGGAAAATAATATCAATGCTGCAACATCAGAAGTGGGATCTGGCTCGCTGCCTAATGAATCAGATGGACCATGGCGAATTTTAATGGAAATGCAAAATAAAAATTTGATCGAGCTTATTAAAGCTGTACAATCATCGACACCTGAAACAACAAATAAAAAAACAATTGTGCTACCAAAATTCAACGCGGATCTTGATGGCGCTGACGCATCGGCGTGGTGTTCTACAGTGAATATAATTTTGACAGAAAATACCATAAAAGGCAGCGCGTTGGTGATGGCCTTGAGTGCATCGTTGGAAGGTAGTGCGTCGCAGTGGCTTGCACAAACATGTTATCCTGACATAACATGGGACGAATTTAAAGAACTCTTCATGCAGCGTTTTGGCAGTGTAGAAACGCCAGCGGCTATGTTTCTGTCAATATTAGCTAATTCTCCGGCCGATGGCGAATGTCTCTCTAATTATGCTAGCCGTATGATGACGACACTTCTCACAAAATGGCGAGACATGAATGTGGAGGAAATTGCAGTTTCGGTAACGCTTGCCAAGATGGCTCATGTTGATAACAGATTGCAGCGCCTAACCTTTACTTCAAATATGCGCACCAGAAGTGAGTTGCAAACCGAGCGTTCACGTTCAACAAAAGAAAGAAAACTTTGCAAGAGGAAATATCTTCAGCTGACGTAAAGCGTCCGAAACTTTCAACAATCAAGTGCCATTTTTGTGGAAAATTAGGCCACAAAATGATGGAATGTCGAGCTAAACAGCAGCAAAATCATCCTTCGTCTCACGGAACATTCTGGAACAATAGCGACAGGAGCGCACTTGCTCACCATAAAAAAATGAACGTAACCTGCTTTAAGTGTGGTGAACTTGGCCATATTTCAACACATTGCAACAAGTTCAAGATGGATAAACACAAAGATACACACCAGATGAAAAGAGTGGAGCTATGCGAAGTGGTTGAGCCCAAAGGAGAGATGGTTCATCAAGGCGAGACGTTCATAACAACTTTCGATTCTGGATCGGAATGCTCATTGATTAAGCAGAAGATAAGTGTCAAATTAGTTGGTAAAAGAATTAACAATGTAGTGATGTTGAAGGGTATTGGTAGTGGTGGCATATGTAGCACATTACAAATACTTAGCAACGTAAAAATTAACCAACACTGTATTGAAGTTTTGTTTCATGTTTTGGACAATGAGTATTTGAAGAATGATATTGTTATTGGTCGAGAAGTACTGTATCCTGGATTTAATGTTATAATATCACCAGGAAAATTTGAAATTGTTAGATCAAAAACTGTAAATTATTGTTCAAATGATGAGAAATTTTGTGAATTAAATACCGATCTTGTGCGAGAAGATAGAGATAAATTACAAGATATATTGGAAAAATATTCAAAAGCTTTTATTAATGGAATTCCGTCGTCTAGAGTTAGTTCGGGTGAAATGAAAATTAAATTAGTAGATCCAAGAAAAATTGTTCAAAGAAGACCATATAGGCTTAGCCCAAATGAAAGAGAATTGGTACGAGACATGATTAAGGAATTATTACAACATAAAATCATAAAACCAAGTTGCTCACCTTACGCCAGTCCCATAATGTTGGTTAACAAAAAAGACGGCACTCATCGTTTGTGTGTTGATTACCGCGAATTAAATTCTAATACAGTCGCAGATAGGTATCCCTTGCCACTTATATCAGATCAGATAGCCAGACTTTATGGAGCAAAATATTTTACATGTTTAGACATGGCAAGTGGGTATTATCAAATTCCCATGCACAAAGAATCGGTAGAGTGTACAGCATTTGTCACACCAGACGGGCCGGGAGAATGTACGATTTTCGCCAAGAAGAAAATTGTTCGCAGCTGGATTGATATTTATGGGTTAAATAGACAAGGGTCATTAGTGATATCGGCCTACCTAAATCAATACAGGACCACGTATGCCTGTGTCCACATGTGTGTCAATTCTGACCCATCATAAAAGATAACCCACGATCGGTCACGTTTTCACACCATCTGCATGCAGAATATTTGAGACTATTTACCAACGATATCGTTATCTAAATTGTTTTGTTTGATTAGGATAAACCATGTAACTGACAATTGTAATCTAGAATAGACCTATGTAAACACCCTTTTTGACCCAAGAACGGCGACTATTGCCACTGGTATTGTACTTGCGGCACGCAAAAAATATATTTCAGCATTCTGAATTCATTTGAATTCGTACACCTGAGTTGCCATTTGCTGAGATGAAAGTTTGACTTCTATCTCCCCCATTCTTTTATTCAAAGTGTTCAGTTCGCAGACCTCCACCGCCGGATTATTAATACGCTCCTTTATCTTGTCCCTGTCCGATTGTATCACAGCCACCTCAGCCTCCACGCTCGCGACCCGCTGTTCCATTAGATTTAGGTCAGCTGCGATTCCGTGTAAACGAGTCATAAGGCCACCGAGGATTCGCTGCTCCGCATCTTGGACAAGGTCAGTGATTTTTAAAGTTTTCTCTTGTTGCTGCGCAGACGCTTGTTAGAAACCATGGTTACAGCGTGTGTGTAGGAAAAGTAATTATGTAGAAGTTGTTGAAAACAAGACCGTAAATCGATTCGCACACAGGTGCAGATGCGGGGTTCGATGCACAAAAACAAAAACAAAGCAGGGTTCGAAGTTTGGGATTTTCAATTTTTTTAAAACTTTTTTAAACTTTGGAAGATCAGTGGCGATGCATATTCACAATGTTCACAATAAGAACAGGCGAATGTCTAAATTTTGCACCGGATATTGAAATTTTCCGGCCTAAAATACTAGGCATAAACTTGATTTTCTTCGGAGCTATTGAAAACACGTCCGTGCACTGCGTTGCTAACTTATATTTGCTAATATTTGTAAATATTTGTAATTATTTGTTAAAATATATTTTTTTAATATGTTGTAATAACAAATTAACCACGATTTTTTTAAGCTAAAATTGCTTTGTTTACTACAAAGAGTTAAAAAAAATAGAAAAAAAAGAAAGAAAGCATATACCCTTGCAAGAATTAAACATTTTTGAAAACATTAAAATTATGATTTACTTGCGTATTTGCTTAAAAACATTGAAGCTCTTATGATTTGCAACTCAATTATTAGCTAGATATTTTATATATTTTTATTTTTTCTATGGGAGTTATATGATATAGTCGTCCGATTTTGATGAAATTTAAACCGTAATTCTGAAATATTTAACCATTACTTTATGTCGAAGAACTAAATAAAAATTTTAAAAACAGCAAAGTTATCATTTTTTGGTATTTTTTTCCGATTGTTCCTATGGGAGCTATATGATATAGTCATCCGATTTCGTTGACATTTAAACCGTAGTTCTGAAATATTTAACCATTAATATTTGTCGAAGAACTAAAAAAAATTTTAAAAATTAAATTTATTTTTTCGATTGTTCCTATGGGAGCTATGTGCTATAGTCGTCCGATCCGGCTCGTTCCGACTTATATACTGCACTATACCTGCAATAGAAAGACAACTTTTGGGAAAGTTTCATGCAGATAGCTTTAAAACTGAGGGACTAGAAACGGACGGACAGACGGACGGACGGACTGACGGACATGGCTAGATCAACTCTTTTAGTGATGCTGATTAAGAATATACTTTATAGGGTCGGAAACGTCTCTTTCACTGCGTTGGAAACTTCTGACTGAAATTATTATACCCTCTGCAAGGACATAAAAATATTTAGTATTTATGGTCGCGGCTCCCATACAAGTCCGACCACTGTGCGTAGGCTCCAAACCGATCAACGAAACCTATAATTCTCTTTCTACTCTCGGAAAAGCACCGAAGGGTACGAAGGGTTGCTGGCGCCCGGGGCAAAGCGAAAAATTCCGCCCCTCCCTATTTGCTGTACCAATAACATTAGGAGTATTTTAAGTGTAAACAGGTTATTAATTATTAAAAGCTTATATGTTTGAAGAATTGTATTTCATATCGATTCTTTTGTCAGTTACAACGGAAAAAACATTATTATTTGTGTTTTTGCAAGACAAAAAAATATTACTTTTAGAATATAACTTTTCTGGCCTTGATTGCCGCAAATTCAGCAATAATATCATTGTAGTCGAGTGATGCTGCTACTTCATTTTCGATAGATAGTATAACCAAATTTGACAGCCTGTCTTGGTTCATGGTTGTGCGGAGATAAGATTTTATCAATTTCAGTTTACTGAATGATCGCTCACACGAAGCCACGGACAATGGTAGGGCAGCAAAATGTTCAATGCCGTCTAAAGTGTTTTGTACGCCTCTAAACCCAGCGATGAAATATACAATAGTATTCCTTTTGGAGTGAGATCAAGACTTCCTCCCTTTTTATTGGCCCTTTTCAGAAGAAAAATGATATCTTTGATATCGTGAAACAATTCCGTAACATTTAAATCATTAGAATAAATTTCAGCTAATGATTTGCATTTATCGTTAACTTCCAATAGTTTTCTTTTCAAAACTTCTTTATCGTCATCAAGATATTCTTTGATATCATTTTCAATATCGCTTGTACACTAGTCTATAACATGCTGTGTTGGATTTTCCAGGTTTGATCCAGAAACCGAAGGATTATTTAAGGCGTCTGAGGTTTCCTTGTTATGACTTTTCACATAGTGTAACATAAATTCTTTCGACAAATTTTCGGTATGTTGTTTTTTTGCCGGATTTTTTTGAACTGGGCACCACTTGGTTTTATGCCTAATGCCTAATTTGAAATAGTATATGTCGGCGCACACTAAGAGTGTGTGGATGTTGGTATGAGTGTATGAAAATTCCAGAAGACTAATTTCATCAGTAAAGAAATATTGCATCGGCCTCTAACGGTGCTTTGTTTGGTTGTATGCGTGTTGTCGCTTAAGAAGTACCGTTTTAGCGGGGCGACAGCGTTGTGTCGCTGTCGCCGAGTGTGGTTCGGTGGAAAGCACAGAAAGAAGAAGGGATGACGCCAGTAGTTGCGTTCAGGATTTCGTGCGTGTAAAACCGAAACTCGCTGCGCTATTACAATGTCGGAAAATAATATCAATGCTGCAACATCAGAAGTGGGATCTGGCTCGCTGCCTAATGAATCAGATGGACCATGGCGAATTTTAATGGAAATGCAAAATAAAAATTTGATCGAGCTTATTAAAGCTGTACAATCATCGACACCTGAAACAACAAATAAAAAAACAATTGTGCTACCAAAATTCAACGCGGATCTTGATGGCGCTGACGCATCGGCGTGGTGTTCTACAGTGAATATAATTTTGACATAAAATACCATAAAAGGCAGCGCGTTGGTGATGGCCTTGAGTGCATCGTTGGAAGGTAGTGCGTCGCAGTGGCTTGCACAAACATGTTATCCTGACATAACATGGGACGAATTTAAAGAACTCTTCATGCAGCGTTTTGGCAGTGTAGAAACGCCAGCGGCTATGTTTCTGTCAATATTAGCTAATTCTCCGGCCGATGGCGAATGTCTCTCTAATTATGCTAGCCGTATGATGACGACACTTCTCACAAAATGGCGAGACATGAATGTGGAGGAAATTGCAGTTTCGGTAACGCTTGCCAAGATGGCTCATGTTGATAACAGATTGCAGCGCCTAACCTTTACTTCAAATATGCGCACCAGAAGTGAGTTGCAAACCGAGCGTTCACGTTCAACAAAAGAAAGAAAACTTTGCAAGAGGAAATATCTTCAGCTGACGTAAAGCGTCCGAAACTTTCAACAATCAAGTGCCATTTTTGTGGAAAATTAGGCCACAAAATGATGGAATGTCGAGCTAAACAGCAGCAAAATCATCCTTCGTCTCACGGAACATTCTGGAACAATAGCGACAGGAGCGCACTTGCTCACCATAAAAAAATGAACGTAACCTGCTTTAAGTGTGGTGAACTTGGCCATATTTCAACACATTGCAACAAGTTCAAGATGGATAAACACAAAGATACACACCAGATGAAAAGAGTGGAGCTATGCGAAGTGGTTGAGCCCAAAGGAGAGATGGTTCATCAAGGCGAGACGTTCATAACAACTTTCGATTCTGGATCGGAATGCTCATTGATTAAGCAGAAGATAAGTGTCAAATTAGTTGGTAAAAGAATTAACAATGTAGTGATGTTGAAGGGTATTGGTAGTGGTGGCATATGTAGCACATTACAAATACTTAGCAACGTAAAAATTAACCAACACTGTATTGAAGTTTTGTTTCATGTTTTGGACAATGAGTATTTGAAGAATGATATTGTTATTGGTCGAGAAGTACTGTATCCTGGATTTAATGTTATAATATCACCAGGAAAATTTGAAATTGTTAGATCAAAAACTGTAAATTATTGTTCAAATGATGAGAAATTTTGTGAATTAAATACCGATCTTGTGCGAGAAGATAGAGATAAATTACAAGATATATTGGAAAAATATTCAAAAGCTTTTATTAATGGAATTCCGTCGTCTAGAGTTAGTTCGGGTGAAATGAAAATTAAATTAGTAGATCCAAGAAAAATTGTTCAAAGAAGACCATATAGGCTTAGCCCAAATGAAAGAGAATTGGTACGAGACATGATTAAGGAATTATTACAACATAAAATCATAAAACCAAGTTGCTCACCTTACGCCAGTCCCATAATGTTGGTTAACAAAAAAGACGGCACTCATCGTTTGTGTGTTGATTACCGCGAATTAAATTCTAATACAGTCGCAGATAGGTATCCCTTGCCACTTATATCAGATCAGATAGCCAGACTTTATGGAGCAAAATATTTTACATGTTTAGACATGGCAAGTGGGTATTATCAAATTCCCATGCACAAAGAATCGGTAGAGTGTACAGCATTTGTCACACCAGACGGGCCGGGAGAATGTACGATTTTCGCCAAGAAGAAAATTGTTCGCAGCTGGATTGATATTTATGGGTTAAATAGACAAGGGTCATTAGTGATATCGGCCTACCTAAATCAATACAGGACCACGTATGCCTGTGTCCACATGTGTGTCAATTCTGACCCATCATAAAAGATAACCCACGATCGGTCACGTTTTCACACCATCTGCATGCAGAATATTTGAGACTATTTACCAACGATATCGTTATCTAAATTGTTTTGTTTGATTAGGATAAACCATGTAACTGACAATTGTAATCTAGAATAGACCTATGTAAACACCCTTTTTGACCCAAGAACGGCGACTATTGCCACTGGTATTGTACTTGCGGCACGCAAAAAATATATTTCAGCATTCTGAATTCATTTGAATTCGTACACCTGAGTTGCCATTTGCTGAGATGAAAGTTTGACTTCTATCTCCCCCATTCTTTTATTCAAAGTGTTCAGTTCGCAGACCTCCACCGCCGGATTATTAATACGCTCCTTTATCTTGTCCCTGTCCGATTGTATCACAGCCACCTCAGCCTCCACGCTCGCGACCCGCTGTTCCATTAGATTTAGGTCAGCTGCGATTCCGTGTAAACGAGTCATAAGGCCACCGAGGATTCGCTGCTCCGCATCTTGGACAAGGTCAGTGATTTTTAAAGTTTTCTCTTGTTGCTGCGCAGACGCTTGTTAGAAACCATGGTTACAGCGTGTGTGTAGGAAAAGTAATTATGTAGAAGTTGTTGAAAACAAGACCGTAAATCGATTCGCACACAGGTGCAGATGCGGGGTTCGATGCACAAAAACAAAAACAAAGCAGGGTTCGAAGTTTGGGATTTTTAATTTTTTTAAAACTTTTTTAAACTTTGGAAGATCAGTGGCGATGCATATTCACAATGTTCACAATAAGAACAGGCGAATGTCCAAATTTTGCACCGGATATTGAAATTTTCCGGCCTAAAATACTAGGCATAAGCTTGATTTTCTTCGGAGCTATTGAAAACACGTCCGTGCACTGCGTTGCTAACTTATATTTGCTAATATTTGTAAATATTTGTAATTATTTGTTAAAATATATTTTTTTAATATGTTGTAATAACAAATTATTCACGATTTTTTTAAGCTAAAATTGCTTTGTTTACTACAAAGAGTTAAAAAAAATAGAAAAAAAAGAAAGAAAGCATATACCCTTGCAAGAATTAAACATTTTTGAAAACATTAAAATTATGATTTACTTGCGTATTTGCTTAAAAACATTGAAGCTCTTATGATTTGCAACTCAATTATTAGCTAGATATTTTATATATTTTTATTTTTTCTATGGGAGTTATATGATATAGTCGTCCGATTTTGATGAAATTTAAACCGTAATTCTGAAATATTTAACCATTACTTTATGTCGAAGAACTAAATAAAAATTTTAAAAACAGCAAAGTTATCATTTTTTGGTATTTTTTTCCGATTGTTCCTATGGGAGCTATATGATATAGTCATCCGATTTCGTTGACATTTAAACCGTAGTTCTGAAATATTTAACCATTAATATTTGTCGAAGAACTAAAAAAAAATTTAAAAAATTAAATTTATTTTTTCGATTGTTCCTATGGGAGATATGTGCTATAGTCGTCCGATCCGGCTCGTTCCGACTTATATACTGCACTATACCTGCAATAGAAAGACAACTTTTGGGAAAGTTTCATGCAGATAGCTTTAAAACTGAGGGACTAGAAACGGACGGACAGACGGACGGACGGACTGACGGACATGGCTAGATCGACTCTTTTAGTGATGCTGATTAAGAATATACTTTATAGGGTCGGAAACGTCTCTTTCACTGCGTTGGAAACTTCTGACTGAAATTATTATACCCTCTGCAAGGACATAAAAATATTTAGTATTTATGGTCGCGGCTCCCATACAAGTCCGACCACTGTGCGTAGGCTCCAAACCGATCAACGAAACCTATAATTCTCTTTCTACTCTCGGAAAAGCACCGAAGGGTACGAAGGGTTGCTCCCATACAAGTCCGACCACTGTGCGTAGGCTCCAAACCGATCAACGAAACCTATAATTCTCTTTCTACTCTCGGAAAAGCACCGAAGGGTACGAAGGGTTGCTGGCGCCCGGGGCAAAGCGAAAAATTCCGCCCCCTCCCTATTTGCTGTACCAATAACATTAGGAGTATTTTAAGTGTAAACAGGTTATTAATTATTAAAAGCTTATATGTTTGAAGAATTGTATTTCATATCGATTCTTTTGTCAGTTACAACGGAAAAAACACTATTATTTGTGTTTTTGCAAGACAAAAAAATATTACTTTTAGAATATAACTTTTCTGGCCTTGATTGCCGCAAATTCAGCAATAATATTATTGTAGTCGAGTGATGCTGCTACTTCATTTTCGATAGATAGTATAACCAAATTTGACAGCCTGTCTTGGTTCATGGTTGTGCGGAGATAAGATTTTATCAATTTCAGTTTACTGAATGATCGCTCACACGAAGCCACGGACAATGGTAGGGCAGCAAAATGTTCAATGCCGTCTAAAGTGTTTTGTACGCCTCTAAACCCAGCGATGAAATATACAATAGTATTCCTTTTGGAGTGAGATCAAGACTTCCTCCCTTTTTATTGGCCCTTTTCAGAAGAAAAATGATATCTTTGATATCGTGAAACAATTCCGTAACATTTAAATCATTAGAATAAATTTCAGCTAATGATTTGCATTTATCGTTAACTTCCAATAGTTTTCTTTTCAAAACTTCTTTATCGTCATCAAGATATTCTTTGATATCATTTTCAATATCGCTTGTACACTAGTCTATAACATGCTGTGTTGGATTTTCCAGGTTTGATCCAGAAACCGAAGGATTATTTAAGGCGTCTGAGGTTTCCTTGTTATGACTTTTCACATAGTGTAACATAAATTCTTTCGACAAATTTTCGGTATGTTGTTTTTTTGCCGGATTTTTTTGAACTGGGCACCACTTGGTTTTATGCCTAATGCCTAATTTGAAATAGTATATGTCGGCGCACACTAAGAGTGTGTGGATGTTGGTATGAGTGTATGAAAATTCCAGAAGACTAATTTCATCAGTAAAGTAATATTGCATCGGCCTCTAACGGTGCTTTGTTTGGTTGTATGCGTGTTGTCGCTTAAGAAGTACCGTTTTAGCGGGGCGACAGCGTTGTGTCGCTGTCGCCGAGTGTGGTTCGGTGGAAAGCACAGAAAGAAGAAGGGATGACGCCAGTAGTTGCGTTCAGGATTTCGTGCGTGTAAAACCGAAACTCGCTGCGCTATTACAATGTCGGAAAATAATATCAATGCTGCAACATCAGAAGTGGGATCTGGCTCGCTGCCTAATGAATCAGATGGACCATGGCGAATTTTAATGGAAATGCAAAATAAAAATTTGATCGAGCTTATTAAAGCTGTACAATCATCGACACCTGAAACAACAAATAAAAAAACAATTGTGCTACCAAAATTCAACGCGGATCTTGATGGCGCTGACGCATCGGCGTGGTGTTCTACAGTGAATATAATTTTGACAGAAAATACCATAAAAGGCAGCGCGTTGGTGATGGCCTTGAGTGCATCGTTGGAAGGTAGTGCGTCGCAGTGGCTTGCACAAACATGTTATCCTGACATAACATGGGACGAATTTAAAGAACTCTTCATGCAGCGTTTTGGCAGTGTAGAAACGCCAGCGGCTATGTTTCTGTCAATATTAGCTAATTCTCCGGCCGATGGCGAATGTCTCTCTAATTATGCTAGCCGTATGATGACGACACTTCTCACAAAATGGCGAGACATGAATGTGGAGGAAATTGCAGTTTCGGTAACGCTTGCCAAGATGGCTCATGTTGATAACAGATTGCAGCGCCTAACCTTTACTTCAAATATGCGCACCAGAAGTGAGTTGCAAACCGAGCGTTCACGTTCAACAAAAGAAAGAAAACTTTGCAAGAGGAAATATCTTCAGCTGACGTAAAGCGTCCGAAACTTTCAACAATCAAGTGCCATTTTTGTGGAAAATTAGGCCACAAAATGATGGAATGTCGAGCTAAACAGCAGCAAAATCATCCTTCGTCTCACGGAACATTCTGGAACAATAGCGACAGGAGCGCACTTGCTCACCATAAAAAAATGAACGTAACCTGCTTTAAGTGTGGTGAACTTGGCCATATTTCAACACATTGCAACAAGTTCAAGATGGATAAACACAAAGATACACACCAGATGAAAAGAGTGGAGCTATGCGAAGTGGTTGAGCCCAAAGGAGAGATGGTTCATCAAGGCGAGACGTTCATAACAACTTTCGATTCTGGATCGGAATGCTCATTGATTAAGCAGAAGATAAGTGTCAAATTAGTTGGTAAAAGAATTAACAATGTAGTGATGTTGAAGGGTATTGGTAGTGGTGGCATATGTAGCACATTACAAATACTTAGCAACGTAAAAATTAACCAACACTGTATTGAAGTTTTGTTTCATGTTTTGGACAATGAGTATTTGAAGAATGATATTGTTATTGGTCGAGAAGTACTGTATCCTGGATTTAATGTTATAATATCACCAGGAAAATTTGAAATTGTTAGATCAAAAACTGTAAATTATTGTTCAAATGATGAGAAATTTTGTGAATTAAATACCGATCTTGTGCGAGAAGATAGAGATAAATTACAAGATATATTGGAAAAATATTCAAAAGCTTTTATTAATGGAATTCCGTCGTCTAGAGTTAGTTCGGGTGAAATGAAAATTAAATTAGTAGATCCAAGAAAAATTGTTCAAAGAAGACCATATAGGCTTAGCCCAAATGAAAGAGAATTGGTACGAGACATGATTAAGGAATTATTACAACATAAAATCATAAAACCAAGTTGCTCACCTTACGCCAGTCCCATAATGTTGGTTAACAAAAAAGACGGCACTCATCGTTTGTGTGTTGATTACCGCGAATTAAATTCTAATACAGTCGCAGAGAGGTATCCCTTGCCACTTATATCAGATCAGATAGCCAGACTTTATGGAGCAAAATATTTTACATGTTTAGACATGGCAAGTGGGTATTCCCATGCACAAAGAATCGGTAGAGTGTACAGCATTTGTCACACCAGACGGGCAATATGAATTTTTGGCAATGCCTTTTGGGCTCAGAAACGCACCTTCAGTATTTCAACGCACAGTCATGCAAGCTCTTGGAGACCTTGCAAATACGTTTGTTGTCGTTTATATGGATGACGTAATGGTGGCTGCTGCAACAAAAAGTGAGGCTTTGGAAAGGTTGCAAATTACTCTTAATTGTCTCACGGAGGCTGGATTCTCATTCAATGTAAAAAAATGTTCTTTTCTCAAGTCAACAGTTCAATATCTGGGGTATGAAGTGAGTGCAGGTGAAATCCGCCCGAATTCGCATAAAGTTACAGCGTTAACTACCTTGCCACCTCCTAAGACATTATCTGCTTTACGCCAATTTATTGGATTAGCGTCTTACTTCAGGCAATTTATGCAAGGATTTTCCTGTTTTATGAAACCGTTATATTTTTTGACTTCGGAGAAGAATGATTTTGTTTGGAAATCGGAACATGAAGAAATTAGACAAAAAGTTATTTCTATCCTTACACAAAAGCCAGTTTTAGTAATTTTTGATCCGAACCATCCGATCGAATTGCATACTGATGCAAGTTCTCGGGGATACGGTGCCATCTTGTTACACAAAACAAGTCTCATGTCATTGAATATTTTAGTAAGGCTGCTTCTCCGGCTGAATCACGGTATCATTCTTATGATACAACTCTTGCTGTTGTTTTGTCTATAAAACATTTTCGCCATTATCTATTGGGTAGAAATTTTGTTGTCTTCACTGATTGTAACTCACTTAAAGCATCAAGAACTAAAAAGGATCTATGTCCCAGGGTACAAAGATGGTGGGCGTATTTACAGTCCTTTACATTTGACATACAATATAAAGAAGGCAAACGAATGTCTCATGTTGACTTCTTTTCAAGAAATCCGCCTTCAGCAGAATTGACTTGCAAAACTCTAGAAAAACGAGTAAATTTGGCGGAAATATCTGACAATTGGCTTTTGGCAGAACAGCGTCAAGATTCTGAAATAGTTAATATTGTAAATAAATTGAAAGAAAATTCTCTTGCTGAGGACATTGCTAAAACTTACGAATTGAGAGCAGGAATACTTTATCGAAAAATTCAGCGAAATGGTAGAACTCGAACCTTATCAATTGTTCCTCGACCATTTAGATATTCCGTAATAAATCAAGTTCATGAGTCCATCATGCATTTGGGATGGGAGAAGACTTTAGATAAGGCCTATGATTATTACTGGTTCGATAATATGTCCAAGTATATTCGGAAGTTTGTTGATAACTGCATTACATGTAAAATGTCGAAGTCTTCTTCGGGTAAAGTTCAAGTAAGTCTTCATCCAATACCAAAAGTAAATACACCTTGGCACACAATTCACATTGACATAACTGGAAAGTTGAGTGGGAAGTCTGATCAGAAGAAATATATCATTGTTCAGGTGGACGCTTTCACCAAATTTGTTTATTTAACCCATTCGCTTAAAATTGATGCTGAAAATTGCATAAATGCTGTCACGTCCGCTATTTCTCTATTTGGAGTACTAAATCGCATAATAGCGGATCAGGGCAGATGTTTCGCCAGTACTAGATTTAGTGAGTTTTGTTCACAACAAAAAATTAATTTACATTTGATTGCGACAGGTGCAAGTAGGGCTAATGGTCAAGTTGAACGCATTATGAGCACCTTAAAGAATTTATTAACGGCCGTTGAAACTAGCAATCGATCTTGGCAAGATGCATTAGGAGAAGTTCAATTAGCCTTAAACTGTACGGTTAGTCGAGTGACAAAAGCAAGCCCCTTGGAATTGTTTATCGGCAAAGTTGCTCGCCCGTTGGGGTTGCTTCCACCCTGCGATATGGTAGAAAAGGTCGACTTGGCAGAAGTAAGAACACGCGCAGGTCAAAATATTTCAGCTGCAGCAACATATAACAAGGAGCAATTTGATAAAAACAAGGCTAAAATTGTTGGATGCAAGGTTGGAGATTTCGTATTGTTAAAAAATGAAGAAAGGCATCAGACAAAGTTAAGTCTAAAGTTTAGGGGGCCGTTTCAAATAACTGAAACTGTTGAATCAGTTGTTGAAAGAAACTGTTGAAAGAGACAGTAATGTAATAGTTGAAAAGGACACTGTTGAAAGAGACAGTAATGTAGTAGTTGAAAAAGACACTGTTGAAAGAGAAAGTACTGAAATAATGTAAAAATAAACTGTTGAAAGAGACAGTAATAAAGAAAATGAGTTGAATCAGAAACTGTTGAAAGAGACAGTAACGAAGTAGTTGAAAAGGACACTGTTGAAAGAGACAGTACTGAATAATGTAAAAATAAACTGTTGAAAGAGACAGTACTGAAATAATGTAAAGATAAACTGTTGAAAGAGACAGTACATTTGTTTTTAAGAGTTAATAATAAAATCTGTTATAATAATGTAAGCACAAGTGCAAAACAATTGTTTTGATCATGGCGTGTGGCGCATTAGATAATATTTTGAGAAACCTGAGTGGTTAATGATAATGTAAAAATGAGCTGTATCAATATGAAGATGTTATTTGTAATGAAAATAATAGATTTAGATGAAAAATTAAAAATTATATTTGAATAAACTTTTATAAGGTGTTGAATGGTAACAAAGCATTTTTGGTAAAATTGCACGAGGTCGTGTAATGGTCAGGATGGCAGTGTCGGCGCACACTAAGAGTGTGTGGATGTTGGTATGAGTGTATGGGTATACAGTCTCTATAAAATTCCAGAAGACTAATTTCATCAGTAAAGTAATATTGCATCGGCCTCTAACGGTGCTTTGTTTGGTTGTATGCGTGTTGTCGCTTAAGAAGTACCGTTTTTAGCGGGGCGACAGCGTTGTGTCGCTGTCGCCGAGTGTGGTTCGGTGGAAAGCACAGAAAGAAGAAGGGATGACGCCAGTAGTTGCGTTCAGGATTTCGTGCGTGTAAAACCGAAACTCGCTGCGCTATTACAATGTATTACAATGTCGGAAAATAATATCAATGCTGCAACATATAAATATATTTTTAGAACATCAAGAAATGGAAGGTTCAGTGAATAATATTTGATAAATGACATCGAAGCATAAGTACCTTGATTAAATGTTGCAATAGAAAACACTGCCTTGATTGGAATGTATGTAAACAAACGCGCTCATAACCTAACACGTATACACGCTCTCTCTCTCTCGCTCTCTCTAAGCAAGAAAGTTTATTATGACGTTTCGAGCGTCCCTTTTCCTTTTGATCACATCATAAAACACTTACACTTGTATTCTATAGGGAGCGTTACATGAGCAGCGCCCCGGGAAAATATGAATTCTCGAAACATATATGGCTGGTCGGACTCGATTTAGCGCCTCTTAGATTTGGCGCCCATGGCTCTTGCCCTTTCGCCGCCCCATTTTATTAGGTAAAAAATTATGAAAGCTTTAGTTCCATATTTTCCAAAGTTTTAACTTTTTAAAAATTCTAAAGGGTAGGCAACCGATTCTCTTTTAAGTTTTCAAAAATTTTTGAAATTCCCATATTTTTAAAACTGGAAGTGGGCAAAAAAAACTAACTGGTGCGCAAAAATGGGCAAACGATTCCGTCTTTCAAATTTCAAAATTTCGATTTCAGTCTACCCAACTTTTTTGAGCTTAAAATTTCCTTTTTTAGTAAAAAAAACAAAAAAACAATTTTTATCTTGGATTTAGAAAAGATAAATTTTAATGCAAATATCTATTTTTTAGGGTAATTTATATTTTGAGTGTAGGGTCGGAAACGTCTCCTGCATTAAAAATTTTGACATTTTTGTAATACCCTACCGCATACAGCGCCATATATGGCTTTCTACTTTCAATAATTTTTTTTTGTGATAAAACGGTACATACGCCTTTGCGAGTGTTATTAGTTATTCTAACCCCCCAAAGAAAAAAAAACAAAAGTATATATTATTTGTAACCAAATAAACACATACTAGCATACAAAAAAAAAATATTTCTTTATTATTGTTATGCTAATGCAAAAGAAGGTTAAAAATATAAATATATACCTTAAATTTGGTTGGCACCCTTGTAACACCTTAAGTAAAAAATAACCTTGCTGTCTTGAAGTAGATTATTTGACATGCTAATGAAATAACATAAATTGTGGTGTTAGTTACCATGGTTAGCCATAAGACTATTTTTATCCAGTAAAAAAGGAAGAACTCCATGAACTTTTTCAATATACATGTATGTCAGTTCAGTGTCTCTAAAAGGTTGAAACCCATTTGCCATTTCACAACATGTGATTCCGAGGGAGTATATGTCTATTTTTTCTGTGTAACCAGAGAGGTTTTGATATAAAACTTCTGGTGCCGTCCAATACAACTGTTTCTTATTTTCCACCGATAATCCGTTTAAAAACGGTTTTTGTTTTCCATTATTAATAAAATTTTGACAGTCACCAAAATTGGTTACTACAGCTTTTCTGGAATTTATAAGTATATGTTTTGCCCTTATAGATCCGTGAACAAAATGTTGAGAGTGAATGTATGTAAGCGCTGATAAAACATCCTTCAAAATTAGTGCTAATATAGTCTCCGGGAATCCTGAAAAACAAAAACAAAAATGTAAAAAAGGGCAAACCAAATATAAACTTAATTTAAATATGAGGCACATATGTACAATTTTTCGAGGTCACCGTAAGGTCAATAATTCAAGATCGAACGATCGTGTTTGATTTGTACAAAACTACAATTATATTTCCAAAATCATATTATCCCAAGTAGTCGGTATAAAAAAGAGTGTTTATATATTAAAGCCATCTTCTTTTACGAATTCTTGAATCGGTCCGATTATTTATTTAAGAATTTTTTTACGTGGCCTGTGGAGTATACCATAAATTTTAATTGAAGCAGACAAGTTGAAAAATCTTCTGCAATTCCTCTTCTTCTTTTTTTCAATTTTTTTGAAGTACTGGTGTTATTCTTTTATGGTTTATGATTTTAAAAATATATAACAAGGGCAGAATATTTTTGCAAAACCAATTTTTTTTGTGTACATAAGCGACTACCTTATATAGCCGCAGAATTGAAAATCTGCTGGGATACACCAGTAATACACCAATCGAAAGGTATCGCTAAATAGGGATTAACTTTAGGAAAATGTATTGGTTTAGGAGATAGTGACATTCTCCACCTTTTTTTAAATTTCTTTAACCTGGGTAGGTAAAATAAATCACTTTTTTAGCACAGCTAAAATTTTGTTGAAACAAGAAAGGAAGCAAGCTTCGGCAAGCCGAAGTTCATATACCCTTGCAGCTATTGCAAAAATTAAATATTCTTGAAAAAATTAAAATTAATATTTATTTTGTGTATATGTTTAAAAACATTGAAGCTATGATTATTCGCAGCTCAATTATTTGATAGTTCCTATGGCAGCTATATGATATATTTTTCCGATTTTAATAAAATTAAAAGCGTAGTTCTAAATAAAATATTTCTTTAATATATTTATAGTTGCCATGGGAGATATATGTTATTTTCGTCCGATTTTGATGAAATTTAAATCGAAATTCTAAAATATCGAACCATTACTATATATCAAAGAATTAAAAGAAAAAAAAACAGCAGATTTATAATTTTTTTTTCATTTATTTTTCCGATTGTTCCTATGGGAGCTTTATGTTATAGTCGTCCGATCCGGTCCGTTCCGGCTTATATACTACCTGCAATAGAGAGACTACTTTTGGGAAAGCTTCATGCGCATAGCTTTAAAAATGAGAGACTAGTTTGCGTAAAAACGGACGGACAGACGGACATGGCTAGATCGACTATGCTAATGATGCTGATCAAAAATATATATACTTTATAGGGTCGGAAATGTCTCGTTCACTTCGTTGTAAACGTCTGACTGAAATTATAATACCCTCTGCAAGGGTTTAAAAACGCCCCGTACAAAAGCTAAACTTGGTATATCTCAAAATAAAATTTTTTTCATATCTGGAAAAAAATGCCAAGCGTTGTACGACTTTTTTACGACTTAGCTTATTAAGCGGGAAATCGCTTAATTTTGCACGGCTATAACTTCTTAACTATTAAAGCTACAGACAAGTGATATATTATATGTGATATATACATAAATGTTCTAAATAATATACTTTATAACATTTTTAACTATTAAAAATTTTTAGAGCCGATTTTGGTTAGTTTACTAATGTAGTTCTTGAGATTCCATTTTATGGATATATGTTGTAGAAAGATATTAGGAAACAAAAACAGCAACTTTTCATAATTTAGAGCAGATAAAGCCTACAAATATTCACCATTAATTTGGTTTCAGGTTAAAAGAATAAACATTTTCACTAAATATTTATAAAATACTTATTATTATTTAAAATAAAATTAAATTCCTAATTTAAGCAACCAAATATGAAATCATAAGTTATAAAAAATTAAATGTTCTATTGGGAGCCAGACAACTTTCTCTTTTGGATTTTTTTTCCTCCTTATGCTTATTCATTATTCTTCAGAAAATTTGATATCAGATATTTTTAATGTTGAAGGTGCGATCGTCACAACTGTTTTACCTCATTAAGATATGTTTTTGTTTTTATCACTCAGGAGCGATTTTAATGTTATAAAATATTATACTGCTTAAGGGTAGGGATTTACATTTATTCTTTTTTTAAGATAAGGAGAAAAATAAATTTTTTGAATTGAAATAAAATAAAACTTAAGTTGCAACTATATTTAAGCCTGCAGAAATTCTTTGATTTTAAACAAAGACGCGCTTCCGAGGGTTTTAAGAGCGTGAGGTAGATTGTTCCAAAGGCGTATGATATTAATAAAGAATTGCCTCCTAGAGCACAAGGTTTTATGACAAGGGATGTTAAAGTTTTGTTTTCTTTGCGAATGAGCTGGAAGAAGTTTTTCAAACAAGAAATACGGTTCACGGGTGCTCACCATTTTTTTAAAATAAATTAAAGTCTTAAGGTCAATCCACTGACTAAGGCTAAGGTCAAGAATATTGTTGATTAGATGGGAAGTGTGGTCAGTAAGTCGGAGATTAAACACGGACAATTGAATTACAAGCAACAGATAATTTTTGCATATCTTGAGTGTCGCAATGCCCAAAGATTTCAACACCGTAAAGCAGGGTGGGAACTGTAATTGTTTTATCCACTAGCATTCGTAGTTCAGTTGGCAAGAACGACTGAGAAGTTCAAAGCTGTCTCAGAAGACCATATGTTCGCCCAGCTGCTTCGGAAATACATATTTGATTGAGAATACTAATAAATTAAGGAGTTGCGTAGTACATTAGTTTTTTTTTTTGAGTTTAGACAAAGTCCGTTTCAATGGCCCAGTTATTAATTTTAAAAGCAAGGTATTACACAGACTAATATAATCGTAACTTTACATAGAGACCTCAAGAGCATGACTGCAGATTCCGAAAAATTGAAAAAGATTCTTAGGTTGGTGCATAGAACACTACGGTTGAACGGCGTCAAATAAAAGATTGTATTTTCAAAAATTTTCGACAAAAAAAGGAAGTAGGGATATGGGTCTGAACTCAGTTTGACTTTTCGGTATGGAGACAATTTTTACGTATTTCCATATTCAAATTGTGTGCAATATGGGTAAGGAGTAAAGGTAACAACAATTTAATATGGTTTGACTTAGCCTTAAGTAAACATTCAAGGACATCACATTGGATATCACCGTCCGGTAAGGCATTCAGGTACTTGTTGCATGTAGCTTCAGGTACTTCGAATTACACAACTGCTTGCTTGGGAAAACTGTTTGCTTTTACCAATTCCAATGCTTTTAATAATTCCAATTAAGTTCACGCCACTTTTTTTTAATTGCTAGATTTTGAAATTTGGGCCCATAAAAGTCACACTTTTGATCTGATGAACATTATAACGCGTCCGAGTGTATTGTTTTCTAAAAATCTGTGTTTTCTCTGTTTTATATTTCATATTGTAATATGGCTCACGGATCGCTATGTTTCTTTTAATGTTATGGGTAAACCAAAGAATTTGCTTTGGATAGATAGTTTTTGTCTTATTAAAATACATTTGTTATACAGGTAATCAATGTTGCTGTTAAAAATATTCCATTGGTGCCCTATATTGGGAGACATATTTATGTACGTCCAATCACAATTGTAATATTGCACTTCCAATTCAGTGTAGTTAATATTTTTATAGTCCCTAAATTCGAAAGTGTCAGAAAGATATGGTCATGCTTGGAGAAAACTGGTAAAGAGACTTGGTCATACAATAAAATCATACTGGGGACATTAACAAAGGCCAAGAAAAGTTTGTAAATTAACAATAGATTCGAAATTGTCGAGATACTGCTCTTCTTAAGACATTGCTATTCAGGTCCCCAGTTCTTCATAAAACTCTGTGCATTCTATGGACGACCTTAATACCCTCTTTGTACTTAATTAGGATTCTAATTAAACTCCCAGCTATGGAACTACCTATTTCAGTCTGGTCGAACATATTGAGGACCTACTGGGATGCGCGCTTTAGTAAAATAGAGGACTTCAAGACACAAAGAGAAAGTAACAAATTTTTGACAATTAACAACCTATAAAACTAAGAACAATAAAAATATTGTGGGAACCGGCACCAAGGAGCTAAGCCAGCGATGACGGTTGTAGGAGAGCGAGGCTCTCTCTCTCTTCCTAGACCTTGGATCACTGTTCTCAACATAATTAGTTTAGTTTGATTTTGGCACTCGCCGCGGAAGGAGAGTGAAAATAAAATACATTTATAAAAGACAATCTAAAGTGATTTATTGAGTTGTTACATTGGCGACGAGGTGAAATCTATGGAAAACGAAGCTAAAATCGTTAGAGTAAACTATTAACCATAAAACTAAGCAATACAAAAAGGCGTATTTGTTAAAAGTGAACAAATTTATCTCGCAGGAACCCGTTAGTTTTTTTTTTCTATCTCTTTTTCATTCATCTCGTTCGTCGTTGTCATGCGTTCGAGTGCGAGTAAACGGTATGTCCAGAAAAAAAAAAATTATAAGAAGAGAGGAAACTTTAAGAGTAATTGCATTTAAGAGTATGAGAAGTTGTGATCAGATAAAAGCAAAGAGCTTTAAAAAAAAAAAAAAAGAAAATGTAGAACAAGTTCTGACAAAGGTCAGAGGCAAATTACCGAAAAAAAAAATTGAAAATGAAATAATAACTGAAACATTATCTGGCAGTGGTCAGAGGCAGAGTGCCGATGAAAATTTGAAAAAAATTGAAATTTAAATAATAACTGAAACATTATCTGACAGTGGTCAGAGGCAGAGTGCCGATGAAAATTTGAAATTTAAATAATAAATGAGGCATTATCTGACAGTGGTCAGGGGCAGAATGCCGAATAAAACTATAAAAAAAAAAAAGCTAAATTGTAGCATGAGTCAAGAGGTTGACCAAGTTTGGAAGGAAAATTGCTCGACAGAAGCATTGTTAATATAAAATAATAAAATTAAAAAAAAAAAACATATATATATACAAATTTGTTTCATAAAACCTTTTCTTTGCGAAAATCTGGAAAAGTCCGTGCTCCGAAGGGAATGGGAGAACTGGCTTCGAGCCTTCAAAATATATCTGGAGGTTGAAGACGTTCAATCGGTTACCAAGAGGAGGACAAAGCTGCTACACTTGGGTGGCACGCAATTACAGACGGTTGCATATGCACTTCCGGGTGCTATAGTCGAGTTCAACGAGGAGGTGAAAAATGACGTATTTTCGATATTGGTCGAAAAACTAACAACATACTTTTCACCTAAACAAAATTCGACATTCGAGAGACACCTTTTCAGGAAAATATCTCCTGAAGAGGGCGAAGCTTTTGGGAAATTCATTTTACGACTTCGCCAGCAGATCCAAAAATGTAGTTTTGGTTCTACGAAAACTGAGGTGGAAGAAATATGTTTGAAGGACAAAATTATTGGTAAGTGGGCTAGTCCGGAACTAAAAAAGAAACTTCTTGAGAAGGAACATACCTTATGCGAAATCATTGAAGCATGCCAGGTCGACGAAGAAATTAATAAGCAATCACAGTCAATGCTATCGAAGCCGTTTTCAGACACAATTAATAAAATTTCCAATTGGAAATCGCGGCCAACCAGTCAAAATGATTGTGGAAAATGTGGGCGGTCAGGTCATAAGGAGGATAGTCCTACATGCCCAGCGCGACAGACTAAATGTAATCGATGTTCCCGACTGGGCCATTTTGCCCGGAAATGCCGAACTGTTTTAAAACGTCCATACCCACCGTCGTATGAAGGAAAGAACGTGGAAAGTTTCAAAAGAAGAAACGTACGGTGGGTTAAAGACGGCAACCAAGAGGGAAAGGAAATTAATCGAGAAAACTGTTTTAAAATAAACAGTGACGAGGAATATGAAGAATGGATTAAATGTAGAATTGGTGGTGAAGACGTTGCCATGATAATCGATTCCGGATCCCGTTTAAATATTATTTCTCAGCACGATTGGTTAAATCTCCAGGCGAAAAAGGCGACTGTTTTCAATGTGCGTACAGATGCACACAACCAATTTAAAGGATACGTTTCGGACCCAATTTTAAATGTCATTTGTGTTTTTGAGGCACCAATAGCGGTCAAGTCAAGCTCGGAGTTGATTGCATCCTTTTTTGTAATTGAGAAAGGACGACAATCGCTACTTGGACGGGAAACAGCAACTAAATTGAATGTTCTGCGGATGGGCTTACCAGTAAATCACATTGAATTAGTAACACCGTTCCCTAAGTGGAAAAATGTTAGCGTGAAACTGTCAATAGATCCTTATGTTGACCCGGTGAAACAGCCCATGAGACGTGTTCCAGTCGCGTTGGAAGGTAAGGTCAATGCAAAGTTGGAGGAAGCGCACAAGCTGGATATAATTGAACCAGTAAATGGTCCCAGTCCGTGGATCTCACCGATAGTTGTTGCTTTTAAAGAAAACGGGGACATTCGACTGTGTTTGGATATGAGGCAGGCCAACCGAGCGATTCTTAGAGAAAATTACCCTTTGCCTACGTTTGAGTCTTTTATGACTAAGTTGAGAAACGCTAAATTATTTTCACGTTTGGATCTCAAAGACGCGTACCATCAATTGGAGCTAGAGGAATCAAGTCGACAGATCACAACTTTCATTACACCCCAAGGTTTATTCAGATATAAACTGTTGATGTTTGGCATAAATGCGGCTCCTGAAATATTTCAGCGACGACTTGAAGAACTCCTTGCATCGTGCAACAATGTGATGAATTATATCGACGACATTATTATTTTTGGAAGCAACGAAAAAGAGCATGATGAAGCTGTTAAAAAGGTTTGTGATGTTTTCAAAGAAAATAATGTTCTCTTAAACAATGAAAAGTGCATTTGGAAGACGAACAGAATCAAGTTTCTGGGACATGTGTTGACTGATAAAGGAATTGAAGTAGATCCAGAGAAAATAACAGCTATTAATTCTTTCCGTGCTCCCAAGACTAAGGAAGAAACGCGTAGTTTCCTCGGATTGGTCACATACGTTGGTAAATTCATTCCAGACCTTGCTGACCTAACTGAACCGTTACGTGAGTTGTTAAAGAAGGACCATAAATTCAACTGGGGACAAATTGAAGAAAATGGATTCAAAAGCTAAAGTCAGCATTATATAAGATCCCGAGCCTCTCATACTTTGACCACAAAAAGAAGACTAGATTGATAGCAGATGCTAGCCCTGTAGCTTTGGGTGCAGTATTGCTACAATTTAAAGATGATCTCGAACCAAATATTATTGCTTTTGCCAGTCGAAGCTTAACTGATGTGGAGAAACGTTACTCACAAACAGAAAAGGCAAGTTTGGCTTTAGTCTGGGCAGTAGAGAAATACTATTTTTATTTAATAGGACTCGAGTTTGAACTAGTGACTGATCATAAGCCACTAGAAGCGATTTTTAAGCCTACGTCAAAACCTCCGGCGCGTATTGAAAGATGGCTTCTTCGTCTTCAAGCGTACAAGTTTAAAATCATCTATAAGTCCGGCAAGGAAAATATAGCTGACAGTTTATCCCGGTTGTGTGAGATAACACCTTCCACTTGTTACGACCTCAAGGGCGAGCACAGCATACTGCGAGTTATCGAGAATACTGCACCAACATCGATAGCCATATCTGATATCGCCGAAAAAAGTACTCAGGACGAGGAAATTGTCGACGCAATGATGTGCCTTCAACAGGGTTCTTGGAACTCCGCACTTTCAAATAAACTGTACCCTTTCCGACATGAGTTGTCAACTATTGGTACAATTATGCTAAGAGGAGTTCGTATAGTCATTCCGTCAACCCTAAAACGATCGGTGTTAATACTGGCACACGAAGGCCACCCTGGCGAATCGGCAATGAAGCGGCGGCTGCGCTCTAAAGTATGGTGGCCTCAGATTGACAGGGATACCGAAAAATATGTCAAGGACTGTCGAGATTGTATTTTGGTATCTCAGACGACACACCCACCTCCAATGAAAAGAACCGAGTTTCCGAACGGGCCGTGGCTTTCAGTTGCTACAGACCTACTAGGGCCACTCCCGAATAACGAACACATCTTAGTGTTAATAGATTATTACTCGAGATATATGGAGTTTAAGTTTTTGCGCTCAATCACATCTGAATCGTTAATTGAAGCGTGTAAGGAAGTTTTTAGCAGGTTAGGATACCCAAGGCATTTGCGGACTGATAATGGTCGTCAGTATGTTAGTGTTGAGTTTCGAAACTTTTGCAAATCGTGCGGAATTGAGCAAATAACGACACCATCTTATTGGCCACAGGCCAATGGCGAGGTGGAAAACATGAATAGAGCTTTAGTAAAGCGTCTAAAGATAGCCCATCTACACAAGAAAAATCTTAAAGATGAAATCAGAACTTTTACACTCATGTACAATGTTACCCCTCATGGCACTACAGGCACGGCTCCAACAAAACTAATGTTTAATAGAGTTATTCGAGATAAGATTCCGGGGATACAAGATTTGGTGGGAGAGTTTACAGATTCAGTTGAAAAGGATAGAGACTGTATAAATAAGCAAAAAGGAAAGGAAATGGCTGAGAAAAGAAGAGGAACAAAAGAAGCTAAAATTAGCGTAGGAGATAAGGTTGTCCTTAAAAATGTAGTTTTTTCCCACAAACTTACACCGAACTTTGACACCACTGAATATGAAGTTGTAAAAAGGGGATCAAACCTTATTAGTTGTAAAATAAGTTGTTGTGTAGCAGTGCGTTGATACTCCGTGGAAGTTTTCTATATTTATAATGACCACCGGGTCCACGAAGAAATTTGTGTTTTTCTCCGCCAGAAAATTTCGATAAATTTGGGCGGCGGAGTGAGCTGCAGCGAAAAACAAAGTTTGTTGAAGAGAATATTCTAGGAATGGAATTCATGCATTCATGCGTAATTCGCAAGCCTGAGTTGCCATTTGCTGAGATGAAAGTTTGACTTCTATCTCCCCCATTCTTTTATTCAAAGTGTTCAGTTTGCAGACCTGAACCTCCGGATTATTAATACGCTCCTTTATCTTGTCCCTGTCCGATTGTATCACAGCCACCTCAGCCTCCACGCTCGCGACCCGCTGTTCCATTAGATTTAGGTCAGCTGCGATTCCGTGTAAACGAGTCATAAGGCCACCGAGGATTCGCTGCTCCGCATCTTGGACAAGGTCAGTGATTTTTAAAGTTTTCTCTTCGAGACGAAAGTTGAGCATCTCTAGCAGCAGTTTTTGTTGTTGCTGCGTAGACGCTTGTTAGAAACCATGGTTACAGCGTGTGTGTAGGAAAAGTAATTATGTAGAAGTTGTTGAAAACAAGGCGGTAAATCGATTCGCACACAAGTGCAGATGCGGGGTTCGATGCACAAAAACAAAAACAAAGCAGGGTTCGAAGTTTGGGATTTTCAATTGTTTTAAATCACAATGAGAACAGGCGAATGTTCAAATTTTGATTTGATTTTCTTCGGAGCTATTGAAAACACGTCCGTTCACTGCGTTGTAAACTTATATTTGTTAATATTTGTAAATATTTGTTAATATTTGTTAAAATATATTTTTTTAATATGTTGTAATAACAAATTAACCACGATTTTTTTAAGCTAAAATTGCTTTGTTTACTACAAAGAGTTAAAAAAAATAAAAAAAAACAAGAAAGAAAGCATATACCCTTGCAGCTATTGCAAGAATGAAACATTTTTGAAAACATTAAAAAACATAGTTATAATTTTTTTAAATTTATTTTTTCGATTTTTCCTATGGGAGCTATGCTATAGTCGTCCGATCCGGCTCGTTCCGACTTATATACTGCAGTATACCTGCAATAGAAAGACAACTTTTGAGAAAGTTTTATGCAGATAGTTTTAAAACTTAGGGACTAGTTTGCGTAGAAACGGACGGACAGACGGACGGACAGACGGACGGACAGACGGACATGGCTAGATCGACTCTCCTAGTAATGCTGATCAAGAATATATATACTTTATAGGGTCGAAATAGTCTCCTTTACTGCGTTGCAAACTTCTGTCTGAAATTATTATACCCTCTGCAAGGGTATAAAAATATCTTCGTGATAACCTCTTAAAAATTACTTTTTCTTCTGATAATCCGGTTATGAATTATGCATCCAACTTTTTTTCAAGGCGCCTCCGAAGAGTCACTATTTTTCATTCATTATTTTTTTTTGAAAATTTGTTTTTCCATTCTTTAAAAGTCGTATACTAATATGAATTAAATTTAAAAACATAATATTATAGATGTCGCCGCAAAAAAATCTTTAAAAAAAAAATTTGGACACCCCTTTTTTCACCAACACCAAAATTGCCCAATAGGCGAGAAAAGTTGGTGCAAATGGCACCAGGCAGCAGTTAAGGAGGAGCTGAATATAGGTATGTCACCACGACAAGTCACATTTGACAACACAATTTAAAACAGCTCTAAAAGATCGAAGATCTATCTAGGTCGTACAACTGATCAGATGTTTGGCAGCAAAAACACAGAGTAGTAACGAACCTTTAAGTTCGTTGACCTGGATTTTGTTCCCCAACACCTACATCCAGGAGTTAAAACTGTGATTCTTTCTGGCGGCTCTGATCTTAAGCGAAGGAATTAAAACTGTTATCACGACGACGTAATGGACTATCAAGTTGGCTGTGTATTTCACAATTACGTACACCCACGCAAAAAGAACGAATAACTAGCACCACGACGCGCGTAAACGATGTCGTCCGACAAGCCAGGATGGATGCACGAGAGGAACAGTCAACTTTAAATATCTTCTATGAAGAGCAGGATGGTGTCCTTTATGGTCCGGGTATTCATACCTAAGCTTTTCAACGCTTTTTTTTTCGAAACCATGTTTTCGAACTGGCGACCACCAATTACCAATTGACCTATTTTGTTCATATATGTCGAATTTTAGTAAACCCGGCGAACTTTGTTTCGCCACCAGATGGCTTCGTTATATGTAACATTTCGATTGGTGATTAAAAGATGAAGAAAAACTTTTTTTGTTTTATATTTGAAAAGGAAAAATTTGATTTAATTTACCGACAGTAATTAATTAATATCTATACAAAAAATGAAGTGTTATTTAGTCGAACTTCCGTAATTAAATGGAAGTGAATCCAAAGGAAATACTAAATCGAAGCGTTATACGTGCTTTTTGGTAAGCCACATTTTTTTTTGTTTTTTGGTCTAATGTTAACACGCAACTTATACCTGCCCATGTAAAAAACAATGCTTTTCTTAATTTCTGGTGAACTGGAAAACCCAATCCAATACTGCTTGACATTTTGTTGGTAATAAGTTCACGGTCACACTGCCTTTTTAACGTTAAATTTAAACTTACCTGTTTTGTTTATTTAATTGTGTTTATCCCGCTAATTTTAAAGGTTTTTCCTTGTTACCTATAATGGTAAAAAATATTTCGTATACATTTAAACCTCGCTTTTTCATTCCGTTTAGTCGTCAACTCCAATCAATGAGCAAAATTGTACTTTTTTGGTGCCCCGGTGGTATTTCATCGAATGGTATTTTTATACCAAAACCCGGTGCTCATTTTTTATTATTGGGTATCGGTACTGACAATTTTCCTCACTCATTACTCATTGAAAAATAAATGAGCAATGAAAGAGGTGAACAATGTAGTGTCATAAGCCCATTACCTCAATTAAATACGGCATAAGTCTTTTTACCGAAAGTAGAGTACCGTTGCAAAGTCGCGGTGGATTCAAATTACGCAATATCATAATAACTGTACCAACTTTGAATTGCAAGTTATGTGGTGGAAATCCTGGTAACTCCAGAGAGTTCAAAAACTCCGTTGGATAAATTACTACATCATCGGGATTTGTAATGGAATCAACGGATTTGTATGTCACCAAATCGCCAGCAATTTTTGATTGAATGGTAAAATTCTGTGCGTGTACAACATTATTCTTTGCGGCAAGAATTGCTCGTTGACTTAACCAAGCATTATTTTGATAATTCCCACTAATGTTTGGGAAACATTTTCAATAAGAGTTAATTGAGAGTCTACAAATCGGCAACAGTCGTTAGAGTAATTAATCTAGATGTCGCATCAACTGGGACTTTTCGATTTCAAACAGCTAACAATATTTTGAAAAATTGTGCTGCACTTTGATCATATTGAAGTTGAACCCTCATATTAGTGGTTAGCGATAATGTTTTTACGTAATTTCATAAAACCCCATGCCTTCCGGGAAGCATTCAATTCATATGCAGGCGTTTCACGGGGAATTTCTGGCGACGTCTCCCTGAAATTGCCTGCCAATAGTATCATCAAGCCGCAAAAGATGTTGTTGCTTTGCCGAAGATTCTTCAGTGTGAAGTTAAGCGCTTCCAGTAATTTCTGATGTGCCATTGTGCACTTATCCCAAATGTGATGCAATTCATTGTGTTGGTGTGAGTGATTGGTTAGTGTGTTGCATCTTTTACCTTGCAAGTCGGCATGAAGCCTTTTCGAATGATATTAGCTCCAAAGGAAGTCATGCGAAAGCATTTATTGTATTTAAGGATGTGTTAAAGAAAATGGCTGGAATCGGAATCACTTTCAGTGACTGGCTGTGGTGTAAGTAATGGATACAGTTTAACTTTTCCACTTGCGCAGCACAATCCAGACGTTTCTCTTTTGAACGTTAACGCATTGCAATATTGGCATATAGTCGTCATTGGTCCAATATCTAAATTTTCAACATCACTGTAGTTCGCAGTAGGATTATATTGAAATACCCAGCGATTGAATGATTCCAATGATCTTCGTGTCCTTACGTTCCTTAAGTTCTGTGAACACACTTGTTGCTGGCTTGCGTGTCTTGTGCGGCGGCCGATGCTCGCACGTCATCCTCTAGGCATTTTGGACTATGGACAGAGTGGTGAATTTAACCTCAATTGCATGATCCACATAATTTACACAGTTCAACTTACCACCGTAAAGACAAATGCTTGCTGTTGAAAATGAATAAAAATGTGCACAATATACGTGATTGACTTTATAATGTTCAATTGAAATGTAAGGAAACGAATAACTTTTTTTTTCACAATTTTACAGTGAACAGAATACCGGTTTTTCATATGAAATTAACTGAGCAGAGAACAATTAGTAGCTGTCGAGCAATGTATCACGCACCGGCGCCATAAAATTTTGGGTTGTAGTACAAGCTATTTATCAGAGATGGTGCTGTATGTAAAAAAAGATTTTCCCGCTTTTCTGTTACTATAAACCTCACGGACCGCGAGACCTTTCCAACGAATGCAAAACCGTGGAAATCGGTTCTTGCTTTCTGGAGTTATAGCGTCAGGAAGGAAAACCCCTCCTTTTTTTATATAATAGATATTCAGCACACGTGTGTCTATCGTCCGAACCTCCAAATCTTAAAAAATGTCAAAACCACAAAACCATTTTTTAATGTTTTCAAAACTTGGAAGTTTTTACTTTTTTTTCAGTCCATCCAATTAATCTGAATCATGCCACTTTGTAGCTCATTAGTCCCAATTAATTAATTATTTTGAAAAAAAAATGTTTGTGGTTAAGATGTTACTTAATATAAGGTCAAGTAAAAAGTAATCCATTATTCGAACAATACATGACTTTTGTGATCTGTATCTCGCTTTGTATAAGTCCGATTTAATTTTAGTACGTGGCGTAAGAAAATTGAGCTTTACTACTACAAAAGCTTTTTAGAAAAATGATGTGGTCGATAACACAAACGCTTTGAGACCTCGTTAATTATGGAGAGCGGCACAGGAAAAATTCACAATGCTTTACAAATTTCTTTGACAAAGGCGAAACGCAAGCCAGGCAGCTAAAAATTTAAATGGAGTATATGGCCCTAATACTGTTACTGCTAACCATGCACAATTCTGGTTTCGTCGATTTCGTTCTGGGAATTTTTGTGTTCAAGGTGAGGCATGCTGCGGAAGGAAATAGAAATCATTGAGTCTGACCTACATTCAAGCAGTAAATCAATTGCTGAAAAAAACAGTTTGGAACCATTTAACAAAAAAACCTTTTGGACCAAATTTCGATCTGCGAATCGCTGCTGAATCGCAACAAAACCAACCCGTTTTTCAAGCGGATAGTGACTGGTGTGAAAAGTGGGTCACTTACGACAACGTGAAGCGAAAACAGTCGTGGTCGAAGTAGGATGAGCTGGCCCAGGCGGTGGCTAAACCAGGATTGACGGCCAGAAAGGTTTTGCTATGTGTTTGGTGGGATTGGCAAAGGAATTATCTACTATGAGCTGTTCCCCTATGGCCAAAGCACCTTATTTGGTTTTGTACTGTCAACAGTTGGACCATCAAAAGGAAGCACCTTATAGCCCGGACATCGCACCACCTTTTCCTATCAATGTCGAACGATTTGGATAGTAAAAAATAAGCTTCAAGAGTGGATTGTAAAATCCGACTGGCTAAGTTTTTTGCAAATAAGGACGAAGGAGAGGGATAGAGAAAAATGGTGCTTATTTCAAATAAATCGGTTAATTCTTACCATTAAAAAACTTTGAGTTTTATGTTCAAATAATGGATTATTTTATACTTGACCTTATACATAGAAAAAATTTTAAAGTTCTAAATTTTCCTGGTTCCACAAAAAATAATCCCAAAAAACGATTAAAAAACGGGCCGCCATATGGAATGTGTAAATGTGTATTTAAAACTTGGCTTTTCATATAGATCTGTACCCACTATCAGAGTTGTAATCATTTTATTTTAAAGATAGTAAAATTTAGTATATTTTAGCAATTAGCCTCAATTGTTTGCATATACTGTCCAAATAACACAACAGACTATATTTAAAATATTAAGCACATTCGTTGCACTAAAACTTGTCTTTAATAAACTTTAAAAATTTTTTTAGGAAAGCTTCACTTGCACGTTGCTTACTCTGAAACACCCAATAAATATCATGCTCTCTCTTTCGATGCTATTCATGAAGAGGACAGATAGAGCAAAACAAAAAAATTAATAACTTCAAATAGCTAGACCAATTATAAATAAGAATTGGTACATTTAGTCAAAATTTTGACATTGATTTTTATATTTATGGCCTATGGAATCGACCACTGTGCGTTGGGACTCTACGCTGCTACCAAAACTACACCAACATATTTTAGACATTTCTGTGATACACTCCTGACCTTTTTATTATTTATGACCCTACAGAAATTGTATTATATTACCAGGTCTCTGTACCAGCTTTTTCTTAACCAGATTTAATTTTTTAACCAGGGATTTAACCGAGACAAAATCCTTGGTCTACCAATGAAAACGAAAACCTTATTCATCAGCGGGATGTCTCGTATTTTAGGTGGATGTAATATAAAACCCAACTGTTTATTGTGCAATACAGAGAAGATCTTGCTTGTTACAAAAATTATTAAGGCTATTTAAAATTTGAAAATAAAAAAAATGAGGAATAGGGAAGAGTTGATCACAATGTTGATGTTGAGAAACTCTGTCGATCGTTTTCTCAACTCAACGAAACTGATGCAATTACTGATGCGATTACCTATATAAGCATGCCCATGATAATTATTAAACAGCGTCATAGTGCTATAGTACTATGTACTAAACAATATAATAAAACAAAAACGCCAACGTGTTAGAGCGCAAGCTCTACAATTTTTTTTAAAATTATCAAAACTCGGCAACAAGACGAATGTCGGTTCGCGTCATCAGAAACAACACTTACATCTCTACACGAGCGGAAGAGTTATCAAAACCAACAAAAACTGAAAAACTAAAAGTCGACACGGAGAGCACGCTTTCTCTCCCCTGCTTTACTATATCTAAGCAGCAAAGAACAAAATGAGTGTCCAATGCCCGTCCCCCGACCCGTACAGCCTTACCAATTTGCTAATAACAACAACGACATGAATAATGCCCTTGTTTAAAACAATGACTTCGAGCTTAACAACGACAACAAATATTAAATATCAGCTGCAGCTAATCAGCGCCCGGTATCGTCAGTTCTTTCTGACAAGCACACACTACCCCCACCAAAAAACACAAAAAATGCTAACGGAGAAAATTAACCACACAATCAAAGAGGAAAACAAACGAACCCAAAATAAACAAAATCACTGTGCCAAACAATGCGCTGACTAAAAATAGATTCTCGATTATAAGTAATCCAAACGAAGATGATGATACCGCTCAAACACCAAAGTCCAAGCCATTGAGTCATTCTTCAGGCAAATTGTGCTGAGTTGGCAAATACAATAACAGACCAAAAATGCATTAATAAATTCTATGTCACGTCTATATAAAGGGGTAACATAAATGAGACAAAAACACAAGTAAATTGCGAACAAGATTATCGAAGTTGCGAAGGATTACAATTAAAGGAATAAAAACAACAGTCTCTGTTGGAGGAGATCGATTGTTATAATAATAAATTATGATTTTGAATTTAAACGTAAATGAAAATATGTAGCAGCTAGTCACGGTTACATTTAACGTTTTACTAACACTGCGCCACGCATAACATTCTGTAAGCTTAAGCCATATCTACTGTTAGCGCGGAAGCAGAGCTCACTTAGCTTTTGTCGATCACGCTAACAACTAAAAGCTAAAAACTTAAATATTGAATAAAAACACGTGTGTTTCGAAAATAATCAATTTTCTTAATGATGACAAAAAGTAGTCAGTTAGCTGCTACATTAATGACGACCGTAACAGAACAAGGAAAATGTAGAAGTATTCTTTAAATTTCGTCATTCGAGCGTCATTTGTTTGCATGAGTCTCTGATCATTAATTACGTGCAGGTTGGGGAGGCAGTTGTATGTGTATAAACTAAGTAGGCTTTCAGCTTGAGTGGAGTACTCGCAACAAAACGAAGGTGGTACTGCTATTGTCAACAACACGGACACATATACTGGGCACACCGTAACCTGAAACCCAACGTGAAAACTTTGACCAAAACAGTTGGCCACATGTGGAGAAGCTCAAGTTGAGTACTCGCACCGGATTAATGGTGGTAAATTCATCGACATCAACACGGACTCATCCTAAACTCAAATACAACGTGGACGAGAACATTCGGAACACAGGAAAACAGCAACGGCTGAGGAACGCAGCCATCGCAAAATAGAAAACATACAAAATAGGATAAAAGCTGATGGAACCAATGCAGAAATTACTATGTAATGACTATAATAATCTCTATCACATAATTTATACCACCGACTCTTTACCAATTTTGGAAGCACTTATCTTATGTTACTTAGCACGAAATTAGTATGACGTATATTGTTTCGTATGTATTTTGAACTTGATCAGCTCTTTTTCCTGTCCGTCTTCATTCACCTCTCGTGATCTCGTTTTGAACAACCACCTGGGGTCCGCGCGTAACAAGTCTTGCTTGGTGTCGGAAGCGCCACATGTTTGTACTGACCACAGTGCATCAACGTCCAAATCAAATGGATAAGTTCAATTATGTACTTGGCTGCTTATCTGGGCCAGCGCAGGATTTTCAGATTTTGGAAGTTAACTATCTGAAAGCTTTAGAGTGGCTAAAGTCAAGGTACGATAACGACATGCTTATAATTGTGGACTGCATCTCTAGTTTATTAGCGTTTCCAACTCTATCGAAGCCCGACCCTTCACAATTACAGCATCTCGTCAACAAAACTTCACCCATTCGCGGCTCCCTACTGTCACTTAGGAGTGCAGAAGATATTATGAATAAATGATTTACGTGTTTTTATCAAAGGTCGACAGCCAAACAAAGGCTAAATACAACGAACAACGAACATTCGAGCAATTACCGTCTTGGGATGAATGTTGCAGGGCTTTAAATCGTAGATGCCAGGTTCTCGAAAATCAAAATGGTGACGTTAGGAAGTCCGATTAAAGGGGTCAAAAACTCAAGTCTAAAACACATATATCTCAAAATTCATTCGTTACCACAAACGTTGATTGTTTTTATTGTAATTCAAGCGCACACTTCATTAGTAGCTGCAAAGCATTTGCAGACTTAGCAATTCAACAACGACAAGAGTTGGCCAAGAAAGCCGGCGTTTGCTTTAATTGTCTTCGAAATTCTCATCAGATAAAGGACTGTCAATCCAAGTAGATGCCAAATCTTTTATAGTTCACATACACTACTGCACCAATTCCAACCAGAGCTTGTATCAGCATCAAACATAAATCATATTGAGAGGCAAGTCACGAATCAAGCAAATCTTCAAAGCTAAGCAAAACACGACCCAAGACCCCTCAATAATTTCACCCTAATTACACGCACTGTAAAAAAGGGCAATATTCCGACAGCAGTCGTTCTAGGACAAGGACAAATTTGGACAATTCCATCCAGTTCGCGCTTTATTAGAACCTTGTTCCGAATATAATTTTATAGCCAAGGAAACAGTAAAGCGTCTACAACTTTACAACAGGAACTTAGTGTCATCGCTGAAGTCAGACAAAAGATTCATTATACCGTGTTTGCAACTATAAAATCGCGTATCTTTTTTTAATTTGAATGATTAAAAATCAAAACTGATGAATCAGTCTACGTTTCAAAAGGGAATTTACCAAAAGGATTGAATCTAGTCGACCCTCAATATCATATTAATATCATTCGAGAAGTAAAAATAAGTCTAGGAGAAAACTTGCCAAGTTTAGTGAACACTGCGTTTAGTTGGATTTTAGGTAGCAACATAGGCGTAGGAAAAACTACACAAATTCAATATATCTCGCACATTTGTCACAAGCTGAAAGAGTGGATCGTGCTAAGCCTTTCAACAAAGTTACGCGTGGTAGGTCCCACAATACAAGCAAACCGCTTCATAACTCTTTTAAAGTTCAGTTTTAAAAACTTCGCTCTAACACGAGACTTTGTAAAAATGTATAGGCAGTTTTCTATTCACGAAGAAGATAGAAAGTTTCAATTTATTCTATGGCGAGGAGGTTCAACGAGATAAATACCAGCTGTTAAAGTCAGCTGTTGGTACAACTTGAAGCGAGCACTGTTTAATCGTAAATTTTTCTTCCCAATTTAACACTAAAATAGAATAAACAAGAAAGGAAGTGAACTTCGGCAAGTCGAAGTTCATATACCCTTGCAGCTATTGCAAAAACTAAATATTCTTAAGAACATTAAAATTATGATTTACTTGCGTATATGTTACAAACATTAAAGCTATGATGATTTGCAGCTTAATTATTCGATAGTTCCTATGGCAGCTTTTGATATCATTTTCCGATATTAATATAATTAAAAGCATTATTCTGTACTGTCAAATTATTAATAGGTCAAATTTAAAAAAAATATTACACTATACATAGAAAAGTTAAATTAAAAAAAATTTTTTTTTGTATATATTTTAATATACGCTATAGTCGTCCGAATTTGATGAAATTTAAACCGTAATTCTGAAATATTTAACCATTACTATATCTCGAAGAACTACACAAAAAATTAAAAAACAGCAAAGTTATAATGTTTTTTCCTATGGGAGCTATATGAAATAGTCGTCCGATTTTGATGAAATTTACAACGTAATTCTGAAATATTTAACCATTACTATATGTCGAAGAATTTAAAAAAAAAAATTAGAAAACAGCATAGCTAAAATTTTTTTTAATTTGTTTTTCCAGTTGTTCCTATGGGAGCTATATGCTATAGTTGTCCGATCCGGCTCGATCCGACTTATATACTACCTGCAATAGAAAGACAACTTTTGGGAAAGTTTCATGCAGATAGCTGATAACTGATAGACTAGTTTGCGTAGAAACGGACGGACAGACGGACAGTCTGACAGACGGACAGACGGACGGACAGACGAACGGACAGACGGGCAGACGGACGGACAGACGGGCAGACGGACGGACAGACAGACATGACTAGATCGACTCTCCTAGTGATTCTGATGAAGAATATATATAATTTATAGGGTCGGAAACGTCTCCTTCACTGCGTTGTAAACTTTTGACTGAAATTATAATACCCTCTGCAAGGGTATAAAAACAGTGAAGTTTTAATTTTTTAAATTAATTTTTACAATTTTTTCCTGCTTGTTTCGGTTTATACGCTACCTGCAATAGAAATTTTGCGAACGTTTCATGCACAACTAGTATAATAACAAAAATACTGCATGGATGTTTCTCTTATATTAATAACCTAATCATAATGACTTATAACGTAGTAACGGAATTAAAGAACTAAATGAAACTTGTGTGCTTCGTGGAACGATGTGTCAAAAGAGCCGCCTCACATTCGCTCCAAAGTGGAAGAGAAGTATAATCTAACTGTTCTTCCCATTTCCTTTTAGTTCCTGCATCGATCTTGCTCATTACCAGATGTATCAAAATAGCATTAGTAATGCGTCTATCATCCCCAATAGAGTCATAGAAGGCTGTGACCGTGTCAATGAGGGTTCTCAAGGCTGTAGCTGAAGGCTTGAAAATTTTTTACAAATTATAATGTGTCGATATGTTGTCAACAAAAATGTGACAATTATTATCGTACACCCGCTTCAGGCTAGCAAGGGCTTTGGGATAATTTTCCGTAGTGACTTGAAAGGCCCTAACTGTTCCTAAAGCGTCTCCAGCTAAACACGAATTTAAATTATTGAATTTACCAATATCGTGTAAAGTAACGTCTTTCTCAACGAAAGTTTCTAAAAGGCTTATACAATTTTTAAATTCGGAGTGTTTTCCGCTAAACGTTGGAAGATCGACACTCGGCAGGCGGCATTGAGACAGACGATTTGCCGGCGAAGCGGATTTCTCGATAATATTTTGTTTGGATTTATTTAAAATCGAAATCAGCAATGACATTGTCAATACGTCCTTCTCTTCCAACTCTTCGCGGTATACATCTTTTGTATCTTTCACTTCTATTTGGTTTTGAAAAATTGAAGCATTTTCAATGTGCGTATTTAGAATCTCTAATCGATACTCAAGCTCAACCGGATTCACAGAGAATTTAGTTTCTTTTAAATGGCGATACGTTCGGTTAATAATTTTCATGCAAACATCTAGTTGGTGGTTAAGATCTTCGATATCCTTGGTTGCCATTGCGTTTATTTGTATTTATTTTTGTTGGTATCGAAGAGATGTTTTTTTATTAATATTATTTATTTGTTAAATAATCAAATAAAAAACCAACGAGTAATATACCGATCGCACGCAGTGTAGGGGAGGTAAGTGCCGAGAGAGTACAGCGAAAAATATCTAAATAGGGTTTTTATATTTTTTATATAAACCCTGCGACAGTAATATGCGCACGCACGCACTGTTGTGTAGCGTACCGAAAAAAACGAACAAACGTTTAAGCAGACCGAAAATTGCACTGCTGCAGCGATCGAGAACGAAAACGACCAAAGATAAGGGTGGCGGTGTGCGTGTGTATGTGTACGCGGCTAGCTGCTCTAATTCTAGGCAAACGCTAACGGAGAACGATACACTGACCGATAACTAAGGGCAACGAATATATAAGCCTGATGCCGAAAGGCGCTCAAAAATGATAAAAAAGCGCGGGGAAATTCTGAAAAGCGCGTGAAAATGTTCAGACAAACTGCAGCTAATTTTTGAGAACTACACTCTTCACAATTTGCACTTTTTTCCAGCTGTTTTATTTATAATTAATACTAGTTTGTAATAACGAACGCAAAACTTGTGTGACTGTAGTAGGATTCGGATAATTTATTTGCGATAATCACTTGTGTAAAACTTGTGCGAAAATGCGACGACGAAAGGTAGTGGTTTCGATTAAGTTCAAATGATCACTAAATTTAATGTTCCAATAATTTCTCTTAGAACCTAACTTATGCTAAGGTGGCGAGAGACGAGGCGGATTCGCAAGAGCGAACGGAAGCTTTATTGGCTCCAGCTCTCACCCTACAGCTAGTGACTTAAATTTAAATAAACGCGCCAAGTGCGCAAACAACGGGTCATACTGCATTGCTCATTCATTGACGAATTCATTGAAGCTCAAAGACAGAGACAACTGTATGGATACTGCTTGGGATTTTTTTGGTTATAAAATCACGCTCCCACTGCCTGTTTCACGTTAAATTCAAACTTAATGGTTTCGTTTATTATATTGTGTTTATCCCGCTAATTTTAACTTTTAAAGGTTTTCAGTTGTTTTTTTTAATGGTAAAAAATATTTTGTGTACAGCTAAGCCTCGTGTTCTCATTTCGTTTTGTCGTCAACTCCAATAAATGAGCAAAATTGTACTTGTTAAATACAATTCTGCTCATTAATGCATCGGCACGGTGGTATTTCATCGAATGGTATTTTTATACCAAAATCCGGTGCATATTTTTTACTATCGTGTATTGGGATCGTCATAGGCTGTCTTGCTCGCACTTACGTAAAATCGAATAGTTAAAACAAAAATGAGCAATGAATGAAGCCAACAATGTAGTGTCATAAGCCCATTACTGGAGAAGGAAAAGAGTAGAACTTATTTTCTGAACTATTTAAAAAATAATTCATAACGGAGATGATTTGAGCACATCTCTTAAATTTAATTATTTGAAAACCGCTCTTAAAAGTGAGGCAAGGATTATCGTTGCTCACTTGTTGACAGGTTCAGCCGAAAATTATAATGACGCTTGGGAACTATTAACCAAGCGGTATGAAAATAAGAGAAAAACAAGAAAGGAAGCAAACTTCGGCAAGGGTAAGTTCATATATCCTTGCAGCCATAGCAAAAACTAAAAATTCTTGAAAACATTAAAATTATGATTTACTTGCGTATATGTTTAAAAACATTGAAGCTATGATGATTTGCGGCTTAATATTAGAAAGTTCCTATGGCAGCTATATGATATCGTTTTCCGATTTTAATCAAATTAAAAGTGTAATTCTGAACTGTCAAAATTAATAATAAGTCAAAAAGAATTTAAAAAATATTACAAAATAGAAAAGTTACATAAAAAAAAAAAAATTTATACATTTTTTTGTTTCCATTTGAGCTATATGATATAGTCGTTCCATTTTAATGAAATTTAAACCGTAATTCGGAAATATTTAACCATTACTATATGTCGAAAAATCCAAAAAAATATTAAATAAAAAAAATTTTCTTTTTTTTTTTTGCGATTGTTTCTATGGGAGCTATATGCTACAGTCGTCCGATCTGACTCTTTCCGACTTATGTACTACCTGCAATATTTTGATTTAATTTAAACCATTATTCTGGAATATTTAACCATTACTTTATGTCGAAGAACTAAAAAAGCTCCCATAGGAACTATCGGAACAATAAATAAAAAAATTTGTAGTGTTTTAATTTTTTTTTTACTTCTTCGACACATATTAATGGTTAAATATTTTAGAATTACGGTTTAAATTTCATCAAAATCGGACCACTACATCATATAACTCCCATGGAAACAATAAAAATATATATTTATATATTTATAGTTAACAATGAACTGCTAACTTACACGCGATTTTAACTTTAAAATCGTGTTTTACTTATCATTAAAAAATGGAAAAAAATATCTCTCCGATATTACCTGCTGATTTATGAGAAAAAGTTATGTTCAAATTTTTCTATCGATTTTTAGTTCTGATGTTCATGAATTTTAAAAAAAACGTTTTCGAGAAAATCGATTTAAAATTTTTCTTACGTGAACAATCTGGTAGCACGGCCGTTCGTTTGAAACGCTGTAACTCAGTTTCTTTTACTCGGATTACTCGGAAAATTTGTACAGAATATTCTTTACATATTGTTAATTCAGAAAAATAAATTAAAGTGTAGATGAAAAATAACAATTTAAATATCAACTCCTCACTCGGCGCACTAGAGAGCAAGGTGAGGGAGATAGCACAAGGCCACTGGCGGAACCGGCTGCGTCATCTCCAAGGCTATCTGGCCGGATCTCGGTGAAAAAAGGACCATCAAAGAACAAGGTTCAGACCTTAACAGGAGTAATAACGGCGCAAATGCCGATAGGTACAAAGTCCCATTCCACGACTTTTGCAGAAGCTGCGGAGATGAGGAGGAACCCAACACTGTCGCCGATGATGAGAGTAACTGAGTTCACCAGCTTATTTATTTTCTTATTGTTTCACATAAGTAAATTGGCTTTGGTAAAGTGTTTAGGCTTTATTTCGTCGTCATTGTCCAGGAGTGCGAATTTATTTTCGCAAAGAGGATGTTAAATCTTTACCAACTTAGAAACGTGTTCGTTTTTTTTTTTTTTGGTGCGCGCTAAGCGTACATCCCAGCTTTGTGCATTTTGAATTTTTGATAATGGTAATGATAATGATGATGATGATGAAAACGACGCTGTTGCCGTGTTGTTTTTGTATTTGTTGTTGTGAGAAAGGAAATCACCACTGTAGCAGTGCTGGTATGTTTACTTGCATTGTTTTGGCAATTTTCTGCGGAGTAATTGGCGACTGCGATGGCCAAGGGGTGTTCTGCAAGCTGAGGGGCGCGGAATAGACAGATTTTTCGAACTCTTCCGTGCTTTTTGGAGAGTATAAAAAGAAATATGCGTTTCGTAGATCGTTTTGGAGTATACTTTGGGTTTCTGAGACTTCTAGGTTCTTCAAACCCAATTTGGGAATAGCACACGGGAGCCACTTGTATTTTATTGTATGTTGATATATCTTTGATATTTTATCTTTATGGGCTTAGGGTTTCCTTAAAAAAATACTTAAGTGAGTTGCACTTGTTTCATACTCATGAAACAACAATTCAACTAATTTAAAAAATCCTTATAATGGGACATTTGTAAATGCCCTTTGCACCGTGTTGCCGTCATTGAAATTTACAGACAAGGTTTGTTTTTATGTAGTCCCCTTTCAATCCAAAATATCTTTATTTGTTTTTCATGTGCGTGCATTGCTTTTTTGTGAGTATCATTACCATACTAGTGATTCCTAGAGACCCAATCGAAATGTTATGTTCAAAGCCAATTACAATAACCGAATCGGTATTCGGTTATCCGTAATCTTTAAAAATCGTTTGTACTAGCACCACAAATTGGACTTGATTGGGTGGATACCGGTTAAAGTATTTTAAACTTGCCAAACTGTGCTTTCTTTTTTGTTTTTATTTTTTCAATGGAAGCTCTACGATGTAATCGTCTGCTTAAAAAAATGAAACCGTAATTCTGAAAAAATGCAACCATTACTATATCTCTAAAAATATTAAATACAATTTAAACAAGAAAGGAAGCAAACTTTGGCAAGCCGAAGTTCATGTACCCTTGCAGCTATTGCAAAAATTAAATATTCTTGAAAAAGTTAAAATTATGATTTTATTGGAACATTGGAGCTATGATGATTTGCAGCTCAAATATTGGATAGTTATTTTATGTATTTTTATTATTTCTATGTGAGCTATGTGATATAGTCGCCCGAATTTGATGAAATTTAAACCGTAATTATGAAATATTTAACCATTACTATATCTCAAAGAACTAAAAAAAAATAAAAAACACCAAAGTTAGAATTTTTTTATTTATTTTTTCCGATTGTTCCAATGGGAGCTGTATGCTATAGTCGTCCGATTTTGATGAAATTTAAATCGTAATTCTGAAATATTTAACCATTACTATATCTCGAAGAAATAAAATAAGAATTTTAAAACACTAAAGTTTAAATTTTTTTATTTATATTTCCGATTGTTCCTATGGGAGCTGTATGCTATGGGCGTTCGATTTTGATGAAATTTAAATCGTAATTATGAAATATTTAACCATTACTATATCTCGAAGAACTAAAAAAAAGAATTTTAAAACATCAATGCTTAAATTTTTTTTATTTATTTTTCCGATTGTTCCTATGGGAGCTATATGCTATAGTTGTCCGATCCGGATCGTTCCGATTTATATATTACCTGCAATAGAAAAACAACTTTTGGGAAAGTTTCATGCAGATAACTGAGAGACTAGTTGGCGTAGAAACGGACGGACAGACGGGCAGACGGACGGACAGACGGTGATTCTGATCAAGAATATATATAATTTATAGGGTCGGAAATGTCTCCTTCACTGCGTTGCAAACTTCTGACTGAAATATAATATCCTCTGCAAAGGTATAAAAACAGTGAAGTTTTAATTTTTTTAATTAATTTTTACAATTTTTTCCTGCTTGTTTCGGTTTATACCCTACCTGCAATAGAAACACAAATTTTGGGAAAGTTTCATGCACAACTAGTATAATAACAAAAATACTCCATGGATGTTTCTCTTATATTAATAACCTAATCATAATGACTTATAACGTAGTAACGGAATTAACGAACTAAATGAAACTTGTGTGCTTCGTGGAACGATGTGTCAAAAGAGCCGCCTCACATTCGCTCCAAAGTGGAAGAGAAGTATAATCTAACTGTTCTTCCCATTTCCTTTTAGTTCCTGCATCGATCTTGCTCATTACCAGATGTATCAAAATAGCATTAGTAATGCGTCTATCATCCCCAATAGAGGGCAAGGAGTCATACAAGGCTGTGACCGTGTCGATGAGGGTTCTCAAGCCTGTAGCTGAAGGCTTGAAAATTTTTTGCAAATTATAATGTGTCGATATGTTGTCAACAAAAATTTGACAATTATTATCGTACATCCGCTTCAGGCTAGCAAGGGCTTTGGGATAATTTTCCGTAGTGACTTGAAAGGCCCTAAATGTTCCTAAAGCGTCTCCAGCTAAACACGAATTTAAATTATTGAATTTACCAATATCGTGTAAAGTAACGTCTTTCTCAACGAAAGTTTCTAAAAGGCTTATACAATTTTTAAATTCGGAGTGTTTTCCGCTAAACGTTGGAAGATCGACACTCGGCAAGCGGCATTGAGACAGACGATTTGCCGGCGAAGCGGATTTCTCGATAATATTTTGTTTGGATTTATTTAAAATCGAAATCAGCAATGACATTGTCAATACGTCCTTCTCTTCCAACTCTTCGCGGTATACATCTTTTGTATCTTTCACTCCTATTTGGTTTTGAAAAATTGAAGCATTTTCAATGTGCGTATTTAGAATCTCTAATCGATACTCAAGCTCAACCGGATTCACAGAGAATTTAGTTTCTTTTAAATGGCGATACGTTCGGTTAATAATTTTCATGCAAACATCTAGTTGGTGGTTAAGATCTTCGATATCCTTGGTTGCCATTGCGTTTATTTGTATTTATTTTTGTTGGTATCGAAGAGATGTTTTTTTATTAATATTATTTATTTGTTAAATAATCAAATAAAAAACCAACGAGTAATATACCGATCGCACGCAGTGTAGGGGAGGTAAGTGCCGAGAGAGTACAGCGAAAAATATCTAAATAGGGTTTTTATATTTTTTATATAAACCCTGCGACAGTAATATGCGCACGCACGCACTGTTGTGTAGCGTACCGAAAAAAACGAACAAACGTTTAAGCAGACCGAAAATTGCACTGCTGCAGCGATCGAGAACGAAAACGACCAAAGATAACGGTGGCGGTGTGCGTGTGTATGTGTACGCGGCTAGCTGCTCTAATTCTAGGCAAACGCTAACGGAGAACGATACACTGACCGATAACTAAGGGCAACGAATATATAAGCCTGATGCCGAAAGGCGCTCAAAAATGATAAAAAAGCGCGGGGAAATTCTGAAAAGCGCGTGAAAATGTTCAGACAAACTGCAGCTAATTTTTGAGAACTACACTCTTCACAATTTGCACTTTTTTCCATCTGTTTTATTTATAATTAATACTAGTTTGTAATAACGAACGCAAAACTTGTGTGACTGTAGTAGGATTCGGATAATTTATTTGCGATAATCACTTGTGTAAAACTTGTGCGAAAATGCGACGACGAAAGGTAGTGGTTTCGATTAAGTTCAAATGATCACTAAATTTAATGTTCCAATAATTTCTCTTAGAACCTAACTTATGCTAAGGTGGCGAGAGACGAGGCGGATTCGCAAGAGCGAACGGAAGCTTTATTGGCTCCAGCTCTCACCCTACAGCTAGTGACTTAAATTTAAATAAACGCGCCAAGTGCGCAAACAACGGGTCATACTGCATTGCTCATTCATTGACGAATTCATTGAAGCTCAAAGACAGAGACAACTGTATGGATACTGCTTGGGATTTTTTTGGTTATAAAATCACGCTCCCACTGCCTGTTTCACGTTAAATTCAAACTTAATGGTTTCGTTTATTATATTGTGTTTATCCCGCTAATTTTAACTTTTAAAGGTTTTCAGTTGTTTTTTTTTAATGGTAAAAAATATTTTGTGTACAGCTAAGCCTCGTGTTCTCATTTCGTTTTGTCGTCAACTCCAATAAATGAGCAAAATTGTACTTTTTAAATACAATTCTGCTCATTAATGCATCGGCACGGTGGTATTTCATCGAATGGTATTTTTATACCAAAATCCGGTGCATATTTTTTACTATCGGGTATTGGGATCGTCATAGGCTGTCTTGCTCGCACTTACGTAAAATCGAATAGTTAAAACAAAAATGAGCAATGAATGAAGCCAACAATGTAGTGTCATAAACCCATTACTGGAGAAGGAAAAGAGTAGAACTTATTTTCTGAACTATTTAAAAAAATAATTCATAACGGAGATGATTTGAGCACATCTCTTAAATTTAATTATTTGAAAACCGCTCTTAAAAGTGAGGCAAGGATTATCGTTGCTCACTTGTTGACAGGTTCAGCCGAAAATTATAATGACGCTTGGGAACTATTAACCAAGCGGTATGAAAATAAGAGAAAAACAAGAAAGGAAGCAAACTTCGGAAAGGGTAAGTTCATATATCCTTGCAGCCATAGCAAAAACTAAAAATTCTTGAAAACATTAAAATTATGATTTACTTGCGTATATGTTTAAAAACATTGAAGCTATGATGATTTGCGGCTTAATTATTAGAAAGTTCCTATGGCAGCTATATGATATCGTTTTCCGATTTTAATCAAATTAAAAGTGTAATTCTGAACTGTCAAAATTAATAATAAGTCAAAAAGAATTTAAAAAATATTACTAAATAGAAAAGTTACATAAAAAAAAAAAATTTATACATTTTTTTGTTTCCATTTGAGCTATATGATATAGTCGTTCCATTTTAATGAAATTTAAACCGTAATTCGGAAATATTTAACCATTACTATATGTCGAAAAATCCAAAAAAATATTAAATAAAAAAAATTTTCTTTTTTTTTTTTTGCGATTGTTTCTATGGGAGCTATATGCTACAGTCGTCCGATCTGACTCTTTCCGACTTATGTACTACCTGCAATATTTTGATTTAATTTAAACCATTATTCTGGAATATTTAACCATTACTTTATGTCGAAGAACTAAAAATAAAAAAATTTGTAGTGTTTTAATTTTTTTTTTACTTCTTCGACACATATTAATGGTTAAATATTTTAGAATTACGGTTTAAATTTCATCAAAATCGGACCACTACATCATATAACTCCCATGGAAACAATAAAAATATATATTTATATATTTATAGTTAACAATGAACTGCTAACTTACACATATATGCTAAAATAAGTCTAACTTATACTAACTAAATATTATATGATTCAAGAAAAGCTTAAATGTTTGATGATTTCCGATCAATAGAATTTTCCAAAGATATTGCAGGATATACTGCATTATAATTTGAACAAAGCACCCGAAAGGGCTCATGAAGGGCAAAGTTGAATCTACAAATTGGTAAGGGAATAGGGCGAAAAATACGAGTAAATTTTGAGGGAACGGCGATGTTAATATCTACGATGTTTTAATGACTTTAGATCAATTAACATTAACCTTGAAGAGTAAGGTGGCAAACGCCTCACCAATAATAAAAATTGCTTTTGGACTGACTCGATTAATTTTTGTTGATCAATATATTGAAACACAAACAAAGCGCAAAGCCAAACACAAGCGCAGTATTCCAAAATAGGGCGAACCATGCAAATGTAAAGAGACTTTGTTGTATACGGGTCGTCAAATTCCTTGCCCCAACGTTAAATGAAGGCTAAAACACCCTTAGTTTTACCAATGATGACAGAAATATGGCTTTTGAAACATAACTTGCTATCAAAAAGGACAGTTACTTGCGTAATACGATTTAAAGTAGAGTTTCCCAGATGGTAAGAGAGTATGTGGGCTGAAGTTCGGTAAAAGAACATATATTTGCATTTAACGTGGTTAAGAAGCAACAAATTGTTGGAACACCATAATTGTAATTGATCAATTTCCGACTGTAGGCGAAGGTGTGACATTTGGTCAGAGAATGATAGGCAAATTTTTAAGTCGTCCACATACATAAGAGTAGAGGCAAATGACACTACTTTTGGAAGATCATTAATAAAAAGAACAAAAAGAAGTGACCCCAGATGACTTCCTTGGGGAACACCAGAAAAACATTAACGACGGAGGAAAGTTAATTATTGAAGAGAACGCGTTGAGTTCTGTTTTGAAAGATGGGCAGAAATCCATTTAAGTATATTGGGTGGAAAACCAACAAGATATAGTTTATGAAGGAGAAGGGTATGGCTTACTGAAAATGCCTTTCTGAAGTCAGTAAAAATAACGTCAGTTTGGCATTTAGTTAGAAAACTATGGTGGATGAGAGTAGAAAATTCAAAAAGATTAGTAGTAGTCGACCGATATTTTGCAAAGCCATGCAGTGCGGGAGAGATGATGGAGGCACACATATGTTGACAAGTGACCAGCTGCTCAAAAAGTAAATTTTTTTTTTATGTAACTTTTCTATTTCGTATTTTTTTTCTAATTCTTTTGACAGTTTAGAATTACACTTTTAAATGTATGAAAATCGGAGAACGATATCATATAGCTGCCATAGGAACTATCGAATACTTAAGCTGCAAATCATCATAGCTTCAATGTTTTTAATCATATACGCAATCAAAATTTTAATGTTTTCAAGAATATTTAAATTTTGCAATAGCTCCAAACTTCGGCATGCCGAAGTTTGCTTCCTTTCTTGTTTAATTTTTATTTAGTTATTCGACATATAGTAATTGTTTAATAATTCAGAATTACGTTTTAAATTTCATCAAAATCTGACGTAATTTTTCTATATCTTGCACATTTGACACACTGCCTCAGGTATTGCTTAAAGCTGTTTCTCAATCCGAATATCCAAAATTTTCTTTAAATAAAATTTCGCATCAAATTAATTCCTCCGTGTAATTTTTCTCTGTGTGAATTTTTGATAATTAATGATGATAATCGGATGTTTTGTATGAAATATGGTGGTAGGGCTCTGTAATCTTTATCCAAAAATGGATTCAATCCTAAAATTTTATAATTCCAATACCTTTTTGGTTTTAAGCAAATTATCTCTGAACTAAACTTAATTTCTAAGGAGCCGCATCAACCCTCAAAACTTTAGCAGCGCACAGCACGCATACCTCAAGGGAAGTTCAGAGAGAGACCAAAAAGTTTGTATTGGTAGCATTTCTCGACGTCGAGGGAGCCTTCAACAATGTCAGAATTGAATCGGTATCGAACTCCCTATCCATAAATAAATTTTTCGAGATAATGACAAAGAGGTTTTTTTTGTATTTTTTTTTTATCACTTTAAAGTGAAAAACGCAATTTTAACTTTAAAATCGTGTTTTACTTATCATTAAAAAATGGAAAAAAATACCTCTCCGTCATTACCTGCTGATTTATGAGAAAAAGTTATATTCAAATTTTTCTATTGATTTTTAGTTCTGATGTTCATGAATTTTAAAAAAGACGTTTTCGAGAAAATCGATTTAAAATTTTTCATACGTGAACAATCTGGTAGCACGGCCGTTCGTTTGAAACGCTGTAACTCAGTTTCTTTAACTCGGATTACTCGGAAAATTTGTACAGAATATTCTTTACATATTGTTAATTCAGAAAAAAAAATAAAGTGTAGATGAAAAAAAAACAATTTAAATATCAACTCCTCACTCGGCGCACTAAAGAGCAAGGTGAGGGAGATAGCACAAGGCCACTGGCGGAACCGGCTGCGTCATCTCCAAGGCTATCTGGCCGAATCTCGGTGAAAAAAGGACCACCAAAGAACACGGACCTTAACAGGAGTAATAACGGCGCAAATGCCGATAGGTACAAAGTCCCATTCCACGACTTTTGCAGAAGCTGCGGAGATGAGGAGGAACCTGTGCACATGCCCGGCACTTCAAAGGTACGGACTTCGCTTTCTCGGAGCCTTCTCCGTCGAGGACTTGGGCTGTGTATCAGGGGTCTCACTTTGTGGACGATGCGGGCTGGTTTTGCAGAGCTTCACCCTCAGCAAGGAGTTAGACTGGGACCTTTTGCGGGTATCATAATGGGCCAGTAGGCCTCCGAGTGCTCTCGTCGTAACAGTCGAGCCACTCACTAAACCTAACCTAAACTGAATATATTGTTGTTTCTTAATTATTTATACGCTGCTAAATATATTGCATGTACTGTTAGATATGCGGAAAATGATTTATTTATATATATATAATATATATAAATATATATAAATATATAAATATATAAATATATAAATATATATATATATTTATATATGCAACAATTCTTTCCAATTTTCGTATATAGAAGAACCTTTTTGTTACTATATCGTCAGTAGAAACGTTAGATTCAATTCTTTATATTACGACATTTAAAAGCTTTCGGTAGTTCTCATAATTTCTTTTAAGTTGCGCTTTGTCAGTGACATTAAGTGAAAGGAATAATCGCCGATGATGAGAGTAACTAAGTTCACCAGCTTTTTTCTTTTCTTATTGTTTCACATAAGTAAATTGGCTTTGGTAAAGTGTTTAGGCTTTATTTCGTCGTCATTGTCCAGGAGTGCGAATTTATTTTCGCAAAGAGGATGTTAAATCTTTACCAACTTAGAAACGTGTTCGTTTTTTTTTGGGTGCGCGCTAAGCGTACATCCCAGCTTTGTGCATTTTGAATTTTTGATAATGGTAATGATAATGATGATGATGATGAAAACGATGCTGTTGCCGTGTTGTTTTTGTATTTGTTGTTGTGAGAAAGGAAATCACCACTGTAACAGAGCTGGTTATGTTTACTTGCATTGTTTTGGCAATTTTCTGCGGAGTAATTGGCGACTGCGATGGCCAAGGGGCGCGACTGCAAGCTGAGGGGCGCGGAATAGACCAATTTTTCGTACTCTTCCGTGCTTTTTGGAGAGTATAAAAAGAAATATGCGTTTCGTAGATCGGTTTGGGTATACTTTGGGTTTCTGAGACTTCTAGGTTCTTCAAACCCAATTTGGGAATAGCACACGGGAGCCACTTGTATTTTATTGTATGTTGATATATCTTTGATATTTTATCTTTATGGGCTTAAAGTTTCCTTAAAAAAATGAGTTGCACTTGTTTCATACTCATGAAACAACAATTCAACTAATTTAAAAAATCCTTATAATGGGACATTTGTAAATGCCCTTTGCACCGTGTTGCCGTCATTGAAATTTATAGACAAGGTTTGTTTTTATGTAGTCCCCTTTCAATCCAAAATATCTTTATTTGTTTTTCATGTGCGTGCATTGCTTTTTTGTGAGTATCATTACCATACTAGTGATTCCTAGAGACCCACTCGAAATGTTATGTTCAAAGCCAATTACAATAACCGAATCGGTATTCGGTTATCCGTAATCTTTAAAAATCGTTTGTACTAGCACCACAAATTGGACTTGATTGGGTGGATACCGGTTAAAGTATTTTAAACTTGCCAAACTGTGCTTTCTTTTTATACCCTTGCAGAGGGTATTATAATTTCAGTCAGAAGTTTGCAACGCAGTGAAGGAGACATCTCCGACCCTATAAAGAATATATATTCTTGATCGGCATCACTAGGCGAGTCGATCTAGCCATGTCCGTCTGTCCGTCTGTCCGTCCGTCTGTCCGTCCGTCTGTCCGTCTGTCCGTCCGTTTATATGCAAACTAGTCTCTCAGTTTTAAAGCTATCTGCATGAAACTTTCCCAAAAGTTGTCTTTCTATTGCAGGTAGTATATAAGTCGGAACGAGCCGGATCGGACGACTATAGCATATAGCTCCCATAGGAACAATCGGAAAAATAAATGAAAAAAATTATAACTTTGCTGTTTTTTAATTTTTTGTTTAGTTCTTCGACATTTAGTAATGGTTAAATATTTCCGATTTACGGTTTAAATTTCATCAAAATCGGACGACTATAGCATATAGCTCCCATAGGAACAATCGGAAAAATAAATGAAAAAAATTATAACTTTGCTGTTTTTTAATTTTTTGTTTAGTTCTTCGACATTTAGTAATGGTTACATATTTCCGATTTACGGTTTAAATTTCATCAAAGTCGGACGACTATATCATATAGCTCCCATAGGAACAATCGGAAAAATAAATGAAAAAAATTATAACTTTTCTGTTTTTTAATTTTTTGTTTAGTTCTTCGACATATAGCAATGGTTAAATATTTCAGAATTATGGTTTAAATTTTATCAAAATCGGACGTCTATATCATATAGCTTCCCTAGAAATAATAAAAATATATAAAATAACTATCAAATAATTGAGCTGCAAATCATCATAGCTTCAATGTTTTTAAACATATACAAAAGTAAATCATAATTTTAATGTTTTCAAAAATGTTTAATTCTTGCAATAGCTGCAAGGGTATATGAACTTCGGCTTGCCGAAGTTTGCTTTCTTTCTTGTTTGTTTTTATTTTTCAATGGAAGCTCTACGATGTAATCGTCTGCTTAAAAAAATGAAACCGTAATTCTGAAAAAATGTAACCAATACTATATCCATAAAAATATTAAATACAATTTAAACAAGAAAGGAAGCAAACTTTGGCAACCCGAAGTTCATGTACCCTTGCAGCTATTGCAAAAATTAAATATTCTTGAAAAAGTTAAAATTATGATTTTATTGCGTATATGTTGAAAAACATTGGAGCAATGATGATTTGCAGCTCAAATATTGGATAGTTATTTTATGTATTTTTATTATTTCTATGTGAGCTATGTGATATAGTCGTCCGAATTTGATGAAATTTAAACCGTAATTATGAAATATTTAACCATTACTATATCTCAAAGAACTAAAAAAAAAATAAAAAACACCAAAGTTAGAATTTTTTTATTTTTTTTTTTTCCGATTGTTCCAATGGGAGCTGTATGCTATAGTCGTCCGATTTTGATGAAATTTAAATCGAAATTCTGAAATATTTAACCATTACTATATTTCGAAGAAATAAAATAAGAATTTTAAAACACTAAAGTTTAAATTTTTTTATTTATATTTCCGATTGTTCCTATGGGAGCTGTATGCTATAGTCGTCCGATTTTGATGAAATTTAAATCGTAATTCTGAAATATTTAACCATTACTATATCTCGAAGAACTAAAAAAAGAATTTTAAAATATCAATGTTTAAATTTTTTTATTTATTTTTCCGATTGTTCCTATGGGAGCTATATGCTATAGTCGTCCGATTTTGATGAAATTTAAATCGTAATTCTGAAATATTTAACCATTACTATATCTCGAAGAACTAAAAAAAGAATTTTAAAACATCAATGTTTAAATTTTTTTATTTATTTTTCCGATTGTTCCTATGGGAGCTATATGCTATAGTTGTCCGATCCGGCTCGTTCCGACTTATATATTACCTGCAATAGAAAGACAACTTTTGGGAAAGTTTCATGCAGATAACTGAGAGACTAGTTGGCGTACAAACGGACGGACATACGGGCAGACGGACGGACAGACGGTGATTCTGAACAAGAATATATATAATTTATAGGGTCGGAAACGTCTCCTTCACTGCGTTGCAAACTTCTGACTGAAATATAATATCCTCTGCAAAGGTATAAAAACAGTGAAGTTTTAATTTTTTTAATTAATTTTTACAATTTTTTCCTGCTTGTTTCGGTTTATACCCTACCTGCAATAGAAACACAAATTTTGGGAAAGTTTCATGCACAACTAGTATAATAACAAAAATACTCCATGGATGTTTCTCTTATATTAATAACCTAATCATAATGACTTATAACGTAGTAACGGAATTAAAGAACTAAATGAAACTTGTGTGCTTCGTGGAACGATGTGTCAAAAGAGCCGCCTCACATTCGCTCCAAAGTGGAAGAGAAGTATAATCTAACTGTTCTTCCCATTTCCTTTTAGTTCCTGCATCGATCTTGCTCATTACCAGATGTATCAAAATAGCATTAGTAATGCGTCTATCATCCCCAATAGAGGGCAAGGAGTCATACAAGGCTGTGACCGTGTCGATGAGGGTTCTCAAGCCTGTAGCTGAAGGCTTGAAATTTTTTTGCAAATAATAATGTGTCGATATGTTGTCAACAAAAATTTGACAATTATTATCGTACATCCGCTTCAGGCTAGCAAGGGCTTTGGGATAATTTTCCGTAGTGACTTGAAAGGCCCTAACTGTTCCTAAAGCGTCTCCAGCTAAACCCGAATTTAAATTATTGAATTTACCAATATCGTGTAAAGTAACGTCTTTCTCAACGAAAGTTTCAAAAAGGCTTATACAATTTTTAAATTCGGAGTGTTTTCCGCTAAACGTTGGAAGATCGACGCTCGGCAGGCGGCATTGAGACAGACGATTTGCCGGCGAAGCGGATTTCTCGATAATATTTTGTTTGGATTTATTTAAAATCGAAATCAGCAATGACATTGTCAATACGTCCTTCTCTTCCAACTCTTCGCGGTATACATCTTTTGTATCTTTCACTTCTATTTGGTTTTGAAAAATTGAAGCATTTTCAATGTGCGTATTTAGAATCTCTAATCGATACTCAAGCTCAACCGGATTCACAGAGAATTTAGTTTCTTTTAAATGGCGATACGTTCGGTTAATAATTTTCATGCAAACATCTAGTTGGTGGTTAAGATCTTCGATATCCTTGGTTGCCATTGCGTTTATTTGTATTTATTTTTGTTGGTATCGAAGAGATGTTTTTTTATTAATATTATTTATTTGTTAAATAATCAAATAAAAAACCAACCAGTAATATACCGATCGCACGCAGTGTAGGGGAGATAAGTGCCGAGAGAGTACAGCGAAAAATATCTAAATAGGGTTTTTATATTTTTTATATAAACCCTGCGACAGTAATATGCGCACGCACGCACTGTAGTGTAGCGTACCGAAAAAAACGAACAAACGTTTAAGCAGACCGAAAATTGCACTGCTGCAGCGATCGAGAACGAAAACGACCTAAGATAACGGTGGCGGTGTGCGTGTGTATGTGTACGCGGCTAGAGGCTCTAATTCTAGGCAAACGCTAACGGAGAATGATACACTGACCGATAACTAAGGGCAACGAATAAATAAGGCTGATGCCGAAAGGCGCTCAAACATTATAAAAAAGCGCGGGGAAATTCTGAAAAGCGCGTGAAAATGTTCAGACAAACTGCAGCTAATTTTTGAGAACTACACTCTTCACAATTTGCACTTTTTTCCAGCTGTTTTATTTATACCCTAAATTGGTGCTGACTACGACGAAAATTGGGGGAATCAAGTTTGAACTAATTGGGTCGACGACGAGGATTTTATTTGCTTGTTTATGGGCCTAAGCGATTCACATATAATTCGAAATATATTGTTTATTGCAGAATTTTGGTTGTTAGTACATGCAAATTTATAATTTTTGGTTAGAATGCTCACTATATACCGATTTTTACACGAATGCAAACAGTTGAAAGATTTTTAAAAACATTGAAGCTATGATGATTTGCGGCTTAATTATTAGAAAGTTCCTATGGCAGCTATATGATATCGTTTTCCGATTTTAATCAAATTAAAAGTGTTATTCTGAACTGTCAAAATTAATAATAAGTCAAAAAGAATTTAAAAAATATTACAAAATAGAAAAGTTACATATAAAAAAAATGTATACATTTTTTGTTTCCATTTGAGCTATATGATATAGTCGTTCCATTTTAATGAAATTTAAACCGTAATTCGGAAATATTTAACCATTACTATATGTCGAAGAATTAAAAAAAAAATTAAACAAAAAAAATTTCCTTTTTTTGTCGTCCGATTTGGCTCTTTCCGACTACCTGCAATATTTTGATTCAATTTAAACCGTTATTCTAGAATATTTAACCATTCCTATATGTCGAAGAACTAAAAAAGCTCCCATAGGAACAATCAGAACAATAAATAAAAAAATTTGCTGTTTTAATTTTTTTTTACTTCTTCGACAAATAATAATGGTTAATAATTTTAGAATTACGGTTTAAATTTCATCAAAATCGGATCACTATATCATATAACTCCCATGGAAACAATAAAAATATATATTTATATATTTATAGTTAACAATGAACTGCTAACTTACACGCGATTTTAACTTTAAAATCGTGTTTTACTTATCATTAAAAAATTGAAAAAAAATATCTCTCCGATATTACCTGCTGATTTATGAGAAAAAGTTATGTTCAAATTTTTCTATCGATTTTTAGTTCTGATGTTCATGAATTTTAAAAAAGACGTTTTCGAGAAAATCGATTTAAAATTTTTCTTACGTGAACAATCTGGTAGCACGGCCGTTCGTTTGAAACGCTGTAACTCAGTTTCTTTTACTCGGATTACTCGGAAAATTTGTACAGAATATTCTTTACATATTGTTAATTCAGAAAAATAAATTAAAGTGTAGATGAAAAATAACAATTTAAATATCAACTCCTCACTCGGCGCACTAGAGAGCAAGGTGAGGGAGATAGCACAAAGCCACTGGCGGAACCGGCTGCGTCATCTCCAAGGCTATCTGGCCGGATCTCGGTGAAAAAAGGACCACCAAAGAACAAGGTTCGGACCTTAACAGGAGTAATAACGGCGCAAATGCCGATAGGTACAAAGTCCCATTCCACGACTTTTGCAGAAGCTGCGGAGATGAGGAGGAACCCAACACTGTCGCCGATGATGAGAGTAACTGAGTTCACCAGCTTATTTATTTTCTTATTGTTTCACATAAGTAAATTGGCTTTGGTAAAGTGTTTAGGCTTTATTTCGTCGTCATTGTCCAGGAGTGCGAATTTATTTTCGCAAAGAGGATGTTAAATCTTTACCAACTTAGAAACGTGTTCGTTTTTTTTTTTTTTGGTGCGCGCTAAGCGTACATCCCAGCTTTGTGCATTTTGAATTTTTGATAATGGTAATGATAATGATGATGATGATGAAAACGACGCTGTTGCCGTGTTGTTTTTGTATTTGTTGTTGTGAGAAAGGAAATCACCACTGTAGCAGTGCTGGTATGTTTACTTGCATTGTTTTGGCAATTTTCTGCGGAGTAATTGGCGACTGCGATGGCCAAGGGGTGTTCTGCAAGCTGAGGGGCGCGGAATAGACAGATTTTTCGAACTCTTCCGTGCTTTTTGGAGAGTATAAAAAGAAATATGCGTTTCGTAGATCGTTTTGGAGTATACTTTGGGTTTCTGAGACTTCTAGGTTCTTCAAACCCAATTTGGGAATAGCACACGGGAGCCACTTGTATTTTATTGTATGTTGATATATCTTTGATATTTTATCTTTATGGGCTTAGGGTTTCCTTAAAAAAATACTTAAGTGAGTTGCACTTGTTTCATACTCATGAAACAACAATTCAACTAATTTAAAAAATCCTTATAATGGGACATTTGTAAATGCCCTTTGCACCGTGTTGCCGTCATTGAAATTTACAGACAAGGTTTGTTTTTATGTAGTCCCCTTTCAATCCAAAATATCTTTATTTGTTTTTCATGTGCGTGCATTGCTTTTTTGTGAGTATCATTACCATACTAGTGATTCCTAGAGACCCAATCGAAATGTTATGTTCAAAGCCAATTACAATAACCGAATCGGTATTCGGTTATCCGTAATCTTTAAAAATCGTTTGTACTAGCACCACAAATTGGACTTGATTGGGTGGATACCGGTTAAAGTATTTTAAACTTGCCAAACTGTGCTTTCTTTTTTGTTTTTATTTTTTCAATGGAAGCTCTACGATGTAATCGTCTGCTTAAAAAAATGAAACCGTAATTCTGAAAAAATGCAACCATTACTATATCCTTAAAAATATTAAATACAATTTAAACAAGAAAGGAAGCAAACTTTGGCAAGCCGAAGTTCATGTACCCTTGCAGCTATTGCAAAAATTAAATATTCTTGAAAAAGTTAAAATTATGATTTTATTGGAACATTGGAGCTATGATGATTTGCAGCTCAAATATTGGATAGGTTTTTTATGTATTTTTATTATTTCTATGTGACCTATGTGATATAGTCGCCCGAATTTGATGAAATTTAAACCGTAATTATGAAATATTTAACCATTACTATATCTCAAAGAACTAAAAAAAATAAAAAACACCAAAGTTAGAATTTTTTATTTATTTTTTCCGATTGTTCCAATGGGAGCTGTATGCTATAGTCGTCCGATTTTGATGAAATTTAAATCGTAATTCTGAAATATTTAACCATTACTATATCTCGAAGAAATAAAATAAGAATTTTAAAACACTAAAGTTTAAATTTTTTTATTTATATTTCCGATTGTTCCTATGGGAGCTGTATGCTATAGGCGTTCGATTTTGATGAAATTTAAATCGTAATTATGAAATATTTAACCATTACTATATCTCGAAGAACTAAAAAAAGAATTTTAAAACATCAATGCTTAAATTTTTTTTATTTATTTTTCCGATTGTTCCTATGGGAGCTATATGCTATAGTTGTCCGATCCGGATCGTTCCGATTTATATATTACCTGCAATAGAAAAACAACTTTTGGGAAAGTTTCATGCAGATAACTGAGAGACTAGTTGGCGTAGAAACGGACGGACAGACGGGCAGACGGACGGACAGACGGTGATTCTGATCAAGAATATATATAATTTATAGGGTCGGAAATGTCTCCTTCACTGCGTTGCAAACTTCTGACTGAAATATAATATCCTCTGCAAAGGTATAAAAACAGTGAAGTTTTAATTTTTTTAATTAATTTTTACAATTTTTTCCTGCTTGTTTCGGTTTATACCCTACCTGCAATAGAAACACAAATTTTGGGAAAGTTTCATGCACAACTAGTATAATAACAAAAATACTCCATGGATGTTTCTCTTATATTAATAACCTAATCATAATGACTTATAACGTAGTAACGGAATTAAAGAACTAAATGAAACTTGTGTGCTTCGTGGAACGATGTGTCAAAAGAGCCGCCTCACATTCGCTCCAAAGTGGAAGAGAAGTATAATCTAACTGTTCTTCCCATTTCCTTTTAGTTCCTGCATCGATCTTGCTCATTACCAGATGTATCAAAATAGCATTAGTAATGCGTCTATCATCCCCAATAGAGGGCAAGGAGTCATACAAGGCTGTGACCGTGTCGATGAGGGTTCTCAAGCCTGTAGCTGAAGGCTTGAAAATTTTTTGCAAATTATAATGTGTCGATATGTTGTCAACAAATATTTGACAATTATTATCGTACACCCGCTTCAGGCTAGCAAGGGCTTTGGGATACTTTTCCGTAGTGACTTGAAAGGCCCTAACTGTTCCTAAAGCGTCTCCAGCTAAACACGAATTTAAATTATTGAATTTACCAATATCGTGTAAAGTAACGTCTTTCTCAACGAAAGTTTCTAAAAGGCTTATACAATTTTTAAATTCGGAGTGTTTTCCGCTAAACGTTGGAAGATCGACACTCGGCAGGCGGCATTGAGACAGACGATTTGCCGGCGAAGCGGATTTCTCGATAATATTTTGTTTGGATTTATTTAAAATCGAAATCAGCAATGACATTGTCAATACGTCCTTCTCTTCCAACTCTTCGCGGTATACATCTTTTGTATCTTTCACTTCTATTTGGTTTTGAAAAATTGAAGCATTTTCAATGTGCGTATTTAGAATCTCTAATCGATACTCAAGCTCAACCGGATTCACAGAGAATTTAGTTTCTTTTAAATGGCGATACGTTCGGTTAATAATTTTCATGCAAACATCTAGTTGGTGGTTAAGATCTTCGATATCCTTGGTTGCCATTGCGTTTATTTGTATTTATTTTTGTTGGTATCGAAGAGATGTTTTTTTATTAATATTATTTATTTGTTAAATAATCAAATAAAAAACCAACCAGTAATATACCGATCGCACGCAGTGTAGGGGAGATAAGTGCCGAGAGAGTACAGCGAAAAATATCTAAATAGGGTTTTTATATTTTTTATATAAACCCTGCGACAGTAATATGCGCACGTTCGCACTGTAGTGTAGCGTACCGAAAAAAACGAACGAACGTTTAAGCAGACCGAAAATTCCACTGCTGCAGCGATCGAGAACGAAAACGACAAAAGATAACGGTGGCGGTGTGCGTGTGTATGTGTACGCGGCTAGCTGCTCTAATTCTAGGCAAACGCTAACGGAGAATGATACACTGACCTGATGCCGAAAGGCGCTCAAAAATGATAAAAAAGCGCGGGGAAATTCTGAAAAGCGCGTGAAAATGTTCAGACAAACTGCAGCTAATTTTTGAGAACTACACTCTTCACAATTTGCACTTTTTTCCAGCTGTTTTATTTATACCCTAAATTAGTGCTGACTACGACGAAAATTGGGAGAATCAAGTTTGAACTAATTGGGTCGACGACGAGGATTTTATTTGCTTGTTTATGGGCCTAAGCGATTCACATATAATTCGAAATATATTGTTTATTGCAGAATTTTGGTTGTTAGTACATGCAAATTTATAATTTTTGGTTAGAATGCTCACTATATACCGATTTTTACACGAATGCAAACAGTTGAAAGATGGGCCAAAACACAATTAACAAAACGACACAGATTAACTTTCAACTTTTAGCACTCCATACCTGGTTAGCCGACTCAACAATTGCAACTTCCTTTTTTAAATCCATGTTCCAGCTGCAGCAGCAAATTAAACAATTAAAGTTCCAGCGGTGACGAAGAAACGTCTTGGGCGACAACCAAAGGAACGGCAGAAAATTTCCAACGACGAAATATATTTCGGAAGATTAAACTTGTTAATTTTTTAGCCGAACCGACACAAATAGTTTGCTTGTGTGTGTTTGTCGGTAATTGTTCTAGTTTTTCATAGAAAAAAATTGTTAACCAAATCGCGAACTCTACTGCGATCACGTCGGGGTCACCATGAAAATTTAATACTGTTTGTAATAACGAACGCAAAACTTGTGTGACTGTAGTAGGATTCGGATAATTTATTTGCGATAATAACTTGTGTAAAACTTGTGCGAAAAGGCGACGACTAAAGGTAGTGGTTTCGATTAAGTTCAAATGATCACTAAATTTAATGTTCCAATAATTTCTCTTAGAACCTAACTTATGCTAAGGTGGCGAGAGACGAGGCGGATTCGCAAGAGCGAACGGAAGCTTTATTGGCTCCAGTTAGTGACTTCAATTTTAATAAACGCGCCAAGTGCGCAAACAACGGGTCATACTGCATTGCTCGCCTCATTCATTGACGAATTCATTGAAGCTCAAAGACAGAGACAACTGTATGGATACTGCTTGGGATTTTTTTGGTTATAAAATCACGCTCCCACTGCCTTTTTCACGTTAAATTCAAACTTAATGGTTTTGTTTATTATATTGTGTTTATCCCGCTAATTTTACTTTTAAAGGTTTTCAGTTGTTTTTTTTAATGGTAAAAAATATTTTGTATACATCTTAGCCTCGTTTGCTCATTTCGTTTTGTCGTCAACTCCAATAAATGAGCAAAATTGTATTCTTAAATACAATTCTGCTCATTAATGTATCGGCCCGGTGGTATTTCATCGAATGGTATACCAAAATCCGGTGCATATTTTTTACTATCGGGTATTGGGATCGTCATAGGCTGTCTTGCTCGCACTTACGTAAAATCGTATAGTTAAAACAAAGATGAGCAATGAATGAAGCCAACAATGTAGTGTCATAAGCCCATTACTGGAGAAGGAAAAGAGTAGGACTTATTTCCTGAACTATTTGAAAAATAATTCATAACGGAGATGATTTAAACACATCTCTTAAATTTAATTATTTGAAAACCGCTCTTAAAAGTGAGGCAAGGATTATCGTTGCTCACTTGTTGACAGGTTCAGCCGAAAATTATAATGACGCTTGGGAACTATTAACCAAGCGGTATGAAAATAAGAGAAAAACAAGAAAGGAAGCAAACTTCGGCAAGGGTAAGTTCATATATTCTTGCAGCCATAGCAAAAACTAAAAATTCTTGAAAACGTTAAAATTATGATTTACTTGCGTATATGTTCAAAAACATTGAAGCTATGATGATTTGCGACTTAATTATTAGAAAGTTCCTATGGCAGCTATATGATATCGTTTTCCGATTTTATTCAAATTAAAAGTGTAATTCTGAACTGTCAAAATTAATAATAAGTCAAAAAGAATTTAAAAAATATTACAAAATAGAAAAGTTACATATAAAAAAAAATTATACATTTTTTTGTTCCCATTTGAGCTATATGATATAGTCGTTCCATTTTAATGAAATTTAAACCGTAATTCAGAAATATTTAACCATTACTATATGTCGAAGAATTAAATAAAAAAAAAAATTTCTTTTTTTATTTTTTGTCGTCTGATCTGGCTCTTTCCGACTTATGTACTACCTGCAATATTTTGATTCAATTTAAACCGTTATTCTGGAATATTTAACCATTACTATATGTCGAAGAACTAAAAAAGCTCCCATAGGAACAATCGGAACAATAAATAAAAAAATTTGCTGTGTTTTAATTTTTTTTTTTACTTCTTCGACAAATAATAATGGTTAATAATTTTAGAATTACGGTTTAAATTTCATCAAAATCGGATCACTATATCATATAACTCCCATGGAAACAATAAAAATATATATTTATATATTTATAGTTAACAATGAACTGCTAACTTACACGCGATTTTAACTTTAAAATCGTGTTTTACTTATCATTAAAAAATGGAAAAAAATATCTCTCCGATATTACCTGCTGATTTATGAGAAAAAGTTATGTTCAAATTTTTCTATCGATTTTTAGTTCTGATGTTCATGAATTTAAAAAAAAACGTTTTCGAGAAAATCGATTTAAAATTTTTCATACGTGAACAATCTGGTAGCACGGCCGTTCGTTTGAAACGCTGTAACTCAGTTTCTTTTACTCGGATTACTCGGAAAATTTGTACAGAATATTCTTTACATATTGTTAATTCAGAAAAAAAAAATTAAAGTGTAGATGAAAAAAAAACAATTTAAATATCAACTCCTCACTCGGCGCACTAGAGAGCAAGGTGAGGGAGATAGCACAAAGCCACTGGCGGAACCGGCTGCGTCATCTCCAAGGCTATCTGGCCGGATCTCGGTGAAAAAAGGACCACCAAAGAACAAGGTTCGGACCTTAACAGGAGTAATAACGGCGCAAATGCCGATAGGTACAAAGTCCCATTCCACGACTTTTGCAGAAGCTGCGGAGATGAGGAGGAACCCAAAACTGTGGAGCACCTCCTGTGCACATGCCCGGCACTTCAAAAGTACGGACTTCGCTTGCTCGGAGCCTTCTCCCTCGAGGACTTCGGCTGTGTATCAGGGGTCTCACTTTGTGGACGATGCGGGCTGGTTTTGCAGAGCTTCACCCTCAGCAAGGAGTTAGACTGGGACCTTTTGCGGGTATCATAATGGGCCAGTAGGCCTCCGAGTGCTCTCGTCGTAACAGTCGAGCCACTCACTAAACCTAACCTAAACTGAATATATTGGATGTTTCTTAATTATTTATACGCTGCTAAATATATTGCATGTACTGTTAGATATGCGGAAAATGATTTATTTTTTAATTTAATTTCAAACAAGAAAGAAAGCAAACTTCGGCAAGCCGAAGTTCATTGACGGACAGACTGACAGACGGACGGACAGACAGACGGACATGGCTAGATCGACTCTACTAGTAATGCTGATGAAGAATATATATACTTTATAGGGTCGGAGATGTCTCCTTCACTGCGTTGCAAACTTCTGACTGAAATTATAATACCCTCTGCAAGGGTATAAAAATCTTAGGGCATATGCAACAATTCTTTCCAATTTTCGTATATAGAAGAACCTTTTTGTTACTATATCGTCAGTAGAAACGTTAGATTTAATTCTTTTTATTAGGACATTTAAAAGCTTTCTGTAGTTCTCATAATTTTGAATCTAGAGTTTGGTTTCTTTTAAGTTGCGCTTTGTCAATGACATTAAGTGAAAGGAATAATCGCCGATGATGAGAGCAACTGAGTTCACCAGCTTATTTCTTTTCTTATTGTTTCACATAAGTAAATTGGCTTTGGTAAAGTGTTTAGGCTTTATTTCGTCGTCATTGTCCAGGAGTGCGAATTTATTTTCGCAAAGAGGATGTTAAATCTTTACCAACTTAGAAACTTGTCCTTTTTTTTTTTTTTGGGTGCGCGCTAAGCGTACATCCCAGCTCTGTGCATTTTGAATTTTTGATAATGGTAATGATAATGATGATGATGATGAAAACGACGCTGCTGCCGTGTTGTTTTTGTATTTGTTGTTGTGAGAAAGGAAATCACCACTGTAACAGAGCTGGTTATGTTTACTTGCATTGTTTTGGCAATTTTCTGCGGAGTAATTGGAGACTGCGATGGCCAAGGGGTGTTCTGCAAGCTGAGGGGCGCGGAATAGACCGATTTTTCGTACTCTTCCGTGCTTTTTGGAGAGTATAAAAAGAAATATGCGTTTCGTAGATCGGTTTGGAGTATACTTTGGGTTTCTGAGACTTCTAGGTTCTTCAAACCCAATTTGGGAATAGCACACGGGAGCCACTTGTATTTTATTGTATGTTGATATATCTTTGATATTTTATCTTTATGGGCTTAAAGTTTCCTTAAAAAAATGAGTTGCACTTGTTTCATACTCATGAAACAACAATTCAACTAATTTAAAAAATCCTTATAATGGGACATTTGTAAATGCCCTTTGCACCGTGTTGCCGTCATTGAAATTTACAGACAAGGTTTGTTTTTATGTAGTCCCATTTCAATCCAAAATATCTTTATTTGTTTTTCATGTGCGTGCATTGCTTTTTTGTTAGTATCATTACCATACTAGTGATTCCTAGAGACCCACTCGAAATGTTATGTTCAAAGCCAATTACAATAACCGAATCGGTATTCGGTTATCCGTAATCTTTAAAAATCGTTTGTGCTAGCACCACAAATTGGACTTGATTGGGTGGATACCGGTTAAAGTATTTTAAACTTGCCAAACTGTGCTTTCTTTTTTGTTTTTATTTTTTCAATGGAAGCTCTACGATGTAATCGTCTGCTTAAAAAAATGAAACCGTAATTCTGAAAAAATGTAACCATTACTATATCCTTAAAAATATTAAATACAATTTAAACAAGAAAGGAAGCAAACTTTGACAAGCCGAAGTTCATGTACCCTTGCAGCTATTGCAAAAATTAAATATTCTTGAAAAAGTTAAAATTATGATTTTATTGCGTATATGTTGAAAAACTTTGGAGCTATGATGATTTGCAGCTCAAATATTGGATAGTTATTTTATGTATTTTTATTATTTCTATGGGAGCTATGTGATATAGTCGTCCGATTTTGATGAAATTTAAACCGTAATTATGAATATTTAACCATTACTATATCTCGAAGAACTAAAAAAAGAATTTTAAAACATCAATGTTTAAATTTTTTTTATTTATTTTTCCGATTGTTCCTATGGGAGCTATATGCTATAGTTGTCCGATCCGGCTCGTTCCGACTTATATATTACCTGCAATAGAAAGACTACTTTTGGGAAAGTTTCATGCAGATAACTGAGAGACTAGTTGGCGTAGAAACGGACGGACAGACGGGCAGACGGACGGACAGACGGACATGACTAGATCGACTCTCCTGGTGATTCTGATCAAGAATATATATAATTTATAGGGTCGGAAACGTCTCCTTCACTGCGTTGCAAACTTCTGACTGAAATATAATACCCTCTGCAAGGGTATAAAAACAGTGAAGTTTTAATTTTTCTGTTCTTCCCATTTCCTTTTAGTTCCTGCATCGATCTTGCTCATTACCAGATGTATCGAAATAGCATTAGTAATGCTATCATCCCCAATAGAGGGGGGGCAAGGAGTCATACAAGGCTGTGACCGTGTCCATGAGGGTTCTCAAGGCTGTAGCTGAAGGCTTGAAAGTTTTTTGCAAATTATAATGTGTCGATATGTTGTCAACAAAAATTTGACAATTGTTGTCGTACACCCGCTTCAGGCTAGCAAGGGCTTTGGGATAATTTTCCGTAGTGATTTGAAAGGCCCTAACTGTTCCTAAAGCGTCTCCAGCTAAACACGAATTTAAATTATTGAATCTACCAATATCGTGTAAAGTAACGTCTTTCTCAACGAAAGTTTCAAAAAGACTTATACAATTTTTAAATTCGGAGTGTTTCCGCTAAACGTTGGAAGATCGACGCTCGGCAGGCGGCATTGAGACAGACGATTTGCCGGCGAAGCGGATTTCTCGATAATATTTTGTTTGGATTCATTTAAAATCGAAATCAGCAATAACATTGTCAATACGTCCTTCTCTTCCAACTCTTCGCGGTATACATCTTTTGTATCTTTCACTTCTATTTGGTTTTGAAAAATTGAAGCATTTTCAATGTGCGTATTTAGAATCTCTAATCGATACTCAAGCTCAACCGGCTTCACAGAGAATTTAGTTTCTTTTAAATGGCGATACGTTCGGTTAATACTTTTCATGCAAACATCTAGTTGGTGGTTAAGATCTTCGATATCCTTGGTTGCCATTGCGTTTATTTGTATTTATTTTTGTTGGTATCGAAGAGAGAACTAAATAGGGTTTTTATATTTTTTATATAAACCCTGCGACAGTAATATGCGCACGCACGCACTGTAGTGTAGCGTACCGAAAAAACGAACAAACGTTTAAGCAGACCGAAAATTGCACTGCTGCAGCGATCGAGAACGAAAACGACCAAAGATAACGGTGGCGGTGTGCGTGTGTATGTGTACGCGGCTAGCGGCTCTAATTCTAGGCAAACGCTAAAGGAGAATACACTGACCGATAACTAAGGGCAACGAATATATAAGCCTGATGCCGAAAGGCGCTCAAAAATTATAAAAAAGCGCGGGAAAATTCTGAAAAGCGCGTGAAAATGTTCAGACAAACTGCAGCTAATTTTTGAGAACTACACACTTCACACTTTGCACTTTTTCAGCTGTTTTATTTATACCATAAATTGGTGCTCACCTAACGAAAATTGGGGGAATCAAGTTGGGTCGACGACGATTATTTTATTTTCGTGTCTATGGGCCAAAGCTATTCACATATAATTCGAAATATATTTTGTTTATTGCATATTTTGATTTCATACCTGGATAGAAGGTTTACATGGCTTAAACATTTCCAAGCTTAAATAACTCTACTGAGTTTTTAATCTGGAAGTCTGCACTGGCTAATAAACGCCCGATCACCACTAAAACTGGAGTACAAAGTAGTTATGTACAATTGAGTTCTTAAACAATTTAAACATATGACTCCAAACTATGGGGAAACCGATCCGTTAGCAACTTAGAAATAGTTTAAAAAGCTCAATCAAAGATATACTATACCTATAATACCTTAAAAATGAAAAAAAAAAACTCCCACATATTAATTCGGCTCTACGACCTGGTGAGGATCACCGACGCCCGGTGTGGTTTAGGAATACGCACCCAGGCCCGGTCGAGATCGCTGAGCCCGGCACGGTTTTCGTAACTCCGGCCCATCTCAGTGAGTTCCTCCCAGAAGTCACGTTTCCGGCCTCTGACCCGGAAACGATAGAATGGCAGATAGAAACTAACGATGGCCCACATTCCCACATCCAACTAGAAAAATCCAAGTAGTTCGTTCCTCTAAAACGACCCAGAACACTACGAACCCGACGTACTCGAACGACGAGACAAGACGACGTCAAGCAGTGTACAATCGGCCCCTCCGAAGCGCCGACACCAAGCAGTGCGATACTCAACGAGCTGTGATATACTTCAGAAGCGCCAACGCCACTTAACAAGCCTTATCACGCTCGATATAATTATAGTTAGAAAACGTAGTCTTAATCAATCGTACTATTAAAATTTAACCATACTCTGTAGCGTTCAATTTGTGTTATTCTTTAGGGAAAGGGAGGTAAACCAATCAAAATAGGAAATAAATTTCTGTCTCGAACCCTGGCCACGGCGAGCTATACAGCCTCCCAAAACAGGGTCGTTACAGTGGCGCCCGAGCAAATTGAACACAAAAAGACAGTATCCTCAAATAGAACTACCAAAGATCGTTTACCCACTTCCTCAACATAACACAAAATAATACAATGGCAGACAAGTTAACTCGAGGCTGGATAAGCAATGCCAATAATACCCCACTGGAAGCCTATCTAATAGAATTCGAGGTCAAACCAAAAACACTGTGCGAGGACATGCGAAGACAAATACTGTAGTGGGTGTACCGAAACAGTCGAGTGGAGTTCAAGCGATATGCCAAACATGGAGAATGCCACACCCTAGCACTACAACCACATCGGTACACAGCACAGCAGACAACGCAACAAACACCGGAAACTCGCTTGGGACACTAACCACCAGGAAGTTACTGGAGAGAAAGAAACACAACCAATACTTAACAGAGGCGTCACAAGATCTTGGGACATGAGCAATAGATGCTCGCGGTGCAAAGCAGTGGGACACATAGCACGCGGATGCAATAACCAACCAAGACTGTTTTGCTGGGTATGCGGACAGGATGGAATACGAACAATTCATTGCTGCCGCCGGAATGAAACGACGGGAAACGGAAGACGCCCATGGGATCAGAGCGGGCACCCAGGGCACACACCACACCCGCAACAAAAATTTAAGAAAAACTGGTTAATGGAAAAAGGACAAAGTTGAAGAACAGCAAGGAAAGCCTAAGAGAGCCGACCGAGCTACAAAGTTTGGGTCAATTGTGGTCTCTAACGTTCGTGTCTAGACAGACAATTCGTCGGTCTTATTGAAGACAATTCGTCGGTCTTATTGAAGACAATTCGTCGGTCTTATTGAAGACAAAGATTATATCGGGGTTGTTTAACCTGAAGACAGAAAACGCTACTGAAACCAGAGAAGGCAAACAAAACAAGTAATTGAAGCCATAAGACTTGAAGACGGAACAAACAGAACGCTCTCAGAGGCACTAGAAGTACCAATCAACTCGGGACACAAACAAACACAACAACACTATAAGTCCACGACGAAGTCATCGGAGACCTACTGTTGGAAATAGACTTCTTAGAACAATGCAACGCTACACTAGAATGCGGAGGCATCACAGCGAAAATTAAAAAGAAGAAGAGGAACCAACGCAGGAGCAAGAAACGCAAGCGACACGGCGTCGGATCACTAGAAACAGGGAATTTAACAGAGGCACAGATCCAAGAGACCCTCAAAAGGGAGTTAGAGATGATGAGCCAAATCAAAGGAGTAAGTAACATTGCTAGCCACAATATCTTCATGAAGCACGACCGCCCAATTAAACAGAGGTAATACCCTCGAAACCCAGCAATGCAGTCTATAATAAACAAACAAGTCGACGAACTCATAGCAGAGAACCTCATAGAACCCTCGCACTCCGCCTACAGTTCGCCAGTGGTAATCGTGGAAAAGAAAATCAAGGAATGGAGGCTTTGCATAGACTATAGGCATATGAACAAGCACTCTGAGCGAGACGCATACCCAGTACCACGAATGGATCACATTCTCAACCAACTCCGCGAGGCAAAATACATAAGCACACTGGATCTGAAAAGTGGCTACTGGCAGATACCGATGGACGAGGACAGTAAACAGTACAATGCCTTTACGGTACCAGGACGCGCACTGTTTCAGTGGAAAGTAATGCCCTTCGGATTACACACAGCACCAGCGACGTTCCAAAGAGCGCTAGACTCAGTCATCGGACCAGAAATGGAACCATTCGCGTTCGCATACCTGGATGACATAGTGGTAATCGGACGCACGAAACGGGAACACCTGGAGAAGCTACAGGAGGTAATGAGGAGACTCCGCAAGGCAAATCTAAAGATCAACACAGAGAAATGCCACTTCTTTAAGGAGGAACTGAAATACCTAGGACACGTAATTAGCGCAAGAGGTATACACACCGATCCAGAAAAGATAGCCGCGATCCTCAACATGCCAAGCCCACAGACAACGAAGCAAGTACACAGCTTCCTAAGGGTGGCCTCCTGGTACAGAAGATCCGTCCCGAACTTCACTGAACTAGCGCAACCACTGTACAACCTGGTCAAGAAGGGGACAAAGAGGCGACCAAAAACCTAAAGAAAGCCCTAACCGAAGCACCGGTCCTGGCTTGTCCGGATTTTGAAAAAACCTTTGTACTTCAGACGGACGCCAGTAATTACGGACTAGGAGCAGTACTGACCCAAGAGTACGAAAACGGAGAACACGTTATTTCATATGCCAGTCGGAAGCTGACAAAAACAGAACAAAACTACTCGGCTACCGAAAAAGAGTGTCTGGCAATACACTGGGGCATCCAGAAATTGAGGATGTACCTGGAAGGGTACCACTTCGTCGTTATCACGGATCACCAAGCACTAAATGGCTTAACTCGATCGAGAGCCCTTCAGGACGGATTGCCCGATGGGTATTGGCAATGCAGCCATACTCAGCCATACGCTATCGCAAAGGCAAGCTTAACGTCGTGGCAGACGCATTATCCCGAATACTCGAAGAAGAAATACACGGAGCCGAAGTAGAGGAGGACGAGTGGATAAAACAGAAACTCCTTGCAATAGAAAAAGAACCAGAAACATGGCCAGATTACGCACTAATAGAAGGAAAACTATACAGACATCTACCGTCATGGGCCGCAGACGAGGATACACAATCGTGGAAGCTATGCGTGGCAAAGAACCAAAGAGAACGAGTGCTACGAGAAAACCACAGCGAAGCTACAGCAGGCCATCTAGGAGTTAGAAAAACGAAGCATCGGGTAATGGCATCGTACTACTGGCAAGGGATGCACAGAGACATACAACAGTACGTACGTCGCTGTGAAACATGCCAACGGTACAAGACCTCACAGCAGCAGGCAGCAGGGAAAATGCTAAAAATAGCAAAAGCACCCTGGGAAACACTCTGCATAGACTTCGTTGGTCCATTACCGAGGTCTAGTCACGACAATAACATGCTTCTAGTGATGTTCGACAAGTTCTCAAAGTGGGTGGAGCTAGCAGCCGTCAGAAAAGCAACAACTGAAAGTGTATTAAAAGTTTTACGGGAACAGATCCTCACACGATATGGTACACCGAAAAAATTAATCTCGGACAACGGGGTACAGTTTACGAGTAATAAGTTTAAGGCACAGTTACAGAAGTGGGGAATCGTCCACCAGTTAACAGCGCCATTCACCCCGCAAGAGAACCCAGAGAGGGCAAATAGGTCAATAAAAACTATGATAGCTCAGTTCTCCGGAACCGAACACACACAGTGGGACGACTGGCTACCCGAAATAGCAATGGCCATCAATTGCAGCAGGTCAGAATCAACAGGATACAGCCCGGCGTACCTACGGACGGGAAATACGACTACCTGGGAGCCTGTATAACGAAACCACACCTGGATCTGGAATGGTAAAGGAAACGATAGAGGCAAGGTTGCAACGCATGATAGAAACGAGCAAACTAGCACATCGGAACATGGGAAAAGCAGCACAAGAACAAGCCAGATCATACAACCTACGGAAAAGAGACTGGAGACCCAAAGTAGGAGATCTCGTATGGGAACGACAACACCCATTGTCAAAGGCAGCTATTGGGTTTGCAGCAAAGTTAGCACCGAAATACGAGGGCCCATTCAAAGTGACGGGTTTCGTTTCAACCGTGATAGCGACAATAAGACATACGGCGACAGGAAAAACACACAGAGCATACATCAACGAACTGAAACCTGTGGTAGAAAACGAAGTGGCAACGTCAGCGTGACGACCACGGGAGCCACGGCCTCCCAAACGAGGGGGGAGTTTGACGACCCACCGTCACAAATATATAAAAATCAACTTTCACATTAAAGCTTAAAAATAACATTCCACTGGCCTTTTATTATTCAAACGCGCGCCCAAAGCCAACAGCATCCGGTCACATTTATTCGTCGAAGTTATCGATTGCCATCGCCCAATAAACCCGATTACCCAAAGCGGGATTATTATCAGCGTCCGATCTGGTCACAGCGCCTATATAAGCGGATACACAGCCCCAGACCAGTCAATTGAGTTCCGACGATTCTCGAGGAAACAACAACTAGGAGGAATACCCGGTAAGAGTTCTGGTAGTTAGTCTTGGTAGTGGTGGTGGATCCGTAAGAGTTCGGTTTGAATTCGGCTCTCGACCTGGTAGGATCGCCGACGCTCGGTGGTTTAGAATACGCACCCAGGCCCGGTCGAGATTGCTGAGCCCGGCACGGTTTTCGTAACTCCGGCCCATCTCAGTGAGTTCCTCCCAGAAGTCACGTTTCCGGCCTCTGACCCGGAAACGATACGGAATAAAATGGCAGATAGAAACTAACGATGACCCACATTCCCACATTCCACTAGAAAAATCCAAGTAGTTCGTTCCTCTAAAACGACCCAGAACACTACGAACCCGACGTACTCGAACGACGAGACACGACGACGTCAAGCAGTGAACAATCGGCCCCTCCGAAATGCCGACACCAAGCAGTGCGATACTCAACGGGCTGCGATATACTCGGCCCTTCCGCAGCGTCGATATCAACAAGCAGTACCATATTCGGCCCTTCAGCAGCGCCGTCGCCACTTATCAAGCCGTTTCACGCTCGATATAATTATAGTTAGAAAAGTTAGTCTTCATCAATCGTACTATTAAAACATAACCATACTCTGTAGCTTTCGTTTTGTGTTATTCTTTGGGGAAAGGGAGGTAGGTAAACCGACCAAAACAGGAAATATATTTCTGTCTCGAAACCTGGCCACGCCGAGCTATACCGCCTCCCATAACAGGGTCGTTACAGATTACAGGCCAATCTCTATCATACCATTTTTAGCTAAGAGTAAACAATCTGGGTTTAAAAAAACAGAGAATTGGTGTAAATGCAATAACGAACAAAGTTGAAGAAATTCGAAAACAACTTGACAATAGTTGTGTAACACTATTAACCCTTCTTGGCCATAGTAAAGCACTTGACTCTATGCACCACTATATTTTTAGTACAAAACTAAAAAACTTGTTTAACTTTGCAAGAAACTTTGCAGCTCGGTTCATAAAATCCTATCTTAATGGATGGCTTCAGGCAGTTGTGTCAAGTTTTAAACTGCTTAGTGCCGGAGGCACTAATTGCACAATTGTATTGTTATTGCTAAGAAACCAATTGATACCAAAAATACTCAAAATCTGGTATTCAACAACACAACAAAAAACAACAAAATTTTGTTGTTGTTTTTATTCTTAAAATTAAAATATGAAAGCGAAACAACATAACTTTGACAAAAAGATGCGTGGTCATATAAGATTTTTTTCTGGAAATCTTAACAGAAGGAATTTAACAGACGCACAGATCCAAGAGACCCTCAAAAGGGAGTTAAGAGATGATGAGCCAAATCAAAGGAGTGAGTAAGTAAATTGCTAGCCACAAAATCTTCATGAAGCACGACCGCCCAATTAAACAGAGGTAATACCCTCGAAACCCAGCAATGCAGTCTATAATAAACAAACAAGTCGACGAACTCATAGCAGAGAACCTCATAGAACCCTCGCACTCCGCCTACAGTTCGCCAGTGGTAATCGTGGAAAAGAAAATCAAGGAATGGAGGCTTTGCATAGACTATAGGCATATGAACAAGCACTCTGAGCGAGACGTATACCCAGTACCACGAATGGATCACATTCTCAACCAACTCCGCGAGGCAAAATACATAGGCACACTGGATCTGAAAAGTGGCTACTGGCAGATACCGATGGACGAGGACAGTAAACAGTACAATGCCTTTACGGTACCAGGACGCGCACTGTTTCAGTGGAAAGTAATGCCCTTCGGATTACACATAGCACCAGCGACGTTCCAAAGAGCGCTAGACTCAGTCATCGGACCAGAAATGGAACCATTCGCGTTCGCATACCTGGATGACATAGTGGTAATCGGACGCACCTGGAGAAGCTACAGGAGGTAATGAGGAGACTCCGCAAGGCAAATCTAAAGATCAACACAGAGAAATGCCACTTCTTTAAGGAGGAACTGAAATACCTAGGACACGTAATTAGCGCAAGAGGTATACACACCGATCCAGAAAAGATAGCCGCGATCCTCAACATGCCAAGCCCACAGACAACGAAGCAAGTACACAGCTTCCTAGGGGTGGCCTCCTGGTACAGAAGATTCGTCCCGAACTTCACTGAACTAGCGCAACCACTGAACAACCTGGTCAAGAAGGGGACAAAGAGGCGACCAAAAACCTAAAGAAAGCCCTAACCGAAGCACCGGTCCTGGCTTGTCCGGATTTTGAAAAAACCTTTGTACTTCAGACGGACGCCAGTAATTACGGACTAGGAGCAGTACTGATCCAAGAGTACGAAAACGGAGAACACGTTATTTCATATGCCAGTCGGAAGCTGACAAAAACAGAATAAAACTACTCGGCTACCGAAAAAGAGTGCCTGGCAATACACTAGGGCATCCAGAAATTGAGGATGTACCTGGAAGGGTACCACTTCGTCGTTATCACGGATCACCAAGCACTAAATGGCTTAACTCGATCGAGAGCCCTTCAGGACGGATTGCCAGGTGGGTATTGGCAATGCAGCCATACTCAGCCATACGCTATCGCAAAGGCAAGCTTAACGTCGTGGCAGACGCATTATCCCGAATACTCGAGGAATAAATACACGGAGCCGAAGTAGAGGAGGACGAGTGGATAAAACAGAAACTCCTTGCAATAGAAAAAGAACCAGAAACATGGCCAGATTACGCACTAATAGAAGGAAAACTATACAGACATCTAGCGTCATGGGCCGTCATGGGCCGCAGACACAATCGTGTAAGCTATGCGTGGCAAAGAACCAAAGAGAACGAGTGCTACGAGAAAACCACAGCGAAGCTACAGCAGGCCACCTAGGAGTTAGAAAAACGAAGCATCGGGTAATGGCATCGTACTACTGGCAAGGGATGCACAGAGACATACAACAGTACGTACGTCACTGTGAAACATGCCAACGGTACAAGACCTCACAGCAGCAGGCAGCAGGGAAAATGCTAATAGCTAAAGCACCCTGGGAAACACTCTGCATAGACTTCGTTGGTCCATTACCGAGGTCTAGTCACGGCAATAACATGCTTCTAGTGATGTTCGACAAGTTCTCAAAGTGGGTGGAGCTAGCAGCCGTCAGAAAAGCAACAACTGAAAGTGTATTAAAAGTTTTACGGGAACAGATCCTCACACGATATGGTACACCGAAAAAATTCATCTCGGACAACGGGGTACAGTTTGCGAGTAATAAGTTTAAGGCACAGTTACAGAAGTGGGGAATCGTCCACCAGTTAACATTCACCCCGCAAGAGAACCCAGCCGAGAGGGCAAATAGGACAATAAAAACTATGATGGCTCAGTTCTCCGGAACCGAACACACACAGTGGGACGACTGGCTACCCGAAATAGCAATGGCCATCAATAGCAGCAGGTCAGAATCAACAGGATACAGCCCGGCGTACCTACTATACGGACGGGAAATACGACTACCTGGGAGCCTGTATAACGAAACCACACCTGGATCCGGAATGGTAAAGGAAACGATAGAGGCAAGGTTGCAACGCATGATAGAAACGAGCAAACTAGCACATCGGAACATGGGAAAAGCAGCACAAGAACAAGCCAGATCATACAACCTACGGAAAAGAGACTGAAGACCCAAAGTAGGAGATCTCGTATGGGAACGACAACACCCATTGTCAAAGGCAGCTATAGGGTTTGCAGCAAAGTTAGCACCGAAATACGAGGGCCCATTCAAAGTGACGGGGTTCGTTTCAACAGTGATAGCGACAATAAGACATACGGCGACAGGAAAAACACACAGAGCATACATCAACGAACTGAAACCTGTGGTAGAAAACAAACAAGTCGACGAACTCATAGCAGAGAACCTCATAGAACCCTCGCACTCCGCCTACAGTTCGCCAGTGGTAATCGTGGAAAAGAAAATCAAGGAATGGAGGCTTTGCATAGACTATAGGCATATGAACAAGCACTCTGAGCGAGACGCATACCCAGTACCACGAATGGATCACATTCTCAACCAACTCCGCGAGGCAAAACATATAAGCACACTGGATCTGAAAAGTGGCTACTGGCAGATACCGATGGACGAGGACAGTAAACAGTACAATGCCTTTACGGTACCAGGACGCGCACTGTTTCAGTGGAAAGTAATGCCCTTCGGATTACACACAGCACCAGCGACGTTCCAAAGAACGCTAGACTCAGTCATCGGACCAGAAATGGAACCATTCGCGTTCGCATACCTGGATGACATAGTGGTAATCGGACGCACGAAACGGGAACACCTGGAGAAGCTAGAGGAGGTAATGAGGAGACTCCGCAAGGCAAATCTAAAGATCAACACAGAGAAATGCCACTTCTTTAAGGAGGAACTGAAATACCTAGGACACGTAATTAGCGCAAGAGGTATACACACCGATCCAGAAAAGATAGCCGCGATCCTCAACATGCCAAGCCCACAGACAACGAAGCAAGTACACAGCTTCCTAAGGGTGGCCTCCTGGTATAGAAGATTCGTCCCGAACTTCACTGAACTAGCGCAACCACTGTACAACCTGGTCAAGAAGGGGACAAAGAGGCGACCAAAAACCTAAAGAAAGCCCTAACCGAAGCACCGGTCCTGGCTTGTCCGGATTTTGAAAAAACCTTTGTACTTCAGACGGACGCCAGTAATTACGGACTAGGAGCAGTACTGATCCAAGAGTACGAAAACGGAGAACACGTTATTTCATATGCCAGTCGGAAGCTGACAAAAACAGAACAAAACTACTCGGCTACCGAAAAAGAGTGCCTGGCAATACACTGGGGCATCCAGAAATTGAGGATGTACCTGGAAGGGTACCACTTCGTCGTTATCACGGATCACCAAGCACTAAATGGCTTAACTCGATCGAGAGCCCTTCAGGACGGATTGCCCGATGGGTATTGGCAATGCAGCCATACTCAGCCATACGCTATCGCAAAGGCAAGCTTAACGTCGTGGCAGACGCATTATCCCGAATACTCGAAGAAGAAATACACGGAGCCGAAGTAGAGGAGGACGAGTGGATAAAACAGAAACTCCTTGCAATAGAAAAAGAACCAGAAACATGGCCAGATTACGCACTAATAGAAGGAAAACTATACAGACATCTACCGTCATGGGCCGCAGACGAGGATACACAATCGTGGAAGCTATGCGTGGCAAAGAACCAAAGAGAACGAGTGCTACGAGAAAACCACAGCGAAGCTACAGCAGGCCATCTAGGAGTTAGAAAAACGAAGCATCGGGTAATGGCATCGTACTACTGGCAAGGGATGCACAGAGACATACAACAGTACGTACGTCGCTGTGAAACATGCCAACGGTACAAGACCTCACAGCAGCAGGCAGCAGGGAAAATGCTAATAGCAAAAGCACCCTGGGAAACACTCTGCATAGACTTCGTTGGTCCATTACCGAGGTCTAGTCACGACAATAACATGCTTCTAGTGATGTTCGACAAGTTCTCAAAGTGGGTGGAGCTAGCAGCCGTCAGAAAAGCAACAACTGAAAGTGTATTAAAAGTTTTACGGGAACAGATCCTCACACGATATGGTACACCGAAAAAATTAATCTCGGACAACGGGGTACAGTTTACGAGTAATAAGTTTAAGGCACAGTTACAGAAGTGGGGAATCGTCCACCAGTTAACAGCGCCATTCACCCCGCAAGAGAACCCAGAGAGGGCAAATAGGTCAATAAAAACTATGATAGCTCAGTTCTCCGGAACCGAACACACACAGTGGGACGACTGGCTACCCGAAATAGCAATGGCCATCAATTGCAGCAGGTCAGAATCAACAGGATACAGCCCGGCGTACCTACGGACGGGAAATACGACTACCTGGGAGCCTGTATAACGAAACCACACCTGGATCTGGAATGGTAAAGGAAACGATAGAGGCAAGGTTGCAACGCATGATAGAAACGAGCAAACTAGCACATCGGAACATGGGAAAAGCAGCACAAGAACAAGCCAGATCATACAACCTACGGAAAAGAGACTGGAGACCCAAAGTAGGAGATCTCGTATGGGAACGACAACACCCATTGTCAAAGGCAGCTATTGGGTTTGCAGCAAAGTTAGCACCGAAATACGAGGGCCCATTCAAAGTGACGGGTTTCGTTTCAACCGTGATAGCGACAATAAGACATACGGCGACAGGAAAAACACACAGAGCATACATCAACGAACTGAAACCTGTGGTAGAAAACGAAGTGGCAACGTCAGCGTGACGACCACGGGAGCCACGGCCTCCCAAACGAGAGGGGGAGTTTGACGACCCACCGTCACAAATATATAAAAATCAACTTTCACATTAAAGCTTAAAAATAACATTCCACTGGCCTTTTATTATTCAAACGCGCGCCCAAAGCCAACAGCATCCGGTCACATTTATTCGTCGAAGTTATCGATTGCCATCGCCCAATAAACCCGATTACCCAAAGCGGGATTATTATCAGCGTCCGATCTGGTCACAGCGCCTATATAAGCGGATACACAGCCCCAGACCAGTCAATTGAGTTCCGACGATTCTCGAGGAAACAACAACTAGGAGGAATACCCGGGTAAGAGTTCTGGTAGTTAGTCTTGGTAGTGGTGGTGGATCCGTAAGAGTTCGGTTTGAATTCGGCTCTCTGACCTGGTAAGGATCGCCGACGCTCGGTGTGGTTTAGGAATACGCACCCAGGCCCGGTCGAGATTGCTGAGCCCGGCACGGTTTTCGTAACTCCGGCCCATCTCAGTGAGTTCCTCCCAGAAGTCACGTTTCCGGCCTCTGACCCGGAAACGATACGGAATAAAATGGCAGATAGAAACTAACGATGACCCACATTCCCACATTCCACTAGAAAAATCCAAGTAGTTCGTTCCTCTAAAACGACCCAGAACACTACGAACCCGACGTACTCGAACGACGAGACACGACGACGTCAAGCAGTGAACAATCGGCCCCTCCGAAATGCCGACACCAAGCAGTGCGATACTCAACGGGCTGCGATATACTCGGCCCTTCCGCAGCGTCGATATCAACAAGCAGTACCATATTCGGCCCTTCAGCAGCGCCGTCGCCACTTATCAAGCCGTTTCACGCTCGACATAATTATAGTTAGAAAAGTTAGTCTTAATCAATCGTACTATTAAAATATAACCATACTCTGTAGCTTTCGATTTTTGTTATTCTTTGGGGAAAGGGAGGTAGGTAAACCGATCAAAAGAGGAAATATATTTCTGTCTCGAAACCTGGCCACGCCGAGCTATACCGCCTCCCATAACAGGGTCGTTACAGATTACAGGCCAATCTCTATCATACCATTTTTAGCTAAGAGTAAACAATCTGGGTTTAGAAAACAGAGAATTGGTGTAAATGCAATAACGAACAAAGTTGAAGAAATTCGAAAACAACTTGACAATAGTTGTGTAACACTATTAACCCTTCTTGGCCATAGTAAAGCACTTGACTCTATGCACCACTATATTTTTAGTACAAAACTAAAAAACTTGTTTAACTTTGCAAGAAACTTTGCAGCTCGGTTCATAAAATCCTATCTTAATGGATGGCTTCAGGCAGTTGTGTCAAGTTTTAAACTGCTTAGTGCCGGAGGCACTAATTGCACAATTGTATTGTTATTGCTAAGAAACCAATTGATACCAAAAATACTCAAAATCTGGTATTCAACAACACAACAAAAAACAACAAAATTTTGTTGTTGTTTTTATTCTTAAAATTAAAATATGAAAGCGAAACAACATAACTTTGACAAAAAGATGCGTGGTCATAAGATTTTTTTTTCTGGAAATCTTAGTTTAGTACTTATTTTCGACAAAATGTAAAATAAGGTTTATTTTATCCTTCTAAACGCAGTTATTCTTTCGAAAAGAGAAAGTGACATGATTTTTATTTTACAAGGATAATTGCTTACCATTTTTTATGCGTTCTATCGATACTTGCTTACACAATACAAAAATAGTCCGAATTTTACAACTTTAAGATGTGACCTAAAAATTTAATTTTTAAAGAAAGTGCGCAAAGATTCACTTTAAAAGTACATTCATTTAAACAAAAATTGAATAATCTACAACACCAAACAAATTTTTAGTTGAAACTCTTTTTATTTCTGTATTTGTATTAAACATTTTTTTATGTAGACGGCTACTTAAGACACATAACTACAAGAACACCACGAGTATTTTAAGCAGTTGATAAACACAATTTTTCTTTTGGATTCCATAAAAAATGTTCCTTTAAATCTTCACTGTTTTATGTATTTATAAAAAAAAACATTGTTTTGTTTTAAAAAAGCAATTTGCTCAAGTCACTTACGACAGCTATTTCAACAGCCAATATCCTAACAGTGCTGGTCTCTGTTAAAATTTCTGGTACGTAACATTGAAGTCAATGACGTCATAAGATCTTAATATTAACGGTTTTAAAAATGTCTCAATTTCACTGTCCCTACTCTCTCCCGCTCTAACTCACAACATTTTTTGATTATTTAATTTTTCATAAGCACACCAACTGCAGATTTTTTTAAACATATTTTTAGATACAATATTTTTTGCAAATAATATTTTTTATTTATACATATTTTTCCGTGTTTTTATATTTTCCCTTATAAATAATTACAAACAAATAAATAATAACACAATAAAGAAGTCATTCAATTGTCCAAACTAAAATTAGCAAAGGGAGAAAATGGTTGGCTCAAAGCTTATTAATAAATTAGCTGCAAAAGAAAGGAAGGCTTTATTGAGGCGATGTGCTTAAAGAGTCAAAATGAAATGGAAAGCGAGGGCGGAGATGTAGGTGCAGGGCCTAGCACATCAGTGAATAGATAATCTTTGGAGCCACTTTTGGGGGAAGATGAAACAGGAGTTAGTGCTATTGACGAAGGTAGCTTAGTTTCACATGCGCTTGATGACTGTGATTTTTTTTTGTTGTTTACATATGCATTTATTGAATCTTCTCTGAATTGAGACTAACAATAAGTATATAAAATCTTAAATTAAAACTATATCTGACAGTCAAGATGACTGACGCGAGATGAAAGGGCTCTAATAACTATTGCTGAGCTGGAAGGTCATTTCGTTGCAGTCGGGTCCGGTTGGAAACCCTGGTTAGGCCCCTGGCGAGCCGGTTTGGATGAGAAGTTAGTTTGGTGTGGTAGGACGCTTTTTGTTTTGATATTTCATCTTTTACGGGTAGAATGCCAAGATCTCTGTGGATGTTGTCGTTCCGAACATACCAAGGTGCCACAGTAATAATTCTCAGGATTTTCGATTGTGCTCGCTGGATAATATCGATCTTACTGCTGCTCACGTTTCCCCGCAATTGGGAGCCGTAAGTCCAGACTGGCTTAAGCGTTGAATTGTAGAGCAGGACCTTGAAGTGTAGGCAGAGGGGGGAGCGAGCGTTTATGAGCCGATGAAGGCTATTGGATTTTAGTTTTAGATGAATTTTCTTAGCTTCGATATGTCTCCGCCACGGGGACACGTTTGTCTGTTAAGAGTAAATGTTATGTGTTTACACTTTTGCGCATTTATTTGTATACGCCAGTCTGATAACCACCTCTCCACTACCACAAGATAATCAGCTAGTAGTGCTGTTGCCTGAATTGGGCATTTGGACCGACTTGTAGAAGTAGTTAGCCGCTTGTTTGTGGGAATATCGGCGGTGTAGAGGAGAAATAGAGTTGGACCAAGGGCGCTACCTTGTGGAACTCCAGCCTCTATCGTGTAATCGTCGGATATTGTAGTGTGGCATCTCACGGCGAAGGCTTTGTTGTAAAGGTATGATTTAAGTATCCTGTGAGGTTTTTCCGCCAGTAACATTCTGATTTTATGCATAAGGCCTTCGAGCCAGACTCGGTCGAAAGTTTGCGCAACGTCAAGGAATACCGCACTGCATTAGTCCCGAAGCTCGAATGCAGTTCGTATTTCTGTTGTTAATCTATTGACTTGCTCTACTGTTCCATGGATTTCTCGAAAGCCAAATTGATGTGCCGAAATAACGTTGTGCTCTTTCAAATGTGGGATTATGCGCGTCAGAAGGCATTTTTCGAGCAGTTTTGACAGAAACGAGAGTAAACTTATCGGTCTGTATGAAGCTGGTATTGTGTGATCTTTTCCTGGCTTTGGGATCATTATGATTACCAACTTTTTCCATTTTTTGGGAAGTAGCCAAGTCGTGTAATTCCGTTAAAGAGTTTACAAATTACCTCAACTGCACAGTTTGGGTGTTCAATGAGCATTTTAGGAGTTATTAGATCACCTCCTTTTTTGTTTTTAATTGCTCGCTGATGACTTTTGTAACTTCGTTTGGTTGAAACAGAATTGGCGCCGTCTCAGTTCCAATTTGAATTGACGACGACGGTAGTGTGAATGAGTTATTTGCAGGGTTTGGCTGAAAAACATTTCGAAGGTGTAAAGCAATTGTACAAGCTCTGTCTTTATCGCTTCTGGCCCAGCTGCCTGAAGAGTCTCTTATGGGACTTACTGTTTCGGCCGGCGCACTTAGATTTGGGTGGGCCCTCCACAAGGGATGCCTGGTGCTGGTGGATAAAAGTTTCTCAATGTACTGGCGTTGTGCTTTTTCTTCTTCGTGCCTGAGACCAGCTTCCTTAAGGCTATGTTTTGAGGATGGCGATCTGCTGGTTTGCCAAGCACGCCTCAAACGTCTTTTCTCCAAAACAAGTTGTTCGATTTAAAGGTTAGTCTTGTGCTGGTGTGTGTGCCCATCCCTCCCTTGCGGTGTAGAGACTTTGGCTGCTGCGACGAGTACTGACTCCAGTGCATCGGGATAATAATCGATGTCCTCCTTGATGTTGAGCTGTGGAGTTAGTTCAATGTGGGAACTAACGTACTTTTTGAACTTCAGCCAGTTGGTTCGATGCGACGTCAGCCTGCAAGGGTGCTCGATTAGTTCAAGGATTTATAGAAAAGTTATTAGCACTGGTGAGTGGTCCGATGATAAATCCAAAAGCGATTTTGCAGATATTAGATTGCGAGGAATGTTTTTTGTCACAGCAATAATTAAATCAATTAAATCAGGTAGTTTTCTAGGATCTATAGGCCAGTATGTAGGACTACCTGGTGAAACGTAGTCCAGTTTGTTGCATGTTTTGATGAGTGCATTATATAGTTGCCTTCCTTTGGGGGTCACAAGGCGGGATGCCCAGTGTGTGTGCTTGGCGTTGTAATCACCTGCTGCTATAAATCGCTCTCCAAGTGAATTGTAGAAGTCCATGAATTGGTCTTCGGAGACTGTAAAGCGGGGTGGGCAGTAGACAGCGGCAATGGCAAGGTTACAGTTGCCCAATTGTAATTTTATCGATGTAGCTTGCAGATAATTTTTTGCAAACCGTTGGTGAAAGTGGTGTTTGATGCGGTTTCTTATTAGGATGCCAGTTCCGCCATGTGCTTTACCATCTGGATGATCGGTGCCGTAGAACGTGTATCCCCGTATTTGAAAGTTATATTTGGTGGTGAGATGCGTTTCTGCCAGCAACATAACGTAGATGTGGTTTTCGTTCAGAAAATGAGTTATTTCAGGTATATTCCGTGAAACACCGTTGGCGTTCCACAGAGTTATTCGTAGGTTATGCATAATTTATTTGGACTGCTGAGCTGCAAGCATTTGTAACAAGATATTTTGGTTTTGCTTTAGAGTTTGCATGGTGGTTTTCATGAAGGACATAAATTTTATCAAATTTTGTTGCAAAGTTATCATCATAGTTTCCATGTTACTTTGTGGCTGCCCCATGGCCTGCTGTATGTTATCGATTTTCGGCTCTATGTGAGCTGTGCCTGATCTTAGAGCACTGGCGTAGGAAATGCCGTTGGTGGCAATTGAGGGCCCAATTGATGACCTGGCTGCATTTGCGAAGAAAACTTCCGGTGTCGTTTGTGATTTCATGAAGATGTTCTGGCGTGCCGTTGTCGCTCGTTGCATACGACTTTTCATCTCCTTGTAGACTGGACAGCCTCTGTAGTTTGCTGTGTGGTTTCCTTGGCAGTTTACACACTTTTTAGTGAGAGAGTCTTCCTTGTTGGCAGGGCAGGGTTCGGAACCGTGGCAGTTTCTACAAGCTACACAAACTGTAAGTAAGCCCTGGTATGTCCGTATTCCTGGCAATTTGTGCATTGCACTGGCCCGTTCCGTTTGTGAAGCTCTTCTACTGTGATCCTACGGTGCAGAAGGTACTGCAACTTGTAGGTTGGGTGCACTGGGTTTTTTTTCAAAGTTCTGCTGTCTGGCTCCAGCTCGACCTTGAAAAGTGGTTGCGGCTTCTTGTTTTTGCTTATAATATTTATAACATGCTTTGCGTAAAAACCGTTTTCTTTTAAATCCTCTATAATTTCGAAGGGTGTCACATCGGGTTCTATTCCCTTGAATATATTCGTCAGATTTTAATCAAATTAAAAACCGTTATTCTATGTCGAAGAACTAAAAAAAAAATTTAAAAACAGCAAAGTTATAATTTTTTAAATTTATTTTTCCGATTGTTCCTATGGGAGCTATATGCTATAGTCGTTCGATCCGGCTCGTTCTGACTTATATACTACCTGCAATAGAAAGACAACTTTTGGGAAAGTTTCATGCAGATAGCTTTAAAACTGAGAGACTAGTTTGCATAGACGGACGGACAGACGGACATGGCTAGATCGACTCTACTAGTGATGCTGATCAAGAATATATACAATTAATATTCAATTGTCTCGAAAAACCCGATCTTAGTAATGTAAAGGGCGGCTCCTATTTACATATCGGATTATCGAAACAGTTATATAATTTATCAGAGTTTCCCAAATTGCCGGATGTACTGAGCAGCGATTTAAACATTGACGGACAATTTTTAAAAGTTTTAGAGCACAGTTATGGCACATTCTACTAAGAATAAATAATATCAATGGCCGCCCCACTTTGCCCATTGGAGTTTTTATTGGCCATAACAAGTCTTTTAATTGCGACGAGTTTTTATCAAAGTTTACGTCCGAGATGTCCGAAATTATTAAAAGCGGTTTAACAATTAATAATAAAAAAATTGGTTTGGAAATAAGAGCCATCGTTTGCGGTGCTCCTGCTCGATCATTTATTACTGGCACGCCTGAACATACGTCTATCCATGGATGTAGCAAATGGACTCAAGTGGGAAAAAAATAGATTCCGTATTGGCACTTAGTACTGAACGTGGTGAATTGATTACAGATGAAAACTTCTGTGATAGGACATACCGTTCAGTCCGCTTTAGAAAAACTTGGGGTTCTAATGGTGACTCAAGTCCCTCTTGATTGCTTGAGGGACCTTATTGAATTGGGTGTCATGAGAAAATTTTTAAAAAGCGTAGTTGAAAATAAAATAACATAAGATTTTAAGTTTCCAAACCAAATAAACTAAAAATATCCGAATGTTTGAAATCGATGAGCAGCTGCGTCTTAAAAGAGTTTGCTCGAAAGCCAAGACATTGGATGAACTGCCGCATTGGAAGACCACTAAATTTAGGCAATTTTTATTATACCTGGCATTGTAGCTCTTAAAGATACAATTAATGATGACCAGTATTACCTGTTTCTTTTGTTGCACTGTGCTTACAGGCTGCTGTCCTCTCACAACGAGATTCAAACATAAATAATGCCCAACTTATGTTGGATTTTTTCGTAAAGAATTTTCCCATTATTTGTGGAGAAAGTAGTGTTTCATACAATGTTCATGGCTTACTTCATGTAAAAGAGACGATTAAGCAAATCCGGTTTCATACTCTTCTTACTCCTTCGAGAACTATTTACAAACTTTTAAGAGGTTTGTCCGGAAGCCTTCACAAATTTTACAACAAAAAGATTTAAAGATTGTTGAGGATAGTCACATTCGGGTGGAAGATGATTGTATGAAGGTAGAAGGTAGAGTTTTAAAATTGAAGGGATGTACGCTTAGGAATAAAAGGGCAGATAGTTTATGTTATGTAGGAGAACACATCACAATCGAGGTAGATTCGTTTAAATAGGATTCTTATAATTGTTAGGCGATTTTTAGACATTGTGGCTTTTTTGATGCGCCTGTGTATCCTCTTTATCTCTAGGTATTTGCTTAGCCAGTGGGAATATGGCACTCGATTTAGAAAGATTTTGCGTTACAGAGATTGTTAGAAATGTGGTAGCGATGCCATATAGGGGCGAATTAGTGTTAGTACCTTTTTTGCATTTTTCGTATTCTCCCTTTGTTTATTTTATTTTGAATTTTTTTCACATGTGTTTAGTCCGTAGGCGTATTTTTCAATACGAATCGGGCATGACTTAATCGAAGGCGTTATAGGTATCTTTATAAGATTCACTTGCCATGGTTCAATGACCAAAAAATAAATGTATTTTATTGAAATTAAATAAAAAACTCATTTAATTATTTATATATTTAATATAGCATTTAGGAAGATGGCAACCCCTAATAAAATTCAAAAGCTCATTTTCTCCTTGGATGGTAATTAAGCCAAATAAAATCTAATTAATTCAATTTTTATATTAATATTTCTTAGAAGACGATTTTGTGACGGAAACCCCGCAAAAAAACTGCGATCCCTTACCAAAATCCCTACCAAACGACCAGATTGAAGAGTTAAAGGTGAGGGTTCGTGACTTGGAGGGAAAACTGGACGCCAACACGAAGATCCTAGAGGCAAATACGGCCCAGTTAGTTGAATGCACGCAGCAGATTTAAAAGCTAACGGTCATGCTGAAGATTTTCCTTAAGGAAAAGTCCAAGGATACAGCGGTCCACGATTCGTTCCCGGTCGAAAGTGAGGAGATGCTGGTGGCGTTAGAGCTTAAAATATGCTCGTCGGCTTAAACGGCCTATGTAAGTGAAATATTTATGAAGAAGATAAGCGCGCACGCCTTAGCCTGCGCCAAAAACAACGCAAAAAAAAAAAAAAAAATATATGTTAAAAGCATAAATTTATTAAATGTTTATAAATTGAATTTCTGATGTTTTTATACCCTTGCAGAGGGTATGATAATTTCAGTCAGAAGTTTGCAACGCAGTGAAGGAGACATCTCCGACCCTATAAAGTATATATATTCTTGATCAGCATTACTAGGCGAGTCGATCTAGCCATGTCCGTCTGTCCGTCCGTTTCTACGCAAACTAGTCTCTCAGTTTTAAAGCTATCTGCATGAAACTTTCCCAAAAGTTGTCTTTCTATTGCAGGTAGTATATAAGTCGAAACGAGCCGGATCGGACGACAATATCATATAGCTCCCATGGGAACAATCACAAAAAAATACAAAACAAGAAAGGAAGCAAACTTCGGCAAGCCGAAGTTTATATACCCTTGCAGCTATTTCAAAAACTAAATACTCTTTAAAACGTTTAAATTATGATTTACTTGCGTGTATGTTTAAAAACATTGAAGCTATGATGATTTGCAGCTTAATTATTCGATAGTTCCTATGGCAGCTATATGATTGTTCCTATGGGAGCTATATGCTATAGTCGTCCGATTTTGATGAAATTTAAACGGTAATTCTAAAATATTTAACCATTACTATATCTCGAAAAATCTAAAAAAAAAATTGAAAAACAACAAAGTTATAATTTTTTTTATTTTTTTTTTTCGATTGTTCCTATGGGAGCTATATGCTATAGTCGTCCGATCCGACCCGTTCCGACTTATATACTACCTGCAGAAGAGAGACTACTTTTGGGAAAGCTTCATGCACATAGCTTTAAAAATGAGAGACTAGTTTGCGTAAAAACGGACGGACAGACGGACATGGCTAGATCGACTATGCTAATGATGCTGATCAAGAATATATATACTTTATAGGGTCGGAGATGTCTCCTTCACTGCGTTGCAAACTTCTGACTGAAATTATAATACCCTCTGCAAGGGTATTAAAAGACACCGCAAACACATTAAAAACTAGAAAGTGAGCAAACATCGGCAAAATTAACTTTTGTTAATTTTTGGCTAAAATGTATAAATACCAAACCAGTAATAATTAGACAAAACAAACAGTAACGACAAAATTTAACTAGTGTTAAAACACACCTTGACGTTGGTTTTCCATATTTTGTATTTTTTATTAATTTTGGAAAACTTTGTACGTCGTCAAAAAAGTTGGAGTAAAAAAAGCGCATCTTTTACTATGAGGCCATTAATCGATTCTATTGATTATGAAAAATAATAATACGTAGCGCGAATAATTTTATTTTATATTTATTGATATTAAAATTAATTAGTATTGTTTTTTTTATTTAGAAACTTCGAAAATTAGCTTTTATGCCAAAAAAACGAAATCTTATCCCAAAGGGAGACTGTTCAGTTTATATTGTCCGTCCGTTTATATTCAAACTAGTCTCTCAGTTTTAAAACTATCTGCATAAAACTTTCCCAAAAGTTGTCTTTTTTATGCAGGTAGTATATAAGTCGGAACGAGCCGGATCGGACGACTATAGCATATAGCTCCCATAGGAACAATCGGAAAAATAAATGAAAAAAAATTATAACTTTGCTGTTTTTTAAATTTGTGTTTAGTTCTTTGATATTTAGTAATGGTTAAATATTTCCGAATTACGGTTTAAATTTCATCAAAATCGGGCGACTATATCATATAGCTCCCATAGAAATAATAAAAATATATAAAATAACTATCAAATAGTTGAGCTGCAAATCATCATAGCTTCAATGTTTTTAAACATATGTTTAAAAATTTTAATGTTTTCAAAAATTTTTAATTCTTGCAATAGCTGCAAGGGTATATGAACTTCGGCTTACCGAAGTTTGCTTTCTTTCTTGTTTAACACTGTTTAAGTTTTATTCAAAATACGTGTCGTTGTTTTGACGAATAAATAAGTAAATGAACAGCTAAGCTTTGCACGGCTTTAACTTCTAAGTTAGTAAAGCTGCAGAAAAGTGATATATGCCATTAATTCTTATCACGAAGCATTTACATAATTGGTATAAATAAAATGTTTTACAAATTATTTAATTTTAAATTTATGTTTTATTACTTTTTTACAATTTTTTAAAAATGCTTAGAGTCGATTTTTGTTTATTTTTCTGCGTATATAGCCCTTGACATTCCTCATCTTTTGATATATAGCTAATTGTTCTGCATGAATGTTTTCGAAAGTTATTAAGCAAGAAATGATCCACCACCAATTTAATACGGAAAATGCTATCAAAGAATGGTTTTAGGTTAAAGGAAGAAACATTTTCATTAAAAGTAATTTTAATTTAAGCGACCATATTTGAAATACTTGGCAAAAAATGAGCAAGATTTATAAGTTGAAACGAGCCGGATCGGACGACTAAATCAGGAACAATCGGGAAAACATATGAAAAATTATAAATTGGCTGTTTTTCAATTGATTTGAATATAATTTGATACTAAGTAATGGATTAGTGTTTCAGAATTTAATTTATTTAAATTTAATTCCAATTTTATTTAAATCAGACCACGAATATCAAATCAAATAGCTGATTGTAAGACATAAGAGCATAAAAATCAAAATATTGTTGTTTTAAAAAATTTTAGTTTTTGGAATGTTTGCAAGTTTGCTTCCTTTCTTGTTTGTTAAAATTTAAAGTCTTGTCCTACGTCGTTTGTTAAATCAAAATTGGGATAAAATCAAATCATCACAGATTTGTTTGCAGTGGACTGCAGAGACCACAAGATTGGAAAGCACATCCGTGAAACCATCAACTCAAATCTCTGGCGCTGGTTCAAATCAACTCTTCCGGCTCAATAACGTTGAAAAAGTTACGAACATCGCAAAAGCAACCAGTCAAGGCAAAATTCTTATTCCACGCAGCCACTGTTTTTAATTGGATCAAACAATTGGAGAATTGCTGTCCCTCGCAAGTTCCGCGAAGGGAAGTGGAATGAGCTCGTAGCGCCCAAATTTTTGTTAGGATGGAGCATCCAAAGATCGGCAAAAACTTAAAATGCCACGAATCTATGCTCCATTGCGATTGCAAATGGCAGGAACTTCACGATGCAGCTAAAGAGCAATTAAACCTCAATTTCTGTCAAGCGAAGACAAGCGAGCCGTTCGAATCCTAGATCACACATGCAAAAACAAATCCGGAAGATTTGAAGTTGGACTTCTTTGGCGCAACGATCTGCAAGACTTTCCCGAGAGTCGCATTCATGAGAAAGAAGATTCGTAGTGAACCAGATCTAATCAGAAAATCGACGATCAAATCCAAAATCTTCTCGCTAACGGATACGCTATACAACTGTCTGACGAGGAGGCTAAAAAGGAGGAAAATCGAACCTGGTACTTAGCGATATACATAGCTTTAAATCCGAATAAGCCAGAGAAAATTAGGCTTGTTTGGGATGCGGCAGCGAAGACGAATGGAATTTGCCTCAACGACTTATTGTTAATCGGACCGGACTGCTTGAACCCACTTATCAACGTGCTCCTTGCCTTCAGAATCGGGAAAGCCGCAGTAAATGGCGATATCCCCGAAACGTTTCCCAGGATCAACATTCGCTTTCTATGGTATGATGCAAGCCGAAATAAGATAAGCACTTACGTCATGCGTTCTATGAGCTTCGGTATAAGCTGTGCATCATTCATAGCCCACTACGTGCGCGATGAAAATGCCGAAGTCCATCAGCTACAATTCCCATTGGCCTTGGAGGCAATTTAGAGCTCACACTACGTCGACGACTTTATTGAGTATATATTGCAATAACTAAATGAGATGTCCTAGCCGATACTGCTGTTCGTACTAAAAGAGAGGTCCTCGTTGTCTTGCCATACAATCGGCTTAAAGAGCTACCAGAACCATTATTGGATGACTGACAGCTGTTACTGCATCAACTTGCAGCAATTAATATTCGAAGATGTTACTCCCCAGCGTTGTCCGAAGTGAGCCAAGTCGATCTTCACACCTTCGTCAACGCTAGCCAATACGCTTGTTCTGCTTTATGCTATCTGCCAGTATCCCAAGAGGACAAGGTGGACGTTATGCTCGTGGCTGCCAAAAGCAAAGTAGCACCTTTAAAAACACTTTCGATCCCTCGCATGGAGCTTCAGGCCCCAGTGTTGGGCTCACGCTTAGGAGGGATAATGTTGCCACCATAATTTCAGATTAATTTCAACATGTAGTGTAAACAGAATATTTCCTTGTAAAACGTTTTTATTTTTAAGTTATATCGTATAAAGTATTGATATCATATCAAGGAGCGACGCGATATTAAAAAGGCAAAGTTTTTAAGCGTGCTCAGCAACGCAATTATAAATAACATTGATTCGGATGCAGTATTTAAGTTAATTAAACATCCGGCAATCTGGCCGTGGTTATATTTTGTGGTTGGGCTGCTTTAAAGCCAATTTTAATCTCGAAGCCAACACTCATGGTTGAACAGCTCTTTGCCAAAGAAGCTTTACAACTGCGTCTGTCCAGTTGGCCTCGGACATATATTCAATTCCAAATCAAACGCGTGATCGTCGCGCTGCTTAGGGTAAGCTTAAAAAACTTAAAATTATTCCAAAGGATATCTCCGGCAATCATTTTATAGGGACTGTTACCATTTTCTTGGACTATCCAACAATCTCAAACTGTGCTAAGCTGCTTCAGATCCCAAAACACTATTATTGATTTACTCCCAAAATTTACATCTTGAGTTATAAAAAAAGTCTTTGATCTAAAAATCAAAGCATTTTTGATCCGACCATGGAGATATCGTCTATAATAATTAATTGGATGTCAATTAACTTGGAATGAATAGTGTTTAAGGAGTCACTACTTAAGGGTCTTAAGGGACCTGATGATAGATAAACAGGTAGTGAGAAAACGGAATGAAGCGTACAAACTCCAAACCCAAATGTATCTTTTCAAGAAGGAGCACAAATAAGAACCTTTGCAGAATCAGTTGCCCCAGGAAGCATATTTGCGCGTCAAGTAATAGACTGATATATTAGTGACGTCAACCTACTATTCAAAAAAGATTTTTTTGATGTAACATTGTTAATTACATGGGCATAATATATCCGGTGCTTCAGATACCAAAAAGGGAAGTTATGTAAGTTGGAGTTCGTCGTCCTCTGAGTTATGTAACACTAACGTTGTGCCAACGTTTGGTACTGCCAAGGCTTGAACTCTTTATCAAGATATTGGGAGGCAGGTTTCTCAGGAAGGAAAGTATTCGCTTCTCTATTAAAATTTTGAAAATCTTAAAAAACTCTTTCTCTAGTTCCAAGTAATCCTACACATCATGATGCTCTTTGTTAGTCTTGATTGTTTCAAAATTATTGCTGAAACAACTTTCATTGTCAAACCAGGTCCGGTTCCTCACTTGTCCACGACACTAAATGAATTTTTTGATCAATCCATTGGGAAGTCATTGTTTTTTAAAATCAGTCAGAAATGGTTAGCATCCGTTGTATACAATTAACTGGTGTATTGATTATCATTGTTTTAGGGTGTCTTGAATTTAAATTTATTATTCGTTCATATGCTGTTGTCTTTTTATACCACTTTAGTTTTAAAATGGTACCATGTCTGTGAACCATCGAGTCCAAATATGCAAGCTTCCCATCGTCCTCTTGTTCCAGTGTGAATTTAATATTTTTATTAAAAGGATTTAAAGCCTTTAATGTGTTTTGTATTAAATCCCATCGGCATTTCTTTTAATTGTTTATAGATCGTCCTTGAATTTGAAATAGCTGTTCTCTTGTATGCAGAATGTCCATTAATGTAGATTTCGAAATATTTTATTTTTATTTTAAATTTTTAATATATATATTTTTTAATGTTGTCGGTTGAGTCCGTCGTAACGTTCTTAGAATAAAGTTGCAAAGCCGTTAAGATGGTGATCCAATCGATGAGCTTGTTCCTCTCGGTCCGTGAAACAAGTCCCTTATTAAAAAGATTTTCCACGATGAATTCATTGTCTAATATGTTATTCATTTTTTGGTTGTAAGTATATGTGTACTTATCAACGGTCTTGTTTTCTTTGTCAGAAGTTAAAATAAATTTATTGTCAGATTCCTTTAAAAATCTCTGTGTCTGTCCCACTGTATCTAGTATTGCCCGATATATTGCATTTTCCCGAATTGATCTTTGATAAATAAAGAGAATTTTATACGAGCCGCTTTTTGGTGCTCTTTACCCGAAAGAGTTTCCACCTATTCCTCTCCGTCCGCTATCTACTTATATACTTCTTTGTTTCTACTGGAATTGCAAACTTTGGACAATTTGCAAGAAGCGATTGGACGTCCGAAGAAATTCCACATTTGTTTTATTTTATTCTAAATTTCAGTTTGACTACTTTTTGAGATGTTTTCTGGAATTTGTTTATAACGTCCTTATAGTTGTTTTTATTGGTATAAAATTGTTTATTGTTTATAATATTTTACGTTGGTTTCACTTTCTTGTAATGGATATAGAATCAGAGTTTCAGGCCTTGGAGGGTATGGAATATTAAAGCGACAGAATTTCAGGACACGCAGTTCTGTAAAGCATAAAAAACTGTGCATAAAGAACTATGTTTATGGCGCTGGTAAAGAATGACTTCTTGCAATTTAGAATCCTTCCCGCTGGTAGTAATAAGCCAATCAACGAAACGTTCAACTTCACTGCAGGTTTTTGCCCACCCCAGCCTTGGAGCTTCAGAAAGACAGTACATGCCATGAGAGTGCTGAAATTCGATCCTTCAATAGTGTAGAGTTAAAAAAAAGCAGGAAACCCAAATCATCGCTTCGCAATGAGCTGGGGCGGAATGTAAACATTTCAGATGGTGATACCCGTCTTCATGTGGTGTACTAGTCTCTTCGTCCCAAATATTTGCAGCAGTTACCGATCCTGACTTTTTTCTAAGGGCAATATAAATTGTATTTTGAATTCGCTGCATCTCATAAAACTTGTACATATACACAACGTCGGTCATAGAAAGAAATCTGTGATCTAGCTTTCTTTCGTATTAAACATTTTACCGCAAGATATAGTTGGGAATGAAAGTTCTCCCGCATCTTTATCTAGTGTTAGATTTTTCCGTCGGAGGCACTCTCCAGGGGTTAAAACAATACGTTGAAGTTCGGTATTATTATATTTCAAAAGAGTTTCATGTCAAACATGATATAAATAAGTCTTCTTCTTTTTGGTGGCGCTCTTCAAGACATGTTAAGTTTATACAAGAGTTTCAGGAAAGTCAAATCCACTGGCGAGACATAGAGATGGTACCTTTAGAAACGGCGTGGCGATATGCACTGCAAAAAAGATATTTGTCGGAAGGAAATTTCCTACTCAAATAAGAAAAATAAAAAGTTTGTTCAAACCACTTACCTGGGATGGGGACCATGTTTCTTCACAGCATGTACATCTTCAGTTGGTCCGTCCTTAATGTTTAGTAGATATTGTTCCCGCGCAGTGTTTCAGCTCCTCCGGCGCTGTAGTTTCCGTTGATCCTCCCATCCTCCATCTGGGGTAAGTTAACTCTAGCAGCAACATTTCGCAGCGATTGTCTGAAATGTTCCGCATGAGGCTTTTGGTAACAGGTCCTATAAGTCGCTTCTCAGACATTTACAGAATTTGTTTTTCCCGAAGTCTTCGCTGTAGTCAACAAACACCTGCGCTAACGAGTCCAGTGCACGTTCTGGTCCTTGATTTTTCTTGTTAGATTCCAGGTAGCGCGATTAGCGACTGCAGTCGTCGGCGTTGCTCGGAGTTTGTGTGTGCAAGCCCGATCACTCTGGTCCGCGGACTTCTAAGGGGGGATCTCCAGACTGCGCGATTGGCAGTGCACTGTGGTTGCGCTTATAGGCCAAAATTAAAAAAATCGACAGTACCAAAAATTATCGATAAGTATACAAATTGCCTCAAAAATGACCAAGCTTCTTAATAGCAAACCGGAGTTTTCTTGAAATCTAACGGGACTTTCTAATAATAGAACGCAAAGCGTGAGCACTTGTTCAATTTTGCAGCGCAGCGGCGTTACTTTAGCATTTCGTCAAAAAGAAGTTGCACTTTAAAGTGGTCAACCGTTCGCAAGAGAGGTCCGAATTAGTTTATTTAAAATGAACTTTAAAGTTTCAGGTATTTACTTTAATAACGTAATTGCTGTTCTTCCTTTGCTTTTGTGATGTTTCTTTGTGTTCGTTATTTGTTTTTGCAAACAATTTTGAATATTCTTTTTTTCGCTCATTTGTATGTTATCATTTTCTATAGGCGCTTCCTGTAACTGCGAATTTTCACGCATGTACATCTTTGATCTTTGGTGCACAGAAGAGGAGAGAGAAAAATGCCGATAAAACTTGAAGAGTGACTACTTTGCTACCGATCCTAAAGTCATACGAACCAAATATTGAAAAGGTTTTATCGCTTTTAATGAAAACTGGTATCACGAAACACCAATACTTGGTCATTCGTGAATTCATAAATAGTGAAGTCCCATGCAATACATTGACAAGTTATGAGAAAATTCTCAAATTTAAGAATTCAAGATATCCGAAAGACATAAAACAGTAGATGAAACATATGCAGAAGTCGAGCTGCAGAGTCTACTAGCCAACACAGCTTTAAGTATTTTACATCTCCAAAAAACTGTAATTGAAAATTGTCTTGATGGCACAGAAAACACATTAAAATTAATTGGAAAATGGGGATTTGATGGCAGTACTGGGCACAGTGAATACAAGCAAAAGTTTTCAAACTGTAATGACGATGATAGAAGTGTATTTTTAACATCGTGTGTCCCACTTCCGCTAATAACTGAAAGTAACTCCAAAATAATATGGAAAAATCATAGACCATCATCTACACGCTATTGTAGGCCAATCAGAGTTCAATTTAAAAAGGAAACAGCCATACTATCCGTTGAAGAAGAAGTCTTATTCAAAACACTTAACGCCAACCGAATTTCGAATTCACGATACAACATTATTAATAAATCATGACCTGCACCTTATATTATGGTGGATGGTAAAGTGTGCAACGCGTTAAGCAACACGTCGTCTATGAAATGCTTTATTTGCGGTGCGAAACACACCGAAATGAACGATTTGGAAATATGTCTTCAAAAAAAATTAATAAAAAGTATTTTGAATTTGGCTTATCAAAACAAAAATGTGCCAAAAAAGATCAGTAGAACAAAAGCTTAATGTATAGCGAAGAAAAGAACGAGTCCTCGCGGAGGTTCGCAATTAAATGGGAATAATTGTGGATAAACCAAGAGACGGAGGCAGAGGAACTTCCAACGATGAAGAAGTAATAACTCGATGCGAACCATATTGCAAGCCTTAGCATCAGGATATTCCATTAATGCTAGAAAATTTGAAAGCTGTGCGTTGGATACTGCTAAGAAGTTGATAAAAATATATCCATGGTACCATCTTAGATTTAATTAATACACTTCTGTTGCGTTCGGACCCTTTCATAACAAGTCAAAGAAAACTACCAAAAGAAAGACAAATCAAGATTGTTTTTCTCTACATTTGACTTATTAGAAGATATTTGTTAAATTTTGTTTTTTTTTTTTTTTTTTGTACTGAAATTAAAATCTAAATGATTTTGTATTTGTTTTTTATGATTTAAATACATTGAAAGAATAAGAGAATTTCATTTGTTTATATTTCAAAAAGAGGGGGAGAGGAGTTACACTTTCACAAATTTATACTGAAGATAATTTAAATATATGTCGCAGAATAATTTAAACATTCAAATTATAACGATTATTTGTTGGTACACATTTGTTTTATTTCTTTGTGGTTCCCCTTTCTTTCGTGCGAGGCAGATACATAGTTCTGTCAACGTAGTCTGGCCGTGGGCATGAGTGAGACAGATAGTGCTCGTCATAACTCACCACACTGTGCGTGTGTATTGGAGGGTGAGAAGGAATGGAAAAGGGATCGACATGAATTAAAGAGGGAGTCGAGTTGTGAAATTCAATCAACATGCCACGCGCCAGAAAACGTTTCGCCGAAAGTCCGGTCAAAGACTCGGATAATGAATCCTCGTCCTCAGAAGTGGGATTACCTCCGCCTCCAGCCGACGATGCAAATCTTTTGTCAATTTTGGAGATGCAAAATCGTAATTTCGCTGAGCTAATAAAACAAGTGCAGTGCTCTCAAAATGAACCAAAAGATGCCAAAAACATTGTTCTGCCAAAGTTCAACCCTGATCGTGCAGGATCAGACGCTCTCTCCTGGTGTTCAACGGTCGACTACATCTTGTCCGAAAACCAGCTAGTGGGCAGCGCTCTTGTAATGTCCCTCAGCAAATCACTGGAAGGCACCGCATCTCACTGGCTCTCGCAGACATGTTTTCCCGGCATTACGTGGACGCAGTTCCGAGAATTATTTTTGCAATATTTTTCTGGAACGGAGACTTTGGCCGCAACCGTTATGAATTTGCTAAATGCACGCCCAAACGAAGGAGAGTGCTTGTCGCTGTATGGAAGCAGAATGGTCACATCACTTATGGCCCGCTGGAAGTCACTTAGCGTCGAGCAGATTGCAGTATCCGTTACGTTGGCACATGCAGCTGGGATAGACAAACGATTGCGCCGTTTGGTTTTTACGACGGATATCAAAACCAGAAACGAGCTGCATCAGGAACTCAAAGCCTTTTCGTTCGACACTAGACAGAACCAGCATTCGAGTGACAACTTATCAGCACCCCAAGGAAAAAGAGTCAGGACTATGTCTCACATCACGTGTCATAATTGTGGCAAACCCGGACACAAGAAGGCGGAATGTCGCTTTAATAAAGAGGCAACTCAGCGTCAGCAGCCCCGTAATCAACAATTTGGAGCAAAAGATCGATCATCCGTGATCTGCTATAAATGTGGAAAAGCTGGACATGTATCTACTGTGTGCCCAGATCGTCAGGAGCGTCCGCCGATGAAGAGCAATACCATCAAAGACGTAAACATATGCACAGTACTTGAGCCCTTAGGAACGTTGCTGCAGTTTGGTGAGTCGTTCCAATTTTACTTCGACTCCGGAGCCGAATGTTCACTCATCAAAGAGACTGTATCACTGAGATTATCCGGCACTAGAATAAACAACGTAGTGACATTGAGGGGTATAGGTGGCAACTCTGTTTGCAGCACTTTACAGATATTGGCGAATGTTTTAATTTGTGAGCGTTCTTTCGAAATCTTGTTTCACGTAGTTTTAGACAATCATATCAAATACGACGCTCTGATTGGCCGGGAAATTTTGAGCCAGGGCATCGGCGTGACAATTACATCAAGCGCGCTTACTATGTTTAACGAAAAGTCTGTATTACCTGTCGTAGTCTCCGAATGCACTCCTGACCTGGCTGGTGTCGATACCGATTTACATGGACAGGATAAAGACAAACTGCTCTCAATATTACAGGGGTATTCAAATTCTTTTATAAACGGTATACCACAGAGTCGCGTGACTACGGGACAGTTAGAGATTCGCTTGATTGATCAGAATAAGACGGTTCAGAGACGCCCTTATCGATTGAGTGTGGAAGAAAAAGAAAAGGTTAGACATTCCATTCAAGAGCTGTTGGAAGCAAACATAATAAGACACAGTTCCTCTCCTTTCGCGAGTCCGATGTTACTTGTCCGCAAGAAAAATGGTACAGACCGTCTGTGTGTTGATTATCGTGAGCTTAATGCCAATACCATTTCCGACAAGTACCCATTGCCACTTATATCTGACCAGATAGCTAGGTTGAGTGGTGCTAGGTTTTTCACGTGCATTGACATGGCGAGTGGCTTCCATCAGATCCCAATACATCCAAGCTCTATTGAACGGACAGCGTTTGTAACCCCAGAAGGGCAGTATGAATACTTGGCTATGCCTTTTGGGCTTAAAAATGCGCCTTCTGTATTTCAGAGGGCCATTAATCGTGCCCTAGGCGATCTGACTCATACATATGCCATCGTTTATATGGACGATGTAATGATAGTTGCACGCACAAAGGAGGAAGCTTTTGACAGGCTAAAAATAACTCTACAAGCACTCGTCGAAGCAGGATTTTCTTTCAACATTAAAAAATGCTCCTTTCTTAAATCTTGTGTAGAATATTTGGGCTTCGAAGTTAGAGCAGGTGAAATTCGACCGAATCCTAGAAAAATACAAGCTCTTACAGATTTACCGCCTCCGCAATCTGTGACTCAACTGAGACAATTTATTGGACTGGTCTCGTATTTTCGTCAGTTTGTACCCAAGTTTTCACAGTTACTGAAACCACTCTATGCTCTAACTTCAAAAAGCATGTCATTTTCATGGGAATTAGAGCACGAGCAAATACGACAGAAGGTAATTTCAATCCTGACTAGTGAACCTGTTCTTACTATTTTTGATCCACAATTTCCTATTGAGCTTCATACAGATGCGAGTGCCGATGGCTATGGCGCAATTTTGTTGCACAAAATCGAAAACAAGCCACGAGTTATCGAATACTTTAGTAAACGGACTTCGTCAGCGGAATCGCGTTATCACTCGTATGAGTTGGAAACACTTGCAGTTTTCAATTCTATTAAGCACTTTCGCCATTACTTGCATGGTCGACATTTTATCGTTTTTACCGATTGCAATTCTCTCAAGGCATCTCGCACAAAAGCGGAACTGACTCCAAGAGTCCATAGGTGGTGGTCGTACATGCAATCTTTTGAGCTTGACATTCAGTATAGGCCAGGCGAACGAATGGCTCATGTAGATTTTCTGTCTCGAAATCCCATATCAAAAGATCGCATCCAGTCAAAAGGTACAGTGGAGAAACATATAAATTTAGCAGAGATTACTGACAAATGGTTGTTAGCTGAGCAGCAACGAGACGTAGAAACGTCGTCTATTGTTTCTAAATTGCGTAACGATGATCTTTCTGAGGATTTGGCCAAAACGTTCGAGTTAAGGGCAGGAACGCTGTATAGGAAAATTCAAAGAAACGGAAAGACTCGTTGTCTCCCTATCATCCCAAAGCCATTTAGGTGGTCAGCTGTAAACAATGTGCACGAGTCAATTATGCACCTTGGTTGGGAAAAAACCCTTGAGAAAATGTACGAATACTATTGGTTTGACAAGATGTCCAAATACGTTCGCAAATTTGTCGACAACTGTATTACATGCAGATTGTCAAAGCCCCCATCTGGTAGGGTACAAGCGGAATTGCATCCCATACCAAAGGTTAACATCCCGTGGCATACAGTCCACATCGACATCACAGGGAAGCTTAGTGGTAAAAATGAACAGAAGGAATACATAATCGTGTCAATAGACGCCTTCACGAAGTTTGTCTTTTTATCTCATACATCGAGGCTAGACACCGAGAGCTGTATTAAGGCATTAAGATCACAAATATCATTGTTCGGCGTACCCTCTCGTCTGATCGCAGATCAGGGACGTAGTTTTTCAAGCACAGCATTCCGTGATTTCTGTTCGGTTCAAAAGATAGATTTGCATCTGATCGCCACGGGTGCTAGTCGGGCCAATGGCCAAGTAGAGCGAGTTATGAGTACTCTAAAGTCCATGCTAACAGCGGTTGAGACAGGTCAGGGGTCATGGCAAGATGCTTTATGCGAAATTCAACTGGCTCTTAATTGTACGCCCAATAGAGTGACTAAGGTTAGCCCTTTAGAACTACTTATTGGCAAAGAAGCAAGGCCGTTTGGTCTCGTACCTGTTGTTGAAAATAAGAACGATGTTGATATTGATAAAGTTAGAGAAATGGCTAAGCAAAACATGGAAAAGAATGCCAATTATGATAAGGCTAGATTTGATAAAGATAAGGCTACTATTGTAAGACATAAAGTTGGTGATCACGTTTTGCTTAAGAACGAAGAGCGACATCAGACAAAATTAGACCCTAAGTTTAGAGGACCGTTTTTAGTAACCGAAATATTGGAAGGAGATCGGTATAAACTTAAGGCACTAACTAATAATAGAACATATAAATATTCTCACGAATTTTTGAGGCGTATGCCTGAGAAGGGGATTACCACGGAGTTGGATGATGAGTGTGATGATGAAGAAATCACAGAACTAAATGATGAAGTCAGTGATGAAGATGCCACAGATCAAGCCGGCGAGGGCTGTGATCTTGAAATAGAATAAAGACCTTTCCGGATCGGTTCCATGTTTCATGACTTTCTGTAGAGGTGAGCGCCCGAGGTATGTGGTTCTCCATTTGCTGCATTAATATTGAAATTTTGGTAATGATCGGACGTCAGTTATTTGGCCGGCTTATAAATTAAACTGTGAGCTATTTGCGATGGCCGGTTTGTCTGGATATAAGCTGTGGGCTAAATTAACTTGTTTATTGGCTGGCCAGTTTATTTTGTTAATGACTGTGTGCTAGTTGTTGGCATGATTTTTGTAAATGAAATGAAGAATATGGTCGCCTTATGAAAGAAAAGGCTGAATAATTTTAATTGTTTGAATTTAAGTTGGTGGTAATCCGAATCTCATGGCAAACGTTGTATAAGAGTAAGAAATAATTTGTTCAATTTTTATTAAGAAGAAAAATGTATTTTTGCGAAACCTGCTTGAATTTGAATTTGTATTAAAAGGAAAATAATAATAATAATAATAAGAGGATATTTTGTAAAACCTTTATATTGTAAACTCACGAGGACGTGAGATAGGTCAGGAAGGCCGTGTCGCAGAATAATTTAAACATTTAAATTATAACGATTATTTGTTGGTACACATTTGTTTTATTTCTTTGTGGTTCCCCTTTCTTTCGTGCGAGGCAGATACATAGTTCTGTCAACGTAGTCTGGCCGTGGGCATGAGTGAGACAGATAGTGCTCGTCATAACTCACCACACTGTGCGTGTGTATTGGAGGGTGAGAAGGAATGGAAAAGGGATCGACATGAATTAAAGAGGGAGTCGAGTTGTGAAATTCAATCAACATGCCACGCGCCAGAAAACGTTTCGCCGAAAGTCCGGTCAAAGACTCGGATAATGAATCCTCGTCATATACATATCTTGGTTGCTAATAATGAAGTTTTAGCAGTGTCACTTCACTGGAAGTATCTTTGCGCACCATCGCCATATAAGCCATACTAAGGTGCTATGCGAGCTATAGGATAGAGTCTTCCGATGTCCCGCTCTCGCGCTCCTAACGTGTCTGTATGTGTGCGATTGACCGTTAATTTCGATACCGTGTATCATCCTCCCCCTTTCTTTGGTTAGGGCACAGTGCTCCTCCGATACGCCGGATTTGTTGAGACTGCCCCTCCTCGCTTTGCGGTTTTCACTGGCTTATGTGTGTTTTTCTATCTTTGCCCGCGTGTTCGTGCCGCAGGTTGCAAATAACCGGAGAGTCGAAATTAATTATTTTAAACGGCCCTTCGTATCTGGGGGCCAGTTTCGCCGCGAATCCTTCTGCTGCCTTGGATAGATGGTGCTTCTTGGCACATACCTTGTCTCCGATCTGTGGGTTCCAAGGGCGCCTCCGGAGATTGTAGTGGCGCGCCTGATTTTGCGTCGCCTTCTCCATGTTCCGTCTGACCAGCTTGAAGATTTCGTTTGTTTTTTTTCGCATTTTCCGACGGGGTCTGGGTTTCCCTTCCTGTGCCGGTGGTTTCTTCATCAAACAACGCGCTCGGTAACCTAGGCTCTCTACCCTGCGTGACGAATGCCGGTGAATACCCTGTGGACTCGGCTACACTAGTGTTCACGGCCAGCTGCAATTCTGGCCATTTCTCGTCCCACGTTCTCTGGTCTTGTCCGGCGAACTGGGCGATCATTGTTTTTACAGTTCGATTGGCCCTTTCCGTGGGATTTTCTTGTGGCGTGTACGGGGCTGTGAACTGGTGCCGCACTCCCAACTCTGTCAAGAACCGCTTGAATGCCTTGCTCGTGAATTGCACCCCGTTATCGGTGATCTAGACCTTCGGCACGCCGTACCTTGAGACAATCCTTTCCCGGATTGCTTTTTCCAGCGTCTCTGTGATAGCCCTACGCATTGGCACTATTTCCGTTCACTTCGAGAACCGATCTACGAGCACTAGTAGCATCGAGTTCGCGTGTTTTGACCGAGGAAGCGGCATGACTCGCTGCCTTGACCCGATTGGTACGCATAGCTTCCATGCGACCACATCCTCGTTGCCCGCTCTGTGAGGAATGTGCCGGTACAGCCGGTCGGCCTCCACTAAATGGTCCGGATATTTTTGGGGGTTCTGTGCTATTTTGCCCCTTATGTCCCTTATCTAGCTACATTCGGCTTGTTTTGCAGGCTGACCAGGTGGCTTTGTTTTCAACCTTCGGCATGTTTCAGGTAAGGGCTGCCGCGACAGTGCGTCCGCCACAATATTCAGCTGCCCTTTCCTGTATGTGATTTCGAAGTCGTATTGCTGGAGCTCCAGTGCCCGCCGTGCGATTCTTCCGGTTGGGCTCTCGATGCTATTCAACCACTTCAGGGCCACATGATCTGTTATCACTTTGAAGTGGTATCCCTCCATGTTATGTATAAGCAAAATGATTTCTCGCTACATCGCACATCCAAAACTAATCTGTATTCCTTCGTTCTATAAGCACACACATGTATACACACACACGTTACTTTTGTTCATTCTCTCGTTGATCTCTGAATAAAGTCAGTCTGTACCAAGCACTCACCGAGAACGCTTCTAACCAAATACAACATTATTGGCGACGAGGATAAAAAGCAGAATCTCAGCCACAAGAATTATCGTTTTTGTGTAAAACCGTAAAGAAATACAACATTCTTGTGTAAACCGTGTTATCAGCCGCAAAAACACATCGTTTTTGTGTAATACAGTGTTGCGTAGTCGTTGATTTTCATCAAGATGCCGACAGATCAGAACATAATCCAGACAATGCTTGCTCAACAGCAAGAATTTACAGCAGCTCTTATTGAACAACAACGAACATGGATGCAAGCAATCCTAGAAAAAACGCTTCTCCAGTTGCTAGTGATTCAAGCCACGCGGGTGGCCTCCATTCCACAAATTCGACAAAGACAATCAAAATTGGGAGTCATATCTGGAACAATTATCGCAGCACTTCAACGCATATTCGGTTACTGCAGAACAAAAACAAAAAGCTTATTTCCTTTCATGGTGTGGTGTTAACATATTCGAACTATTAAAAAATCTATTCGGAAGTAACAATTTGAACACGTATACATACAAGCAGCTCACAGACAAGCTAACGGAGCATTTCACCACAAAACGCCATATTGTAGCAACTCGCTACGAGTTTTTCAAACGAGAGATGAAGCATTCACAAACACATAGAGAGTGGGTTGCCGACTTGCGCGGGATCGCTCGTGAATGCCAATTTGTGTGCAACGCAAACGGTTGTTTATCAAATTATGTAGATGAGATGATACGAGATCAGATCATAGTACATACTCCGTATGATGCAGTCCGGGCACCTGCTCTTCAAAAGTCACAGCCAACTCTTGAAGATGTTCTCATAGTTGCAGAAACATATGAGACAACAACTTACCGTTGCAACGCTAAAAGAGAACGTATACAAACAGGATCCAATCAATGCGATCCACACATACACAAAAAAGCTAGCAAGCAGTGGAAACGATGCCAGATCGTTTAAAGGTGATCTTAAATCTTGCTCTGGTTGTGGTCAAACTCACCAGAGAGAAAAATGTTAGTTCAGAACCGCCGTATGTCACAAGTGCGGTAGGAAAGGTCATATAGCAGTCGTCTGTATGTCAAAGTATGTCAAGTCAAATGTCAAATGGCCGGGTCAAGTAAATAACCGGGAAGTAAAGTCCAATAAGAACGAAGCAAACGAAGTCGAAGTGATCGAAGCAGTTTACAGTGTCACAGGTCAAGTAAAATGTCAACAAAACAGAAAAGTTATTGACCTCGAAATATTAAAACAAGCTATCTCATTTCAAATGGATTCCGGAGTAACAGCATCCGTGATAAACTCCAATACATACGCCTTGCTGCAGAAGCCGAAATTGCATAAGTGTTCCCGAGTTTTACATGCGTTTGGACATACTCCAATACCAATACTAGGGGAGCTACACACTTTCGTAAAGTGCGGAGAGAAAGAGAAACAAGTGGTCATAATCGTGGCAAATATAGAAAGTTTTTCTAATCTCTTCGGCATGGATTTATTTAACGTTTTCGGATTTGATATCATGCAAGTATCAAACATTTTTGAGGTACATAATGACAAAGTAAGTGACCTCTGCAACAAGTACAGCGAAGTGTTTGAACCAGCCATGGGTGTCATTAAAGACTTCAAAGCCAGCGTATTTTTAAAATCTTCAGCGTCACCAAAGTTTTATAAATGCCGCCAAATTCCGTTCGCTCAAATGGACAAATTTAAAGCCGAAGCAGACAGACTCACACAAGCCGGAATTTGGAAACCAGTAAAATTCAGCAATTGGGCATCCCCAATCGTGCTCGCTCCTAAGCCAGGTGGCGATATTCGTGTTTGTGGCGATTTTAAACAGGCAGTCAACGCACAAATCGACATCGAACAGTATCCGTTACCAACAAAAGAAATACTTCGGGCGAAGAATCAGCGCAAACGGCATTCTCCCAGACAGCTCAGGCTTGGAGGCTGTAAAACTGTTGTGTCCGCCTTCTAACTTACAACAATTGGAAGCATTCATGGGTAAAGTTAATTATTATTGTAATTTTATTCCGAACTATTCGCAGTTGGCTGCTCCATTGAATCAACTTCGCAGAAAAGAAGTAGCCTTCTTTTTTGGTCCACAACAGCAGCAGGCTTTTACAGCTCTTAAGTCCCACGTCATTAACGCAACGCAGCTAGCTCACTTTGATGAAAAATTACCGCTAGTACTCGATACAGATGCCTCATCCTTTGGCATCGGGGTAGTCCTTTCGCATCTTCAGCCAGATGGCGGAGAGAGACCCATTGTTTTCGCATGTAAAACGCTCGACAAGCACCAGGTTGAATACAGCCAAATCGAAAAGGAAGGACTTTCCATAATATTTGGAGTAAAGCGTTTTCATGAATACCTTTATGGCAGAAAGTTTATCCTAATCACAGACCACAAGCCGCTTTTAATCCAGGCAAGCATCTCCCGTTGATGACGTCAAACAGGCTACAACGTTGGGCTATTATTCTCATGGCCTACAACTTCGATATCCAGTATCGATCCACATCTGCTCATGGTAATGCAGATGCTCTTTCACGCCTCCCAGTGGGTACAGATCCAGACTTCGACAAAGAAGAGGAAGCTTGCCACAATGTAGTCGAAGTATCACCACCGATAAATTCCGAGCAAATTCGGACCACATGGACAAAGACAAAGTTCTCAAACAGGTCCTGCAGTACGTATCTATAGGATGGCTAGAAAAACTCCAGCCAGGCAACGAAGCCCTATTGCCTTACTTTAACCGGAAGTTTGCTCTTACAAATAACAAACAATTGCTTTGCCTACACACAGACGCAAATCGTATTATAATTCCAGCCAGTCTACGTATCCTAAAACTCTTACATGAAGGCCATTGGGGCATTATTCGAATGAAGCAGTTGGCAAGACAACATGTTTGGTGGCCTACCATAGACGATGACATCAAAAGCCTTGCTCAGTCTTGTAGCATCTGCAAGTGCAACAATCCTGCGCCACCAAGAGAGTACCAAAGTTGGCCAGCAGCAACAACAGCATGGGAGCGAATTCATATCGACTTCGCAGGTTCAATCTTTGACGCTATGTGGCTCATATGCGTGGACGCGTACTCACAGTTCCCATTTGTCATCCAAATGTCGTCTACAACAACCGCCAACACGATCGCTGCACTTTCTTCGATTTTCGCCATCGAATGATACCCGAAAACCATGGTTAGCGACAACGGTCCTCAGCTTACAGCTGACGCCTTCGAAGAATTCTGCAAACTGCACGGTATAAAGCATATTACCACAGCACCGTTTCATCCAGCATCCAACGGATTAACAGAGCGATTTGTGCAGACATTTAAATTCGCAGTCAAGAAGAACCTCAAAGACGGTATACCACTTAGGGAAGCTATAACAAAATATCTTTCTTCTTACAGGTTCACTCCAAACGCCCAAGGTAAAACTCCTGCCGAGTTAATCCACGGTCGACCAGTCCGCACCGTGCTTAGTCAACTTTTCGAGCAGCCTGTCGAGAATAAACGGACAATCACCAAGTACATCTCTAATCAAATGGTATACGCTCGAAACTATTCAAGGGGAGAAAAGTGGTTTGAAGGCATTATCGACCGTCCAGTTGGAAAAATGCTGTTCATTGTTCGCACGTCAAATGGTTACATCAAGCGCCATTTCAACCAGCTAAAACCGAAGTTGTCAGCAAACAACTCAATCAAGAGACCTCCAGAGTTTTGGTGGATTCCTGAACTGCCAAAGCCATCCTGCAATCAAGAAATACAGCAACAAGATCGACCGCTAACTCCGTCAGTTGTTCAGCAATCTGATCCTGTTCCTGTTTCTCGTCCTCCTGAACGCGCAGCAGAGCCTACCCAGCAGCCGAGGCAGAACCAATCTACACGACGTCTTTCAAGCATACCAGTACGCCAAAGCAGCCGTGTTTGCCAGGAAGTCGATCGTTTTAAGCCAAAGGACTTCAGTCAGTCTGTACCAAGCACTCACCGAGAACGCTTCTAACCAAATACAACACTCCAGGTATGGCTTTAATTTCCTTATGGCCCACACGATTGCTAAACATTCCTTTTCAGTGGCCGAGTAATTCTTTTCCGACCCGTTCTGGCTGGAATAGGAGATCACCCGCTCGCCTTGGTCGGAATTTTGAATGAGAATGGCACCTAGCCCATACTCGCTGGCATCGGTCTGCAGCACAAACGGTTTTGTGAAATCCGGGCATGCCAAAATTGGGTCGGCGACTAATCTCGCCTTGATAGCTTCAAAGGCCTGCTGGTGGTCGTCGGTCCATTCCCATTTGACACCCTTTCGCAGAAGGGCGTTCAGCGGATGCACTAGCGTGGCAAAATCTGGCACAAAACGCCTGTGCCACAACGCCACTCCCAAATACTGCCGTAGTTCTTTGGCAGTTGCCAGTGGCAACCGACAGTTTTTCCTTCAGCCAGCCTCGGTGTCTGTCCCTCGCCGGTATCATCACTCTGTGACCTGCGCAATTCACCTTGGCTCCGATTTTGGTGAGGAAGTTCCATCCTAGTACCAGTGCGTCGATCAATCCTGGGAGGATCAGCAGCTCCATTGACACTTTTCTTGTGCCAAGTCCGATTTGAATTTCTAGCTGCGATTTGACGTCTCCGCATCTACCGTCCGCCATCCGTACTTGCTTCTTTGTGGGTCCAACCTTTCCTTCCGCCTGCAGCCTGTCCGCCAGCTCTTTGCTGATGAAACTCCCTGCCGCGCCGGTGTCCACCGTGGCCCTAACATTCGCGTCACCTATGAGCACTGTGGCGGACAGTTGCATTTCTTCCGCCTTCAGGTCGCCCATTATTTTTGAGAGGCAGCACCTTACGATCCCTGGCCGTCGGGGGCTGGGATCGTTGCGCGTTTCCCGAACATCACTCCACGTTCGGACACCTATCTTTCCGCATCGCCAGCAGTCGTGAGTCGCCGGTTCCGGCACTCCTTCGTCCAATGGTCGGCACCCCGCATCTGCGGCAAGCGTTGGCTGGATTCTGGATAAATCCATTGCGATCGGCTGGTGGTCCGTGTTCCTGCGGCGTATGCCTCCGTGGCGCCTCCGTGTCCTCCTGGCACCGCCTACACACCGCACCCTTCTCTGCAATTGGCCTTGGCAATGGGCGGTTCTGTGTCCTCTGGGAGTGGTTTTCCATTTCAAACTTCTGCCGTTGCTCCTCCAGCTCCTCAAACTCGTCTGCCAGCGCCATCAGGGTGTCCAGGTGCCGACACTCGTACGGCCGGATAAACATTCGGAGGTTCGGCGTGCTGTTCTCCCTTATCCTATTCAGGACTTCTTTGGCAGACATACCCAGGGGCCGCATCATCGTCTGCATGTCCACCATGTAATCCTTAAATTTTCCCCGTATGTCTACCTCCGCTGCCTGACCTAGTCCGCTAGCTTCTCCATGTACCCTCGAGGGAGGTAATAGCCTTGGACGCTGAATATGAAGTCTCCCTAGTTGTCCCACTGCCCGTTGTTGGCTATGAACCACTTTAGGGCTCTGCCCTGCAGCAGCTCCGACATTGCTCGTGGAATCTGTTTTATATCGAGACCATATGTCACGGCTGACCACTCCACCTGCTCCAAGAACTCCAGTGGCTTATCGTTGGCGTCATACCGAAAGTTACACTCTCGGACTTTCGTACGCATCTTTCCTCTCGCGTCTGCCTTCTCGCTGCCAGCCGTCGCTTGCCATGCTCTGAATATCCAGGCTTGCTATAAGGCCTTCGACATCTGCGGTTGTTAGTTTAAATTTTGGGACTGGCAGCTTCCGAAATTTGACCTCCAGACCTGCCACTAACTCTGCCATGACCGGGTCTTCTGGTATGCGGTCCACCGCCATCTGGGTGATTGCCTTTGACCAATGAATAACGCAAGAGTTCTGTTGAGATCGTAGCGGTTTTTATTCGTCTCCTTATACAAGCCTCGCGGCTCTTCAGCTGCTGCTGCTCCTCGTCGCTGTCCTTCGCGGCGTCGCTCCTCGTCGTCGACTACTTGCTGGTATCTGACTCGTGACGGCTCCTTCGAGACTCTGGATATTATGCGAACCTCACTGTCGGGACCCGCAAGGTGTTTCGCCTAGCAGGTAGAACGAGGTTCTGCATTTTCACCTAGTCACCTTTATCGCTGGCACCCTAAGTTGGTCCGGATTGTGTCGGCAAGGTGTATCGCCTAGCAGGTAGAACTAGGCTCGACCTATTCGCCTAGCCACCTTTATCGCAGACTCCACGCAACGACTCCCTTAGCTCGATTTAACTACGACCTAGCACCCGTTGGATCTCAGCGTTGAAGCCTCAGCCTTGTAGACTTTCAGTCGTTCGGCGTCTCGACTTTGCGATCTTGATCCTGGTACTCGGCACTTGCTACTGGTCTCCCGAACACGCACTCGCTCTGATTCTCGTACTATTACTCTTTAGTGTGCTGCGCTTGCGCCGCCTTTTATAGCCTGTGATGGTCCCGTTATTTCCCTTTTCCAGGTCGCGTGATCGGGTCCAAGGTCCACTGCCGGACCGTTAGTTCACGGTGCGTCCTCTTTGTGCGGGTTCGAAGTCCGCCAATTTACCGTTCGACCCTGTTTTGCCCTTGTCGTGTGAGGGTCCAATGTCCAGCGTGGTACCGTTAATTCACAGTGTCTCCGCTTTGTCCGGGTCCAAGGTCCGTTGTTTACCGTTTGACCTTGTTGCCCTTGACTCCTCCGGCATTCTTGCCTCCTTCGCTGTTGCTATGCAGCTCTCCTGCATCGGAATTTGTGGGGACTCCTCACAGGCTTAAGAGTGATACATATAGCAATTGTAGTAGTATAAAATTTAATAATAATCTTATATATTGTTTTCAGTCTTACCAAATAAAAAAAAATTGTATTAATTTCAGAGAGAATACGGAAATCGCTTTAGACATTGTCAAAAAAGTCAATTTGAATCAATAGAATAAAAAATAAATAAGATATTATCATTTAGACGGTTTTAACAAAATTACCTCATTCTCTGATTCGTACTAAATGCAGACTTACCAAATCACCTATAGACAACCAATCTTGGTAAATCAATCTTTAACATTGTCATACTGAGCAATTGGATTGGATAGCACTTGTCTGCAAGAGTTCGACGGCTGTAAAACGGCTGCTGTACCCTTAAAACTCGAGAAAAAAATTCATTGGAAAATCCATATAAATTCCAATTTATTGTTGGTATCCTACTTAATCGAACAAGTAAATCATTCCAAAAATTTATTGAATATTCCATTTGTTGTGGATTTTAAATGTTAGGCTTTTTTTAGTAAGCTTAGCGCGCAAAGGACTGTTAAATGTAGACAGTGCTGGCAGCTGTCGGATATAAAAAGAAACCGAATTTAATATTCAAAAAGTTAAAAAGACTTTAAAGACTTGTGTAAGTATTTGTTAATCCATCAAAAAACGAGGTAAATCTAAAATCGTTATTATTTTTGAAGCAGTCAGCTTCTTTTTATTAGGCTTAGGAAAATTAAAACTAGCAGCCATTTCTAAAAAAATAAACAAGAAAGGACGCAAACTTTGGCAAACCCAAGTTCATATACCCTTGCAGCGAAAATTAAATATTCTAGAAATCGTTTTCCGATTTTAAAAAAATTAAAAGCGTAATTCTGAACTGTAAAATTATTAATAAGTCAATAAGAATTAAAAAAAAAATTACAAAATATAAAAGTTAAATTAAAAAAATACAAGAAAGAAATCAAACTTCGGCAAGCCGAAGTTCATTTGCCCTTGCAGCTATTGCATGAATCAAACATTTTTAAAAACTAGTTGGTTTTGGCGACCTTTCCAAAATATATTAATTTTTGACCGGATCGAGGTCAGGATGTTGAAAAAATAACACAATTTTTTAATTTTGGTTGTTTGTCAATATATTTATATAGACTTTTTCTAGGAAAGGACAAATTAGTTAACAACTTCACGTCACCGGACGCAGACGTGTAAATTAAATGTATGTCAAATGTAAATTGCTTTCTGTTTGTTAAGAATATTAAAATCGTTGTTATTATTTTATAGTTTGTCCTGCAGACGGTTACCGAAGAGCATACGAAATATATTTACAAACATTTAATACATTTTTGAAAACGCTAAAATTATGATTTATTGCGTATATGTCTAAAAACATTGAAGCTATGCTGATTTGCAGCTCAATAACTAGTTATTTTATATATTTTTATTATTTCTATGGGAGCTATATGATATATTCGTCCGATTTTGATCAAATTGAAACCGTAATTCTAAAATATTTAACCATTACTATATGTCGAAGAAGAAATTAAAAAGCAGCAAAGTTATAATTTGTATACCCTTGCAGAGGGTATTATAAATTCAGTCAGAAGTTTGCAACATTTCCGACCCTATAAAGTATATATATTCTTGATCAGCATCACTAGACCAGTCGATCTAGCCATGTCCGTCTGTCAGTCTGTCCGTCTGTCAGTCTGTCCGTCTGTCAGTTTCTACGTTTCTACGCAAACTATTTTTCGCCTAAGCAAACCTCGACATTTGAAAGGCAAACTTTTTTAAATTTGTTCTACGTTTGCGACAACAGATGTACACGTATGGCGAATCCAAAGCAGAGACTAAAGAAATTCACCTATAGGACAAAATCATCGATTCTTGGGCTCTACGTCGGGCTTGTATGGAGCCGCGGCCATAAATACTTATAGTTGTGCTATCTACAAAAAAATTGGGCAGGTCGCATGACTATATCATGTAGTTGCCATAGGAACAATCGGATGAAATAAGCATTTGGTATAAAAACTTTTTTGTTTATTAGAATATTGCAATTAAATCGTATATGTCTGCACAAATAATGACTGGTTATTACCCGGGCGAGCTGAGTCGATATTGTAATCTTTTTTGTACCCTTGTAGAGGGTATTATAATTTCAGTCAGAAGTTTGCAACGCAGTGAAGGAGACGTTACCGACCCTATAAAGATATATAAACTATATATAAACTAGTCTCTCAGTTTTAAAGCTATCTGCGTGAAACTTTCCCAAAAGTTGTCTTTCTATTACAGGTAGTATATAAGTCTTCGACATATAGCAATGGTTAAATATTTAAGAATTATGGTTTAAATTTTATCAAAATCGGACGACTATATCATATATCTCCCATAGAAATAATAAAAATATATAAAATAACTATCGAATAATTAAGTTGCAAATCATCATAGCTTCAATGTTATTAGACGTATACGCAAGTAAATCATAATTTTAATGTTTTCAAGAATGTTTAATTCTTGCAATAGCTGCAAGGGTATATGAACTTCGGCTTGCCGAAGTTTGCTTTCTTTCTTGTTACCAATAAGACACTTTTATAAATCAAAATATAAGTTGGAACAAAAGGAATGGGCGTGGTGAACATTAAATAATAATTAATCTAATTCTTCTAATAAATCTAATGCAGACTTCGTTAAATTTAACTTGTATTTGCATGGCAATTTTCTTAGTCCTTTAATAAAGGGATCGGAAGACAAAAGTAGTCTATTCGTTGAAACTCGAGATATTTTTATATCTTTTATAATTTTATATCTTTTTCGCGCTTCTGCAGCTTCTTCCGGTTATTCTCCAATTGAAATTAGCCCAAAATGAATGACAACTGCACCATTGATTATGACTTTATGCACAGAGAGCGGAAAGTAGTACCAATCATACAGACCTAGCAACTTCCTGGCTGTGTCAAGAGCATATATTCGGAATTTGTCAGCATTAATCCTGTATCATTATGCCAAAGCTTGGAGCAACGTTGAACATTGTTTTATAACGCTTTTATTTAAGCCAGTTATTTCAGTTGATATTTCCGAATTGCTGAAAAATGTTCTCGCAGTATTTTCGTCATTCGAATTACCGCTACCCTTCTCGGCTGGCTATTAGCCCCAATTTTGCCATAAATTCAGCTCCGATCCTTTTTTCTTAGAGAAGGAGAGTAGAAAACTTAACAGGATGTGAAAAATGTTTGACAGGAGTTGGGGAATGCCAAATTGAGACTTTTGGAAGCCTGACAATACCAGTGCAGATTGATGGCATCAATCTCAACGTAGAATTCCACAATACAGCGGACGAAGATTGATGCAATTTTAGGTAGAACTCTTCTAGATAGTGTCGATATGAAAGTGACAAAGGACGGAACAGAGTTGGTTCGAAGATCAGACAGTCTGATCGGTAAAGGAAAAAAATTTGAAGTTCGTGAGAAAGAGAAAAACGAAAGAACATGATCAGAGCTGCTGAATGAATTTCAGAGTTTGTGTATGATGACCATGGAGCAGGCAGGAAGCAAGCTTGAGGTAGGCGTTTTACATTTTCCACATTCGCAGAAAAGTGTTGTGAGACGCATGATAGACGAATACAAACCAATTAGGAATGTTAATTGTCCGGTCTAAATGAAGATTTTGTTAAGCGATGATTTGCCAGTTTTTCAGCATCCTCAACGTATCGCTTTTTGTGAACAAAAGTTAGTTGACGAGCAGGTTCAAGAGTGGCTTGAACAAAGGATTATCAAGCCCAGTACTTCAGAGTACGCTTCTCCGATCGTACTCGTGGCAAAAAAAAAAATGGCCAGAAGCGATTGTGTTGCGAAACAATGAGAAAATAGTGAGACACTATTTTCCTATGATACAGATGGACAAATAGATTGAGAAGTTACAAGGAGCGACAATTTTTACGACACTGGATTGACCAACGGTTATTTTCGTCTTCCGGTAGAAGTAGACTCCCAAAAGTATACCTCATTTGTTACACAAATGCCGTTTGGCATTTGGAACTCGCCGGCAGTGCCCAGGGAGCTCTTTAAAAACGGTGACGCCGTGGTTTACATGGATGACATTATCATCCCAAGCAGTGATGTCGTGGAAGGAATACAATAGCTCCAAAGAGTTTTTAAGGTTGCAGAACAGAACGGATTGAAAATCAATTGGACCAAGCGTCAAATTTTGTAGAGCAGAAATGATTTTCTAGGATATATTATCGAAAATGGTTCGATCACACCCAGCGATGAGAAAACACGGGCCGTAGCAAACTTTTCAGCGCCGTCTAATCATAAAGCCACACAGCGATTTCTTGGTTTGACATCATATTTTAGGAAGTTTGTGGATGGATACGCAGTAATAGCTAAGCCATTGTCAGATTTGCTGAGAAAGGATGTAAAGTTAGACAAAATTGCGAATTAATGTTTTGGGAACGAAGTTCAAAATCCCATGACGATGAAAAATCGCCATGACGATGAAAAAGAAAGAAGTTCCGTTGCGAGTGGCAATGGGGAATGTATCTGCAAGACTATAATTACGAGATAGAACATCGACCAGGTACTAAGATGAGGCATGTAGACGCACTGAGTCGAGAAGCTTGTTTTGTGCTGACTGACAGTATAATGCACAAGTTCAAGGAAGCTCAGGTGGCAGACGAGTGGACAAATATAATTAGGAAGCTAGTTGAAACAAAGGGGCATGAGGATTTTTACATCGCCAATCAAATATTTTTTAAAAACCCAGACTGAAAGTTGATTGTAGTTCCATCTCAAATGGAAACTAAGATTATACAGGTTACTCATTAGCAAGGTCATCTTTCGCCAAAGAAAACACAGGAGCTGGTGGAGAAACCCTATTTCATTCCAAAGTTAAGGGATAAAGTAGCTAAAGTTGTAGGCAGCTGTGTGGAATGCATATTGGTTAACGTAAAATCCGGAAATCAGGAAGGATATCCAAATCTTATCAATATGGGGGACAAACCTTTAGTCACTTATCACTTAGATCACGTATAATCATATCTTAGTAGTTGTCGATGCATTTTTGAAATACGTTTGGTTGCATCCGACGCCTAGTACTGCAGTCAAGGAGGTGCTAAAGTGTTTAGGATCGTGACAGATCGGGGTGCAGCTTTCACATCGCACTTATTTAAGGAATACTGCGACAAAGAGAAGATCCAGAATATATTGATCGCTACAGGTTACCTCGAGCTAACGGGCAGGTTGAAAGAATGCTTCGTGGTGCCAATGTTGTCAAAGATGAGCATAGAAAACCCAGGATATTGGTACAAACACGTGTGTCGAGTGCAGCAGCTATTAAACAATATCGAGCCTAGGAGCACAAAGGTAGCCCCGTTCAGGTTGCTAAAAGGTTAACATGCGTTTAGCTGACATTGCAGAACTCAAAGAACAGGTGCAGCAGAGTTTGATAGAAAAGTTGGACGAAGAGCGTGAACAGATACGCAAACAAGCCAGGTATAACATTCAAGCTTTACAGGAGGAGAACAGAAAAGCTTTCGATTCAAAAAGTAAAGAGGAAGAGCAATAAAAAGTCAATGACTTAGTTGCGATTAAGCGTAGTCAGTATGGGGTGGGTTTGAAGTTAAAAGGAAAGTATCTTGGTCCCTATAAGGTCGTCAAAGTGGAGAAAGTGGGAAATAGCGTAACAAATCAGGAAAGAAAATCTCTAATAGAGTCAGTCGATGCCGAAATCTTACGCTAAGCAGTCCATAGAGACACACTCCATTTTGTAAACTCATTAAAAATTAAAACACCACACAACTCTCAGTTTGTTAACTTAAGTCATTTATATAATAATAAATAAAGCATCAAAATAATAAAACTACGTCGTCCAGGAAGTAATTCGCACTAACGAAAGATGGTGTCAATCTAACTTCTTAAATCTGAATTGCCTTAAATGTAACGTAAGGACTTTATATAGGGTTGCGCCTTCAATTATAAGCTATTCTCTTCACCGTATATATTCGGTCAACGATTTCGGAGTTCTTCTTGACACAAAATTAAAATTCGACTGTCACATAAAGTGTTAACAAGAGCTATGAGTGTTCTTGGATTTCTAAACGTCGGTCAAAAGAAGTTTACGATATTTATACAACTAAATTATTGTTAACTTAATTTAGAATATTGTGCTCCCGTTTGGAGTCAAGTACACATTGATTTATTGAGTCGGTACAAAAAAATTTCTTCTTTTCGCCCTTCGTGGTTTGAACTGGGATCAGAACGTATCGTTGCCTTCTTACTCAAGTAGATTACTATTGCCTTATTTACCTTATCTTGTAAATCGTAAAATCTTGCTTTGAACTATTATTATGCACAATCTTGTCAAGGGTGACATTGACTCCATACGCAACGCAAGCCGCATAACTTTAAATGTGCCTTTTAGACCAACCTATACACTATACACCTATATACACCTATATACTGCGCGAAATGTCCTGAAAAGTATAACATTTTAAGCGATTTCACCCTATTAAAATTTAAATCGTAATTAGGAAATAATAAATCAATAAAGTCAATATTATATCTTGAAGAACAAAAAAAAAATTAAAAGCAACAAAGTTCAAATTGTTCCTATGGGAGCTATATGCCATATTCGTTCGATACGGCTCGGTTTGACCTATATTCTACCTGCAATAGAATGGCATAAAAACTGAGAGAATAGTTTGCACACAACGGACTGCCAGGCGGACGGACAGATAGACGGACATGGTTAGAAAGACTCTCCTAGTGATGCTGATCAAGAATATATAAACTTTATAGTGTCGAAGGTGTCTCGATCACTGCGTTGCAAACTTCTGACTGAATTAACAATACTCTCTGCAAGAATTAAAAAAACTCGCAGTTTTTTTGTTTCTCCGTAGCAATTTCGTCTGGCAGCAATTCTCTCATGTGCCTGATATAGAAGTATTCCCGCATAAAAAATACGTACTGTGTACGCGGCTGCTCGTTCTGCTGTAATCGTCGCTGCACAGATTTAAAACGTTTTAGCGCTCCTTAAAAATGTCTTTGAATTCAATGGAAGCTCCTCAAAATACTTCCCGTGTTTGACGAGATTGTGAGTGGTGAGTAAGTGCTCTTCGATCTGATTATCCTTTGGTCCTGCTTTGAACGTTTTCCAGTTCCCAAAAATTTTGAAGCGCGGCGTTAAAGTCCATTGTTGTAGTTAGTGTAATAGCATTGCTTAAATGGGCTGCCATGAGTGACTTTATAAACCAGCCGAAAACCGATTAAATTGCGAAAGGGCCCTTGTTCTTGAACAGCTCTCTTCCAGTAAACCCGGACCAAACATGCCTACTGCCCAATAGAATGTCTACTGGTGCGTTTGTGATGAAATGAGTGTCTGCCAACTGTAGATCCTTCAAAACCTCCAGTAAAGGTGCGTCGATGTTTTGTATTTCTAGTGAAGAAGGGATTCTACCTAGTACGTGAGGGTAAACAATTATCATTCGAAATTCGTGACTTGAAATGGAATTTAGCTACATCCGCTTGTGTTGTCTGCTTTCACCGATTGTATCCTCATGACCAAGATCCGATATGAGAATTGTGGCAATTCTAAAGCTTCGAATTTCAGAGCACGTGTCTAGTAAGATTTGGCATTTTACGTTTTCTCTCTTTGTGTTCTGAACATACACCATATCAGTAGAGTGCTTCGCTTGACTCCTCTTTCCTGTGTGAATTGTGCTGTGCCTAGCGCACTTACAAACGCCAGCGTTCCCGCCCCTTAAGCCAAGTGGCTTGTTGTGACCGCAGTGCCCTGATCCACGATCGTGTTAAGCACGTTATGTCTTTCTATTTGGGCAGGAGTCCCTATAGCCTGTTGATTCCCCTTATATGGAAAAGAGAAAGATGATGTCCTTTGCAATGTTTACATTTGTATGTTGACGTGCTCTTGCACGACATGGACATAAGGTCCAGTTGGAGAGCAAAGACTAAAAAGATTTTGCACAGACACAATTTATTTGATAATAATATTTAAAAAATTTAATACTGTTTGACCATGCCGCAGTCAAATTCGATTTGTATAACTTAAAATCTTAACGTAAACCAAGTTCTCGATATTTGCTTTTGCCTTTGCTATTTGCCCTCCGTGGCTACTAATTACTACTCTGTTTTTTAATTCCTTTCTCCAATCGCCGCCTGGCATAATTAATTTGAAATTTGTGCGGTTTTATTTTATTTGGGCATCATTCATTAGTGAAAAAGCTCACTGACCCAAAAATGTTGTATTTACGTAAACTCGATAAAAAAAACCTTTTTGCAGACCAAGCACTTTACAAATTTAAATCGATGAAATCCTCTAGAGATCAAACCTTGATTCTGAAAATGCTGCCCACATGTCAGAGAAATAAAAAAAGGAAGAACTCTCAAAGCTATGGTAGACTCAGAGTGGTCTATTAATATTATTAATGATGATTTTGGGAATTATAAAGAAAACGATGAAATATTAAAATTTTATACAACAGATGATACTAAAACGATAAGCCTGCGGTAAAACGTCTTAATGAACCTTACCAGAGAAACGTTTTTTTACAAAAATTGTTTTGCCTAATCTATAGTTTACAATTTTAAAAACATCCTGTGGAAGGTAGTGCCTAAAATAGTTTTTAAACTATATATCGAAGGAACGTAGCTCATTGTAGGGGAAATACATTAAGCATAAGGATAAAACCGCATAAAAATGCCTTAATCAACCCTTATCTGAAGACCAGTCATATAATTTCGCAATAATAAGTTGATAGAATGTTATGAGTTTAGACATTTAAACAATAAGGAAAAAGTACGTTTAAACAAAGTTTTATTTGAATATTAATTGATTATTTAGTACAAAGGCGAAAATTTGAGCTTCGCAAGCAATTAATTCAAACTCAGCTCGTACTCAATTTATAAAAAAAAACCCTATAATTATCCTCAAACAGGAAACAGGGAATTATTTGTAAATCGAAATCTCCTTACTGTTCACCCATTAGGATGGTCAAAAACAGAAAACAAAATTTAGAATGGTAATAGGTTACAGTAATTTGTATTTTAAAAACAATTAACGATAAATTCCCTATACCACGAGTGCGCGATACATTAGTCAAATTGGGAAGTTGTCAATATTTCACAACCATTGATATAGCGAAATAATTTCATCAAATCAGTAGCTAAAACACAACGCAAATAACATACTCGAATGCAATTTGGTCTTCAAAATGCACCCGCTTCTTTGCAATAATGTATGAGTAATCTATTGGAGGATTAATTTTCAAAAATTGTTTAGTTTATTAAGATATTTTAAAAATGTTGGCCACTTCATTGAAAAAATACTTTTTAACAATTAAGAAAGTATTTAAAAAGTTACGCAATGCAAATTTAAAATTATAACTAGACAAATGAAAAATCATGAAAAGAGAAACAAAATTTCCAGGACATTTGCTTACTAAAACAGGTATAAAACCAAACCCAAAGAAGAATAGTTGTTTTTTTATACCCTTGCAGAGGGTATTATAATTTTAGTCAGAAGTTTGCAACGCAGTGAAGGAGACGTTTCCGACCCTATAATATATATTCTTGATCAGCATCACCAGGAGAGTCGATCTAGTTATGTCCGTCTGATCGTTCGTTTCTACGCTAACTAGTCCGTCAGTTTTAAAGCTATCTGCATGAAACTTTTATAAAAGTTGTCTTTCTATTATAAGTAGTATATAAGTCGGAACGAGCCGGATCAGACTACTATAGCATATAGCTCCCATAGAAACAATCGGAAAAATGAAAAATGAAAAATAATTATAACTTTTTTGTGTTTTAATTATTTTTAGTTCTCCGATTTAGTAATGGTTAAATATTTCAGAATTACGGTTTAAATTTCATCCAAATCGGACGATGAAAGAAAGAAAGCAAACTTCGGCAAGCCGAAGTTCATATACCCTTGCAGCTATTGCATGAATTAAATACTTTTGAAAACATTTAAATTATGATTTACTTGAGTATATGCTGAAAAACATTGAAACTATGATGATTTGCAGCTCAATTATTAGATAGTTATTTTATATATTTTTATTATTTCTATAGGAGCTATATGCTATAAACGTCCGATTTTGATTAAATTTAAACCATAATTCTGAAATAATTAAACATTGCTATATGTCGAAGAACTAAACAAAAAATTAAAAAACAGAAAAGTTATAATATTTTTTCATTTTTTTTCCGATTGTTCCTATGGGAGCTATATGCTATACTCGTCCGATTTTGATGAAATTTAAACATAATTCTGAAATATTTAACCATTACTATATCTCGAAGAACTAAACAAAAAATTAAAAAACAGCAAAGTTATAATTTTTTTCATTTATTTTTCCGATTGTTCCTATGGGAGCTATATGCTATAGTCGTCCGATTTTGATGAAATTTAAACAGTAAATCGGAAATATTTAACCATTTCTATATATCGAAGAACTAAACAAAATATTAAAAAACAGCAAAGTTATATTTTTTTTCATTTATTTTTCCGATTGTTCCTATGGGAGCTATATGCTATAGTCGTCCGACTTATATACTACCTGCAATAGAAAGACAACTTTTGGGAAAGTTTCATGCAGATAGCTTTGAAACTGAGAGACTAGTTTGCATATAAACGGACGGACAGACGGACGGACAAACGGACGGATAGACGGACATGGCTAGATCGACTCTACTAGTGATGCTGATCAAGAATATATATACTTTATACGTCTCCTTCACTGCGTTGCAAACTTCTGACTGAAATTATTATACCCTCTGCAAGGGTATAAAAACTAAAACAAATTTAACTTTTTTCTTTTGTAATTCTTTTTAGAAATTTCTGTTGGCTAATTAATAATTTGACGGTTTATAATTACGCTTTTGATTTTATTAAAATCGGACAACGATATCATTAGCACCCTTAACTGCTCATACGGTCAAAAAATGCAAATCGAACAAATGCAGAGTGTGGAATTCCTCACATAACACGTTGCTACACACATTATCCCCAAACACAAATCTCGCGTTGCTACCCCTTTCTCAGCCCACGCTCATACAGGAGACTTCATCCACTTCGCATGTTTTGCATCCGACTGCATCAGGTCGAGTAATTCTGACACTGCTATTGTGAGCGTTCAAACGAAAAGTGGCGAGTTTTTATTAGCTCGAGCGTTGCTTGACTCTGGTTCACAAAAAACTTTGTGACCGATAAGCTCGCTCAAAGGCTCAAAGTTACAAGAGAGGACGTGTCATGAACTTGCGAGGCATTGGTGGGACTAACGCCCAAGCTGCAATAAAATACACACGATTGTGAAGTCGCGAAAACAGTCAGTTGTCGTGCAATTTTTGGATCCTACAAAATATTTTGACTCCTTTGCTGTCTATTGGGGATGATAGACGCATTACTAATGCTATTTTAATACATCTGGTAATGAGCAAGGTCGATGCAGGAACTAAAAGAAAATGGGAAGAACAGTTAGATTATATTTCGCTTCCTTCACAGCCCTAACAGTTCAGTAAAAATTCGATTTCGCTAAAAGAACACCCTTAAGCATTAACTGCTTAAGAAAGAGTCACACGGTCAAAAAATGCAAATCGAACATATGTAGAGTGTGCAATTCCTCACATCACACTTTGCTACACATATATTCCCCAAACGCAAAGCTCGCGTTGGAGGAGTCTCCATCCACGTCGCATGTTTTGCATGCAAATGCATCGGAACCGAGTTATTCTTGCAACATACACGCTGGTAGCATAGAATGACATATTGATGGTAGGTCCAACTATCCAAGAGGAGCTGTACTCGACTCTGCTTCGGTTTAGATTGCATAAGTTTGCCCTTGCGGCCGACGTCAAAAAGATGTATCGCCAAGTGATGGTGGACGAAGCTGATCGAAACTTCCAGCTCATAGTATGGAGACGAGATCCTTCTGAGTCCCTGAAAATCTTTAAGTTGAACACCGTTACATATGGAACTTCGCCAGCACCCTTTTTGGCGATTCGGTGTTTAATGCGGCTAGGAGAGATGGCGCAAGCAACTCATCCAAAAGCCACAAAGGTTATTCAGAATGATTTTTATGTTGACGATTTGTTGACTGGCGCCGGATGCGTTGAGGACCTGCAAAGCCTTCGAGACGAAGTTTCTCAGGTCGACAAAGGCAAAGATGTTATTGCAGGAACTGTGGCTTCGAAAATTAGATTGAGACGAGTCGCTACCGATGCAGTTGCTCACGTCGTAGGAGACGTTTACAACACAGATCCACAAGTCCCGATTCAAATACATGGTTTCGCTGACGCTTCCATGCGAGCGTATGGAGCGTGCATCTACGTTCGGACTCAAACTGCTGAAGGTTTGAAAGTGTCTTTATTGACCGCCAAATCTAAAGTAGCTCCCCTCAAGACGAAAACTTTGCCTCGCCTTGAGCTGTGTGCAGCTCACCTATTAGAAGATCTCTATAATCGTGTCAGGCCATTGCTAAATTCTCCAATTGAGAATGTTTTCCTGTGGACAGACTCCGAGATCACTTTACACTGGATTAAAACCCATCCCTCGTCGTTGTCGGTTTTTGTTTCGAACCGGGTTGCAGAAATTCAGGAGTGGTCGGAGAAAGCAATTTGGAGGCACGTCCCCACGAAAGTCAACCCAGCAGACATAGTGTCCTGAGGATATGACGTAGAGGAGCTTACAACGTCCATTTGGTTCGGTGGGCCTTCGTTCTTGCTAGACTCAGAAAATAATTGTCCTGTAAATAAACATTTCGAACTGCCGGCTGATGTAATGTCGATGGAGCTACGCAAATCGGCAATAGCTCTCGTAGTCAGCCCAGAACCAAATTATGTGCTTCAGAAAATAGAGTCCATTTCGTCGCACCTGAAGCTTCTGAGAGTGTTCGTGTGGGTTTTTAGTTTCATTTAAAGAATGGTGTCGAAGCCCGTTGAAAAAAATATTTCGCCAAGTGAACTGGATTCCGTTTTTTATAAAATTGTTGAAGATATCCAATTTCACGAATTCAGGGACGACATAAGTAAAATTCAGAAAAATAAACCTGTAGCAACGAATATTCAAAAGTTAAGTCCTTTTCTTCAGGAAAATAAATTAGATTGGTGCTCCTCGCCATTGCTACGAGTTTGGGGTCGGTTATTGAATGCTCCTATCCGGTACGAAGCCAAATTCCCGTTGTTGCTGTCTAAAAGCTCACAGTTCGTCAGATCCCATGTGTCATACCTGCACGTTATGAACTGTCACGCTGGCCCACGAGCTCTCGTAAGTCGTCTGCGCGAGAAAATATGGCTAGTTAATGCTCAAGAAGTCTGCTGACGAACAGTTTGGTCGTGCATGCGCTGCTTTCGCTGTAAGCCGCAACTCTTGACGCAACTTATGGGAAACTTGCCAGATAGACTTCGAGCTCTCCGCCCGTTCAATATTTGTGGCGTTGATTTTTATGGTCCCTTCAGCACAACGTACTGTATCCGTGGTAAGCCACCATACAAGTCGTACGTGGCATTGTTCGTGTGTTTTGCGTCCAAAGCGGTCCACTTAGAATTAGTGTCTGACCTAACCACTGATGCGTTCTTGTTGGCATTTCAAAGGTTCGTGAGTCGTCATTCGCATCAAAAAAAGGATACGAGTTTGCGTTCATACCGCCCAGAGCACAGGTGTGAAGTCTACAAAGCACCTGTTCCTTCGGACGGTAGGCCAAGACCTCTTGACAGCGGAGGAGCTCGGAACTCTGCTCACAAGCGTGGAGGCCGTGCTCAACTCCAGGCCCCTCGGAGCTCTAAGCAGCGACCCGAAGGACGGCGAGTCCCTGACCTCCGGGCATCTGCTCATCGGCGCTCCCGGACCAGATCAGCCTGACCTGCTTGCGACGCTGGCGAGGTGTCTCGTCTCTCAGGCACAGGTTTTGGCAGCGATGGTCCCGGGAGTACATCTCCAGCCTCCAGCAGCGTCCAAGTGGCACCAGGGGGAGCCCAACCTCGTCGTGGGAGCGCTCGTCGTCGTCGCAGAAGACAATCTTCCGCCCCAGCAGTGGAGGATTGGACGAGTGGTAGCGGTGCACGACGGCGCCGATAGCAAGGTTCGCGTGGCGGACATCAGGACGCAGGACGGCCCGTTGTTGCCCGTTCTGGGCTGAAGGACGTCGTCCCTTCAGAGGGGGCGGTGTTTGCGCACTCAGCGCTTGTATTTAAATCACTAGTTGTAGGGCGAGAGCGGGAGCCAATAAAGCTTTCGTCTGTTCGCTCTTGCGAATTCGCCCCGTCTCTCGCCACCGTAGCATAAGTTAGGTTCTAAGAGAAATTATTGAAATATAATTGTTAGTGATCAATCGAACGTCATCGTAGCCACTCCTTTTCGTCGCGCTTTTGACATAGTTTTCACAAAGTTTCGCAAATTAAAAGCGTCTCGAACTACTGCGTTCACAAAGTTTTCGCGTTATTAATACAAAATAGTATTAAATTTTCAAATTCCTTATAATACAATATATAAGTAGATTTAATTTATAAAATTATTACCATTAAAAATTATTATTTAAACAAAAAATGCGGATGTTTATATTTGTTTATACCATTTACTTTTACAAAAAAACTGTATATTTTTGTAAAGGTAAATGGAAGAAATATAAATTTCTTAAAAAGCGAATACAAGTGCCTTCATTCCAGAGCTGCCAACTTTTAATCAAGAAAAAAGCTGTTACTGACTGGATAAAAGAAAAAAAGCTGAACATTTTATGAAAAAAATCAAAAAAAAAAAGATTGAAAATTATTAACAAAAAAAAAAAAACAACCAGAAAATGTTTTACAAATCCAATTTTTTATACAATCAAAAAATCTTCATGATTTGCTGCAATTCCTCTGCATTTTTTTTGTTATCGTAAGCGAAATTTGCGCCGATCTTATCTTGTTGGGAACTTCGTAGTCGAAGCAGCGTTTTTCAAGCCTTCGCAAGCCGTATATTTAAATTCGGGGCTTTTTAGTCGCGACACTTCTGCTTAGGCATTTTGTTTGAACTTTTGAAATAGAGATGAAAGCATTAAACTAAACCTCAGCTAGTATCGCAACCCCAAGGCTCAAATGTATACGAAATGTTATTTTCCATTTTTAACAATGAATGAGGAAAATTGTCAGAACCGACACCCGATAGTAAAATACTAGAGGGAATTGGGCAGCAAAAATAACATTCGATAAAATAGCACCGGCCGATACATCAATTGCTCATTCATTAGAGTTGACGACAAAACGGAATAAAAAAGAAAGGCTCAAATGTATACGAAATATTTTTTACCATTTAAAGGTAACAACTGAAAACCTTTAAACTTTAAAATTAGCGGGATAAACACAATATAATATACAAAACAATAAAGTTTGAATTTAACGTTAAAAAGGCAGTGTGACCGTGAACTTATAACCACAAAAATGTTAAGCAGTATCCATATAGTTGTCTTTGTCTCTGAGCTTCAATGAATCCGTCAATGAATGAGGCGAACAATGTACACGTATTAATGGGCTTATGACACTCCATTGTTCACCTCCTTCATTGCTCGACTACAAGTTGACCGATTGGTTTCAAATTAACACTACTCTTCTTGAGTGGGTCCTTCCTACAATGATTTAAAAACTTTTGGATTGGTTGAAATCCATTTGGCAGAATTAAAAAAATTGTATTTTCACCCCAAAAACGACGTTTTCTTCAAACCTATGCCATTTTGTTGATATTTGAAATTTTTTAAAGATCGTAAGTCATTGTAGGGAAAATATGCCGTAACTTTTCAAAATTTTTGTCAAACAAAATATTGTTCAAAACTCATCTTATTATATGCAAAAAATTTTTAACTATTCTATTAAGTATATTCTTTAAAAAAAAAGCCTATATATTCGTGGGTTACACTGATATATCCCTTTAAGGAAGAAAGTGACAGAGTTTATGGAAATTGGAAATCATGATCTGGTCAGCGAAATTAAATCCGAAGAATTTGATATTAATTTTGCGTTTTCGGCCGAAATAACATCAGACATGAATAAATTTAATATTTTGTTACAAGGTCAAATTAAATGTGTTTTTGATTTGGTTTCATTAAAAAAATTGATTTTTTTTTGTTTAAATTTAGAAAGAATGTTCCGTTCCTTAAGGAGTTATTTACAGAGTTTAACATTTTAATTTTAGACTTAACTATATATTTAAAGCAAATTTAAAAGATTAAAAAAAAAATTGAAAACTAACTATTTAAAATAACAATGACATGCAGCATATAAAAGAAAGCTCCTGAATTACAAATAGAGCTATGTGATTTGCAATGTGACTTTAAACTAAAAATAATAACTTCAATGGAATTGAATTTTGGACAAAAAGTCGATTCAAATAATTACCCAATATTGCAAAATGAAATATTACGAATTTAATTTCTGTTTGGAAGTACCTAAATTTCAAAAATAGATCTCGACTAAAAAATATTCATTTAAAAGCTTTATTAAAATGATCAATAACTAATTTAAATATAAATACATACAATATTTTGTGTATTTTTATTTTCATTATTTTTGTTTATTTTTATTATATTATTCTTTTTTTCCCTCACATTAAATGCAAAGTCATGGATACATACACTGCCCTCTAAATGCGTACTTTGACGTTCAAGGTATCCTACGTGTACAAGACAGAGCAGATCGCTTAAATCCAGAAAAAGATGCCATTGTTTTGCTGAAGTTGTGTAAGATCGCCTTTTTAGTAGTGAAGTATTCCAGAATTCTCACCACTTGACAACTATGAACTTAATTCGGAGCAAGCTCGGATATCAAACTGTTCGAAAGAAATGTAAACAAGAAAGAAGCAAACTTCGGCAAGCCGAAGTTCATATCATATACCCTTAAAGCTATTGCATAAATTAAATATTCTTGAAATCATTAAAATTATGATTGATTTGCGTGTATGCTTACATTGAAGCTATATGAAGCTTATTTGATAGTTCCCATGGCAGCTTTATGATATCGTTTTCCGATTTTAATAAAATTAAAAGCGTAATTCTGATCTGTCAAATTATTAATAAATTAATTATTTTTCCGATTCTTCCTATGGGAGCTATATGTTATAGTAGTCCGATTTTGATGAAATTTAAACCGAAATTCTGAAATATTTAACCATTATTACATATTGAAGAACAAAAAAAAATTAAGAAACACCAAAGTTATAATTTTTTTTATTTATTTTTCCAATTGTTCCTATGGGAGCTATGTGCTATAGTCGTGCGATCCGACTCGTTCCGACTTATATACTACCTGCAATAGAAAGACAAGTTTTGGGAAAGTTTCATGCAGATAGCTTTAAAACAAAGAGACTAGTTTGTGTGGAAGCGGACGGACAGACTGACAGACGCACATACGGACATGACTAGATCGACTCTCCTAGTGATGCTGATCGAGAATATATATATACTTTATGGGGTCGGAGATGTCTCCTCCACTGCGTTGCAAACTTCTGACTGAAATTAGAATACCCTCTGCAAGGGTATAAAAATGCAAAATCGACAACTCGAAAACTTGATATAAGCTTCTACATAATGGCCTCAAGATCTTTATGGCACTCCGAGGAACTCCAAAGGACATTTTCTCTGTCAATGGGACCAACTTCAAAGCCACTGAAAAGGTGGTAAAAGAAGTTCTCAGAAAAGTCTACTTTGAAGAAAGAATCGTCCAGTACGAAGCTATAAAGTGGTGCTTCAACCCACGATCGGCTTCCAACATGGGAGGAGCGTGGGAACGACTGGGGGGAGAATGTTACCGGCGGAATTAAAATAAGTCCGTAATAAGTTTAACTAACAACCCCATTCCACTTCTGTGCAATGGTGGCCCTCTTGACTCTGAAATCGTGTATATAAACCCGACCCCTGCCCTAATAAAATCAGTACTCAAGTAATCCTTGTGTATTCAATTACTCTGCATTCTACGAGTGAGCATCGCTGTGTCTTTGGCCCTCATATGCATGATTTTCTCCGAGTTAAACCAACTCAAGTGTTGGTTGAGCGTCCTACTGTCATTAGATTATATTCTAGGGGCAACCACATATTTAAATAATAAATACTCAATAAACCTACAAACATTTTGGTGACCCCGACCGTTGCATGAAATTCTAGTCAACTTGGCGACTAATTTCTGCACATATTTTTTCTGGACAGATTCCCGATCAACTTGGCGCTCGAATCATCTAGATTTAAAGTTGTGAAAATCTTGCTTAGTAATTCTGTTGTTGAGCAGAATTCATAACGAAGGGTAATTTGCCCCGAATAATTTTCCGAGCATATTCAAGAAGTAAATGATCAACTTGGCGATCTTTTACTACAATATTGGAAGTCAACTTGGCGACTCCAATATAACAAATATTTAAAAGTAGAAGAAGTCAACCCGGCGACTCTTCCAACTTACATCAAAAGTTTTAATCCGATTTACTGAAGTTAACTTGGCGACTTTCAGGATAAGCGTCAATTAATTTCCGAAATTGAAGTAGTCAACAAGGCGGCTCTTCAACTGGAATACAACAATTTCAAGTAGTCAACACGGCGACTCTTGCACATTTTGGGAAGCGATTCATCCTAACAATTAACAAACAAATTAAATAAAAATTTTGAATAAAAAGATTTGAAATAATAATAAAAATAATAATAATAATTTTGTTGGCTCTTTTTTCTAATCCTTAAAACCTTACTTGTCTTGACCATAAAATCGGTTGCGAGTAGAAGCGTATCCAGCTTATTTAAAGCAAATAAATTACCTTCCAACGGGTCAGGCATTATATATGGCAAAATGAAGGTTGAAAATTTGATTGCCAAGGAAATAATATTATCCTGGAAATGTTAAATGATCCAGTGTCGCCTGAATATTTTGAAAAGCAATACTACAATAAAATGAAAACGATTGTGTATCAAGCTATCGAAGAATTCAATACTAAAATTCTTCAATCGATGGAAACTGAAAAATCGTCAGAAGTGGTGGAACAAATACAAAAATTGATTAGACACCAAGCGGCGGTTCTGGAATCTATGTCGAGAACTATGAAACATATAGCTCCAGAAAACAAATTTACCTATAAATCAGTAATTAATAATTTATGGAAACAGAAAGTCTTCATTTTGAAATCCACAAATTGTGCATCGAACCTGAAGATTAAGGTTTTAGTATGGAGCGATTTATCTCCGCTGTAGAAGCAATGTTACAATTTTGTCAACCATCAACTGAAGAAGTTTCAGTAGCTACCAATTCATCGGTGGCTACAATCTCTTCAATACAGTTGACAAAAGTTTTCATTCCAAAATTTGATGGAAGCTATCTAAAATGGCAACAATTTCATGACAATATTAGTAAAATGTTTCCTGAACCTGCTATCCCAAAGATACAAAAAATGTGGTATCTTAAAGCTAATCTCTCTGGAGAAGCAGAAAGGTTAGTAAGGCATTTAGAATTAACAGAAGTTAATTATGACACTGCCTGGACCATGCTTAAAGAACGTTTCAATAATAAGCGAGTCATTTCTACCGCGATATTTGAAAAATTATTTCATTGCAAGCCTTAAAAAATATTGGGATCAGAACAGAGACCTGGGATCCAGTCCTTCTCACAAGAATGACAACAAGGAAAGAAAACAACTTTATATACCCTTGTAGCTTTTGCAAAAATTAAACATTCTTAAAAACATTAAAATTATGATTTACTTGCGTATATGCTTAAAAACATTGAAGCTATGATGATTATTATTCAATAATTCGATAGTTCCTATGGCAGCTATATGATATCGTTTTCCGATTTTAATAAAAATTAAAAGCGTAGTTCTAATGTCCAAAAAAAAAAAAAATACAAAATTGAAGTTAAATTTTTTTTTATTTATTGTTCCGGGTGTTCCTATGGGAGCTATATACTATACTTGTCCGATTCGGCTCGTTCCGACTTATGTAATACCTACAATAGAAAGTCAACTTTTGGGAACATTTCATGCAGATAGCTTTAAAACTGAAAGACTAGTTAGCGTAGAAACGAACGGACAGGCGGACATGGCTTGATCGACTCTCCTGGTGATGCCGATCAAATGTCTTCACTGCGTTGCAAACTTCTGACTGAAATTATAATACCCTCTGCAAAGGTATAAAAAAATAGAGGGAGTTACACTTTCGATAAAGTCGTTAGATTACAAATTAAAACAAAGTCAACAACGCCTATTGTTATTGTATTGTATGTGCTCAGATTAATTACAGTATTTCGCGACAAAGGAACGGTTTTTATTAAATTTCCCAATTTGTCCCCACTTTCTCCAAAAAAAAAATCAACATATCTTGGCTAACTGTTTTGATCAGATTTCCATCCGAAAATGATTTTAAATTTCTATCAATATATACACTGGCTTCATAGCTTGCTTTTGGCGATAAGGATTGGGGTTGGTCAAATTAAATTTCAGATAATTTATTAATAATTTCATCAGAATTAATTTCACAATATGCTCAATGGTTCTAATTACGTTGTTTTTTGTACAGCGCTCCCAATTATTAAAATGTCCAAATTACATTTTGTGCTCCATCTTATTTTTGTGTGACAAATAATGCATTGCTGCTCACAAAAAATATTGTGTTAAGAAGTTCGTCGCTGGAATGCACCAATCTTCCAGCAACCACGACAACTGATTTCTGCCAGTACAAAGATTTCGGCATTCCAACAACGAAATACCACGGGTTAGCGCCCCTTACGCGGAATCCTATGCAATTGTTGTTATATCAATGAGCAATCCATCAACAAAAAATGGGACAAAAGCATTAGGCTTGGAAACCGTTGATTGAAAAGCACGGTTTTCCATTCGGTCAAAAAGGCGAGAAGTGTGTCTGGCAGCTTTTCGTCCCAGGTCATACCAGTACACCAAACTTTTCGAGGTAACATTTTCAGACCGATGGTGAAATATATTAGAAAACTGAGTGGATCGAACACAAACATCAATGCTTTCAAAGTTTCGCGTTTTGTTGGGGCTGTGTCGCTACTCAAAACGTCTTTTTTTAATCTTGCAGATCTGAAAATGAACTTTAAAACTTCACTGGCGGGATCCCAATAAATATTAACCACCTTTTCGGGTCCTCCTAGGACTTTCATTGAGCCATAGAAATATCTCACGTTTGAGAGATAGCAAATGCGGTCATTATTTTAAGCTACTTCTTTAGGCTGGAGCTCGTCTTCTTAGCCTTTTGATTTGCTTCTATTACTTGTTCTTTGTATGCCCCATTCAAGCGCACAATTTGAGGCGACGGGTGCAAAGGTTCTGAAGGTTTCTCCATTTCCATACAGTGTGACGGGCAAGATTCGAAAGTATTATTCTTCGATTTCGCTTTCCTTATGGTGGGTGCTGACGAGTTCTCTGGGAGGCAGTGGGTGCTCCTTATTTACGTTGATTTTCCTGATTTTTTCGATCAATCGGTCAAGGATTTGTTCGGGCCGTCCAAAAGAAATGTTCAGGCGCCGGTGTTATAAAGACGGAACAGCGAAACGTTGAAATTAATGCTGTAGCAGTTTATTTAAATTAAAAATATTAAACAAAAGCAGCTTTAAAAAATATTGAGTTTCTGCTCGTTCCTGGCGTAATCTTCGTTGCCACATTCTTTGTTTGTGCTTGTGGTGCCATATCCATCGTTAATGTTGGTGTTACCGTATTTGTCTTCCTGGCCCATTTATATAAAGCAGTATACTTTATTATTTAAGTTACAGTGGTAACACCGATTAAGGCGCATAATGGATACCTCGTGCTCGAAACTGGGTCCATAGATATTTCAAACAAACATTTGAAAGATCTTTCAAGAGGCCAATGAATTTTACGTTATTTAAAAAAAATAGATGGAATTAAAATAGCCAAACGTAGCAAGAGGGGAATCTTTGATATCATTGGTTCAGATTATATCAAGATGATAAGGAAAAATTAGAACAGAAATAAAGCAACTTATTAGAAAATAAACATAAATATTGATGTCATAAATAATGGAATAGAAGTACTTAACAAATTCAAAAAAGATGGAGAAAGAGAACAACAAGCTACCGATTTAATTTTTAATTTACAACACTTTACTGAATACATTGAAGATTTTAAGTTGATAGTTTGACAAATATTACCTTTCGAAGAAGTTTTTAATAAAGAAATCGTAAAAAAATTATTAGACGAATGCATAAACGGTATAGTCTACCGAATATATAAATATCCCAAGACACATAAAAATTTGCACTCTAATTACACAAAACCAAATATTTTATTGACATGGAATACACCTAAAAGATTTTTAAATTGCTTTAATAAACATATTTCTGTAACTTGAAATAATCTCGTTTTAATTCTGAATGGTTTAGTACAACTAAACAAAAACTGTTAGAATATACACAAAGCGTTCACGTAAACAATAACGTAACAATATAAGAGCCTAAATCTTATTATTAAACAAAAAAATATACAAGCACATACAAAATATAATAATGTATTTCAAATAATCACAGCAGCAACATTTGTATTTACATTTATAAGCAATCAATTGTATTTAATCTAAACAGTGCACCTATCGAAGATTGAGGACCTGATGTTATTGGCCTCGTTCTATACCCACCCTACCTGTTAAATCTAGTTAGATCCCACACATTAACAAACCACTGCGCTACATACCCAAAGAAATTCGGGTTCATGTTGATTAAATATTAAAGTTCCTATCACTAATGTGGGAACCGGCACCAAGGAGCTAAGCCAGCGATGACGGTTGTAGGAGAGCGAGGCTCTCTCTCTCTTCCTAGACCTTGGATCACTGTTCTCAATATAATTAGTTTAGTTTGATTTTGGCACTCGCCGCGGAAGGAGAGTGAAAATAAAGAACATTTATAAAAGACAATCTAAAGTGATTTATTGAGTTGTTACATTGGCGACGAGGTGAAATCTATGGAAAACGAAGTTAAAATCGTTAGAGTAAACTATTAACCATAAAACTAAGCAATACAAAAAGGCGTATTTGTTAAAAGTGAACAAATTTATCTCGCAGGAACCCGTTAGTTTTTTTTTTCTATCTCTCTTTCATTCATCTCGTTCGTCGTTGTCATGCGTTCGAGTGCGAGTAAACGGTATGTCCAGAAGAAAAAAAATTATAATAAGAGAGGAAACTTTAAGAGTAATTGCATTTAAGAGTATGAGAAGTTGTGATCAGATAAAAGCAAAGAGTTTTTAAAAAAAAAAAAGAAAATGTAGAACAAGTTCTGACAAAGGTCAGAGGCAAAGTACCGAAAAAAATTGAAAATTAAATAATAACTGAAACATTATCTGGCAGTGGTCAGAGGCAGAGTGCCGATGAAAATTTGAAAAAAAAATTGAAATTTAAATAATAACTGAAACATTATCTGACAGTGGTCAGAGGCAGAGTGCCGATGAAAATTTAAATAATAAATGAGGCATTATCTGACAGTGGTCAGGGGCAGAATGCCGAATAAAACTATAAAAAAAAAAAGCTAAATTGTAGCATGAGTCAAGAGGTTGACCAAGTTTGGAAGGAAAATTGCTCGACAGAAGCATTGTTAAAATTAAAAAAAAAAAACATATATATATACAAATTTGTTTCAGGTGCAGAATTAATTCGTAATGGCTGAGAGCATCATAAAACCTTTTCTTTGCGAAAATCTGGAAAAGTCCGTGCTCCGAAGGGAATGGGAGAACTGGCTTCGAGCCTTCAAAATATATCTGGAGGTTGAAGACGTTCAATCGGTTACCAAGAGGAGGACAAAGCTGCTACACTTGGGTGGCACGCAATTACAGACGGTTGCATATGCACTTCCGGGTGCTATAGTCGAGTTCAACGAGGAGGTGGAAAATGACGTATTTTCGATATTGGTCGAAAAACTAACAACATACTTTTCACCTAAACAAAATTCGACATTCGAGAGACACCTTTTCAGGAAAATATCTCCTGAAGAGGGCGAAGCTTTTGGGAAATTCATTTTACGACTTCGCCAGCAGATCCAAAAATGTAGTTTTGGTTCTACGAAAACTGAGGTGGAAGAAATATGTTTGAAGGACAAAATTATTGATACGTGGGCTAGTCCGGAACTAAAAAAGAAACTTCTTGAGAAGGAACATACCTTATGCGAAATCATTGAAGCATGCCAGGTCGACGAAGAAATTAATAAGCAATCACAGTCGATGCTATCGAAGCCGTTTTCAGACACAATTAATAAAATTTCCAATTGGAAATCGCGGCCAACCAGTCAAAATGATTGTGGAAGATGTGGGCGGTCAGGTCATAAGGAGGATAGTCCTACATGCCCAGCGCGACAGACTAAATGTAATCGATGTTCCCGACTGGGCCATTTTGCCCGGAAATGCCGAACTGTTTTAAAACGTCCATACCCACCGTCGTATGAAGGAAAGAACGTGGAAAGTTTCAAAAGAAGAAACGTACGGTGGGTTAAAGACGGCAACCAAGAGGGAAAGGAAATTAATCGAGAAAACTGTTTTAAAATAAACAGTGACGAGGAATATGAAGAATGGATTAAATGTAGAATTGGTGGTGAAGACGTTGCCATGATAATCGATTCCGGATCCCGTTTAAATATTATTTCTCAGCACGATTGGTTAAATCTCCAGGCGAAAAAGGCGACTGTTTTCAATGTGCGTACAGATGCACACAACCAATTTATAGGATACGCTTCGGACACAATTTTAAATGTCATTTGTGTTTTTGAGGCACCAATAGCGGTCAAGTCAAGCTCGGAGTTGATTGCATCCTTTTTTGTAATTGAGAAAGGACGACAATCGCTATTTGGACGGGAAACAGCAACTAAATTGAATGTTCTGCGGATGGGCTTACCAGTAAATCACATTGAATTAGTAACACCGTTCCCTAAGTGGAAAAATGTTAGCGTGAAACTGTCAATAGATCCTTATGTTGACCCGGTGAAACAGCCCATGAGACGTATTCCAGTCGCGTTGGAAGGTAAGGTCAATGCAAAGTTGGAGGAAGCGCACAAGCTGGATATAATTGAACCAGTAAATGGTCCCAGTCCGTGGATCTCACCGATAGTTGTTGCTTTTAAAGAAAACGGGGACATTCGACTGTGTTTGGATATGAGGCAGGCCAACCGAGCGATTCTTAGAGAAAATTACCCTTTGCCTACGTTTGAGTCTTTTATGACTAAGTTGAGAAACGCTAAATTATTTTCACGTTTGGATCTCAAAGACGCGTACCATCAATTGGAGCTAGAGGAATCAAGTCGACAGATTACAACTTTCATTACACCCCAAGGTTTATTCAGATATAAACGGCTGATGTTTGGCATAAATGCGGCTCCTGAAATATTTCAGCGACGACTTGAAGAACTCCTTGCATCGTGCAACAATGTGATGAATTATATCGACGACATTATTATTTTTGGAAGCAACGAAAAAGAGCATGATGAAGCTGTTAAAAAGGTTTGTGATGTTTTCAAAGAAAATAATGTTCTCTTAAACAATGAAAAGTGCATTTGGTTCCTGGGAAATGTGTTGACTGATAAAGGAATTGAAGTAGATCCAGAGAAAATAACAGCTATTAATTCTTTCCGTGCTCCCAAGACTAAGGAAGAAACGCGTAGTTTCCTCGGATTGGTCACATACGTTGGTAAATTCATTCCAGACCTTGCTGACCTAACTGAACCGTTACGTGAGTTATTAAAGAAGGACCATAAATTCAACTGGGGACAAATTGAAGAAAATGGATTCCAAAAGCTTAAGTCAGCATTATATAAGATCCCGAGCCTCTCATACTTTGACCCCAAAAAGAAGACTAGATTGATAGCAGATGCTAGCCCTGTAGCTTTGGGTGCAGTATTGCTACAATTTAAAGATGATCTCGAACCAAATATTATCGCTTTTGCCAGTCGAAGCTTAACTGATGTGGAGAAGCGTTACTCACAAACAGAAAAGGAAAGTTTGGCTTTAGTCTGGGCAGTAGAGAAATACTATTTTTATTTAATAGGACCTGAGTTTGAACTAGTGACTGATCATAAGCCACTAGAAGCGATTTTTAAGCCTACGTCAAAACCTCCGGCGCGTATCGAAAGATGGCTTCTTCGTCTTCAAGCGTACAAGTTTAAAATCATCTATAAGTCCGGCAAGGAAAATATAGCTGACAGTTTATCCCGGTTGTGTGAGATAACACCTTCCACTTGTTACGACCTCAAGGGCGAGCACAGCATACTGCGAGTTATCGAGAATACTGCACCAACATCGATAGCCATATCTGATATCGCCGAAAAAAGTGCTCAGGACGAGGAAATTGTCGACGCGATGATGTGCCTTCAACAGGGTTCTTGGAACTCCGCACTTTCAAATAAACTGTACCCTTTCCGCCATGAGTTGTCAACTATTGGTACAATTATGCTAAGAGGAGTTCGTATAGTCATTCCGTCAACCCTAAAACGATCGGTGTTAATACTGGCGCACGAAGGCCACCCTGGCGAATCGGCAATGAAGCGGCGGCTGCGCTCTAAAGTATGGTGGCCTCAGATTGACAGGGATACCGAAAAATATGTCAAGGACTGTCGAGATTGTATTTTGGTATCTCAGACGACACACCCACCTCCAATGAAAAGAACCGAGTTTCCGAACGGGCCATGGCTTTCAGTTGCTACAGATCTACTAGGGCCACTCCCGAATAACGAACACATCTTAGTGTTAATAGATTATTACTCGAGATATATGGAGTTTAAGTTTTTGCGCTCAATCACATCTGAATCGTTAATTGAAGCGTGTAAGGAAATCTTTAGCAGGTTAGGATACCCAAGGCAGTTGCGGACTGATAATGGTCGTCAGTATGTTAGTGTTGAGTTTCGAAACTTTTGCAAATCGTGCGGAATTGAGCAAATAACGACACCACCTTATTGGCCACAGGCCAATGGCGAGGTGGAAAACATGAATAGAGCTTTAGTAAAGCGTCTAAAGATAGCCCATCTACACAAGAAAAATCTTAAAGATGAAATCAGAACTTTTACACTCATGTACAATGTTACCCCTCATGGCACTACAGGTACGGCTCCAACAGAACTAATGTTTAATAGAGTTATTCGAGATAAGATTCCGGGGATACAAGATTTGGTGGGAGAGTTTACAGATTCAGTTGAAAAGGATAGAGACTGTATAAATAAGCAAAAAGGAAAGGAAATGGCTGACAAAAGAAGAGGAGCAAAAGAAGCTAAAATTAGCGTAGGAGATAAGGTTGTCCTTAAAAATGTAGTTTTTCCCCACAAACTTACACCGAACTTTGACACCACTGAATATGAAGTTGTAAAAAGGACAGGTGATATAGTTCAGGTAGTAGGGGGGCAGAATGCTTATGAGAAATGTTAGTCATCTTAAAAAGATTCCCATAGAGACGGAATCACCTGATGATACCAACTTGGAGCCCCTTCAAAATCCTGGCCTAGGTCAAGTTTCGGATTCAGTAACCCAATCCAAGCAGCAAGACCCTGAGGAGAAGGACCAACATAACCAGGATGGATTGAAGCTGAAGCTGGTGAGGAAGGAAGGGATGTGGGAACCGGCACCAAGGAGCTAAGCCAGCGATGACGGTTGTAGGAGAGCGAGGCTCTCTCTCTCTTCCTAGACCTTGGATCACTGTTCTCAACATAATTAGTTTAGTTTGATTTTGGCACTCGCCGCGGAAGGAGAGTGAAAATAAAGAACATTTATAAAAGACAATCTAAAGTGATTTATTGAGTTGTTACAACTAAGATCTTAAATCAAGTTAACGTTCTTTGTTTTGAACTGCTCTATATGTATAAGATTATATTTATGGCAGGTTACTAAAAAATAGAGAAACCAATTTTACTTTACATTGTAGCTGGTCATAAAGGATACCAATATGACCCTAATTTTAACTTTAAAGTTGTGTATATGAAATAGTATACAGATATTTATATTTTGCTATTCGTATTCGAATGGATTTCTTATTTAAAAGCAATGGCTCTCAGGCTGCTTACGCTAAATGTAGAAATACTATATTAGGAGTATAAAAAGGAGTGTGCAGACTCACAAAAAAGATATATATATAAAGAATTATGTGTCAGTTAGATGTTGACGGTTATGCCGCATTTACGCGCGATCCAACGATGTTCTCAGGCCTGATAACTGTTGAAGTGTGCTTTATAACTTTTAAATTTCGATACGGACACAAAAATTGTAACGTCGAGAATGCATATTAAGTTTCACACTATAAAACAAATCGAATAGGTTAATAAGTAAGGGTTCTTAATTACATATGAGAATAAAAGAAAACAAATGTAAAGTACTCGTCGATATGATTACGCACGCATGATCGTGTCTCTACCAAACCAAACAGTTCTCGAAGCCTCGGCGAGAACGCAGAGCCATTCGCGAAATTTTGTGAGGCTTCCTGCCTGCAGCAGAGAGAGTGGCAGGATACTGTCCTTAAATGTATACGGCGAGTACTCCTGCTGTATGAAGATCGAAAACGGTAACGCAGCGTTTTGATGCGAATGGTTACTGCTCTTGCACGCAGATTTATCACGCAGAAAGAGCGTTCTGATGTATGCGTTGCAAGCCCTGGCTGGTATGGTGACGCAACGTTTCGATTCGAGTAAAGAATATTCCTGATTCCTGCAAGTAGATTGACCACGCTGACAGAGCGTTCCTGCGAAAGCGTTGCCAGTCTTGGATGTGATGGTTACTTAACTTTCGATGTATGTGACGCGAGCCCTGGCTGGCTGCACGCCACGCGGGGTAAAGGGCGAAGAAATTACAATCCCCTATGGGCGGTTATTATTTTTATGAAGCGCAGGTGGAAAATACTGGCAGCAAAACATAATCCTGTGGCTGGAAACGCCGACAATGGCAGGCTACAAGCAAAGCTGTGAACAGAATGAACGGCTTACCACCACAAGACTAAGTACAAATCTAGTGCAGTATGCAAGTACCATTGTAGTGAGTACCCACTGTACTTAAACAAATACACAAAACTCGGGCAGCCAAGTGAAATATGAATGCGCCTCAGAACTCAACTTATGGGAAGCGCAAGTGTCAGCGAATTCCCATGGCTTGAGTGCAGACAACTACAATGAATACATATACAAATTAAATTTATCACTAGTAATATTGTTAAAAAAATATATTTTTATTTTTTGTAACTTGGAGCTAAACCTTTTTATTTAATTTCACAAGTACAATACACTTAATTTTTCACAATCGAATTTCTTACTTCCGAACTGTTTCTTGATCAAAGATGGACTGCCCGCTTAATTCTAAAATCTTATCCAATGAACCTCGGCCAGAAGCTTTTCTTTGAGCTTCTCGAAATTTCCTTTTGTTTAGAATATAAGCTTAGGGTGAAATCATGGCATCCTATTGTAAAATTCAAATATGCTGACCGATGCAATTTGTTTGGGCTTGGATCGCTATAGTTTGAACTTATAACGCAATTGATTGGGCTTCGAGTGGAAACTTATGTTTACTTTAGGATTTGTTTGTTTATTTGGTAGGGAAATCAAGAGCGGACCCCAAAGCCAAAGGCATGGGCAAAGACAAAGGCAAATGCAAAGGCATCGGCGAAGATTGTTTAAATTGAATTTTGAAAAAATTGTTTATTAATTCCATAAGCGGCCCGGTTTCACGGGTTGGTTAACTTACATGCAAATACAACTTATCTCGCGCTCTCGTTTATATATGAGCATAGAATTGTTACATAGAAGGCCTCTGCTGGCCGCTGCCGAGAATAGCTGGCGTTACTTACGAAAAATTAACAGAATGGTATTTAGCTTTTTCTTTTTTTAGAGGATCGTATTTTGACTAAATTATTCCCTGCGACTAATAATAAAAACTGACAAAGGAGTCAGGTGGTCTTACCAAATATCTTTGGCCTGGAAAGTTCCAAGCTCTTTACCGTTCATGTCTTCCAGGACAGATATAGATTGTTAGTGTTTGAGCGGATTTTTTGAATCTCGTAAGTTTTTTCAATATTGACCTCACCCTCGATGAGTAAACCACTTGTAGTCTTGTCCACGAGAAATCATATGTTGACCAAAGACAACCTGATAGGGAGACATACCGATGGACAGATGAATTGAGTCCCTAAGTGAACAGTTGATGCTACTGAGGAATACGACCCATGAGCTCTGGTCTGAGCGAATGTAAGCTCTCAAAGCAGCGTTGATTGATCGGTTGACACTCTCAGCGCCCTTTGATTGCGGAGTATAAGCTGCTGAGAACACATGACGAACGCCATATTTTAAGAGAAAGTCGGAGAAGTCACGGCTTTTAAACTGAATGCCGTTGTTACTCACGACTGTTTCAGGCACACCAAACCAAAGAAATATTTCAACTCGCAGTATGCTGATGGTCACTTGAGTGTTTAACGTGAATTTCAAAAAAAGATCGAGGATAATCAGTATGCCCATGTAGCCAGATTTAGAACGTGGAAATGGGCCAATAAAATAGAGGTAATACTTGGATACTTGGTAGTTTGGCACGCTTCTCATTTGCGTATGTAATCACGCACGTTTACTATCATAATTGACCAATAAAATCGACGACGAATACGCTCAAAACATTTAACCATTCCACAATGAACCGATTAGGGTTAATCATGAGCAGCACCGAGCGGCACGGTAATAGATAAAATTATCGACCACTTACTAGTCATGTAAATTTGAAGACGAGAATTTATCCTTGGGGTCAGAATATTTCTCTGACTGAAATGCACCTGAGGACAGATCAATTTCGGGGTGAATTTTGATATCTATCGCAGAATCGTTAGCATCTTTAAATGATCGCGATAAAGCAACCGATACGATGATTTTACTCCCCTTTCGCTGCACGGTTTCAAAACAGTAACCTTAAAGTTTAATAGCCCATCTGGTCAATTTGCCACATACAAGTAGATAAATTGATTCATTAGCCAACGCAAATGGTTTCTCGTTTATTATCTTCTGAGCAATCTGTCCACCAATGAGTCTAAAAAAATTGAATATTCTAGATAACTAAAACGTTGTGAAATATACATAGATGAAATTCCACAACGTTTGAATGCTCTTTTATGCATCGAAAAATTACGGATGCGCAGAGCCGATGGGCATTTGGAAGCAATAATGGAATTAATCTTTTTTTAAACCTTTTGTTTAGATATTGTTAAAGTCGCAAGTGATATGGATTAAAAGTTGTGTTATTTAATAGATCCGAGTTTTGGCAAGAAACTTTTGGTGCCGCCTGGGACATTTGCTTTGTCAAGTAAAAATAGTGTACCCAACACCTCATGTTGATTTAACGTCCGGATTCCCGGCCGACACTAGTAGTGCAAATAATAGTTCTGCGTTAAAAACGAGTGCCACAATTAAAATTCATATTTATTTCACGGCTTGCCCCTGACCTTTCATCACTTGATATTACAGTTTATATCAGTAACAAAGTCAGAGTGGATGATCTAAGGGTTGAACAATTCAAATTTTCTTATGCTAGGAATGTATCAGCATTTAAGATTGGTATTCCTTATACGCATTTTGAAACCCTGTGCTCGGCCAGTATCTGACGCGATGGCATATTTATGAAAGAGTGCGAAGCTAAGAAAAAAAGTATAGTTCAAGGAAAAAATCACGTTAAAGAGCCATCTCCAGCGCCTTCTACTTCATCTTCTATCTCAAAAAACTAGCTCTTCAATTCTTCCTTCCTATCAAAATACAAAGGCTTATGATACTTAGAAGGCTTTGATAGTTTTTCATTTTTATCCCCTGTTATTGTATTTACAGAAACCTGGTTAAAACCGGAGACTCTCAGCTCCTACACAATTTATAGGCTTGATCGTCCTTTCAGACGAGGAGGGAAAGTCTTAATTGCTGTTGACTTGTACCTCAAGTCTAAATTACTAACTTTTGATGAAATGAATGACATCTAATTTCTAGGTATAAAGTTATCGTTTCCCAGTAGTTTTATATGTATTAACAGCGCATACATACCGACATCTTCTGAGTTTCCAGTTTATGCGAACCACATTTCCATTATACAGTTCATTTGAAATAAACTTTCGTACAGAGATCAATTCATAATTTCAGTTGATTTGAATATAATTCATTAATTATATTACTTAATTAATTAATTAAAACCAATATTTTACTTTCTTTAGCGCATCATTACTTTATTGAGGGCTTACCTAACATTGCACTATCGTAAGTATAGCATGTTCCGAATTATTTAGGACGTTTACTGGATTTATGTTTTCTGTCAAATCCAGAAGGCGTTTGTGTTTTAGGAACCTTGCCACTTAAGCAACCTGAAGTTCCCAGATTTAGAGCAGACTATTTATGTAGAAACAAAGTTAAAGAAAAATTTTGAAAAGTCTGAGCCACTGAATTTGATACGCTAATTTGAAAACACATTTGAAATCCTATCGAGTAAATACATCGAAAGCTCTCTGTGATCGCTATTAGCATCTGGCGAATTTCTAATTCGTTGGTTGTTTCAATCTTGGGTGTTGTTACGGAAATCTGCTCGTTCCAAATTATTTCGCGATTCACCATGAGACTGGGCTGAATTATTTCCAGGAAATGTTGATCTATTTAACTGGCTGTACATCTGTGTCTTTTGGTTTGTAAGGGTTTCTGTCATTCTGGCTTGGACTGCTTGCATCTGTGTTACTTGGTTTTCTTCCATTCTTGATTGGAAAGCTCGCAGTTGATTAATCAGAAAATGCTGATTACAATTTTCCTGTTGGGCATCCTGGAAATTTAAATTACAATGTTGTCGTTCTTATAAGCTGCGTTGCGAAGCATTGATCTGGTTATTACTTGACTTTCTGCAGATGAACCTAAGTTGGTTCCCATCTGGGATTGAGAACATGGTTGAGAGCACGTTGGGCAAGTGTTGTTTTCCAGCAACGAACCCTGTAATAACTGTGCTTACAAGCTGATTTAATTAATTTCATTTCGAATACCACTCCCTTAGTCCGTGTGGTTAGCGGCGAAGAATACTGCCACAGCTCGTCATTGCTTGTCGTCGGAGGCGACTAATATGACACAGGGGCACTCTATCCGTGCTTGTCGGAGCCAAAGGGGAGTGTTTAACGAGCCCACGGGCCGGACCAAGGTGTAAATCGGACCGTGCCGAGAGTCAGCCTGGCTGCGGGTCTAGCTCAGTCTCAAACGGTGGGTTCAGGGAGATGGCGACCCCCTGTCGTAACTATCGCCTTACACGGGCATCGCGGATCTCTGCCTGGGTGTACCTTCCCCTTTTCCGCAACTCGTGGAATTCAATTATGAACACAATTAACAAATAAATAAACACCACAATGGAGCCGGGCACTCCTAAGAAACCCAAGACGCTGGAGAAGGTTGGTGCTGCAACAGCGATAGGATCTGCGAGCGTTGGCTCCGCCTGTGCTGGCAACAGCTCGGAGGCTATCCCGAAAGGGCCCCATCCCAAATGGGGGGTGAAAGGTGGAAGAAAGTCGGCCGCCAGCACCTCTGCATAGTGCGCATCGGCGCCAAAAACTGCTGAAGGTCCGGCTAAGACTGTCGCTCCACCGACCGAGCAAAAACATTTTACATATGCGGAGAAGCGGACTGCCGCGCAGACCGCCAACCCCTCAGCCGAATGGTTGAAGAAGGCGAAGAGATCGAAGGTCCAACTAACCCTGTCCCTTAGCCGAATGGTTGAAGAAAGCAAAGAGATCGAAGGTCCAACCAACCCTGTCTTTTGCAGACATCACGCGGGACAGGATTTTGATTGGGCTGGTGGACGAGGGGAATCCCGGAGACCGGATCCCCAAAAATCAGTGGAAGGCAGTCGAGAAGAAGCTGGCCGTCTTGCTGCTAGGACGCGGGTTGATTTCAAGGCAGCGTCAAGGTGGTGGCCTGCGATAGTCAGCGGTCGGCGGACCTATATACAAAGGCGACAGCACAGCTCGGCGAGGTGTACAAAGGGGCGAAAATCGTCGGGCTGAATTGGCGTGACGTCCCCAGTAGGCCCCGAGCGAGGATCTGGCTGCCGTCCTCCATAAAGACGCCGGAAGATATCCTCTTAATGTTGCAGAGGTGCATCCCAAACCACCCCACGCACGACTGGAAGGTCGTAAGGGTGGAGCACCATGAGGGGCCGGTGAGTTAGGCCATTGTCGTGCTGAACAAGGAATCAGTTACCCCAATAGAGGCTGCTCACGTGTAACTGAATTTCGGTTTCAGCGCGATCAGAGTGAAGGTCTACAAGAAAGACTGGAGCGCGAAGGAGGACCCGGTCGGCAACCCAGTCGAGCAGGTCTTTCCGGAAAAACTTGAGGCTCCCTGGGACGAAGAGCCGGAGGACGGCTATTCTACCGACGCATCATTAAGCAGTGATGCAGGCGATGAAGTCGGCTGTTGGAGACGACAACCTCAGTGACGATGAGGAAGCCGGCGTCACGGTGATGGAGGGAAACATTGCAGATGTCATTAAGACTACTGCAGGTGAACCTCCACCACAGTAAGGCACCGTTCGTTGCTCTGCTGCTCCGCCTGGCTGACGGCGGGGCAGAACTAGTGCTGGTACAGGAACCCATACATGAGCAGAATTTCGGTCGCGTGTAGACGTGTTTTCTTAACGCTCCGGAAAAACAATAAGCCACTAAGTCGAAAACGTTCGAAAAAATCTATAAACGCGAGGTTTTGCGATTCGCGATGCTAATTCGCATCTCGTAAACTAAAGTTTTAATTAATTAATTAATTAATATTACGCTCTATCAATAAATTAGTAAGAACGTGGATTAGCGCACTCAACGCCAAAAACAACAAGACGAAGCCCGTGAAAAAATTCAGAGAGAGCAAAACAAACGTAACAATGCTTATTTTTCGTTCACGAGTAATACTCTAGAACCGAAAGTGCAAGAAAGTGCAAGTTTACTGACCGCCGAAAACCAGAGAGCTAGTTCTTGCTCTCTTGCCCTGTTTTTCACCGCTCAAACACCATGGAGTGAGCAATGCAAAACTCCAACCGAGCTTCTGCCACCAAGTGCAACAACAACAGCAACTACTACGTCAACTACAACGGTCTCTGTCGCCAACAATGCAATAACGACTCCACTCTCTTCTTCTGCAGCGGGTAAAACAACAACACAACCAAGTGCAAAAATCGGGTCAAACGGCAAAAACAAAGCTACGGTAGAAAAAATTACAATTCCGCAAACGGGTTCGGCCATGCAAACAGGCATGGATCGCTATATTAATATTTCCAAGCGCAAGCTAACCCCCCCAAAAAAATCTGACGGCAATATGCCCAAAATAAACCGTACCAACAAAGGCCCTGAAAATCTCGGGCCATTAAATGAAAATAGATTTTCATTCTGCCGGAGCCTGGAACAGAGTATGAAGAATTAGCCCCAAAGAAACTTAAGCCCCCACATATCTTTATTCGAGAGAAGATCTCCAACGTCCTAGTCAACAAAACAGTTGAGCTTGTCGGGAAGGATAACTTTCATGTTATTCCGCTTATGAAAGGGAATATAAGCGAAACCAAACTTCAAACCAAAACCGAAGGTGATTTCCGAGCAGTGTCGAAGTACCTAAACGATGCCAAAAAGAATTACTACACGTACCAGCTGAAAAGTTGCAAGGACTTAAAAGTTGTCCTCAAGGGAATAGAACCCGATGTAACCCTTTCTGAAATTAAAGAGGCTTTAAAAAAAAAGGGTTTTTGCGCCAAAAATGCTATAAACATTATGAACAAATACAAGAAGCCGCAACCACTTTTCAAGGTCGAGCTGGAGCCAGACAGCAGAACTTTGAAAAAAAACGAAGTGCACCCGATCTACAAATGCAGTACCTTCTGCACCGTAGGATCACAGTAGAAGAGCCGCACAAACGGAACGGGCCAGTGCAATGCACAAACTGCCAGGAATACGGACACACCAGGGCTTACTGCACCCTCAGGTCAGTTTGTGTAGCTTGTGGAAACTGCCACGGCTCCGAACCCTGCCCTGCCAACAAGGAAGACTCTTTCACTAAAAAGTGTGTAAACTGCCAAGGAAACCACACAGCAAACTACAAAAGCTGTCCAGTCTACAAGGAGATGAAAAGTCGTATGCAACGAGCGACAACGGCACGCCAGAACATTTACATGAAATCACAAACGACACCCGAAGTTTTCTTCGCAAAAGCAGCCAGGTCATCATTTGGCCCTTCAATTACCACCAACAGCATTTCCTACGCCAGTGCTCTAAGATCAGGCACAGCTCACATAAAGCCGAGAACTGATAACATACAGCAGCCCATGGGATAGCCACAAAGTAACATGGAAACTATGATGATAACTTTGCAACAAAATATGAAGGAAATTATGTCCTTCATGAAAACCACCATGCAAACTCTGAAGCAAAACCAAAATATCTTGTTACAAATGCTTGCAGCTCAGCAGTCCAAATAAATTATGCATAACCTTCGAATAACTCTGTGGAACGCCAACGGTGTTTCACGTTATATACCTGAAATTACTCATTTTCTGAACGAAAACCACATCGACGTTATGTTGCTGGCAGAAACGCATCTCACCACCAAATATAACTTTCAAATACGAGGATACACGTTCTACGGCACCGATCATCCAGATGGTAAAGCAAATGGCGGAACCGGCATCCTAATAAGAGACCGCATCAAACACCACTTTCACCAACGGTTTACAAAAATTATCAGTTGGGCACCAGCAACCTTGCCATTGCCGCTGTCTACTGCCCACCCCGCTTTACAGTCTCCGAAGACCAATTCATGGACTTCTACAATTCACTTGGAGAGCGATTCATAGCAGCAGGTGATTACAACGCCAAGCACACACACTGGGGATCCCGCCTTGTGACCCCCAAAGGAAGGCAACTATATAATGCACTCATCAAAACATGCAACAAACTGGACTACTTTTCACCAGGCAGTCCTACATACTGGCCAACAGATCCTAAAAAACTACCTGATTTAATTGATTTTGCTGTGACAAAAAATATTTCTCGCAATTTAATATCTGCAAAGTCGCTTTTGGATCTATCATCGGACCACTCACCAGTGCTAATAACTCTTCTTCAAAGCCCGGAATTAATCGAGCACCCTTGCAGGCTGACGTCGCATCGAACCAACTTCAAAACAAGTTCAAAAAGTACGTTAGTTCCCACATTGAACTAACTCCACAGCTCAACATCAAGGAGGACATCGATTATTATCCCGATGCACTGGAGTCTGTACTCGTCGCAGCAGCCAAAGTCTCTACACCGCAAGGGAGGGATGGGCACACACACCAGCACAAGACTAACCTTTAAATCGAACAACTTGTTTTGGAGAAAAGACGTTTGAGGCGTGCTTGGCAAACCAGCAGATCGCCATCCTCAAAACATAGTCTTAAGGAAGCTGGTCGCAGACTTACCAGGGCTCTAAGGCACCAAGAAGAAAAGGCACAACGCCAGTACATTGAGAAACTTTCACCCACCAGCACCAAGCATCCCCTGTGGAGGGCCCACCCAAATCTAAGTGCGCCGGCCGAAACAGTAATTCCCGTAAGAGACTCTTCAGGCAGCTGGGCCAGAAGCGACAAAGACAGAGCTCGTACATTTGCTTTACACCTTCCAAATGTTTTTCAACCAAACCCTGCAACCGTCAATTCGAGGTGGAACTGAGACGGCGCCAATTCTGTTCCAAACAAACGAAGTTGCAAAAGTCATTAGCGAGCAATTAAAAACAAAAAAGGCCCCAGACGGTGATCTAATAACTCCTAAGATGCTAATTGAACTCCCAAACTGTGCAGTTGAGGTAATTTGTAAACTCTTAAACGGCATTACACGACTTGGCTACTTCCCAAAAAAATGGAAAAAGTCGGTAATCATAATGATCCCAAAGCCAGGAAGAGATCACACAATACCAGCTTCATACAGACCGATAAGTTTACTCTCGTGTCTGTCAAAACTGCTCGAAAAATGCCTTCGGCACATCAATTTGGCTTTCGAGAAACCCATGGAACAGTAGAGAAAGTCAATAGATTAACAACAGAAATACGAACTGCATTCGAACTTCGGGACTACTGCAGTGCGGTATTCCTTGACGTTGCGCAGGCTTTCGACCGAGTCTGGCTCGAAGGCCTTATGCATAAAATCAGAATGTTACTGGCGGAAAAACCTCACAGGATACTTGAATCATACCTTTACAACAAAGCCTTCGCCGTGAGATGCCGCACTACAATATCCGACGATTACACGATAGAGGCTGGAGTTCCACAAGGTAGCGCCCTTGGTCCAACTCTATTTCTCCTCTACACCGCCACAAACAAGCGGCTAACTACTTCTACATTCGCAGACGATACCGCGATCTTAAGTCGGTCCAAATGCCCAATTCAGGCAACAGCACTACTAGCTGATTAACTTGTGGTAGTGGAGAGGTGGTTATCAGACTGGCGTATACAAATAAATGCGCAAAAGTGTAAACACATAACGTTTACTCTTAACAGCCAAACGTGTCCCCCGCTAACTCTGAATAACACGCCACAAGCTGACGATGTAACGTACCTTGGCGTCCACCTTGACAGAAGACTTACATGGCGGAGACATATCGGAGACATGGCGGAGACATATCGACATATCTAAAACTAAAATCCAATAACCTCCATTGGCTCATAAACGCTCGCTCCCCCCTCTGCCTGGACTTTAAGGTTCTGCTCTACAATTCAACGCTTAAGCCAGTCTGGACTTACGGCTCCCAATTGTGGGAAAAGGCATTCTACCCGTAAAAGATGAAATTTCAAAGCAAAAGGCGTCCTACCACACCAAGCCAGGGTTTCCAACCGGACCCGATTGCAACAAAATGACCTTCCAGCTCAGCAATAGTTATTAGAGGCCTTACATCCCGCGTAAGTCAACTTGACTGTCAGATATAACTTTTTAATTTAAGATTTTATATACTTATTGTTAGTCTCAATTCAGAGAAGATTCAATAAATAAAATGCATATATAAACAAAAAAAAAAAAAAAAAGGAACCTAGGGTCGTTGGAGGCAAACTCTCTGGACTAGGCACCAAGTAATTCAAGTTGCTACTTGACCCTAAAAGAAGGTAAAATTCGAACCTGCATTTTATCCAAAAATTAATTACAGCAACGGAGACAACACCGTAGCAAGCCTGGAACTTCCAGCGGATACCATAAGGGTGACTTCAACGTACATGGCCTTCGAAAAGGAGGACCCTCCAGACGAGCTAGTCCAACAACTGGTCGAAGAGAGCGAGGCGCTCAACATTGGCCTGGTAATCGGCTGCGACGCTAATGCTCACCACACTCAGTGGGGAAGTACATCAAGCAATAACAGGGGTGAGTCTCTTTTTAATTTCATCCTTGGCTCGAACCTATTCTTATGCAACAGTGGTAGCACCCCCACCTTCATCACAAAAAATAGCTAGACGGTCATTGACCTCACCTTGGTGTCAGGCAGTCTGCTTGAAAAAGTCAGAAATTGGGAAGTCTCAAGGGAGCACTCCTTTTGAGACCACAGATTCATAGAAACTTAGACGAATAAACTGGCGCGCTTATAGAGAAGCCTTGGTAGGTATTCTTCCAATAGAACCCCCAAATGATAATATTGATCTACCCAGTCTAGATAACTTAGTAGGGAGCTTCACAGAAGCCTGCAATATGGCCTTCGAATTAACCTACCCCTTCCTTGGGATACCTTAAAAAAAAGATGGCTCATGGTCAGAGATTCAAGGTTTCCCAACAGTCTTCAGTCAACTCTCATTGTGATCGGACATGCTTTCTTCTTCGCTATGTCACTCTGTTCCGAATGCAATTCCGAAGTAACCGCCTCGCAGCTTCGCCGTTTCGATGCGATTCGGTGTTCTTCTCTTTACCGCCGCGCTTTCCTCATTACTTGTGTCGAATTGCAGCCGGAGGCAATTTAATTGCTAACGAACCTGCCAAACCTACTCTGGCAGTGTGATGGTTGTGTTGTCCATAATGACTCTCACTCTAAAGTTGACGAAATCAACAATAGAGTTATTGAACTGGAAAGGCAATATATGGATTTAAATACCAGATTTCTTAATGCCCTGCCGAATTGTTCTTATCATGTCTATACTATGCCGCGGAACAAGACGGCTATTACCACTGCAACTCCAATTTAAGCGTTTCCCATTTCACCTTCAACTAGTTCCGAAATTTCTAATTTAGAGTTTCCTGCTGTGAGCTCTGTTCCGGTGCGTAGGATGAAAAAGAAGATTCATAAAACCAATAAGAAGCGCCTAGTTGGACAGGCCCCTAGCTGTGATGTATTTCAAGCTCTGCCAAGCAGAAATTATCTTCATATTGAAAATTTCCTGTTACAACGAAGCCAGAGGCGTTGTGCAAATATGTGTCCGATAAGCTGCATATCGAAGTTAATACTATATTTTGCAACAGCCTGGTAAAAAAAGATGTGGGCATTTCGTCGCTTAAATTCATAAACTTTAAGTTGGGAGTTACAGAGCAACATTTTTCCACTGTTTTTAGTGGCGAATTTCGGACTCAAACGGTCAAAGTAGGCCGTTATATTCATTGGGACAGACCAGTTACTATTATGGATAGCCCAATTATTGGAGGCCCTCAGCGTACATCAACACCTACGTAAACTTCAAAAACCCTTGTAATTGGCACTACTGGCGCTGATTTCGGTGCGGGACAATTTTCACAGTCAACTCTTCATCTGCCGATAAGCTGCATATCGAAGTTAATACTATATTTTGCAACAGCCTGGTAAAAAAAGATGTGGGCATTTCGTCGCTTAAATTCATAAACTTTAAGTTGGGAGTTACAGAGCAACATTTTTCCACTGTTTTTAGTGGCGAATTTCGGACTCAAACGGTCAAAGTAGGCCGTTATATTCATTGGGACAGACCAGTTACTATTATGGATAGCCCAATTATTGGAGGCCCTCAGCGTACATCAACACCTACGTAAACTTCAAAAACCCTTGTAATTGGCACTACTGGCGCTGATTTCGGTGCGGGACAATTTTCACAGTCAACTCTTCATCTGCCTACTCTTCCCTTGCAACAACAACAGCTGTCTGCTATGATTTCAACTTGCAGTGCATTTTTCAGACAGACGTTTTCTCGTTCCAATGTTCTCCAGCTGGAACAACAAGAACAACTGCATTTTTCTCCGCCCGCTTAGTGCGATGTTTACTAAACTTCTCGATGCTCAGATCGCGCTCTGAAAACGTACCAACAACAACATTTGGATACACATTTGTTGTCCGTCTTGACAATAATGCTGACCGCGCTCTTCGTTGCTCTTTGCTCCGCTTCGATGCAACAACAGTTTCGTCGGGAGTTCTTTTTGCTGTCCACTTTACATGAGCATCGCTCAAGCGCTGGATATGATGCCGTTCTAAGTGCGCTCTTTGGAGTTGGCCTCGATTCAGTTTTCGCCGCTCTTCCGACCTGGAACTTTTCTTCGCATGCTGGATAAAGCAGATTCTCGTATCATTCTCATTGTTGCCGGACGGTGCTCTTCGGATATCTGACGGTTGGGAGCTCTTGGGGTCATCTCTTCAGTTACTCGAACTGTTCTCAGATCACTATCTGCATAAGCAAGTATCTACACTATTGATTATAGCTCATACGTCCCTGAGTTATTATACAACTTATCATTGGAACAGCATAACCCTATGAATTTTTAACCAAATCAGGAAGAGCATAAAATAAATGTAAAACTTTCATCGTTATTAAAGACAATCTGTGGAGTCTATAAACCTAAGTCAGAAATTGGACAGGACTCTTCTGGTTCAGCGATTGTGTTTGCAACTTATTCTTGCAATCTTCCTTCTGCGGTGCCACATAACCGAGCATCTATAGCTGCCCGGAAGGATTCTCGTAAGACAAACTTCCAAAATATATCAGGCATGCGCACCAAGGCTGAGTTGGTTTATTTGATGACTTCTACCTGCGACTTTGATGTGAAAATATTAGTTGAGACCTGGCTCAACTCTAACTTTTTAAATGACGATTTTTTTATCGAACCAGGAGTTATTGTGGCAGACGTACTCTTCTTTCCGAAAATATTATTCTCTCAAATGAGGATTCACTGCTGGACCAAATTTGCGTTTCAGTTCATGGGCCATCTGAAAGAGTTGTATTTATTGCATCATACATACCACCTAACAACGACTACAGCCTCTATGAGGTATATTTGGATAACATTTCATGCGTTCATCAAGGGCTACTGGATACCGATCATATCTGCGTACTTTAACCTAGGTTCCCTTGTGTGGGTGCAGGATCCCCACTCTTCTAATTTAATTCCCAGCAGCGTTCACTTACCACATGAGATCCTATTAATTGATGACTTATTCAGTATGGGCTTAAAATAGATAAACACAATCTTTAACTGTTTAAATAGATTATTAGATCTAGTTTTTTTATTTCGAAACGCGATGTTCATCATATGCCTTTGCTTTTAAATTTACAATGTTATACTTTTGAGCATGAATTACCTCAAGTTCCATTTAATGAAAATAATCTACTCGCTGTTCGTAATGATATAATAACTGTTAATTGGTCTTTAGTTTTTTCGCATGCTAGTGTTGATGATTACTATTTAAAATTTCTTAATATTATTTCTGATTTTCTCAAAAGGAATTGTCCTCTGAAGGTACGGAGTCCTTATAGGCTGCCATGGTACACTAGTGGTCTAAAAAAATATAAGAACCTTCGTAATAAGTTTTACAAACGATATCTGGCAACTCGTAACTCTCTTGACTGGGAACGATACAGGCAGCACAAACGGAAGTTTGAATTCTTAAATAAATTTCTGTACAACCAGTACATTATCAATGTTGAGAACGGTCTTAAACAAAATCCTAAAACTTTCTGGAGGTTTGTTAATTCAAAAAAGAATTTGTCTTCTATACCTTCTCCTATGACTATGGATAAAATTACTGTTCTCTCTGAGCTGGGTGTGGAAAATCTTTTTGCAAAATTTTTAAATTCTAACTTCGAACCTCTTAGTGATTGGAACCATCTAGAGACATTAAATAATATTCCGTTTCTTCGTAATATTGGAATTTTTTCAGTGTCTTTCGATGATATTTATCAAGCGGTGGACGTTTTTGATGATAATAATAAGCCTAACCTGGATGGGATTTCTCCCTGTTTCTCAAAAAATTGTGTCTCAGCACTTTGCCAGCCTCTAAAATTAATCTTTGACTTGTCACTTTCCAAGGGGTGTTTTATTAAAAAATGGAAGGAAGCCACGGTTACACCAATTCATAAATCGGGTAGTAAATGCCTTATCACTAACTATCGACCCATTGCCAAATTGAGTAACATATCTAAACTTTTTGAGCGGATTATCACCAAGCATCTTTCCTTTCTTGTGAAGCCCTACATTTCGCCAAATCAGCATGGTTTTATGTCCGGTAGGTCTACTACCTCAAATTTAGCTGTTTTTAGTAATTATTGTCTCAATGAATTTCTACGTCAGTGTCAGGTAGATGTTATCTATTTGGATTTTCCAAAAGCATTTGATAAAGTTTGCCAGAAAGCACTTTTTGCCAAGCTTCGGCAATTGGGATTTCATCGTTGCTAAAACTGATTATATCATATTTGGATCGGAGGACCGGGTCAACATTAATGGTAATCTTTCTGGCCGATTAGTTGCAACTTCAGACCTTCCTCAAGGTAGTGCCCTTGGTCCTCTTCTTTTTATAATATTTATTAATGACGTTTCCTGCTGTTTTATGAACTCAGAATATTTTTTATATGCTGATGACATTAAGATCTTTAGATTTATCCGTTCTAGCCTGCTTCAAGCTGACCTGAACCTCGTTAGTGCGTGGTGTGTCAATAATTTGCGGCCTTAACTTAAATAAATGCTATTTCGTCAGGTATAGTAAACGCACTTTTGATATTTTAAGTCCCTATTCATTGTACTCTCAACTTTTGCCACACCAATATGAGTCTTCAGACCTCGGGGTCTTCTTTGATTGTAAATTTAGTTTTTCTGAGCACCTTAACTATATTATACCCAAAAGTCTATGCTATGTTTGGGTTTGTTAGGCGAAATAGTATGCATTTTGACTTTTATACTAAACTTACACTCTATTCAGCATTTGTGCGCTCCAAATTAGATTATGCCTCTTTCATTTTGAACCCTACGGCTTCTTAATGTAGTGTAGTTAATAGAATAAATAAATAAATAAATAAATAGTAAATAGATTTGCTCTTTCTTCACTTAATATTGGTAACCCCATGCCATTTTAGTCTTGCAGATGTCGTTTTGTCCAGCTCTCTAGCCTTGAAGACCGTAGGAAAATGCAAGCCGTACTTATGCTGGATGACGTTCTGGCTGGCAGCCTAGATTGCCCTGTGCTGCTTTCCAAAATATAATTTTGTGTGCCATAGAGGTCTTTACGTTCTCACGAACCATTTTTTATTAAGCATTGTAGGACTAATTACGCCCTTTATGAGCTTATTTGTCGGGTTTTTCGAATATATAATGCCTTAACACCTAGCATGCGGTTCGACTTCAGTTCCAACAAGCAATTAGTGCGTTATTCTTTAGTTGAATATTTTTTAACTTGTTTTGTTTAGTTTTAAGTTATATATATATGTAGCCGGAACACAGTTTTTTTTTTGCGAATAAATAAATAAATAAATCTCTTACTAATTTTTTATGTTCGTATACATTTTGTTTAATCGAAATTTGCCGTTCTCTTCCTTTTTTTTGCTTGCACTATGGGACGGGCTAACGGAAACAGGGGAGGTATGTAAAACTCACCCAAATCCAGCTCCTTCGAAGAAAGCGCTTTCCCGACGTGTCTACTGTGTAACGTACACACTTAGGTGTACGATACAATTTTTGAATAATAATATGTAAGGTTATAGGTATAAGCGACTGACCGTGAATATTAAATATTAAGTTAGTAGTATGTAAGTTATAGTTATATATAGTGACACATAATGAATAATAAATTTTAAGTTGAGATTGAATATTAAGCTAAGTTCCGAACCCGAGTGGCAACGCCAGCAGATTTTTAGTGGGTAAGGAAAAATACTAGAAATTAAGAAATATACTAGAAATCCCGAAAGCGGGAAAAGGAGAGCGTGGGGAAGGTGGTCTTACACCGATCGAGCAGGCGGTCTCTCGTGTCGGAAAAGTAGAACGGAGCGGACGCGCCTCCCTTAACTCGCTTGCCGGATAATTCGAGTTACGCCTCGACCGCGCGAAGGCACGCGGTTAGTGAAGAAGTGGACTAGTGATTGTTTTGAGGTTAGTGTATGCAAAATTCCTATCCGTCAAACAAAGACGGTGTAGCGGACTCGTAGGAAGACAGTAGATAAATAAAAAGATAATAATAATAATAATAAAATAGAATAATAAAACAAAGTAAATTCCATGATCGTGATTCTTTTTATTTATAGTAGCCTAGCTCCCTTCCTCGTAGTGCATGTGGCCTGTACGTGGACATCCGTCCCGTCTGGTCTAGTACCCTAACCTCCCCCCTCGTAGTGCATGGGGCCTGTACGTGGACATCCGTCCCGTCTGGTCTAGTACCCTAACCTCCCCCCTCGTAGTGCATGGGGCCTGTACGTGGACATCCGTCCCGTCCGGTCTAGTATCCTAACCTCACTCCCCGTAGTATTTGGGACCTGTACGTGGACACCCGGCCCGTCTGGTCCAGTACCTTGGTTCCCCACATCGTAGCATTTGAGACCCGACGTGGACACCCATCCCGTTCGGTCTAGTACCTTAGATACCCCTCCTCGTAGTGCATGTGACCTGTACGTGGACACCCGGCCCGTCTGGTCTAGTACCCTAGCTAGCATTTGAGACCCGACGTGGACACCCATCCCGTTCGGTCTAGTACCTTAGATTCCCCTCCTCGTAGTGCATGTGACCTGTACGTGGACACCCGGCCCGTCTGGTCTAGTACCCTAGCTTTCCTCCTCGTAGCGCATGCGACCGACACGCGGACACCCGGCCCGTCTGGTCTAGTACCCTAGCTTTCCTCCTCGTAGCGCATGCGACCGGCACGTGGACACCCGGCCCGTCTGGTCTAGTACAATAGCTTTTCTCTTCGTAGTGCATGTGACCTGCGCGCGGACATCATTCCCGACTGGTCAATCGTACCGCCATCCTTTCTCCTCCAATCCCCCCTCGTGTCCGACAAATCCTATCCGGCTTGGCCTCGCCCGAAGGTCCAGCCCGGTGGATTTTTGGCATCCGATACGTCGAGAACGACTTGCGCGCGACGCAACCTCCCCGGCCCTACTCTCGCGAAATAGTATCCTAGCTTGGCCTCGTCTGAAGGTCTAGCCCGGTGAAGTTTTGGCCTGCGACACGCGGAAAGCGACTTACGTGTCCCAATCGCGGAAGTGATCAGCGGAACTACCCGGCATCCTCATACTCGCGAAACCGTTCGTCTGGCTTGGCCTCGCCCCAAGGTCCAGCCCGGTGAAATTTTCGCCTACGACACGTGGAAAGTGACTTACGTGTCCCAATCGCGGAAGTGATCAGCGGGACTATCCGGCGTCCCCATACTCGCGAAAACTGTTTGCCTGGCTTGGCCTCGCCCCAAGGTCCAGCCCGCGAAATTTTTAACCCAGGCGCAAGGTACGGCGCGACCAACTCCGACACCAACTCTCTCTCCCGGCGTCTGTGAGAACCTTCGGTGTGACTCCCCAAACGACTCATTCACTCGTTGAATGATACTCTCTAGTCCGGTGTTTCGGTGATTTACAAATTTCTTGTAAAGGACTCCTGGATCTGACTGAGATCTGTACCCCGGCCAGAGAGCATCCTTACAAGTGGCGCCCGAGCAGGGACACCGAGACTAGCTAGAGAATCACCCAAGTGGCTTAAAGACCCACTGAAGAAAAAGAAGGGTAGAGTCACCCGAACCGATCTCCGGAAGGATCTAGAAGACTTCAGAAGGAAGTTCACGCCAAACTAAATCAAAGAGGATAACCAATGATGAGTAACCCTAAGGAATCTGACGGTGAGTACGAAGAAGCCGATTTTGTTAAGAATCCAGGTATAGGAGTCCGCTGGATATACGCTCGTCGAAAAGACGAACTCAGCTCTCTCGCCCTGGAGTTTGGTTTTAAAGCCGACGGAACCGTCGAGGAGACCAGGAAGGCATTCGCCAACCTCGTCAACACAGGGTCGTTCCCACAAATGTGTGTGGGACCGACTGGCTCAGTTGCAGGAGCAATATAGTAGCCGGGCCCCAAGTCCGAACCCTCCAGGCAGGAACGGTGAGACGGGACAGTTCGTAGAATCCCTCACCATTCCCATGACGTCCGGAGCTACATCGATCGGGACTCCAGCCCGCCATCGGGGGATCCACCCAGGATCGACGCACGGTACCTGGATGCCACCGGTAGACGCCCGCTTTCCCGCCGACCTACAAGCACAAGACACACGGAGCAGCACGGCTCCAACTCAACATCTGCTCCCCGAGAAGATGCACAAATGGAATTTACGGTTCGATGGGAGTTCAGATCCGTTGACTTTTATCGCCGCGCTCGAGGAAAAGATGACGACTTACAGGATAAATCCAGAGGAGGTACCCCGCGTTATGTCCGAGATCTTGGAGGGCCCGGCGGCACGGTGGTTTCGCACGAGCCACCTACAGTCGGCCTCATGGGGAACTTTCAGGAGGGAATTCCTCGACTTCTTCCTACCACCTCGATATTTCGAGCGGTTGGAAGATGAGATACGGACCCACGTGCAGCGGAGAGGAGAGCCTTTCAAGACCTACTTGATCGAGCTCAGAACCAAGATGCAGCAAGCCGGTTATCGAGAAGAGGAAGAATTGTACCGGGCATATGAAAACATGGCTCCAGAATACCGACTGTATATAAAACGCAGTGAATTCGCGACTTTGACACAATTGACCCATATGGCCACAGAATATGAGAGTGTCAAACAACTTGAGACGACTCGACGCGAGCCAAAAGTAACCACTTCGCCGATCGCCGAACCCATTCCGGAATCCGGTGAATTCAACGCAGACAGGACACGTGACCCATCAGATGATCGGTCAAGGAACCTCTCGAGTAGACATAAGGCGGGCTTGTAATCGCTGTGGAGAGAACGGACATCTCCTAAGGAACTGCCCCAATCCACGTCGGGATTTCTGTTGGGACTGTGGGCGACCAGGAGTTTTGACTATAGAATGTTGCCGTCGAAATGCGTCGGGAAACGGAGAACGCCTCCGCCGGAACCCGGGTGCGGCGGAGACGAACGGAGCAGCAACCCGACCCCAGTAAAACCCCCGTTGAGATTACACGGCGGACTCATCACAGCAGCGATAGAAGTCGGAGGACAACGTGTGGACGCCACCATTGATACAGGGGCATCGAGGAGTTTCGTCAGTGAAAGTTTTACTCGACTGGCCGCGAGTGCAGACGAGTTACAGGATGTTGTCACTAGAATAGCGTTGGCCGATCGGTCATGTCTGGATGTGACAAAACTCTGGCGAACCTCGGTTACGTTGGCCGGCACTACGGTGCTCTTACCCATGTTAGTAATGCCCACCATGTTAGATCGTATAATACTTGGAATGGACTTCCTCAAAGTAGCGGGAACTCAGGTGCGATGTGGTCGAGCTACCCTCGACTTGCAGAATGAAGCCCAAGCGACTGGAGACCATTTTTTACAGCCAGTGCTTATAAAGGCGCGGGGCAACCAGGAGAAAACGGTACACCCTGTTGCGGTTGGTGCCCATTTGGGAACTGCCAGGCCAGAAGAAGCAGAGATACCCAGTCCTATTCCCACGCGAACTATAACCCCGAACATCAATGCCGGTGCGCCCATTAGGATGGGGACGGTAGAAGACGAAGAACAGCGACAGAGCACATTATTGAGTCCGGCGCAACAAAGCTTCATCGATCGGGAACTGGCCCTATTCGAGAAACTGCACGGGGTCTTGTTTGATTGTAAATTTAGTTTTTCTGAGCACCTTAACTATATTATACCCAAAAGTCTATGCTATGTTTGGGTTTGTTAGGCGAAATAGTATGCATTTTGACTTTTATACTAAACTTACACTCTATTCAGCATTTGTGCGCTCCAAATTAGATTATGCCTCTTTCATTTTGAACCCTACGGCTTCTTAATGTAGTGTAGTTAATAGAATAAATAAATAAATAAATAAATAGTAAATAGATTTGCTCTTTCTTCACTTAATATTGGTAACCCCATGCCATTTTAGTCTTACAGATGTCGTTTTGTCCAGCTCTCTAGCCTTGAAGACCGTAGGAAAATGCAAGCCGTACTTATGCTGGATGACGTTCTGGCTGGTAGCCTTGATTGCCCTGTGCTGCTTTCCAAAATATAATTTTGTGTGCCATAGAGGTCTTTACGTTCTCACGAACCATTTTTTATTAAGCATTGTAGGACTAATTACGCCCTTTATGAGCTTATTTGTCGGGTTTTTCGAATATATAATGCCTTAACACCTAGCATGCGGTTCGACTTCAGTTCCAACAAGCAATTAGTGCGTTATTCTTTAGTTGAATATTTTTTAACTTGTTTTGTTTAGTTTTAAGTTATATATATATGTAGCCGGAACACAGTTTTTTTTTTGCGAATAAATAAATAAATAAATCTCTTACTAATTTTTTATGTTCGTATACATTTTGTTTAATCGAAATTTGCCGTTCTCTTCCTTTTTTTGCTTGCACTGTGGGACGGGCTAACGGAAACAGGGGAGGTATGTAAAACTCACCCAAATCCAGCTCCTTCGAAGAAAGCGCTTTCCCGACGTGTCTACTGTGTAACGTACACACTTAGGTGTACGATACAATTTTTGAATAATAATATGTAAGGTTATAGGTATAAGCGACTGACCGTGAATATTAAATATTAAGTTAGTAGTATGTAAGTTATAGTTATATATAGTGACACATAATGAATAATAAATTTTAAGTTGAGATTGAATATTAAGCTAAGTTCCGAACCCGAGTGGCAACGCCAGCAGATTTTTAGTGGGTAAGGAAAAATACTAGAAATTAAGAAATATACTAGAAATCCCGAAAGCGGGAAAAGGAGAGCGTGGGGAAGGTGGTCTCACACCGATCGAGCAGGCGGTCTCTCGTGCCGGAAAAGTAGAACGGAGCGGACGCGCCTCCCTTAACTCGCTTGCCGGATAATTCGAGTTACGCCTCGACCGCGCGAAGGCACGCGGTTAGTGAAGAAGTGGACTAGTGATTGTTTTGAGGTTAGTGTATGCAAAATTCCTATCCGTCAAACAAAGACGGTGTAGCGGACTCGTAGGAAGACAGTAGATAAATAAAAAGATAATAATAATAATAATAATAAAATAGAATAATAAAACAAAGTAAATTCCATGATCGTGATTCTTTTTATTTATAGTAGCCTAGCTCCCTTCCTCGTAGTGCATGTGGCCTGTACGTGGACATCCGTCCCGTCTGGTCTAGTACCCTAACCTCCCCCCTCGTAGTGCATGGGGCCTGTACGTGGACATCCGTCCCGTCTGGTCTAGTACCCTAACCTCCCCCTCGTAGTGCATGGGGCCTGTACGTGGACATCCGTCCCGTCCGGTCTAGTATCCTAACCTCACTCCCCGTAGTATTTGGGACCTGTACGTGGACACCCGGCCCGTCTGGTCCAGTACCTTGGTTCCCCACATCGTAGCATTTGAGACCCGACGTGGACACCCATCCCGTTCGGTCTAGTACCTTAGATTCCCCTCCTCGTAGTGCATGTGACCTGTACGTGGACACCCGGCCCGTCTGGTCTAGTACCCTAGCTAGCATTTGAGACCCGACGTGGACACCCATCCCGTTCGGTCTAGTACCTTAGATTCCCCTCCTCGTAGTGCATGTGACCTGTACGTGGACACCCGGCCCGTCTGGTCTAGTACTCTAGCTTTCCTCCTCGTAGCGCATGCGACCGACACGCGGACACCCGGCCCGTCTGGTCTAGTACCCTAGCTTTCCTCCTCGTAGCGCATGCGACCGGCACGTGGACACCCGGCCCGTCTGGTCTAGTACAATAGCTTTTCTCTTCGTAGTGCATGTGACCTGCGCGCGGACATCATTCCCGACTGGTCAATCGTACCGCCATCCTTTCTCCTCCAATCCCCCCTCGTGTCCGACAAATCCTATCCGGCTTGGCCTCGCCCGAAGTCCAGCCCGGTGGATTTTTGGCATCCGATACGTCGAGAACGACTTGCGCGCGACGCAACCTCCCCGGCCCTACTCTCGCGAAATAGTATCCTAGCTTGGCCTCGTCTGAAGGTCTAGCCCGGTGAAGTTTTGGCCTGCGACACGCGGAAAGCGACTTACGTGTCCCAATCGCGGAAGTGATCAGCGGAACTACCCGACATCCTCATACTCGCGAAACCGTTCGTCTGGCTTGGCCTCGCCCCAAGGTCCAGCCCGGTGAAATTTTCGCCTACGACACGTGGAAAGTGACTTACGTGTCCCAATCGCGGAAGTGATCAGCGGGACTATCCGGCGTCCCCATACTCGCGAAAACTGTTTGCCTGGCTTGGCCTCGCCCCAACGTCCAGCCCGCGAAATTTTTAACCCAGGCGCAAGGTACGGCGCGACCAACTCCGACACCAACTCTCTCTCTCCCGGCGTCTGTGAGAACCTTCGGTGTGACTCCCCAAACGACTCATTCACTCGTTGAATGATACTCTCTAGTCCGGTGTTTCGGTGATTTACAAATTTCTTGTAAAGGACTCCTGGATCTGACTGAGATCTGTACCCCGGCCAGAGAGCATCCTTACAAGTGGCGCCCCAGCAGGGACACCGAGACTAGCTAGAGAATCACCCAAGTGGCTTAAAGACCCACTGAAGAAAAAGAAGGGTAGAGTCACCCGAACCGATCTCCGGAAGGATCTAGAAGACTTCAGAAGGAAGTTCACGCCAAACTAAATCGAAGAGGATAACCAATGATGAGTAACCCTAAGGAATCTGACGGTGAGTACGAAGAAGCCGATTTTGTTAAGAATCCAGGTATAGGAGTCCGCTGGATATACGCTCGTCGAAAAGACGAACTCAGCTCTCTCGCCCTGGAGTTTGGTTTTAAAGCCGACGGAACCGTCGAGGAGACCAGGAAGGCATTCGCCAACCTCGTCAACACAGGGTCGTTCCCACAAAGTGTGTGGGACCGACTGGCTCAGTTGCAGGAGCAATATAGTAGCCGGGCCCCAAGTCCGAACCCTCCAGGCAGGAACGGTGAGACGGGACAGTTCGCAGAATCCCTCACCATTCCCATGACGTCCGGAGCTACATCGATCGGGACTCCAGCCCGCCATCGGGGGATCCACCCAGGATCGACGCACGGTACCTGGATGCCACCGGTAGACGCCCGCTTTCCCGCCGACCTACAAGCACAAGACACACGGAGCAGCACGGCTCCAACTCAACATCTGCTCCCCGAGAAGATGCACAAATGGAATTTACGGTTCGATGGGAGTTCAGATCCGTTGACTCTCATCGCCGCGCTCGAGGAAAAGATGACGACTTACAGGATAAATCCAGAGGAGGTACCCCGCGTTATGTCCGAGATCTTGGAGGGCCCGGCGGCACGGTGGTTTCGCACGAGCCACCTACAGTCGGCCTCATGGGGAACTTTCAGGAGGGAATTCCTCGACTTCTTCCTACCACCTCGATATTTCGAGCGGTTGGAAGATGAGATACGGACCCACGTGCAGCGGAGAGGAGAGCCTTTCAAGACCTACTTGATCGAGCTCAGAACCAAGATGCAGCAAGCCGGTTATCGAGAAGAGGAAGAATTGTACCGGGCATATGAAAACATGGCTCCAGAATACCGACTGTATATAAAACGCAGTGAATTCGCGACTTTGACACAATTGACCCATATGGCCACAGAATATGAGAGTGTCAAACAACTCGAGACGACTCGACGCGAGCCAAAAGTAACCACTTCGCCGATCGCCGAACCCATTCCGGAATCCGGTGAATTCAACGCAGACAGGACACGTGACCCATCAGATGATCGGTCAAGGAACCTCTCGAGTAGACATAAGGCGGGCTTGTAATCGCTGTGGAGAGAACGGACATCTCCAAAGGAACTGCCCCAACCCACGTCGGGATTTCTGTTGGGACTGTGGGCGACCAGGAGTTTTGACTATAGAATGTTGCCGTCGAAATGCGTCGGGAAACGGAGAACGCCTCCGCCGGAACCCGGGTGCGGCGGAGACGAACGGAGCAGCAACCCGACCCCAGTAAAACCCCCGTTGAGATTACACGGCGGGCTCATCACAGCAGCGATAGAAGTCGGAGGACAACGTGTGGACGCCACCATTGATACAGGGGCATCGAGGAGTTTCGTCAGTGAAAGTTTTACTCGACTGGCCGCGAGTGCAGACGAGTTACAGGATGTTGTCACTAGAATAGGGTTGGCCGATCGGTCATGTCTGGATGTGACAAAACTCTGGCGAACCTCGGTTACGTTGGCCGGCACTACGGTGCTCTTACCCATGTTAGTAATGCCCACCATGTTAGATCGTATAATACTTGGAATGGACTTCCTCAAAGTAGCGGGAACTCAGGTGCGATGTGGTCGAGCTACCCTCGACTTGCAGAATGAAGCCCAAGCGGCTGGAGACCATTTTTTACAGCCAGTGCTTATAAAGGCGCGGGGCAACCAGGAGAAAACGGTACACCCTGTTGCGGTTGGTGCCCATTTGGGAACTGCCAGGCCAGAAGAAGCAGAGATACCCAGCCCTATTCCCACGCGAACTATAACCCCGAACATCAATGCCGGTGCGCCCATTAGGATGGGGACGGTAGAAGACGAAGAACAGCGACAGAGCACATTATTGAGTCCGGCGCAACAAAGCTTCATCGATCGGGAACTGGCCCTATTCGAGAAACTGCACGGGGTGTCTCACGTCGCCGAGCACACCATCGTCATGCGCGACGACAAGCCCGTAAAACAAAGATATTATCCCCGGAACCCCGCGATGCAACATGTCATCGATGCCCAAGTAGACGAACTGCTCCGTGACGGGGCCATCGAACCCTCCAGAAGCCCACACAGCGCTCCCATCGTATTGGTCAAGAAGAAAACTGGCTATTGGCGCATGTGTATAGATTACCGTCAGTTAAACGCACACTCAGTGCCCGACGCCTACCCGGTCCCGAGAATCAATCACATTCTGGAGAAATTACGCCACGCCCGATATATCTCCACGTTGGACTTGAAGCATGGCTATTGGCAAATTCCCATGGCTAGGGATAGTCGCCAATATACAGCGTTCACGGTCCCTGGGAGAGGATTGTATCAATGGAAGGTCATGCCCTTCGGGTTGCATTCTGCCAGCGCCACGTTTCAACGCGCTCTGGATAGTGTAATCGGCGTGGAGATGGAACCGGTCGCCTTCGCTTACCTAGACGATATTATTATCAAAAGCGCGACAGAAGAACATCACTTCACTCATCTCTCGGAAGTTTTCCGCAGATTGCGGGCGGCGAATTTAAGGATAAATCCAAAGAAGTGTTGCTTCTTCAAGCAGAAACTCGTTTACCTCGGCCACGTCATCAGCAGCGACGAAATTCAGACTGATCCCGAGAAGGTGTCTGCGATCAACGGGTTAAAGGTCCCCTCTAACCTAAAGGAACTCCGCCAATGGATCGGGATGGCCTCGTGGTATCGGCGATTTGTCCCTAGCTTCGCGACTATCGTGCAACCGATGACCGCGCTACTAAAGAAAGGACGGAAATGGACTTGGGGACCAGAACAGCAAGCCGCCTTGGAAGAAATTAAAAGATGCCTGACTACTGCTCCCGTATTAGGCTGTCCGGATTTCGACCAGAAGTTCATTTTGCAAACAGACGCGAGTGACGTCGGCTTGGGCGTAGTTTTATCACAGGGCTCCGAAAGTCAAGAGAAGGTCATCGCATACGCTAGCCGCCGATTAACCCCCGCGGAACAAAATTACACTACCACGGAGAAAGAGTGTCTGGCCATAATCTGGGCAATCAGGAAGATGCGGTGCTACCTGGAAGGGTACCGATTCGAGGTCGTTACTGACCATCTAGCCCTCAAGTGGCTAAATTCTATTGAGAGTCCTTCTGGCCGAATAGCGCGTTGGGCGCTAGATTTGCAGCAATTCCAATTCGACGTACGCTACCGACGAGGTAAATTAAACGTCGTGGCCGACGCACTTTCTCGGCAGCCTTGTGAGATACTGCAGGGTGCTGTCGAACTCGAGGACCACTGCGACTGGATCAAAAGGATGAAGGAGCAAATACAGGAGGAACCCGAGAAATTCGCTGTCTACATGATCGAAAACGACCAGCTCTACAGGAACATGGGTTACCGAGCGGACGATGAGGACTACTTCCCGTGGAAGCTCTGTGTGCCAACTTCTCGTAGAAGCCGCGTCTTACGTGAATGTCACGATTCCCCGACCGCAGGACACTTGGGAGTCCGAAAAACAATTACGCGTCTGACCCAGAGGTATTTCTGGCCCGGTATGTATCGCGACGCGAAACGCCATGTTCGCCATTGTGAATCTTGTCAAAAGTTTAAGACGGAACAAACCAAAGCGGCAGGTAAGATGCTAACCCGGGTTGTCAGCGAACCTTTCGACATTCTCTGCGCGGATTTTGTAGGCCCGCTACCCCGGTCAAAACAAGGGAATACCATGCTTCTGGTGTTTCACGACGTATTTTCGAAATGGATAGAACTGATACCACTCCGGAAAGCCACCGCAGCTCAAGTGCAGAAAGCGTTTCGGGAACGTATACTTGCACGAGTGGGCATTCCCCGGAAGTTCGTGTGCGACAATGGAACCCAATTCACAAGCCGGGTCCTGAAAGACTATTTCACCAAGCTCGGCGTAGAAGTCCAGTACACGGCTCCATATTGTCCACAAGAGAATCCCACAGAAAGGACCAACCGCACTGTGAAGACGCTGATATCCCAGCTGTCGGAAGGCGACCAGAGTTCGTGGGATAATATGCTGCCAGAGATATCCCTCGCGATCAATAGCAGTGTATCGGATTCGACGGGGTATAGTCCCGCGTTCCTAACTCAAGGACGGGAACCACGCTTGCCTGCGATGCTGTATGATGAACTCACCCCCGGATCGGCGGTCGTGCATACAGGTCCTGAAGACAAGGCGTCTCACCTCAAAGGCATCTTCGACATCGTACGAGCGAATCTTCAGCGAGCGTCTCAAGACCAGGCGAGACACTATAACCTACGAAGGCGAGAATGGAGACCCACGCTCGGCGGTCAAGTTTGGCTGCGTCAGCATCCCTTATCGAAAGCAGCCGAGGGATTCGCCGCCAAACTTGCTCCCAAGTATGACGGCCCTTATACCGTTACAAAATTCACATCTCCGAACTTGGTACGTCTGCAACGTCCCGGAGATCGACGGCGACGCATCGCCAACATATCCCAGCTCAAACCGTACTACGCAGAAGCCCCTCCGGATAGGATCGACGATAGTATTGTCGGATCGAACGACCCGATACAGTAAGCGGCATACAGCCGCAGAATAGTATAACAACTAGTCTAGTAACCATTGTATAACCACTGTATAACCACTGTATAACCACCGAATAACCATTGTGTAACCAGTCGAGTAACTATTGTATAACCATTATAATAGATTAAGGCCGAGTCCTTTGTTAGCTACACCGTCAGGTAGGGAGTTCGAAGAGGTGGGGCAATATCAATAAGTTAAGTTTACCGTTTCAGATGGATGAAGTAATTGTGTTGTCGGACGACTCCAACGACACGGAGGTCTTCCACATGGAGACGGGTCATCATGACGGAGGCGACGAAGCGATGGAAGGGGAGTTCCTCACGTCGGACGGCGAAACAGACGGTAGCTCGGTGGAGACAGACGACTGTTCCCAGGCTCCGGAAGGATCCCAGTTCGCAGGACTCCGCGGAGGCTTGTGGAGCCCCCGACCCGACGGGTCGCGACAATATCATCATCCGACGTCGCCCCAGTCCGCTCCCTACCGCCTGGAAGACGACGCCAGTGACCAGGATTCGGAGATGTTCAGCAGGCCCCCACGTTCCAGGGAAAGCTCACCAGGTGGGTCCAGCGGTTACCCCAACGGACGACGACCAGGGGAGCCGTACTATACGGAGTCCCGACGGCCCACCTCGGAGGAGGAGTACCCGTGGACCCGACGCGACCCTCGGTCAGGCCATCCGGGTTACCCAAGGTCCAGTCCTCCGCGATTCCCGGACGTGGAACATTCATACCATCATACGTCCGAAGACCAGGGCTGCCGGTACGCGGGACACGTCTCGTTCATGCGCATCGACGTCCGCTCGGTGGTAGTCAAAGTCCCGGGGTTACCTGCAGAGGGACCCTACACGTCGACGAACCGCCATCCCCGCCTCTGCCCCCGGCGTTGGAAAACAGCAGAGTGATAGATCCCGACGTTGATGTCGAGAAGGCAGTCGGCGAGAGGATAGCACAACCGAGGACCCCGCCCCGACGTACTGTAGTGCCCCCCGTGTCGGTTTCTCTAGGGGTTCAGACATCCCCAGTCGTGGAGCGGGTCAAGGAGACGAAAATGTCTAGCCAGAGTACCCAGACCTCTCCGGCTAACCAAGTTCGGGTACAGGAGGTAGAACCCGTACAGGAAGCGGGACTCCCCGAACCCAGGGTCATAACATCAGACTCCCCGGATCCCGTATACCTGGCGGGATTCGAACTGATCTCCGACAGCGAGGACGACGAAGGGGAAAGGCCACTATTCCGCCGGTGCTTCCAGACGTCGCCGCAGCAGGATCCGCGGGACGTGGACACCTCGGCCAGATCTCGGCCAGATTATCCCTATCGAGGCGACGCTGGACAGCGGTGGGACGGGGCCGTAGATCCCCAGCACTTCCCCAGCTGTGCTCATCCAATCGACCAGCTGACCGAGTGGGAAGATCGCTTGCTGGACCAGGTCCTAATGGATATTTCGGAGATCGATTCGACCGAATCCGCCGCTAGGAATACCCCACCGAATGCCACGACGACGGACGGCGTAGAAGCCGTATCGAATTCCGCACTGAAGTTGACGGAACCCACAGGAGGGGAGGACGACCTCTGCCCGTTGCCGGAGGGCTGGATTGGTGGTAACGGTTTACGTTACCTACCCAGGCGTATCGTCCAGGAGATCGAGAGGAAGGTAGCGACCCGGGCCGGCCGCGGACGCCGAGTCCGTATAGCCATAGGAGGTGACGGACTCCGCTTCATCGTCACCATCAAGAGCGACGGGCGCCTCTTTATCGCGCCGCGGGAAGAAAGGGGGGGGTGTAACGTACACACTTAGGTGTACGATACAATTTTTGAATAATAATATGTAAGGTTATAGGTATAAGCGACTGACCGTGAATATTAAATATTTAGTTAGTAGTATGTAAGTTATAGTTATATATAGTGACACATAATGAATAATAAATTTTAAGTTGAGATTGAATATTAAGCTAAGTTCCGAACCCGAGTGGCAACGCCAGCAGATTTTTAGTGGGTAAGGAAAAATACTAGAAATTAAGAAATATACTAGAAATCCCGAAAGCGGGAAAAGGAGAGCGTGGGGAAGGTGGTCTCACACCGATCGAGCAGGCGGTCTCTCGTGCCGGAAAAGTAGAACGGAGCGGACGCGCCTCCCTTAACTCGCTTGCCGGATAATTCGAGTTACGCCTCGACCGCGCGAAGGCACGCGGTTAGTGAAGAAGTGGACTAGTGATTGTTTTGAGGTTAGTGTATGCAAAATTCCTATCCGTCAAACAAAGACGGTGTAGCGGACTCGTAGGAAGACAGTAGATAAATAAAAAGATAATAATAATAATAATAAAATAGAATAATAAAACAAAGTAAATTCCATGATCGTGATTCTTTTTATTTATAGTAGCCTAGCCTAGCCTACCCTTCCTCGTAGTGCATGTGGCCTGTACGTGGACATCCGTCCCGTCTGGTCTAGTACCCTAACCTCCCCCCTCGTAGTGCATGGGGCCTGTACGTGGACATCCGTCCCGTCCGGTCTAGTATCCTAACCTCACTCCCCGTAGTATTTGGGACCTGTACGTGGACACCCGGCCCGTCTGGTCCAGTACCTTGGTTCCCCACATCGTAGCATTTGAGACCCGACGTGGACACCCATCCCGTTCGGTCTAGTACCTTAGATTCCCCTCCTCGTAGTGCATGTGACCTGTACGTGGACACCCGGCCCGTCTGGTCTAGTACCCTAGCTAGCATTTGAGACCCGACGAGGACACCCATCCCGTTCGGTCTAGTACCTTAGATTCCCCTCCTCGTAGTGCATGTGACCTGTACGTGGACACCCGGCCCGTCTGGTCTAGTACTCTAGCTTTCCTCCTCGTAGCGCATGCGACCGACACGCGGACACCCGGCCCGTCTGGTCTAGTACCCTAGCTTTCCTCCTCGTAGCGCATGCGACCGGCACGTGGACACCCGGCCCGTCTGGTCTAGTACAATAGCTTTTCTCTTCGTAGTGCATGTGACCTGCGCGCGGACATCATTTCCGACTGGTCAATCGTACCGCCATCCTTTCTCCTCCAATCCCCCCCTCGTGTCCGACAAATCCTATCCGGCTTGGCCTCGCCCGAAGGTCCAGCCCGGTGGATTTTTGGCATCCGATACGTCGAGAACGACTTGCGCGCGACGCAACCTCCCCGGCCGTACTCTCGCGAAATAGTATCCTAGCTTGGCCTCGTCTGAAGGTCTAGCCCGGTGAAGTTTTGGCCTGCGACACGCGGAAAGCGACTTACAACCGCTTAAGACTACAACTGATAATACTTCTGAATCTGCTGCTTTTAAGATTTTAAGTTCTCCTATTCCGTCTTTTCGCCTTTTCGCCGTGACGGAAATTTTTCGGGAGAGCTTGATACTCTTTTTGCGCTCTTAACCTTCTTTCTTCCTAAGGGTGTTTCACTTCCGGGTTTTATATATCTCCCTTTTTTTGTACGGGGAATATTCTCCCGCTTTGCAACTCATGGAATTAAAGGTAGACGTAAACTTAGGAATATTTGCGGTTTGTTAAAGATGCTGAGCGTTTTGTCGCTGGGTTCCTTCTTTTCTGCCTGGCTTAGGGTAATTCGTTTAAATTTAATTGGCTTCTATGGCAGACTCCGGATACAGTTAGCAGACCACCAGCGTGTTGACAAAAATGGGACTAAGCGCCAAGACTAAACTCACCAAAAAACACTTTTTAACTTCTTACTGCCTTGACCAGAACTTCACACCAATAACCTTACTCGGCGTTGAGTTTTTCACCAAAATATCTTTTCTGCTTAGTTTTTTATTCTCCCTCTCTTTCTCTTGGCAGCCGCAAATTTAAAATTGTTTATGATGAGTTTTGAATTTCACACTGACTTTTCGATTTCACGCTCTAGGGTTAAAAAAAATGAACTAGTTTGCTGGACTGCCAAGATGGGAAAGACTGTGGCAATCCCTCTACACCGGGCGGAAACCTCCTCCGCCGCCTAGGGCCTCTTAGGGTCATAGTCGACCAGTGACACTTGCCTCTGTTGCATTTAGCGCCCCGATTCACCAGCTACCTAGACACCCTCTTTAGCTATGGCGACTGCTATCCGATACTCCCACCTAGGTCTGCTCGCCTATAGGTGGCGCCAAGTATCTTGTATGGTCACAGGTATTGGTGGTGTTATTATTTTATTAATATATGTTTTGGGTTTTACCATAAGGAGTTACAAAGCGTGCGTGCAGCTTAGCCGAGAACCGGAAGAAGAGAGCGATAGAGATGTGTTTCTTACAACATATCGATCAGATATATAACAATAAATATCGTAGCTAAGTTCTTAGTTTACAGCTTTTCCGCTAGATGGTATTTAAACTTGGGCCGCCACAGTACTCACTCTCCAGTGACGACGTCACAATACTTTGAATTGTACTCGCTTCCTCTGGTAGGTTCGTGGCTGTACAGCGATCTCAGGTTGAGCATTCTGTATCGGTTTTAGCTAAAAAGGCCGGTTTTGTTCGATCGACGGAGACCGCTACTTCCTTGCCGTTGACATTTAATGTGAAAACTCGGTCATTGTTGCGATAAACGACTTCAAAAGGTCCTGAATAAGGCGGTTCCAATGGTAGTTTGAAGGCATCGGTCCGAATAAATACATAAGAGCATTTGTCTATTTCTTTTAGGCGGAACATTTTTTCGTTGCTTCGGCGATGCGGAAGGACCCAGTTGTGTTCTGCTTTCTTCGTTGCATTTGCTCTGCGGTTGCGCACTGCTTGCTCCGTCGTTTTGGTGCTGTGCAATGGCCGGTTGTACAGTGCTTCGTCGTGTCGCGTCGTTGCTTTGCGTTTCAGTTCATGGGCCACATGAAAAAGTTGTATTTATTGCATCATACATACCACCTTACAGCGACTACAGCCTCTATGAGGCATATTTGGATAACATTTCATGCGTTCATCAAGGGCTACTGGATACCGATCATATCTGCGTACTTTAACCTAGGTTCCCTTGTGTGGGTGCAGAGTCCCCACTCTTCTAATTTAATTTCCAGCAGCGTTCACTTACCACATGAGATCCTATTAATTGATGAATTTTTCAGTATGGGCTTAACCCAGATAAACACAATCTTTAACTGTTTAAATAGATTATTGGATCTAGTTTTTGTTATTTCGAAATGCGATGTTCATCATATGCCATTGCTTTTAATTTTAAAATGTATACTTTTGAGCATGAAATACCCCAAGTTCCATTTTACACATTTAATGAAAATAATCTACTCGCTGTTCGTAATGATATAATAACTGTTAATTGGTCTTCAGTTTTTTCGCATGCTAGTGTTGATGATTGCTAATTAAAATTTCTTAAAATTATTTCTAATATTCTCAGAAGAAATTGGCCCCTGAAGGTACGGAGTACTTATAGGCTGCCATGGTACACAAGTGGTCTAAAAAAACATAAAAACCTTCGTAATAAGTTTTAAAAACGATACCTGGCAACTCGTAACTCTCTTGACTGGGAACGATACAGGCAGCACAAGCGGGAGTTTGAATTTTTAAATAAATGTACAACCAAAACATTATCAATGTTGAGAATGGTCTTAAACAAAATCCTAAAACTTTCTGAAGGTTTGTTGATTCAAAAAAGAATTTGTCTTCTATACCTTCTTCTATGACTATGGATAACATTACTGTTTCCTCTGAGCTGGGTGTGGCAAATCTTTTCGCAAAATTTTTTAATTCTAACTTCGAACCTCTTAGTGATTGGAACCATCTAGAGACAGGGGGTGTTTTATTAAAAAATGGAAAGAAGCCACGGTTACACCAATTCATAAATCGGGTAGTAAATGCCTTATCATTAACTATCGACCCATTGCCATTGAGTAACATATCTAAACTTTTTGAGCGGATTATCACCAAGCATGTTTCCTTTCTAGTGAAGCCCTACATTTCGCCCAATCAGCATAGGTTTATGTCCGGTAGATCTACTACCTCAAATTTAGCTGTTTTTTGTAATTATTGGGGTTCGGAACTCTTTCCAGTGGTGATCTGCGCCGACGAAGTTGGTGGCGTTGTCGCACCACACCTTCTCCGGAATCCCGCGACGACTCGCGAACCTTTGAAATGCCAACAAGAACGCATCAGTGGTTAGGTCAGACACTAATTATAAGTGGACTACTTTGGACGCAAAACACACGAACAAGGCCACGTACGACTTGTACGGTGGCTTACCACGGATACGATACGTTGTGCTGAGGGGACCACAACCCATCAAATATTGCACTGGCGGAGAGCTCGAAGTCTATCTGCTGGCAAGTTTCCCATAATTTGCGTCAAGAGTTGCGGCTTGCAGCGAGAGCAGCGCATGCACAACCGAACTGTTTGTCGGCAGACTTTTTGAGCATTAACTAGCCATATTTTCTCGCGTAATTCGTAACGTGCAGGTATGACACAAAGGATCGTACGAACTGTGAGCTTTTGGCCAGCAACAACGGGATTGGCTTCGTACGGGATAGGAGCATTCAATAACCGACCCCCAACTCGTAGCAATGTCGAGGAGCACCAATATAATAGCCTGATTCCATTGGCGCATTAAAACGCATTTAGTCAAATGCGCATTTATTTACACAGGGAATCCCAAAAGGCTAAATGCCGCATTTGAAATAAATGCGATTTTTAAATGCGATTAAAAACCATTCACCCAGAACGTTTTTAGAAAAAATACCGGAAAAATACCGATGTTTAACGATATTTTGTTCGTGCCACCACTACAACAGCTGTTTTCCATAAGCAAGGTTGGCGCAATTTTTGATGTCTTTTGAATATAAAATCTATTTTGTATAAAAATGACTGAAACCTAGAGCGCACGTTGCAAATTCTGCTTGCACTACCACAATGCATTACTGATGGATCTGTGGCAAGAAATAACTCCCACATATACGGGGATCCTTGCCCTTTTTAGAAACTGTAGTGGTCTCCATTGGTCCAAACTCGTCATAATAACGCAATCAGCTTGTCTTCCTTGTCGTCCAAGTTGGCAAATGCCTCGGTCGCATTATGGATGTCCTGCTGAGCATTACAGAGTTTAGTAAACTCACTAATGTTCATTAATTTTAATTAATTTCTTTTGGATTTGCCAAAATTCAAAAGTAAACAAGCCCAGATCAGCTGTTCGTGCCACTTACATGTCGGAGTAGCATTAACTAAATGCTAATGCGCCAAAGGCATCAGGATCATTTAAAAAGTCCACTAATGCGGCAATGGAATCAGGCTATAATTTATTTTCATGAAGAAAAGGGTTTAGCTTAATTCACGAAATCCAGTTCTCTTGGCGAAATACTTTTTTCAAAGGGTTTCGACACTTTTCTGCGCCTTTGAATAAAACGAAAAACCCACACGAACACTCTCAGAAGCTTCAGGTGCGACGAAAAGGACTCTATTTTATGAAGCAAATAATTTGGCTCTGGGCTGACCACGAGAGCTAGTGGCGATTTGCGGCTCCATCGACATAACATCAGTCGGCAGTTCGAAATGTTTGTTTACAGGCCAATTATTTTGTGAGTCTAGCAAGAACGAAGACCCACCGAACCAAATGGACGTTGTAAGCTCCTCTACGTCACATCCTCGGGACAGTGTCTGCTGGGTTGACTTTCGTGGGAACGTGTCTCCAAATTGCTTTCTCCGACCACTCCTGAATTTCTGCAACCCGGTTCGAAACAAAAACCGACAACGACGAGGGATGGGTTTTAATCCAGTGTAAAGTTATCTCGGAGTCTGTCCACAGGAAAACATTCTTGATGGGACATTCCTGACACGATTATAGAGATCTGCTAAAAGGTGAGCTACACACAGCTCAAAGCGAGGCAAAGTTTTCGTCTTGAGGCACTTTCTTGAGACACTTTCAAACCTTCAGCAGTTTGAAACCATGTATTTGAAGCGGGACTTGTGGATCTGTGTTGACGAATCGCGATACCTTAATTTTCGGCAGCTGCAGAAGCGTCGCTTTAAACGTCTCCCATGATGTAAGCAACTGCACAGTTCCTGCAACAACATTTGTGACCAAAGGACACAAGAGGCCAAATGGGTCGAAAAGTCGAGCAGTCACCGACAAAATATTTTACTTTGTCGCGCGAAGATCCAGGAAAGAGCCATCCAACCGAAATTGAAAGTAATCTTTTACCGGTAACCAAACCAAGCCAAGGGTCTTAGTTACGTCTGCCATAAGTGGCATTACAGCGCTATCAGATGCGGATGACTCTGGGCAGTTTGAAAACCACTTTGCCAATTCAAAACCTGCCTCTTGCAAGACCTGAGAAACTTCGTCTCGAAGGCTTTGCAGGTCCTCAACGCATCCGGCGCCAGTCAACAAATCGTCAACATAAAAATCATTCTGAATAACCTTTGCGGCTTTTGGATGAGTTGCTTGCGCCATCTCTCCTAGCCAAATTAAACACCGAATCGCCAAAAAGGGTGCTGGCGAAGTTCCATATGTAACGGTGTTTAACTTAAAGATTTTCAGGGACTCAGAAGGATCTCGTCTCCATACTATGAGCTGGAAGTTTCGATCAGCTTCGTCCACCATCACTTGGCGATACATCTTTTTGACGTCGGTCGCAAGGGCAAACTTATGCAATCTAAACCGAACCAGAGTCGAGTACAGCTCCTCTTGGATAGTTGGGCCTACCATCAATATGTCATTCTATGCTACCAGCGTGGAAGTGCGGCTCGATCCATCGAAAACTACCCTCAACTTAGTTGAAGTACTTTGTGGCCGTAGAGCATTGGTGAGAAATATTTTTCATAATTCAAAAATCGGACGACAACTGGCTGTTCTCTACTCTCGCCTTCACAATCGTGTGTATTTTTAGAACCAGAGTCGAGCAATGCTCGAGCTAATACAAAGTCGCCACATTTGGTTTGAACGCTCACAACAGCAGTTGCAAGAATAACTCGATCCGATGCATTTGCATGCAAAACATGCGACGTGGATGGAGACTCCTCCAACGCGAGCTTTGCGTTTGGGGAATATATGTGTAGCAAAGTGTGATGTGAGGAATTGCACGCTCTACAAATGTTCGATTTGCATTTTTTGACCGTGTGACCCTTTCTTAAGCAGTTAATGCTTAAGGGTGTTCTTTTAGCGAAATCGAATTTTTACTGTGAAGGAAGCGAATATAATCTAACTGTTCTTCCCATTTTCTTTTAGTTCCTGCATCGACCTTGCTCATTACCAGATGTATTAAAATAGCATTAGTCATCCCCAATAGAGGACAAGGAGTCATACAAGGCTGTGACCGTGTCGATTAGGGTTCTCAAGGCTGTAGCTGAAGGCTGAAAAATATTTTGCAAATTATAATGTGTCGATATGTTGTCGACAAAAATTTGACAATTATTATCGTACACCCGCTTCAGGCTAGCAAGGGCTTTGGAATAATTTTCCGTAGTGACTTGAAAGGCCCTAACTGTTCCTAAAGCGTCTCCAGCTAAACACGAATTTAAATTATTGAATTTACCAATATCGTGTAAAGTAACGTCTTTCTCAACGAAAGTTTCAAACTGGCGTATACAATTTTTAAATTCGGAGTGTTTTCCGCTAAACGTTGGAAGAACGACGCTCGACAGGCGGCATTGAGACTGACGAATTGATTTGCCGGCGAAGCGGGTTTCTCGATAATATTTTGTTTGGATTTATTTTTAAATCGAAATCAGCAATGACACTGTCAATACGTCCTTCTCTTCCAACTCTTCGCGGTATACATCTTTTGTATCTTTCACTTCTATTTGGTTTTGAAAAATTGAAGCATTTTCAATGTGCGTATTTAAAATCTCTAATCGACTCTCAAGCTCAACCGGATTCACAGAGAATATAGTTTCTTTTGAATGGCGATACGTTCGGTTAATATTTTTCATGCAACCATCTCGTTGGTGTTTAAGCTCTTCGATATCCTTGGTTGCCATTGCGTTCATTTGTATTTATTTTGTTAATATCGAAGAGGTGTTAAATATTTATTTTTTTTTATCAAAATTATTTATTTGTTAAATGCTCTAAAAAAATCAACGAGTAATATACCGATCGCACGCGGTGTAGCGGAGCTAAGTGCCGAGAGAAGTAAAGCAAAAAATATTTAAATAGGGTTTTTATATTTTTTATATAAACCCTGCGACAGTATTATGCCGCACGCACGCACTGTAGGGGAGCTAACGCTCAAGCTCAAGCGTACCGAAAAAAGCCAACAAACGATTAAGCGGACCGAAAATTGAACTCCTGCAGCGATTGAGAACGAAATCGACCAAAGATAACTCGATATAGCGGCAGCGGTCTCGGTGTGCTTGTGTATGTGTACGCGGCTAGCGGCTCTTCCTAGGCAAATGCTAACGGAGAATGATACACTGACCGATAACAAAGGGCAACGAATATATAAGCCTGATGCCGAAAGGCGTGAAAAAAATTATGAAAATCGCGGGAAAATTGTAAAAAGCGAGGGAAAATTCTGAAAAGCGCTGGAAAATGTTCAGGCGAACTGCGACGGAAGTTTTTGCCGCTTATTTTTGAGAACTACACTTTTCACGATTTGCACTTTTTTCCAGTTATTTTATTTATACCCTAAATTGGTGCTCACTGCGACGAAAATTGGGGGAATTAAGATTGCACTAATTGGGTCGACGACGAGGATTCTATTTGCTTGTTTATAGGCCAAAGCGATTCACATTTAATTCGAACTATATTATGTTTAATGCAGAATTTTGTTTGTTATTACATGTAAATTTTTTTTCTGGGTTAGAATAATGCTCACTATCTACCGATTGTTAAAAGATGGGCCAAAACACAATTAACAAAACGCCACAGATTAACTTTAAACTTTTAGCACTCTATACCGACTTGATAATTGAAAAAAAATTGGTAATTGGTTGTACTGCGATCACGTCGGGGTCACCATGAAAATTTAATACTATTTTGTATAATAATAATTTGTGTAAAACTTGTGCGAAAATGCGACGAGTGATGTGGAGTGGTTACAATGAGGTTCAAATGATCACTAAATTTAATATTCCAATAATTTCTCTCTCGCAAGCAGCGATCAAAAACAAAAATTTAAGTTATTGTTTAATGAGAAAAATAGTGTCGATAAATAAATAATATTAATTTTTAATATGAATTTGCTAAGCGTTTATAAATAAATAAGTAAAAAATCAAACTTTTAGAAACTTTGCACATTCTATTTTTTTTTTGCAATAATACATAGGTATAGTGTTAGAAATATTATTTTTATTTCAATCGGAATTATACCGGTACTCGCAACTTGTATTGGTTGCGGGAACGTAACCGAAGCCGGAATAAAAAATATGTACCAAAACCGTAATCGAAATAGTTATATTGGTTGTAACCGTTCGGTTTTAATCCCCTCGATCAACCCAATGTTAACATAGAAAATATTTTATTATACCAAACTTATCGTCATGAGAAGAGATGCGAAAAAATCGATGTCAGCATCGATACTATCGATTATTTTGGTTTCGGTAAGACATATAGATTTAGTTTTCCAATCGGCGATGTACCGATGGAGTTTGTAAAGGAGGGTTCTCCTTCCTACCTTGCACTACTGAGTCGGATCATATCTTTAGTAAGTTTAGGACAAACGCGCCGCTCTCAAGACGAAAACAGCTGACAGACCTATTTTTGCCAGAAAAAATCTTTAGGACTTTAAAAATGTAATTTTTTTATGTTTTGTATGAATATTAATGAATCTCAACGTTTTGTTACAAAATGCCAAGAATATTATATTATTTTTTTAAAAGAAACATTTTTTCGGAACAGACATTTTTTTGTTTAATCGATTTACCAGTGTAACCCACGACAAAAAAGTAAATTTCTGAATTTTTGTTAAAGAAAGTATCAAACAGAATGTTTTGAAACTTTTTGCACATAATAAGGTACGTTTTCAATTTAATATTTACAAAAATACTAAAAAATAACGGGACTATGGGCTGTCTGCCGAGGCTCCAAAAAAAAGTACTAACTACTGACATTATTCATGTCGTTTGAGTGGCTGATATCGAAAAATTCGAATACATTGACCTACGATCTTTAAAAAGTATCAAATAGTAACAAAATAGCATTGGTTTGAAAAAAAGTCGTTTAGTCGTTAAGATGATTGAGTGTGAAAACGATCGGTCAACTTTTCTTTCTTTCTTTTTTTATATTTGTGTTAATACCTCTATTAAAAGAATGCCAGGTTTAATTTCAATGTATTTTGAACAAAAAAGAAGATGGTCTCTCTAAGAAAAAAGTGAAGCCATGCCGGTCGCAGAAAATATAAGAAACACAAATAAAAGTTTATAATGAATTAAAAAGTCTTGAATATTATTTAACAAAGTGGTCCTTCGAGCCGGATCGATAATTCAACACTAACACCTTGAAATACAGTCCATAACAACACTACAAATCAAAAATGTGGAAATGAATTCAGCAGCAAATTAACAACATTGATTCGTGGAAATCACAATCTTTTCGGAAACCTTGATACACATGCGGGAAATAGGGAAGGAAATCAGTTTAAACACGTTGTGACGAGTCTGTGCCTTCTTTGACATAAGTGTGTTTTTAGTAGAAGCCATTACGTTTGTCGCCACGGAAGACACTGAGGGGTCCGAAGTATCAGTTCTGACAAAAAAATTGGTGATTTTGATGGAAATCAAACGCAAACTTGCGGAATCAGAAAACAACCCTTCTTCCCACAAAAAAGATGAGTTGGCTAAAATGCGTGAAACTTCTTTTTGCAAAAAAAGATGCACAGGTCAGTAAAATAAATGTTCTAAAAGCTAAATCTGTTCATCCAGAGTATTCTATCCGATCCAACATCTCCATTCGATCAGAGATTCAAAATCAGGAAGAGCGCGCGCGCGTTCATCGGATTGGATACGTCATCAACAGAGCCAAGATCAGCATCCCTTACACAACTTTGAAGAAACTAAGGATTTAAACCGATCATCTACAACAATGATAGCAAAAATACTAGCTCGGCAAAATTTTAGCGGACAGAAATTGCAGTTTGATGGGACATCTGAACATTGTGGGTTTTCGAATAAAAAAAATGTTCAAACTCTCAAAAGCCCTTACAGGTGCGGCAAGAGCAAAAGTAGAGATGCTGCTTATCTCTGCTAAAGAGCCAAGTAGAATTATATCTATTCTAAACAAAGTATATGATGGTCCTGAAAACATTGCACTGGAATTAACAACAAAAGCCCACAAAATTAAGGAAGTAACAGAGCTCTCATACTTTGAAGAATTTAATTGCAACATTCAAAACATTTGCGCTGGGTTAGAATTCACAGACAGAAAGCTAGTCGACACCCATAGGATTTTGGAAATGGCGGTTGGAAAGCTATCAAAGATATTGGGACACATTTTTGAAAGAGAGAAATATACGAGCTTCATTTAGCACATTTCAAAATTTAGTCAATTGGTCGCAAAAACAATCTGAGTAAAGACGTGCTCTTACCAAATACAACATATTTTCAAAACCAGACGTAAAAAAAGCATAAGGACATGGCCAACCGACACAAAGTGTGATATTGTTGTCTGAAGTACCATAAAAGTCCATGCAACGAAAGACAGCAGTGTAAAATCGATAACTGCGAGAAATTCCATGACAAGTTACTTCTCAAACGGCCTATTACAAATGTCGCACAAAACATAACCGGATGTGTTTCGGAATCCAAAAAAGAAGCCAAAAAAGAAGCCTTGGACAGGAGGAGTGTACAAAATCAGTTAGTATAACTTTTAGTGCGTGCTGTGGTAATAAATACCATCTAGAAGATGTATTGCTAATCAATGATTTAAAAATTCGATCGCATAAAATAAGTTACAAGTAATAAACAAAACTCGTTTCCAAAAATCTCGTTCTAAATAATCTGCAGGACAAGCAAAGCATGCTTCTGATTGGTCAACGACTTGCTAATTTGATCAGTACTAGAGGTATTATCAACGAAGACGGGATTCGCCCGATGTTATCTAAAACCAAGCTGGGTTGGGTAAGCTGACCAGTCCAAATTGAATCAAAAGGAGCGAATTTTACTTGGTGCCAAATAAGCGATGAAAACCTTTAGCAGATGATCAGACAGCAGTTTAACATTGAACATTTCGGAGTGTGTGTTGTTAAGTAAACAAGACACTTTCAGCAAAGGAAAAGTTAGCTATATATAAGGCGGAGTCATCAGTTAATCAAATTGGTAACAATTATGAATTGGGCCTACCATGGAAAAATTAACAAGTCAAACTCCCTGATGGCTATCCAGCGCCTGAAATGCATTGAACGAAAACTATTAAGAGACAAAGATTTAGCAAAAAACTACCAAGATGAAATACACAAATTGTTGGAAAAAGGTTATGCTATTCAGCTAACAGATATGAATGTTTTAAAATCTAAATTATAGTATTTACCTCATTTTGCAGTTGTTAACCCCAGTAAACCTGGTAAGGTCAGACTCGTCTTTGATGCTGCGGCTGAGTGCAATGGAACATCTCTTAACAAGAATCTTCTTAATGGCACAGACTGGTCAACATCGATTGTGGGCATACTGATGAGCTTTCGATTACATCAGGTCGCTGTTGTTGCCAATACTCAAGAAATGTTTGACCAGGTGAATATTAAAGACAACGATACAGCTGCCCAATGCTTTCTTTGGAGGGATTTAAAACAGAACAGACCGATGAATATATACCAAATAAAGGCCATGCCTTTCGGCACAACTTCTTCGTCGTTTTTAGCTCAATTTGTAAAGAATTTCAATGCCAAGAAATTTCAAGAAGAATATCCATAAGTGATGAAGACTATTATTACAAATCATTAGGTTGACGATTATTTGGATTCCAAGCCAAACGCCAGCCTACTTATCAACATAATAAATTCTGTAGTAGACATACATTTAAAAGCAGGATTTGAACTGTGACAATTTCTGTCAAACAGCAAGGAAGTTATGTGTAACATTCCGGACCAAAAGTCATAACCAAGATCGAAACAAAGAAAAGTCTTTGATCCAAAGGTCAATGAAGAAAACACTCAATAAACATTAAAAAGCTTCAAGGCAGTGTCAGTGTTGCGGCAGAGAGCTGGCCAAACAACTCACTGACGGGGGTCGCCCGCGTAGACAACACTGCTTCAAAGCTCAAAACGGAGGTTTGATCGTGAATAAAGTAGGAGTCAATATAATTAAATACATTTTTTTTATATCAAACTTATGGTTAAAACTTGTTCTTATTTATATGTATATAAAATTAATTTACCAGAAGTATATACATCTTGAAGCAGAATTTCACAATCTCCAAAACACATATATGGGTAGATCAAATATGCGTACTGCTCATAAACAAAGCAGTGAAGGATGGTATTAATATTTCGATGTTTAAACTGCCGATTGGTTAATACTTCATTGCACATTCTAGTTAACTTTTCCATTCGTTGATCGAGAGAAATTTTTTCAATAGCTAAATTGTTGTTGTTATAATAAGTTCCCTTGTAAATCGTTCCAAATTTCCCATACTTTAACATTTCTAACAATTTATAGTGGTATATATTGTTGCTCAACATCATAATAATATTACATTATATGTTTTATCTTAACAGCTGCCTGTCAGTGTGACCGCGAAATTATCGATAACAGATATCGATATATTTGTTATATGTACGTCAAGATAGCGTCGGTAAGATACCAGTTATTTCGAAACTGTGGAAAAAGTCAATTCTCATTTTGGTTCCCGTATCAGGTACATGGTCAAATAGTTTTAATGGGGTGTTCTGGTCTAGAAGCCTGAATCTTAGGCATTTTTTAAGTTAGATAAAAGAGATATGAACAAAACTTGTAGCATACAGTTTTTCATATGGCTTATATAAACATTTAAAGAATAACACAATTAAAATAAAATAAAAAATAAAACTCTCAATATTAGCCGAGATACACGCATGTGGAGTGGGGTCATCAAAAAAATCGATGCGTCCTGACTGGCATGATTTCAGCCCTTGTAGAGAAATCAAACAAATTCTTCATTAGTTAAGATGTCGTTTCGGGTTAACCACTTAAAAAAAAATTAAAAATATCAAATCGGTATCGACTTGAAAACCAAAAATGATTTTAATCAATATTTCCGACCTTTTCGAATATTTTTGAAACACTTATAAACAACATTTTTGCAAGTCCGAGGCAGACCCAATAGGGAGAAGTATCAACCAGATATATACCAAATTTCAAGTAAATCGGTTCAGTAGAACTTGAAATATCGTGTCAGCAACCTCAAAAATAGTAGTTTCGAGAAAAACGCGTTTAAAGTTCAGGAAACATAAGTAAAGCCTCGGACGCCACGTCACAAAATCGACTGAATGTCTTACAATAATTCGAAGTTTAAAAATCTTTTAAGGCCAGGTTTTAACAAAAGTTATTGGAAAACAAATTTTTGATTCTATTGAAAAACAAACAAAAATAATTTTAAATAACAAATTCGTAGTTTCCTGCTTGTTTTCGGATCCCCGTTTTCAGTCTTCGCAGCAGAAATCTGATGCAATAGGTCAATAGGTCCAACATCCTTATTAAAGGATTAACATAGACGTATTATCGTATTGGAAGGGAAAACAGTATACAGACGCATATAGCAATGTTCGTTATGCCTACCGCCAACTCAGGATGGATAAGTCTATGATTAATTAGTAAACTTTAATTATTATTATTAATTAAATTTAATTTATTTAATCAGAAGTGTTTGAATTCGATGAACGCTAAAATTATTTGGTGCTCAGATTTGATTGTTGCTTAGTATACGCGGCTGGTTCCTGGTAAAACATGGATTCTGGGATCGGCCTTGCCACAGGACAATGAAAGTGTTATAGCTGCATTAGAAGCTCAAAATCGTGCCTTGTTTAAACTTGTGGAATCAATGAACACCCCGCGAGTGCCATTAACGGAAGTCAAAACGAATTCCATATCATTGCCGAAATTTGACTCTGATAGTGCAATACAGGTTCATTAATATTTACTGAAAACATTATCGAGACCCCGGCAGCGACGTTGATGAACATCTTTAATGGGCGTCCAAATCCCGAATATGGAAGTCGCCTGGTGACGTCGCTCATGTCAATATTCAAATAAAATGAATTGGAAGATCTCATCGTATCCATCGTTTAGACGCACCTATCAAACTTGGATGCTCGCCTTTTAAAGTCAATGTTTAAGGTCTAGCACGGTGGTTTTAAGGGGCATCGGAAACGAACCGGTGTGGAGCACAGTACAGATAATTTGTAATGTTAATATAAACGAACATTTTCTTGAAATATTGTTTCACGTTATTATGGATACTTTTATGAATTTTGATATTCCTATTGGACGAGATATTTTAATTCAAGGCTTCGGAGTTGTAATTGAAGCAAATAAATTTGTTATTTATAAGCCTAAAATGGTACAAGCGCTGTGGTATGAATCAAATCTGGAAAACCGTTTTAATTTTAATAAAGATTTAAGTGGTTTTGATAAAGAAAAATTCAGTGAAATATTAGGAAAATATTCAAAATAATTTATAGTGGGCATTCCACACACACGAGTAACAACAGGGCTGCTTAGCATACGGTCCATTGATCCACATATGTTCAGCGTCGCCCACATAGACTTAGTGAAGAAGAAAAGGCTAATGTTAGGGAAATGATTTATATATAGTTATATAGTTATACGCCATAGTAGTTCCCCTTTTGCTAATCCGATGATGCTGGTCAAGAAGAATAACGGTTAAGATCGTTTATGCGTAGACTACAGGGAACTTAACACAAATACGGTGGCAGATAAATACCCTTAACCACTTGCAGCTGACCAAATTGCCCGTATGAGAGGAGCTAGTTTCTTTTCTTGCTTAGACATGGCTAGTGGCTTTTATCAAATTCTAGTTAACCAGGACTCGGTCGGACGTACGGCATTTGTAACGCCCGAGGGGCAGTATGAATATATCGCCCTGCCATTTGGGTTAAAAAACGCGTCATCGGTGTGTGATGTTATAGTTTACATTGACGACGTTTTGATAGTTGCAGAAACGAAAGATCAGGCAATGGAAAGATTTGATTAAGTCCTTAAAATCTTAATGGAATCCGGATTCTCATTTAACAGACAGTTCATAGGATTGGCTTCCTACTTCAGGCAGTTCGTGCCAAAATTTTCAGAGTTATTAAAACAATTATTTTTACTAAAATTACTCAAATATGCAAGAAACTTACCTGGAAAAACGAACATGAACAAATAAGACAAAAAATAATAGAAATTTTGACTAGTTTTCCAGTATTGACCATCTTCGATCCCAAACACCCTGTCGAGTTGCTTACAGATGAAAGTATGGTTATAGATAAAAAGCCGTATGTAATCGAGAATTTTAGTAAATGAACAACTCCAGTCGAGTCCAAATACCATTCATACGATTCAGAAACTCTTGCAGTGGTGAACGCTGTTAAACATTTCAGGCATTATTTGTGATTTTTTGGGACTGCGATTTATTGAGGGCGAGCCGTTCCAAGACAACATTGACGCCGAGGGTACACCGATGGTGGGGGTACTTGCAGGCTTTTCAGTTTCGCATTGAGTATAGGAATGGGGAGAGAATGGCTCATGATGATTTTCTGTCTCGGAATCCTCTGCCCGCCGAATAAGATTCCCAATTAGAAAAGGTGGTCGAGAAACGTATAAATTTAACCGAGGTCTCCGACAACTGGCTACTCGATGAACAACAGCGAGATCCAGAAGTTTCTGAAATAATCGAAAAGCTACGTAACGACGAATTAGAGGAAGATTTACCAAAAAATTATGAGTTGAGAAAAGGTATGCTTCATCGAAAAATTCAACGCAACGGAAAAGCACGTTGTCTGCCCATAATACCCAGAGCTTACAAATGGGCTGTAATAAACCACTTACACGAAGCTGTGATGCACTTGGGTTGGCAGAAGACATTAGATAAAGTTTATGCGTTTTATTGGTTGTCAAAATATGTTAGGCATTTCGTAGAAAATTGCATTACATGCAAAATATCCAAAGGCTCTAAAGATAAAGTGCTGTCTGAACTCCATCCAGGTTCCGAAAATAGATATACCCTGGCATACTCTGCATATCAATATTACAGGGATATTGAGTGGCAAGAATGACCAAAATGAGTATGCTATTGTTATTATAGTCGCTTTTACTAAGTTCGTATATATGTATCACACTTTGAGCTTAAATACGGAAAACTGTGTGAGAGCAATGAAACTTGTTGTCTCGTTGTTTGGTTTGCCAATGCGTGGGATTGCCGATCAGGGTAGATCTTTTGCCAGTTTCGGATTCCGAAAGTTTTGCTCTTCCCAGAAAATTAACCTTCATTTGATTGCCACCGGCGCCAGCCGAGCTAACGGGCAAGTCGAACGTGTAATGAGTACGCTTTAAAGTATGCTACAGCGGTCGAAACAAGCCAGCGCTCCAGGCAAGACGCGCTATTAGAAGTCCAGTTAGCTATTAACAGTGCGATTAACCGTGTCACTAAAGTAAGACCTTTGGAATTAATGATTGGCAGGGAAGGAAGGCCATTTGGTTTGTTGCCTATTACAGAAGAAGAGGAGGTAATAGATACCAAATTAGAGCGCAAGCCAAAGAAAACATTGATCGGAGCGCTCATTACGATAAAAAGAGATTCGATGAAAACAAAGCAAAGATTGTAAAGCACCAGGTTGATGACTATTATTTTAATTATTAGTATCGGGGTGTTTAGTGTACCGCGACCTGTAAGATCTATTGTACCCCCGTTCAGAGCTTACAGCTCAGATATCAACCCACTTCCTCGAAGAAGTTTTATTGGGTTGATTCTTCCTAGGAGCTCAGGTGTAAGAGTTCTGGTTCCTAAGATTTTACATCTAATACTTGCTAGTGCCGGACAGTCTGCGATGATGTGTTTAGACGTTTCGTCCTCTATGTCGCAGAATCTGCAAGTTCTACTGCTGGTTATTCCCATCTTACCTAGGGGACTTTTCATTCTACAGTGCCCGGTTAGTAATCCGATAACGATCCTAAGTGAATTTTTCCCTCGTTGAATAAGTTCCTTGAACCTCTTCTTGTTGTAGTTATTTATTTGAGTTTTGGGTTGCCTTAGGCCTGGGGTATTCCTCCAGTGTTCTTGCCTCATGGCGCCTTCCTCTTTCCTAAGGTATTCCTTTATAGTGTGCCTCCCTATGCCACAGTAGGGCTCTGGTCCTATCAGGGGCTGTTCGGCTCCTAGTTTTGCCATTTTATCGGCAAGTTAATTTCCGGATATATCCTTATGTCCCGGAATCCATCTGAGGGCCAGCCTGTTTCAGCTGTCCAATATATTTAGCTTACTCTTCACTTTTAGGACTAGCTTTGAGGTGATTTTGTTACTATGTAAAGCTGTAATTGCTGCTCGGCTGTCCGAAAGGATCGATATGTCCTTTTCCTTGTATCCACGCTGTTTGTTGAGCTCTGCACAACGTCCAATGGCACATACCTCAGCCTGGAATATGCTGGTATATTGGGTTTCGTGGTATTTTATGCGAGGCCCTACCACTCCAAGGCCCGTGCCTTGTTGTGTCAGGGATCCATCTGTGTACCATGCCATGGTGTGTTAAGCCATAGGGTGCACTTCAGACAATGTGGTCCAATCTTTCTTATTGCCTAGGTGTGCTGTGAAGTTCTGCTCGAAGATTAATTCGGCTGTCATTTCATCCCTAGGGTGGAGTATTAGGGGCACCTCACCTAACAGATTAGTTGAATCCCTGTTATTTAGAATGCAACCTGTGCCCTCAGTGCTTATTCTCAGGAGTGTAGCTTTGCGTTGAATTTCAATTACACAGTGGAGGGGTGTTAGCTCCATCAGAATTTCTAAGGCAGTTGTAGGACAGGTCCTCACTGCCCCTGTCATGCATACGCAGGCAAGTCTTTGCAACTTTTCTAGCTGGTTTTGCATGCTGGTGAGCTTAGCTCGTTAACCCCATGTAAGTGCTCCGTAAGTGAGGATTGGTCTCACGATCATTAAGTATAGCCATCGTATTATCTGAGGTCTGGTTCCCCAGGATTTCCCAGCAATTTTCCGACAGGTATAGAGAGCTCTGTAACACTTTTCCAATGTCTTTTGGACATGGGAAGCGAAGTTCAGCTTACTATCCAAGGTGATTCCTAGATATTTAACCTCTCGGCTAGTTTCTATAGGAGTTCCTAGCAGTGAGATATGTCTCATTCTCTGTAGTTTGTACTTCCTTGTGAAGGGAACGATGACTGTCTTAGCAGGATTTAAGTTGAGTCCAACCTCCCTGCACCAGTCTAGCGTTGTCTTTAGTCCGAGTTGGACGATGTCGCAGAGTGTCGCTTCAAATTTGCCCTTGGCGATAATCACGATGTCATCGGCGTATCCCTGACATTGGATTCCTTTTCCAGCAAGTTTGCTGAGAAGCTCATTTACTAGCAGACTCCATAGCAAAGGGGGCAGTACTCCTCCTTGCGGGCAGCCTCTCCTGGTGGCAATTGTCACTCTATCCGAACCCAGTGTACATGTTGCTTGCCTAGATTCAAGTAGGTTGCCAATCCATTTGCTCGTAGTAACATCTATGTTCCTTCTGGACAGGGCAGCTCGAACTGCACCATGAGAGCTGTCTCTGAGAGCTGTTCTTCTGATATTATAGTCTACCAGTTTTTCCAACGTTTTAAGACAAAACGAAGTTAAGCTGATAGGTGTGAAGGACTTTGGGCTGGTGATGTCTTTCTTCCCGATCTTGGGGATGAAGACCACCCTAGCGCTGCACCATGCACTTGGGATGTACCCAAGGGCTAGGCTGCTCACCATTAGTCTTCTTAGGCGGGTTAGGAGTAGTTCCTGCCCCTGCTATAAGAAAGCTGGAGAGATCATGTCTAATCCCGGTGATTTAAATGGTTGGAAGGTTCCAATAGCCCATTTGAGTTTCTCGGGCGTAACTATAGACTTGGCTCCTGCCCAGTCACTAGCTACTGTCCTAGGGGTTCTATGTTGATCACGCATTATGTTTCCCGTAGTGGTAGTACTTTCCGGGAAATGCGTGTCAATTAGTAATTCTAATTTCTTCCGATCCGTGGAGGTGAAGGTGTTATTCCCTTTCCTCAGGGCTAAATTACTATCCGTTGCACTTTTAGCCATTGCCTTGTGCAGTCTCGCGCCCTAGTTGATGTTACTTATTGCCTCACAGAAATTCCTATAGTTTTTCCGTTTGGCTTTCCTGATCTCTTTGTTGTAGAGCTTCAGGATTTGCCTGTCTGTCTGCCTAGAGGACAACTGTCTTCAAAGGTATTCACTATTTCGTGACCTAGGTTATCTACCGCTCTATCTTATTCCAAGGGATGTCTAGGGTATCCTGACGGTCCGTTGGAAAGATTGAGCTCTAGAGTTGACCTGAATTTGTTCCAGTTTGTTTTTCTGGGGTTTCTTTTAGGGTATTGAAGGCTACCTCAAACAAAATTGTCCTATGGTCGGACATGGAGTCTTCTGGTGACCCATGCCAGTTCCTAATGTGGGGTTTAGTGAATTGATTGCTAGTGTTATGTTAAGCACCTCTTCCCGTACCCTATTAACAAATGTCGGCCTGGCGCCGACATTACAGATCTCTAAGTTATTGTTTAAAATATATTCTAGTAATTGCTCACCTCTGTTGTTGAAATCCGTGCTGCCCCAGGTCACATGGTGCGCGTTGGCAACGCATCCTATGATGAGGGGGATCTTGTTTGTCCGGCAGTGGTCCACGAGCCCGGGTATTCCTGGTGGTGGACAGGCCTCCTCCCCGCAAAGTAGGCGGAGGCCACTGCTAGCTTTGGTGCAGCTCCTGTGCCGTTGATGGCTACGGCGACGCAGTCTCTGCTCATGAACTCTGAAAATATACTATAATTGATATCTTTCCTTATAACGATGCATGATCTGGGCGGTAATCCTCCTGGATCGTATATTACCTTAGTGTCTTTCGTGTACAGGCCCTTAATGCCATGGTGCCACCATGGCTCCTGTACAAGGGCTAGCCCGAGGTGTTGGGAGGTGAACATCCTCGCCAAGACAGCAGATGCTGCTTTGGCCCGATAGATGTTTACCTGGGCTAGCCGAGTGCTGCTTGTTGCAGCCATCACTCCGAAGTTTGGTGCTTCGTGATGTCTGGTGAAGAACAAGTCTCTCCACCACCGTCTATCACGGTAACCTCGACTTCTTCGCAACTTTCGTCCAGGAGGAGCTCCTGGGCCAGCTCTTGGGATGACATAGGGTGTCCATCCCCAATGTCCATGCTGATGATGGATTGTCCATCCTGCTGCCCACTCTGCAACTTCGGCTCCACGTTCAGTGGTTCGAGGGTATCCTCGACAGCCTTACAGATGTCGTCATTGGGCGTCTCTTCCGGAGCTTTCTTAGTCTTTTTCAGACCGCTCACGGTGACGTGGCCAAACCGGAAGTTGAGCATGTGGTTCCGCTTCACTATTTCATCCCTTCCGGTCTGGTCCATCCCTACGACCAGGAGCTCACCAGCTCCGTCGTTCTTCCTGGAGATGACCTTCAAGGCGTCCGTCTCGACACGGTTTTGGAAACCAATGAAGGCTAGTATCTCCTCATTGGTCCGGTCTGAGCTCCTTGGGCAGAACAACGTGGCGTTGCAAGCTTCCGGGATGTCTGCTCCCGTACGGGTTTCTAGGGGTACTCCCTTCCACGTCCGCTGCTGAGGTACGGCAACCTTAAGCCACTCAGCTGAGCCTTCATCCAGGCAGTCGATAATCAGGTAACCCACCCTGAAGTGGATTCCCCTGAAAACGACCGGACCGCTCCACGCTGACGTGAGCATCTCGTCCATGACCGACTCCTGGAGCCCGGATAGTTCCTCCGCGGTCAGGCCGCCGGGAAACCCTCCGGGAGTATGGCCACCCTGATGAGCGTAGCTTTCTTGGCAGCCTCCGCGTATGTCGGACGGGGTCCGATGACCGGTGGTGCCGAGCTAGAGGGTCGTACTCCAGCGGTTGTCGGCTTCTAGTTTTGGCGGGGCTGGGAAGGTATCTTCCCGGCCTGCACCTTTGCTTTGCTGCCGCTGCTGCTGCTGATGTGCTAGGCCCCTCATGCCCAGGGACCCGTGAGGACGTCTCACTAGGCCCTGTGCCGTACCTAGACCTCTTGGGGGTATCCGTTGGTGGTGTGCGGCTGGTGTTCAGCCGTTTGCCAGCCGGTGCTGCCCCCAATGCCGGCTGCTCCCTCGGCTCCTTTGCCTTCTTCAAGGCCTCCTCCAGTGTCATGCCCTGCATGAGATACCTGTACCACTTTATCTTCGACCCTGGCAGGCCACGCCTGTTGGGGTCGTCCAGTCCTCCGGGCTGTCCCAGGGCTGGAAGAGCGTCCTGCTTCTTCAGCTCTTCCCCAGGTCTTCTCGCCTGGGCTGCTGGTGAAGTTCTAGGCGGGTGCGCTGCCGCCTGGGGCTTGTCGCCGTCGAGGGATCTGTCCTCGAAGTGTCTTGCGACACCGGTTGCAGGGATATCCTGCGGGATTTTTATATTTGTTGTCTTCTTCATGGGGTCCCACGAGTTGCGGAGACGTATATAGTCCGCCCGGGCAGAGATCCGCCGTACGCGGGTAAGGCGTAGTTAGGACAGACGGTCGCCATTTGCCTGAACCCTCCGTTTGCGACTGGGCTATTTGTTAACTCGGGCCTCAGGAAGGCTGACTATCGGCACGGGTCGAATGAAGAGGCAAGATTTTTAGAAAGATAAGTTATATGTGTACGGCTGCACCACGATCCTGTGTGAATGCGTGACGGGAGCATATGTGTATACGGCCGCACCATGAGCCTGTGGGGATGTTTGGCGGGAGCGTATGTGTAAATCCTAGAGGATGCTTGGCGAGAACAATTGTGTAAGAGTGCACCATGATCCTGTGTGGATACGTGGCGGGAGTCAGGAGGACGAGTTGATGTCCAATTGGAAATAAAGATCAATGTGAAAATGAATGTTGTTGAGATATAACAAGAAACGCTAACGCTGTTTTTGATTGTACGTTTATGAAATAATTGAATGATTTAGATTGGAAGGTAATGTTAATAAATAATTGAAAGGAATAGTGCTTTGTTGTAAAGCTTATTGGGTCATGATCACGCATACACGAGGACCTGTGCAGGTCAGGAAGGCCGTGTCACAGTCCTCAGGAGTGTTTGAGTTCGATGAACGCTAAAGTTATTTGGCTCTCAGATTTGGTTGTCGCTTAGTATACGCAGCTGGTTCCTGGTAAGACATTGGTTCCTGGTAAAACATGGATTCTAGGAATTCCTCTGAGATCTCTCCTGCTCTACTCGCAGCGCGACGGCATTGCCAGATCTGTTTAAGAGTGGCGTAGTCGTCGAGTGAGGCCCGGTCGCCCAAGAGAGAGAGAGAGAGAGACCCAGAGAGCAAGAAGTTGCAAGAAGATGAGCTTTGGTATTTGAAGGGGTGGTCAGTTTGAATTTGGCTCTTGGTGCGATCGGGACTGACTGCGCAATCGAAAAGGCAGATCTCCGATAAATTAATTAATTTTTTTAACAGTTGTCGTTTGAACGAGAATTCTCTACGACTGGTTCTTACTGACAGCCGCAATCGCTTTGGCCAGGATGTTCTTGAGAACATTTGAAACATTGTAAAATATAGTCCCAGCTTTTTGGACAATGCCATTGATGCATTGAAACTTTTTGAAAATAAGGAAGATCTGACTTAATAATAATATATATATTAAGCCGAGTATTTTTTATTTTTTTTTATCTAGCTCTTTCAGTTATGTTGTGTGCAAATTATTGATCTATGGTCACAGCAAATAAAAAGAAACAAACAATTCACAATAGTTTTATTGCTAATAACAGTCAAACGCATTAAATTTTCTGACTGCGACTTCCGAAAGTCGATACCTGCCGCAGCTCCGACGTACGCTCATAACTCTATGCAACAGCAAGGCAGCCAGCAATGAAACGAAAAACAGCGAATGATTCTGCTTTCTAAATTTTGTCGCTTTTTGATTTTTGCATTGGCTTCAACAGCGACTTCTGCTTCTCCAGGAGCAGAAGCAACAGCTCGTTTTTAAAAGTCGCAAGCAGTCAAAGCAGCGAAAAGCTTAAATTTCGCGGCTAATTTGGCTCAAATCCAATAGCCTTCACTGGAATATAGGCGCCCGTTCTCCCCTCTGCCTGGACTACAGGTTCTTGACATACAACTCTACGCTTAAGCGTAGAGCTAACCTTTCATTCAAATAATCTCGCCAGCAGTTTAAACCGAGCCCCTTATTTATGCGACAGTCATCTTGACAGTACTGTGGAAAATGTAATACTATTTTGTATTAACGACGCGAAAACTTGTGACTGCAGTAGTTCGACGATGTTAAATTGCGAATTTGTGAAACTATTTCAAAAGCGCGACGAAAAGGAGTGGCTCCGATGATGTTTGATAGTGATCAATCGACTATTATATTTCAATAATTTCTCTTAGAACCTAACTTATGCTACGGTGGCGAGAGACGGGGCGAATTCGCAAGAGCGAACGGACGAAAGCTTTATTGGCTCCCGCTCTCGCCCTACAACTAGTGATATAAATACAAGCGCTGAGTGCGCAAACACCGCCCCCTCTGAAGGGACGACGTCCTTCAGCCCAGAACGGGCAACAGGGCCAGTCGGTGGACAGCGAACCTTGCTATCGCTGCCGGCGTGCACAGCTACCACTCGGCCAATCCTCCACTGCTGGGGCGTTGTCTTCTGCGACGACGACGAGCGCTCCCACGACGAGGTTGGGCTCCCCCTGGTGCCACTTGGACCGCTGCTGGAGGCTGGAGATGTACTCCCGGGACCATCGCTGCCAAAACCTGTGCCTGAGAGACGAGACACCTCGCCATCGTCGCAAGCAGGTCAGGCTGATCTGGTCCGGGAGCGCCGCTGATGGTGGGGCCAGAAGAGGGCCGCCGATGAGCAGATGCCCGGGGGTCAGGGCCTCGCCGTCGTTCGGGTCGCTGCTTAGAGCGCCGAGGGATCCGGAGTTGAGCACGGACTCCACGCTGGTGAGCAGAGTTCCGAGCTCCTCCACGGTCAAGAGGTCTTGGCCTACCGTCCGAAGGAACAGGTGCTTTGCAGACTTCACACCTGCCTCCCATAGTCCGCCGAAGTGCGGTGCTCTGGGCGGTATGAACGCAAACTCGCATCCTTTTTTTGATGCGAATGTTTCGATACCGCCCTCTGCTCCTCCAGACGGGCTCGGAACTCGTTCATGTGGCGATCTGCGCCGACGAAGTTGGTAGCGTTGTCGCACCACACCTTCTCCGGAATCCCTTGACGACTCACAAACCTTTTAAATGCCAACAAGAACGCATCAGTGGTTAGGTCAGACACTAATTCTAAGTGGACCGCTTTGGACGCAAAACAGACGAACAAGGCCACGTACGACTTGTACGGTGGCTTACCACGGATACGATATGTTGTACTGAAGGGCGGAGAGCTCGAAGTCTATATGCTGGCAAGTTTCCCATAATTTGCGTCGAGAGTTGCGGCTTACAGCGAAAGCAGCGCACCGAACTGTTCGTCGGCAGACTTCTTGAGCATTAACTAGCCAGATTTTCTCGCGCAGACGACTTACGAGAGCCAGCGTGACGAGAGGGCCAGCGTGACAGTTCGTAACGTGCAGGTATGACATATAGGACCTGACGAACTGTGAGCTTTTAGACAGCAACAACGGGAATTTGGCTTCGTACGGGATAGGAGCATTCAATAACCGACCCCCAACTCGTAGCAATGTCGAGGAGCACCAATGTAATGTACGGCTCAATGCATCGAAAACTACTCTTAACTTAGTTGAAGTACTTTGTGGCCGTAAAACGCATTGGTGCGGAATGAAATAGTGCGGAGTATTCGGAATTTTGTCATTGGTGGAGGACATGTGGCCCAGTGAAACATATTCCTCCATGAATTCAATATACATCTTCTTCAGCGAAGGGTCCTTTGACAATTTCCTTTCTAGCGACAAAAATCTACGTTTCGCAACTTCGTATGACGAACCAAGAGTACTTGGGTCAGATTTAAACGGCAAACGAACCGAAAATCTACCGGACGACAATCTTTGAGTATTTTTCTCAAAGTGTTGTTGACAGAGTTGTTGCTCAGGAGTATGGACTTTAGCCTTGGGCGGCAAGTCCTCCACAGACTAAAATTTCTGCAGGGTTGTGTCAATTGACTCCAACGCTTCCTCCTGGCAGCTGAGATGGTCCATTTTTTCAGCGTTTTTATTATTTTCAGAGGCACATCTCCCTGACCCTATCCAGCCGAGAACTGTCTTTTGTAATATGGGGAATTCAGGCCCCTGCTTTATCTGGCCAATAGATAAAAGTTCAAAGAATGTTTCAGCGCCGATAAGCATATCTATTTTTTGGGGCTTGAAGAAGAATGGATCTGCCAACTGAATATTTTAAGGCACCCTCCACCCGCTGGTGTTCACCGCTTGATCCGGATGATAACCAGAAATATTTTTCATAATCCAAAAATCGGACTAAAATTGGCTCTTCCCTACTCGCGACTTCATAATCGTGTGTATTTTTTTTGTGCTCATGCACACGTCCTCTCTTGTAATTTTGAGACTCTGAGCGAGCTCATCGGTTACAAAGTTTATTTGTGAACCAGAGTCGAGCAACGCTCGAGCTAATACAAACTCGCCGCTTTTGGTTTGGACGCTCACAACAGCAGTTGCCAGAATGACTCGATCCGATGCATTCGCATGCAAAACATGCGACGTGGATGGAGACTCCTGAATGAGCGTGGGCTGAGAAGGAGGTGGCAACGCGAGATTTGTGTTTGGGGCATATATGTGTAGCAAAGTGTGATGTGAGGAATTGCACACTCTACATCTGTTCGATTTGCATTTTTTGACAGTGTGACCCTTTCTTAAGCAGTTAATGCATAAGGGTGCTCTTTAAGCGAAATCGAATCTTTGCTGAACTGTTAGGGCTGCGAAGGAAGCGCAGTTTCCAATTTGATGTTCAGCTGAGTTGCAATACATGCATTGAACAGAGACGTTCCTGGCAGCGACAAACGAAAAATTCCTATTTCCATTCTTCTTAGGGTTAGATTGGGTCTGTTGAACAGTTTTGGGCTTGGAAGCCTCTTCTGCTACCATGTGTTGGTATCGCCTGTTGAGGGCCGCCTCAGATTCGCTCCAAAGTGGAAGCGAAGTATTATCTAACTATTCTTCCCATTTTCTTTTAGTTCCTGCATCGACCTTGCTCATTACCAGATGTATTAAAATAGCATTAGTAATGCGTCTATTATCCCCAATAGACAGCAAGGAGTCATACAAGGCTGTGACCGTGTCGATGAGGGTTCTCAAGGCTGTAGCTGAAGGCTGGGGAATTTTTTGCAAATTAAAAAGTGTTGATATGTTGTCAAAAAAAATAAGACAATCATTATCGTACACCCGCTTCAGGCTAGCAAGGGATTTGGGGTAATTTTCCGCAGTGACTTGAAAGGCCCTACCTGTTCCTAAAGCGTCTCCAGCTAAACACGAAATTAAATGATTGTGTTTTTCAATATCGTGTAAAGTGTCATCTTTGTCAACGAACGTTTCGAAGAGGCTTATAAAATGTTTAAATTCGGAGTGTTTTCCGCTAAAAGTTGGAAGAGCAACGCTCGGTAGATGGCATTGAGGCGGGCGATTTGCTGGCGGAGCGGATTTCTCGATATTATTTTCTTTACATTTATTTAAAATTGAAATCAGCAATGACTTTGTCATTACGGCCCTCTCTTCCAACTCTTCGCGGTATACGTCTTTTGTATCTTTCACTTCTATTTGGTTTTGCAAAAGGGAAGCTTTCTGCGTATTTAGAATCTCTAATCGACACTCAAGCTCGAAAAATCAACGAGTAATATACCGATCGCACACGGTGTAAGGGAGCTAAGTGCCGAGAGAATTACAGCGAAAAATATCTAAATAGGGTTTTTATATAAACCCTGCGACAGTATATGCCGCACGCACGCACTGTAGGGGAGCTAACGCTTAAGCTCAAGCGTACCGAAAAACGAACAAACGTTTAGGCAGACCGAAAATTGCACTGCGTTTTCGAGAACGAAAACGACCAAAGATAACTCGAAATAGCGGCAGCGGTGTCGCTGTGCGTGTGTATGTGTATGTGTACGCGGCTAGCGGCTCTTCCTAGGCAAACGCTAACGGAGAATGATACACTGACCGATAACTAAGGGCAACGAATATATAAGCCTGACGCCGAAATGCGTGCAATATTATGAAAAGCGCGGAAAAATTGGAAAAACTCGGGAAAATTCTGAAAAGCGCGGGAAAAAGTTCGGACAAACTGCGGCGAAAGTTTTTGCCGCTAATTTTTGAGAGCTACACTTTTCACAATTTGCACTTTTTTCCAGCTGTTTTATTTATACCCTAAATTGGTGCCCACTACGACGAAAGTTGGGGGAATCAGTTCGCACTAATTGGGTCGACGACGAGCATTTTATTTGCTTGTTTTTTGGCCAAAGCGATTCACATATAATTCGAAATATATTATGTTTATTGCAGAATTTTAGTTGTTAGTACATGCAAATTTTTATTTCTTGGTTAGAATGCTCACTATCTACCGATTTTTACACGAATGCAAAAAGTTGAAAGATGGACCAAAACACAATTGACAAAACGTCACAGAATAACTTTCAACTTTTGGCACTCTATACCTGGATGGCCGACTTGATAACTGCAACTTCCTTTTTTACTTCCATTTGGCGGCAGCAGCAAATTGAGCAATTAAATTTGCCGAAACGTCAGGCGCAACTTCAAGAACGGCAGAAAATTTCCAGCGACGAAATATTGTTCAATTTAATTTATTGGCCGAACCGACACGTATAAATTGGTTTTGGTTTTTGTTGGTAATGTTTATAGTTTTTCACCGAAAAAAAATTAAAACTCGCGAACTCTACTGCTAATCACGTCGGGGTCACCATGAAAATTTATTACTATTTTGTATTAACGACGCGAAAACTTGTGACTGCAGTATTTCGACGATGTTAAATTGCGAATTTGTGAAACTATTTCGAAAGCGCGACGCGAAAGGAGTGGCTCCGATGATTTTCGATTGATAACTGACTATTATATTTCAATAACTTCTCTTAGAACCTACGCTGGCGAGAGACGGGCGAATTCGCAAGAGCGAACGGACGAAAGCTTTATTGGCTCCCGCTCTCGCCCTACAACTATTGCTTTAAATACAAGCGCTGAGTGCGCAAACAACTGTAGCTTTTAATTTAAGATTTAAAACACTTATTGTTAGTCTTCCTAAGGAGAAGATTCAATAAATAAAATGTAAATGTTTACAAAAATAAAAATAAAATAAAAAATAAATAAAAATGAATAAAAAAAAATCCGATTGTTGAGGCGCCGGTGTTAATGACGAAACAGTTAAGGGTTGACAAATGCGTGTAGCAGTTTATTTAAATCCAAAATATTAAACAAAGGTATCTTTGTGTTTTTTGCTCGGGCTCTGGCTTGATCTCAGTTAATTCAATGTCTATCCGTTGCCATATTCTTCGTTGGTGCTTGTGCTGCCATATCCATCGTTAATGTTGGTGTTGCCGTATTTGTCTTAATATTAACTTTGGCGGTATACGGGATTATTTTATTACGGCGGTCGCATTCTCCCCCCAGTCGTTCCCACGCTCCTCCCATGTTGGGGGCCGCTCGTGGGTTGAAACGCCACTTCCTATGTAGAAGCTTATATCAAGTTTCCGAGTTGTCGATTTTGCATTTTTTACATTTCTTTCGAACAGTTTGATATAAAACATGTAGGCGGACTATGTAAAGTCTGCTCGGAATTTAGTTCATAGTTGTCAAGTGGTAAGACTTCTGGAATACTTCACGGCTAAAAAGGTGACCTTAAACTGCTTCAGCAATACAATGGCATCTTTTTCTGGATTTAAGCGATCTGCTCTGTCTTGTACACGTATGATACCTTGTACGTCAAGGTAAGCATTAAGAGGGCAGTTTATATATCCAAGACTTTGCATTTAATGTGAGGGAAAAAAGAATAATATAATAAAAATAAAAAAAAAAAAAAAAAAATAATGAAAATAAAAAATAATGAAAATTCAAATAATAAAAAATTAATTATTTAATTAAAACATTTGACTACATATATATTTACATTTTTACCTAAAATTACACAAAATTTTGTATGTATTTATGTTTAAATCAGTTATTGATCATTTTAATAAAGCTTTTAAATGAATATTTGTTAGTCGAGATCTATTTTTGAAATTTTGATACTTCCAAACATAGAGTAAATTCGTAATATTTCATTTTGCAATATTGGGTAATTATTTGAATCAACTTTTTGTCCGAAATTTAATTCCATTTAAGTTATTATTTTTAGTTTAAAGTCACATTGCAAATCACATAGCTCTATTTGTAACTCAGGAGCTTGCTTGTATATGTTGCATGTCATGTAAAAAAAATTGATTTCCGATTTGTTATTTCAAATATTTAGTTTTCAAATTTTTTTTTTTATCTTATAAATTTATTTTAAATATATAGTTAAGCCTAAAACTAATATGTAAAACTCTTTAAATAACTCCTTAAGGAACGGAAAATCGAACATTCTTTCTTAATTTAAAGAAAACAAAAATCAATTTTTTTAATGAAACCAAATCAAAAACACATTTAATTTGACCTTGTAACAAAATATTAAAGTTATTCATGTGTGATGTTATTTCGGCCAAAAACGCAAAATTAATATCAAATTCATCGGATTTATTTTCGCTGACCAGATCATGATTTCCAATTTCTATAAACTTTGTCACTTTCTTCCTTAAAGGGCTATACCAGTGTAACTCACGAATATATAGGCAATTTTTTTTTAAAAATGTAAATGGAATATTTAAAAATTTTTGAAAAGTAACGGCACTATGGGCAGTCTGTCGAGGATCCAAAAAAAAAGTACTACAACTGCTGACACGATTCCGGTCGAATGAGTGGCTAAAATCGAAAAATTCAAAAAGCATTTCAAAGCTAAATATATTTTCCCTACAATGACTTACGATCTTTAAAAAATTTCAAATATATACAAAATGGCATAGGTTTAAAAAAAAACGTCGTTTTTTGGGTTGAAAATATAGTTTTTTTTAATTCTGCCGAATGGACAATTTTCATCCAATCCAAAAGTTTTTAAATCATTGTAGGAAGGACCCACTCAAGAAGATTAAGTGTTAATTTGATCAATCGGTCAACTTGTAGTCGAGTTATAATGTCAGCAGTTTCCAAAAATGTACATACAAAAACTGTTTTAGATACGACCTTACCGCTTTTAAAGGATAATTTTTTATTTTCGTATTTTGTATTTCGTATACATTGAAGCCTCGCTTTTTCATTTTGTTTAGTCGTCAACTCCAATCAATGAGAAAATTGTACTTTTTAGATACAACTTAGCTTTTTAGATAAAATTTTGCTCATTGATGTATCGGCCCCGGTGGTATTTCATCGAATGGTATTTTTATACCAAAACCCGGTGCACATTTTTTATTATCGGGTATCGGTTCTGACAATTTTCCTCATTCATTACTCATTGAAATCGTCATAGTTTGTCTTGCTCGCACTTACGTAAAATCATATAGTTAAAAAAATAAATAAGCAATGAAGGAGGTGAACAATGTAGTGCCATAAGCCCATTAATACGGGTACATTGTTCGCCTCATTCATTGACGGCTTCGTTGAAGCTCAGATACAGAGACAACTATATGGATACAGCTTGAGATTTATTTTATTCTATTCATTGCTCATTGGAAACGTCATACGTTAAAGTAAATGAGCTATGAATGAGGCCAACAATATAGTGCCATAAGCCCATAAGGGGGAATATACATGTAAATCAACATTTTCTGACCAAATTTTGGTTTTGCTTAAAAAAATAGTTTATTATTTTTAAGGGGGTAGGAAATGTAAACTACCAAATTATGTTCAAAACTATATATATTTTGTATGCCATCATATCTTCCGGGTTTTAAGGTTTAAATAGAAGATAAGATCATGTTAAATCAAATAGTTTTAGTTTTTTGATTTCAGACACGAATTACGAGCTCTAGCCTGTCAATTAGCGGGAAACTCAAAGATCGAGACGCCGTGGCACACACTCCATAAATTTACATTACATATTTTGTTTCACCTTTAAAAAAATCCACGATGTGCCACGATGATTGCTTAATTATTACCATAAATAATACAATTATGAAAAATACCTCAATCTTAACCGCTTACATGTATCTCCCCCCTTAACTCAAAAAGCTTGTCTAAACATTTTTCCTTGCTGAGCCACCTGCCTGCGGTATGCATTATTAGATCACCATATTCGTTTTCACATTCCTGGTTGATGCTCCCGGAAGCTCAGAACGAAATGGAGTAACTGCAATCTTCGAGTTGTTTTCTTGCATATTGTCATTCTTCTATGTGGTATTCGCGTTGTCTGATTTTCGGCTTGTGCATTTTGCAGTGCGGCTAAAAAGAATGTGCGAGAATTTCGCGCATAAAAGCAACAGAGTGCATTACTTATGTATGTATGTACATACATACATACTGTAACGAACTGATTTTCTTTGTTTATCCGCTCGCTACGAATGTCGTACGGCAAGCTCAGAAGAAGTGTTCGTCCCACCAAATTTATATTAACGTAACCGCCCTATTGATCAGTGAAAACGCACAGAAAGATTGGGAATATACAATGATCTTTTATTCGTCGACTAGACCCTCGGCCGGGGATTTGTATTGACAATGGGGAAATATTCCGCTCCGTCGGATGGTCACTCTACGTCGTGCCGATCGGTCTTCAGTTGTTATCGGTGGTATCGATATTCTCCCGTGTGACTCTCCGGTGTATGGTCACTCTCCGCCAAGCCGATCGGTCTTCAGTTGCTATCAGTTCCGTGACCCAACGTGGCGTTGCCACCCGATGTTATCGATGTTCCACAGTGTGATTCCTTGTGCCGATATATCCAGTATTTTCTGCCCACCGATCGACACTATCGTACAGTGCCAATCGGACGCTTTAAATCGAAGTGCCCCCATCCCTAGTTTACAGTGACTTCGCACAATGATATGGTAAGCCCAATTTTCTTCCGATTTGTTGTTTTCTTATTGTCTGTTTCCTTCAAAGCTTGGCCCAGGATTGCAGAATTGACCTTTCCTGCCCTTGGGGCCATGGTCAATAACCCTACTAAGTTCATCACTTTCTTGCGTCGTTTTGCGTTTAGTTGGCAAGTGGTTTGTTTCACTGCGACCCCGGTTTTCATGTATATCTCTCATTTCAGATTGCCGGATCAGCTGTGTGTGTGTATTTTTTTTTTTTTATTGTGGCCGCTTATGTGTGTGCGCGTCATTTTCGTGTTTTCCGGCTTGGTATGTGTGTGCGTCATTTTCGTTTTTTTCCGGCTTGTCATGCTACGGTAAAACTCTCGAGCTGTACCGTCTCCCCTCTTTCCTCGGGAAACAAAGATCTGGTCGTGGTCTTCCGCGATTCGTACAGAGTCTGCCGACGCTACGGATTGTTGTTGGCCTGCGGTCTTTTCGGTTTCTTGTCCTGTGCATCACCTTATTCTTCGCGGCGTATTAACGGATGACTCTGGCTTCATGCCCGACGCAAAATCTGTTTACCTCGTTGTCTGATACCTGCCCGACGCTATAGTCCGCTCTTCTTGTCGTTGCATGCTCGTGTTATCCTGCGTTCTATATAGACTCCGGCTTATGCCCGACGCTATAGTCCGCACTTTTTGTCGTTGCATGCTCGTGCTGTCCTTGCTTGTTTGTACCGAGTTCTTGTGTTTGTTGCTTAAGCTCACTGACGTGGACGGTTCGATCTTTTTGTGTATCCTTGTGGCGGATTCTACAAATGACTGGTGAGACGAAGTCTATCACCGTATACGGTCCGTCATATCTCGGCGCTAGCTTTGCCGCGAAACCCTCGGCTACCTTCGAAAAATGGTGCTCCTTCGCCCAGACCGTGTCCCCTATTGTGGGATTCCACTGCCTCCTTCGTAAATTGTAATGCCTGGCTTGGTCCTGAGCAGCTTTCTCCATGTTCCGACGCACAATTTCGAAGATCTCCTTTACTTATTGGCGTTTCCGTCTGCCTTCCTGTGCCCATGGGTTCCTGTCGTACAGGGCGCTGGGCAGCCGAGGCTCTCGAGCCTGCGTGAGGAAGCACGGGGAGTACCCTGTTGATTCCGACGTACTTGGGTTACCGCTAGCATAATCTCCGGCCACTTCTCGTCCCAATTCCTCTGGTTCTCTCCTGGAAACTGAGCTATCATGGTTTTAACGGTTCGGTTTGCTCTTTCTGTCGGATTTTCCTGCGGGGTATATGGCGCTGTGAATTGTTGCTTAATGGCCATATCGCTGAGGAATTTCTTAAATGCTCGGCTGGCAAACTGTACTCCATTGTCCGTTATTACCACCTTTGGGGCTCCGAACCTAGCGATGACTCTTTCTCGGAACGCCTTTTGAAGTGTTTCTGCCGTTGCAGTGGCACCAATTCTGTCCACTTTGAAAATCTATCTATCAGCACTAGCAGCATCTGGTTACCATGCTTTGATCTTGGCAATGGTCCGACAAAGTCTGCGCATACTGTTGCCCATGGCTCCTCGGGTATCTGCGTCAGCTTCTTCCCAGCTGCCTGCATCTGGTTAGATTTGTATTTAAGGCACGTCTCGCGTTTTCGTATGTGTGCTCGGGCGTCCCTATGCATTCCTGGCCAGTAAAATCGAGCCGCCAGCCTTGCAATCGTTTTTCAACTTCCTACGTGTCCACCGGCTGGTGAGTCGTGATTTTCCTTCAGGACGGTTTCCCTCAGTCCCCGTGGGACATAGAGCTTTCATGCTGTCACGTCTTCGCTGTCCGCTCTGTGCGGGATATGCCTATGTAGCGCGCCTCCCTCCATGAGGTAGTCCGGAAACTTCTTTGGCTGTGTGTTGATTTTCTCACACATATCTTTGACCCAGCTGCATGCTCCCTGTGTGTCCTCCGGAGTTTCCTTGGCTATCCTAAAGGCTTCTGGCAGAGGCTGTCTCCACAGTGTATCAGTGACAACGTTAACCTGCCCCTTCCTGTACGATATATCAAAAATCATACTGCTGCAGCTTCAAGGCCCACCTTGCTATCCTTCCTGAGGGGTTTTTCGATGCTGTTCAACCATTCAAGTGCCATATGGTCAGTCAACACTTTGAAGTGGTATCCTGCCAAGTATGGTTTGAGCTTCCGGATCACCCACACGATTGCCAGGCATTCTTTTTCGCTGGTTGAATAGTTCTTTTCCGCGCCATTCAGGGTCCGGCTTGAATATGGAATGACCATTTCGCAGCTTTCGGGATCGGTTCCGATTCCTTGATTTGTAACGCGGTGTCCCAGGTACGGCAGTTCGCTTTTGAAGGAATTTCATTTTTCGGGATTTATCCTGAGGTTCGCCTGCTTTAGGCGTCGGAAAACTTCTCTCAAGTTCCTCCTGTGTTCCTCCAGTGTGCGTCCGATCACGATGATGTCGTCTTGGTACGCATACGCGTGTGGTGACATCTCCAGTCCTATAACCCGATCCAGTGCTCTCTGGAAAGTCGCCGAAGCAGAGTGCAAGCCAAATGGCATTACTTTCCATTGGAAAAGTCCCTTTCCTGGCACAGTAAACGCCGTGAATGGCCTGCTCCAGAGCAAATTCCAGAGGAATTTGCCAGTAGCCATCTTTCAAATCAAGACTGCTTATGTATCTCGCTTCCCTCAACTGGTCCAATATGTATTTTATCTTTGGCATCGGATAAGCATCTTTGATGAATTTGGCATTGATCTGCCTAAAGTCTACACAAAACATCCACTGACGTGTCTTTTTCTTCGATCTCCACCTCGAGCTGCGTGCTTATCCGGCTGCACCTGCCATCTGCCAACCTAACTTGCCTTCTCGTCCTTGTAATCTTTCCATAAGCAGTCAGTTTATCCGCCAGCTCCTCGCTTATAAAGCTCGCTGTTGCTCCGGTGTCGATTGTGGCTTTATGTGAGGTTTGATTGGCGGAATCATTACCGCTGCGGATAACTGCTGCTCTTCTTCGATTAATTTGCTAGTTAGTTTGGAGAGCACACCTTGCGACCTCTGCTCGCCTCTCTGCGGCTGGGATCGCAGGAAATTTCCAGATCTCTGGCAGCACTCTACACTTCTACACCTTGCCGCAATTCCAGGAGAACAGTAGACGCTGGTTTTGGCATCCTCTGGCCCAATGCCCGTGTCCGCCACACCGTCTACATGCTTCGTGTGGGTTTACGATGTGTGTTTGTGACTTGGTACTGCGCTGGGTGGCCTCTGATTGGTAGTAGGTGGCCTCCATAACGTGCTCTGGTGGTTATAGTTGTTTGGAGTCCATTGGCTCGGTCCGTCGATGGTCGCTTGGTGTCCACCTTCTTCTTCGCACCTTCTACACGTAACCTGTTGTGGGTCTGTTGCTTTGCTTCGCGAGAATTTGTTTTCTTGTATGAATGCTTCTCGGTCTTTCTCGAGTTCTTCATACTCATCCGTCAGGACCATTAGAGATTCTAGATCGTCTATTTTGTACGTTATCAGAGAAATCCTCAGATCAGGCGTACAGTTATCTTTTACTTGCTCGAGAGTTTCCTTTGGAGAGTATCCGAGTGGTCTCATCAAGGTTGCATGTCGATCATATAGTCCTTGAACGACTCTCTGAAACCCTGTTTCCTTTTTTTGACTTGATCTGCGGGCTTTGAGAAGAGTCCCCTTGGCAGGAAATAAGTTTGGAAACTGTTGCTGAACTCTTCCCATGTCCTCCAGTGTGTATTGTTCGAAATTAACTACTTTAGGGCCTTGCCTTGCAGCAATTCTGGCAGGTTCAGATTCAAACCGTATGTGTTTGCTGACCATTCTACTTGCTCCAGAAATCCAGCGGTTTCTGCGTGCCGTCAAACTTGAAAGACCATTCCTTGACTTGCTTTGCGACTTTCGCATAGTCTGGTGTGCTAGACCTTTGATGTTCTGGTCTTCTTTCTTGACTTGTGCCCCTGGATCTTCCTGCTTCCTTCATGCTCTCCACGCCCAGGCTAGCTATGAGCTGTTCGGCGTCTGGGACTTGCAACTTGCCGCTTGAGCCTGGTTTGTCGTACATTTCCTCCAGCTCAGCCCAAATTTCTGCCATTCCTGAGTCGTTTTGTGTTTTCGCGACATACTCTGAAAGGGCTTTTCCCATGTCGTCCGACCTGCCCTCCAGGATAATGCCAAGCTTGGCTGCCACTTTTGGGAAATCCTCTTTCTTCAGGAGATAGATCCAATTTTTCCCCATTTCTGTTTGATGCTGTATTTCACTGTCAGGACAATCACGTTGGGCGCCAGATGTAACGAACTGATTTTCTTTGTTTCTCCGCTCGCTACGAATGTCGTGCGGCTAGCTCAGAAGATGTAAGTGTTCGTCTCACCAAATTTTTATAAACGTGACCGGCCTATTGATCAGTGAAAACGCACAGAAAGATTGGGAATATACAATGATCTTTTATTCGTCGACTAGACCCTCGGCCGGGGTTTTGTATTGGGGAAATATTCTCCGGCATCGGCTCCTTCCCACGTTGAACGTCTCGCTGGGTTGTGATCGCTGTGAAGTGGTGTCTCCCTTGCCGATTTCGCTCGCTGTGCCTTCTGTTGCCTTTGGCTCAGCGGGATTACAGGGCTTAGGGATATGTCACCGCCTTTCGCAGCCGCAGCCTCCTGTCCCTTGCTCTGTCTCCAGATGTCTCGACTGGCTCCGCTCCTTGTTGGCGTAGCGCTCACGATTCGGTAAGCTGCCGTTCTGGAACTCTAGCGGTGAACTGCTGTGCTCTCAACGCATTAGCCTTTCGAGACGCGCGTCCTTCCGGGCTAGTCGCACCAGGACCTTGTACAATTCCTGCAGGACGATCAGGCGTACGCCGGAGTTCGTCAATGCAGTCCTTGTAGACAGGCAGTTAGTTCAAGACCACTTTCCTTCTGAGCCCTCGGTTCTTCGTTGAAGGACTCTATTTGTTCAACTCTGTCGGACACGCCGGGTGGGATGCCAAGCTCAAATCGCGACAGAAGTTGTGACAAATCGCCGTATGATGCCTTCAGGACCTCAGCTACCTGTGTCTAAATTCGGAGTCCCGAACGTCTCGACGTAGCGATCTAGTTTCCGCACGGCTTTACTTGGTTCTTCACGTTGTTTCACTGGTTATTGGTTCACTTGATGACTGTTACTTGTTGACTTGGTAGAAATCGACTGATCCAGCTTCCTGCGCTTGGCCGGCTTATATAGACCTCTATTTACCGCTAGTCCTGGTCCAAAGTCCACGGTTTTACCGTTCGACCTTTCGCCCTCTACGCACGGCACCAATGTCAGGGTCCGAAGTCCGGTGCCGTCCCGTTACTTCCTTCTTCACACGGCCCTTCGCTGCTCTCTTTTATTGCTGCCCGGGCTTTCCCTGTCCTTGTATGGTGCTCAGGGCACCACTCTCTCTCGCCGCCCTACCGAATTCGCCGAATTCGAATTCACAATACCCAGTCGGAAGTTATAGAACGCATTCCAAAAAAAAAAGCTTCTTTCATGCATGCTTTGCAAGCGAAAAAGAATGTAATAAGCTAAAAGGAGGAACTGTTAATGCATTCTCAAGAGTTTTTGGGAAATCGTCCCTTCTACTATAATGCATAAAAACTTCTTTTGCAATGTAAACAAAAAGCTGAAACCCGAACGCTGCCAATCGTCCGATATTTTTGAGATTGTGTTTTTCACCGAAAACCTCGCTTACGAAAGAATGCAAAATGAAGTCTTGTTTCGGAATGGACAAACAAATGGCAAACCAATTTAGTATATTATTCTTAAGGAACAGCAGCGGCGTAAATATATTCACGTTTTATCTTTAAAAAAAATATCTGAACGCTCTGATATGTTGGTGGTAAATGACTTGTTAAAATTTTCTTAATAATAATGTTAAATATATTTTATTTTATATTAGAAAATTATTAATGTGAAGCAGTTTGTAATATATTTCAATTTTAGGTAATAATATATACGTGATTTTATTTTGAATTTTTATTTTACGTTTGCCGGCGCTACACTTTCCTCCGTCACTGTAATCACAAGGAGTACACAATCTTGAAAGCAAAGGACAAGAACATAAGGGAAAATGCAAGAAAGCGCGCGGTCTTTTTCGGTTCTTTTGCATTTCTCGCCACTTGCGTTTTGATTTTCTTGGGGAAAATCTAGTGTGCTGTGTTTTAAATAATAATCAAAATCGCTGCCGTTGAAATTATCAAGTAATAGCCTGATTCCATTGCCGCATTAAATCGCATTTAGCCAAATGCGCATTTATTTACACAGGGAATCCCATAAGGCTAAATGCCGCATTTAAAATAAATGCGATTTTTAAATGCGATTAAAAACCATTCGCCCCGAAAGTTTTTAGAAAAAATACTGGAAAATACCGATGTTTAATGACAACAACAGCTGTTTTCTATAAGCAAGGTTGGCGCAATTTTTGATGTCTTTTGAATATAAAATCTATTTTGTAAAAAAATGACTGAAACCTAGAGCGCACGCTGCAAATTCTGCTCGCAGTACCACAATGCCTTATTGCTGGATCTCTGGCATTAAATTACTTCCACATATATGTGGATCCTTGCCTTTTTTAGAAACTGTGGTGGTCTCCATTGCAAACCCGTCATAACAACGCAATCAGCTTCTCTTCTTTGTCGTTCAAATTGGCAAATGTCTCGGTCGCAATATGGATGTCCTGCTGAGCATTACAGAGTTTAGTAAACTTTAGTAAATTTTAATTAATTTCTTTTGTATTTGCCAAAATTCAAAAGTAAACAAGCCCAGATCAGCTGTTCGTGCCACTCACATGTCGGAGTAGCATTAACTAAATGCTAATGCGCCAATGGAATCAGGCACATTTAAAAAGTCCACTAATGCGGCAATGGAATCAGGCTATAATTTTAAAACATGTAAAGTGTCAAAAAAATATTTAATTTATAAACACTTATTAACAGTCTTAAAAACAATTTACGGTCAAAACAAATGTAAACAAATTGTTCCTTAAACCGTGTGTGGCTGCATTGCAATTGAAAGCTATCGATAGGGGAATATCGCCCTAGGAGATGGCAGTGTGACCAGTTTTTCGAAGGTTGGCAGGGCCAGAAAAAGGAGGGGAAATGTGGAACGTAAGAGGCGCCCCTGGTGGACGATCCAGAAAGAGAACATTAATCCGCTCTTAAATTCCACCACCTCCCCTGGCCCAGAAGTATCTCCACCCACACCAAACCAGGAGGAACTGCACCCACACCTATAATGAGAGTCAAGTGGCTACGTGATGCAGATGAAAGAGGTTACTGCCGTTGGCGACAAACCGAGAAAGGTAATAGGAAAAAACGGGTGATACTGGTGCTGAGGCCGAGGGTATATATAGGGCTGAAAGTGATCAGGCCACCACGAGTTCCAAAAAAATTTGACAGCAGCAAGTGGTCCGGAAAATTTGTAGTGAAATATAAAATTAAAAGTGAAGTAATATAACATTTTCTGAAAAAGTGAGCTAGATGATGGGGTAGTGGCCCTCAGTCTTAAGTGTAATTATTGTAAATATTAAACAAATATACATATATACATCTTCAGGAAAGGAAGACGGGACGAGTTTGGACGACGGAGCGGGAAATCTGCAGACGGGACCAGGAAAAAAAGGCACCGTCAACAAAAAAGTAAGTCCGTTCCAATGAGAAAAAATTAATTTAAAAATATAGGGGAAAATAAAATGTAAAGTTTTCCGAGTAGGGCGAAAAAAATAAATAAATAAAATAAATAAAGATACATTATACAATATGATAATCACTTAGTATAATTTTGTATGCTAATTTATTGAAGTATTTATGCAGATCTAAACATTTCGATCCCCCACGCATATATCGTAAATTGTTTATTAACATATATCCATATATACCATTTCTTAATATTATAAGCAGTACCTATCAGTAAAATTAATATTTGATATAATTAAAATTTAGGGAAGCAAAGAAAAGAATATACATTTTCATAAACAAAACAAACCCTTATGTAAATTTGCGGAGGTCTCGCAAAAGTTGAGATGTAAAATATCGAGTAAAATAAATAAATAAATTTGGCATCGCAGCTGTAGAAAGGGGATGCAAATAAAATGAAATTAAATTGCTTGGAGATATTTAATGCAAGGAGTGAAGATAAATGTTTATAGTTAATAATAATAAAATTATAAACTCTGAACTCCAATTTGTTCAGCGCAAGTAAAGTTTCCAGTAACGTCCAATTTGTAACATTATTTATTTTATTTTTGTTTACATTTTATTTTGTTTACATTTTGTTTTGTTATGATTTCGTCGGACTGAGATGGCCGATCAGCTGGGCTGTTGTGCGGACTGAGGGCTGGGAAGAACCTCACCATGAGATGGACTGGCTAGCCGGCCTTGCCCTATCGAAAAAACCAGGTCCGTAACAGCCAGTCCGTAACAAATAAAAATAATTTATTTTCAGCGTACACTGCAATAAGATTTGAGTTTTATTTTATAATAAATACATATTCATAAATTGTGTTAATATAATTAATGTGTTTTAAATATTATTTTTGTTTAACTCCAGAAAACTATTTAAAACAGAAGGTAATTTATATATATTTTATAAATTTAAATTATGTGAACTCGTTTCGTTTATTTGTGTGCTCACTTTTTTCTCTCTTTCTTTTCGATCTGCCTAGGGTGAACAATCATCTACATATTTATTATTCATATTGCAATATTCAAAACTCTTTTGGAGGTCAATTTGCCAAGGAATATTAGTAAGGTATTAAGTCCCAGTTTAATAATGGAGCTAAGCTACGGAGGTACTAGGGACAAGGAAGTTTTTGCGTCCTACATTCAGTTAAATGTGACATTATTCGGTAAGTGTTTTGCAAATTTACAATCATATTTCAATAAAATTACATATTTCCTTCTTAGCGATATCGTTTAATTTTTGTTCAATCAATGGTCAAATTTTTTAATTTTTTAGTGCTTTAAACTTTTGAGTAAAAACAAAAATGTGATTTATTTATACATTGACGAACTTAATTATTGGCACAGTTGGCATGTCTGACTTTAACATAGCTTTTTTCCGCTAAAAACTAAGATATGTCGGAGAACTAAATTCATCCCCTTGTAAATCGTCATTGTTGGTGAATTGATCGTTTGGTTCTTGATTGCCTGAACTTAATTCTGGCAAATGCAGCGAGTCTTCGATGCTTTTGTTGCTCATCATTCTCTCGTAAGGACCAAACACGTGTCTATCTCACGCCACGCTACAAACCAGAAGAAAAGGAGAGACCAGATCTAGCAACGCATACGAAGCCACACTCGGCCTCAGCTCGCAAACTGAGTCCCCATTCTACCAAAACTAATATCTAGTATATCTAGTATACCAGCACAACCCATGGTCATACCTGTCGAAATGCTTCACTACATACTCTCCGACACGGCCATTCTGACATAGACACGTCCTCGTGTCTACAATAAACCTCTCAGTTTCATTCCAACATTATAATTTTATTGAATACTTCAGAAAAACTTAACCAAGTAATCTCAAATTCATATAACAATCATAATGTTCTCTTATAAACCATTTCTTTCATTTACATTTTCACTCAACAGATCATTTTAACATTATCAAATTATAAATTAATCATTACAAATCATTAAATGATAATCCATGAAACAGAACTTGTCTTATACTAGCCAACTTCGTCCATCGCCAAACGCATTGGCTTCACGCATTCTTTTTTTTTTTTTCTCGTCCATCGCCCAACACATGGCTTCACGAATTCATTAACCACATCGCTCGTACATCGCCCAACACTTGGCTTCACGAATTCATTAACCACATCGCTCGTACATCGCCCAAAACTTGGCTTCACGAATTCATTAACCACATCGCTCGTACATCGCCCAACACTTGGCTTCACGATTACATCAATCTCATTTCTAAAGCAACCTTCGTTAATCACCAATCACATGGTTTCACGACACTCTTCTGTTTCAACAGACTTTTCCAACAGACTTTGTGCTTTATAATTTACATCAAGCTCTTCTGGAATTTGCACATCCGGTAACTTTCTCAAACTTTCGTGTGGATACTTGTAACGTCTATTGTTCTGTGTAGACTTTAGAACGTATCGATCTCCGTTCAAAACCTCGACCACCAAAAAGGGTCCTCTGAACTTTGGGTCTAATTTTGTTTGTTGTCTCTCACTGTTTTTAAGTAACACAAAGTCGCCCACACAGAACTTAATTACCTTAGCCATATTCTTATTAAATTTTGTTTTCTCATACCTAGCGACCTCTTCCATGTTCTTAGCGGCTAGCTCTCTTAATTCGATCTTGTCAAATTCGGTTTCAGTATCGCCAATAGGAATCAACCCCATTGGACGCGCAATCTTACCGATCAAAAGTTCTAAAGGACTACACTTAGTGCTACGATTAACTGTACAGTTAAGGGCTAACTGAACGTCCCCTAGTGCATCTTGCCACGATCTAGGGCTTGTCTCAACAGCCGTCAACAGATTTTTAAGTGTGCTCATAACCCTTTCAACTTGGCCGTTGGCTCGACTTGCACCTGTTCCAATTAGATGTAATTGTATCTTTTGATTAGAACAAAATTGCGCAAACTTTGTACCCGTGAAGCAGCGCCCCTGATCTGCAATTAAACGTGTTGGCACACCAAAAATGGCAATCGAAGATTTCATTGCGCTTATACAAGTATTAGCATCCAAAGAAAAGGTGTGAAATAGATAAACATATTTAGTAAAAGCGTCGATTTGTACTATGATATATTCTTTACGATCACTTTTCCCACTTAGTTTTCCCGAAATATCTATGTGTACTGTGTGCCAAGGAATGCTAATTTTTGGAATTGGATGTAATTCAATTTGAGGTTTTCCAGACGTACTCTTAGACACTCTGCATGTAATACAGTTCTCCACAAATCTTCGGACATATTTTGCCATACCAGTAAACCAGTAATGATCGTACACCTTGTCTAGCGTTTTTTCCCAACCTAAATGCATTATAGACTCATGTACCTGATTTATAACTGACCAGCGGAACGTACGAGGAACTACAGGTAAACAACGAGTTCTGGAATGCCTCTGAATCTTTCTATACAAAACATTTGATCTCATTTCATAAGTGGCAACTAGTGCTAATGGTAAATCGTCATTCTTCAACTTAGTTATGATTTCTAATATTTCTGGATCCCTTTGTTGTTCCACCAGTATCCAGTTTTCTGATATTTCTGTTAAGTCAATTCGCTTCTCTTCTATTTTATTTGGTACAGACTTAATCTTTTGGCACACTGGATTCCTAGATAAAAAGTCCACGTGTGCCATGCGTTTACCTTCTCTGTATTCAATTTCGAAATCAAATGCCTGTAGAAACTCCCACCAACGATAAACCCTAGGTGACAATTCGACTTTATTTCGAGAAGATTTGATTGAATTACAGTCAGTAAAAACCACGAATTTTCTGCCATGCAGATAATGACGAAAATGTTTTACAGCATTCACGACAGCCAGCGTTTCCAATTCATAGGATATATATCTGGACTCACAGGAGCTAGTGGCTCTACTATAGTATTCAACCACGTGAGGCTTAGAGTTTATGCGGTGCAAAAGGATTGCCCCATACCCTATAGAACTGGCATCGGTATGCAACTCTATCGGGAACTGTGGATCGAAAATAATCAAAACAGGCTTGTTTGTTAATACACTGATGATTTTGCTGCGTATTTCTTCATGCTGTACTTGCCAATCAAAACTATTCTTTTCAGATGTGAGAAAATATAACGGCTTCATTAATTGTGAAAAACCCGGAATGAATTGACGAAAATATGACGCTAACCCAATAAACTGTCTCAGAGTAGCAACTGATTTCGGTGGAGGCAACGCCACTAGCGATTCTATTTTGTTTAAGTTTGGGCGTATTTCCCCTGCTTTTATCTCGTAGCCAAGGTACCGAACTGTAGTTCTCAAGAAGAAGCACTTTGAAATGTTAAATGAGAATCCTGCCTTCACTAGAACGTCTAATACCAGTTGCAGTCGCTCAAAAGCTTCTTCTTTTGTTTCCGAAACAATTAATATATCGTCCATATAAACGATTACAAACGAATGAGCCACACTACCAAGTGCTTTCAGTACAGCTCTTTGAAACACTGAGGGTGCGTTCTTTAAACCAAAGGGCATCGAAAGAAATTCGTACTGCCCATCAGGAGTAACAAATGCTGTATATTCAATTGATTCGGGGTGCATTAAAATCTGGTAATAGCCGCAAGCCATGTCAAGAGAAGTGAAATAGTTAGCTCCCCTAAGTCTAGCTATTTGATCTGAGATCAACGGTAATGGAAACTTATCCGCTACTGTATTTTTATTCAATTCTCTATAGTCGACGCAAAGTCTTGCTGTACCATTTTTCTTCTTTACCAATAATGCAGGACTAGCAAAAGGTGAACTACTAGGTCTGATGACTTTATACTCGATTAATTCATTAATTTTAACTCGTACTAGTTCCCTTTCGCATGGACTAAATCTGTATGGCCGCCTTTGTACAGTCTTAGTCGGTTCAATCAACCGAATACGCATTTCCTCAGTACTCACACGCGTTTGCGGAGTGCCTTCTGTAAACGATTTTGAATGTTGCTTTAGCAATGATATTAACATTTCTTTTTCATTTCCGACCACTTCAGTTTCAATGTTATCAAAATCAATAGGTTGAACTGTTTCACAAACATTCACAGCTTTAGTTTGAATAATCTTAAAATTATCATAAGACACTTCTACTGAAAACCCTTGAGCCAATATTTCTCTGCCAATTACAATATTATTCGTCATGCATTCATCTGGTACTATGTGGAACAAAACTACTAAAGAATTACCATCAATCATGATGTTTGACTCAACTTGTACAGTGCTGTAAGTATTGGCATTGCCTATTCCCTTTAGAGAGATAACGCTATGAATCCTCTTACCAACTAACTTATTAGAAACACTTTCTTTAATTAATGAACACTCAGCTCCCGAATCAAATGTTATTGGAAATCTCTCACCATCAACCAGCATACTCGATTTAGGCTCCACCACAGTGCACAGCTCCACTCTCTTTTCCGATCTTACTCTCGATCCGGTATTCTGCACTTTTTTTGACAATTAGTGGCAATGTGTCCCGGCTCCTGACATCTGTAACAAGTTACAATTGGCCTTTCCTGATGAGACTTCCCAGAACGCCGCTCCTTTTCAGTTGACGAGAACTGAAATCCTAGTCCAGATCTGCAGTCTTGCTTTTTATGTCCTGGTTTTCCACACTGATAACATTTTAGATCAGCAGTTTTAGCCCGCTTAGTCTCCGGTTCCCAGTTTGGTGCAATAGGACGCTCCTTCAGTGCAGAAAATACTTGCAGCTCCGCTTGCAGCTCACGTCGATTGCTGATATGCGTTGTGTGTATCATTCGTTGTAAACGCCGGTCGAAATTAGCCATATGCCCAAGAATCAAAGCGATGGAAATTTGTTCACAATTTAAATTACGCAATTTTGTGCACAGTGACGTCACGCTGCGGCTCGCAAAAACAGGCAAGCTCTCACCGTTCCTTGGCCGACTATTTAGAAGATTAAAAATAACAGCGGCTGGCGTCTCTGAAGACTCGAAACGCTGCTCAAATAATTGCCGGAACTGTTGCCAAGTTATTCCTGGGTAGCATATTTGTGACAACCACTGGGCCGCTGTGCCTTCCAAGGCCTTACTCAGCGCTAATATAAGAGCGCTATCACTTAGCGGTTTTGTTCGTAAAATTATGTCGACCGTAGCGCACCACTGCGTGGCATCCACTCCAGCAATGTCCGGATTATATTTCGGCAAGCAAATCTCGCCAGTCTGTTGTACTGTGCTCGCCGGCATCTGTAGTTTCTTAACCAGTTCCAGAAAATTCCGGTTTTGTTGCTCCAACAACGCGAAGACATCCCTTGACAAAGTTTGGTTAGGGCCGAATCCCACTTCTGATGTCGGAGAACTAAATTCATCCCCTTGTAAATCGTCATTGTTGGTGAATTGATCGTTTGGTTCTTGATTGCCTGAACTTAATTCTGGCAAATGCAGCGAGTCTTCGATGCTTTTGTTGCTCATCATTCTCTCGTAAGGACCAAACACGTGTCTATCTCACGCCACGCTACAAACCAGAAGAAAAGGAGAGACCAGATCTAGCAACGCATACGAAGCCACACTCGGCCTCAGCTCGCAAACTGAGTCCCCATTCTACCAAAACTAATATCTAGTATATCTAGTATACCAGCACAACCCATGGTCATACCTGTCGAAATGCTTCACTACATACTCTCCGACAGATATAAATTTAAAACAAATTTTATTCATGTATATATAAATTGACAACAAAACCAAATTTACTTCATTCTTATACCTCATTTTTAGTAATTATAAAAATTACAAGTATAAAAAATACACCTGATTTTCTTTGAACAATTATTGGCATACTTAGGTAATAGTGAACTATTTTGTCGAAATTCCATCGATATGGCTACATTTCTTCAAAAGCCCCGTTAACTTAATTTCGGAATTGCGTGGCTATACATTTTCAAGCTAAAAACCACGCAGTGTCTTATTCTTAAACAAAATGAATAAATTTTATCAAAATGAGCGGCAAACAAAAGGAAACCACTGAATCTCAAAGGAAAATAATTTTATATTTGCATAATCAGGCATTTGCATAGTCGGGCAAGGCAAATCATATGCTGAGATTGGGGAAATGATGGATAGAAGACGTTTTACCATTGGAAGCATTGTCCAGCGTTTTAAAGGAGCCTCATCATTGGAGAGTGCTAAGCACATTGGTCGACCCAAAGCTTTGACTGACCGGGAACGGGTCAGGATCATCGGGAAAGAGAAGGTGAACCCAAAAATCTCATCAACAAAGATTGCAGCTGAATTTAAAAATTAATTCGAAAAAGATATTTACCCTATTACGGTTCGGAGGACACTGCACGAAGCTAACTAAATTAAACCGCGTTGCTAGAAAAAAACCACTTATGTATTTCCAAAGTCAACCAGCAGAAGCGTTTAGCCTATGCAAAAGAACATTTAGTAAGCCAACAGACATTTGGAACAATGTCATCTTCTCCGATGAAAGTAAATTCAACATTTTTCAATCTGATGGCCGCCAAACTGTTTGGAGAAAGCCCAATATGGAACTCCATAAAGAGAACCTTGATATGTCTGTGAAACATGGTGGTGGAGGCATCATTGTGCGAAGCTGCATGTCCGCCGCTGGTTTTGGCAAACTTGTATTTATAGAAAGAATCATGGACAAAAAATATTATTTAGATATCCTTAACAGAAATCTAAAAAAAAAGGACGAAAAGTTGAACTTACCAGCCACATTCACTTTTCAACACGACTATGACCCAAAGCATACGGCTTATACTGTCCGTATGTGGCTCGCACATCTTGTAAAACATACTTTGCCGCATCCGCCCCAAACTCAAGATCTAAACCCAATAGAGCATTTGTGGGAAGAATTGGATCGAAGTGTTAAAAAACGGGCAATATCAAAAAAGACCCAGCTGAAGGTGGCACTGGAGTGAGGAGTGGCACAATATTGGTTCAGAAACTACCCAAAACTTAGTTTCTTCGATGCCCAGGCGCTTGGAGGCAGTCATTAAGCATAAGGGCTTAGCCACAAAATACTAATTTTTATTTTAAAACGATTCTTTATGTTTATTTTTATCATTTTTCGTTAAGTGTGCCAATAATTTTGTTCAAAGAAAATCAGGTGTTTTTTTTATAATTTTAATTTTTATAATTACTAGAAATGTTATATAAGAGTGAAGTATAGTTGGTTTAGTTGTTAATTTATCAACTTATATGAATAAAATTAGTTTTGATTAAATATCTTAGTTTTTAGTGTAGAAAATCTATATTAAAGTCAGACAAGTCAACTGTCAAAAACTAAGTTCGTCACTGACAAGCATTATAATTTTGTAATTATTATATTTTCAGAGTCACAAAGGAGGGACGGCTTCCGCTTCACCGATTACACAAAAGACCTTTGACTGGCCTTCACTAGGGCTAAGAACAAAACTTACAAGGCTAAAAGTATAGAAAAAGGATGAGAGAAGAAAAAAACGACCCGGAGTAATTATAATAATTGTAATTAATTACAATAAATTTTAGATCAAACGTTTATAAAAAAAAATTAAATAAATAAAAATTGGAATTGAAAAAAGAAACGGTTCCCAATAGCTTTTTTGGGAACGATAATATTTGCATTCTTGGGTAAGACTATTAGAAGGCATGTTTTGGAATCATTCTAAATGTGCTCTTGTGGAAGGTATCAATATTCATTCTTTAGATGTGTTACGCAATGCTTGCTTTGGAAGCTATCCAGGAAGGTTCCCGAGGAACGTTTCTAAGTTCATTCTAACAGTGCGCTGTAGAATGCTTCCTTCGTAAAGTAAAAATGGAAGGGAAAGCCGAGCGTTTCCGAAGTTGAAACTACCTTCCAATGGAACGCATTAAGACTCGTTCTTAGATCGGTTCTAAAAGAAGGCTTGCTTTTTGTCCCGTCTCGAACAAAAAGGAATGGGAGCTTTCAGAGATCTGGAATGCGTTTTTCGCATGCAAAGGAAGCGTAAGAGAACACATCCTGGAAGCGTGTTTTTTCCGACTGGGATACCACTGTTTGCACACACACATTGACAAGTTTCGCCGTGCAAATTACTAACACAACTATGTGCGGACAGGTCAATATGTGTGTGTTTACCGCAGATGTAAACGTCGACGCCGACAGAGCTTTGCTAAAGTCGACGTCCAAGGCTCACAATTCTAAACATTATTTATATGAACATTAGTAAACTAGCTTATTTATATTAATCGATTGATTTAAAACCCCCAATATTAAAATATGCTCCCAGCACTGTAGACAATGTTTTTCTTATCTGCAGGATTCGCGGGAAGTGTGCGTTTTCGGCGTCAATGTGATCAGAGCTCTGTCGGCGTCGATGTTTACATCTGCGGTCAACACACACTTATTGACCTGTCCGCACATAGTTGTGTTAGTAATTTGCACGGCGAAACTTGTCAATGTGTGTGTGCAAACAGTCCCAGTCGGAAGTTAGAGAACGCATTCCAATAAAAAAAGCTTCTTTCATACATGCTTTGCAAGCGAAAAAGAATGTAACAAGCTATAAAGAAGCATTTTTTATGCATTCTAAAGAGTTTTTGTGAAATCGTCCCTTCTACTACAATGCATAAAAAAGCCTTCTTTTGCAATGTAAAAAAAAAAACTGAAACCCGAACGATGCCGATCGTCCGATATTTTTGAGTTCGTGTTTTTCACCGAAAACCTCGCTTACCAAAGAACGCAAAAAGAAGTCTTGTTTTTGAATGGACAAAAAAATGGGAAACAAATGTAATCTATTTTTCTTAATGAACAGCAGCGACGTAAATATATTCACTTTTTATCTTTATAAACAATATCTGAACGCTTTGTTATGTTGGTGGTATATGACTTGTTAAACTTTTTCTAAAATTAATTCTGTAAGAAATATTAATATTTAACTTTATTAATAATAATATTTAATATATTTTATATTGTATTAGAAAATTATTAATTTGAAGCAGTTTTTTATATATTTTAATTTTAGGTAATTATATATACAAGATTACATGATTCCTTTTTAAAGCGTTTTGAATTATTATTTTACATTTGCCGGCGCTATAGTTTCCTCCGCCACTGTATACACAAGGAGTAACCGAACAAAACGGTACTCTAAAAAGCAAACGACAAGAACAAAAGGGAAAAGGCAAGAAAGCGCGCGGCCTTTTTCGTTTCTTTTGCATTTCTCGCCACTTGCATTTTGATTTTCAATTGAAATAGCTGGTGTTTGATTTGATTTGTGAATTGTGAAATTTATATATTCTTTGCGGTTTTAATTTTCAGGTAAGTATAGTGTTAATATAAACAAACTACATATAAAGGAGTTCCAATACTGTTCATAAAATAACATGAACCAAACACTAGATTAATTAAAACAATATGTGATGTGTACCTGTGCCAAAAAAACATTAAATTTATAAACACTTATTAACAATCTTATATACAGTGTACGGTCAAAACAAATTGTTCCTAAAACTGTGTGTGGCTGTTAATCAAACAACTAAAAATAATTATTTATTTGAGCGTACACTGCAATAAGACTTGAGTTTTATTTAATAATAAATACATATCCATAAATTCTGTTAATTTAATTAATGCGTTTTAAATATTATTTTCGTTTAGTTCCAGAAGAACTAGTTCAAAACAAAAGGTAATTTATATATATTTCATAAATTTAAATTTTGTGTTTTTTGAACTCGTTTCGTTTATTTGTGTGCTCTCTTTTTTCTCTCTTCCTTTTACTTCTACCTAGGGTGGACTTACATCTACATAAAAGTTGTGTTTTATTAGGGTGGACCTAAGAACACAAATTAAGTGAACAAAAATTTAAGAAAAATAAACATAAATTTAAATAAATAAACATTACATAAATAAAAAAATTTAATAACTTAATTGAAAAAAATATTATACAAAACAAACATAAATAATATAATTTAAAATGAGGGGAATGTCGCGGTCAAATATTCATCGCTTAACGAAAAAACAAAAGGAAGAGCTTCAGCAATCGGCTGCTAGAGCTCTTACTTTTGATACAGAAAATAATTCTGGAAATGAATGCCTATGTGAACCCGAATCGGATAAAAGTGCATCAAACTATTCTTATGAGTATGATACCTATGAATCTCCGTGAAAAATTATTAGAATGGTACCATAATAATAATGTTACTAGAGTTCATATTGATGCACTTTTAAAAACTTTTGAATTCGGAAAATCTAGATCTTCAATAAGATATTAAGTCCAAGTTTGATAATGGAGCTTAATTATGGCGGTACTAGGGACAGGGAAGGTTTTGCGTCCTACATTCATTTAAATGGAACATTATTCGGTAAGTGTTTTACAAACTTACAATCATATTTTAATAAAATTACATATTTCCTTCTCATTATTATATTTTATATTATATTTTCTCATTATTATATTTTCAGAGTCACAAAGAAGGGACGGTTACCGCTTCACCGACCATATTAAAGACCTTCGACTGGCCTTCTCAAGGGCCAAAAATAAAACTTACAAGGCTAAAAGTTTGGACAAAAAGATGAGAGAGGACGAAAACGGCCAGGAGTAATACAATAAGTTTTAAAGCATGTTTATATTAAAAAAAATTAAATAAATAAAAATTGGAATTGAAAAAAGAAACGGTTCCCAATAGCTTTTTTGGGAAGGATAATATTTGCATTCTTGGGTAAGACAATTAGAAGGCTAGTTTTGGAATCATACTTAATGTGTTCTTGGGGAAGGGATCAATATTCATTCTTTAGATGTGTTACGCAATGCTTGCTTTGGAAGCTATCCGGGAGAGTTCCCGAGGAACGTTTCTATGTTCATTCCAACAGTGCGCTGTAGAATGCTTCCTTCGTAAAGTACAAATGGAAGGGAAACCCGAGCGTTTCCGAAGTTGAAACTACCTTCCAATGGAACGCATTAAGACTCGTTCTTAGATTGGTTCTAAAAGAAGGCTTGCTTTTTGTCCCGTCTCGAACAAAAAGGAAAGGAAGCTTTCAGGGATCTGGAATGCGTTTTTCGCTTGCAAAGGAAGCGTAAAAGAACGCATCCTGGAAGCGTGTTTTTTCCGACTGGGGTGGTATTATTTTGCCGGCTGGGCAGCAGCAGCAGCGCGGCGGCAGAATACGACACAGTGGTCGGCACACATCTATAACATATTATAACATGTACACAGTACGTGTCGGCCTATGCCGCCACGTCGCACACACATTGACAAACTAGCAGAGCTCTGTCGGCGTCCACGTGTTTCATATACATATCTATTTATGCATGTGTTAAATTTTGTTTGTTATTACTTTAAAAAATATTAAAACACGAGCGGCAAATTTTATTCTTTCACGAATAATTTACGGATAATTAACGGCAAATTCCTGCAAAAGAAATTTTTCGAAAAGTTAAAGTTTAGTTTTGTGTACTGTTAACTTGATATCAAGTTAGCAGAACACAGGGTTTGTTAAAAAAAAATATTAAAACACGAGCGGCAAATTTTATTCTTTCACGAATAATTTTCGGATAATAAACGGCAAATTCCTGCAAAAGAAATTTTTCGAAAAGTTAAAGTTTAGTTTTGTGTACTGTTAATTTGATATCAAGTTAGCAGAACACAGGGTTTGTTAAAAAAAAAAATATTAAAACACGAGTGCCAAATTTTATTCTTTCACGAATAACGGCAAATTTCTGCAAAAGAAATTTTTCGAAAAGTTAAAGTTTAGTTTTGTGTACTGTTAACTTGATATCAAGTTAGCAGAACACAGGGTTTGTTAAAAAAAAATATTTAAATACGAGCGGCAAATTTGATTCTTTCACGAATAATTTACGGATAATAAACGGCAAATTCCTGCAAAAGAAATTTTTCGAAAAGTTAAAGTTTAGTTTTGTGTACTGTTAACTTGATATCAAGTTAGCAGAACACAGGGTTTGTTTAAAAAAAAATTAGTAAAACACGAGCGGCAAATTTTATTCTTTCACGAATAATTTACGGATAATTAACGGCAAATTATGGTAAAAAAAAATTTTAGATTTTGAAAGTTGTACTGCTAAATTTATGCATATTCCCAAGGAACGTTTCTTAGTTCATTCTAACAGTGCGCTGTAGAAGGATTCCATCGAAAAGTACAAATGGAAGGAAAGCCGAGCGTTTCCGAAGTTGAAACTACCTCCCAACGTATTAAGATTTGTTCTTAGATCGGTTCTAAAAGAAGGCTTGACTCTCCAGTCTGGTGTTTTGATGATTTACAAATTTCTTGTAAAGGATTCTGGATCTGACTGAGATCTGTACCCCGGCATTCTTATAGCCTGATTCCATTGCCGCATTAAAACGCATTTAGCCAAATGCGCATTTATTTACACAGGGAATCCCATAAGGCTAAATGCCGCATTTAAAATAAACGCGATTTTTAAATGCGATTAAAAACTATTCGCCCCGAACTTTTTTAGAAAAAATACCGGAAAATACCGATGTTTAACGATATTTTGTTCGTGCCACCACTACAACAGCTGTTTTCCATAAGCAAGGTTGGCGCAATTTTCGATGTCTTTTGAATATAAAATCTATTTTGCATAAAAATGACTGAAACCTAGAGCGCACGCTGCAAATTCTGCTTGCAGTACCACAATGCCTTACTACTGGATCTGTAGCAAGAAATAACTCCCACATATACGGGGATCCTTGCCCTTTTTAGAAACTGTGGTGGTCTCCATTGCACACCCGTCATAACAACGCAATCAGCTTCTCTTCCTTGTCGTCCAAGTTGGCATATGCCTCGGTCGCGTTATGGATGTCCTGCTAAGCATGAAAGAATTGAGTAAACTCACTCATATTCATTGTTTTTAATTAATTTCTTTTGGATTTGTCAGAATTCAAAAGTAAACAAACCCAGATCAGCTGTTCGTGCCACTCACATGTCGGAGTAGCATTAGCTTAATGCTAATGCGCCAATGGAATCAGGCACATTTAAAAAGTCCACTAATGCGGCAATGGAATCAGGCTATTACTCTCCTCTACAGAGTCTGGAATTAATCGGTCATTTTTTTTAATTTGTAATAAAGTGGAACTCAGTTGCTATCTATTGTAAACATATATTTTTTCGTATTTTCCTTCGTTTTTATAGAATTTCCAAAAGGTGTGAGTGTTTCGAAGTGGTCAAGTGTATTACTTTCTCCATTGCAAAATTCCACAATCGTTCCTTAAGTTACCTGTTGGATATAAAAGCCTAACCACATTAGATCTGCCAAATTTTAAAATATGCAAATCACAGTTTAAACATCGTTTCACCAAATAAATATTGTAATGTGAATAGGCTATAATGATTTGCAGTTCAAATTTGTTTTAACCCAGATACATTATGAGCTCCCCTTGTATTAATGATGTGGTAATAACATCGATAGTCGCCACAAAACATCGATACTTCCAATATTTTTAATAGTATCGCTGCATAGATGAATTGTTCGATGTTTCTCCACCTCTAATAGCTACAACCAAGAAAAATTGATTGTTGAAAATATATACATACCATTTAGTTTTGTTGATATCAGTAACGAAACAAAAATGCTCCATTAAACTTAAGTTGTTCTTAGTCCAGTATGTGCAAAAAAAACAATACCAATTGAACTATATCTAAACACAACTAAATAATAAACACAAGTAAACACAATCTAAATAAAGGCCATGGCGGATTTGGAAGCGGTTTTAGCTGATGTCAGCTATTTGATGGCAATGGAAAAGTCTAAATGTACTCCAGCTGCAAGGGCCAGCAAGAAATTAGTTTTACCAGACCCCAGGTAAAAAATATATGAAGATACATACATACACTTAATGAGGAAGAAACCAGGTCTAACATCATAAATTTCTGATACAACTGGCGTTTTATTTAGCAGCTTTGATTGTTATTTGGTTGAACCGAAGAATATTCATTGAATTATATGAAACACAAAGTATATTTTAATCAAGGGCTTATAACTCAGAAAATGAAACCTTTTCAAAACTAAAAAGTAATATAGTAAATAGTATATTTTTTAAACGACTGAATCTCCAAATTGCAAATTCAACGCTGAAATTTTACCAGTTAAGCAGCCCAAAGGCAGCTGAAAGTTTTGTTGAATGTTAATAAATTAGATTTTTTGTCAGTATTTCAGAATTAAGTCGTTTAAAGAATACCCAAAGTATATCTTTATCATCAATAAATTTTCAGTTGTTGAGACGCATATATGAATAATTGGAACAATCGGAAAACTAACAACAAATATTATATATAAGTTCGTTGTTTTCGTATATTAATATATGTTCCCATTTTCGGCATATACAGCAAACCACAAATTACGCTTACCTACGAGCCAAAATGCTCACCCCCCAACCTTAACAACGAACTGCTAATAACAACTATAACCGGCAAAATGCCTTCGTTTAAAACTGTGACTTCGAACTTAAAAACGAGCGCATTACAAACTGGAGTCGATCGCTATGTGCAGTTAAAAAGATAAATATAAGCCCACAGCTAAGCAAGAAAACTAACGCACCCAAAGTTAATAAAACTACAAAAACCCTATGCCAAAAAACACGCTAACAAAAATAGGTTATCGGTTTTTCGTCACCCAATTTATGTTCGTCAGGCAAATTATGTCACTCCCATAATTACTGCCCATTCGCTTTGGGGAACAGAATAAATGCATGCAACTAAACAATCACAATGGTAGAAATAAAGAAAACTCTTAGGAGCTTGTTCGCACTCAAAATCTTTTCCTAAAGCTCCTAAAAATACAATCTGTTTCGGTGGTTTTTGTAGGTTACGCCCACAGTAGAGCTGCGAAGTAATCGATTCTCTTTTAATGAAAAAAATCTATTAAATCGAAGAATGTTATGATAAAATATCCTTTACCCTTTAACAAGAAAGTTGAGATCTCGTTAATATTCCTTCAAACCATAAAAAAGATCATAAATTAAAATTTTAAGGCTCTAATGATTTTTCTTGTCCAAAATTAGTCTGTCAACCATTTTCGGATGTGCATAAAGTTAGCAGAACAACTTTTGAAATTTAAACTTTTTTCTTATCGACAATTTGCCGTTATTTATCCGTAAATTAATCGTGAAAGAAAAAAATTTGCCGCTCAATTTTTTTAAAAATTATGAGATGTTCTGCTAACTTGATATCAAGTGAGCAGAACATCTTACTAAACTTCAACTTCTCCAAAAAATTTTTAACTGGCAATTTGCCGTTATTTATCCGTAAATTATTCGTGAAAGAAAAACATTTGCCGCTCCTGTTTTAAGGATTTTTTTTTTTAAAAACATAGTTGTTCTGCTAACTTGATATCAAGTTAGCAGAACATCTTATTAAACTTTAACTTTTCCAAAATTTTTTTAGCTTGGAATTTGCCGTTATTTATCCGTAAATTATTCGTGAAAGAAAAAAATTTGTTCTGCTAACTTGATATCAAGTCATCTTATTAAACTTTAACTTTTCCAAAATTTTTTTAGCTTGGAATTTGCCGTTATTTATCCGTAAATTATTCGTGAAAGAATCAAATTTGCCGCTCCTGTTTTAAGGATTTTTGTTTAAATTAATAAAAAGGTTGCTTTTAAGTAGAATTTATTGTCCTAACAGCCCCACTGTAAGCAAAAACAAATTTTAGGCTTAACATTTTTAATTGCTATTTATTTTATATCTTTGCATAAATTAACAACTCCGGTTTAACATTTTGATTTTTATCAGGACAGTACGGTTTTTTTAACAAGTCATCGTAAACCGTCCAATATGTGCTCCTACGTGTGAAGGCTTTGTAGTGGCACACAAAATGTTGAATTCTTGTTGACACAGGCGGACCAACAAAATCGATGAAGCCTATTAAAGTAAATTATCTTGAGTTTTTGGACTCTGAAAGATATCAGGAATGGTGGAGAGTAGCATTGGGTGGTCTATGTCAACACCAATCAGCACAATGTCACCTAGAAATTATAAAAATATATTTTTAATCATTTAGTTAAAGTTAAACAAATTAAGTTGTTACCTATCTCATGAATGGTGTTTTTATTTATTTGTGTGCAGGCATCTTGGCGACATCTAGTGCCTTCTAGGGCTACATGCTGCTGTATAGCACTCTCTAGACTTCCGCGTAACTCCTGTGCAGTTACGGTTATTGATGGCAACTCAGTGATGCGGGCTTTGCATCCAGAAGGACAAAAGGAAATTTCCTTAAACGAGGGAGTGGCTTTAAATATAAAATTGGCCAGGCTCACAACATTGCAAGTGCAATCAACACTTTGGATACAATTCATTGGTTGCTTTTTAAAAAAGCTGAGCATAATTTGTGCTCGCTTTTTATATGACTGAACATCGATCTTACTTTCGATAACACTCAAACATAGCGTTCTCATTTCTTTTTTTTTACATATAACTTTAATGTTTCAGAGTCTGAGACTCCAGCTATGAGCACCTGAAAAAGGCTGTCGAAAGCACACGTGTTCTGCAAAGGAAAGGTCGATCCCTCTACCTTTACCAGGCTTAGTGTAGAATCGTTGCCGTTTCTTAAAATGGGCAAGGTGGTTAATTTTTGAGAAAAAATATCATTGAAATCGACATTTTCCTTATTGATTTATTTATTTTATTTTATTTATTTTCTTTTCTTTTTGTTTTCTCCCAAGCCTCTCCAGTTCTCTACCCCATTCAACGCCCCTCTGGGTGAATTGTGGGACGACTCGAAACAGTCCTCGCAAATTTGGATTCGTCCGCCTTTGACCAATTTCTTGCATAAATAGCAAGTGTCTGTAGTTTCTGTAGCACTCATTAATGACACATTGCTTATATTGCTGATGTCCATGAGGGACTCTAGCTGGAAACTTGAAACAGTTTGGGCTATTTCACTATCAACAGTTTCGTTACAACCCTCCACATCTTTAAAGTTTACGTCATTTTGTACTTTTGTGGAGCAGTCTATTAATTTGGTGCTTCCGTTAAAATATGTTACCAGCTTGTCTACTGCTACGTCCACACGGGTTTTGGATTTTAGGACTGAATTTTTGATTGACTTGAATTCAATCTCTACTGGAGCGCTACTGGCTGGAATTCTTCCGAATCCAAAACTGTTTCGGACAATACTAGACCACAACGGAATGGTCCTGAGGTGCTTCAGTAGCCGTTTACAAAACTGCGCGCACTCACGTGGGTTGAGGTCGTCTCCTCTCTCGTTCTCCACAATTTCGTCCACTTCTTGTTTTATGGATAAAGCCCAATCAGCAAGGTATCCTGTAGTGCTATCCGTATACTCATCATCGAAAGTGGTTTCAGTCTGACCTAAAGAACAATTAAACAGACTCGACATCTTAGAACATAGAGTTTGGATAATATATAAATATTCATATATAGATTGCTGTATTAATTCGGTTTTTAAATGTTATACATTAACGACATACAAATCGTGTAAAACAGACTTACCAGCTTACAACTAATTACCTTAAAAACTAAATGTATGACATATTTTACCTAAGGTATGGACATTTGTTGCTAGTTCAGTCGCGTCAACAAGAGCATTTAGTTCACTTTCTTGCTTCGCTTGTCTCTCGATTATTTTAACCGATTCTTTTAAAACCAGTGCTCCTTCTCCGCCTCTTTTACACAAAGAAATTATTAACAACGCCTTAATAATTCTTCGGGCGTCTTCTGGACTTGTCGACAAAATGAGCTGACCAATTCCGAAATAAAGCGCTTTACAAGCTTTTTTTCGGTTTTAAAAAAATCGGCCCAATTCTTCATATAGTGAGCGACATCAATGCGGATGTAAGTCCTCGGCATATTATTAGACATGCAAGCGTCTGCATAGGCTTCAACCGTGTCGAAAGTCGCAAACGCCAAACAACAAATTGACAGCAAAGCCCTTGAAGAATCGCACACCTGCAATAAATTAAATCTATATATATTCATTATAATTAATTTTTTTTTTTATAAAATTACCACTTCTTTAGGGTACTGTGCTCCTGTTTGTATCCATCTAAGAAGCCATGTCGTTATTGAAACCATGTCTTGTTTCTCTGTTAGCATCGACGAAACAACAAACTGCCCAAACGCAGAGTGTAGCACAGCAATGTGAAGGAATATATGCTGCGATTTCTTTCCATCAATGTGTCTGTACTCCATAATCCTCCCACCAGAAGCATCGATACAGAGGGCACTCTGTTTTCTTAGTTTATTATAAACGCGAATCTGATGCGGTGACCAAAAAAGAACTTTAACAGGATCTCTACCAATGTCTCGAACAATTTCCTGGCCATTACGACTTCTTTTCAGGTCAGAGATTGCGTCCAGTGGATCTACCTTCCTGAATCGTTTTTTTCCTGCCTCATATTTTGCGGTTCTGCATACTGATGCGGAATACAAATGAGGTGGTTCTAAATCGTCGTCCGATCCCATAAGCTCGGAAGCTTTCTTGGCCCTATAGAACAGTGTAGATTCCTTTTCCAAATTGGAAACTAACGCATTTCGCGTTTGACCTCGGAGCTGTCGTTTTCCACATTTATTTTGTCCTTTAGTGGCGGTGCACATGATCTTAAAGACTTCATCATTTTCGAGATTTGGCAAAAGTTCGGCATGCACTTTGCTGCCGCACTTGCAATGGCCTGCGATAGAAAATAATATAACATAATGCCAGATTTTTTTGACTATAAACCTCTGGTAAATTCGAAATTTTAAAAGTATATATAAGCAATTTTTTTTTTATATATGTTCAAATAAGTCTAATTATTCCAGAAATTAATGACACAGTCATTAGTCATAGGTTCCAGATTTTTTAAAAAATTGTGAATCTTATAACCTACCTTGGAATTTTCCAGCAGTTTTATCTGAATTTATGTAGTGGTTCTCAAAATGATAGCCATGGGACAATCTAAATTCATCGTATATTCTCTTCGAAAAAATCTCGGTCCATTTTTTCGGTTGCAGGACATTTATAACCCTTTGGCGAACATTACCATTTTTGTCCCTATACCGTCTAGAAGTTTCAACTATTAGCTGGTCCACCTCAGATTTTGTAAGCGTCATTACAAATTCGCGTGTTTCATTTTCGACCGTTTCGTCCGTTCGTTTGCTCGTGTTCCATTCCTGGGACTCGTCTGACAAATTATAATTTTCTGTCTCACGACTTTTTCTTGTAACGGAGACTTTTCCCAATAAACAGCGCTAAATGCAAAGTAATGACATTCTATCGGGCTAATCCAAAGTATGCCACGTATACTTTTGGGTGGTTGTTAGTTTACTAAAATTCGACAAGTTGATGACTTTTGCTTCCTTCTGCTCTGAAATATGCAAAAAAAAAAAGGTTATTTTGAATAATTTTTTCAACTCAGCATATTATCCAAAAAAATGTTTAGCTACCCGGACAAAAGAACTCCACTTTCACCCCCCTTTCCAAAAGGGTGAAGGCAGTACTAATTAAGTCTTGGTATGCAATCCCTATTATTTTATCGATACCTTTTTGTGGATACGTTAGGTGGTTGTGAGTTGACTGGAATTAGACATATTGATAGCCTTGGCATCCTATTGGACTCAAAACTTAATTTATGTAGTTCGTCCAATTCTAGAGTATTGCTCACCAGTTTGGAGTCCCCAATACAGTGTACATAATGCAGTGCCTTAATTGGGATGCAAACCTAATTTTACCATCTTACTCTAGTAGACTTATTCTAATTAATTTACCAACTTTATTCAATCGTAGAACAATCCTTGATATTACTTTGTCCTGGCTCGCAACATTTCTGTGTACCTAATAGAATTACTAGGAACGATGTTCCCATGATTTTAAACCACTGTCGATCAAACTATGATCTGCATGAACCTTTTAGAACTATGTAATGACTATAATAAACTCTATCACATAATTTCTACTATCAAATCTTTATCAATTTTGAATGCAATAATTATATCTTACTTAGCACGAAATTAGTGTGTAGTATTTTGGTTTTTGAATAAGTTCGTCCATTCCTTTTTCGTCCCTATTCTTTCACCTTTCGCGATCTCGTTTTCCACGCGATCTGGGGTCCGCGCTGAACAAGAACTGCTTGGAGCCGTAAGAGCAACTTGTAATGACGATAGTGTATCAACGTTCAAATAAAAAAAAATATATATTTTATTGGAATAATATTACAATGTTCTTTTCACAAATTAGGTTTCTTCTCTTCTATGTTATTTTATTTTAAATTATTATTTATTTTTTTTTTTTTGGAAACTGTTTTATTTACACGCCACACAAGAATGGTCCTTGTTTTCGTGTATGCGTAGGAGTGTTCAAAGATGCCAAATATTCGGGTATTAAGTGCAAGCTTGTCAGCGTTATGTTGTTATGCCCGTTTCTATCACGACCAATAATCTACAGGTCGGTTGAGTGCCGTCTGCAGAGACGTCGTCGACCCAATGGTCTAGCAAGCCGTCTAGCCAGACGGTTTGTGTGATCCAGCAGGCACAACCGTCGGCACTCCGGTGTCCTGAGACAACACACGATTTTCGACATAATGGTGCCATTTCACGAAAGACAAATTCAAGCGCAGGGCAGCCTTCTTCAAAATGCACCTCTTTGCGACTGAAATACTGAACTCGTGCATAAAAATGAGAATAAGAATGAGAGAGCAACAAAACCGAATGCACCCGCTGGGGCCTGCTGCTGAGAGCCCTGGGGGCCTCTCGCTTTCAAATTTTTGTGTCAAAATTCGTTGTATGAAATGACCAGTCTATATGTTGTATGGTTAGTGATCTAACGCAGCTATTGCTAAGAGCCTAGCAAGCATGATCCACTCAAAAATCTTGAAAAAAGTGGGTAGGAGACTAATCGGCCGATAGGAATCTAGGGAGCACGGGTTTTTTCCATTTTTTTGTACTATTGTGACTAGAGCACAATTCCAAGGGGCTGGAAAATTACCAAGGTCTAGGGATAATTTTAGTATTGTACGGCAGCGCTTCGTTTGGCTCTGCAAATACACCCGTACGGTTTCATAACATTTCCTGAAAATTTTTCAATATCTTGTGGTACAACTATATGTTCCACATTTGTAAAATTAACATTTGCACTCTTCAAAAATTTAATTTCCTCCGAACTGCTATAAGTTAATTTTTTTTCTTTTAGGTCAAGTACGACGTCAATTATTCCATCAAACGTTGTTAAGTTTGGTAGCAAGAAAAATGTTGTATTTGTATTAAAAAGGTTCATTATACATTTTTGATTTATTGCGTTGTGACCACGAATTAATTTTGTAGAGAACGGTTTATTTACGAAAATAACGTTTTTATAATCAATTAAAAGTTTTTTTTTCTCCCTGCGATTTCCCTTTCTATGAATAGGAGTAGGGAGTTATGCCTAAAAAATTTATTTCATCGTATTCTACTTGATCATCGTCAATGTTCTCACTTTGCTCTTCGGCTACTGCCGGGTATTCATTATTGGTTTCATTGGTGGGTCACTGTCGTAGGTAATAATTGTCTTGTTTATCAACAGAGTCAGATTTTTCTCTACTTCGTCATAGTACGGTGTGTTGACATCTCCTGTTCTATTAAATATATCGGTCGTTTATCCGCGTATGTAAAGTCAAGCCTGTTAATACTAGCTTAAAATTTAAACGAAAGAACCATATCGGCTGGGCTTTTTATTTTGTTTCGGTAGTTTTTGGAACTACCATTATATTTTTCGAATACTTTATAGGCGGTATACGCCGCGTATGTCTCATTCTTTCCCTTAAAGTCCAGCAGGGACTTCATAATATCTAACGTTTTGCAGCACGCGATACCTATTATGATTTCGGCATCTCTCTACGTTTCTACTTCTGGTGTGCCGATATTTAAACCACCTAATCGCTTGTGAAAATCTTCTAATTTTTGCTCAAAGCTCTTTTCCTGCGCGGCGAGTGCGCTCGCAACTGCGCCTTCTATAATGGATTTTAATTCATTCATTGGTCATTGGTTTAGATTCTGAAATCTGTCTAAAAATTCTTCTATCTCTCTAACGCTTATATGATTTAAACACAAAGAACAAGGATTTTAGTTTTTTTTTGTATTTAATTTTTTTTAAAAAAGTTTTCGAACTTGTGTCTTTTTTTTTGACTGAGAATCTTGGAAAATCACTTTTTTAATACTTTTAAAATATTTTGCAATTTAAAAAAAATAGACATATCAATGAACATTCTACTTACATGGTTTTTATTTAATTATACAAACTCTTGTTGTTGCCGCTGTCGGTTTCTTCCTTCTTTTAATTTAGTTTCGCTCTTAGTCGTTCCTTATTTGTTTTTGTTTGGTTGATTTGTTGTTGTTGCCCGGTTTTGTTGTTTTTTCTTTTTTTTACGAATCGAACGCGTTTTTAAATATTTTTTTATTTAATGTTTTTATTTAAACGTCGAATCCAAGGTCTTACGATCGCGTTTTTTTTTGTACACAGGTCGAGGGTCTTACGACGCGTTGTTTTTTATTTATTTAACACAGGTCAAGGGTCTTACGACGCGTTGGGTGCCAATTAATTATATGTCCAGTTTAAAGGATTAATTTTAAGACGCACTGTACCGCACGAATGAGAAGCCTTTCAAATTGCGAGGTTTGACCGTCACGGTTTTTTTTTCTCCAAAATTCAACTAACTGCTAAGTACATTAATTCTTATAACGAAAGCTAGCCGTATGCCTAGAAGTGCTGTCCTGGCTGCCCATGCATGGAGTGCATCGGAGTGCATTGCCCGCTGATTGCGCTGACTGAAGGTTGGGATTTTGGCAACGTCGTTGTGCAACGTCCGCAGGTGTCGCTGGCCTTGCATTATTATATTCAATTATGCACGATCAGCTTGGGAACTTCCGTTTTGCTGGGAACCGTGTCAACTTTTACATATACATATACATATATTTTTGATCAGCATCACTAGGAGTGTCGATCAAGCGGTGTCCGTCTGTTGCTACGCAAAATAGTCTCTCAGTTTAAAAGCTATCTGCATAAAACATTCCCAAAAATTGTATTCCTATTGCAGGTATTCCAGGATCCAGACAGATCGGGCGACTATATCATATAGCTCCCATAGGAACAATCAGGACATAACATACAAAACAATATTATTTTGCTCTTAAAATACTGTTTAAATGTTATCAAAATCGGACGACTATATTATACAGCTCCCATTGAAATAATCGGAATATTACATAAAACCATTTTTTAAAAATCGTAACATCTCTAATTATCAATATTTTTTTTGTGATTCTTTTTCCTACGGTTTAATAATTCAGAATAACGCTTTTAGTTGTATTAAAATCGGAAAACGATATCATATAGCTGCTTTTGGAACGATCAAATAATTGAAGTGAAACTCCAAAACGAGCCGTCTAGCATATAGCTCCCATAGGAACAATCGGAAAAATAAATTTTAAAAAATTATAACTTTGGTGTTTTTTAATTTTTTTGTTAGTTCTTCGAGATATAGTAATGGTTAAATATTTCAGAATTACGGTTTAAATTTCATCAAAATCGGACGACTATAGCATATAGCTCCCATAGGAACAATCATAAAAAAAAATAAAAAATTATAACTTTGGTGTTTTATAATTTTTTTTCTAGTTCTTCGAGATATATGAATGGTTAATATTTCAGAATTACGGTTTAAATTTCATCAAAATCGGACGACTATAGCATATAGCTCCCATAGGAACAATCTTATAGCTGCCATAGGAACTATCGAATAATTAAGCTGCAAATCATTATAGCTTCAATGTTTTTAAACATACACGCAAGTAAATCATAATTTTAACGTTTTCAAGAGTATTTAGTTTTTGAAATAGCTGCAAGGGTATATGAACTTCGGCTTGCCGAAGTTTACTTGCTTTCTTGTTGTTTATAAAATTTTAATTAATTTATTGAAGTACTGGTCTTTTTCTTTTGAACTAGCTTAGCATGCTTTGCTAATGCTTCTAGAGCAGAGGTGCTCACGTCTATGGAACACATTTTTTCTCTCTTCTGCTCTATTTCTTGCGTCTTTTTATACCCTTGCAGAGGGTATTATAATTTCAATCAGAAGTTTGCAACGCAGTGAAGGAGACATCTCCGACCATATAAAGTATATGTCGGAGATGGCTCATTTATTTCCATTTTTCGGACGCAGCAAGTTCTGTTCGTTTCAGTGGCGTGATCGTAACTGAACTCGCTACGCACATTCCAAGTTATTTCACAAGTTTTGCAGATCATAATGCTATCTCTTTTCTACGCCCCTACGAACAGACCTTACTCAACAGCAGAGGATGTCTCTTTTCCTTAGCTGTTGTGCGTTCTGAAAACCACCGTTAGCGACATCGTGTCGCCACTCAAAATGTACATGCATGCACAATGGTCAAACTAACCATTCTATGCCACACATATACAGTGGGCAAATTAATCATTCTACGACACGGCCTTCCTGACAAATCACACGTCCTCGTGTGTTTGATCTAGGATTTTCTCAATTATCGTCAAATTTTATTTATCATTTAATTCATTAACTTTTATTTATATAAAGTTTCAACTTTTATACCAAACAATCAAATTGGTTTTACAATGACATTACTTAGACGTTTTCATAACATTTTGTCTTAAGTCAAACTTAACAATTCTTCTTTTCTGTAATTCCATTATGTTGTGAAGTTATTCTAACTGATTTTAGCCATAACAAGTCCTTCTGTCATGGTGCTATCAACACTGACCCCCGCCACAGCAAGTCCTTCTACTATGGTGCGATCGATTAACCCCCGCCATAACAATTCCATCTGTTATGGTGCGGTCGATTGACCCCCGCCATAACAATTCCATCTGTTATGGTGCGGTCTCTATATCCCCACTTGGGATTCCAAGGCAACTGCTGTGCCATCTTTATCTCTATTTCTCATTTCAGAGTCAGATGCATCTCCTCTTGAGTCATCTAGTTCTTCATCAATTTCTTTACTTAATTCTCTATTGGGCAATGCCCTCAAAAACTCATGTGCATACTTATAAGTTCTTTTGCTTGTTAAAGACTTTAAAACATATCTATCGCCATCTAGTTGTTCGATTATTTCGAACGGACCTTTAAATTTCGGATCAAGCTTAGTTTGGTGACGCTCTTCGTTTTTTATTAAAACATGGTCTCCCACATTATATTTTATTATCTTTGCTTTATTCTTATCATATCTATGTTTATCATAACGAGCATTAGCCTCCATATTTTCCTTGGCTTGTTTTCTTATAGACTCTCTATCAACTAAATTATCCTCTTCTTCACCTATTGGTAACAAACATAGAGGTCTAGATTCTCTACCAATTAGCATTTCTAATGGACTAAACTTTGTGACTCGATTGGTGGTACAATTAATTGCCAATTGTACTTCGGTAAGAGCATCTTGCCACGACCTCTGACTGGTTTCGACTGCTGTCAACATACTCTTAAGCGTGCTCATTATACGCTCTACCTGGCCGTTTGCCCTACTCGCGCCTGTAGCAATTAAGTGTAGCTCAATCTTTTGGGAGGAACAAAATTCACGGAATCCTGAGCTTGCAAAATTACGGCCCTGATCCGCTATAATGCGTGTAGGCGCACCAAACAAACACACGACGGCCTTAACAGCTTTGATTGAACATTCAGTATCAATATTTAAGGTGTGATGTAAGTAAACAAATTTCGTGAACGCATCTACTAAGACAATTACGTACTCCTTTAGGTCATTCTTTCCACTCAACTTTCCTGTTATATCAATATGCACTGTGTGCCACGGGATGTCTACCTTAGGAATCGAATGTAATTCAGATTGAATTTTTCCAACTGGTGGCTTAGCTAATTTGCAAGTAATGCAATTTTCAACAAATCTACGAACGTACTTTGACATATTTTCAAACCAGTAAAATCCATAGACTTTATCCAATGTTTTCTCCCAACCTAGATGCATGATGGATTCATGAACATGATTAATCACTGCCCATCTAAATGCCCTAGGGATTACAGGCAAACATTTAGTCCTGCCATTTCGTTGTATCTTTCTATATAAAACTCCTTTCCTTAATTCATAGGTTTTAAATAAATGTTATTTTTGAACTTAGCTAATGTATCTGCTACCTCAGGGTCACGTTGTTGTTCAAAAATCAACCAGTTGTCAGTTACCTCGGTTAAATTAATGCGTTTTTCTGGAATTTTATTTTGACCATTATTTTTATCGGGCACTGGATTCCGAGATAAACAATCTACATGCGCCATACGATCACCCTTCCTGTATTCTATGTTAAAGTCGAACGATTGTAAAAATGCCCACCACCTATGTACCCTCGGCGTTAAGTCTAGCTTTGTACATTACAGTCCGTATATACGACAAATTTACGTCCCTGCAAGTAGTGACGGAAGTGTTTGATACCATTGACTACTGCTAGCGTTTCTAACTCATACGAATGATATTTTGACTCAGCAGGGGATGTGCATTTACTATAATATTCTACCACATGGGGTTTGTCGTTAATTTTATGCAACAATATAGCACCATAGCCAATCGAACTTGCATCGGTGTGCAATTCTATTGCATGTTTCGGGTCGAATATAGTCAACACAGGTGCCTGCGTCAAAACTGTTATAATTTTAGTCCTTATTTGCTCATGTTGCTGTTGCCAAGAAAAATCAGAATTTTTCTTTTATGTGAGTTGATACAAAGGCTTAAGCGTTTCCGAGAATTTTGGAACGAACTGTCTAAAATACGAAGCCAATCCTATAAATTGTCGTAATTGCGACACAGATTGTGGAGGCGGTAAATCTAACAATGCTTTTACTTTACGTGCGTTTGGACTAATTTCTCCGTTACTTATTTCAAAACCTAGGTAGTTTCGGCTATAACCAACACGTCATCAATGTAAACGACAGCGCATGAGTGTGCCAGTGATCCCAATGCTCTTGTTATGGCCCTCTGAAAAACAGAAGGTGCATTTTTCAAGCCAAAAGGCATGGTCAAAAACTCGTACTGGCCCTCTGGAGTCACAAACGCAGTTCGTTCAATTGAATTTTCGTGTACTGGAATTTGGTAAAAACCACTAGCCATATCTAAGCACGAGAAATATTTTGCACCGCGAAGCCGGGCAATCTGGTCTGCTATAAGAGGCAATGGATACCTATCAGCAATGGTATTATCATTTAACATCCTGTAGTCCACACAAAGACGATAAGTGCCATTTTTCTTTTTCACTAACATCATTGGGCTGGCGAAAGGTGAGCAACTTGGACGGATAATATTTGCTTTTAACAACTCATCGATTTTACAACGCACCAGGTTTTTCTCTTCCTCGCCAAGCCTATAGGGACGTCGTTGCACTGTCTTTTGTGGATCTATTAACTTAATTTCCAACAGCCCTGTCGAGACTCGAGTTTTTGGTATTCCACTAATAAACCAGTCAGAGTAGCATTTTAGGATATTTGTTAAGACAATTTTATCGGAATCAACTAAATCTGTATCAGAACTTATAATATCCTCGTAATCAGTTAAAGTCACCTTGTCTATCATTTTCGTTTTATAAATTTGAAATTTATCAGCGTCTATCATCACGCCAAAGCCTTGGCTAAGAATCTCTCGACCAACCAACACATCGTATTTCAAATACTTGTCTAAAATTACGTGTAACAAAATCTCAAAACAGTATTGTTCAATATTTATTTTGCATAAAACTTGTTGAGTGCTATAAATTGCATCGTTACTTATGCCATTGAGTTTTACAACATTATTAACTCTTTTCCCTTTAAATTTATGGGCGACACTTTCCTTGACCAGTGAGCATTCTGCACCGGAATCGAAACAAAATGGAACAGACTCACCGGATGCCTTTTTTGTTCCAGAGGGTGGAGCTACTGCGCAGATATCCACTCGCTTCTCAAAAATTCTTTCGCATCCACCTGATCGGACTTTAGGACATGCGGATGCAAAGTGCCCAATTTCGCCACATTTGAAGCATTTGACACCAGATCGATCTTTCACACCCGTCGTATTTGTGCCGCTGTAGGTTTTGCCTTTACTCTGGCCCTGCTGCAAACGTGCCCGACATTCGGCATATTTATGCCCAACCTTTCCGCAGTAGTTGCATTTCACCAGGGACGGAGATTTGAACTTTTTGCGATCCGAGCCAGTTGCATCGTCTTCTATGCTACGCTTCATGAAGGAGTGTGCCTGCAACTGTTGTTGTAGCTCATTGCGAGTTTTTTCATTGGTGGTAAAAACCCAGCGCGCCAACTTGCTGTCAACTTGAGCCATGTGAGCCAAAGTTACAGACACAGCTATTTCTTCTAAATCCTTGGCTTTCCATTTAGACATAAGCATCGTGACAATCCGGCTGCCGTATTCAGCAAAGCCTTCTTCTGGTTTCGGTCGACCCTTCAATACATTGAGAACCATGCCAGCAGAGGTTTCAATTCCAACAAAACGCTGAAGAAACAGTTCCCTGAACTGCTCCCAAGAGATGCCGGCAAAGCATATTTGTGAAAGCCACTGTGATGCGGTGCCTTCTAGTGCTTTACTTAGTGCTATCACCAGATTGCTACCTTGGAGAACGTTATCAGCAAATATAAGGTCCACCGTGCTGCACCAAGATGAGGGCTCCACTCCAGCCACGTCAGGGTTAAATTTTGGTAAGGTAATGTGTGAAGCTTTACCATCGGATTGCGGCGCCTTTGGAGTCTGCATGTTCTTAATTATTTCCATCAGGTTGCGATTTTGCAGTTCCAATGCTAACAAATGTGGATCAGTAGGCAAAGCAGATCCCACTTCTGATGTCGGAGATGGCTCATTTATTTCCATTTTTCGGACGCAGCAAGTTCTGTTCGTTTCAGTGGCGTGATCGTAACTGAACTCGCTACGCACATTCCAAGTTATTTCACAAGTTTTGCAGATCATAATGCTATCTCTTTTCTACGCCCCTACGAACAGACCTTACTCAACAGCAGAGGATGTCTCTTTTCCTTAGCTGTTGTGCGTTCTGAAAACCACCGTTAGCGACATCGTGTCGCCACTCAAAATGTACATGCATGCACAATGGTCAAACTAACCATTCTATGCCACACATATACAGTGGGCAATTTAATCATTCTACGACATATATATATTCTTGATCAGCATCACTAGTAGAGTCGATCTAGCCATGTCCGTCTGTCAGTCCGTCCGTCCGTTTGTCCGTCCGTCTGTCCGTCCGTTTATATGCAAACTAGTCTCTCAGTTTTAAAGCTATCTGCATGAAACTTTCCCAAAAGTTGTCTTTTTATTGCAGGTAGTATATAAGTCGGAACGAGCCGGATCGGACGACTATAGCATATAGCTCCCATAGGAACAATCGGAAATATAATTGAAAAATATTATAACTTTGCTGTTTCTTAATTTTTTGTTTAGTCTTTCGACATTTAGTAATAGTTAAATATTTCCGATTCTTGCAATAGCTGCAAGGGTATATGAACTTCGGTTTGCCGAAGTTTGCTTTCTTTCTTGTTTTTTTTTTTCATTTTTTCCCGATTGTTGCTATGAAAGCTATAGGATATAGTGGTACGATCTGTCCAGTTCCTGTCTTATATATTTACAACATTTTTCTAGATTTTTAGTACAAGTTTCAAAAGAATATCACCTTTAGAAAAATTTTTGGCCGCGGCTCCCGTACAAGCCCGACCACTGTGCACTGCAGGAATAATTCAGCAACAGACATCAAATGAGGATCCAGGATCCAATTTGCCTAGTGGATTACAACCAATGCAGGTAACTTTAACAAACACAATGGATAGCAATACAGCAAACGCTGCATAAGCTTATACGTGTTTGTCTCTTGGATTGCGACTTATTTGGCAAACCCTTCTGAGTCTTCTCTTCTCAGTGAAGCAACTTCAGATGACCATAAGTGCAAGTCTCTTTTTAAATACCGTCGAGAAAGTTGACTACTTGAAGAGCTAGCGATTTTTGCTGCAAAATGCATTTCTCTAGCTGAAGGTTAGCTGAAGGTTGGACCTTTTGCCTAGTAATAGAAGTCGGTGACGGTATATTGACTAGTAGTTCGTCTAATGAGTGGTCTGACGAGTCCAGTCAGTCTTTGTCGCAAAGTTTTTCCTTGATCAAAGAGCAACGGTTACCCATTATGATAATTTGGTTTTTCCCTTAACGGATCCAGAGAATTCTCTCCATTTATTAAAAGCAAACTCCTTTATCAACATTTTATGTTTGTCGTGAAAATTGAACATTGCAAGCTAGTATTTTTATATTTTTTTTTAATTTTATGTTTTTCAGTTGATTATATTCAGTTTATTATTATAAATATTACCTATATGGGCCGAAATAAACATTGCGCTTTGAAGTAAATCAGATTGCCGTGAATCTTCTAAAAAAGAAGGAAAAAGCCAAAAGCCTTGTTACATTTGGTTCAGAATTTCTTAAAATCAAAAGTTTTTAATTGCTTAGAAACAAGAGGTAGAAAACTTCACAAGCGACACGAACAGCTGATCTGGGTTTGTTTACTTTTGAATTTTGGCAAATCCAAATGAAATTAATTAAAAATAATGAACATGAGTGAGTTAACTCAATGCTCAGCAGGACATCCATAATGCGACCGGGGCATTTGCCAACTTGGACGACAGGGAAGAGAAGCTGATTGCCTTGTTTGGCGGGTTTGCAATGAAGACCACCACAGTTTCTAAAAAGGGCAAGGATCCCCGTATATGTGGGAGTTTTTTATGCCAGAGATCCAGCAGTAATGCATTGTGGTACTGCTAGCAGAATTTGCACCGTGCGCTTTGGTTTTCAGTCATTTTTATACAACCCTGCATGTAGGAAACAGTTGTTGTAGTGCTGGCACGAACAAAATACCGGTATTTTCTCTAAAAACGTTCGGGGCGAATGATTTTTTATCGCATTTATTAATCACATTTATTTGCGGCATTTAGCCTTATGGGATTCCCTGTGTAAGTAAATGCGCATTAGGTTAAATGCGTTTAAATGCGCCACTAGTCAGGCTATTAATTTATTTGACCAGGTTGGTGAGATCAATTAAATAGAATCGACCAAGATATTGTTGTTGTTTTATCCATTCGCTTCATAAAATTGTTATAACGCTTTCATTTAAAATAAAAAAATAAGAATTATACAAAAATTGTTACAGCAATCCAATAAAAAATTCAAAATTTATACTTATCAAATATTTGAACTATTTATTCTTCAGTTTTCTTTTATTTTAACATAACCACATCTTAATCCAAAACATTTAGAACTACTACTGCAACTACTGAACTGCTTTATGAACTCATATATACCGTCTGCCGGTATTAAACGCAGTAGATAACTAAAATTTATAGCGGGTTTGCTAGCTTGCGTCGAAAAATTTTTTACAAGTAAACACATGGTGTACCGTTTCTTACTTTTCATCTATCTTTCACATTAAAATTGGTGATTGTATTGTTTTACGATTTAAAATAAAGTCAACGAAGATTTTACACACGCTACCTGTACAATGCGAAGCTGCCAAACTTCAAGTAATGGAACCCTTCCAGGCTTTTATTCTTGTTTCTGCCTTTACGCGCTAACCAGCATATGTCGCTCACACCTACAGGAAAACGTGCATAGTGAATCTCTTTTGCGTGAGTGCAGGAAAGAGACCCTACTATGCGATAATGTCAGCTATATAATCTTTGAGGAATATCTGAATTTGTAGGTCCAACATGCATTTGTCGAATTTATTCTCATATTGTTTCTTGTTTCTGGGACCCACACAGCATCATAAAGTGTCATCATCATAAACTGTAAAACCTTGAGGCAGAGGTGGCATCAGACAGAAGTGGTGAGCCTTTAATAGTTTGGCATCTGGTTCTTATTTTTCTCTTGTTGTAGTAATAAGACTGTCAAGTAAAGGAACATAAAAAAACAGTTGAACTTCTGAGTGGAAATCGTATAATTAGTCAAAAAGGCGCTTCAACTGACCGCCCCGCGGCTGATATTTGACTCCGCTGAAATATTGTGGGACAAGGAAGAAGAAGTTCGAGAGACTGGCAAGAACCAATGAAGCAACGGCTACCACGACTACGGACGTTACCTCATCCGCATCGAAGAAAGCCACAGCAACCAAGGCCAAAGTCAAGCCTGGGAATTTAGGATCAATTAAGTCAACGGACCCCAAGAAATCTCGCTAGGAAAGTATCTTGGCGAATCTATGTTCCAAGCGTGAGGTTCTGTGGGCCATAATCGACAGTGAGAATACTGGACCATTTAAGTAATTAAAAAAATTAAGATCAGTATTATAGATTAGCTTAGACCTTTGCAGATTAAAAAGAAGGGAACTTTTCCTTAAATTTGGACAAGAGATATGAAATATGAAAAACACGATTATTCAAAAATTTAGCCGCTTCGCAATGTGGGCATATGACATCCATCATTCCAATATATCAATTTTTAGACATTTTATTTATGGACGGAATATGTATATGCCTTCTCTTCGTTGCTGCGAGCCCAGTCTCCTGCCTAGGTATGTAAGGGTGGTTCATTTTCAATTGGTGGACATAAAACGATTTTTGTTGGATTTAGAACTCAAGGAGCAGACTTTACGTCCGTATAAGCTCATGCAGCGTTTGCTATATTGCTATCCATTGTGTTTGTTTAAGTTACCTGCATTGATTGTAATCCACTAGGCAAATTGGATCCTGGATCCTCATTTGATGTCTGTTGCTGAATTATTCCTGCAGAGCACAGTGGTCGGGCTTGTACGGGAGCCGCAGCCAAAAATTTTTCTAAAGGTGATATTCTTTTGAAACTTGTACTATAAATCTAGAAAAATGTTGTAAATATATAAGACAGGAACTGGACAGATCGTACCACTATATCCTATAGCTTTCATAGCAACAATCGGGAAAAAATGAAAAAAAAACAAGAAAGAAAGCAAACTTCGGCAAACCGAAGTTCATATACCCTTGCAGCTATTGCAAAAATTTAACATTTTTGAAAACATTAAAATTATGATTTACTTGCGTATATGTTTAAAAACATTGAAGCTGATTATTAGCAGCTCAATTATTTGATAGGTATTTTATATATTTTTATAATTTCTATGGGAGCTATATGATATAGACGTCCGATTTTGATAAAATTTAAACCATAATTCTGCGTATATGTTTAAAAACATTGAAGCTATGATGATTAGCAGCTCAATTATTTGATAGGTATTTTATATATTTTTATTATTTCTATGGGAGCTATATGATATAGACGTCCGATTTTGATCAGATTTAAACCATAATTCTGAAATAATTAAACATTGCTATATGTCGAAGAACTAAACAAAAAATTAAAAAACAGAAAAGTTCTATTTTTTTTCATTTATTTTTTCCGATTTTTCCTATGGTAGCTATATGCTATAGTCGTCCGATTTTGATGAAATTTTAACTGTAGATCGGAAATATTTTACCATTACTAAATGTCGAAGAACTAAACAAAAAATTAAAAAACAGCAAAGTTATAATTTTGTTTCATTTATTTTTCAGATTGTTCCTATGGTAGCTATATGCTATAGTCGTCCGATTTTGATTAAATTTTAACCGTAAATCGGAAATATTTTACCATTACTAAATGTCGAAGAACTAAACAAAATATTAAAAAACACCAAAGTTATAATTTTTTTTCATTTATTTTTCCGATTTTTCCTATGGGAGCTATATGCTATAGTCGTCCGATCCGGCTCGTTCCGACTTATATACTACCTGCAATAGAAAGACAACTTTTGGAAAAGTTTCAAGCAGATAGCTTTAAAACTGAAAGACTAGTTTGCGTAAACACGGACGGACAGACGGACGAACAGACGGACGGACGGACAGACAGACGGACGGACAGACGGACATAGCTAGATCGACTCTCCTAGTGATGCTGATCAAGAATATATTTACTTTTTAGGGTTGGAGATGTCTCCTTCACTGCGTTGCAAACTTCTGACTGAAATTAAAATACCCTCTGCAAGGGTATAAAAAAAAACTTTTTTTTATTACAATTTTTTTAAGTTTTTTAAGATTTAGCAAGATTTTTAGTATTTGTATTTGTATTTTATTATAAAATTTCATCCTATTGCTACAAGTTTGGAACTTATAAGTTAATGCGCTAGTCACTAAGAGTTGCATATATTTAATTGTTACATTATACTTAAAACTAATTTTCATAAAAACTAACCTAAGTCGCCTTCTATTTTTACTTTAATTTACGTAATAGTGTTTTTAAGGTGTGTGAATAATTTTATCTTGAATTGCGTGACACTGCTAATATTTTTAAGATGGTTTGGAAGCTGATTCCATGATCGAATAGCATTAATTAAAAATTGTCTTTCGGATGTCAATGATCTAGGTCTTATGCAAGTAAGATTGTTTGCTCTTCTAGAGGATGTAAATTGAAGTTTTTCGAAAAGATACAAAGGTTCTTTTTGGAAAATAATTTTTTGCAGAAAAATTAAGTTCCGCATCTTTATCCGTTCATTTAGCGAGATATCGAATATTTTCAGCGAAAATTCGGATACGTGATCTGTATGTGGTTGGTTGAACATATACCTGGTTATGCAATTAAATAGAACTTTAATTTTGTTCTTACTGGTAGTGTCACAGTTTGAAAAAACTTCTACTCCATAAAATAGCGCTGGAACAATGCAGGTTTTAGCTATTAGTAAACGTATATGGGTGGGCAGGCAATTTTTAGTTACGGATAATGTCCTTATTATGCCATATATTTTCCCTATAGACTTTTTAATATGATCATTCCAGGTAAGAGTTCTGTTGAATGTAAAACCTAAGTTTACAGCTGTATCAACGTACTCAAGTGGCGTGCTATTCATACTCAGTGGCTGCAAATTGTTAAAAATTATCTTTCTTTTACTTATGACAAGACATTTTGATTTTGATGTGTTGATCCCAAGTCCATTGTTGCCGGCCCACTCATTTACACGTTCAAGTTCTCTGTTACAAACATCTATACATTCATTTATTCTGTTTAAAGGACGACTCACATACATTTGGACATCATCAGCATACAAGTGTACATTACATTCAGATAACGCATTGGAAAGGTCATTAACATATAAGGTAAACAATAAGGGACCAAGCACAGACCCTTGGGGTACACCACGATTAACATTTTCATATGAGGACGAAACGCTAGACAGTACAACAGATTGACGACGATTTTGTAGGTACGAAGACACAAGTTTGACAGAAGTTTCAGAAAACATAAACATATTACGTAGTTTTGCACAAAGGACATTATGGTTTACTGTATCGAAGGCCTTACTATAGTCCAGTAAAACTAAGAGTGTAACATTGTTTTCGTCTATTTGTTCCCTTATGTCGTCTGCAATTTTTATAATAGCTGAGGTACAGCTTCTGTTTTTCCTAAAACCAGACTGATTATTAGTAAGCATTGCATTGTCGGACATAAATTTATTAATTTGATCAGCCATGAGATTCTCAAATACCTTTGATAGGTATGGTAAAATGGAGATGGGTCTGTACTCATTATTTGATTTAGGAATCGGAATTATTTTTGCCGCTTTCCAACAGTCCGGATAAGTAGATTTTGTCAGTACAGTATTAAAGGTATAGGTTATGTATGGCAGGATTTTTGGCAGCAGAATTTTTATGAATTTAGGGTTTATGTTGTCAGACCCAGTGGCGTCACTCTTAATTCTTAGTATACTTTGTAGGACATAACACTGATTAACACACAAAAACCTAAATCTAATATCACAGACAGTTTCAGATACAAATCGTGGTATATTTATTTTCAGTGATTTCAGGTACTGTGCAGCTTAAGAACTTTTTATTAAGTTCATTTTCATTTATGTCTTGTTCAAGTCTTGGTTTAACTTTGCATATTCCCAGATTTTTAATTATTTTCCATGTTTGAGCAGTGGAAGATGCGTTGTTGAATTTATGGAAATATAAATTTGTCTTGGCGGCGTTAGTAAGTTTGGTCACTTTTTTTCTCAATAACTTGAACACTGTGTAACCTTGAGGTGTCCTGTACCTTTTCCACTTATTGTACGCCCCGTCACGCTGTAATATTGTGTCTTTGATATTTCTTTGGAACCATGGTATTTCAGGAAAACGATTAACTTTGCTTCGAACAGGTACGAGACAGTTACATAAATAATTAATATTGTTTTGTAAAAGGTTAACTTGTTCGTCTACTTCGGAAAGAGAATATATGTCATTCCAATTGCACAAATTAAAGGTGGAGTCCAAATGGTCATAGTTGATGGATGGTCAAGTTATTGTAGGTCAAGTGCGTAAGTCAAGTATATGAGGTCATGTTTTGAAAACGATGGGACAATAAGTTGGTCATATGTAGCTACTTTGTCTGTATCAGACACAAGTTAACAGACTTCATCCCCAGCGATTTCATGTCCTCTGCAAGGTGGGATTCCCTAAAATAATGCTATTAAAATCGCCTGTTATAACGACGTCTGAATAATTAATTGACACGTCAGTTTTAATATTATTGAAATCGGACAACTATATCATATAGCTTTCATTGATACGACACAGACCAAAGAATTGTTTCGCTCCTGCAAGAGTTGCTGAAAGAAAAATGAGGTAAGGTTGCGTTTTGCGATGGCACAAGTGCAACTGCATGTTTCTGCAGTTAAAATAAACATTTTTATAGCCTTGCAGAGGGTATTATAATTTCAGTCAGATATTTGCAACGCAGTGAAGGAGACGTTTCCGACCCTATAAAGTATATATATTCTTGATCAGCATCACTAGGAGAGTCCATTTAGCCATGTCCGTCTGTCCGTCCGTTTCTACGCAACTAGTCCCTCAGTTTTAAAGCTATCTGCATGAGCGAGCCGGAACAATCGGAAAAATAAATGAAAAAAATTATAACTTTGCTGTTTTTCAATGTTTTTAACATATACGCAAGCTAATCATAATTTTAAATGTTTTCAAGAACATTTAATTTTTGCAATAACTGCAAGGGTATATGAATTTCGGCTTTCCGATGTTTGTTTGCTTTATTGTTATAATCTTAATATAACAAATAATAACGGGGTGTAAACACCATATAGGGGCAACCGGGGGATATTTTTGTATTAAACCTGGGAGATTTCACTAAAAATCTGCATACTATAGATTATAGCCGCCATAGGAACAATCAGTGTAAAACGAGTTTTTGCCGGAAAATCTATTTTGCCTTAAAATAATAATGACAGAAATGATACATGTATTTACCAAAAAAGACCATCAAATAAAAAATATTTTTAATTTATATGTTTACCCTTTTACATTTATGTCCATATATGTGAATTGTTAGTTCAAACATACATCTGAATGGGTAAAAAAAATTTTGTTTCATATAGTTTCGTCCAGTAAATCAATAGCTGATTTAAGTAGCTTGGAAGTTTTCTTTGACCAGCAATAAAAGGATCAGAACTTAAAAACAATCTGTTCTGTAACAGTATTCGACAGGACCCTTGAAATTTTCCGCGTAAGGTTTAAATAATTTAATGTATTAATTTTTGAAGTACAGAAGCACGTCTTTTTTTTTAATCTGAGGTTAGGTTACCTTTTCGTATATTTGCAAGCCGGCAAATATTCTTTTATTCTTAAAATGCTTAGGAATTATATACTAAACAATTTTGTTGTCCCCAAGAATGCTATCACAACTAATAGTCGGCGCTTTAAAACGCATTAAGCCTAAGGCGCATTTATTTACACAGGAAATCCCATAAGGCTAAATGCCGCATTTAAAATAAATCATTCGCCCCGAACGGTTTTAGAAAAAAAACCCGTAATTTGTTCGTGCCACCACTACAACAGCTGTTTTTCCACATGCAAGGTTGGCGCAATTTACAATTTCTTTCGAATATAAAATCTATTTTGAATAAAAATGACTGATAACAAGAGCGCACGATCAAATTCTGGTCCCAGTACCGCAATGCATTACTGCTGGATCTCTGACAGGAATAACTCCCAAATATACGGGGATCCTTTCCCTTTTTAAAAACTGTGGTGGTCGCTTTATGGATGTCCTGCTGAGCATTAAAGAGTTGAGTTAACTCACTCATATTCATTAATCATTACCAAACACAGAAAAGAATTTAATGCATTTATTTAAAATATAGCACATCCATTGCACAAACATTTGTTTTTAATAAGCTTAAAAAATTTATTGAGGAGAGCTTCCCAAGCACGTTGCTCACGCTGAAATACCCATGATATTTCATGCTTTCTCTTGCGGTGCTATTCTTGAAGAGGACAGATAGAGAAAAACAAAAAGATGAATGAATTCAAATAGCTAGACCAATTATAAATAAGAATTGGTCCTGTAAAACTCCAGTAATGCAACATGATGTGCAGATAAATACGTTTATTTAATTAGTATATCAGGGTTCCCACAGGTACATTTAAATCTAAAATTTTGGTTTCATTTAATTTTTTTATTTATGGCCTATGGAACCGACCACTGTGCAGTGGTTTGACAACCTAACGCGTGGGAAAAAGAAAGTGTTTTGACGGGCGACTGGGTTTCCAACTGCAGTTATTTGTTAGCTTAGGCGAGTTTTTAACTCTCATTTATATTACCTCTTTTTATAAACATCGAATTTATTTAATAGCCTGATTCCATTACCACATTAGTGGACATTTTAAATGTGCCTGATTCCATTGGCGCATTAGCATTTAGCTAATGCTACTTCGGCAAGTGAGTGGCACGAATAGCTGATCTGGGTTTGTTTACTTTTGAATTGTCGCAAATCAAAAATTAAAACTCATGAATATGAGCGAACTTACGGATCAGCAGGACATCCATAATGCGACCGAGGCATTTGTCAACTTGGTGGACAAGGAAAGAGAGCGATGATGTTGTTTGACGGGTTTGCAAAGGAGACCACCACAGTTTATAAAAAGAGAAAGGATCCCCGTATATGTGGTAGTTCTTTCCTGCCAGAGATCCAGCAGTAATGAATTGTGGTACTGCGACCACGATTTGCTGCGTGTGCTCTTGTTTTCAGTTCAAGTAGATCGTTCCTCCCACCGATCCAAAACACTTCGTACCCGACGAACCTACGGACGAATCACAGATCGTAAGAGCGTGGCCTTTCAGCAGCCGAAGTCGTGGGGATATCACCGAGCGACTGCACACCGAGACACTTCGAAGCATCGAGCAGGCGAGACCGTCTTACACCGAAGCGCCGACACCCTGGAGAACGAGAGTTTTATATACAAATTACCTTCTGTTGAACTTAGTTATTATATAAACCTAAATATAAGCACATTCTGTAGCGGTCTCGTCAGTGCTGTAATTGGGGAAGGGGAGATAATCAGATCTAAAAGAATCAAACAGAAATTTATATCGCCTTCCAAAACAGGGTCGTTACAAATGGTTTTGAAGAACTAGTATAATGCTTTTTGCAGTGATGCTATTAAAAAAAGTTAATATAACAAAAAACTAAAAATTTTTGTTTTTAGTTAAAGCTTGTGGTCGCACAAATATGATGCTATACATCGCAACAGGGACACTCTGACACTCGGTGGCTCATCATTTGATGGCTGCGATCGACTGTGATCGAACCACAGAAACTATTATTAATTTAAGGACACTGTATAAAGCTTATATTATAGTTTTATAGTTTTCCACCTCTGCAGAAGACACGCCATTTACTGCTCTGCAGAAGACACGCCATAAACTGCTCTTCAGAATCCCCATGTATCTCAAGGTTCGCAACGTGGTCCTAAAGCCTTCATTTTCCGGAGATTCTTAACAAGTCTAGGAACTTCGTCAAGGTTCAGAGATGAGCATCGGACGGAGCCTTGTGATAGAAAATTTTGAACATTGCTGTTCCATGATTAAGAAAATATATATTTAAGTTTTAAGTAAGCTTTGCTTACTATCACCTACTCCATTGCCAACGAATTGCCTTATCGCCGGTTGAGTAACTGCTTAGGCTTTTAATGTCGTTGACTCTGTTTTCGCACAAATTCTCTATATACGGTGTTGGCCAGCCTTTTTATATCAGCAGAAAAAAATATCATTGTGAACCATATTCATGTTTTTTTCTTCTAGTACTAAACAAATTTTTTGTTCAATAAAAAAAAAAAAAATTTGCAATCCCTAATGCTTAGGAACATTCAACAAATTTTACTGGGTAATTTTATATTGTTAGTAAAGTTGAAAATTTTAACCTAATAAATTTGTTAATTTTTTTATTTCAGTGTCAGAAGTGTTATGTATAAATATTTGGAAAAGGAAACCGAACTTAATTTTCATAAAATTTTTAATGAAGTTTTGGGTATGTATTTCGCCACATTAAGTATTTTATTGAAGAATTCTTTTTAGGTTATTTGCTCTTCAAAGACTTTTGTGAGAACGATTCGGATGAACCCATACAGCAACTAAAGTTTTATGAACAGGTACAATATTTTTTTTTTAATTGTATTATTTTTATTTTATTTTATTTCGTTCTAGATAAAAACATTTGAAAAAACAGAATGTTACGATGAGAGAAAAAAATTAGCCAGAGAAATTTATGATAACTTTATAATGGAGGAAATGCTGTCACACACCTATGCAAGTACTCTGAAGTTAAAATAAAAACGTTTTTAATACCCATAAATTTAATTATAGGACTATTCTAAAGATGCTGTTGCGAGTGTTCAGAAATACTTATTAAAAAATGAAGTTCCCGTTGACTTATTTGAAGTAAGCCCTTACAATCTGATATATGTTCTATCTTTATTAACACTTGTTTACAAAATGCAATCGACAATTTACATGATTTTCCTGGACGGTTGGATTCCATTAACCTAAAACAATTTTTAAAGCATTTTCCTTAGCACTTGTCTGTAGCTAAACTAGTTTACAAGTTATAGCCGTGCAAAGTTCAGCTGTTTCTAAAGATTTTTTGCTACATAAGCTAGTTTTTTAAAAAGTCGAAGAACAAACTTTTTTTTAACGACCTGCCCAACACAAAAAAAAGTATTCCAGAATTCTAAAAAAAAGTCCTTAAAATTTGTTGAAACTGAGAAACGATTAGAACATTTTTGTAATTTTAAATATACAAAAAAAAATATATTTATTGAATAACTTATGAATGGAGATCCAAGCAAATTTTGAAGAAAATTTAAACTGTGTTCAAAAAGTGTAATATTTTACCAAATATTATACCAGGAACTCATCTAAAAAAAATTGTTAGTATGTCACTTTCACCGCCCTTTCTGCACAACCAATTAATTTTCCTAAAGTCTTGGTATGCAATTCTTTTTCATTTAGCGATACCTTTTGGTTGGTGTCTTACTCGTCACATCACATCAGATTTTCAATTCTGCGGCTATATAATATTAGTCTCCTATGCACACGCTCTTGGTGCGCATCGACACTACAAGTACTATCGTTCATTATGATATTTCAAAAGCTAAGCCCATTTTCCGATTTATTATTCAAGATTGATAAAATTTTAATAAAATTGAAACCGTAATTGTAAAATAATAAACCATCTCGAAACATGTTAAAACAAGTAAATTAAAAAACTGTGATGCTATATTTTTTTTTATTAATTGTCCTATTGCTACTTATGCAACTAGATTTTATCAAAATTAAATTTAAATTTTATTAAGTTTAAATTTTGAATGTCAAACGATCACTATACATATATGATATAGTCGTCCGGTCTTAATAAAGTTAAAGCCGTAATTCTTAAATAATAAACCATTACAGGCCTGTTCCAGCTTTCACTCGGAAGTGAGTTTGATGACGTTTTCGGATTTCCCTTTAACATCGGAAAATTTCCCTTTTGGTCCCTTCTGTTCCCAAACAAAATCAGCTGACTGGCAGCTGTCCCCTTTTGACAAAGCCGTTTGATTTGTCAGAGTTTTGCCGCCCCAGGACTGATTAAATTTTGGCCCGCTGGTGTCACTCAACTTATGTCGTTAATGGTATACTAGCTTAACGAATAAAATCGAAGGAACTGGCATAGGGGTCTCAAATACAAATTTTCAAATGTTTTTATGCCGCTCTTTAGCCAGTGGTTTGTTCGGTGTTGTGTACTTTTCACAAGGTTGCAACGAAATTCGTTTCGCAAATAGTACATAAAATTATGTGGTAATAAGAACAAAAATACTTTTACATTTGGATTAGATTAAACACCTAACTTACCATATTTGTACGAACACAAAAGGGAGTGCTAAAAATAAGTCCCAAGAAAATACTTGTCTTTTTTCGTACCATGACAGCTCTGGCATCTTCCTGTTAAATTCGTTCGAAAACTGAAACAGAGGCGGCGGATTTGTAAAAATGCTGAAGGCTGGAATCGAACCGATTCTGAAACGCAACCACAAAATAATTTTTAATAGGTGAAATATGTTTATATAAACCAAATTTGCAAAGCAGTAATGTTCTTAAAACATAAAAATAAAAATTATCAAAATAATCTGCAAAGTATTTTAAATCAATTAACAAAGAATTAACAGAGGGAATTTAGATTCCATGTGAATATTTCGGAAGTGAAAACTGCAACAGGTTTGAGAAACTCGAATCCGAGTGAATCTTTGGGAAGTGAAAACTGGAACAGGGCTGATAGTAATGGCTGCCATAGGACGATAGAATAATTGAGCTAAAAATCTTTATAGCTTTAATGTTTTTAAATATACACGTGTCGGAGAGGAATTCGTTTTAAAGATGTTCGCTAAGCCTAGCAAATTCTGCTCGTCTCAACGCCGCTTTTCGAACTGACACCTACGGAAAAAGAACTCAACTTGTCAATTCCTTTTTGTTCCTTCCTCTATTCTCACTCAGTTCGGGACAAACGATCAAACCTCACTCAGTAGCAGACTCGAAAGTCCCGCCTCTAGGCCTATTTCCTACGAATTGCGCATTTGCATCACGCAGTTTAAAAAATATTTGCCGCCTATGCGGCGCCTATTTTAAATTACATTCGCTGTATACTATACTACAATGAACATGTACCAGTGCCCCCTCACGGCTTTCCTGACTAGTCACACGTTTTTGTGTGTTGGCATTAGATCACTATATTTTCACACGTCAGTTGTTATTGATTTTTATTGTTAACAAACACTTAATTTACTTTTCTTTACATAATTTAAGGTATTTAGACAAAAATAAACAAATTGATTTCTTAATAACGTAACATAGATTCTTTTTATTACATTTTCTTCTGAGCCATACTTAATAACTGGTGTATTTTCATTTATACCCAGTTTCCGACCCCAAAGCACCTACTGTGCCATCCTTATCCTTATTTCCCACTTGGAAATCTGACGCAGCTTCTCTTGAGTCGTCGAAATCTTCATCAACTTCATCACTTATATCTTTATTTGGCGATGCCCTTAAAAAATCGTGAGCATACTTAAAAGTTATTTTGCTTGTTAATGATTTTAAAAACTCTCTCCATATATTAGTTATATTATTTCAAATGAATCCTCAAGTTTTATTTAACAAAACATTGCTTTGTTCTGTCAAACCTACGTTTGTCGTAACGAGCTTAAGCTTCTATGTTTTCCTTAGCTTATTTTCTTAAAGTTTCTCTATCAATTAGACCTATCCTCTTCTTCACCTTTTGGCAATAGACCGAAGGGTCTGGCTTCCTTTTCCAATTTCTAATGGGCTGGCCTTGGTAACTCAATTGGCAGTGCAATTCATTTCTAACTGAACTTGGCTAAGGCATCTTGCCACGACCTCTGACTGGTTTCGACGGCGGTCAACATACTTTTAAGCGTACTCATGCGTTGGCCATTTGCCCTGTTCAAATTTTTTGGGAAGAACAAAATTTACGGAATCCTGAGCTTGCAAAGTTACGTCCCTGATCTGCTATAATTCGAGTTGGCACACCAAACAAACACACAACGGCTTTAACGGCTTTGATAGAACTTTTAGTGTCAATGTCTAAAAGGGTAAAAGCGTGCGATAGTCAGACACCTGTCTGCCCCGCATGAGCTCGTCTGATTTGGATGTGTGTGTGTACGAACCCCTATTGTCAAGGTATCCCGGCAGAAATTATGTAATTTTCTTGACCATTTCCACTGTTGCGTCGCACACCCTTGAATTTGTTTTCACCAAGTCATTTTTGGAATTCTGATTACATCACAAGTTTATTTGTGTGACAAACTAAAGCGTGTTTATAATACGGATTGCAAAAATAAAAAAATATATTTGGAGTAAATACTTTTTACTTAATTTAAAATTACATACACATGAAAATATGAAATAGTTTAATAGAAAAGGTTTTAAATGAAGCAAATATAATGTTAACATAGTTTTTTAGAATTTATATTGATCTATCCCTTCCCTTTTCTTATACCCTTGCAGAGGGTCTTATAATTTCAGTTTGCAACGCAGTGAAGGAGACATTTCCAACCCTATAAAGTATATATATTCTTGATCAGCATCACAGGAGAGTTGATCTATCCCTGTCCGTCTGTCAGTCCGCTTCTACGCAAACTAGTCTCTAGGTATATATGACAAACAAATTATAAGTGCTGTTTTTTTATTTTTTTTTGTTCTTCGGCATATAGTAAGTGTTAAATATTTTAGAATTATGGTTTAAATTTCATCTTAATCGGACGACTATAACATAAAGCTACCATGGGATCAATAAAAAAAAAATTTTTTTAAGGTGTAAGTTTTTTTTTTGTAATATCTTTTAAAAATTCTTTTTGACTTATTAATTATTTGACAGTTCAGAAATACGTTTTTGACTTTATTAAAATTGGAAAACGAAATTATAAAACTGCCATAGGGACTATTGAATAATTGAGCTGCAAATCATCAAAGCTTCAATGTTTTTAAACATATACGCAAGAAAATCATAATTTTAATGTTTTCAAGAATATTTAATTTTTGCGAAGCTGCAAGGGTATATGAACATCGAAAGAGGTTAACCAGTCAATAACAGTCGTCATCTAGATTCCAAACGTTTCCTAGTGTTCCAAGTGCAAAACAGAAGTCACAGCTCATTTTGCCATATTGCTTGTGTTGACTTGCAGGCAGAGGTAGCGAAAATTCTAACAAACTCTCCGAATTTTTTGTGGCAATGCGATAGTTGTGTGGAAGCTAATGATTCGCTATCCAAAACTGACGAACTGGATACCAAAATGAAAAATCTTGAGCGCTTGTATCAGAGCCTTAAATCCAAATTTCTGGACGCATTTCGCAAACAAAGGGGTATTTTTTGGCCGAACCAAAATATTCATTGCAAACCTCGTTAGCCAAGGGCTGTCATTTTACTCGCCGCACAATTGTATGCGGCTACTGCAGCCTCGGCACCGTCGATCGTTGACCCAAATTTGTACCCTCCTGTGGTTCAACAAGTTCGTAAAAATAGGAATAGGAAAAATAAAAAAACAATAGACGTGTTGTTGGAACTGGGCCTAATACAGACGATTTTTAAGTATTGCTGTTAGAACTGGCTAAAAAAAAGACAACACATACGCATTTACAATTTCAAACTGATTTTATTTTCTATAAGTTTAGTTTAATTTAATTTAATTTAATTTATTTTATTTTACGTTTTATCTCAGTGCTACAGGGTTGAATACGTTTAACACTAATGATTTTGTCTTACATACTAACATTATAAAATCTTAAACAGAAAACGGACTGTTGGAATTTAACAGTCAGAAATTAAAAATGGAATACATTTAAAAACGAGAAAGTACAAAAAATAGTGAATTGAACGAAATTATCAAATTAAAATGTAAAGTTAAAGATGCAGTTAAAGTTAGAGTATGTGTTTTAAATAGTGTTTATTTTTTATTGTTTTTTTCGGAAGATCATTCCAGTAGCGAACAGTTAGGATAAAGAATTGTCGATCCTAATTGAAGTCGTTTGCAAATAATATTATTTGTTTCTGCGGTTGCTGACATTTGCAAGAACTCCATTAGGTACTGTGGCTCCTTCTTGATTAATAGTTTGTGTGAGAGAGTCCTTAGCTTAATCCAGGACTCAAATATCGGAGTTAATCGGTGTTTCGCTCCCGCAGTCCTCTGTTCTTTCTAACTATCTCGTGTCAATGTGCCGAATATAGAAGTTAATCGCTTTCCCCGCTTTTTCTCAAAGTTTTTGAGCTTAAGAATTTTGTTCACTATATCTGTCTGTCATGGTTTGCAATGCCATTAAGAAGAAAAGTGGCTTACGCTACCACTGTGATGAGTGCATCTGCAGTGGCAATTTGGAGACTCACAAAAAGCAGGGTTGCGGAAGTAATCCGTAACTACAGTAAAAAGGATCTGCTTTTGGCGCTCGAATCGTAACTATGCTTCGCGCAAAGCGCAAAAAAGTTTTTGTCGGTAGACAGTCTTTGGCTTACGCCGTGGAATCTCCACGATTCGCAACCCGCAATGGTACCATGATCGGGGGCTAAAATAGATTCGCTACCTTAATGTTCGGGTCGCGATGTAGTGCACTAGGGAATTCCGATTTACCAGCTTTGTCAAAAAAAAAATAAATTAGTGGCCCCAACACCTCATGTGGACTTTACGTCCGGATTAACTGGCTATCCTGGTAATGCAAATAATAATTATGTATTACCAAAAACTGTCACATGTGTGTTACCTAAAACGGATAAATGTGTTGTGAAAGAGTACAAAGCTAAGAAAAACAAGAGAGAACGCTAAAGTCAAGTCTTCCGACTATTAGATACCCGTTACTCAGTCAACTAACTTCAAAGTAAGTTACAATCAAACTTTAGGTGGCGCCATCTATCGAACTGCATAGACAACACTAGAACCTAAGTGGAAAGTAGGAAAGACTAGAGTCTGCATGCCAAATCTGAAAACTCTAGCTTTTGTAGTTTCCGAGATCTCGACGATCATAGAGACGGACAGGCCGACAGTCGGACAGACGGACGGGCAGAGAAACGAACATGGTTAGATCGACTCGGCTATTGATCCTGATCAAGAATTTATATACTTTATATGGTTGGAAACGCTTTCTCCTAATTATTGCAAATTGGTCCCCGGACGCAATAGCCAATATTTTACATCCTTTAGCGCAGCATTACTTTATTGAGGGCTTACTTGAATTGCACTATCTTAAGTAAACCATGTTCAGAATTCTTTAGGACTTTTACTGGATTTGTGTTTTATTTCAAATCCTGAAGGCGTTTGTGTTTTAGGAACCTTCCCACATAAGCAACCTGAAGATCCCAGCTTTAGAGCAGACTATTGATGTAGAGTTAAAGGGTAATTTTGAAAAGTCTGTGAAACGAATCCACTGTTTTCGTAAGAAAAACTTTGGTAGCTTAAATACTTGTATATCTGGCTTTGACTAGTCCCAACTATATTCGTGCCCATTAATATATTTTATAATGCATTGAACTCCTTATTCCACAAATGTTTTCCGTTACACTATCTGTCTAGTTCCAATAAACCTCGATGGTTTAATAAACTGATGTCACGTCTAAAAAAAGTCTCGAATTTATAATAAATACAAAGCGTGTGGTTTGCAAGCCGCCTTTTTCAGATTTAAGTGCTCCGTCGAATTTTACCGTGCCTAACGCCCAGTGTTATAATAGCAAGCTTTAAAAAAAAAAAAACAGTTATAATGTGGAAAGCACTAAGCGTAATTTTTGCCTCTTTCCCAGCATCGCTATCGACAAATCTTTTGCCCGAATTTAGGTGAAAACTACGTTTTCGTTGATCTGCAAAGGGTAATTAGGGGTTTCAAATGATCTTCTAACATGGATTTTCAGTTATCTGGGTGGTAGGACATTATGAGTCTTTTTAAAAGTTCTGCCACTAAAACGATCCAAGGTATTTCACGCGTCCCACAAAGAGCCACCATGGCCCATTGCTATTTACATTACTTATTATTATCTAGTCTTAACAAGTCGCGTGTCCTCATGTGCGGAGATGTCGTTAAACTATGCCTGCAACATATCGATATTTTCCTCTGTTCAGAATTAGAAAAGTGTTGTGGTGTTGTGAAAATCTATTAAACTTAAATAGCACAGTCAAAAATATGCCAATAATACGCTAGGTAGTTATGAGTTGACTAGAGTTAGACATATTGATAACCTTGGCGTCCTCTTAAACCCAAAACTTAAGATTCCTGACCATATTACTTCCATGGTAAATAAATCCAGGGGGAAGCTTGAATTTATAAAATGGTGGTCTAAGAAATTTGATGATCCCTATGTCACAAAGACTTTGTTTATTTCACTAGTTCGTCCAATTCTAGATTATTGCTCACCAGTTTGGAGTCCCCAATATAGTGTAAATATAGGCCGGATAGAGTCTGTACCTTAATTGGGATGCAAACCTATTTATACAATCGTACTCTAGTAGACTTATTCTAATTAATTTATCAATCTTATCCAATCGTAGAACGATGATTGGTATCAATTTGTGCTGAATTACTGGGTCGCCTAAATTTCTCTGTGCCTAATAGAATTACTAGGAACTATATTCCAATGATTTTAAACTATTGTCAATCAAACTATGACATGCATGAACCTTTTAGAGAACTATGTAATGGCTATAATAAGATCTATCACATCATTTCAATTACCAAATCTTTACCAATTTTGAAAGCATTAATCATGTCATACTTAGCACGAAATCAGTATGTAGTATTTTGTTTCCTATATATTTTTAATTAGTCCCTTTTCTTTTACCTCTGTCGAGGTGACAAGCATAGCAAGCACTGCTTGGTGTCGTAAGGTCCACTTATTTGTGTTGACCATAGTGCTTCAACGTCCAAAATAAAAAAAAGACATCAACAACCAGTGAAATCTCTGCTCTCTCTTTTACGCGGAATATGTTCCACTATTGGCGTATGGGACCTTCGGTTCCTCTTCGTGCATTGCGCTTATTAACTTTAAATCAACCGTTTGACTAATGCTGCCCCATTACGGATGGTGGCGCGTTTTTATGCTCCATTTAAATCGCTCTTAAGTACTGACATCTCTTAAAATGATTCTGATGGATTGGAGTCTGATGAAGTCTGAATATTTAAATATTGAAGGTAAATTTGTGGGTTCATGTTTTAAGTCCGTTGCCTCCCCTGAATCCACCTGAAGTGAGTTATCCAATTCTGCGCCCGAGTCAGTCGGTGACGGTCTCGAGAAACGTTGCTCCTGTTATTGTGAGTACATCCTCTCTAAATATCTTTTTCCAAAACAACTCGGGCATGCGAACAAAGGCTGAACAAGTTTATTTGGCCATCTCTCAATGCGAGTTTGATGTTATGCACTAGTTGAAATCTGGCTCAACGCAAGCCATTATTCTAATAAATTTTTCGACTTCAACTTTGTGAGGAGTTGAACAAGTCCCCACAAATGAAAGCAACCAGTCAAGGAAACGCGCAAGCAGTGGCCTACCGATTGCCAGTAACGCGGAGATTTCGCCCATAGTACAGGAGGTGCGGAGAGAGAGTGCGGTACGTGTGCACAGAAAGGAACAGGAAGAGTCCGAGATATATGGCAACAGAAGAGAGCGTGGGATAGACACACAGCTCGAGGTAGAGAATGAATTCGGCAAGAAACTTTTGCCCGAGAGACTGCTGATCCAACCAGGAGTGGTAGACTCGCTGGTAAAAGTAAAGGCAAGACTAGTGGCAGGATTTCGAGAAACCATTCCTGTTACAGACAGACGCTTAACGCAAGAAACAGAGAACTGCGCAAAAGTCATATCATTTTCATGCTGGACCCTGAATGGCGCGGAAAAAAAATACTCCACCACCGCACTACGGTCTAAAAGTCGACTTTAGGCATAAACTCTAAAAATATACATAAAATACTGAAATTTTGCACAAAAGTTTGGGAGACTAATTTAGAATTTGGAAAAAAATAGTTTGCCAGTTTGACAAGGCCTTCCAAACGCCCCCAACAAACCACATAACAAAAAACAAATCCAAGCAAAGCGTATTTCTAAAAAAATATTTCTCTATTATATGAGTTTTATAATAATATCATTTCAATTACCAAATCTTTACCAATTTTGAAAGCATTAATCATGTCATACTTAGCACGAAATCAGTATGTAGTATTTTGTTTCCTATATATTTTTAATTAGTCCCTTTTCTTTTAACTCTGTCGAGGTGACAAGCATAGCAAGCACTGCTTGGTGTCGTAAGGTCTACTTGTTTGTGTTGACCATAGTGCTTCAACGTCCAAAATAAAAAAAAGACATCAACAACCAGTGAAATCTCTGCTCTCTCTTTTACGCGGAATATGTTCCACTATTGGCGTATGGGACCTTCGGTTCCTCTTCGTGCATTGCGCTTATTAACTTTAAATCAACCGTTTGACTAATGCTGCCCCATTACGGATGGTGGCGCGTTTTTATGCTCCATTTAAATCGCTCTTAAGTTCTGACATCTCTTAAAATGATTCTGATGGATTGGAGTCTGATGAAGTCTGAATATTTAAATATTGAAGGTAAATTTGTGGGTTCATGTTTTAAGTCCGTTGCCTCCCCTGAATCCACCTGAAGTGAGTTATCCAATTCTGCGCCCGAGTCAGTCGGTGACGGTCTCGAGAAACGTTGCTCCTGTTATTGTGAGTACATCCTCTCTAAATATCTTTTTCCAAAACAACTCGGGCATGCGAACAAAGGCTGAACAAGTTTATTTGGCCATCTCTCAATGCGAGTTTGATGTTATGCACTAGTTGAAATCTGGCTCAACGCAAGCCATTATTCTAATAAATTTTTCGACTTCAACTTTGTGAGGAGTTGAACAAGTCCCCACAAATGAAAGCAACCAGTCAAGGAAACGCGCAAGCAGTGGCCTACCGATTGCCAGTAACGCGGAGATTTCGCCCATAGTACAGGAGGTGCGGAGAGAGAGTGCGGTACGTGTGCACAGAAAGGAACAGGAAGAGTCCGAGATATATGGCAACAGAAGAGAGCGTGGGATAGACACACAGCTCGAGGTAGAGAATGAATTCGGCAAGAAACTTTTGCCCGAGAGACTGCTGATCCAACCAGGAGTGGTAGACTCGCTGGTAAAAGTAAAGGCAAGACTAGTGGCAGGATTTCGAGAAACCATTCCTGTTACAGACAGACGCTTAACGCAAGAAACAGAGAACTGCGCAAAAGTCATATCATTTTCATGCTGGACCCTGAATGGCGCGGAAAAAAAATACTCCACCACCGCACTACGGTCTAAAAGTCGACTTTAGGCATAAACTCTAAAAATATACCTAAAATACTGAAATTTTGCACAAAAGTTTGGGAGACTAATTTAGAATTTGGAAAAAAATAGTTTGCCAGTTTGACAAGGCCTTCCCAACGCCCCCAACAAACCACATAACAAAAAACAAATCCAAGCAAAGCGTATTTCTAAAAAAATATTTCTCTATTATATGAGTTTTATAATACTTAAAAAAAATTTTCGTGTCAACTTGGTGCCACCCTTTTTTTAAAGTGTAATTTCCTTTTTTTTATGATTTTGAAATGGACGTTAGCTTAAAACGAGATTTTCCCCAAAACATTTTTTTTTCCAAACGTCCTTTGTCAAATTTCGTCGAAATCCTGTCAAATAAGAAATATTCTCTGCAAAGTCTCATACATTTTCAGAAATGGTAACACACCACTTAATTCAGTTCACCACATCAGTCTGCATAGTTGAATGTCGACACGATGTTTTGCGTGCAGGATCGTGATTTTCCAATTTGAATTTCGGCAAGATACAAAATTTCAACGTCTTTAGAAATAATAATGTTTAGGCTGCTTAGACAAAAATAAAAGCGACAAAAAGCAAATTCATCCAACACCATTAATTTTCCCGACTGCGACTTCTGACGACTTCCGAAAGTCGATACTACTAGCAAAGCAGCAAGCAATGAAACGAAAACGAAAAGCGACGTTTGCTGCTGTCTGATTTTTGTCGCTTTCTGATTTTTGCATTTGTTTCGACTGCGAATTCTGGTTTTCCAGGAGCAGAAGCAACAGCTCATTTTAAAAGGTCGCAAACAGTCAAAGCTTCAAAATTATCGGTATTGCTACTTCGTTTGCAGTTTTTTAAACACTGTAATAAACACAGTTCACAATCAGTTAGTCAGCTTTCTCCTCTTCTTTTTGTCTTACAACATTTAACTGCGCCTTCTTTGCGTTTGTTCTCATTCCAAACTTCCAAGATCGCTACATGGCCACAAGTATTTTTTTTGAACAAGGGAAAAAACGGGCAAAATTGACTCTTTAGTAATTTTTTAAACACTTTTGATTAATACCTTGCAAGCGTTTGGAGGCGGTTGGAGGTACAGTTTGCCTGCCGAGCATTTAGGAAATTCCTCAGCAAGATGCGCATTAAGAAACAAATTACATTAATATGAGTCATATCCCACAGATAACTCTCTAAACTCATCCATTTTTCTTACTAGGTTTTTGGGCGTTTATGTGGACAATCCTAAGTCCCTCTCTTTGTTTACATAGAATATTAGTATTTGAAACTATTTGCATTACAATAGGAATTTATAAATATTGGAAACATGTTACGGAAGCGGGGTAAGAAATAAAACAAGAACGAAATAACCAGAGGCAGAAGACACCGTGAAGTGCAGGTGGCGAAACACCGAAATTGGCCAATACAGTAACCAGTAACGAATTGGTCAGAGTAAGCAATTCATGAGAACATACAGAGGGCAATAGGTGTACGCAGCAATTAATATGAAACCTAGTAGAATCCAGAAGTGGGCCATTACGACCACGGACACGAGCTGGAGAAAATCATAGCTGTCACCGCCAATCAGCCAGAAAGGAGCCAACACTAACATATCAACCCATGCAAAAAACAACAATTACTTCATTATTACTATTTCAATTTCGGCAAAACAATCAACGACTCCCATCAATAATAAACAAACAATTAAATGCAAGCAAAAGACCAAAGTTTCTATTTGTAATTGGAACCACCAGAAGAAGCCGCAGCTAGAAGTGCTACCGTCAACCGTCGCGAGTGCAGTTTTCACTCTTCTCTTCCTCGCAATTCGTATCGCAATAAAGCGAATAACTTCTTTTTTTCTTCTGTTTGTAAAATAAGACCAACATCGCGCAATTGCCCAAGAAATGACAATGAACATAATTTTTTTATATAAATTAATTCAACACTTTAATAATAATGTTAAGTAAATTTGCACTAATATAAATATATTTATGCATATGTGTATAATTAATTTCCCAAAACACAGAATACCACAATGAGAGCTCTCGTCGATGGAAATAAAAAGGGGTAAGTGAGTTGCGTTCGACTTACTGTCTAGCAAAAGTATATATATATATATATTTACACATATGCGTATATATCTAGATATATGTTCAACTTAAACATTTAGATATATATCGAATCCTCATACATTAAATTTAAAGTCCTGTAAGATCCATATTATTATATTTATAAATTAACTCAAAATAAAAATTTATTCATTCTCAACAGTTTTATAATACGTTAATACAAATATTATATACACCGCGTAGAATATTTCTCAATTTAATTAATTTGGAACCCTAATTTACTCTTTTATTTGTCAATTAAATGCGCACCTTTTTAAAAGAAAAATCTTTTCAATAAATTATAATATGAAGCAGAACTTAATAATGGCTTGGTAAACGATTATAAAGGGGAAGCTGGCGCAAATGGAAAATCTCGGGTCAAGAACAATTACGTAACTTTCGACTGGCGACATTGACAATAGGGGATCGCATTGCAGTGGCCGGCGGCGATCCTTCGGCATACGGGAGGTATGAAGGGGCAGGGTAAAACAGCCACACGCTGCCGATCAAAATTCGGTCAAGCGCTCGAACTAGCTACTTGAGAAGCTTGTGGGCAGCGGCGACAAATGACAAAACGAACTGAACGATCTCTATCTTTTTCCTAAGGCACGATAAATTTATTCTCGTTATGTAGGGGAGGGACTGGTTTCCAAAGAACCCACCCCATCCGGCGAGCTGAGCCGGCACCCAGCGTGCCTACGCAGGACGCAACTCCCTCGGCCCAAGTCCTTTGGACTGGGCACTCATACACCGACGTAACAGAATTGGCGCCCAACGGCGGATCCTTCGCATCCTTAGAACTAGGACTTTTAACATCTAAAGATTTTTTTTGTTTTACTTATTAAAGGTTACGATTTCAAAATCGGAATACCGGATGTAGGGAATATCTGAAAAATTACATGCAAGACATAATTTTCAATTTTGCTGAACAAAGATCAGATCGCAGGTATATTTAATTTAATTTTAATTAATTTAAAGTCCCCAACTTCAGCGACAGTCTGATTGGGAGGCCTCGCAATCGGAACCTTGTCTCAGAATAGCAGTGCGACTTTATGACTTATTTCAATATCTAGTAAAATCATTTGTCTTTGTTTTATTAATAGAAAAATTCAATGTGCTTTAATTGAAAAATTTGTAGTCCTTATATAATATTATTAAATCAGTGCAAGACCGACTTAGCATTTTTAGGGAACCAACTTAATTTTTTTGGGTTTTCTCTGGCCGACGCTATCCGCTTGAACCAGGCAAGAACCAGGTCGCTCGAGAGGTTCGCGTCCAGAGGAAACCGATTGACTAAGAGGGGGGAGGGGGCGAATAGACCAGATCCGTACAATCCGACGCTATCCCTTTGAACCAGGCAAGAACCAGGTCGCTCGAGAGGTTCGAGTTTGTACGGATTCCACCAATACAAGGGCGGGAGGACTGAATCTATCTCTCTGGCCGACGCTATCCGCTTGTACTAGGAATGAACCAGGTCGCTCGAAAGGTTCGAGTCCAGAGCGAGAGAAAACAGGGAGGCAATTTCTTTCGTCTGTCTGAAATAAAGCTCTGTTCGTCTGTCTACGAGCAAGTCTACCTGTTTCCGACGACTGGGCGGGAGGGGGTTTCGGACAGTTCCTTCTACAGGGAATCAGCACTCCGGTGGAGGCTGTAGTCCTGGGAAGAGGTCAGAAGGACATGAATGGAACTGGTGTCTCCGGTGGAGACCAGTTGAATCCGATCATAAAATTCACTTATTTAGGGACCTTTTTTATAACTTCTTGGGGGCTTAATTTCGAACGGTTTCTTGACTCATAAACAACTTCCAATGCCAGCGAACCCGATTTAAAAATTTCTGTATTCTTTTCATAATATAATTGTCAAATAAAACTGCTGTGGTATACAAAAACAATCAAGCAGCATAAAAAGTGAACGAACACACACATATATTTGTCCAGTCTTTTTGAGTCGCGTCTTGGCTCAAGTGTCTTTATCGTCGTCATTCGAATTGGTCATTTGAAGATTTACCTCAATTATTTTGAATTTTTATATTTTTCGGATTTAACAAAAAAAAGTGTGACAGGCGTGTGCCACTATCAATGTTGATTATTGTTTATTTATTATTATATTACTTCGGCACGAGCCAAAACCTTGAAATAAGAAGGTAGGTCAGTAAATGGCAGGGAAGAGGAAGAAGGTAACGTTGACAATACCGCCTACTAGGACTGCAAGGGCTTCTACCTTAGCCGCAAGACAGACCTGTAGAGCAAGACAAAACGTGACAACTAGCGATCAACAGGCACAGGAACAGTCGTTCAGCTTTGGCAGCAAGCTAGATAATTTAGGAAGCCTGGCAGAGTACCACAGTTCCACCATGGAGGAGTCGTCAGGGGCTGTAGGGGGTGAAAACTATTGCTTAGGATCGCCACAAGGAAGGTCCAGCGTGCTACCTAATACAGGAGCACGGTCGCGACAGTCGGAGTCAGAAAGCAGACTAAAAAGAATTATGTCTGCGCTGATCATGCAAGGCAATGAATTAAATACACAGATAATTAATCTACAAACAAAAGTGGCAGAAATGAGTGAATCACAATCAGGTAATTCACAAACACCCGGAGACATGCCTACACAAAACAGCACTTTTCGGCCGGCACATTCGAGCCGCTGAGAGCGTCAACTTAACGCCAGGACTTAATTCACTGGACCAACATAATCAGAATGACTCTGGCAGACGAAACTGCAACAGTGCATGGGAAATATCGGGCGCTGAGTAGCGACCAGCAGAGAACCGGAAGAAGAATTAATGGAACGACGACAGGGATATAACGAGAGTTTGGAGGATTATATATCTGCGATGCACAATTTGCAGTTCAAACTAAGAAATAAGATTCCAGAATCCAACCTTGTGGAGATATTGAAAGAGACCCTAAATTCTCAAATGGGAGCCTTTTTGTTGGCGTCAAGCATATCTACATTAGCCGAGTTTAAGAGGGAAAGAATACGTGTCGAAAAATGGTTGAAGGACAATAGGTCGCGCCACGGCACGTTAACGAGATCATAAATGAATCGGAAGAATATTATAAGGTTGATGACTACCAAGTAGAGGCTATTCAGAACAACCGGCCACCGAAGGGTGCTGGAATGATAAAGCCAGCAAGAGGAAATCCATTTCGTCAAAACTTTGGCAAGAAAACCTTGGAGTCAATGGGAACAGAACCCAGAGGAGAATGCACGTCCCCGTTTCATACATACCTTTGCGATACGTGCAATAATCCGGCGGACTTTTATCGCCACCCTAAAATTGTAGACGGAACAGGGTGCCAAGTCCGGTTCCATGCAACGCAGTGTCACTATTGTGGTAAAAACGACTCTTATCACTATACTCTCGCTTCTTTTTTACGGAAAGGTCTGATCGAAGAGCCCGGGACAATAAAAGAGGCGACCTCAAGCCCCGCACAGATATCGTCTCATAAGGTCTCATATAGTATCAGCGTAAGGCAGAGTACGAGGAGGCACGCGCCCGTATCTTTAATACAGCACAAGAGGAAGAAGACGAAAGGGGTAACCGGAAGAATAAGAAACTTCGACACCTACACCAGACCCTGGAATCTGCACGGGAACTAAAAAAAAAATTAGTTGCGTCTATCATCAGCCTTTAAAATGACAACCGCCTTTTTGCCAAGACGAAAGTAGACGGCGAAGAGATTGTAGCCTTATTAGATACATGGGCGAGTGCCAACTGCATTGGCAAAGAAGCAGAGCTGTTTTTACAACGGAGGCAGCATAAGGTGAAGAGGTTAACCAGACAAAACGTACAAACGGCCAGTGGGGGGAAAACTCAAGTTACAGGCATGATCACTCTGCCAGTGGAATGGGAAGGCGAAACAAGAGAATTGGAATTTTTAATAGTGCCTGCTCTACAGCAACACTTTTATTTCGGAATAGAATTCTGGGAGGAATTTAAGTTGCCTTTACCGTGAAAACGCCTATTAGAGATTGCGGAAGTAGATACAGTAGCGCCTGAAGAAGAGAATCCCGAACGCCCCGAAACTGCATGCAGCCCATATGGGCTTAGGGAAAACCGAGTTAGAAGAACATGTCATAGAGGTTACACAGGAGAATTTACCTATCAAGCAGAGGCATTATCCCATCTCACCGGTAAAACAGAAACTGATATTTGCCGAACTCGACCGAATGATAAAATTAGGGGTAATAGAGGAAAGTAATAGTAGTTGGAGTTCCCCTGTGGCCTTAGTGCAAAAGTGCACCAAAAATCGCCTTTGCTTAGACGCCCGCAAAGTTAATGCCCGGACTGTAAAGGACGCATACCCGTTACCACACATAGAGGGTCTATTAAGTCGTCAACAAGAAACGTTCTTTAAAGATTCATTTTGGCAAATCCCGCTGGAAGCTAAAAGTAGAGAAAAAACAGCTTTCATAGTGTCAGGACGACCTTTGTACCAATTTACCGTCATGCCGTTCGGCCTATGTAATGCTGCCCAGCGAATGTGCAGACTTATGGACAAAATAATTTCAGCAGCATTAAGAGAATTCGTCTTCGTGTATTTGGATGACTTACTGAAGAACAATTGAATATGTTGCGGCAGGTCAGTGATTGTTTGAGGAGAGCAAAATTAACAATCAATGTGGCAAAAAGTAAGTTCTGTTACAGCCAAGCTAAATACCTGGGATATGTAGTAGGTGGGGGTTGCATTAAAACCGATCCATCAAAAATAAAGGCTTTTCAAGAATTCCCAAAGACAATATCCGCTAAGCAGATGCGGAGATTTTTGGGAATGACAGGGTGGTTTTATACAAAACTACGCTCAAACAGCAGCACCGCTTCATGAAAGTCTCAAAAAGGACCGAGTCAGGAAATATGAGCTCGATGAAGATGGCATTAAAGCCTTTGAGGAACTGAAGATCAGCCTGGTATCAGCACCTGTATTGACAACACCGGATTTTTCAAAACCTTTCACGATTCAGTGCGATGCATCGACGACCGGAGTCGGAGGGGTGTTGTTCCAGACAGATGAAGAGGGTGGCGAGCATCCTATCGCATACATGTCCTCGAAGCTGGACAAAGCCCAAAGGAACTACAGCATCACTGAACTTGAATGTTTATCGGCAGTATTGAGCATCATTGAAGGAAAGCCATTCAAGGTCATAACAGATCATGCTAGTTTAAAGTGGGTCATGGGCCAGAAAGATTTATCAGGCAGACTAGCAAGGTGGAGTTTGAAACTACAGGCCTTTGATTATGAAATCGAACATCGAAAAGGGTCACAAAATGTGGTCCCAGATGCGCTTTCACGGGTACATATGGATGAAGTAACATCGGGACTTAGGGATGCGGCAGACTTACAATCAGCTGCTTTTCAATCAAAAGAATACAAAGAATAAGTTCAAGCTGTTGAAAAACACGCAGAAAAGACTCCTGATACCCAAACGTCCGAAGGATACGTGTATAAGAGGTTAGGTTTCCGAACAGGCGAAATAATTAACGAGGACAGTGCTTGGAAGCTGTGTGTTCCAGAGGAACTTCGGCAAGACCTAGTTCATCAGGCACACCATTCGCAAGTGGCAGGTCATGGCGGTATACAAAAAACTTTGGCTCGACTAAGGCTGTTATATTACTGGCCCGCAATGACGGTGGATGTACAAAGAACTGTTAAGAATTGTGAAATTTGCAGAGTCAGCAAAACAACGAACAAATCCAGCAGACCACTAATGGGAAAACAATAAATAACTGAACGACCAGAGCAAAGACTTTACATTGATTTCATGGGACCGTATCCCCGGACCAAATCCGGAAACACGGTGATCTTTGTGTGTCTGGACCATTTCACCAAATTCGTCTGGCTAGAGGCAATGCGAAAAGCAACCGCAACAGCCGTAGTAGCCTTTCTCGAAAGAAACATTTTTCATCAATTCGGAGTGCCAGAATACATTCACTCCGATAACGGTAAGCAATTTGTGTCGTCAACATTTGCCGAATTAGTCAGCCAATATGGAATCCGACACGTTTGAACGGGCTTTTATTCGCCACAACCGAATGCAGCAGAACGAGAAAACCGATCCGTGCTACAAATGCTGAGGTCAGCTACGGACAAAGACCAGCGGCATTGGGACACACACCTGAATCGAATCGCGTGTACACTACGAAGTGGCTATCACGAAGCTTTGGGACTGGAACTATATTATGCAATGTTTGGGACCAACATGGTCACACACGCAAGTGCGTATCCGATCATGAGACTTATCGGCGGCCTATCAGCAACAGATCAAGCTCTATGCTTGGCGGATAAGATGGAACTCATACGCAGTGTAGTTAAGCAAGGGTTAGCCCGGGCGCACGAAAAAGCTGAAAGAACGTACAATACCCGCAGTAAGGAAATTGAATTTGCAGTAGGGCAGGTGGTATACCGAAAAAACTACAAGCAGAGTAACCGAATGGAAGGGTATAATGCAAAGCTAGGTTCCAACCGGGTATGGTGTCCCATACTTGGACGCAAGGGAGGGTCACTGTACGAATTTGGTTGGAAAATGTATTGGAGTATATCATGCTAAAGACCTTTTCGCTGTTTGAAACTGGTTGAAAACCAACAGCGATCAGTGCAATGTACCACTGAGCGAGGAAGGAACGCTTTGCCGGAGCAAACAGCAAAAAAAATAATAAAATATATATAAATTTGTCACCTGACCTTTTCCTAATTTTTTGTTGAGGGCAAGTTAATGATAACAATAGCCCGGATATCTCAGACAATAGAGCGTGAGACTCCTAAATCCCAGGGTATGCGTCGAGGTCACACGTTAGGGCAATACCAACCTAATTACAATCGCTCCTCGAAGGTTTTTTTTGCGAGTGCAAGTGCGGGGTAAGAAATGAAACAAGAAAGAAATAACCAGAGGCAGAAGACACCGTGAAGTGCAGGTGGCGAAACACCGAAATTGGCCAATACAGTAACCAGTAACGAATTGGTCAGAGTAAGCAATTCATGAGAACATACAGAGGGCAATAGGTGTACGCAGCAATTAATATGAAACCTAGTAGAATCCAGAAGTGGGCCATTACGACCACGGACACGAGCTGGAGAAAATCATAGCTGTCACCGCCAATCAGCCAGAAAGGAGCCAACACTAACATATCAACCCATGCAAAAAACAACAATTACTTCATTATTACTATTTCAATTTCGGCAAAACAATCAACGACTCCCATCAATAATAAACAAACAATTAAATGCAAGCAAAAGACCAAATTTCTATTTGTAATTGGAACCACCAGAAGAAGCCGCAGCTAGAAGTGCTACCGTCAACCGTCGCGAGTGCCGTTTTCACTCTTCTCTTCCTCGCAATTCGTATCGCAAAAAAGCGAATAACTTCTTTTTTCTTCTGTTTGTAAAATAAGACCAATTGCCCAAAAAATGACAATTAGCATAATTTTTTATATAAATTATTCCAACACTATTATTAAATGTTAAGTGAATTTGAACTAATATAAATATATTTATGCATATGTGTATAATTAATTTCCCAAACCCAGAATACCACAATGAGAGCTCTCGTCGATGGAAATAAAAAGGGGTAAGTGAATTGCGTTCGACTTACTGTCTAGCAAAAGTATATAGGTATATTTACACATATGCGTATATACCTAGATCTATGTGCAACTTAAACATTTAGATATATATCGAATCCTCATACATTAAATTTAAAGTCCTGTAAGATCCCTATCATTATTTTTATAAATTAACTCAAAATATTATTATTTAAAAAGTTATTCATTCTCAACAGTTTTATTATACGTTAATACAAATATAATATACACCATATTAATTGTTAGCCGGCTCGAGGTCAGGATGTTGAAAAAAAAACACAAAATTATTTTAATTTTGGTTATTTGTCAATATATTTCGGTTGATCTTCGGCAACCGTCTTCAGGACAACTATAAAATAATTACAACGATTTTAATATTTTTAACAAACAGAAAACAATTTACATTTGACATACATTTAATTTACACGTCTACGTCCGGTGACGTGGAGTTGCTTCAATAAGTTTTCTTTTCGTTGTGAATTGACGTAGCATTTTTAGACGCAGTTGGCTGTTTTACGTACGCCTAATAGACTAATATGATCTTAAGTCTAGTACAAGAATTTCGCAAGCCATAAAAACATTAAACAAAAAGTTCAAGCTTATGTCCACACTAAAGTGGAGTTGGTTCAAAATATTTTTGTATAACTGAATTTAAATCATTCCCAAGTTAACCGGTTTCATTGATCTGCAATGTGATAACCGACACCATAGGTTATTGTATGACAACGAAATGCTTGCCTCTGCACCCAAGTTAAGGGCAAAATTAGATCAGTCTGTGAAAGTGATCTGAGAACAATTATGGGAACAGTATATGAAAAGTATAATGAAACGGCATTTGAAATGAAATAGTGGAATTCACCTTTCACCATTTCTAGCCCTAGACCTTTATAAAATGGGCTACCAAACCAGAAGAAAAAAGGGAGAGGAGGGCGGAATAGAGGCAACGTAACAACCTAGCTGAGCCCGATTCCGATTCCTTGCATATAACAACAATATATTTTGAGGTTGACAAATCCAGGACACCCGAAAAAGACCCTTGATGAACAGGGTCAGCTCGACCGGCCGCCCGCGATCATAAGAACCCGTCGCACAGCGCTGGCCAGTGAAAATACAACTACTTCAATACTACTAAAAGTGCTCATCATTCAACAACCTGATCTTGGAAGCATGAAGTTATTTTATGACAAGGTTACTCGCATAGCCTTGAAGCTCCTGACTATATATCCTGGGTTCCTAAGTCCACAGTGAAAAAATTGTGAAAAAGCAATTCTACATATTTATCCTGGAGATACCAAAAAAAATAACAATACGATAAACAAAAATCGCCAAAGCCACTATCAGCAGTAATAGAAAACAATAGACCAATAATAATGAATGAGCAAAAATATTAATGCATTTTAAATGCAAATGAATAAAATATCCAAAATTACATGAAGAGACCGAGTACAGTGAGCTACGTAATTTGAGAAACAAAGTCGCGTTTCGAGCCGGTTTACATATAAAAATATAATTCAGTTTTTTCTTATATTTATGTTCTTTAAGTTTGATTGAGAATTATATATAATAATAAGTTTATTTTATTCAATTGGTTGTTACAAGACTTTATCGTACTTATTTGTGAAGAACACCGACCTATTAGATTGAGTTCTCAAACTGAACTTGATGTGCTGATCTGATTCTGTTGATGATCAAGCCTCGGTCTCCAGCTTTTCGGGATTTGAGTGAGTTGTGAGATTGTTCTGAGAAAACTTTCGGTTACTTTTGAGTGAATCTTTAATTACTCTTGGATTCAAGTGTCTTGACTCTTGGATACAAGTGCGCTCCTAGATTTTACGACTTTGAAATGTCTTTGGATTGAAATAGTAGTTTATGTGTTTGCGAGCCGAACTTTGATTGTCTTTGAACGTGTGAACGTGACAATTGGGGTGAGTTGTTTAGTCTACAGTTTTGGGTGATAAGCTGGGACTAAATTTGGGAATTTTTTTTTACAAGGGTGTATAATTCTAGGGTAGTATAGGGTATATGGTGGATACATAAAGTAATGTAATATTCAAAGTGTTATGGGACTGTGTATGTGTTGCTTAAATATATGCAGAGTCTTATAGGAATATGGACATGTCACTATATATAATTTTAACATCCTTTAAAGCCAGAAATCCTGAGCGGCGAGATCTCATCGCTAGATGAAATGGGGTAAGTTTATCAGAACACAAGTTATATTATAATTATATTTATACGTATATCTATACATATACATAGTAAATCAAAATCAATCTTTTCAACTCAAAATTAATTAAAATTGTTGTTTACAATAGTCACATTATTTTGGACCCATTGAAGTCGTGGTCGGCCGACGAAGAGAAAAACGTTACGGCGTACTATTCACATGCCTGAAAGTACGCGATGTCCACATAGAATAAGCACACTCGCTGTCGACGGACGCTTTAATGCTAGTTCTTGAGAGTTCATTGCCATAAGCGAAGTACCCAAGAAAATCGGGTCTGACAACGGCACCAACTTCAGAGTAGCGAGCCGTCTTTTACAAAGTGTAATTCGGCGCATGTCCTCAGACGAACTGAACCCTTAAGGACAGTGGAATCAGATGTCCTCATTCCTAATCACTTTCTAAGAAGTGCTTCGAGCGCACTAGGCACTACACAAGAAACTTCTAGCGCTGGAACTTTGTTGGGTTAAAGCTTTCGAATTAAACTACAAATTGATGAAAGATTTCGGAAACAATGGATCAAGGAATACTTGCCGTATCTTACCTGGCGAACAAAATGGTTTGACCCTCCAGCAGATCCTATACTGATCGGCTACTAGTAGATCGGCCCTTCATGTGGCGCCACTTTTACGACCTTCTAGTCGTATGTGGAAAGATGGGGATTGCACTTTTGCAGCAAGAAGATGTCCTCTGGGGTCTTGATCGTGGACGCCAAATCTACTGGGGACGTCACACCATTCAAGTGCGACGAATTTCGTCCCTTTATAAACCTCTCTAAGCTGCGCTGTGGCATTCTTGTAGAGGACACCACCTGGACACTGCCCTGGAACCTTCCCGCATCCCTGAAGAATGTCGAATTCTGTGGGAAACAGTGTCATACAAACGACTTCCATTTCTATCCACATGTTCCTTGGAATCCGGCCTCCGTGGTTTCTTTGGACCACAAGTCTAAACAGGACAGAGCTGGTCGTTTTGATCTTTTTTCCGCCAGTCCAGGCAATTCTACAGATCGCTGCCTCTTTGGCTGTGCGTTCTCAGTATTGGGCCGTTCTTGGCCATCATTTGGGAGCATCTTCTTTGGTTGGCAATCATGCTCCTTTTATGGGATCGGAGTGTCTGCGCGGCAGTCCGCTTCTGAGTAAGTGAATTTACTTTGCTCGGCAGATGGCGCGACAGTCTTGCATTTAGCATTAAGCAGAAGTACTGGCGGCCGACTGTCTTTCATTCCTTTCATCCCTAGTTTGGGATGCTAGTGCCAGCGCAGGTGGAGCCAACGCTCTCTGTGCCTGCAGCTGTTACAGCACCGTTCCTTATCGTTTTTTTGGTTTTTTTTGGGAGTGCTTCCTTTCTTTATTTGACTCAATAATTGGAGAAAAGGAAAGATCCACCCGAGTCTACCCGAGCAGAGATCCGCGATGCCCGGGTAAGGATAAAGATAGAACAGGGGGTCGCCATTTCCCTGAGCTCATTGTTAGAGATTAAGCTAGTTTTAAGCCAGGCTGACTCTTGGCACGGTCCGGCTTACACCTTAGTCCCGGCCGGGGTGAGATGCTGTATGTTTTAGGATAGTGGTAGATTGTGTGTATGGAAAAAAGGTATTGTGTAAAGCAACTATTTAGATGCGGCTGAACAACTCGTTAGTCAGCGACAGATACCCGCTTGCTTTTCGAGGCTGTTTATTGCAGAGGTTTCTGTCTGACGTTTGTCTTAGCCTACTGCTATTCACAGCTGACATTGTAGGGCCGTTCGCTATTCGCAACCTGCGACCCTCACAACTATCTCCCAAGAAGAAGACCAAGAAGCGGTATATAACAATCGTAAAATTTTAGCGGAGTTTTTTGGTTTTGTCAAGCAATTAAAATATTTTATTGACACAATTCAAAAAGTGATATACATTTTTAAACTGAAGACCAATTTGTCCGACGAAGTTAGTGTGATATTTGCTCCAAAAATGTAATACCCAGACTCTTCCACTTTATGAGAGTCACATTAAAAAAACCGAAAGACATCCAGAAATTATCAGATGTTATGAACTTTTTGGAGAAGCGGCTGTGCTTGACTTTCTTTCTATAGGAAGAAAAGGCTTTCGGAACGTATATTAATTAAAGTTTTTCCAAGCCTAATAATTTTCCAATTTGGAGTGTACGGTGCCCGATCTACAAATGATGGAACATTCCGTAACCCAATGTCACAAATTTAAAAGGGATGAATCCCGCAGACCGATTGGATATCTTATACATAATATTTCTTAAGTACTCAAAAGAGAAAAAAAGTCAACACTAGTGTTACGGCAACTCAAGCATTACTTGCAACAGCAAGAATTAAAGTAAAAAGCTCTATTATATCAGAAGAGGCAGCACAAATACTAAAGCTGCCAAAAATAAAATCTAAAACTCAGATTCGTGGGATATCTTCTGAAGGTACATGTATATCAAAATTTAAAATAAAATTGATAATAAAATCCCCTAATTCTAAAAAACTATTGGTTACCGAGGAAATAATATTGCCCAAAATTAATAAAAGCCCTTCCTGTTAGATATATCGATAAATGGCAAAATGTCTCATTGGCCGAATTTATGTAATTATTGGAGCAGATTTATATACACACAGAAAATTACATTAAAACTGAAATGTTTGAAAACTATTTTATTAAAACTACTTATACCAATTCAAGTAGTAGCATTCCATTTCAGGACGATACATCCGATCCATTCCAAGCCACAATCAAATTTTGTTGGCGATGAGTTGTCGAAAGCGATATCAGAAAATTCGGCGGTTGCATCTCAACTCGGAAAAGGGGGAATTGATTGGCATTTTAATCCCCCGGCAGAACCTCGGTTTTTGGGAGGCTTGCGTAAAATCATTGAAATACCATCTAAAACGGGTTATCGGTGACGGAATTCTGACATACGAAGAGATGTCAAAACTGTTAGGCCAAATCGAAGGAGTGTTGAACTCACGCCCCCTATATTTATCAAATGATGATAAAAAGTCAACACTAGTGTTACGGCAACTCAAGCATTACTTGCAACAGCAAGAATTAAAGTAAAAAGCTCTATTATATCAGAAGAGGCAGCACAAATACTAAAGCTGCCAAAAATAAAATCTAAAACTCAGATTCGTGGGATATCTTCTGAAGGTACATGTATATCAAAATTTAAAATAAAATTGATAATAAAATCCCCTAATTCTAAAAAACTATTGGTTACCGAGGAAATAATATTGCCCAAAATTAATAAAAGCTCTTCCTGTTAGATATATCGATAAATGGCAAAATGTCTCATTGGCCGAATTTATGTAATTATTGGAGCAGATTTATATACACACAGAAAATTACATTAAAACTGAAATGTTTGAAAACTATTTTATTAAAACTACTTATACCAATTCAAGTAGTAGCATTCCATTTCAGGACGATACATCCGATCCATTCCAAGCCACAATCAAATTTTGTTGGCGATGAGTTGTCGAAAGCGATATCAGAAAATTCGGCGGTTGCATCTCAACTCGGAAAAGGGGGAATTGATTGGCATTTTAATCCCCCGGCAGAACCTCGGTATCTGGGAGGCTTGCGTAAAATCATTGAAATACCATCTAAAACGGGTTATCGGTGACGGAATTCTGACATACGAAGAGATGTCAAAACTGTTAGGCCAAATCGAAGGAGTGTTGAACTCACGCCCCCTATATTTATCAAATGATGATAAAAAGGACAATAAAGTTTTAACACCTGGACACTTTCTGATAGGACGACAAATTTTACTTGCTAAGAAACTTTAAGAAATAAAACAGTTTGAAATTAGAACTCAGCAATTGAAGATGAGTCATTATTTGGGCATTCTTTTCATTTTTGGTCCTTCGACGAACTCTGCAGTTTCCCGCCACCAGTGGTAAGAGACTCAGAGTTATAAACCAGCTCCTTAAATTCTGTATGTATTGCAGCTAAGGTAGCAAAATTAAAAATCTCTTGTTCTTCTACCACCCGTGATAAGGAACAGAGTATATCATTATAAGCAAAATGGTACAAAAAAATCTTTTTTGTTTTTAATTTAAAGCTCCTTATTTAGTCTTGAAATAAAGTTCAAGGTTGCTTCACTACCCATTTTGTTTTAAATCGTGATAAGGCGTGCTTGAGGCCATAAACATCACATCATTTAATCCGTATTCACTTGTGATAAGTGAACATTTAGTGTGCGATACGACAAAAACACAAGTGCATTAAAAAGAATCATAAACAAAAATACAACAACAAAATCAAAAAATCCAATTTACCCATAAAAAATAAAAAAAAGTTGGTGGACTGGCTAAAAATTAAAAGCAGCCGCATCTAGAGCAGCGCACTACAAGCGTCAGCATCTAAAAGCAGCAACGTCTACAGCAGTAGCAACGATAACGTCAGCATCGACAACAGCAGCATCTACAACCAGAAGCATGTACAGCAGCGGCCAAGAAAGCAGCGACGACACAAGCGACCAGCGCAAGAGATAAGATATATTTAAGTGAATATAATATACATCTATTTAAATGGTGTCCGAGCAAATATTAAATCTGCTTAAAAGACAGTCTGAGAAAAAAAGCGTGTAGGGAAATTAGCGAAAAAGGTGGTAGACATTTTTAACGAGCTAGAAAGGGAATTTATAGCAAATCATATATTTTTAATTAAGCTTGGACCAGTAGGCCATGAATATTTTACAAAGAAGAGGTACGAATAAGTATTATCGATAAAAAAATGAATTAAAGATCGACTAGGAGGCTCTTAAAATGGAGGCAGAGGTTAAAAAAGAGCATAGACATCCGATAATAGAACAAACAAGAAAGAAATAAACTTCGGCAAGTCGAAGTTCATATACCCTTGCAACTCTTGCAAGAGTTAAACATTTTTGAAAACATTAAAATTATGATTTACTTTCGTATATGTTTAAAAGCATTGAAGCTATGATGATTTGCAGCCTAATTATTTGATAGCTATTTTATATATTTTTATTATTTCTATGGGAGCTATATGATATAGTCGTCCGATTTTGATAAAATTTAAACAATAATTCTGAAATATTTAACCATTACTATATGTCGAAGAACTAATAGAACAAGAAAGAAAGTAAACTTCGGCAAGCCGAAGTTCATATACCCTTGCAGCTATTGCATGAATTAAATACTTTTGAAAACATTTAAATTATGATTTACTTGAGTATATGCTGAAAAACATTGAAACTATGATGATTTGCAGCCCAATTGTTAGATAGTTATTTTATATATTTTAGACGTCCGATTTTGATAAAATTGCTATATGTCGAAGAACTAAACAAAAAATTAAAAAACAGAAAAGTTATAATTTTTTTCATTTATTTTTCCGATTGTTCCTATGGGAGCTATATGCTATAGTCGTCCGATTTTGATGAAATTTAAAACGTAATTCTGAAATATTTAACCATTACTATATCTCGAAGAACTAAACAAAAAATTAAATAACAGCAAAGTTATAATTTTTTTTCATTTATAGAGCTATATGCTATAGTCGTCCGATCCGGCTCGTTCCGACTTATATACTACCTGCAATGGAAAGACAACTTTTGGGAAAGTTTCATGCAGATAGCTTTAAAACTGAGATATAAACGGACGGACAGACGGACATGGCTAGATCGACTCTACTTGTGATGCTGATCAAGAATATATATACTTTATAGGGTCGGAAACGTCTCCTTCACTGCGTTGCAAACTTCTGACTGAAATTATAATACCCTCTGCAAGGGTATACAAATTAAGCAGCTTAGGAAATATTTAGATGAAAGAAACTCTGCGAATTAGGAAAAATAAAATTAATTTCCTCTGGAAAAATATTTCGGAGCTAAAAACAAAAGTCGCAGCTTGTAGTGTAGATTTTGATTTAACCCTTAGCGAGTTGGAATTTGATATTCAGAATATTTCAACTGAAATAAATGAGCAAATAAAGGAGAAAGTTGTTAGTAATTTGTAGGTGGTGGGTAATATAGAAAATTTTCCAAGCCTACCGAAAATTAGGGTGCTCACATTTGACGGTGGCGCCAAAAAGTGGGAAGAATTGATACATACAAAAGAGAATTTAATTATTTAAAATCAGCTTTAAAAGGTGAAGTTGTCACTCACTCATTGATGGTTCCCGCAGAGAAATACTATACCGTTTGGGAACTTCTAACCAAGCGGTACGAAAAAAATCGTAACATTTTCTCAGAGCAGCTTAATAGCCTGATGGAACTTTAAATTTTAAAGACTGATTCTTTCAGCGATACAACCTAATTCGATGTTACAAATTTATGGCTTTTAGTCCAATTCAAGGAATTGAAAAAGCTAAGAAAGCACACTTGTGTTTTAAATGTCTAAATCATTATTGTCAAAAAAAATTACAACAGCAAAAAAATGTGTTCGGCTTGCAAGAAAGACCATAATTGCATGCTACACATAAATTACAATAAAAAGCAGAAGAAAGGAAGCAAAAATCTGCAATCCAAATTTTATATACCCTTGAAGCTATTGCAAAATTTAAATATTATTGAAAACACTTAAATTTCGATGTATGTATATGTTTAAAAACATTGAAGCTATGACGATTTTCAGCTCAATTATTCGATCGTTTCCATGGCAGCTATATGATATCGTTTGCCGATTTGAATTAAATTGTAATCGTAAATTTGAACTATCAAAATATTACTTTTCCCAACGAATTTAATTTTTATACCCTTGCAGAGGGTATTATAATTTCAGTCAGAAGTTTGCAACGCCGTTCGTTTCTACGCAAACTAGTCCCTCACTTTTAAAACTATCTGCATGAAACTTTCCCAAAAGTTGTCTTTCTATTGCAGGTAGTATATAAGTCGAAACAAGCCGGATCGGACGACTATAGCTTTTAGAACAGTATTTGTTGTTGTGCGCTGTCATATCTCTTTTATCCGTGCTCTCCTCGCTACGATGAACTGTCCGGTCGTGCCTACTGTTTCGCCGTCAACGCTCATTGTCTATCTGTACTTGCGGATCTATTGCCTCAACACAGTCGAGATTAATTAATTAGGTGTTAAACTGATTTTTTCTGTTTTCCTTGTATTCAACCTAAATCATTCGTGCTGAGTTCATGTCGTGCTGTATCCTGTGCATATAACAATAAAATTACTGCACGTCAACCTTTGGTTTGCTGCTGGATTTGCGATAACAGCGCATCCTAGCTGATCGACGGATTAAGGTCGCACAAGTGGCCAAATCATTGACAAGCCTAAACAACGTGTTGGCTTTAACTGGACGTGTGCGAGCTGCAGACATATTGTGGTCGGCATGAAATCGTTTATGAGGCAGACCTGTTAGAGTTTCAAGCTTTGTCATCTGGATTTCGTGAAATTCATTAAAAGTATTAAGTGCTACCTCAAATGTAATAAAAAGTAATTGCTCGTTGTTTAACAAGAATTTATATGTTCCAAAGTCTGCTGCCCTAATGCAGTTTAGCCCTACAGCGGGCATAGCGGTTGACTTTAATGAAGCCTCTTCCCCGTTGCTTTTTCCCCCCTCCACCCCCTTGCCGGAGGATTGTGGTAATTTGGCGACAAGCGAATCTGTTGGCGATTTAATTGGTTCAGTTATGAAGACAAATGCTGAATCAATGTTACCGACTGGCAGTACCAACTCGGCTTCATCTACAAGTGCATCAACCTCGGTAAAGGAGTTGGTAGCTCTCCCTCGGCGTCATCTCCTGCGCCAGTAGTGCCCGTGGCATTGGCTCCCAAAAAGACTATATTTGTGTCGAGACTGTTGGCATCAGCAACTGTGAATGATGTGAGACATCATATTATCACAAAACTATCCCTTCCTGATACTAATGTGGTCGTCTTCACCAAATTTAACATTAAAATTAGGAGGGGCTGTCTAGCAAAATTGTGTCTTCAAACTTTTGGCCCGAAAATTCAGTTGTACAGTACTTATAAAAAAGAGAACTTAACAGTTAACTTAAAAAAACTAGATTTCCTGATTCTTTATCAAAATGTAAGAGTACTGCTTAGTAAGCTCTCTAAACTATTTCAAGGTAGTGCTACTCTTGATGCTTAACTCTACCGTAAATGATAGTGAAATTTTGTTAAACAATTATTTTATTTATAGAGTTGACCGTCCGTCGAGTCGCGGTGGTGGTGGTTTACTTACTATAAATATCTGCAATACGTCATGTTTCATCATTGGTAGGTGATAACGATTTACTTATTGTTCTTGGTAATTTTAATCTTCCAAATGTCTTCTGGTTTCGATGCCATGACTCGATAGGAATGACTCTAAAAACGCCAAACGATTTTATTGAAGTCCTATTGAGTTTTCTTTGCTTATAGACTGCTGCTGTGACTCGTTTATCTCCTTTATCTCTTCATGAAGATTGTCACCATCCTACCCTTCAGCTTTCTCTAAAGGCATTTTTTCATTCCATGAGATCTCCAATAAAACCATAGATATGATTGTGTTTTAGTAGAACGAACTATTCGGAGCTGTTATATGCTTTGTCTTAAATAGATTGGTCATGTCTAGTGCATCTTACTTTTACTGAAGCTGTTTCGTATTTTTTAATAATGTTCTTTATAGTTTATGTGATAAAAATGTACCCCTTTCTAATGTTAGTACTTCGTTTAGCTCTCCGTCGTTTACTTACATATCAGCTTACACATCTAAAGAATAAGAAATCTATACTCTATAAACGATTTAAACAGACCGGCTTACAGTCTTACTATGCTAAATATTCGGTAGTCATCTTCAACTATTTTAAACTTAATTCTGAACGTTACAATAGCTACCTTGCACGCTGTAAAATTGACTATACAAGTAATCCAAAGCTATTTTTCTCTTTTGGTAATTCGAAACGTAAGTTCCAAATCTTTCCTCCTTCTCTATTTCTTAATATGGTTTCTGTCTCGGATGAAATTTGTTATTTCTAATCTGTTTGCGCACTTGGCGCTTGTATTTAATTCACTAGTTGTAGGGCGAGAGCGGGAGCCAGTAAAGCTTTCGTCCGTTCGCTCTTGCGAATTCGCCCCGTTTCTCGCCACCGTAGCATAAATAAGGTTCTAAGAGAAATTATTGAAACAAAATAGTCAGTGATCAATCGAACGTCATCGTAGCCACTCCTTTTCGTCGTGCTTTCGAAATAGTTTATCACAAATTCGCAATTTAACATCGCTGAACTACTGCAGTCACAAGTTTTCGCGTTGTTGATACAAAACAGTATTAAATTTTCATGGTGACCCCGACGTGATTAGCAGTAGAGTTCGCGATTTGTCTTAATTTTCTTTCGGTGAAAAACTATAATCATTACCAACAATACTCAAAACCAATTTATTCGTGTCGGTTCGGCCAATAAATTAAATTCAACAATATTTCGTCACTGGAAATTTTCTGCCGTTCCTTGAAGTTGCGCCTGACGTTTCTGCTAATTTAATTGCTTAATTTGCTGCTGCCGCCAAATGGAAGTAAAAAAGGAAGTTGCAATTATCAAGTCGGCCATCCAGGTATAGAGTGCCAAAGTTGAAAGTTAATCTGTGGCGTTTTGTCAATTGTGTTTTGGCCCATCTTTCAACTTTTTGCATTCGTGTAAAAATCGGTAGATAGTGAGCATTCTAACCGAGAAATAAAAATTTGCATGTTGCACCAAAATTGTGCAATAAACATAATATATTTCGAATTATATGTGAATCGCTTTGGCCCATAAGCAAGCAAATAAAATACTCGTCGTCGTCGTAGTGAGCACCAATTTAGGGTATAAATAAAACAGCTGGAAAAAAGTGCAAATTGTGAAAAGTGTAGCTCTCAAAAATTAGCGGCAATAACTTTCGCCGCAGTTTTTCTGAACATTTACCCGCGCTTTTCAGTATTTTCCCGCGCTTTTCCAGTTTTCCCGCGCATTTCGGCGTCAGGCTAATATATTCGTTGCCCTTAGTTATCGGTCAGTGTATCATTCTCCGTTAGCGTTTGCCTAGGAAGAGCCGCTAGCCGCGTATACATACACACGCACACCGACACCGCTGCCGCTATTTCGAGTTATCTTTGGTCGTTTTCGTTCTCGATCGCTGCAGCAGTGCAATTTTCGGTCTGCCTAAACTTTTGTTCGTTTTTTCGGTACGCTTGAGCTTGAGCGTTAGCTCCCCTGGAGAGCGTGCGTGCGGCATATACTGTCGCAGGGTTTATCTAAAAAAAATATAAAAACCCTATTTAGATATTTTTCGCTGTAATTCTCTCGGCACTTAGCTCCCGTCCACTGTGTGCGATCGGTATATTACTCGTTGATATTTTATATTATTATTAATAAATATTAAACACCTCTTCGATACCAACAAAATAAATCCAAATAAACACAATGGCAACTAAGGATATCGAAGAGCTTAAACACCAACGAGATGTTTGCATGAAAAGTGTTAACCGAACTTATCGCCACTTAAAAGAAGCTAAATTATCAGTAAATCCGGTCGAGCTTGAGTGTCAATTAGAGATTCAAAATACGCACATTGAAAATGCTTCACTTTTGCAAAACCTAATAGAAGTGAAAGATACAAAAGATGTATACCGCGAAGAGGTGGAAGAGCGGGCCGTAATGACAAAGTCATTGCTGATTTCAATTTTAAACAAGTGCAAAATAATATCGGGAATTCCGCTCCGCCAGCAAATCGCCCGCCTCAATGCCGTCTACCGAGCGTTGTTCACCCAACTTTTAGCGGAAAACACTCCGAATTTAAAAATTTTATAAGCCTTTTCGAAACTTTCATTGACAAAGATGACACTTTACACGATATTGAAATATGCAATCATTTAATTTCGTGTTTAGCTGGAGACGCTTTAGGAACAGTTAGGGCCTTTCAAGTCACTGCGGAAAATTATCCCAAAGCCCTTGCTAGCCTGAAGCGGGTGTACGATACTGATTGTCTTATTTTTTTGACAACATATCGACACGTTTTAATTTGCAAAAAAATTCCCCAGCCTTCAGCTACAGCCTTGAGAACCCTCATCGACACGGTCACAGCCTTGTATGACTCCTTGCTGTCTATTGGGGATGGTAGACGCATTACTAATGCCTTTTTAATATATCTGGTAATGAACAAGGTCGATGCAGGAACTAAAAGACAATGGGAAGAACAGTTAGATTATACTTCGCTTCCACTCAGCAGGCGGTACCAACACATGGTAGCGGAAAAGGCTTCCAAGCCCAAAACTGTTCAGCAGACCCAATCTAACACTAAGAAGAATGGAAATAGGAGTTTTTCGTTTGTCGCTGCCAGGAACGACTCTGTTCAATGCTTGTATTGCAACTCAGCTGATTGGAAACTGCGCTTCCTTCGCAGCCCTAACAGTTCAGCAAAGATTCGATTTCGCTAAATGAGCACCCTTATGCATTAACTGCTTAAGAAAGGGTCACACGGTCAAAAAATGCAAATTGAACAGATGTAGAGTGTGCAATTCCTCACATCACACTTTGCTACACATATATTCCCCAAACACAAATCTCGCGTTGCCACTCCCTTCTCAGCCCACGCTCATGCAGAAGTCTCCATCCACGTCGCATGTTTTGCATGCGAATGCATCGGATCGAGTCATTGTTGCAACTGCTGTTGTGAGCGTCAAAACCAAAAGCGGTATTAGCTAGAGCAGGGGCCTGAATTCCCCATCTTACAAAAGACATTTCTCGGCTGGATAGTCTCAGGGAGATCTGCCTCTAAAAATAATAAAAACGCTGAGAAAATGGTGCATCTCAGCTGCCAGGAGGAAGCGTTGGAGTCAATTGACACAACCCTGCAGAAATTTTGGTCTGTGGAGGACTTGCCAACCAAGGCTAAAGTCCATACTCTTGAGCAACAACTCTGTCAACAACACTGAGAAAAATACTCAAAGATTGTCGTCCGGTAGATTTTCGGTTCGTTGCCGTTTAAGTCTCATAGTATGGAGACGAGATCCTTCTGAGTCCCTGAAAATCTTTAAGTTGAACACCGTTACATATGGAACTTCGCCAGCACCCTTTTTGGCGATTCGGTGTTTAATGCGGCTAGGAGAGATGGCGCAAGCAACTCATCCAAAAGCCGCATAGGCTATTCAGAATGATTTTTATGTTGACGATTTGTTGACTGGCGCCGGATGCGTTGAGGACCTGCAAAGCCTTCGAGACTGTGGGGGCCACAATTTATAGGAAAATTAATTTCAATGAATGTAGCGAAATGTATTTTGCCCTTCAAATTCATATATTCCTCGAGTCACAAGTAGTGTATATCGCTGACATGATCGAATAGCGCTATCTCTTTCCCTCAGAACAGAATAAGCGAAAGAAGTTTAGGAAAATTCCATTGAAGTTTGGCAACGTTGCGTTAAGCAGGCAGACGAGCGTCAGCTATTCGCATCGTTCTCTCGCGTTGACGGAGTCGCATAGCGCGATCTCTCTCGCGCGTCAACGAAAGCGTGTAGGAGCCAGAAACGAGAACAAAACCTGGAAGGATTCCGTTCTTTGAAGTTTCGCAACCTCGCTTAGTGCAGACAACAGCGCGTGCCAGAATTTTCGTTCACTTCATTTCAATTCGTAAAACAGTACAAACGTCTACGCTGCGAACGCAATTTTAATAGTGAATGAAAATTTTAACGCCACGTGCAACTAGTGAAAAGTGTTTTATACCGGCGAAACAGTCCATATTGAGTTATAGTGCTTCGCATTTGATTATAATAAAAAGAAAGGAAACTACAGAAGGCCAATATCGTCGTGTTGGTAAAAGCTGGCCAGGAAGTACCGAGCTTGCTACTATCGCGCTCGATCACTGGTCGGCGGACAGCTTGAGGATCAGCATTCTTGTGTCCACATCGCTCGGTTACGTCACCGGAACACCGCACGCCACGTGCGGCTGGATTATATACATCTCTTCCTCATCAAAGACGCCCAAAAGGAGACCGAGCCAGCCAATATATCTGGTTTGAAAACTTCTGCAATTAGCCGCCGAACGGATACGACTTCTGACCGCAGCATGCCAAGTGCTGCGTGGTGATTATCAACATTACATATGTGTGGCCAAGAATAACAGCCGTCTACCAGCTATACACTGCGCTGAGACCGCTGCGCACAGCACGCCACGCGCGGCCCCCATGATCTAGGATCACCCAATCTTATGGAAGGCGTTGAGGCAGTCATCTGACTGACTGACAAGCACGCGCCACGCGCGTTAAATTATCTCTGACGAAACCCAGGACTTAGCAAGTTGCCCAAGGAGGAACTTTTCTTCGAGCAGTTTCCGTACTAAGGATTGCTGGAAGATGTTGTAAATTCATAAATGTGACGAACAGTCGAGTTTTTTTTCTTTTCTTTTGTAAATATAGTTTAGATTCTTAATAACTCTTGTATGTTAGGCTTTTGATCATAGTCGTTTATTTAGGATCCATTTATACGAGATAAATTATGTTGTAAACCCAGTCGTGCAAATCACACACATGTTCAGCCCACTGTAAAAACCAATTTTTCAGATAACCGTTCAAAATGTAGGTTGCTGCAGCATCTTCGATGGGCCCAACGAAACTGCGTCAACGGATATATACGTAAGTGAACGAAACCTTATATCGCATTTCATGAATATAATATTTTTGGGAATTTGATTGTTTGTCGTTTAATCGAATAAGCTTGAATATATATATATATGCATACATAATTTACTTTGTATTATAATCTGCTATTGAATAATGATAAGGTTAAGCAAAAATATCCCGTTAATAACTGATCGTTAATAAGTTAAAGCATATAGAATGAAACGCACCGGACGCGTATATGTGAATATCTTATTATATTATATATCTTATATCTTTGAAAATTATTGAATTAGAATAGAATGCTGCTGTCACATGAATTAAGTTTGTGAATTTATAAATAAAATCAAATAAGGGATAACCGCCAAATTTCTCACGTGTTATCAAGGTAGGGAGGGTACAGAACGGGGAGTGAATATCACCTAGCTACCCCGAACTATTGATTAATCTTGATCTACTTAGTCTTCATCCTCCGTCCGCTTATCAAAAAGTCTGTTTACATCCCTTTTTGTTTGGAACCTGGTAGATTACCGCTTAGTGCACTTAAAACTTTTTTTTGTTCTTTGTGACAGTGTTTATCATTTAGAGGACAAGGAAAGAACCACCCCCATCCGGCGAGTTTAGTACCGAGCAATGCTGGAAGTGCACGACTCCGACTCTTCTATACACTAGATGGAATATTTTCCGAACATCTGGTGCTGTCCAGATTACAACGGCACGCCAACGCGCGGCGTGCTGTACACTACAAGACGAAGTTTCTATGGTCTTGCAACCGGCAGGTTTTTAATTGACAAAGTGGTTTTCAAACTGCCCAGAGTTATCCGCATCTGATAGCGCTGTAATGCCACTTATGGCAGACTCAGACGTAGCCAAGACCTTTTGCGTGGTTTGGTTACCGGTTAAAAATTACTTTCAATTTCGGTTGGATGACTCATTCCTGGATCTTCGCGCGACAAAACGAAATATTTTGTCGGTGACTGCTCGACCTTTCGACCCTCTTGGCCTCTTGTGTCCTTTGGTCACAAAGGCAAAGATGTTGTTGCAGGAACTGTGGCTTCGAAAATTAGATTGGGACAAGTCGCTACCGATGCAGTTGCTTACGTCGTGGGAGACGTTTAAAGCGACGCTTCTGCAGCTGCCTAAAATTAAGGTATCGCGATTCGTCAACACAGATCCACAAGTCCCGATTCAAATACATGGTTTCGCTGACGCTTCCATGCGAGCGTATGGAGCGTGCATCTACGTTCGGACTCAAACTGCTAAAGGTTTGAAAGTGTCTTTATTGACCGCCAAATCGAAAGTAGATCCCCTCAAGACGAAAACTTTGCCTCGCCTTGAGCTGTGTGCAGCTCACCTTTTAGCAGATCTTTATAATCGTGTCAGGCCATTGCTAAATTCTCCCATTGACAATGTTTTCCTGTGGACAGACTCCGAGATCACTTTACACTGGATTAAAACCCATCCCTCGTCGTTGTCGGTTTTTGTTTCGAACCGGGTTGCAGAAATTCAGAAGTGGTCGGAGAAAGCAATTTGGAGACATGTTCCCACGAAAGTCAACCCAACAGACATAGTGTCCCGAGGATGTGACGTAGAGGAGCTTACAACGTCCATTTGGTTCGGTGGTCCTTCGTTCTTGCTAGACTCAGAAAATAATTGGCCTGTAAATAAACATTTCGAACTGCCGGCTGATGTAATGTCGATGGAGCTACGCAAATCGGCAATAGCTCTCGTAGTCAGCTCAGAGCCAAATTATGTGTTTCAGAAAATAGAGTCCTTTTCGTCGCACCTGAAGCTTCTGAGAGTTTTCGTGTGGGTTTTTCGTTTCATTCAAAGGTGCAAAAAGGTGTCGAAGCCCTTTGAAAAAAGTATTTCGCCAAGAGAACTGGATTTAGGGACGACATAAGTAAAATTCGGAAAAATAAACCGGTAGCAACGAATATTCAAAAGTTACACCCTTTTCTTCAGGAAAATAAGTTATATTGGTGCTCCTCGACCTTGCTACGAGTTGGGGGTCGGTTATTGAATGCTCCTATCCCGTACGAAGCCAAATTCCCGTTGTTGCTGTCTAAAAGCTCACAGATCGTCAGATCCTATGTTTCATACTTGCACGTTACGAACTGCCACACGTGAGTCGTCGCGGGATTCCGGAGAAGGTGTCTTGCGACGACGCCACCAAGTACGTCGGCGCAGATCGCCACATGAGAGAGTTCCCGTCTGCCCGTCTGGAGGAGCAGGGGGCGGTATCGAAACATTCGCATCCAAAAAAGTGCGAGTTTGCGTTCATACCGCCCAAAGCACCGCACTTCGTCGGACTATGGGAGGCAGGTGTGAAGTCTGCAAAGCACCTGTTCCTTCGGACGGTAGGCCAAGACCTCTTGACCGCGGAGGAGCTCGGAACTCTGCTCACCAGCGTGGAGGTCGTGCTCAACTCCAGGCCCCTCGGCGCTCTAAGCAGCGACCCGAACGACGGCGAGGCCCTGACCCCCGGGCATCTGCTCATCGGCGGTCCTCTTCTGGCCTCACCATCAGCGGCGCTCCCGGACCAGATCAGCCTGACCTGCTTGCGACGATGGCGAGGTGTCTCGTCTCTCAGGCACAGGTTTTGGCAGCGATGGTCCCGGGAGTACATCTCCAGCCTCCAGCAGCGGCACCAGGGGGAGCCCAACCTCGTCGTGGGAGCGCTCGTCGTCGTCGCAGAAGACAACCTTCCGCCCCAGCAGTGGAGGATTGGACGAGTGGTAGCGGTGCACGCCGGCGCCGATAGCAAGATTCGCGTGGCGGACGTCAGGACGCAGGACGGGGAATATCGGCGAGCTGTCCACCGACTGGCCCTGTTGCCCGTTCTGGGCTGATGGACGCTGTCCCTTCAGAGGGGGCGGTGTTTGCGCACTTGGCGCTTGTATTTGAATCACAAGTTGTAGGGCGAGAGCGGGAGCCAATAAAGCTTTCGTCCGTTCGCTCTTGCGAATTCGCCCCGTCTATCGCCACCGTAGCATAAGTTAGGTTCTAAGAGAAATTATTGAAATATAATAGTCAGTGATCAATCGATCGTCATCGTAGCCACTCCTTTTCGTCGTGCTTTCGAAATAGTTTTTCACAAATTCGCAATTTAACATCGTCGAACTACTGCAGTCACAAGTTTTCGCGTTGTTGATACAAAACAGTATTAAATTTTCATAATCTTTTCGCAAGATTACAAATTTTGATTTTAACTACACATATCCGCTACCTCATCTTGGTTCAATCTTCAGTTCGGTTATTCTTGAAGCTTGTGTTCACCAAGCTTTTACTGCTTCCAAACTTTTATTTTCACCTGGGCCTCATTTGATCCCAAGGCTTATCCTCAAAAACTGCTCAAATTACCTTTCACGTCCCCTCTCACAACGATTGTTAATATGTTCATAAATCAGTGTAATTTTCCATCTCTCTGGAAGAAATCCTTTATTGTTCCGGTCTATAAATAAGAAAATAAGTCTGATATAGCGAACTACCGTGGTATTGCTCAGCTTAGTGATATTCTAAAAATATTTGAGTATTTGATTACTTGTCAGTTGCAGCACTAATGTCGGTCTCTTATCCCACCTTGTCAACATGGCTTTACCTGGTGCCGATCCACTACCACTAATCTGCTTGAGTTTACACCTTTAGTTAATCGTAGTTTTGTAAATAAACAACAAACTGATGTTATCTATACCGGTTTTTCAAAAGCTTTTGACTGGGTAGACCACACAGTACTATTTAAAAAACTATCATTTCCCTTCGAGGTTGTTATTGTGGATACATTCCTATCTCTCTAACCGCTCTCAATCAGTGAAATTCAAAAATACAACTTCCAAAGGAGTTCCTCAAGGAACTCTCTGGGACCCTTATTATTGTTGATAAATGATCTAGCACAAGTTATTAATTTCGAAACTGTTTTAATGTTTGCAGATGATGTTAAGCTTTGCATGCCCATTCCATTGCCTGATTCTTCCTGTCGCCTTCAAATTGATCTTGACCATTTTCAGACTTTCAGTGTTAGTCGCTGCACAGTGTTTCATCTAATCGGACGTGTAAATTCGACGCTCCTCTTTCACACTGTGTTCTTCCGGAGTTCTACGTATTTTGCCTAGCTCAGTTGTCTTGTCAGTAACCCTACTACCTAAGCTTGCAGCTGTTGCCCAACATTTCTCGCTTACACTCGAGGCTGATACGGATGCTCAAATACTACACCCGCGCTCCCATCTTCTTCTGTGCACAGTGACGTGATAATTAACCAAAATGACCATCGCTTGCACTGCTAATAAATGCGAGAATGATGGCATTATTAGTGACGATACCTACCTCATCAGCTGGTTATGAGATAACTGTTCGCATGTTAAGTGTGCTGGAGCTGGCTTCAACGGCCGTGTTGGGGATTTAATCTCCAAACGAGTTGGTTTTACCTGGTCCTTCACGTCTTGCCGCGAGATGACGGATGAAATGTGTACGTTTATGAGGCAAACTAGGACTGGATTTGTTGAAGTTCGTGAACTGTTCAACGCTATGAATGATAAATTCCTGGCAGTGGAATCTCAGTTTCTTGAACTTAAGCGAGTCACCGAAAAGAAAACTCCCAATAAAAATAATCTTCAACTTCCTGTTTATGATTTACCATCCAACTCGACGCCAACTAATGCTACTAATATGGACCTTTCGCCGATCTACTTAACACCATCTCTGCCACTGGCTCACACTACTCCTTGTGGACCTTCTTCTGTACCCTCGCGTGCCTCATTGGCTGCGGAATCACTTGGTAATGTTCTACCGGAAGAAAGCATGACCTCTCTTGGATTGCAACTGGCTCCTGTTGCTACCAACTCTGCTCCTACATCTGCTTCTAAATCTGGTGCTTTTTGTTTCTCAAACGATATGCATGACCCAAGCCATGCGGCTCCTAGACGCACTAATGTCCCTTTAAGAGGTGTTCCGAGAAGTAACCGTCCAAAGAATAGCGAGGCGACTTCTGTTGTCTCTGGGATTCCTCTGAGAGGGGTTATTCAAAAATCAATATTCGTGGCGAGACTTAATCCCGAAGCCACTGCCGAGGATGTTAGGATCTTCCTCTGTGAGAAACTGCAGGCCCCGGACAACGCTATTTCTGTACACAAGTTCATATTTAAGCAAATGCGCAATATCTCTTCTTTTAAAATTCGTATCACTGATTCCTATTTCTCTAAGGCCCTTGATTCTACACTTTGGCCAGTTAATACATTAGTAAATGAGTATCTTCAGAAAAACCAGCCTCGTGGCTCAAAAACTAAGAAAAGAAATCTGTAAATTTTATACCAAAATGTGCGAAGCCTACTGGGTAAACTGAGTAAGGTGTATGTTAATAGTCTTTCCACCGACACCGACGTCATTGCTTTAACTGAAACATGGATAAAACTCTTCTATAGAACTGACCGCATCTCCCTAGGCGGTGGCGTTTTAATTGCAGTTCACAACTCACTTTCATCGGAGATTGTTCCTTTTCAAAAAAAAACCCACTTTCCATTGAATTCGTTGCAGTTAAAATGAATATCAATAATATTAATACTTATATAACTTGCTCTTACATTTCACCTAGATCTGATACTTCTCTCTATTTAATGCACTTGTCTGCCATTCAATTAGTATCCTCTTCTATTGCCGATGAGGACCACCTGATTATAATGGGAGATTTTAACATATCTGACGTGTCTTGGGTCTCTTCACTGGACTCCGATCTCCTTTTTGCCGAAAGCCAGCATGACTTTATCGACGGCATGACGGACTTGTCTCTCGGCCAGATAAACTTTGTAACTGCAGTGTCATCCTTTAATTTGACATTGCAGTCCTCATTAAATCTTTTCGTTCCCGAGGTATCGGTAAGTGACTCTTCTAAGCCCCCATGGTTCAATAGGCACTTGTCTTACCTCAAAAATAAAAAATCGAGGCTGTATAAAAAATACTTAAAATCCAATTCTGCAGTGGATTTTTCCAATTATGTCACGAGCCGCGTGCTGTTCTTTAATGCCTCTAAATTTTGTTATGAATGCTACATCGCTCAATGTAGAGATAACATTCGTAATGATCCGAAAAGTTTTTACCCCTTTGTAAGCTCCAAAAGAAAATCAAATGCGTATCCTTCAACTATGTATTTTCACAACCGAACTGAACCATCATCTTTAGACATTTCTAATCTTTTTGCAAACTTTTTTCAGTCAACCTACTCTCTTCAATCCTATGACATTTCCACTCCCTACCCATATGATCTGCCCTGCATCAATAATATTTTTGTTCCTCGATTTGAAGTTACCAATGTTCTTAAAGCCCTTCTGTCGCTGGAAACGTCCTATTCCGCGGGCCCTGATAACATCCCTAGCTGTGTTCTAAGAAACTGTGCCGAAGCTCTGTCTTGGCCAATCACTTTTCTATTTAACTTATCTTTATTATCTTCAGAGTTCCCGAGAATTTGGAATGAATCTTTTATTATTCCAATTCATAAAAATGGCTCAAGGTCCGATGTCGAAAATTATCGTGGTATAGCCAAACTTTCTGCCATACCTAAGCTTTTTGAACAGCTCGTCACTTGTCAACTTCAACATATGTGTGCCTCCATCATCTCTCCCGCACAGCATGGCTTTGTAAAACAACGGTCGACCACTACTAATCTTCTCGAATTTTCTACTTTCATCCACCGTAGTTTCCTAAATAAATGCCAAACTGACGTTATTTTTACTGACTTCAGCAAGGCATTTGATTCAGTAAGCCATAGCCTTCTCCTTCATAAACTATCTCTTCTTGGTTTTCCACCTAATTTACTTAACTGGATTTCTGCCAATCTTTCAAACAGAACTCAACGCGTCTTCTTCAATAATCAACTTTCCTCCGTCGTAAATGTTTTTTGTGGTGTCCCCCAAGGAAGTCATCTGGGGCCACTACTTTTCGTTCTTTTTATTAATGATCTTCCAAAAGTAGTGTCATTTGCCTCTACTCTAATGTATGCGGATGATGTAAAAATTTGCCTATCATTCTCTGACCAAATGTCATACCTTCGCCTACAGTCGGACATTGATCAATTACAATTATGGTGTTCAACAATTTGTTGCTTCTTAACCACACCAAATGCAAATGTATTTCCTTTTGCCGGACAACAGCTCACATACACTCTTACCATCTTGGAAACTCTACTTTAGAACGTATTGCGCAAGTAACTGATCTTGGTGTCCTATTTGATAGCAAGTTATGTTTCAAAAACCATATTTCTATCATCATTGGTAAAGCTAAGGGTGTTTTAGCCTTCATAAAACGTTGGGCCAAGGATTTTGACGACCCGTATACAACAAAGACTCTTTACATTTCCATGGTTCGTCCTATTTTGGAATACTGCGCATGTGTTTGGTGCCCTCAATATATTGATCAACAAAAATTAATCGAGTCAGTTCAAAAGCAATTTTTATTATTTGCTCTTCGACAGCTGAAGGTCAATGTTAATTGATCTAAAGTCTTTAAAACATCGTGAATTCTGACCTCCTCTTTAGCTATATTAACATCGCTGTTCCCTCAAGATTTACTCGAACTTTTCGCCCTATTCGCTTGCCAATTTGTAAATCCAATTTTGCCCTTCATAAGCCCTTTCGGGTGCTTTGTTCAAATTATAATGCAGTATATCCAGCAATATCTTTGGAAAATTCTATTGATCGCATATCATCAAACACTTATGCTTTTCTTGAATCATTTAATATTTAGTTAGTTTAAGTTAGACTTATTTTTAGCATATATGTGTAAGTTAGTTCATTGTTATCTATAAATCAATAAATCTAAATCTAAAAATCTTAATAATTTATGTCTTAACTTTTCGAAATGCAACTTCATGACTTTTTATCGCAGCAATACGTCTCTGAATTCGTATTCAATTGATAACAATGTCCTTCATCGTATTTCTACTCCTCGTGACCTAGGTGTTTTATTTGACCATAAACTTTGTTTTAACGATCATATTTCGACGATTTCCAACAAAGCAAGCATCCTGCTGGCTTTTACGAAACGTTCGGAGCTAGACGACCCTTACACAACCAAGCTTTTATACGTTTCCTGGTTAGGCCATAGTTGGAGCATTGTTCGTGCATATGGTCTCCGCAGGCTATAACGTACCAAATTATGTTAGAGTCTGTTCAAAAGCAGTTTTTTTTATTTGCTCTAAGAGGTTTAAACTGGGAAGCTGGTATACTATAATAATAGAATACGTTTGCTCGTTTTGCCCTCCCTGATCTGCCGTAGAATTTATCCTCCTTTCTCCTCAGTTCCCTAAACTGGAATATACCATACAGGGCAATTCGTCGTTTTGTCTCTGCCAATGCGCAAGTCCAACTCCAACCTCCAACTATGTCTCTGCCAATGCGAAAGTCCAAATATGCTCTTTATAACTCTTACCGTGTTCTTTGTGATAGCTATAATTGTCTCAATCATGTATTGTATTGTATTATTTTTCGGAGTCTCTTCAGCGTGTAATTATAATAAATTGTTAACTTTTTTCTTTTATTTTGAATTGTGATTCTTTGTGCCTATTACTCGATGTGAGCAGGGTCAAAATGTTCCCCGTATTGTGGCTTGGCATCATAGAATTATATGATGAAAAAATTATTATATTTTCACAAGCAGATCATTGCTTACAATAATAAACAATTAACAAACAATAGGAAAACAACTTTAAGGAAAGTTTCATGTAGATAATTTTAGATCTGAGAGATTAGTCTGTCTAAAATTATAATACCTTCTGCAAGGGTATACAAATAGGGAATTTAGATATGTGGATATTTATACAGAAAATTAAAAGCAAAATTTGGGTTCAATGGAAAGAGGACTACTTAAATACACTACAAGAATGGTATAAATGGGAAAAGAATATGCCCAATATAGAAAAGGGACAAGTAGTTCTGATATGGGATAATTGTTGTCATCCATCGAGATGAATGAGGAATTAAGTGTAGTCAAGATGCAAGACGCATGCACTTCTCGACCGATCAGAAAAGTTTGCCCTCCTATAGGAATAAAGGCTTCCGAAAAAAAAATGAAGAAGAATCCAAACCAAAAAGAATAACTAGTGGTGGATCTTCGATATCCAAGCTGTGGTTGATAATTATTATGCTAATATTGATTATATATTGTCAAATATCTAATGCAGCACATACATCAGAAAATTCAGCTAAGTATAAAGTTAAAACAATATATTTGGATCCAATGGGCGACTCGGAAATTGTCTGCCCAACTTCGCGGTTTTTATCGGTTCGGTGTTCATCGCTTTGTCATCGTACTTTCCATACCTCTTGTGTCGATTTGCTTGAAGAGGCAATTAAATAACTGACTAACTCGCCAAATCTTTTATGGCACTGTGATAGTTCCGTGGTGAGCAATGATTCGCACTTAAAATCTGATGTGATCATGGGGAACATCGTGAAATTAGAACCCTTTATCTGAATTTAAATACAAAGTTTCAGAACGCTTTTCCCGGGTCTGGAGGTGCCCCGGCTAATTATAACATCAGCCAGCGAAAAAAGGAGAAGAAAGCTGCAAACCAACATCCGGCTGCAGCAACTTTCCTTCAAACAAATCCCGAGGTATTAGAGCAAACCCTTCCACTGAGAGCTTTAGATTGCAGCAATAAATAGCTCGATATTGGTCTGCAGCTTACTTGTGATCAATTCGAAGTATTACCGAGAATAAGATTTTTGTATATAAGCAAATTGGCTGTAACCACAAAGCCAGAGGCGCTGATAAGCTTAAAGTGGATTCTAATAGCATAACATGTCATTCCTTAACAAAAAAATATGTTGATAACAATACGTTTAATTTTAAGATTGGAGTTTCAGATCAAACTGTCTTCAGTGGTGAGTTCTGGCCACAAGAAGTTAAGGTGATCCGATGCATTCACAGGGAAAGAACACGTTGATCCTACTGTTGTTAACATAAAGGCTGGGGAGCCTTTTCAGTCGCTTTTAACCGCTCCTGGCGAGCTCTTCGGGTTGACGCTCTCTTCACCTCCCGCTGTCCCGGCGCATCGGCCAGAACATGGATGGCTTAGCGATATTATTGGAGTATCGCTCTCTTCGCAGCTGAATTTGCAATAACGACAACGACTGATTAATTTGTCGTTTTCTTTAAGCAGCCCCGTAATTGAAATGGGTTCAGCGCTCTTTTCGGAGTTGCGATCTCACTTCATCGTGAAGCTTTATACATTCAGTCACTTTTATCGGCTCCTTTTCTTGATGCTGCCAGTGTGTTCGGATCCGATGCATACGCTTGTAGCGTGATCTTCGGAGTGGCGCTCTTTTCACCTCCCGCTGTCTTGGCGCATCGTCCAACGCATGGATGGCGTAGCGTTTTTGTTGAAGTATCGCGCTCTTCCACGCAGTTGCCAAGGTGGGATATAAAAATCTTACCTTGCTCTCTCCACAAGTTTCTCTTCCATCACCACTTTTCGATGATGAGCGTTCTGCATTGCGCTGCCGATGGAACGCACCGACTGCGGAAATATCTACAAGAGTATCTTATGTTATTTCGCGAATGAATTGCATCTCTATGGTCGTAATCTGCATAGAAGGGTTCGAGTAGAAACGTTGCGTATGGTGCTTAATGGCTCCTTTGGCTGTTCGCTGCAGAGTTCTTCTGGCCGTGGATTTTACGACACCATTTCATGACTTCCGTTATGAAACTATGGCAACAGTTTCTGAGAATTCATCAGTCAAAAGAATTGGAACTAACTGCCATAAAATTTACTTTCAAAACATATCTGGAAAGAGAACCAAAACGCAATCTGTATTCTTGAATACTTCAATTAGCGATATTGATGTTATAATATTGGTTAAAACTTGGCTCAACCCTGACTTCCGCTGCAATGAGTTCTTCGTTCCAAACTTCTTCCATGTCTTCTTTAAGGATAAAAACTTCAGCAGAATGCAGTGCGAGGATAGAAACTTCAGCAGAATGCAGTGCGAGAGAGGTGAAGGTATCATTTAACTGTCCGAGAAATTTATTACTGCTGCACAGCTGTACTCTCAATCGACGACTCTTTTATGGACCAGCTGGCTGTTGAGGTATCTGGCTCTTCCGGGAAAACCAAAATAGTTGCGCTAAAAAATACTCTTGACCGATTTGTTTTAACCACGGTACGTGGTCCCTACACTAAAGACTTCCAAAAATATAACAATTTAATAAAAAAGTTTTACAAAATGTACATTAAGTGGCAAAATCCAGTGGGTAACGATACAGTGGATACAGGCAGCTAACTGTTGTTGCTAACTCTAGGGCTTATATTACCAAATTATTTGTTGCTTTTTTGTCTGCCAACAAATAAATAATATTCAGGAAATTTATAATATTGGGTCTTTTGATATATCTGATTAGGATATTTCTGAAGTCATAACTAACCTTGACTATTCCACTACACAAACTACTCACAGTTTTAAAGTTATCTGCATGAAACTTTTCCAAAGTTGTCTTTCATATGCATATGGTATATAATGAGCCGGATCGGACTACTCTAGCATATAGTAAAAAAAAAAAATGATATCTTTGCTGTTTTATAATTTTTGTATTAGTTCTTCGATATAAATTTTAAAAACACCTCTTTACGATTTACGCTTTTAATTTAATTCATATCGGAAGACGATATCATTTAACTGCTATAGAAATGATCGAAAAATTGAGTTTAAAATAATAATAGCTAAAATGTTTTTTAATATAATTCGAAATTTAGATGTTTTAAAGAATACTTATTTTTTTGCAATAGCTGCAAAAGTTTAAAAACTTCGACTTTCGAACATTCTAGTCAAGCAATGAAAATATATATGAAAAAATTATATGATCAATAGCATTACTTAGTTGATTATATTTGTTTGCGCACTTGGCGCTGTTATTTAAATTAAAGTTACTAGTTGTAGGGCGAGAGCGGGAGCCAATAAAGCTTTCGTTCGTCCGTTCTTGCGGATTCGACCCATCTCTCGCCACCTTAGTGTAAGTTAAATTTAATGATCATTTGAACTCCATCGAAACCACCCCCTTTCGTCGTCGCAATTTCTCTAACTTTTACACAAATTATTATTATCTCAAATAAATCCGCCGAATTCTTCTGCAGACACACAAGTTTCGATGACCCCGTCGTGATCGCAGTAGAGTTCTCGATTTTTCTCAGTGAAAAATTAAAACATTTACTAAACAAACTCGCACAAGCAAATTATTCGTGTCGGTTCGGCTAAAAAATTACCAAGCTTAAACTTTTAAAATCAATTTCGTCGTTGGAACTTTTCTGCCGTTCCTTTGGGGTTGCCCAAGCCATTTCTTCGCCGCTGCCCTTTAATTGTTTAATTTACCTGCTGCCGTTGGAATGTGGATTTAAAAAAGGAAGTTGCAATTGTCGAAACGGCCAACCATGTATAGAGTGCTTAAAGATGAAAGTAAATCTGTGGCGTTTCGTTAATTGTGTTTTGGCCCATCTTTCAACTTTTTGCATTCGTGTAAAAATCGGTTGATAGTGAACATTCTAACAAAGAAATAAGAATTTGCATGTACTAACAACCAAAATTCTGTAATAAACATAATATATTTCGAACTATACGTGAATCGCTTTGGCCCATAAACACGCAAATAAAATACTCGTCGTCGACCCAATTAGTGAAAACTTAGTTCCCCCAATTTTCGTCGTAGTGAGCACCAATTTAGGGTATTGATAAAAAACGCTGGATAAAAGGGCCAATTATGAAGAGTGTAGTTCTTAAAAATTAGCTGCAAAAAACCGCAGCTGCAGTTTGTCTAAAAATTTCCCCGCTCTTTTCAGAATTTTCCCGCACCTTTCTCAATTTTTGCCGCGCTTTTCATAATTTTCCCGTGCCTTTCGGTATCAGGCGTATATGTTTGTTGCCCCTAGTTATCGGTCAGTGTATCATTCTCCGTTAGCACTTGCCTAGGAAGAGCCGCTAGCCACGTACACATACACACGCACCGCTGCCTCTATTTCGAGTTATTTTTGGTCGTTTTCGTTCTCGATCGCTGCAGCAGTGCAATTTTCGGACTGCCTAAACGTTTGTTCGTTTTTTCGGTACGCTTGAGCTTGAGCGTTAGCTCCCCTACAGTGCGTGCGTGCGGTATATACTGTCGCAGGGTTTATCTAAAGAAAAAAAATAAAAACCCTATTTAGATATTTTTCGCTGTACTTCTCTCGGCACTTAGCTCCCTTCCACTGTGTGCGATCGGTATATTACTCGTTGATTTTCTATTATATTATTTAACAAATAAATAATTTAATAAAAATAAATATTAAACACCTTTTCGATACCAACAAAATAAATCCAAATAAACACAATGGCAGCTAAGGATATCGAAGAGCTTAAACACCAACGAGATGTTTGCATGAAAAGTATTAACCGAACTTATCGCCACTTAAAAGAAGCTAAATTATCAGTAAATCCGGTCGAGCTTGAGTGTCGATTAGAGATTCAAAATACGCACATTGAAAATGCTTCACTTTTGCAAAACCTAATAGAAGTGAAAGATACAAAAGATGTATACCGCGAAGAGGTGGAAGAGCGGGCCGTAATGACAAAGTCATTGCTGATTTCAATTTTAAACAAGTGCAAACAAAATAATATCGAGAATTCCGCTCCGCCAGCAAATCGCCCGCCTCAATGCCGTCTACCGAGCGTTGTTCTCCCAACTTTTAGCGGAAAACACTCCGAATTTAAAAATTTTATAAGTCTTTTCGAAACTTTCGTTGACTAAGATGACACTTTACACGATATTGAAAAATTCAATCATTTAATTTCGTGTTTAGCTGGAGACGCTTAAGGAACAGTTAGGGCCTTTCAAGTCACTGCGGAAAATTATCCCAAAGCCCTTGCTAGCCTGAAGCGGGTGTACGATACTGATTGTCTTATTTTTTTGACAACATATCGACACGTTTTAATTTGCAAAAAATTCCCCAGCCTTCAGCTACAGCCTTGAGAACCCTCATCGACACGGTCACAGCCTTGTATGACTCCTTGCTGTCTATTGGGGATGGTAGACGCATTACTAATGCCATTTTAATACATCTGGTAATGAGCAAGGTCGATGCAGGAACTAAAAGACAATGGGAAGAACAGTTAGATTATACTTCGCTTCCACTTTGGAGCGAATGTGAGGCGGCCCTCAACAGGCGATACCAACACATGGTAGCGGAAAAGGCTTCCAAGCCAAAAACTGTTCAGCAGACCCAATCTAACCCTAAGAAGAATGGAAATAGGAGTTTTTCGTTTGTCGCTGCCAGAAACGACTCTGTTCAATGCTTGTATTGCAACTCAGCTGATTGGAAACTGCGCTTCCTTCGCAGCCCTAACAGTTCAGCAAAGATTCGATTTCGCTAAAAGAGCACCCTTATGCATTAACTGCTTAAGAAAGGGTCACACGGTCAAAAAATGCAAATTGAACAGATGTAGAGTGTGCAATTCCTCACATCACACTTTGCTACACATATATTCCCCAAACACAAATCTCGCGTTGCCACTCCCTTCTCAGCCCACGCTCATGCAGAAGTCTCCATCCACGTCGCATGTTTTGCATGCGAATGCATCAGATCGAGTCATTCTTGCAACTGCTGTTGTGAGCGTCAAACCCAAAAGCGGTATTAGCTAGAGCAGGGGCCTGAATTCCCCATCTTACAAAAGACATTTCTCGGCTGGATAGTGTGCCTCTGAAAATAATAAAAACGCTGAGAAAATGGTACATCTCAGCTGCCAGGAGGAAGCGTTGGAGTCAATTGACTCAACCCTGCAGAAATTTTGGTCTGTGGAGGACTTGCCGCCCAAGGCTAAAGTCCATACTCCTGAGCAACAACTCTGTCAACAACACTTTGAGAAAAATACTCAAAGATTGTCGTCCGGTAGATTTTCGGTTCGTTGCCGTTTAAATCTCATAGCATGGAGACGAGATCCTTCTGAGTCCCTGAAAATCTTTAAGTTGAACACCGTTACATATGGAACTTCGCCAGCACCCTTTTTGGCGATTCGGTGTTTAATGCGGCTAGGAGAGATGGCGCAAGCAACTCATCCAAAAGCCGCATAGGCTATTCAGAATGATTTTTATGTTGACGATTTGTTGACGATTTGTTGACTGGCGCCGGATGCAAAGCCTTCGAGACGAAGTTTCTAAGGTCTTGCAAGAGGAAGGCTTTGAATTGGCAAAGTGGTTTTCAAACTGCCCAGAGTTTTCCGCATCTGATAGCGCTGTAATGTCACTTATGGCAGCTCAGACGTAGCCAAGACCCTTTACGTGGTTTGGTTACCGGTTAAAAATTACTTTCAATTTCGGTTGGATGACTCTTTCCTGGATCTTCGCGCGACAAAACGAAATATTTTGTCGGTGACTGCTCGACTTTTCGACCCACTTGGCCTCTTGTGTCCTTTGGTCACAAAGGCAAAGATGTTGTTGCAGGAACTGTGGTTTCGAAAATTAGATTGGGACGAGTCGCTACCGATGCAGTTGCTTACGTCGTGGGAGACGTTTAAAGCGACGCTTCTGCAGCTGCCTAAAATTAAGGTATCGCGATTCGTCAACACAGATCCACAAGTCCCGATTCAAATACATGGTTTCGCTGACGCTTCCATGCGAGCGTATGGAGCGTGCATCTACGTTCGGACTAAAACTGCTGAAGGTTTGAAAGTGTCTTTAATAACCGCCAAATCAAAAGTAGCTCCCCTCAAGACGAAAACTTTGCCTCGCCTTGAGCTGTGTGCAGTTCACCTTTTAGCAGATCTCTATAATCGTGTCAGGCCATTGCTAAATTCTCCCATTGAGAATGTTTTCCTGTGGACAGACTCCGAGATCACTTTACACTGGATTAAATCCCATCCCTCGTCGTTATCGGTTTTTGTTTCCAACCGGGTTGAAGAAATTCAGGAGTGGTCGGAGAAAACAATTTGGAGACACGTTCCCACGAAAGTCAACCCAGCTGACATAGTGTCCCGAGGATGTGACGTAGAGGAGCTTACAACGTCCATTTGGTTCGGTGGGTCTTCGTTCTTGCTAGACTCAGAAAATAATTGGCCTGTAAATAAACATTTCGAACTCCCGGCTGATGTAATGTCGATGGAGCTACGCAAATCGGCAATAGCTCTCGTAGTCAGCCCAGAGCCAAATTATGTGCTTCAGAAAATAGAGTCCTTTTCGTCGCACCTGAAGCTTCTGAGAGTGTTCGTGTTGGTTTTTTGTTCTATTCAAAGGTGCAGAAAGGTGTCGAAGCCCTTTAAAAATAGTATTTCGCCAAGAGAACTGGATTTCGCTTTTGAGAAAATTGACGAATTTAACTAATTTCACGAATTCAGGGACGACATAAGTAAAATTCGAAAAAATAAACCGGTAGCTACTAATATTCAAAAGTTAAACCCTTTTCTTCAGGAAAATAAATTAGATTGGTGTTCCTCAACATTGCAACGTACGTATCCCGTACGAAGCCAAATTCTCGTTGTTGTTGTCTAAAAGCTCGTAAGTCGTCTGCGCGAGAAAATATGGCTAGTTAATGCTCGAGAAGTCTGCCGACGAACAGTTCGGTCGTGCATGCGCTGCTTTCGCTGTAAGCCGCAACTCTTGACGCAAATTATGGGAAACTTGCCAGCAGATGATGAACTAATTACAAAATAATTTCTTCCTAAAAGACAAAGAAATAATAATCGGCCTCCGATTTCAGAGTCTATTCCAAAAAAATTAACACTCCTACATTCCTAGTCTATCAAAATTTAAGGGGAATAAATTACTAAGTTACCTATACGTTCGCTGCTCTCGTTGAAGAGGTGGTGTGCTTATTGCTGTTAATTCCAATTTTACATCTGACGTACTTCAGACTGATTACCCCAATGAATAAGAATTTGTAGTGTAAAAGTTTCCTTACATGCCTTATCTATCTTTGTAACCTGTTCTTATATCTCCCTTGGTCTGACATTTTAATTTAATTATGAACATCATTTGTCACTTTGTTGATGGACTTTTAGACCTATAAGTTAACACCCAAAATAATACAATTTCTCAGACAGAGGAAATGAGTAAGCATTGATTGCACAACAAACAGCAAAGCAATGCCCTCAATAATAGAGTTTCCCAAACCGAAGAAGAAAGCATTAATTGCACAACTAACAGCAAAGCAATGCTCTCAATAAAGTTCTAACGAACTTAGCTTGCACCTTTTGGTCAGCGATCGTGGGAATGCAGAATAGCCAATTTCCAAAGTTGATCGAACTCAACTTAGTGCATACAACAAAAACTATAATTAAAATGCACTGGCCAATTACAATTAAGTTTGGCCAACGGCGACGGCGACCAAGAGCAGCAACCAATAATATGAAAGAACGTCAGCAGAAACATCAACAGCGGCAGAGACGGCGGCAGCGATGGAGCGACGCGTAGCTATAAAAACAATTGTTTAATCTAAGTAAGTTAGTTCTTAATCCAACTCAATAAAGGAAAGTTTGATTTTTTTATATAAAAATCATAACCAATCTTTTAACTGGCGCCCGAACAGGGACCTGATTAAAACCGCGAAAGGATAACAAGTTCCGCGTCTCGCGAAGTTCAGAAAGTAAAAAATTCTGACGTTTCGTTTCAAACCTCCACCTAATCAGTGAGAAGTAAAAAACCAAAAATACCGAGATTCGGAAGTGCAAAAGTGCCGTTTAAAAAACGCCGCAAATTGTCACTCCTGAAAAAAAAAACAGGACTTGTACCCGGTGGAATAATCAGGCCAAATTCTATCGCCGTGATCCCTTTAGTATCCGTTCGAAGGGAACGTGAATTAAGGTACAGAGAAGGCCCCTTAGTAAACTCACACTCAGGAGAGATCGTTGCAGAGTGGGATAAAACGGAATCTGCCGAGCCTGTCATCACGAGAGCACGCCGAGATATGTTACTACTGTAAGAATAGTTTTAAGCAATTTATTAACAGAAACATAAAAAATATTTAATCGAAAAATATTCAAAGAAGAAAAAGTTTTACCCAAATATAAAGTGTAGAAGACATATTTTAGTAAGTTAAAAAGAAGAAATCCAAAATATAGGGAAAATAAAAATTCCCACACAATAATTACAAAGGTAATAAAAAATCGCACACCCTAATTCTTAGAAGACAACTTCCGAATTCTGAATAACTAAAATTAAAAAAATTAAATTAAACTTTTCGCTGCTCATATATCCATACCCAAAATGACCGAACAAGATTTGGCAGACAGACTCGCGAATCTTACCGGACCCTCATCAGCCAGTTCCACACAAATAAACACACGAATCATGACCGAGAGGGACATTGAGGAAAAAATAAAAACAATCTTAGAGACAAATCTCAGTAGGCTAGTAAAGGAAATACTTAATCCAAATAAAGATTTCTCCAAATATACAGACCAAACAATTAAAAGAGAATTAACGCACAATCTTAGTGAGTTAGATAAATTACCAGACATTGTTCGGACACTTAGAGACTTTTCAGGAAACAAAAGTGAATATTCATCATGGAGGAAAAGTGTCGAGAGGGTGTTAAAAATCTATGAAAACAGAATAGGTTCACCAAAATATTATGGAATTCTTTTAGCAATCCGTAACAAAATTACTGGTCAAGCGGACGCAGTATTAGAATCATATAATACCCCCTTAGATTGGACAGCTATTTCAAAATGCCTAACAGCGCATTTCGCCGACAAGCGCGACTTAAAGACCTTAGAATATCAACTATATGCTCTTAACCAAGGTAACAATACTATAGATGAATATTATCAGGCAGTTTATCAACAATTATCACTAATTCTGAACCAAATTGGCAGCTTAGATGCCTCACAAGAAACTATACAATCTCTAACAGCCATGTATAGGGAAAAAGCCTTAGACACTTTTGTCAGAGGACTTAATGGAAACCTGGCACAATTGCTGGCCATTAAAGAACCACATGACTTAGGACACGCTCTACATTTATGCAGTCTGCTAGAGAATCAAAATGCTAGGAATAACCAGACACCAAAAACTCCGTATTTAGGGAGGGCACCCATGCTACCACCTAAACCTCAACAACCATATCGGATGGTAGCCGTCAAACAAAATTTCCATCCGCATCTCTACCATAACCCAAACCAATCCGGAAAACCCCTAATTACTCAAACTAACCAATTCAAATCTTATAGTCAACCTTATACAAACCAATCCGGTGTAGTAGCGTCCTATAACATACCAAAACCTCCGCCACGACCACAACCGAAACCGGTACCTATGGATGTAGATCAGTCAGTTCGATCACGTCATATAAATTATATGAACAAACCAGCAAATAATGATTATGCAGGGAAAAGACCTCTCAGCACCGCCAATGCCCCAAATAATAATAAGATGCCAAGACAGTTCCATATTCAACCAGAGACAGGAAGTAACGCGCAGCAAAATCCAGATGAAACTTCATCAAGTTCAGAACAAGAGTATTATCAGTTGGCAGAAGAAAATAACGTTAACGAACTTCAGGAGGAATATGTATGGCAAAGCGATAACGAACAACAAGAATACATAGATATGTCAGAACTTTATTTTTTAGAATAAATCGTTCCTCACTACCTTACTTTAAAGTAACCACGGGGAACGGAAAAATTCTAAAATTCTTAATCGACACGGGCTCTAATCAAAATTATATTCAAAATCAATTAGTACCAAATCCAAAGCCAAATGAGAACACTTTTTCAGTTAGTTCAGTCGGTGGTAACAATAAAATAACACAACACGCAATACTTAAGCTCGCTAATATTTCGGATACACCCATGAAATTCTTTTTACTAGACACCCTGAAAACCTTTCATGGTATCTTGGGCAATGACACAATGAAAAGACTAGGAGCAATAATAGATGTAAAAAATGATATATTAATTCTCGGAAATAAACGCAAAATTAAAATTCATCAACTAGCGACACAAGCAGTAAATACAATTGGACCGCAAGTCAGCCATATGACCGAGTCACAAAAATCAATAATAAAACTCCTCGTACAAAGCCACAAAATCCTCTTCGCAGATCCCGATTCAAAGTTAGCATACACAACTAAAGTAGTAGGTGAGATCAGAACTTCATCAGATTCTCCAGTTTACGGAAAACATTACCCATACCCAATATCACTCAAACAAGAGGTAGAAAAACAAATAACTGAGATGCTAAGAGATGGTATTATAAGACCTTCAAGATCACCATATAACGCACCAGTCTGGGTAGTTCCGAAAAAGTCCGGCCAGTCCGAAGAAAAAAAGTACAGATTAGTAATTGATTATAGGAAACTTAATGAAATTACTATCTCAGATCGGTATCCCATACCCGAAATTGGAGAAATTATTGCGCAACTCGGGGACAACAAATATTTTTCGGTATTAGATCTTAAGAGCGGTTTTCATCAAATACCACTGAAAGATACAGACATAGAAAAAACAGCATTCGCGGTAAATGGCGGAAAATATGAATTTACGAGACTCCCATTCGGTTTGAAAAATTCCCCTTCCATTTTTCAAAGAGCGTTAGACGACATATTGAGAGAATACATAGGGAAAATTTGCTATGTATACGTTGATGATATTATAGTCTTTAGCAAAAACGAAGTGGAGCACGGCAAAAACTTGGAAAGAGTATTTTCAACGCTACAAAACGCAAATATGAGGGTTCAAATAGAGAAATGCCATTTTTTTAAAAACGAAGTAGACTTCTTGGGGTACACAATATCAGAAAATGGAGTAAAAACCAACATAGATAAAATAAAAGCGATTACAAAATTTCCAGTCCCAAAAACATTAAAAGATCTCCGTTCCTTTTTGGGCATGACAGGTTATTATAGGCGGTTCATAAAAGATTACGCCAAAATAGCAAAACCCCTAACCATTCTTCTAAGAGGCGAAGAAGGCCGGATATCTAAGACCAAGTCAAGCAGAACTGCTATCAACTTGAGCAAAGATGCGATTACAGCATTCGAGAAACTTAAAAATACTCTCGTTTCCAGGGAGGTTACCCTTGCCTATCCAGATTTCGGAAAAGAATTTCAATTGACTACTGACGCTTCAAGTTACGCAATAGGCGCAGTATTGGAACAAAATCATAGGCCAATAACGTTCATTTCACGCACCCTGTCAAAGACTGAAGAGAACTACGCAACTAACGAAAGAGAGATGCTCGCGATCGTTTGGGCGCTCCAAAGTTTAAGACATTATCTTTACGGGTATTCAAAAGTGGTAATATACACGGATCACCAACCCTTGAGTTTTTCGAATAGCGTAAATAACCATAACGCTAAGCTTAAACGCTGGAGAGACCTCATTGGCGAGTATAACCACGAGATCAGGTACAAGCCCGGAGTAGCTAATGTGGTAGCAGATGCGTTGTCCCGGGCCCCCGCAGAAATTAATTCAATCAGCTCCTCAGCATCAGCCAATAGCGACGAAAGCTCGTCACACAACCTCATATTTTCAGTAGAAGCTCCAATTAACGTATTTAAAAACCAATTATTATTACTGACTGCCGATACAGAATCCTATAGCTTCGAAATGCCATTCCCAACATACCACAGACACATAATTAAACAAAAATCTTACACGGAAGAAAAACTTATTGCAATTTTAACTAGTAAACTTGATCCGAAGCTTATAAACGGAATCATTACATCCGAAGAGGTAATGGGAAAAATTCAAAACATTTACCCTACCTATTTTAAATCATACAAGGTAAGGTTCACTCAAAACGAAATAGACGACGTAACTTCGGAGTCCCAACAAAACGAAATAATTATCCTCGAACATAAACGAGCCCATAGAGATGCAAAAGAGAACAAATTACAAATTTTGAAGAATTATTTCTTTCCACAACTTACCAAGAAAATCCAAGCAATAGTTCAAGCCTGTCAAACTTGTAAAGAATCAAAATACGATAGACACCCCCCAAAAGGAGAAATCCAACCGACCCCTATTCCTAATTACCCAGGAGAAATAGTTCACATAGATATTTATATTACCGAAAAACATAGAGTCTTAACGGGAACTGACAAGTTTTCAAAATATGTTCAAGTAAAAATTTTAGAGTCAAGAGCATCTGAAGATATTAAAAATCCGTTGAGGGAAATGTTAATTGCTTTCGGTATGCCGAAATGGATAATAATGGACAACGAACGATCATTTGGCTCAGCAGCAATAAAAGATGAACTCAAAATATCATTACACACCACCGCACCGTACGCATCGACAAGTAACGGACAAATAGAAAGGTTTCATTCAACCCTGTCTGAAATCATGCGGTGTCTCAAAAAAGACAACGGGAGCATATCATTTGAAGATTTAATCTTTAAAGCAGTTCAAGAATATAATAAATCGATACATTCTGTAACAAAAGAAAGACCCATAGACATATTTTTCAGAAGCACAATCTCTAGTTCAACAGAAGACATAGAAAAGAAACGAGAAGAAATAAAAAGAAAATTAAAAATAAACAAACAGCCGACCTCGAATACCATAATCAAAGAAAAATATTACCAAAACTTTTTAAGCCAGGCGAAACTGTACATGTAAAAATAGATAAAAGATTAGGAACTAAACTTACACCTGGATACAAAACCGAGAAAGTAGCGGAAAATAGAACGACTACCATTAAAACACAAACCGGAAAAATCATACATAAAAATAATATAAGAACATAATTTTTCAGATTATTTTTACCAACATGCTTGGGAATAACTACAGTCCTCGACTATTCCAATTCACAGAACAATTCACGACTATCAGATCTTAGAAGACAAGATAAATGAGCAGCTAGAAAACAACAATAGACAAGTAGTAATTAACAGATTAATTAATCAAAAAATAAACCAACTTACTAACGCTACTAATGCAATGTTGAAAATTACCCAGAGCTCGGAAGAAATCATAAATCAGAAAGCAAATATTTTAAAGTATAAAATTCAATTAATAAAAGAAGAAATAATTAACATAATATACGCAATTACATGGGCCAAATCTAATACAATAAATTCATTTGTACTTACAAACACAGAAACCAAAATAGTGGAAGAAATTTTTAAAAAGAAAATAACTTATTTTTTAACATAGAAGAATTATTGGAATTGGCTCGAATCAAGTTAGCCACAAATGGCAACGACCTTATTTACATTATTAGCTTACCAACCATTGAATCAGATAATTGTAGAACTTTAAAAATTAAAGCAATAAAAAAAAGCCCAAATAATCAATGATATAAAATATGAAAATTTTTTAGAATGTAAGAGACAATTATTGACAATAATTAAACCTTGTGAATCCTATAATGATAAGACAATTTGTAATTCAGAAAATTTGTCAGACTTAAGCAATAATACTTGCGTAAACGCTCTATTAAACCTTCGAGAACCAGAATGTAAGATGATCAACAATCAACATATACCGGATTTCGAAGAAATACTACCCAGGCACCATCCTGCTAAACAACTTCAATGGACCAGTCTCACTAGATGAAAAACTTCTACAACTGCAAGGCTCTTTCATAATACAATATCGTAATTCGACGGTAACAATTGGTGAAACCATCTTCAAGTCAAATGAAATCAACGTAGTCGAACCAGAACCTCCGTTATTCCAACTATTGGGCGAAAAGACTAAGTTAGAGGAAGTTCTCTCACTACAAATGGTCAAGGAACTCAAACAACACAAAAGCGCTGGAAAAATTAAGAAGCAAGGCAACCATAGAATCTTCCGTTAGCTACGGATCCGCCATCATCCTACTACTACTTATAATAGGATCAATCACGGAACTCCTACGAAGACGTAGGTCAACGGAAAGGACACCAGTTTCTGTGCCAGAAACGCAAGAAAAGCCCACGCACTCCGGACCTGTACTCTACTACGTTGCGACCGAGGACAGTCGCGTTTAAGGAGGGAAGAGTTAACACCCAAAATAATACAATTTCTCAGACAGAGGAAATGAGTAAGCATTGATTGCACAACAAACAGCAAAGCAATGCCCTCAATAATAGAGTTTCCCAAACCGAAGAAGAAAGCATTAATTGCACAACTAACAGCAAAGCAATGCTCTCAATAAAGTTCTAACGAACTTAGCTTGCACCTTTTGGTCAGCGATCGTGGGAATGCAGAATAGCCAATTTCCAAAGTTGATCGAACTCAACTTAGTGCATACAACAAAAACTATAATTAAAATGCACTGGCCAATTACAATTAAGTTTGGCCAACGGCGACGGCGACCAAGAGCAGCAACCAATAATATGAAAGAACGTCAGCAGAAACATCAACAGCGGCAGAGACGGCGGCAGCGATGGAGCGACGCGTAGCTATAAAAACAATTGTTTAATCTAAGTAAGTTAGTTCTTAATCCAACTCAATAAAGGAAAGTTTGATTTTTTTATATAAAAATCATAACCAATCTTTTAACTTATATTTACAACAAATAAGCTTTATCCGTAACTCTTTAAATATGCAATTAGATCTTTTATTTGTTTTGGATCCGTCTGAGGTCGTTGTATCTAGGATTGACCTTCCCACACATAGCAACCGCGTGCTTGGGTTCTTTGACCCACTTTTTTGTACTGCTTATATTACATCAACGTTCAACAATATAATATATATACAATATATAAATACGTTCAAAGTGTTTATGGTGCTGGTGGTGGTAAAAGAAACTTTTCATAGGTAATAATTATTTTTTTTCTCGATTTAACTCAGAAATCACATCTGTAGATATTATGGAATTTATTTAAGAAAAGTAGCCATCTCCGAACAAAACTGTTTAACAATTTAAATTTTCATACGCTTGCAATATATCTACTTTTAAAATATCTGTTCCTCCAGAATCTTTTAAAGTTCTAAATAATACAAGCCTTTGGTCTGATGATGAAATAATAATAAATGAAACTCCAGTCTAACCCTGCTTAGCCTTCATCAGTACGACTAAAGTTCAACAATAATAGCTCCTTGAATTTAAAAGATATATCCGAATTTGGTTCAAAAGTAACAAAGCCATTTTAGGTGTAAACCCAGTTACCATAAAGTTGCACTTAATTCATAACTTTATATTCAAGCTAACGTTTGTTCCACAGTAACCAGGAACAGTTTATTGGGCCCAACGATACTTGATACTTCATTTTTGTAGTTTAGTGTAAGCGACTGCGGGAGCCCTATAAAGCTTTTACTCGCTCGTGTGAATTTTCTCCGTTTCTCGGCCTTAAGCCCAATTAGGCTTTATGAAAATTAGTATGAAATAAAAAATTAGGGATAAAGTTTATGCTTCGCATTCCTTGAATTCATGAAATACAAATATTCCCTGTTTATATGATACTGACGCGTTTGTGAAATAATACTGACAGAGATCCCAAACGTGTAAAATGAAGTAACAACATAATTTAAATATTTGGCACCTCTGCAATTATAGTAATATTACTTTAGCTGGTTATTAGTAATTTTACCGTCGCCAAAGCAAACAGGAAAACTAACTAACAATGAAGTTGAGTAAAGACAAAAAGGATTAATGATTGTTTAAAGAGGATGATAATTTAATATTAATTGATGATTTTTTTTCAATTATAAATAATAAACAACTTTGTTAGAGACCACTCAAAATAAAACTCGGAGAGGCAACGAGAGAGAATTGGAAACTAGAGCACGATTCTCTTTGCCGATGCACATTTTGTAGAATATTAGCTGTACTTTGCCGAATTCGCTTTATTGTCTTGTACTTTTTTAACCTAAGCAACACTCCCAACAGGCCTCTGGAGTTGAATACATTTGATTTGTAGTGCGCAACATAAATTAAAGTGAATTATAACGTTTTGACCTGAGCTCTGGTTTTTTCCTAATTTGGTCGGCCAATTCGGCGCATTTTCCCTAATCATAAAACTCTCTGCCGCTACCGGGCATTTCGCCCCATCAGTCTGGGTTTTTCAAGCCAATTTGTCTAGAATAAAGAATAATAGCGACAATCGTAAATTTCTCAATCGTAAATATACAATTTTAATTAAAGATGTTGATAACAAAAAATAATTCAAACGCGTAGATTTTACTGTTTAATTATTTGCCGTTTGTAACGTTCTCAGCAAAATGATTGCGGGAGAAAATCCTCAAATCTGCATGTAGACGCTTAGATCTTACTGTTCGATCCCACCACTGCTATTTTTTAATGTTTGTTACGTTCTCAGAAAATTGAATACGGGAGAAAATCCTCAAAGCTGCTTGTAGACTTTTGAGCCTCTACAGTGAAGTGACCGAAGCTTCGATGATAATTAAACCGTGCTGGGGTGTGCGGGCAACGAAAAGAGTGGTTTGTTTAAAAGTGTAGTGTAATTATATATAATCTCTTATCGATAAATTTTTGAGAGTGATCGTTTGTATGCCTTTTTTAAAGAGACTAGACGAACTAGGATGTCGTCTGCAGGAAGTAACTTGACTACGCGTCCCAGACTCCACTCATTTAAAGCGATCCCAATAACTCTTACTGTGAGAAGATAGCTTATCTGCAAGTTGGCTTGTCTCGTGCGTCATTTCGGCCTTGCTTTCACCTGAATCAACCAGATTGACAATAATCGCTGCCAAACTTGACGAGTAAGTTTCTGTACTGTACTGTACTGTAAGGTTACGGAGGTCGAGCATTATTGGTACCACCTCGAATATCATGCTCGCCATTTTGAAGTAAGCTTTGGCTGAGTGGAACGAAGCGCCGTCGTTAGGGATCCACGTGTGGTCGATGTAGTCAGTCTTCTAATTTTTAAAACAATATTTATAAAAGAAATATGTTTTAGTTACTTCCGTTTACTTAGATTTTCATTAAAGTGATCTTATGTACAAATCAAGCAAATAAGCTATCTCGAATTTTATACACTTTCGCAACTATTTTTCGTAACTTTAATATTCTTTAAAACAACTATATTTAAATTATTGCATTTAACAATAGTAAAGCTATGATGAATATCCGCAACGTTCCTATGACAGCTATATTAAATCGTTGCCCGATTAAAAAAAATTCTAAGATAATTATAATATTTACCACTACTAAATTGTGTTTCGCCACTGTTGTAAACATACGTGCATTTTTTGTTTTTACCGCCCATTTCACCAATCAAAATTGTTTGTTAATTATTAAAGACAGTGACTTTAAGTCGTTAATTATTTGTAAAATTTATAATCATTTTGCCATTGTTTTTGAAGTTGCAAAACTTCTGAGAGTAAGTTCTCACTTTAATCGCGCGCTTTCTGATAAGTATTGTCGTGTGCAATGTTAATCTCTTTTAACTATTTTCTTTGCTGCGAGCTGGCCAGTCTTAACTACCGTTTCACCACTTACGCTCAATGCATTATTCGCCCGGTGCTGTCTCTCATACAATAAGAGCGGTCTTCTCTTACTTAAAGTTAATTCTATCGGTTCCTATACCTAAATCCAAAAATAAAAGTATTTCTCATTGCCTTAAAAAAATGTAATTATTTCAGGGCAGCAGGCTCTTAGGTTTTCGGGCAGCTTTGACCTACAACGGGTTCATTCCTCATCCTCCTTGCTGAAGGATTGTGGTGATGTTGACGAATTAGTTGGGGCCGTATTGAGTCAAGGTGCAGTATCAATGTTAACGACTGGCAGCATAAACTTGGCGCAAACCAAAATTTCCTAAGCCTTGGCTCAGGATGGACCTATTTCTGCCGATATTTCACTGGCTGTACCAACTAGTGTCCTGGTGAAGGCTCTGGTTGCTCTTCCTCTGCGTCCACCTGCCGGCCTATCTTCTGCACCAGTCGCACCTGCGGCATTGGCTCCTAAGAAGTCTATTTTATTTGTCGAGACTATTGTCGTCAACAACTGAGAATGATTTAACAAGACTCTCCTTTCCTGATCGTGATGTTGTCGTCATAACCAAATTTAACTTTGAATTTATATTATTTTACATATTATTAGAGATTACTAGTCCTTCAAAATACTTGTTCGGGAGCAGCTGTTTAGCAAAATTGTAGCTGTGGTGTCTTAATTGCGTTTAAATCAAATTTAACTTCCGAGCTTATTAAAACTGCTGAAATATTGAATTATTTCTATTAAGCTCGTACTTCCCAAGTTCAACATACTGGTTACTTGCTCATATATACCGCCAGGATCTAAAATTAATTGTTATTCATTATTGGCCAGTCATAAAGATCACTCTATTGTCCTTGGTGACTTTAGTTTTCCAAATGTTTTCTGATTTCATTGTTATGAGTTGGCTAATGATTTTGTTGATGGTCTTATTGAGATTTTTTTGCTTCGGATCAGCTGGATTTTCAATCATAGTGACCGACTTTTAGACATCACTATTGTTTCTGACAACTGCTACGCAGCTGTGTCTTGTCTACCTCCTTTATCTTTTCCTGTTTTGTAAACTGCTTGGATATCTGAACAATACATACAAAATTTAGAATTTTTAAACGATTTAAACTACTTATTCTATGCCCGATTCCAATAGCGATTTTGTATTAACTAATTTTTATTCAATCTACTGTTCACCAGGCTCTACCACTTCCAAAATCTCATTTTCACCTAAACCTGATTTGGTCCCGAGCTGTATCCTAAAAAACTGCTCAAGAGTTGCTGTTGGTTATAGTTCATTGATACAGTGAGTGATTGCTGAGTTAGTTGCGTGCGATTTGTGGCACCGCACTGTACCTAAGCAGCAGTGTGTTATGAGGCTTAGAACAGACTCGGAAATTGATCGATTTGCATTGGGGAGCTCCATGCCCCTTACGTAAACAATTTTGCAGAGCACACAACTTTTTGCAAATTTAAAACGAGTTTCTGCGGTAGCATTTGCGAAAGACGGACAAGCTTGAATGTAAGGGTCCTTTGCTTTGAAAAGTAACATTCCATTTCGCACGGCTCGAAACGGGGCGACTGATTTCGAGCTGTTTTGTTGATCCTTCAATGTTGTCCCCAATGCGGTTCAGTCGTTCAAGCAGATTATCTGTATCGATATGATCCTCTTCCTTGGAAGAGCCTATACGCTTCCTGCTGACCTTTGTCGAGATTGAAATTTGAATTAGTTTGTAATTAATGCGTTGCTGCTTCGGTTGAGTGAATGCCCAAACATGTTAATTTTAAACATTAAACATGATAATGTTAAACATTAAACATGTTAAATGTTAAACATTAACAACAGCAATCAATTAATCTTGATGCAGTCAGCAGGGGACAAAAGAGCAGCGATGACCTTTCGACACAATAAACCCCCCAAAAGGAAAATGAGTGAAACAAAAAAGGAATCAAACTTCGGCAAGCCGAAGTTGATATACCCTTTCAGTTTTTGCAAAAATTAAATATTCTTAAAAACATTAAAATTATGATTGCGTATATGTATACTTGCGTATATGTTTAAAAATATTGAAGCTATAATGATTTGCATCTCAATTGTTTGATATTTCCTATGGCAGCTATCTAATATCCATTAATTATTTTTCCCGACAAATCGAGTTAATTAAACTCCTATAAAACAGAAGTAACGCATTATTTTTACAAATTAAAAATTCAAGTTATTTATAAGGAAATGACTGAAAATAAATAATAACAGAATACTTATGTACAAAAAAAAAGTGCAATATATTTCCATAACGATTCACACTTCCTTATATTCCAAAAAGCCTTTGTGGAAATTATAATTGCAAGTCACTTGACGAAATCAGTAAGTTGTACGGCAAAACTTGAAGACATACTGACATATGAAACCTTTAAAGGAAAACAAGAAAGGAAGTAAACTTCGACAAGCTAAAGTTCATATACCCTTGCAGTTATTGCAAAAATTAAATATTCTTGAAAACATTAAAATTATCATTTACTTGCGTATATGTGTGCGGCTCAATTATCCTATGACAGCTATATGACATCGTTTTCCAATGTTAATAAAATAAAAAACGTAATTCTAAACTGTCAAATTATTAATAAGAATTAAAAAAAAATAAAAAATAGAAAAATTACAAGTAAAAATAATTTATATTTTTTTTAAATATTTATATTGTTGCCTTGGGAGCCTTATTGTAAAGTCGTCCGATATTAATAAAATTTAAACCGTAATTCTGAAATATTAAAATAAAATGTTGTTAAGTAATATTTTGATTGTTTCTTTTGGAACTAAATGATATAGTCGTCCCATTGAATTAATATTGAAGCCGAAATTCCAAAATAATTAACAATTACTAGATCTCGAAGAACTAAACAAAAGAATTAAAAACAGCTAAGTTATAATTTTTAAATTTATTTTTCCGATTGTTCCTTTGGGAGCTATATGCTTAAGTCGTCCGATCCGGCTTGTTCCGACACAGCCAATTTTGTGACGTGCGTCTGAGCCATTAGAACAGTTTCCCAATCTTTAAACAAATTTTTCTCGAAACTACTTTTTATGAGGTGGTTGACATGATATTTAAATTCTACTGAACCGTTTTCAATGAAATTTGGTATAGTTCTTGTTTATACAACTCACTATCACGTCTGCCTCGGACTAAAAAAAATGTTGATTATACATTCTGTCAAATAAGTACCCCGAAATAAAACACAAACAACTGATCAATCATCTAAATTTATTATATCTCCTTCAAAATAGGCTCCTTCTGAAGCAACACACTTCTTCCAACGAACAATCTAATCATCGAAACACTTTTTAAAGCTATATTCCGGGATGGCCTTCAAGTCTCGTTGCGAATTAGTTTTGATGTCTTCAATGCTCTCAAACCGGCTTCCACGAAGTGGTAATTTGAGTTTTGGAAAAAGGAAAGAGTCACACGGGGCCATATCTGGAGAGTAAGGTGGTTGTTCGAAGATATTTGTAGAATTTTTGTACTAAAACTGCGTCTACTACAATTCACTTTTTGAAGAAAACTCAGATCTTTTGGCACCAATCGCGCTACGAACTTGTGTAAACCAGACCAGAGTATTGGATGACGTTCATATGGCAGCGAGGGAGGTGCTGTCAACCGACCACATGATTGAATGACGGGATTTGAATTAGGATGCTGTCTCTTATACTGTTATACTTGTACTCCTCTGCATATTCGATACGTTGATTGACAAAGCGGTGCACAATCAGGACAATCATTTTGTTGGTGACCCCCACGTGATCGCTGTAGAGCTCGCGATTTTTTTCAAACTTTTACATTGAAAAACTTAACAATTACTAAACAAACACACACATTATTCGTGTCGGTTCGGCTTTAAATTAATCAAGTTTAAACTTTCGAAATAAAATTCGTCGTTGGAACTTTTCAGCCGTTCCTTTTGTTGTTGCTCAAGCCATTTCTTCGTCGCCGCTGCAACTTTAATTGTTTAATTTGCCTGCTGCCGCTGGAAAATGGATTTAAAAAACGAAGATGCTTTTGTCGAATCGGCCAACCAGGTATAGAGTGCTAAAAGTAGAAAGTTAATCTGAGGCGTTTTGTTAATTGTGTTTTGGTTTGGAAAACCTCGGCCAAAGTTTATCTGCACATTTTCCAGCGCTTTTCTCAATTTTCCCGGGTTTTTAACATTATTTTTTCATTATCTTTCCGCGTCTTTTCAGGCTTAAATATTCTTTGCCCTTAGTTATCGGTCAGTGCATCATTCTCCGTTAGCATTTGCATTTGCTTTGGAGTAAACGATGCCGCGATTTCGAGCTATCTATTGTCGTCTTCGTTCTCGATTGCTGCAGCAGTGCGATTTTCTGTGTGCTTGTTGTTCGTTTTTTTTCGGTACGCTTGAGCATTAGCGTGTGCTCCCCTAAGATCGTGCGTTCGGCATAGCACTGCCGTAGTGCTAATATAAAATATATAAAAACCTTAATTTGGATTTTTTGTTCTGCTTTCGGCTACCCTACAGTTCTCGGCTGGATAGTGTCAGGGAGATGTGTCTCTGAAAATAATGTAAAGGCTGAACAAATGGTACATCTCAGCTGCCAGGAGGAAGCGTTGGGGTCAATTCCAAGAGGAGCTGTACTCGACTCTGCTTCGGTTTAGAATGCATAAGTTTACCCTTGCGGCCGACGTCAAAAAGATGGTTCGCCAAGTGATGGTGGACGAAGCTGATCGTAACATAGTATGGAGACGAGATCGTTCCGAGGCCCTGAAAATCTTTAAGTTAAACACAGTTACATATGGAATTTCGCCAGCACCCTTTTTGGCGATTCGGTGTTTAATGCGGCTAGGAGAGATGGCGCAAGCCACTCATCCAAAAGCCGCAAAGGTTATTCAGAATGACTAATGTTGACGAATTGTTGTCTGGCGCCGGATGCGTTGAGGACCTTCAAAGTCTTCGAGACGATATTATTTTTATTTTTTATTTAAGTTTTTATTATTTATTTTTTATTTTTAAGTTTAATATTTTAGTTTCATTTTCTTTTTAAGTTATAAAATCGCGCTATTACGCGCAGCTTGGAGTCTATTTGATCTTTTTCATTTTTGAAGGGAATTTATAATTTTATCTTTTTTAGTATTCACTCTGTCTAAATCTCTTAATTTCATAGTAGTAGCTATAATTAATGTTGTACCTTTTGGTTTTGTAGAACCGTACAATCCATCCGAAAACTGCTCCATCCTTTACGATATACGCGTATTAATCTACTCCAATTTATGTTTGATCCACTTTGACTTGACAACGTCTAATGTTTTGATCGATAACTAACGCCTTCATTAGTTTTGGAAGAATGATAGCTCCAATATTCAGGGGACTTTTTTTTATTGTCGCGTATTTTTATACTTAAATAAGCTTTGAATTTGGAGGTACAACTGACGCTCCATTAACCTCGGAGATAATTTTTTACGTGCTAAATTTAATATTTATGCAACTTCTTTTAATATAATGGTGCATTGCGATCCTATACCAATATCCTTTACCAATACCCCGTTATTTTTTCTGTGTTTACATCGAAAGAAATTCATCTTTTCGTCTAGGATGACGAAAATTGACGTAAAATTATAATTTTTCGACAATTTTCATATCTTTTGTATAACTCTTTTATAATACCGTATGTTCCACTCCATAATATTTGTATTTTATTAGCTCTAAGTGTACATTCTTCGCGGCCAGCCTTATTGAGCTCCTGAATGGGTTCCTCTAAATCTTTAAATTGTTCGATATTTTTCAACTTGTTCGGGTCACTTTCTGTTATCTTTTCTACTTAGGTTCCAAAAATAAGTTTAAGGGTCGCATATTTACTTTTTAAGCTTTCAACTGCTCTACAAATCTTTTCAAAAATTTTTTTGTTTAAGGGGTCATGATCGACTACTCCACTTTGAGGCTGTTGTTTGACTGGTTAATTGACTAGCTTTATTACTCTGAATTCTATCGTCAGACCTGCCTGTGCTTCTAGGAACTTGATAATTGGTTCGAACAACTTTTTTATATGATTTGATCTATAGTATATATATGTACGAAAAAAAATGTTAAAAGTTTGCTTATCTGCTGCTTCCGTTGGATCTGTTTCCAGATCTAATTGCTGCTAAGGTATCGTCTGGGAGATTTGGTTATTTCTGCTACGATGTCGTCAACGAGATTTGGTTAATGCTGCTTCGATGTCGTCTGCGAGATATGTTTAGTGCTGCTCGATGTCGTCTTCGGAATTCGGTTGTGGCTGTTTTGACTGCGAGATTCGGTTGTACTGGTTCGATGTCGTTGTTGTTATTTTTTTATATTAACCACGTCAGATTCGGGTAATGGAGCTAATACAAAAAAACACATTTTTAAACACTTTTTTGTTTACCCCACAACTTTAACAAGATTTTAACTTGTAAAATGTATTTTTCTCGGTATCTTACCATTGGTGGTGGAAAAGAATAGTTTTGTTTTTGCAGCCTTTATCTGATCGTGCGCTTGCAACAACTCTAAGGTGCTGGTGCTGAGTCGCTTACTACTGGGGGAAAACTACAGAGGGCCTCGAAAGATCAAAATGTTAGAACTGTGTTAATGAAAGACGTGCACATTTGTTGGGTTATAATTTTAAAACTGATTTTATTTTGTATAAGTTCTAGCTTATAAAAATGACATGAGATTGATACAACTACTTATCTATAGACCGACGCGTTGTGGGGTAATCTTGTGACCCGAGCGTGGCACTTGACGGTTGTTGGTGCCTAAGTTCCTTTTTTCTTGACCGCAAACTTAAAACGGTCTTTTTTCAAAACCATGTTTTTCATATTGGCATAAAGGATTGTAAAAAAAGTAGCGAACCAATTTTTTTCATCTACCTTTTTTTTAAGAGAACGTTGTAACGACCCTGTTTTGGGAGGCGGTATAGCTCGCCGTGGCCAGGGTTCGAGACAGAAATTTATTCCCTCTTTTGATCGGTTTACCTCCCTTTCCCCAAAGAATAACACAAATCGAACGCTAAGAAGTATGGTTATGTTTTAATAGTATGATTGATTAAGACTACGTTTTCTGACTATAATTATATCGAGCGTGATACTTCTTGATAAGGGGTTCGGCGTTGCTGAAGGGCTGAATGTGCTACTGCTTGTTGATATCGACGCTGCGGAAGGGCCGAGTGTGGTACTGCTTTGAGTATCGCACTGCTTTGTATGCGGGATCGGCGCTACGAAAGGGGTATGTTGCACTGCTTGCTGCTACGAAAACCATGCCGGGCTCAGCGATCTCGACCGGGCCTGGGTGCGTATTCCTAAACCACACCGGGCGTCGGTGATCCTCACCAGGTCGTAGAGCCGAATTTCAAACCGAACTCTTACGGATCCACCACCACTACCAACTACCAGAATTGTTTACCGGAATTGTTTATCAAAGTCCTCAACGACGAAGCAGACGGTCTGAATATGCAAGGTATATCAAATAAGTTAGAAACGTCTTCAAAAAATATTAGGCACTCAGTGTCATACACCCGCAATTTCCATAATTAATATCCGTTACCTTGAATGCCTTTACTGTGCCCAAGGCGTTAAGAAAATGATTAAATTCTCTACGTTTGAGAGTTGATCATCATCTTAATTTGTGGTTGTTTTCTATATTTGGGAAACTTAATTCTAAGTATTCTGTGATGCCCACTGATTGTGTTTAATGTGTTGTCTCCTAAATCTTGTTTTTGAGTTGGGCTTGTAAAAGATTTAAGAAGAGCAGCTTTTCACTGGAGGCCAACTCCGAATTAATTTTGTGTAATGACCACTTATCCACGTAAGCATTAAGCATCTTTATCCATTGTAATAGTTCCTTCTGTTAATAATGTGTTAATTCGCTTTATGTTATTGAATATAATATCTCTCTGCTGGAAAAGTTCAACTTTATAACCATTTGGTACAAAAGTAGAATTATTACCATTGCGTTTAATAGGAGGCATGATATGAATTTAGTTTAGATGTCAAACTTATTGAACTACCCTCCCAATTCTCATTATAAATGAGCCGGCCACAGTACTGTAATATTTTGCCTTAGCCGACTTTCACCGCTCTTGAAGAGGAATCGAAGATAACCGTTTCGGGCTTATGCACGCGTGTGTACACATGTGACTTATTCGCCGTTGCTGGTACTGCTGCTGCTGCTCCTCAGGTAGAGCTAGGTTCTGCTTTATCACCCGCCACCTATATTGCAGACTCAAGAAGTTCGGTGTAGATTTCGTCGTCAAGGTATATTACTGAACATACACTTAGCAAATGCTTCCTATGCTCCTTAATGCTGTTTGGAAAATAGATGGTGAGTTTTTTAATCTTAATGGGAGTCTGGTGAAATCGCATTTTCACCATTCACGGAAAATGCAGTTTTCTCTATACCATTGCTTTAAGTGGTATCTTATGGAATGCGCTTCACTAAGTGTATCTTGAGTTGTAGAGGTTTTGGCGTATTTAATATGACGCGAAGGTTTAATGCCTCAACTTCCATAGGTATTGCTTTTGGTTAGGATCGAGTTTAAATCTGTCATTAGTACAGTTTGATTTGTTGGCTCTTAGTTATGAAATTTGAATTGGGCGGCGGTTAAAGGGAATTTCCACAGTTGAGATCACTAGCTATGTTTGGTTAGGTTGTTGGGTCTTAGGAGGTAGCATAGACGGTTTTTTCTAAGTTTGTAATGTTCGGTGTCTGATTGCTTCTTGTGTTTTCGTTCCCTAGTAGACTTGGTTCCCAAGGAACATGGCTGTTAGTGATTGTACGGTCCGCTGTGAGACTACTAAGTTGCCAATTTGATTTAAAACAAGGAAAGCTGTTGAAAGTCGGCTTGTTAGAATTCGAGTATAGTATTGCTGTTTCGATTGAGGGCATAAATGGCTGTCCAGTTTAAGGAATTTTTTTTTTATTCTAAATTTGCCTCCACTTGTCCGGTATTTGTTAGGTTTAAGAAAGATTTATTTTATGCTTACCCAGGTTTGTGAGTCGTCGTGGTCCTGTTGTCAAATTGTGACAACGCCACAAATTTTGTGTGTGCTGCACGAAACCTGAAGGAGCTCTAGAACCTTTCAACACCAATGATTACAGCATTATGTCGTATGCTGCGGCCCATCGTTTCACCATCGACTACATCCCTCCCAGAGCGCCACATATAGGCGTCCTTTGGGAGGGCCGCCGTAAAGTCGGCTAATCATATGGGTCTCAAGACTATGGGCATCACTATTCTGAAGGAGCAGGAATAGGAGGACAATCTTCACACTGTCGTAGTGTAGGTCGAAGCCGTTCTGAATCGTGGAAAGGGAGAGGAAGTCACGAAGTCAGGTCTATATAAACACTCTATTCAACGTCTTGAGCCCATTCCCATTAGTTGGAGAATGTTTATATGCTGTGAACGTAGCCGACTTATGTCTACAATAAAAATTTAAGTGAATGATAAAATTAGTACCTAAGATCACATGAAGTCAGAACCCGAGCTCTTGTATTACAAAAAATTAACACATAGCTTTACAGACTCAAGAAGAGCTAAAATAAATGTGGAGGCACTCTCAATTTCAAAACGAAAGCGTCCAGACGTTTTATTTTTCCCGATAATTCAAATCTCTGGAAATACAATTTCTCGTACCGGCGGTTGCAGTTTAAGATTAAAATTTTAAGTTCATGGTTTTGATGTTTTAGTGTTGGAATTTAGTGAAATTGAAATAAGTTAGTCAAAAAATAATAAATAATTATCATTATTTAGTTCCAAATTCTTTGATATTGTTTTTTTTGTCTTATTCAATTAAATTATAACTCAGAAACTAATTCTGCAGTCGTACTTTTGCAGAGGGTATTGTAATTTCGGTCAGAAGTTTGCAACGCAGTGAAGGAGACTTTTCTGACCCTATATATATTCTTGATCAGCATAGCTAGGAAAGTCGGTCTTGTCTTGTTATGTCCGTCCGTCCGATTCTATGCAAAGTAGTCTCTCAGTTTTAAAGATACCTGCATGAAACTTTTCCAAAAGTTGTCTTCCTATTGCAAGTAGTATAGTAGACGGGACGAGCTGGTTCGGACGACCATATCATATTGCTCCATTAATCACAATCGGAAAAAACTAGAGCGTAACTGTATTCAAAGTTTTTGTCTAGTTTCTCGATATTTAATGATAGTGTAGCACTCTATTTATTACAAAATAACGGTTTAAATTTGATCAAAATCGGAAGAAAAAAAATTTTTAACTTCCCAAATTTTCAATTTATTTTTAATAATTCTTCTAAGTTTATCGGATAACGATATTAAATAGCTGCCTAGGAAATCATAGTGAAAATCTTCATAGCTTCAATGGTGTTTATTGGGAACTTATATATTCGAAATTTAGATGTTTATATATATATACATAAAATACTGCTTTCTTTCTTCTTTTTGTGAAATAAAAAGAAATAAAAGGATAATGCAGATATATACATATTTATACTCGTTACTCGTAGAATAAATGGGTATATTGTATTCCCTTAAAAGTATGTTACAGGTAACGTTACGTTTCCGACCATATCAAGTGTATTCTTGATCAGAACCAACAGCCGAGTCGATCTTGGAAACTATAAAAGCTAAGACTTGGGAATTAGCATGCAGATTCTAGTAGTTCCTCGGCAGCGCAAGTTTATTTTAAAGAAAGAATTCTTATTACCCGCATTTGTCAGTTTATACGACTAAGAAGAGGAGCTGATGAGTGCCACCACAGTTGCATACAATATTAGAAAATTGACGTGTTTGTGGACGTTTTAATGTATTACAAAATTAAAATACAGGATGTATAACGAATCTTAACTGAATACCAAAACCGTAAAGTTAATAATTAGGAACGCCGCGATGTGCTTTTCAGCCGGCTTCGCCAAGCTTTTCAGTTATCTTGTTAAATAATCATTAAACGCATGTTTCCTGCCAGAATTTCAGCGACCAGGAATTGCTAAGCTTTCGCTTTTTTTACGAAGACACTGACGAAATATCGATAACAATCGGTATTTTTTAGAATAGCCTGTTACACTTGAAAGACGTGCTTTATTGCGTCTGAACAGCTGTTCATTTTTTGGATTTGTCAAGGCAAATCCTCCCGCCTTTGCTTAACGGCTTTTTGTGTTGATGTTTTCGGTCGTTATAGGTGATAGTTTCCCACGATAGTGTATCGATATGCCAAATATCGAGTAAATATCTAGTAAACATCGAGTAAACATAGGTAAAACAATTTTGTAGACTTATGCTCTTTGTCTCACTTTCTTCCCATCTCTATCTGCCTCTACAAACTCTATATAAAAACCTGTGTCTAATCACAGACGCAATGAAACAACCAATGTGTGCCTAGGTTATTACACGCTTCTGATTACCACAATTTTTTTCGAATGACCACATTTTTCCTTTGAGAGCTCCGGTGCAAATAACTTTGGCAGAATGTAAAATTGGGGTATTAAATATTTGCTTAGATCATTTATGCCTTTATATTGAGCAGAAATAATCTTAACAAATGTAACAACTCATTAAAATTTCGTTATTTTTTTACAGCCATACATGGAAGAAATATTTACACAACTTAAAGGAAAGCCATTTAAAAAATTTTTGGAGAGGTAAATAACTTAATTTATAAAACCATAGAAACTTCCCAATTTCACAATATTTGAAAGGAGTCATTTCTAATTCCTCGTTTTAAGGCAGGTAAGAAGCTGGATACCAGCTGCGTTAGCGGCCGTCAAATATAAGCAACAATCTGTTAGAAACACCCGTTTATGCTGCATCCTGCAGTGGACCCCGAATTCAGGACTTGTATTCGTTGTGTAGTCTTAAATGGCGGTTATATTCAAAGGAGCGTTAATTCGTTATTAGGGCTAGACTCTTTAGTAAATTTTGGTAAGAATAAGCGACAAATCTTTGAGACAGACCTCTTGTAAATTCCTTTAACGGTCTTGATAGCAGCAACTCGTAGCCCATCGGTTCCAGGATGTAAATCCATGATTCGGAGTAATTTCCATTCGGAAGGAAAATTCTGAGCTATGTTCTTAAAGCGACGTCATCGAATCTCCGATTTAAAATGCGCCGGAGTCAAAGCTTGTAAGTCATTTTGGTCAGCAGTTAAAGGGCATAGCGTCTTGAGTTTAGACAAGCCTCTATCTGGACGAGAGTCATAGATAACATGTAGTAAGTCTTTTGAACACCGTGAAACGACCGATGAAGTTGTGTTTTGACAGCTTTGACGTTGCATTCCCAGTGTCCTTCAAAAATCGAAGAGAGTTCAGGAAATTTTGTACTGCCTGTTAACCGTTGACTAAAGTTAATTAAACACCACCAATAACGTGTTGTGATGAGTGTTCCTAACAACCAGAACCCTTAAGTGGTATGCCTTTCGAAGAAATTACGCATTAACGCGGGTCTTGGGGGGTCAATCAGCACGCTCCGTACGAATAATCCAAACTTTTTTCCACAGTTTATTGAAGCGATGATGACTTGTGCCATGAAGCCCAACGGGTCAAATAACTGTGGATAGTATATAGCGTTTGGTAATCAAAGGATTCGAGTATAATCTAATATTTTCTATACGGGCTTAAATATACATCTTTACTAGGATGCCAATGCTTTCAAAATATTGTTGGATAGAAATGCAGTTGGTATGTAAGCTGGATGGTTGGATACCCAACAACGTCATCATTGTCAATTTTGAGTGTCACATTGATTGTCTCAATTCCTGTATCAACATATATTTCTTCGCTAAGAACCTGATCTGCCAACGGATAGCGTTCGCGCTTGTTAGGCGCAATCTTAAGGATGCCCGAATGGCTGTGTAATGTGCAGAGGCAGTGCCAATCGTTACGGTAATCCTTTATGAGTGCATCGGGATGGCACCACCAAGTTCGCTGATATTGTGCGTCATCTAAGAGCACATCTATGTAGCGCTTTATTTTTTATATTGTCGGCAACGAATAAGTATAAATGAAGACGCTAGTTTAGTATGACTCTTCCAAGATCGTTTTGCTCAGCCGGACTCATGCAGAGAATATCATCACCAACTTTTTAATTAAAATGTTTTTCTTGATCATAGCATGATGTGAAACACTAAGAGTGAGAGATGCGCCTTTATGTTGACTACTGCGTTGCCTTCTTATTTGCTTTCAACATCTCCTACCTGGCTAAAGTCAAAACATTGTTAAAAAAAACTCTGGCTGTCGGTCGAGTTCCTGTTCTTAAACTTGAAAACGGTTCAATTCAATTTTCTCTTCACCGTGCACTTTTGTGGGATCTTTAATGACAATCGAAATATATATTTTCCTATCTGATGACGGACATGAGTTCGTTGAAAATGGTCTTCACTCCTTTTTTTCTCTGTTTTTGTTTCTGCTGTCTTTCGTGAGACTACAACGAATGGGAATCGATGTAGACTGGGATGCTTCGACTGGTTCGAAAACTACCCAACCAAACAGCGTATTCCGTGCAATTAGTTTTGCGACTGTGCACTTCCGGTCGTCATGAAGCATAAACTTTGGAGTAAGCTCGCCACCGATAATTTAATTCAGCCCTACCGATATTTTATCTACAAAAGATCATCCAAGAAATGGTTTTTACATTTTGTTAAGGTAGGCGACCTATAAGAGATCGAAGGATGAAGGGTAAGGACACGTAAGAGGAAATTGTGATCGTGCTATGCTTTCACTGGTTGTGGGAGGGCGTACCGATTTTTCAGATTTGAGTCAGAGTCTTTGAACGATTTTTTTCATGTAAACAGTGCCTTCAGAGCCGTTATCAAAAAGAGCTCGAAGCAAAGTTGGGAAATAGCTAGAATGGTGGTCGAGCTGTGAGTTGTGGAAACTGCGCTCAAAGGTTACGTTTTGCGAGTGTGCGGTGCTGCCCTACGGACAGAGTAGTGACACAATTAATACATGTCTTAGAGCGGTTGACTACAACCTATCGAGCAAAACAATCCTTGTCATGAAAAACCCGACCATCGTCTGACAAGACAAAACTCTGTAGAGATTCAGACGCGACTGTGGTAGCTATGTCTGAAAAGGTGGTGGTGCTTGATGGTCTGGTAGTAGTACCCCAGGGTATGTTTTCAAGCCTGTGTTGTGATGCTCGGCAGCTGTGTTAGTAAGTGATCACATAATGGTAGGGAGAAGCCGACGAAACTCGTTAGTGCATACATTGGCCAAGTTTAACAAGTTCGAATAATGTAAAGTGGCTTGATTCCATACGAGGGTTGATTTAGCGCTTTGCCACAAGGTTCCATGCTACTAAATAATTGGTTATCGCCAGTGTTTTGTGTTTAATTGCCTTCCATCCGTTAAAGCTTGTTTCAAAAAATGAAATTTTTGATTGCTCGAAAGGAATGGATTTCCACGAATTAGCTGCTTAAAACTGTCGTAAAAGGATGGCATTATTCAAAATTTTCCGAGTCGTAAAAGTTAACTGGAAACTTTCATCGGAGATAGAAAAATAACTGCATCTACTCCACGAAAGAGTTAAAGAGGCTACGTTTTTCTTACGCTCCGCAAATATTTTCACACACTGTCATTAAACCGTCTTTAAACCAAGTATAAACATCATAATGCGAATGTGTTTAAAGCATACATTCTAGTTGCATGTATATAAATATATAATTCTAAAACCCATGCCGCAAAACACATAAAATTTAAGCACAAGCAACCAATTTAATTAATTGGTTAGGTAAGTAATATTAACAGAAAAGCGTCAGCGTGACAGCACCAACACTGACCTTAAGACTTACCACCCATCCGTCACTTTATAACTGACGACTATGGATCTGATCAGCAGGCGCTTCGATGAGCGAGCTAATTTTATCTGCACCAAACTACGCGCATAAACCAACTTTTTGGCACCGACAGCTGGAAGACCAGAGCTCTAAAGTCCAAAATGGGTGAGATTAAAGCAAAGTTTAAGTACAGAATCTGAAATCTGTTTTCAACACCCTCTGCTTTTCACTAAACCTCACATCCGCACCGGAAATAGTCATCATGGACGAATTGGCATGCATAGACGAGAACATAAACGGCAGATTACTCTTCACAAGCTAGGCTTTGACGTTCCGTTCAATTTTTTCCCCATTTTTGTTTGGTGATGGCGACAAATATTACTTATCCGAAAACAAAAACTTTCCATCACGTCTCAGTTTTAAGCAAATCGTGATCAAAATTTTAAAATATTGTATTAGACTTTTAAGCTTAAATATTTAATATCTGTAATGACCCGGTTTTGGGAGGCGGTCGGTAAAGCTCGCCAGATTCAGAACCGAACTCTTATGAATCCACCACCACTGCCAAGACTAGATACCAGAACATTTACCCGGACATCTCTCCTCAGATGATGTTTTCCATATGCTCGTCGGAACGCAAGTGCCTGGTCATCGGACGTGTCTCCGCTGCTATGGGCGACGGTTAGTATGACCATTGTGAGCGATGGGGATATGTTTTAAGTTTTATAAAAAATTCTTAGTATCGCGTGATCCGAGTGATTGGAATAGGCACCTGCAACACAAACGTGAATTCGAGTTTTTAAATAAATTTCTTTATCATCAGTACATAGCAGACGTTGAGAGCGGGCTGAAACTCAACCCCAAATCTTTTTGGCAATTTTCGGTCTGCCAAAACGTTTGTTCGTATTCCGCTTGAGCGGTAGCTCCCCTACAGTGCGTGCGTGCGGCATATACTGTTGCAGGGTTTATATAAAAAAAATATAAAAACCCTATTTAGATATTTTTTGCTGTAATTCTCTCGGCACTTAGCTCCCTTACACTGTGTGCGATCGGAATATTACTCGTTGATTTTCTATTATAATATTTAACAAATAAATAATTTAATAAAAATAAATATTTAACACCTCTTCGATACCAACCAAATAAATACAAATAAACGCAATGGCAACTAAGGATATCGAAGAGCTTAAACACCAACGAGATGTTTGCATGAAAAGTATTAACCGAACTTATCGCCACTTAAAAGAAGCTAAATTATCAGTAAATCCGGTAAATTCTAAATACGCACATTGAAAATGCTTCACTTTTGCAAAACCAAATAGAAGTAAAAGAAGTACAAAAGATGTATACCGCGAAGAGTTGATTTCAATTTTAAACAAGTGCAAACAAAATAATATCGAGAAATCCGCTCCGCCAGCAAATCGCCCGCCTCAATGCCGTCTGCCGAGCGTTGCTCTCCCAACTTTTAGCGGAAAACACTCCGAATTTAAAAATTTTATAAGCCTTTTCGAAACTTTCGTTGACATATTGAAAAATTCAATCATTTAATTTCGTATTTAGCTGGAGACGCTTTAGGAACAGTTAGGGCCTTTCAAGTCACTGCGGAAAATTATCCCAAAGCGCTCATCGACACGGTCACAACCTTGTATGACTCCTTGCTGTCTATTGGGGATGATAGACGCGTTACTAATGCTAATGCCAAAACTTTTCAGCAGACCCAATCTAACCCTAAGAAGAATAGAAATAGGAGTTTTTCGTTTGTCGCTGCCAGGAACGAGTCTGTTCAATGCATGTATTGCAACTCAGTTGAACATCAGATTGGAAACTGCGCTTCCGTTGCAGCCCTAACAGTTCAGCAAAAATTCGATTTCGCTAAAAGAGCACCCTTATGCATTAACTGCTTAGAAAAGAGTTACATGGTAAAAAAAATGCAAATCGAACAGATGTAGAGTGTGCAATTCCTCACATCACACTTTGCTACACATATATGCTCCAAACACAAATCACGCGTTGCCACCTCCTTCTCAGCCCACGCTCATGCAGGATTCTCCATCGACGTCGCATGTTTTGCATGCGAATGCTTCGGATCGAGTCATTCTTGCAACTGCTGTTGTGAGCGTCCAAACAAAAAGCGGCGAGTTTGTATTAGCTCGAGCGTTGCTCGACTCTGGTTCACAAATAAACTCAGAGGCTCAAAATTACAAGAGAGGACGTGTGCATGAGCTTGCGAGGCATTGGTGGAACTAATGCCCAAGCCACAAAAAAAAATACACACGATTGTGAAGTCGCGAGTATGGAACAGTCAGTTGTCCGATTTTTGGATTATGAAAAATATTTCTGGTTATCATCCGGATCAAGCGGTGAACACCAGCGGGTGGAGGGTGCCTGAAAATATTCAGTTGGCAGATCCATTCTTCTTCAAGCCCCAAAAAGTAGATATGCTTATCGGCGTTCTTTGAACTGTTATGTATTGGCCAGATAAAGCAGGGGTCTGAATTCCCCATCTTACAAAAGACAGTTCTCGGCTGGATAGTGTCAGGGAGATGTGTCTCTGAAAATAATGTAAAGGCTGAACAAATGATACATCTCAGCTGCCAGGAGGAAGCGTTGGAGTCAATTGACACAACCCTGCAGAAATTTTGGTCTGTGGTCCATACTTCTGAGCAACAGCTCTGTCAACAACACTTTGAGAAAAATACTCTAAGATTGTCGTCCGGTAAATTTTCGGTTCGTTTGCCGTTTAAATCTGACCCAAATACTCTTGGTTCGTCATACGAAGTTGCGAAACGTAGATTTTTGTCGCTAGAAAGGAAATTGTCAAAGGACCCTTCGCTGAAGGAGATGTATATTGAATCCATGGAGGAATATGTTTTACTGGGCCACATGTCCTCCACCAATGAAAAAATTCCGATTACTCCGCACTATTTCATTCCGCACCAATGCGTTTTACGGCCACAAAGTAGTTCAACTAAGTTGAGAGTAGTTTTCGATGCATCGAGCCGTACTTCTACGCAGGTAGAGTTGAATGACATCTTGATGGTAGTCCCAACTATTCAAGAGGAGCTGTACTGGACTCTGCTTCGGTTTGGATTCCATAAGTTTGCCCTTGCGGCCGACGTCAAAAAGATGTATCGCCAAGTGATGGTGGACGAAGCTGATCGTAACTTCCAGCTCATAGTATGGAGACGAGATCCTTCTGAGTTCCTGAAAATCTTTAAGTTGAACACCGTTACATATGGAACTTCGCCAGCACCCTTTTTGGCGATTCGGTGTTTAATGCGGCTAGGAGAGATGGCGCAAGCAACTCATCCACAAGCCGCAAAGGTTATTCAGAATGATTTTTATGTTGACGATTTGTTGACTGGCGCCGGATGCGTTGAGAACCTGCAAAGCCTTCGAGACGAAGTTTCTCAGGTTTTGCAAGAGGAAGGCTTTGAATTGGCAAAGTGGTTTTCAAACTGCCCAGAGTTATCCGCATCTGATAGCGCTGTAATGCCACTTATGGCAGACTCAGACGTACCCAAGACCATTGGCGTGGTTTGGTTACCGGTTAAAGATTACTTTCAATTTCGGTTGGATGACTCTTTCCTGGATCTTCGCGCGACAAAACGAAATATTTTGTAGGTGACTGCTCGACTTTTCGACCCACTTGGCCTCTTGTGTCCTTTGGTCACAAAGGCAAAGATGTTGTTGCAGGAACTGTGGTTTCGAAAATTAGATTGGGACGAGTCGCTACCGATGCAGTTGCTTACGTCGTGGGAGACGTTTAAAGCGACGCTTCCTGCAGCTGCCTAAAATTAAGGTATCGCGATTCGTCAACACAGATCCACAAGTCCCGATTCAAATACATGGTTTCGCTGACGCTTCCATGCGAGCGTATGGAGCGTGCATCTACGTTCGGACTAAAACTGCTGAAGGTTTGAAAGTGTCTTTATTAACCGCCAAATCAAAAGTAGCTCCCCTCAAGACGAAAACTTTGCCTCGCCTTGAGCTGTGTGCAGCTCATCTTTTAGCAGATCTCTATAATCGTGTCAGGCCATTGCTAAATTCTCCCATTGACAATGTTTTCCTGTGGACAGACTCCGAGATCACTTTACACTGGATTAAAACCCATCCCTCGTCGTTGTCGGTTTTTGTTTCGAACCGGGTTGCAGAAATTCAGGAGTTGTCGGAGAAAGCAATTTGGAGACATGTTCCCACGAAAGTCAACCCAACAGACATAGTGTCCCGAGGATGTGACGTAGAGAAGCTTACAACGTCCATTTGGTTCGGTGGTCCTTCGTAGTCTCTCTCTCGTAGTCAGCCCAAAGCCAAATTATGTGCTTCAGAAAATAGAGTCCTTTTCGTCGCACCTGAAGCTTCTGAGTGTTTTCGTGTGGGTTTTTCGTTTTATTCAAAGGTGCAGAAAGGTGTCGAAGCCCTTTGAAAAAAGTATTTCGCCAAGAGAAGTGGGTTTCGCTTTTGATAAAATTGTCGAAGTTATCCAATTTCACGAATTCAGGGACGACATAAGTAAAATTCGGAAAAATAAACCGGTAGCAACGAATATTCAAAAGTTAAACCCTTTTCTTCAGGAAAATAAATTACATTGGTGTTCCTTGACATTGCTACGAGTTGGTGGTCGGTTATTGAATGCTCCAATCCCGTACGAAGCCAAATTCCCGTTGTTGCTGTCTAAAAGCTCACAGTTCGTCAGATCCTATGTGTCATACCTGCACGTTACGAACTGTCACGCTGGCCCACGAGCTCTCGTAAGTCGTCTGCGCGAGAAAATCTGGTTAGTTAATGCTCAAGAAGTCTGCCGACAAACAGTTCGGTCGTGCATGCGCTGCTTTCGCTGTAAGCCGCAACTCTTGACGCAAATTATGGGAAACTTGCCAGCAGATAGACTTCGAGCTCTCCGCTCGTTCAATATTTGTGGCTTTGATTTTTGTGGTGCCTTCAGCACAACGTATCGTATCCGTGGTAAGCCACCGTACAAGTCGTACGTGGCCTTGTTCGTCTGTTTTGCGTCCAAAGCGGTCCACTTAGAATTAGTGTCTGACCTAACCACTGATGCGTTCTTGTTGGCATTTTAAAGGTTCGTGAGTCGTCGCGAGATTCCGGAGAAGGTGTGTTGCGACAACGCCACCAATTTTGTCGGCGCAGATCGCCACATGAGAGAGTTCCCGTCTGCCCGTCTGGAGGAGCAGGGGGCGGTATCGAAACATTCGCATCCAAAAAAGGATGCGAGTTTGCGTTCATACCGCCCAAAGCACCGCACTTCGGCGGACTATGGGAAGCAGGTGTGAAGTCTGCAAAGCACCTGTTCCTTCGGACGGTAGGCCAAGACCTCTTGACCGCGGAGGAGCTCGGAACTCTGCTCACCAGCGTGGAGGCCGTGCTCAACTCCAGGCCCCTCGGCGCTCTAAGCAGCGACCCGAACGACGGCGAGGCCCTGACCCCCGGGCATCTGCTCATCGGCGGCCCTTTTCTGGCCCCACCATCAGCGGAGCTCCCGGACCTGATCAGCCTGACCTGCTTGCGACGATTGCGAGGTGTCTCGGCTCTCAGGCACAGGTTTTGGCAGCGATGGTCCCGGGAGTACATCTCCAGCCTCCAGCAGCGTTCCAAGTGGCACCAGGGGGAGCCCAACCTCGTCGTGGGAGCGCTCGTCGTCGTCGCCGAAGACAACCTTCCGCCCCAGCAGTGGAGGATTGGACGAGTGGTAGCGGTGCACGCCGGCGCCGATAGCAAGGTTCGCGTGGCGGACGTCAGGACGCAGGACGGGGAATATCGGCGAGCTGTCCACCGACTGGCCCTGTTGCCCGTTCTGGGCTGAAGGACGTCGTCCCTTCAGAGGGGGCGGTGTTTGCGCACTTGGTGCTTGTATTTAAATCACTAGATGTAGGGCGAGAGCGGGAGCCAATAAAGCTTTCGTCCGTTCGCTCTTGCGAATTCGCCCCGTCTCTCGCCACCGTAGCATAAGTTAGGTTCTAAGAGAAATTATTGAAATATAATAGTCAGTGATCAATCGAACATCATCGTAGCCGCTCCTTTTTGTCGCGCTTTCGAAATAGTTTTCACAAATTCGCAATTTAACATCGTCGAACTACTGCAGTCACAAGTTTTCGCGTCTTTAATACAAAATAGTATTAAATTTTCACACTCGGCTATTCAAAACTTTGACTATTCTTACAACCCTGATTGCGATGGGATTCCTGCTTATGTCCTCAAATGTTGCATTGAAGAGCTATGTGTGCCCTTGAAAATTATTTTTAATCTATTACTTTTGAGTGGACACTTTGCTAATAGATGGAAGGTTGCAAACGTGACTCCAATTCTAAAATCCGGGCCCCAATTATCGCCCTATTGCTAAAAAAAAGTAATATATCTAAGCTTTTTGAGCGTATTGTTGCCTACAAACTTTCGTTTCTTCTAAAAAGATACATAAGCCACTGTCAACATACTTTTGTATCAGGTTGGTCAACCACGACAAACCTAGCAGTTTTCAGCAACTATTGCATTCAAGCCTTTAATAAGCACTGCCAAGTTGATACCGTATATACGGATTTCGCTAAAGCTTTTGATAAAGTTTGTCACTTTGTCTTGTTAGCAAAACTTGCACATTTGGGCATACACTCAGCTATGTTAAACTGGATAAGATCTTATCTAAACCATCGTAGCTACAAAGTGCACATTAATGGAACATTTATGGAACCTTATTTGGCAACATCTGACCTTCCGCAGGGGAGTGCTTTGGGACCCCTGCTTTTCATTATTTTTATAAATGATGTACAAATCAATATCCCTTCAGAATGTCTTCTCTATGCAGACGATTTAAAAATTTTTAGAGAAGTCGAAACTCCAGCAGACTCACTATCACTGCAGTTAGACTTAGATTTCTTGAGTTCATGGTGCCGCCGAAATTTACTTCCGCTAAACATTAATATATGCTTTAATGTTAGCTACAGTAAATGCGTATACAACCTTATAACCACATAAAGAATTGCAGGGCAGCCCTTAAATGTTCAACAAGAATGCTTAGATCTGGGTGTAATGTTTGATTCCAAATTTAATTTCTCATCACACTTTGATTATATCATGTCTAAAGCGTACGCTATGTTTGGGTTTGTAAAGCGGAACTCAGCGCTTTTCATGGATCCCTATACGAGGCTTGCGCTCTATTCAACATTTGTGCGCTCTAAAATAGAGTACACGGCTTTTATCTGGAATCCCTCAGCCAATATCCACATAAATAGAATCGGAAGGCTACAGAAAAACTTTCTAAAATTCGCTCTCTTACCCTTAAGAATTTCTGAACCCTTCCCCCCTTATCAGCAGCGGTGTCTCCTCGTTCATCTTCCCACACTTGCCAATCGCAGAACAATCATCTCCATCAGTTTCATCGCCGACCTGGTGGCCGGAATCATTGACTGTCCAGAACTTCTTTCAAAAGTAGGCTTTAATGCTCCTGCTAGGCACCTTCGAGATTTTGCTCCCTTTATTGTTGAGTTACGCAGGACTAATTACTCCCAAAACGAGGCACTTTATAGAGCCTTGTGTGAGTGCAATAAACTTCCAACTAACATGCGACTTTTTCTAGCAAGTCTGATCTTAAACATAAATTGATCGATTACTTTTTTCAATGTTAGTGCGTAAGAATAATGTTAAATATATAAGTAGCCAGTTAAGGAATGAATACCGTTGGCGAAATAAATAAATAAATAAATTTCCAAAGTTGATCGAACTCAACTAAGTGCATACAATAAAAACAATAATTAAAATGCACAGGCCAATTACAATTAAGTTTTGCCAACGGCGTCGGCGACCAAGAGCAACAACCAATAATACGAATAGCTATAAAAATCAATTGTTTTACTTATGTAAATCAGTTCTTAATCCAACTCAATAAAGATAAGTTTGATTTATTTTTTATATCAAAAAAATAACCAATCTTTTAACTTATGTACTTTATAGGGTCGGAAATGTCTTCTTTACTGCGTTGCAAACTTCTAACTGAAATTATACAAGTAATACCCTCTGCAAAGGTATAAAAATGTACGTGGCAACACGATAATCTGTCAACAGTTGCCCCATGCAGACGTGTTTTCAATCGCTCCGCCAGTGTGTCGCAAGCGAAATTCGAAAGCTTTAGTACAAAACAAAAATAAAATTTAAAATCTAAAAGACGCTGGCAGCAATGCTAAATCGCAAGGGCACTATTTCCTTGCAAATCCAATAACCGGAATAAACTAATAAACCCACAATTGACCTAATGTCGACAAGGAAACCAATAAAAAGTGCACTGCTAAACCTATGAGTCAAAGTCGCGAAGTACAGCAAAAGCAGCAAGACAAGCGCCGACTCTCCGTTGCTCGAATAAGGCTTATTTTTCGCACTTATCACCGGAGACAAAATGCAACGCAAAGCCTGAAGAAAATCCGCTCTCTGTCGCCCCGGCTTCTATGCCCAGTCTTGGATCTGGCAACCTTCTCCCCTCCCCTTCTCCCCACCCCTTCTCCCCTCCCCTTCTCCCCTCCCCTTCTCCCCTCCCCACCCCTTCTCCCCTCCCCTTCTCCCCTCTCCCCCTCCCAAAAAGCTACAACACCACCAATAGTTGGTGTTAGTGCCAAAAACAAAGTTTCAGACGACGACAAAAGTCAAGAAGCGGGACCGACTATGCAAACTGGTATAGATCGCTATATTGTTAAGATGACAATAAGGTTGCGTGCATTTAATTAGTTCATAACGCACTGGTCAGGTTTTTCGAATAATCATTTGCTTTTAAACTTTGTTAGCTTGCGGTCATTTCTCGAGTGAGTGGCCCATATGTTTTTAGCTTTAGCTTAGCCCTGTGCTGCGCAATCGGCGCTTTCGGTCAAGCCGGCAGCGATACAACAGCCTTAAGTGTAAGCTTATGTTTATCTCGAAGAGCGGTGTTCAGAGAGAGAGAGAAGGAATGTTTTGTGTATATATGGATCAAATTGGTCGCCACGCTGTGGGAATAAGCTGGCGTGTGTGGTCAGGCGAATATGTATTTGAACTAATGTATGACATTACAATGGTCATACGAAGTATTACAAATGGTTTTGGTATTAAAAGTAAAATTACTAAAAAAAAAAAAAAATGTTGTTGCAAAACTTTCTTTTAGTTTAGCTTAGTTTTTTTTTTTACCCGTATGGTTGATTAGGTCATACGAGGTAACAAAGTATTTATAAATAAAAAATGTTAAGTCTATCCTTATGAACAACTTATTTTTATTTTAATCGCTCATTACTACTATATTGTCATGGCCGACACAATTCCGCCCAGTATATTTAATCCGCGTACTTATGTCGCTGCTAACGTCATAAGATCGAGTGAAATTATGTCGTTTTAACGTGTACGAAACATATATAGGTATATTTGTACTTATACATAGGTATATATATATACAAATAACATACATTACAGTTCCATTTTCTTCACTGGTGATGAAAAGGTGATTATTTTTACTAAGACTTGTCATAGGATTTTATCAGCAAAAAAAAAACATAAATTGGTCGGCAAATATTACTCTCTTATAAGTAGAGAGATTAAAACTGCCTCATAAGTAGAGGGATGAAAGAGAGGAGTGTATTTATTTTTGCCTTTGCTTTTATTGTCGAATGAGTGGGGGCACTATGAAAGGCTGAATGTTTGGTTATTTGAATTGCGCGCTCAACTTTAGAGGCGAAGAGGCTAGTGTGAAGTTACACAGCACTATGAGAGAGGACGATAACATGTGTTGTCGTCAGTGTGGTAAAAGAGACATCTTTTTAAAGTTGCTTAACGCTTAAAGAGTGCAACGACAATATGAGTAGTCGTCAGTGTGTCTGGTAGAGAAGAAGCATATACGTTCGGTGGTAAAATAGTCAGTCGCACGTGGCACAGTTGACTTTTCAAGTTGGTTGATATACCGCGCACTGGGACTGGCTCCACTAGTTTGGCTTACAAGAATGGATGAGAACGATATGCCCACAACACCACGCTCGAGTGACAACCGAGACTCTTCTTCGATATCAGAAGTGGGATATAGCCTCGGCCTACAGTTTTGTATTTTGTTAGAACAGCAAAACCAAAAATTTCTAGAACTTGACAAAGCGTTGCAGTCTTCGTCAGGCGAGCCCCTGCGCAGTGGTGAAATAGTGTTGCCGAAGTTTTACTCGGACATAGCTGGAGCTGATGCTATGCTATGGTGCGGTACTGTGGATACTATTTTAGGCGAGAAGCCATTGCAAGACAGCGCACATGGCCAGAAGTGCGTCTGCGTACCGACGTAACGTGCTACCGTTGTCATAAGCCTGGGCACAACTCAATACCCAAGAACGCTGCTGGAGGAGAATCTGAAACTCGCAAGCATAAGAGAGTTGAGTTATGTACAGTGGAGAAACCAAAAGCGATCATGATGCAACGAGGTGAGAAGTTTCCAATCACTTTTGATTCTGGAGCAGAGTGCTCTTTGGTTAAAGAGTCTACATCACATAAACTGACTGATCTTACAGCGTCGTATCATTAAGTAGTTCTATGTAGTTGAATGAAAAACAAATCAGATTGCTAAATTGCGGGGAGCCAAGTATTTCACTTGTTTAGACATTGAGTGCGGATATCATCAAGTGTCGTTTCATGCTGACTCAATTGAATACACTGCTTTTGTGACACCCGACGGTCAGTTTGAGTATTTGGCGATGCCGTTTGGTTTAAAAAATGCACCTTCGGTATTTCAAATAGCAGTGATGAAAGCATTAGACGAAGAAGGGAAGAAAACCGCATGGAACATGAAGGTTGCTGAGAAGCGTGTGGAACTGATGAGCGTCACCGAAAACTGGATCCAAGCAGTACAGCAGCGTGATCAGGATATTTTCAATACAATTAAAAAACAACTTATGAGATGAGGGCCAACGTGTTATACAGAAAGATTCAAAGAAACTGCATAACTCGTTGTCTACCAGCAAGCAAGAGATATCTCAACGAGAGCTTACGTAGAATAGGTTTATAAATTGTCGTTAGTGGAATGGAACATAACGAGTGGCTTAAGGCCTATTTTTTAAGTGCCGGTGGGGTTTAACGACTAAAATGTTTAACGCCTGTATAAACTGACTAAATCGGCACAAATTTTTTTTTCTGGTTCAGAAATCAACCTGAAAAGTATTCATATGGCCCGAACAAAACACTTTTAGCATAAAAAATGTAAATACATTTTTTAATTTAATTTTTGTTTTCAAACTATTTAATTTTGCGTAGGAAACCGCCGAAGAATGTTACAAAGAATTTTTTTTTATTATAAACGTTTAAAGTTTGTGCTGGTGTCCGGTGGCGTTAGCAAGGAAAATATTTATTGTTTGGGTGCATTCTTTTAATGATGGCAACTTTGAAATTTTATTCAAATCTCCAAAGTTTTGTGTTAGTATCAACTCAAGATTTTCCAAAGGACGAATCTGTTAAAAAGAAGAAAACTGTATCAATATATGTATTTATTAAGGCTTAAAAACTACGTAATAAAAGTTATTTGTGTTACCAAAAATAATTAAAATTTATTACATAAATATAAAAAACTTCCCAGATTTTCTCCTTACTTGGATAATAATTTTCGTCATCAGTAGAAACCTCAAATTCTGCTGGCTCTTGATCGTTATCGTCCATCTCACTCGAGCCCACAACGTATTAATCGTGATCTGTGAACAGTTTTGTAAATTTATACAGATTACTAGATACAGAATATAAGACGAATTATTGTTATAAATATAATTTTATTAACTATAAGGTGCCTTTAACATATATAGCAATACTTACGCTCTAAAGTCACCTGTGACTAGTCACGAACAGATTTTTTTTTTGCTGCGGAGGAGCAGCCCTCTTCCATATTCATGGCAGACATCAACAATTTGCAGACATTTTCGCTACTGGTCTTTATGTCTTAAAATCAACTAAGTGATCTACTTGAATATGGGCAACTGGTCCCACATTCACTAGCAAACATATTAAAATTGGACAAGCTCGATAGTATGTTTTTTGAAGAGGACGTGGATTCGGAACATTAAATATAAAGTTATTTTTTGATCGATAGTTTTCCATTTTGTTCTTGGATTGGTTTAATGCAATGTCTATTCCATGGCGTAAATAGTACGGGGAACTTTTTTTTCCCGAATTGTCACTCTTTTTCATATCTTCAGGCATATCTTTAAAAATGTTTGATGAATTCCTGTCATCTACTTCACCAACAGAATGGGCAGTTTTGTAATTTTCCACGGTTAATCTTTCGAGTTCTCCTACTCTTCGTCGATTAAAAATAAGTAAACTTATAAGTGCTTTAAAGCGATTAGTGCGGAGTGTGATTTTTTTTTTATTTAACTCATTTAAAGCGGTTTTGGAGCAATGTCTTTATGTATTTTTTATACTCTGCCCAGGCCATATCTTAGCGCATTTCCTTATGACATTTCACATAACACATTAGGTCAAAGTCAAATTCGGCAACAAAACCAGAGGACGTTACTTTTGTATTTCAACTAAAAGTCTGCGTGTTGAATTTTCAGTATGCTCCATTTTTTCCATATTTCCAAATAAAACTATTAAACAGTCATATTTTAACACCCTTGTAACATTGTCGTCAGTCAAGTCGGGCATTATCTTTCTTCGTAATCTTGCCGCATGGTGCATATATCCTGTGGCTCCGCGTCCGAATTTTACTATATCACAGTTTACAGTTTTTTATATGATTTCTAATAGTCTTGTTAGACAAATGTGCCAACAAACAAAATCTACTATTAGGGTACCTTTTTTGAAGTTTGCATCTGTGTTGTAACTGTGTTTTTCTGGTTTTCTTATAATATCTAGGAGGTGTAATCTACGCTGATTTCCTCTTGGTAAACTGCCTAATGTTCTTACTTCAGGTTCACAGTTTTTAGTGTAATTGTTTATAATTTTGTTTTCTACCTTCGTGGTTGCAGACCTCTTCTGTTTCTATGTTCTTGCTTTCTAAACTAGATACTGAAGATGTCAAAGCAACGGCTGCAATTTTTAATTTAATAAAGAATAATGTTTTTTTTTTAAAACATTTAAGTTAAGCTCCTTTAATGATTGAGAGCGAAGTCTTAGATTTTTTTTGAATCGGCGGCCACCTTATTAAAAGGTCCACCACGAGAAGTAAAGTATCCAGCTGCTGGAATTAAGATACAAAAAAATTAAATTAAATTTAAAGTTACAAAATTTTCTCAACATCGGTTAAAAAGCAAATATTATTATTTGACAGTTTTTGTATCGATAAATATATTAAGTGTACCTTCAATTCTGCCGTCGAATATTTGGGAAAACTAAAAATATAAAAGGGACTACAAAAATTTCAGACGAACCCTTATCATATTTGCAAAGTCTGTACTATATTTTGATGAAATTTAAATCGTAATTCTGAAATATTTAACCAATACTATATGTCGAAGCACTAAAAAAAAAAATTAAAATTGTTCCTATGGGAGCTACGTGCTATTGTCGTCCGATCCGGCTCGTTCCGACTTTTATACTACCTGCAATAGAAAGACAACTTTTGGGAAAGTTTCATGCAGATAGCTTTAAAACTGAGAGACTAGTTTGCGTAGAAACGGACGGACAGACGGACGGACAGACGGACATGGTTAGATCGACTCTGCTAGTGATCCTGATCAAGAATATATATACTTTATAGGGTCGGAGATGTCTCCTTCACTGCGTTGCAAACTTCTGACTGAAATTATAATACCCTCTGCAAGGGTATAAAAACAGAGATCACCTGTTCGTAATATCAATTATGGAGTAAGCCCGATGTTTTCAAAAAAATTCCAACTAACTGTATAGTTAAATAGCGGTCAAAAATCCATTTGTGCGTCAGGGTGACCATAAAAACTATTTAGTTTTTCAGTAATTAATTTATTTAATATTTGTGGTTGACGCTAAGTAGGCGTTTGAACTTACTGCCAATGTAGAGCGACAGTTCCTCCAACCGCTGTCCCTCCGCTCTCCTGCTCCAACTCTCCCCCCAAGTCTCCGCTTCGCTCTGGAGATCGTTAGGTGAGTTAAATTTAACCAATTCCTATTTACAAGTGTAAATAAACACATTCACCTCGCGTAAAACCCCAAAATTATCTCGAGTTCAGTATTTTCGCATTCCTGCGTGGGAGCATATTTTGCTGATCGGTCGAGAAAAGCATTCATCTTGCATCTTGTTGGGGTGAGATTGGTGGCTTCTTTAGTTTGGAATAGGATGAAACTGATTCCCACGTATGAATGCGAAAAGTTATAAGATAAAAGCTGCCGAAAATAATGAAGAATAATCCAAACCAAAACGGATAACTGGGGCTGATAATGCGTATGCTAATATTGATGATATTTTGTGAGATGTCTAATGCAATACATACCTCAGGACAGCTAAGTATAAAGTTGAAACGATAAATAAAACAGCAGCTATTTGTTTGAATCCAATGGGCGAAGTGGAATTTGTTTCTTCCTCTTGGAATTTGGTCGTTTTCTATAACATGGATGTTTGTTTTGAAATGATAAGCATAGGAGGTTTTCTAGTAGACAAGATGAGACGGGTATGTGAGAAGCTTCATAGCTTGACAATATATTAAAACAACTTACTAAGTTAGAAGAAAACAATTATTTAATTATGGCTCATAGCAAACGAAGAAGTAAAGGACTTCCATTTGAGAATACGGGGTCCTTATATCACATTCTGTTTGAAATAATGGATGAAGATGATAGGTAAATGGAGCAAACAATGAAAAATTTATAAGATAGGCAACACAGCCTTAATGAACAAGGCAAAAAACAATTGTCTATAGTGGAGTCAACGACTAATGTTTCAAATAGACAAATGGGGAAGTTTAAAGTAATTTCATAATTTCACGAACAAACGGATACATAATATGACAGCTATAATTCATGAAGGTTACTACGTTTATAAGGGTCCATAAACTTCTTTATGGAAACAAAAATTTTTACGAGTTTGATTGAAGATTGTCAAAAGACACAAGCAGGTATAATTGGCTTACCAATCGATATAAATAATGGCCGGCACTAACACTAATATTTTTAGGCCAACCCAATTAAAGGCGAAACATCTAAGATCAAGGAAAGTTTATCTGAAAAAGTAGTTTTACCAGGAAAAAGAACTGGAAGAGAACTAAGGAGGTATATACGCTTTTGAAAGCAAGGGGTTATTTGCAGACAAAAACTTTATCATAAATGTTAAAATACAATTATTTAGCAGGCACCCATCGAAATTATATAGGGTAGTTCCAGTTCCAGTTTGGACAGAAGAGAGTTTAATTTACTTTAAATTCAGAGTATTTAGTGTACAAATTTGAGGTTGACGCACTTTGAATAAGTGCAAAATTGGCAGGCTAAAAGAAGAGTTTGTGAAGGAAATTGGCCGCGAATTAAGACCACTCAAGACAGGTAGACCAAATAAATGTGTATACAAGCGAATGCTAGATTCTAACTTGTATTGGGTTGAATTGGAAGCAAACAGCATATGGCTTTTTTAGGTTCGTATGAATACAAAAATTAAAATTCAGTGCGAGAACTGAACAATTTCATTAGTCAATTTTCCAGAGGAAAAAACACTAAGGTTGGATTGCACGCCTCGCACAGACGATAAGATTTTAGTAGCACAAAAAAGAGATGCAAGATGTGGTATCGTCGATGTATACAGGTGATATAACAAAAAAGAATTGGAGCCACTCAATAAACCATAGTGCAGAAATTGAAAGACTATCAAAGGAATTAGCACATTTAAAAGAAATGCATATAAATTAACGGGTTTTAATGTGCATCACATATTTGGTCATAAGCAAGATGCATTTTGAAGCTCTTCCGCTCAGGGCAAACAGATGCGGTCTCTGCTTAGGCCATAGATAAGACTAGAATACACATCTCACCAGTGTTACTTGCTAAGAAAGTTGATGAAATCAGCTTATTATTTGGTCGTTCTTTTCACCCGTATATGCGTATTGCAAAAGAAAACAAGAAAGAAAGCAAACTTCGGCAAGCCGAAGTTCATATACCCTTGCAGCTATTGCAAGAATTAAACATTTTTGAAAACATTAAAATTATAATTTACTTGCGTATAAGTTTAAAAACATTGAAGCTATGATGATTTGCAGCTCAATTATTTGATAGTTATTTTATATATTTTTATTGTTCCTATGGGAGCCATATGATATAGTCGTCCGACTTTGATGAAATTTAAACCGTAAATCGAAAATATTTAACCATTACTAAATGTCGAAGAACTAAACAAAAAATTAAAAAACAGAAAAGTTATAATTTTTTTTCATTTATTTTTCCGATTGTTCCTATGGGAGCTATATGCTATAGTCGTCCGATTTTGATGAAATTTTTACCATAATTCTGAAATATTTAACCATTGCTTTATGTCGAAGAAAAAAACAAAAAATTAAAAAACAGCAAAGTTATAATTTTTTTCAATTATTTTTCCGATTGTTCCTATGGGAGCTATATGCTATAGTCGTCCGATCCGGCTCGTTCCGACTTATATACTACCTGCAATAGAAAGACAACTTTTGGGAAAGTTTCATGCAGATAGCTTTAAAACTGAGAGACTAGTTTGCATATAAACGGACGGACAGACGGACAGACGGACATGGCTAGATCGACTCGCCTAGTGATGCTGATCAAGAATATATATACTTTATAGGGTCGGAGATGTCTCCTTCACTGCGTTGCAAACTTCTGACTGAAATTATAATACCCTCTGCAAGGGTATAAAAAGAACATTTTTTGTAAATCTTATATTTTCTGAACAGGTCTCAGATTTGGTAGAGTTGAGAGATATCGCACTTGAACGGAGGACTACATTAAAAAGTTGGAAAGGCTACGCTGAGTTCATGGCAGACTATGAAAAATTGGGACACACGAAAACTGTAAATCCAATACATCCCCAAGGTGCATTACTTTATCCCATTTCACTGCGTCCTAAAATCTGCCAGCACCACCACCACGACGCATGGTTCAAGACATCAAGCAGCAAGTCCTTAAACGATATATTGCATAACGGTTCAACTGTCCAGGGCGAGTCAAAACTCACACGTTTATATGTACAGTCAAGTGTTGATTAGACCGCACGATCAGGTTCATCAGGTAAAAGTCTGGAGAAGGAACCCGTCGGAAGAGATTAAATATTAACGCCTTAGGACGGTAACGTTTGGAACTACATCTGCTCCGTTTCGGGCAACAACATTTTTTACGAAAGGACAAGTATCCGTTGGGATCAGCCACGCTCCGAGATAACTTATACGTGGAAAACTGCCTCACAGGATACGATTGATGAAATTATTCAGGTTTGCGATGAACTGAAGCAAATTCTAATTCCAGTTGGTCCTAAATAAATAAAAGGAATTTCGAAAGAGGACATTGTAAACGACGTAATTTGGGTTCCTAAAAGCTACAAGAATCAAGAATTGCCTGCTTCAAATTGGCACAGATCTTTTATCCATTCGAGCTGTTTGCACCGGTTGTGGGTAAGGCAAAAATATTTTTGCAACTACTGTAGGAGACGAAATTGGAATAGGATGACGAGTGTGAGAATGTTCTCTGGTCGGGGTACAGATCTCAGTCAGGTCCAGAAGTCCTTTACAAGAAATTTGTAAATCACCGAAACACCGGACTAGAGAGTTGTAATGATCCTGCTTTGCTGAGGTAGCTCAACGGAGTCCAGGTGTTCGTTCCAACATCTATTTATGTCAGGAGTGGTTGCTGGAAGAGTTCGACCCGGTTCCCAGAGTATGACACGTAAGCGGGGTTCAGTGAAATCGAATCGGTATGCGTTTGTTAAGAATTATCGTGTACATATGATAGATAGAGTTCGTGCTGCAGGGGCCCGTGTGCCCGTAGGATGCCGGGGACTTCTGCGTCGTCGTTCGGCGTCGTCGTCGCGGCCGGCGGCGGTGGCGGCGGGCGACCTGTGGGTGAGAAAGAAAAGGCCATGCTTATGTCTATGAGGATGAGACAGTTTGGAGGCCGCTTGGGTCTACCAGTTGCGAGCAGAGGGTGGAGGCCGCTTGGGTCTACCAGTTCCGAGAAGAGGGTGGAGTCCCCAGAAGATCGGGTGGCACTAATGACGGTCGGTCTTGGGGTGTGGGATCCCAAAGGTCGGATATCACTGATGACGGCCGGTCTTTAGGGGGGCGGAGAAGGAATCCCAAAGGTCGGATATCACTGATGACGGAGGAGGGTGGGAAGAAGGGGAAGGGGGGGGGGATAGCTAACTACAATGTATTGGGCGGACGGGGTACTAGACCCTATCCCGAAAAAGACTCCGCAGTTAACTCCCAGAGAAGTTTGCTCACACCAATGCGTAAGCCTTACCTTCTCCGCTCGCCGTCGGCCGCAGAGTGAATCTTTATGGGCCACCGGCGCCCTTTTTATATCTCTCCTGGCCTTTGCCAGTCACAATTAGTGTGATTAGTTTCCTAATCATATAGCCAGTGCCATAACGCGTGTGGCCTGTGGTGGCCGTTGGTCAGTGTGACCGTTTCTTTTGTTTGGCGCGCCCGCCCGGATATTTAAATTTGAATATTTGCGTTTTAACTTATATTTATTTCGGCTTCTTGCCTACTTAACTTCTTCTTGCATTTTACTACTATCTTAATCTATAACTACTGCTTATGTTTATTATTTGTTTATTCTTATATATTATTTTTATTCTGTGCGCTCCTGAGCGTCACAGAGTTTCATTCAACGAGTGAATGAGTTGTTTGGGGGGTCACGCCGAAGGTTCTCATGGACGTCGCGAGAGAGAGAGTGATGCCGGAGTTGATCACATCGTATCCTGTAGCCGAGTTAAAAATCCAACGGGCTGGACCTTTGGGCGAGGCCCAGCCGGTCGAAATATTTCGCGAGAGCGGGAACGTTGGACGAAGACACTGATCACTTCGGTGATTGCCCAAGCCGTTTTCCACGCGTCGGAGGCCAAAAATCCGCCGGGTTGGATTTGCGGACGAGGAACGGTAGGTGATGTCACTGATCACTTCGGTGATCGGGGCGCACGAGCGGTTTTCCGCGCGTCGGAGGCCAAAAATCCACTGGGCTGGATCTTCGGGCGAGGCCAAGACGGGTAGAATTTTTCAGGCGGACGCAGATAGAAGGGAAAAGGTTGGTGATACTATCGACCGGTCGGGAATGATGTCCACGCGCAAGTCGCATGCACTACGAGGAGGGAAGCTAGGGTATAGGGCAAGACGGGATGGGTGTCCACGTGCGAGTCACAGATACTACGAGGAGGGACTCGAAAAATTACCGCGGGAGACACGTCTTTCCCGTCTTATCATTCCGACACAAGAGAGCGGAAACTTCCTCGTTGTTGGACTACCTTTCCCCCCCTCCCCTTTTCTCCCCTTCGGGATTTCCGGTAAATTTCTTACTTTCTATTATTTCATGCTAAATATTGGCTAGCGTTGCCACTCGGATTTGGAACTTAGCTATGACTTAATGTTCTGTCTCAACTAAATATTTATTATTCATAACATGTCGCTTACAACTATAACATTACATACTACTAATAATTGTAAAGTACACCTTCTAGGTGTGTACGTTACACGAGTTGTCAGAAGATCTGCAAGGTGAATGCATATGGGACGGCAATTTACACTCGTGCAACTTACAAAAACAAACAGATTTCAGTTAGACTACTCTGCTCAAAGTCCCTAGTAGCTTCAGAGGCGAAGCAGAAGCTCTCTCGATTGGAACTGTGTGCTGCAGTTTTAGGAACCGAACTCACCGAAAGGGTCAGAACGGATCTGTGCTTGAATTTGCTTACCACTTTCACAAAATGCAGCCTTAGTGGCAAAAAAAACAACAACAACGACAACGAGAACGGCTTCGTGCTAAAATCGTTGCTCTGCATACCATACCAACAAATAGAGTTTCCTGTAGAATTGCACCAGCTACAACGTAATAAGACGGTGGACAAGAAGAGCCGCATTATATCATTATCTCCTGTACTGGACGAGGATGGGTTAATAAAAGTCGGAGGAAGGCTCTATAATTACCGTTAAATTTATTTACCAAAGTCAGTATCAAACACAACCAGCCCAGCGAATCACCGTTGGCCAATTGTTAGGCTACGTATATTTGCGCAACTTTTGTGGAAAAATTAATCACATTCTAAGCAGTTTGTAAACATAAGAGTGGCTTGATGCTGTACCGAGAAAGTGTTATTCATTCACATAGCTAGATCGAGGCTCCTTGTGATGCTGATCAAGAATGTAAATTCGTTATAGGGTCGAAAATGCATCGTTTATTACGTTTGCCAACTTTTGTGGAAAAATGTATCACATTCTAAGCAGTTTGTAAACATAAGAGTAGCTTGATGCTGTACCGAGAAAGTGTTATTCTGTTTGATTCAATTTGGTCTATAACGCAAAGCGGAACAAGAATGACAAAAATACATTTTTTAATGCGCGCCGGGTTGCGAAAAGATCCTCCCAACAGTATTATAAAACTTTTTTTCTAATTGCAGACTGGGGACTCCGTATTTTTGTGTGGCATTAGCGCTGTATCTACATAAACAGTATATTTAAAGGGCAAACGATTACGAAATTGCGACAAATCGAACATAATATTTTCGCTATTTTTGGGAAATAAACATCTATACCAGACAATTATTCCCTTTTTGTGATTTTATTTTTAGCCATAACCGTATTTGATTCGGTCGTAGCTTGATCTTATAAGGTTGGATACGCTATCTGATATTCATTTTAACATCCTCTATATCTATTACTAAAGAAAACTTAATTCATATTTTAAAATTTTCTATTAATGTGTATTTTATTAAATTTTCAGCGAGAAATTTACTAGATTTTGCCAGTGGAAGAACCTGGAACTAAATATACAAGTACGTATAACAGGCTTTTTCAATAAAATATTTGTATTGTATAAAAATATCTACAAATTTAAATTTTGTTGAAAATAAGTGTCGAATGACACCCAATTTGCTTGGATCCGATCCTCCGTTCAAAATTTGTTAAAAAAATAATTATTTTATTATTGGTATATCTCAAAATGAAAGTTTTTTCGTGTCTGTTTATCTGTTTCAAAAAATGTTTAGGAATTTAATTATTTGGGAATAATTTTTCATGTATTGGGCACGTCGTTACAAAAAAAGATTGCTCTAAAACTTTTTGAAAAACTAGTTTATTTAACGGAACATTGCTAAAAATAGCTAAACTTTTCACGGCTATAACTTCTAAAGAAGTAAAGCTATAGGTAGAATATATATGTAATTCATAACATAATTGGTGTAAATAAAACAGTTAAAAAATTAGTTCGATTTTATTATTTTTTACCCTTGAAAATTTTTAAAAATGGTTGGAACCGATTTTTGTTTAAGTTTTTACGTATACAGCTTCAGTCTTCATTTCACAAAAACACCCATTATTCTGCATAGAAAACCAAATCCATATTTGTCGGAGTTGTTGGTTACTCCTTAAAGAAGTTCACCCAACTGCGAGCTTTCTGCGGAATCTACACAGAGTAGACACTTATACTGAGCTTGCAGATGACTTACCCTCCTCACCCAGCCAAAATGGACATTTTTATTTAACTACGACAAATCGCTCAACTTATATTCTTATGTATGTGGAAACAAAATGTTTTCTGTATTACGTAATTTAGGAAATGGCTTATCTAAAACTTCTAAAAAAGCTCCGGTTAGAAAGCCTTATGTGTTAAATCAAGGATTGATAGTTACCATTTTTTATTTTTAAAAACAAAAAAAATTAGTTACGGAAGACTCCAAGATATATATGTTTATGTATAATTAAATAAGTAAGTTGAATATTTCGATCAAAAAATAAAACTTTCAAGTGAAGCGGTATTTGGTTCTTATACAAGGTCCAAAGTAAACAGGACATTTTGAATCTAGCGCCCTCTAGTGACGCCATCTATATGTCAACTGGTGCGTTTGAATCTGCTATCGTTTATCATTCATAAAAAATCAGCCGTAATCATCATTGAAATTAATGGAAATAGAATTGAACATCTCCAAAACATTGATTTATCGCATTTTGACCGAACATTTGGGCTTACAAAAGGTGTGAACACGATTTATTCCGAACAAATTGACTGACGTCGAAAAATTGCCCAGAATTCAAAATTCGAAGGACATTATTAAAGAGGCAAAAAATATCCGAACTTCCTTTACAAGATTGTGACTGGTGACGAAATGTGGTGTTTTCAATATGATCCCGAAACGAAACGCCAGAGTGCTGAATGGAAGGCGCCGGACGAGCCGAAACCAAAAAATCGCGCCTGGAGTAGTCGAAAGGGAAGACAATGCTGATTTGTTTTTATGATTCCAAAGGGTATTGTCCACAAAGAATTTGTTCAACCCAGCCAAAACGTTCATGCGTTCTACCTTGCAGTTTTGAAGCGTTTGGTGTGCCGTAATCGATATGTTCGGTCCTAATATTGCGAAGATGGAAGTTGACGTTTTTTGCACGATAGCGCCGTCTCATCGATCGACGCTTGTGTCCGACTATTTAACCAAAAATCACATTTTAACCATCAACCACTCCCCGTGTTCACCTGATATGGCACCGTGCGACTTCTACCTTTTCGGAAAAATGCAATTGCCGATGAAAGGAAAGCGTTATGCAAACGTAGAGGCCATTCAAAAGGCTTGCACCGGCATACTGGCGGCCAAACCGGGCAACGAGCAACAACACTCGTTCGACATGCTTTTGGACCGTGCAAAACGCTGTATTAAAGCAGAAGGAGACTATTTTGAATAGAATAAATGGATTTTGCCGAAAAAACTTTTTGTTCTGTCTTTTTCTTTAAAGTCTTGTTTACTTTGGAACTCACCTTTTATTTGTATACCCTTGCAGAGGGTATTATAATTTAAGTCAGAAGTTTGCACCGCAGTGAGGGAGACATCTCCGACCCTATAAAGTATATATATTCTTGATCAGCATCACTAGGAGAGTCGATCTAGCCATGTCCGTCTGTCCATCTGTTAAATTTTAAAAAATTTAACGTTTTTATTTTGTAATTTTTTTTAGAAATTCTTTTTGACTATTTAATTATTTGACAGTTCAGAATTACGCTTTTAATTTTATTAAAATCGGAAAAAGAATTGACCTGCAAATCATCACAGCTTCAATGCTTTTAAACATACACGCAAGTAAATCATAATTTTAATGTCTTCAAGAATATTTCATTTTTGTAATAGCTGCAAGGGTATATGAACTTCGGCTTGCCGAAGTTTGCTTCCTTTCTTTTTAAGTCAACGAAATGGGAGTGCGAATTAAAATAAAACTCAACAAAAAATTAAGCAAACTTGTTATACGCTTTACAGCTATTGCCAAAATTAAATGTAAATAAATAATAATAGTAGTTAGTTTTGGCGACCTTTCCAAAATATTTTAATTGTTAGCCGGCTCGAGGTCAGAATTTTAATTTTTGTTATTTGTCGAAATATTTCCGATGCTTTTCGGCAACCGTCTTCAGAACAACTATAAAATAATAACAACGGTTTAATTATTCTTAACAAACAAACACAATTTACATTTAACATACATTTAATTTACACGTCTGCGTCCGGTGACGTGGAGTTGCTAACTATGTTTTCTTTTTCTTTCCCTAGTATATGTCTATATATATAAGCGCAATTGTCGGTGTCCGTAGGTGTTTTTATGATACGTATCATTTCTATGGTGAACCGTGTGGCATAGTGTTGTTCTTGTGTCAAGATACTCGCCTCTTCGAAGTACGGAGAGTGATTATTTTTGGCACAGTGACTCTTGAGTGCTGTTTTTTGCCCGTTGGTATGGTGTCTAGCTGTGAAGTCCGATTTATGCTGTGCTAGTCTAGTTTTTAGTTTCGATTTTGTTGTTCCTATATATATCTTGTTGTATATTTCGTTGTTGTTGCCGTTGCACGGTATTATATATATATATATCATGTCTTTGTCAATTTCATTTATCTTTAATTTTGTTCTGTTGTATATAGATTTTAATGTGGTTTATGTGCGATGTTTTCATTGTCGTAGCAATCCGATTTCGCTACACGTTCGGAAAAAGCCGGGACATTAACATTGACATATATTTTTTGTTTTTATTGCTTTTAACGCTGTTTTGTTTTGTGTTCCGATAATATTGTTTTTATTGTGTGTTTTGGGAAATCGTTGTCTGTCAATATTGATTTTATCTTCTGAGTGGTCTCTTCGTGGTAATCCGTGTCTGAAATTTTGAGCATTTGATGCCTACAGTTTCTAGCTGTATTTTTTTACCAATCAGCTCCTCCATCAGATCACCATCTTATGCATTATTGAAATACATCATTGACATATTAAAAACATAATATTAGACCTCAACTATAACATAAAAAATCCAGAAAAAATCAACAACACATATATTGGCGACGATGAAAGATTAATTTCATTTGACGTAATTTCATTATATCCGAGTATACCGACAGATCTAACGCTGGATATAATTAAAAACAAATGGACAATAATATAAGAACACATTAAAATACTGTAAATAATACTTATGGACATAATAACATTTTGTATTTAACTTACACTTGTATTTTTACTTACAATTAAAAGAAATGCTTATTCGCCGGTCATTGCACTGTCGTGGTAGTAGCGCGGTAAAGCGGCCCAGGCGGTGGCCAGCCCGGATTGTCGGTCAGGAAGGTTCTACTGTGTGTTCGGTGGGATTGGCTGGGAAAGCAGGCAGTATGAGCTGCTCCCTTATGACCAAACGGTCATCAAGTCTGTACTACCAACAACTGTACCGCTTGGAGACAGCACTCATGCAGAAGAATCATGTTTGATCAACAAAGGCCGAACTGTCTTCCATCAGGACAACGCCAGGCTCACACAAAGCTCGGCTGGGAGGTTCTTTTGCATCCACCGAAATTGTCTGAACCTCGCTCCAAGTGATTACCAACGTTTCTGTCCATGACGAACAAGCTTGGTAAAAAAGAGCCCCCTGAAAATGGGCTCTCCGAGTTTTTGTGCCAATAAGGAAGCTAGCTTCTATAAGACGTGCAATATGAAGTTGACATCTCGTTGGGAACTATTCATCAAACATAACTTAAATTGCATTATTATGATCAATTTTAGAAAATAACTGAAAATACCACAAAAATGATACTTTATAAAACACCTGCAATAGAAACACAATTTTTGGGAATGTTTAATACTTTATAAAACACCTGCAATAGAAACACAATTTTTGGGAATGTTTAACCCAGGTAGTTTTAAAGCGGAGACCTTGTGGTGCTGATCAAGAATATATTTACTTAATAGGGTAGGAAATGTTTCCTTCACTGCTAAAATTATAACATCCTCTCCATTTAATTTTTAGCGCCTAAGTATACAAAAATTATTTAAATTAATTCATCAGTCACAATGAGTTCAAACTTATTGAGATTACTTACTCCCACATGATTGGGGAGGATGTTCCTACTTAGGTGCTTTGTATTATGTGCTAGGCATCGACACAAAAGGTCTTCTTTGGTTTCCTCCTCGTCTATCTTTGTTGAGAAGTAGTGTTGGATCCAGGTGGGTCATGGAGTCCTGTATTGCCATGACTTGGCAATACACTAAATTGTTGGTAAACGAAAAGAGTATCTGACTCAGGTAAGTCTAACTCCGCCTCCTGTTTGCTTGTTCAGCTTAGTCCCATCCGTTAAAATATTGATGGCATTTGCAAGTCCCAGTCTGTACGTGATGGGATGAAAATGATGTATAGTTTCAAATATTTCATAAAGCGAGTGACATATTCCGTTGTGCTGGGTAAGTTTTTGATAGTCTTTAGTATAGTAGAGTGGCCCGTTGGTCCTGATAGCCAATGCGATAGCGATTGCTGCAGCATGCCCTTAGCAAGCACGTACAGAGGCTCAAGGCTTAGAATGGAACCTGGGGGTCAGTAGTTGTCGGCGCTTTTTTTGGATGTTATGCAGTTTGACTAGGTTGTTCTTCTTTTCCAGAGAGTTCCATTATCCAGTAGTATTAAGCCAGTGTACAACACAGGGGGAGAACCCCCCTTTAACGTCCAATGTCTTTCTTGAAAGCAAACAGAGCTATGGGCGCTTTATGTGGTGGTCTGCTATGTTTTTCTGCCCAGAGAAGTTTGGCTTTCTCGCTCAAGATTAGGCGAGTTTGGTGTAGGGTTAGTTCTGGAACCTAGTGCTTCCTTGAGAAAAGTATTAGTTCCGTTTTATTAGGATTAACCATAGTCCACACCACTGCGACCACAAGGACAGTACTGACAGGGCTGTTTCCATGAAGTTGGCCAGTGCTTCGGGGAATTTGCTTTTTACTAGAATTACAACCCACTTCGAAACATTAAAGAAGGGAGAAGGTTCCTCTGCTAAGGATTGTTAAACTTTTAGATTTGTAATTGCTCCGGTGATAGCCTCTGGGGTGACGTTATAAAAGGCAAATGGGAAAATAAGGTGTGGGAGGGATACAGGTTTTTAAGGTAGGTGGAGATTTTAATAGAATGTCCTGATCCCAGCGGCCTCTGCCCACCGAAAAAAATATTGTTTTATAATGGCTATAAAAAACGGATATTTTCCAAACATTTTTTTAATTAAATATACGGCATATTTGTATAAGACCAAAAGACCTTAAAGAAGGCCATCCGATCGACCCAATTTGTTAGTACATTTGCGATAACATGGTGTTCAAAGGCCTTAATGGCGACATCGATCTCGTGCTTTTGGGCATCAATAATCTCTGGATAGTTGGCATAGCAGTTATATTCGACAGCACCCCACAGTAAATAATTCGACTGTGTGGCGCTTAGTGCCGACCTGCTGGAACCATAAGTCGTCGATGTCTTCATCTTCCATTCGGGGCAGGAAAAAGTTTTCCCACAAGCCGCGACCACTACCATTGACGGATACGGCGTTTTCTGATTCGTTTTAGAAGAAAAACGAGCCGATGATGCCGCCAAAACAGTCACCCGTTGTGGATGCATGAACTTCTCCAATATGATTATTAGGTTTGGTTTGACTTTCCTGCTTGAGGCAGTTCTCTGTAAGGACCAGCTTATCTAGTTTTTTCTGGATGTTGGGTTAAAGGTTGGAGGGTGTCTAAGCTAGTGGTCAGTGTAGTACCCCCACTTAGTTCTTCCTTCTTCTGTGTTGTTGGGGGTAATACGCATATTTTTAATATTCTATGATAACATTTTAGTAGAGTCTGGAAGTGCACTTAACTTTTATTTGACTCTGGGAAGAAGTAGAATATAGAGAAAGGAGACCAGCCGAAGCTGTACCAGAAACCAAAATTGCAGCCGTCCCATCACAGACCAAAATGTCGCCCAACGTGTTGCCAGACGAATCGAAACAGAAACGTTGGGTTAAACAATTCTTTTTACTCAATTGAGGGTAGTACGGAAAAATTTTGGAAAATATTTTTTTTCACGTTAGCTCGGAATCATCCAGTATTTAGGGGTTATTCTGGCCCAGAAGCTTGAGCTTTTAGTATACAATTTTGTATATGTTTTTTATAAACATTTTAAGAATACACAAAAAAAAACCTAATACATGGGTAGGGTATTCAAAAAATCGATGCGTCCTGTGGATCGGGGTCTTCAAAAAAACCACTCGGTCCTGGTTGACATGATTTCAGCCCTTGTAGAGATCAAAAGAAAATAAAACAAGAAAGGAAGCAAACTTCGGCAAGCCGAAGTTCATATACCCTTGCAGCGTTTTCAAAAACTAAATACTCTTGAAAACGTTAAAATTATGATTTACTTGCGTGTATGTTTAAAAACATTGAAGCTATGATGATTTGCAGCTTCATTATTCGATAGTTCCTATGGCAGCTACTCGATTGTTCCTATAGCTATAGGCTATAGTCGTCCGATTTTGATGAAATTTAAAACGTAATTCTGAAATATTTAACCATTACTATATCTCGAAGAACAAAAAAATTAAAAAAACACCAAAGTTATAATTTTTTTCCTTTATTCTTCCGATTGTTCCTATGGGAGCTATATGCTATAGTCGTCCGATTTTTATGAAATTTAAAACGTAATTCTGAAATATTTAACTATTACTATATTACTATATCTCGAAGAACTAACAAAAAAATTAAAAAACAACAAAGTTATAATTTCCTATGGGAGCTATATGCTGTAGTCGTCCGATCCGGCTCATTCCGATTTATATACTACCTGCAATAGAAAGACAACTTTTGGGAACGTTTCATGCAGATAGCTTTAAAACTGAGAGACTAGTTTTCGTAGAAACGGACGGACAGACAGACGGACAGACGGACGGGCAGACGGATATGGCTAGATCGACTCTTCTAGTGATGCTGATCAAGAATATCTATACTTTACAGGGTCGGAGATGTTTCCTTCACTGCGTTGCAAACTTCTAACTGAAATTATAATACCCTCCGCAAGGGTATAACAAGTTCTTCATTAGTAAGGTTGCCGTTATCGGGTTGACCACTTAAAAAAAATAATTAAAAATAAAAAAACGGCGTCGACTTGAAAACAAAAATGTTTTTTAACCAATTTTTTCGATCTTTTCGAATATTTTAAAAATACCTATCAAATTTTTTTAAAAGAGGCAGACAGTTGACAGTAGCATAATCAAGATATATACCAAATTGGAAAGGAATCGGTTCAGTAGAACTTTAAATTTCATGCAACCACCTCAAAAAGAAGTAAGAATTGGCTGTGTTTCCGAAAATAATTCGAATTTTGAGAAATCCCTTTAGAATCAGTTTTTGGGAAGTCTAAACTAAATAAAAACGATTTTTTCAAATTTCTAACCTTTTTAAAAAACTTTTTTCAAAAACTTGTGTTGCAGAAGAACAAGTTATATTCAAACATAAGCTTGTTATCAGCTTTTTGAATTTGAGGCCTGGGACGAACTGATTTTGTTGGTTATCTACTCGCTACGAATATCGTGCGGCTTGCTCAGAAGATGTATGTGTTCGTCCCTATTGATCAGTGAAAACGCACAGAAAGATTGAGAATTTACAGGCCTCAGTTCGACTATTCGGATTGGTTTACCAAAATTGATTATGGCTACTGAAGGTTTTTCTAGTTTTCCAGAAGAAGGTCGAGAACGTGTTGATGACCATCGACGTCAACCGATGCCCATCACGTCAATTAAGTGAAGGAATAAGTGAACAAAAATCGTCGGTTTACTGTCAGAGACCTTACTGATATGATCGGAAATTCCGAATTCTGAAAAACATTTTGAAATAAGATTTGGGCCTACGATAAGTCAAATCTCGAAAAATCCACTCTTGGTCGTTTGAAAACACAAGCGTTAATATACTACTGATAATGACATTGACCTGAAATCTGGCCCAGATGTCATTAATAGACCTGCCAACTCATGATAACTAGTCCAAAGTGATAGCCTCGCGAAGTTTAAATTGAAAATTCACGTTACTATTTTCGCACAGTAATATGTACCTTAAGTTATCTGAGCGATAGATTTTGCGAGTGGATAGTTAATATAAAGGAATTTATTAAGAAGTTAAAATTCGAGCCTATGCTGCAAATATTTTTCCCAATCGTCCTAATCACGTGTTACAGAAAAGCTGTTTCTGTTTTACCAGGGCAACCTATATGAACCATATGAAGTTATAGGGGCATAACTGTCATGGTCGCACTAGAATAGTAAATAAATAAATTATTTAATAAATAAATAAAAGTATTAACTAAAACTATCCGTCCAGACCAGAACATTTTAAAAATTTATTTCCAGTCTGGTATAAACGACCCTTGTAGAAACCGAAAATTACTTCCCAATCCAGCATTAGAACGAGGGAAGAGTGGAGTGAGAACTCCTTTTTTTGCGGAGAATTCGAAGAGCAGAGCAACGGGATTAGTAAAGACGAGAGCAGGCAGCGGGATGCGGTATTGACAATCAGTTTAATGTGAATGAAGCTCGCACAACGCGGGTGGCGAAGACGCAAACTCTGGCCAATGTCGTTGTTGATACATCGCGAGAGTAGAAAAATGTAATAAAAGCGCTTCTCCGATGAGTACAGTGGGTTCCATTGAGTTCATTGAATTGGTTCAATTTGAGTTTGAGGTGCTGAAACTTTAAGACCATGATTTAGTGTTGACGTTGTTGACTTGGCGATCATTTTGTAGTAAAACTGTTCCAGCTCAATAACTCTTTTATTGATTTCATTAATTTTAGAGTACGAATTGTTGCCAAAGGACCAAATAAGATTTGGAAAGAAAGCATCAGGCTGTTAATGAATGAGCAACGGATGGCATCGAAGCTACGCAGGTGTGTGCGGTAACTTTCGAATTGCATTTTTTTATAAAAAAATTTTGTGTTTTCCGGAGCTTGTCTGACGATGACAATGAAACTAGAGCGAATTAAAATAGTTTTTCCAAAACCAAACAAGATGATTTTTCGATTAAAATGCTCAGCATTTCAGCTCCAGCACCAATTAAATTTTGTCAACTCAAAAATCTTTGCAGGGTCGTCTCTAATTACTGCGCACGGTGTCGAGTTGATGTTGATCGATTGTCACTCTCACTTTCGCCCAGAGTGGCAACATTTTCGATTACCGAGCCAGTATCACACACACGTTGAACAAATAAGTCTACAAACTGCCTGGAGGACGCTTTAGTTTCTACCTATTTATAAATTGTAGAACTTAGAAGACAACTGTATCATTTAGGTGCCTTAGGTGTTCCTAACAAGAAATTAATGACTGTACCCGTTAGTCAGCCAAGAAACTTCAAACTAAGTATTCCTAAGTATTGAAGTTTAGGTGGTGCCATCTGTCTAACTGCATAGACAACACTAGAAGCTAAGTGCGCGCAGCACCATCACCCCCCAACACTGCAGCGATTACCGGCAAGCAGCGGGCGAACAGCGGCGGAGGGGCGGCAGAGGCAGAAATAACCGAAACACACAGACAGAAATTAATACCAACGTCTTACATGTCTAAGGATGACAGTACATACTTTCACGATTTGTGGGCGTTTAAGTGGGTGTGGCTCCGTTTTGATAAATAATAATAGTAATAAAAAACTTGTGCTTCGTAGCTCTCTGTCTTTTAAAGTTTTCGAGATCTCAACGTTCTTACAGACGGAGAGTCAGGCGAACATGGCTAGATCAAATCGGGTCTTGATTCTGATCAAGAATATTTATACTTTAAATAGTCGGAAACGCTTCCTTCTACCTTTTACTGTACGAGTAACGGGTATAACTATTATATCTTCGCGGTTTTTTAATAAATTTTAAAGACTTTTGAGATATATTAACGGTTTAATATTTCAGAATGGCGGTTTTAATTTTGTTAAAATCAGATATCATATAGCTTAAATAATTTAACATGGCTTTTTTGTTTTTAGTCATGTAAGCATAGAATATTTGTTTTAAACAAAAAAAATAAGCAAGCAAAGTTCTGCAATCCGAAATGGGATGTGATTTAAAACTACTATATTGCAGAAGCCATAATAAATACAGTGAAGAGATTGTAGTGCAACAATGTTTATTAATTCTTGACGGGCACCACTAAAAGGGTCGACCCGGCCATGTCCGTCCGTCCGGCCAAACTAGTCTTCTAGCTTTAAAGCTACCTGCATGAAAACTTCCCAAAAGTTTTCGTTCTGTTGCAGGTAGTATATAAGTCGTTCAAGCTTTTTTGTCATAAATAGACTCTGCCAGATTGGAAGCTTTTGACTCTTCTTTTATTAAATATTTTAACTCCATAGTTAAAACCTTCTTTTAATTTCTGAAAGTCCCGAGAATCGGGAAATATTTCGACTCCATAGGTATATTTTTGCTATTAACATTTTAAGGTTTACTGGCAGAAACTGTTGAGAAAACGAAACGGAGGACTTCTTTAAGTTCTAACACAGCAGCCTTCCACGATGGTATGCCTCGTCCTCATCCAGACGTGATGACCTTTACTGCCAAGGCAGCAATTTCTGGCTTTGAAGCAGACCAAGATGGTGGAAGAATAGGAACACTTCTAGCAGTAGGGGCAACTTGGCGGATCTGGTCAACTAAGAACTCAGCAAAGGATCAACTTCGTCCACGGTAGTAAGAGAGGGATGCTCCTGAGTCAGGGCAGAATGTCGGGCACCGAAACTTCTCATATATGAACCACGAGGTAGACGCCTGATTTTGGTAACGACCGTATAGGCAGCAACGCAGAGATATATCAAAAGCGGAATATGGAAAAACCGGAACACTCCGAGATAGCAAGGTGGCTACACTGGATACCTCTGTACACCGCAAAATCAATAGCCGTCGGAAGGTGGATATTAATCCATGGAAATTGCGTAGGTTCGCCAGTGGCCAGAATCTGCATATTTGATTTAGAAACAACCGACTTTAGAGTGTTTCCCCGAGCGCACAAACGCCTGCATCCCAAGAAACTGTGATGGGCATTCCAATCCCCTCCAAGAATGAAGCGATTACCCACACAGCCAAATAGTAGAGATATTCATGAGCTGACCATGAGGACATTAGACAGCACCGAACGAATTCTGACAAACCCAGTGACCAAATTTATGGCCACTGTTTGCAGATGAGGCTCTGATATTGTGGCGCTCAGGTGATAGTCGAGTCAGGAATTAACAATAACGGCAGCGCCACCACGATACCGATCATCAGGGTGGTTTTCGGAGTGTACAACATATCCATAAATTCGGAACAAAGAACGTCTGGTAAAATGTGTCTCCGAAATAAGTAAAAAGTCAATTTTGCGTTCCGGGAGAAGATGCGCAGCCTCCAGAGACTTGCAAACTAAGCCGTTGGCGTTCCAAATTACGATATTTAGCCCGTAATTAGTCATCGCATCGTCGACCACAGCAGGGTGGCGTGCTTAAAGATCACGATCTGTAGCATTTGCAACGTCGTCGTGATCATCGACTTCATTTGATCAAAGCGTACCATCAGTTCGTCAATTGCAGCCGCTTGAGCCATCGCAGCATTCTCTTGCTGCTTCCTTAACTTATCAATAAATTCCAGAAGCCTGTCCTGTAAAGGATGTTGAGTAATTTCAAGGTTTGGCTGGCTTGCAGGGCAATACATTTTGGCGCGAATCACGCACTGGTAAGGGCTGGCTTGAGAAGGTCGCATAATGAGTCGGGGGTAAAACAGGTTTAAGCACAAGCTTTTGCGATCCACAGAGGTATTGGGCCTACGTTTCTCAATCGCCTCTAAATAGGCAGGAGGAAGCACGATGGTTAGAATTTAACGATATTTAACGCATTTAAGCTGCTCTTCTTTCGTGGCCACACACGTATCCTTGTCCTTCGTCTCATGGCCACCAGCACATCTGGCACACTTTGGCAAAAGTGAGCAAACATTTTGAGAATGCCCAAATTCTTGACATCGGAAACTCCTTAAAGGTCCTTTTCTCTGGAGCTGTGGTTCTACTATCACCACTTGGTAATCTACTGTGCGAATATCACAAACTTCTTTGTTGTTTCTCGCTGGTTCCAATTCAACATAGAATATACCCCGGTTCGCCTTCTCACCAGGGGGGTTGTAAACACTACGAGGATTGTGGCCCAAGGCTTTAAAACAATAAAGGACCCAACAGAGACCCCTGAGGCACACCACGCACAATGTTTTTAAAAGCAAAAATGTTAGAGCCTGACGCTACTGCTTGTGTACTGCCAGAGAGATGTAACTGAGCTTGGTACAGAGAATCTTGTGAGTCGAAAGCTTTACTATGGTTTAAGAGTGTTAAAAAAGTGACATATCGCATATTGCTTTCGAATATCCTCGACTATACCTGTAACTGCCGTTGTCCAGCTTCTGTTCTGAGTGATCCCCGATTGTTTCCGGCTGAGCAACTTGTTTTCATCAAAGAAAAATTGTATTATAAAAATTATATTTTTAAAATCCTCGGCAAAGAAAGACAAAATAGAGATTGGTCTAAATTTATTATTACCTTTTGCAACTGGTAAGATTTTAGATTGTTTTCATATACAAGGAAAAGTTGACGTCATTATTGCAGTTTTTTTTACGTGAGTTAAGTACTTTAGTACGCCATTAAGTTAAATTTTAATAAATTTGGGACTTATATGTCCAGACCTTCGGAATTTGATTTCACTTTAACAATAGATTTTAAGATATCACAACTATTGATACACACAAAAATTAAAGCTTATATCATAAAAAGTTTGCAGGTTCAGGAACATACTCATTACATAAAGCTTCAGGTACATCTATGTTAACCAGAATTCTGCCACGCAGATAATATCGATCTCGGATCTAGCAAAAATATACCTAAACTCATCCATTTTGTTTACCAGGCTTTGTGCATTTATGTGAATAATTGTCAAACCTTGTGCTTGCTGAAACATTCTAACCAAGCTTTGTGCGATGGAATTACTTATTTCCACATGAATCAATATGCAAAAATATTTAACAAAGGGCTAGTAGTAAAAGCGAAATATATATCAGATTGCTTAATAACCAAAGTTGTGATTAAGATACAAATTACAGACGAACAATTTACCAGAAAATATAATCGCTTTTTTGGTTCTCGAAATGACAACTCAATTGATGGAAAGTGCTCCGCGAACTGTTGCATTCCTTAGAAGAAGTGAAATGTTTAAGCTCCAGCACACTTATTAGTACAGTCCCTCTCTTAAATCGGCACTTCAGAGTTGAATTCCATTATATTCTGCTTCAGTGGCTGTTTTCTACGGTCCTCAGTAGCAATATTTTGAACCCGTAGGTTTTCCATTTTTCTAATTATTACATGATCCACATTATTGCGTTGCGTTTTACGAGCACGGAAAATCTCTGCGATCCTTGGTTGTGGTTTTAGGCATAAGGTGTAACAGAGGGAGCTGCGGAGTGTTTTACATTCTCGCCTTCAGTATAAGGAACTCCATGAATACGCAGTCATGAGCATTTTTGGCCACGTCCTGTTCACGCAACCGAGCCATCTCATGACCCATGCGATCAATTTTATTCTGAAGCTCATCCCTTTGAAGTTTTAGGTTCTTCACACCCTTCTCCAGAGTATCAATTCGACCAACTAGCTGTTTAAAGTCATGATAGCCATGAAGCATAGAGGCTGTCAATCACACAGTTCACAATTCGTTTTTTGGCTTCACGCGTGTTGGACACCACAGCTTCTGCCTGTTCGTCTTATATCAGTGTTGGTGTTTTCGCGCAAACGTTTTGACTTAGGCTGGGCGCTGACATGTTTATCTTTACAGTTTTAGCTTGTAATAGTTTTTTTTTTATATAATTGTAACTTCAGACAGTTCAGAGGATTAGATGTGTGAATGGCAGTAGCGTTAGCTATATCAGCTTGACTTGTGTCACCACTGAGAATGTTGTTGAAAGTTCCACAAAAGAAAGTAGAAACCATTTCGCGCTTATTTGCCTCCCCTTCTCACGTTTCGTTAAAATTAGGGAATTTTTGTATGTATATCGGTTATAAAAACGCAGACTTTTCTTAGCATTTACAGCCTCTGTGGGGTTTAAAAGGAACCGTCGCGAGTGACTTCAAAGAATCTTGGTAAATAATGCAGAGCGCTATAAACACGTCTGGTTGCAATGACTGTTGTTGTATGCAAACAAGAAATAAACACAACAACATTACTTTGTCATCCATTAGGAAGCGTCCCAGGATGGATACTTATTACGCACGCCGAGAATATGATGCCCAGCTGATCCAGAAGATGTACAGTCGATTTTTCGAACTAAGGGAAAGTCTCACTACTTACCTTTCCTGAAGATAAATGTAAACTGATGGCGGCAGACTGCAGCACACTCTTCCAGCAAATAGCTAGAAGGAGCTGAATTCACTGAAGAAGCGGGTTGCGGACCTGGAGGCGAAGCTTGTTGTCGATCAGCAAGACAAGCGCATTGAATTTATGAAAAGCGCAGGCAGAGGCGGAGGTTGCATTCAACTTGCGCTAGCATGGAGTCCCGATAGTCGAGGGAGAGAATCTAAGGTATGTGCCTGCGATTTGTGCATACCGGCGAGAGAAAAAAAAAACAAATAAGCTTAAATCTTATTGGTTTAGACTTTAACGCGTTTATCGACATAAACTAGCAGCTGACTAAATCAAGCTATAACGTTCTCGGAGATGGTCCCCCCCCAATAACTCTCTACCATGGAAGCTTCAAGCACTGGAGCTTTTCATAATAATAATAATATTTAATTTCGAGTCTACAGCTAGTTTGAAAATATTTTATCGAATAACCATGCGTCACCGCGCATTCTCGCGGAGAGACCTCGTCCAAGAATCGGCCACATAAATGGCCAAAGCCCAACAAGAAAAATTGATGATGTTATATATAAAATTGATTTAGCGACGCTTGTGATCGGTTGTGTTTGTCTTGTGCTCTGTGATTTTGTCGAGTTTTGATTAATTTCTGAAAGTATTGGCGCGTTGGCATTCGACAGCACCAGAGGTTCGGAAAATATTACATCTGGTGTATAAACTCGGTAGTAAACTCGCCGGATAGGGGTGGTTCTTTCCTCGTCCTCTATATGATAAACACTGTCACACAAAACAAAAAAAAAGTTTTAAGTGCACTAAGCGATAATCTAACAGATTCCAAACAAATAGGGATGTAAACAAACTTTTCCATAAGCGGACGGACTCTGAAGACTAAGTAGATCAAGATTAATTAAGAGTTCGGGGTAGCCTAGCTATTCACTCCCCGTTCTGTACCCTGTAACGCGTGAGAAATTTGGCGGTTATTTCTTATATGATTTTATTTATATATTCACAAACCTAATTCATGTAACAGCAACATTGTATTTTAAACACAGACTTATGTGGTCCAAATTAAGCAAACATATTCAATTCCCAATAATATTATAATCAGAAAATTCAATAGCAAAGTTCTTGCTCACTTACGTACATATCCGTTGACGCGGGTTCGTTGGGCCCATCGAAGATGTTGCAGCAACCTACTTTATGTAAAGTTATTAAGGAAATTAGTTTTTACAGTGGGATGAACGTGTGAGTGACTTGAACGGCTGGGGTTTATAACATGATTATATGGTCTGAACGAACTCTAAATAAACTTATATGATCAAGAAACCTAAACTATGAGAATTATTACAAGAATCTAAACTATATTTACAAAAACAAAGAAAAGCTTGGCTGTTCGTCACATTTCCAAATTAAACAACATCTTCCAGCAATTCTTAGTCCGGAGACTGCTCTTCGTTGCTAAATCCACAGTATCCTGGGTTTCCTCAGTGATAATTTCGCAGTGATAATTTGCTGGTGAGGTTATGAGGCTGCAGTCAAATGACTGCCTCAACGCCTTCCATAAGATTGGGTGAACCTAGATCATTGAGGCCGCACGTGACGTGACGTCACAGCGGTGTCAGCGGAGTTTACAGAAATTTCGCCATTGGTTTGCTAACTAGCTTGGCATCAGCGCAATGTACAGTTTGTAGACGGTTTTATTCTCGGCCACACATATGCGCCGACATGATGTTGACAATCACTTCGCCGCACGTGGCGTGCTGCAGTCAGGAGTCGTATCCGTTCGACGGGCTAGTTGTAGAAGTTCTCAGGCCATACAGATTTGCTAGATCAGTTTCCTTTTTGGGCGTCTTTGATGAGCAAGAGATGTATATGACCATGCGCACGTGACGTGCGGTGTTCCGGTGACGGAAACGCTCGATGTGGACACAAGAATTTTACGCTGCCTTTCAATGCTGATCCTCTAGTTGTCTGCCGACCAGCAATCGAGCACAACCGTAGCAAATTCGGTACTTCCTGGCCGGCTTTTACTAACACGTTTTCTTGACGATCTTGGCCCTCCGTAGTTTTCAATAAAATGTGTAGCACTATAACTTAATATTGACTGAGTCGCCGGTATCAAAAGTGGCGTTAATTTTTTTTCATTCACTTTTAAAACTGCAATCGCAGTGAGACGTGTGTACTCTTTTACGATTTGAAACGAAGTGAACAAAAATTCTGGCACGCGCTGCTGTCTGCAAGCGGGGTTGCCAAACTTCAAATAGCGGAATCCTTCCAGGTTTTTGTTCTCGTTTCTGGCTCCTGCGCGCTTTAGCTGACGCGCGAGAGAGATCGTACTATGCGACTCTCTCAACACGAGTGAACGATACGACTAGCTGACGCTCGTCTGTCTGCCTAACGCAACGTTTCCAAACTTCTATGGAATTGTCCTGAACTTCTTTCGCTTTTTTTCTGCCTACGCACGCTACTGTTCCGTGAGAAAGAGAGAGCGCTATGCGATAATGTCAGCGATATACAGTACTTGTGACTTGAGGAATATACGAATATGTAGGGCAAAATATATTTCGCTAAATTCAATTAAATTTATTTTCCTACGCATTGTTGTTGTAATTTCATTCTTTTGTGAATGCTTTACCTTTGCTTCTAAAGTTTTGTTTTTGTAAAATTGCATTAGTAAATCTCTGTAACATTTTACTCTCTTTTTTCGTCTTATCTAACAGTGTACGTACATAGTTGTTAGTGTTTCACAAGCCACACTCAGTCGATAATAAAGATTTTATGCGTGGATTGACACGCGTGTTTTTTTAGTTTTGAGTTTTATTGTTTTTATTTGATTTTTGATTATAACATATATTTGCGTAATAATATACATTAACGCTTCTTTACTTACTATAAATAAAACAAATATTTAATGGTTATGTCTGTTACCTGTTTCAAGAAAGGTTTCAGCTTTCATATACATCAAAAGATATAATTATCTTCTGCTGGTTATGCGATACAATCATGCATGCAAAATGTGCAGCATTTCTTGGCAGAGTTAGAGATAACATTGACCTGCGGTCTGCGCTCAAGTGGTCAGGTGAGTCCTGCAGAGAAATGGAACTTGAGATGTGTAGCTTTCTAAGGCAGACTCGTGACGGTTTTGTTTATTTATTAAAACAACTCGCTAAAGAGTTCATCGCGGTAATTTAGTAGTAGAAAAAACTGCTAAATGAGTCACCTAAGCCTAAAAAGACCGTTCCCATTAGAACGGGCGCTTATTTAAATCCATTTTCAGAAAAGGAATTTGCCCCAATTCCAATTTTAGATACTTGTAATGATTCTTTACCGGCACCTAGATCAACAGCCCCTGTCATCGGATAAGTTCAAGAGCAGCCCGATGGATCAAAAGCTTAACAGCCAGCTGTTCCTAATGATACTGCGTGCTCTTAAGTACTCCCTTGATCAGAAGTAAAATCGGAATAAAATTGTTCAAAGTGTTCAACTTTAACTTCATCTAAAAAGAAACTTATTGTTGTTCTTTGATTTGTTTCTTAATTTGCCCCCGAAACCACATCTGATAATGTTAAAGTTTATTGAAAAATACCCATCTCCAAACATTATAATCGAACAATATAAATGTTAAAACGCTCGCAAGATATCCTCTTTTAAAATATCTGTTCCTACAGAAGTTTTTAAAGCTTTAACGTTTTTTTGGCCTGATGATGAACTAAATAAAATAATTGGTTCCAAAAAGACAAATAAATAATAACCGGCCTCCGATTTTAGAGTCTTTTCCAAAAAAACTGAACACTTCTTTATTTCTAGCCTATCAAAATCTAAGGAGACTTATATAAAGTAACCTAGGCTATTCGCTGATTCCTCTACCTTTAATGAACATATTTTAGTCTTAACCGAAACTTGGCTGAGACCGGAGATTTCAACTCCGAAGTTTTTCCAAACAACTTAAACACTTATAGAACTTTTCGTCGGGAAGGTGGGGTGCTTATTGCTGTTAATTCCACCCTTACATCGAAGATAATTCAGATTGATTACCCCAATAAAATAGAATTTGTTTGTGTAAAAGTTTCCTTACATGCCTTGTCTATTTTTGTAGCGTGGTCTAATCTCACCCCTGGGTCTGACATTTTCATTTATGAACATCATTTGTCAGCTATTAAATCTCTTCTATGTCTTCCTTCTGAAAGTGATTATTTGATTGTTTTGGGAGATTTTAGACCAAGCATTACATCTGCATCTCTTTAAATAGGAAATTAGATCTGGTATTAGTTTTGGATCCATGTGATTTCGTTGTATCTAGAATTGACCCAATAATTGTTCGAAAGTACCGATACCATACCACAATGAAATTGATCATTTCCCTATCCGGTCCTGATACATATTACCATTAAGTTTGTGAAACTAAAACGATATGCTTCCGTAAATGCGGCTTTAATAAGCTAACCTACTTGATTTCCGAATACAACTGGACGTATAAAATGTTTTTAATGAATACGTTCTGACAGTTTTCCTCCAAGACATAACAGACCTCCGTGGTTTACACTAGAGCTTCAAAGACTTAAGAACCTAAAAACAATCACTTACAAAAAGTAAAAAAGGAAGGGTAAGCCTTCTGTTTTTTCGAAATAGAGTATGTGGTTGCTCGATCGGATTTTAATGTTCTTAAAAGTCAATGTCATTCTTTGTATTTGAACCGGTGTAAAACGAAATTTTTTTTTTAATCCGAAGCAATTTTACTTTGTAAATCTCAAGCGAAAAAACTCCGCTTTCCTTCATTAGTACTGTTAAACTCAAATGAGGCGTCTACTGACTCTGAAATTGCTGACTTATTTGCCAAGTTCTTTTAAACTTCCTATAGTGCGGATTCTTGTCTGAATTCAGTTTACCATTACAATTTAAACAGGTCAAATTGTATTTTTCCCCGGAAATAGCATAATGTTGTATGCTAAGGGATTTGGAGACCACAACACCAACATAATCTCCAGGACCGGGTGAGTCCTGACAATGAGCACCGGAGAGCGTGCTCAAGGAAACTACTATATATAAGCGCAACATTCGAAATAAGTTGATAATAGTCTGATCTGAATTAATGATAAAGCAATCAAAAGGTATCATTTTTCTAAGTTTGTGCATACTAAGAGTTTTAGTAAATCATTTCGTTTCGTCGAAATGATGGAGAAAGTGTGAAACAATTTTTGTCTTCTACTGGAACTTTTGGGGACGGTGGAGAATAGTCTTACTTTTATGGCGTGGTTGTATTCTGGCATAAATAACCAAGGCAAAAACAGCATTTTTGAAATGAGAACGTTTTTCACTTTTTTGTTGTATGTTCGTTTCAAGGCGATGTTTTAGGGTCCTGAAACAAATTTTACTGTATTAAGCAGCACCAGCTGAAGAAGGTTTGTTTTACTACTTTTAGAAAAACCCACTAGTTTGGCGGGAACATAGCAAAAAAAACTTTATTTCTCCCACAACTGTCAAAGCGCGTGCTATATATCGTTAAAACGGTATTTTCAAGGGCTATATATAAAAAATATATATATATATATATTTTTGATCAGCATCACTAGAAGAGTCCATCAAGCTATCTGCATAACACTTTCTTTAGTCGGAACGAGTCGGATCATAGGAACAACCGGAACAACCGGAAAAAATTTTAAGTTAGCTGTTTTTAATTTTTTTTAGTTAGTTTTTCGATATTTAGTGATGTTTTTTTTCTATGTCATATAGCTACCATAAAAAACCGGAATATTAGAAATATTAAGTTAACTCAACAAATATCTTACATCTATATACCTTAGAAAGTTTGAAAGGTTGGAAAGTTTATTTGATATCGACAGATGTTGAACAAATAAATATATACTTACCAAAAATTTGTTTCTATTTATTTATTTTGTGAGTTTAAAAACAGTATTCTTTTATTGTGGGTGTAAACAAATAGTAAGCAAAGTATCGCCAGAAGAGCGTGGAAGTGATTAGGTGATATATTCTACAATTGATTTGGTTATTACATAATATAACTGCAAGGGTATATAAACTTGGGCTTGCAGAAGTTTTTTTTCTTGTTAGATATGGTGTCAATCTAACCTCTAAAATCTGAATTGCCCTAAATGTAAGGTAATGTCTTTTCATAATATGCCACTGGACCGTGTATATTCCGTCAACGATTAAGAAGTTTGACTGGTATTGGTAAGCCGCTGCTGGAGTCAGCGGGCAGCGCACCTCTAAGCCACTAGCCCTTCTGCGACACTCTTTAAAATACGCTCAATAAATAAAGAACACTATATAATCTGCTAGTCAATGAATAAAAATTCTTTCTTTCGATGGACCTATCAACTTTGGAGAAGCTATCGATGGGTATCGGGAGTCCTTTATTAGGGTAAAGGTAGGGCTAAGATACATGATTTCGGAATGAAGGAGGACACTGTAGCGAAGAAGCCGCATGGGATTGTTAGTCAGAAAGACTTTGAGTTGCTAAGGCTTATTATGAGCTAAAGTTAGTTAAAATAAAATTAGGTTTTGAAGGTACCACGGGTTGGCCTGGGTCTGCCTGTGGTCATCTTAAGCCACTTAAGTGATAAACCAACATTCTCCTGTTCGTTGAATAGGTGTTTATCTTTATCCAATGTAGATTTCAAAATTGTCGGATTGGGGTATCTGAGGATGTACTCGTGATGAGCTGATGAAGGAAGATATCTCTGGAAGGTCGATGCCCTTTGAAGATGACGAGATTTTTTCGAGACGACTTGTTATGGAATAGTGAAATAGTATTACTACAAAATTAAGGCGACATAGGCGCTTATTTGTTGGAGGTCGATGATCTGGTTTGGCATTTTTATTTTTATTTTGGGAATAAATTCTTCATTAATATCATTCAATTCTCTATGAGCCCAGTTTTTACTTCCGACAGATTCACTCCAATTCGATTTTCCCAGACCTGTTCCAGTTTTCACTTCCGAGAGATTCACTCGGAATATACAATTTCCTCTGTTAATTCTCTATTAACTTCCAAACTCGCGGAATTCTGATCCGCAAGCACAGAAATTAGTTGTTTTCAAATACTTTGCGATGAGTGTAAATGATATTTATATCTTTTTTATTATACCCTTGCAGAGGGTATTATAATTTCAGTCAGAAGTTTGCAACGCAGTGAAGGAAACGATTCCGACCCTATAAAGTATATATATTCTTGATCAGCATCACTAGTAGAGTCGATCTAGCCATGTCCGTCTGTCCGTCCGTCTGTCTGTCCGTCTGTCCGTCCGTTTATATGCAAACTAGTCTCTCAGTTTTAAAGCTATCTGCATGACACTTTCCCAAAAGTTGTCTTTCTATTGCAGGTATTATATAAGTCCCATAGGAACAATCGGAAAAATAAATGAAAAAAAATTATAACTTTGGTGTTTTTTAATTTTTTGTTCAGTTCTTCGACATATAGCAATGGTTAAGTATTTCAGAATTATGGTTTAGATTTTATCAAAATCGGACGTCTATATCATATAGCTCCCATAGAAATAATAAAAATATATAAAATAACTATAAAATAATTAAGCTGCTAATCATCATAGTTTCAATGTTTTTAAACATATACGCAAGTAAATTATAATTTTAATGTTTTCAAAAATGTTTAATTCTTGCAATAGCTGCAAGGTTATATGATCTTCGGCTTGCCGAAGTTTGCTTTCTTTCTTGTTGCTTAATAAATTTGGTTAATAATAACATATTTGACCATTTCAAAATTTTTTTTAGTTTCGTCTGAGAATCGATTCGATTCTGCCCACAGCATTTTTTAAGATCCGGCGTCCCTGTTCTAGTGCCCGAATGAATTTAAGGGGAGGATGCAAGATCTGTCACGGTACAAAAAAAAAACAACTAAGTAACTATTTGTGCGAAACGTGTTTTGTTGGGACCTTTATGATCGGCTTTGGCGACTCTGGCTCTCAACAGTACTTGTGAAAAGTTCGCAGCACTGACACTAGAATTTTCCAGTTCTGGTTAAACAGCGGCTGATTTTCAATTACAAATGTTGAAAAAGATGTGTATGTGGCTGCTTCCATTAATGCTTTTTACTGAGGACTCCAGCGGACCAAAAGCAGAACAACTCTGACAAATCAAACGCCTTTTTCAATAGGGGACAGTTGTCAGTCAGCTGGTTTTGTTTGGAAACAAAAGTTGAAAAGTGATTAATAAACAGGAATTAATTCTATATGATCCAGTTGGATGCGTGTTCAAGTTCTTTTGAGCTGAGCGATCGTAGCATCCATCCAACGCAATGACAACCAACTGTATTTTTATATGATGCTAACAAATAAATCGACATTGTAGTTGTGATTGCGAATTAATGTTTCCGTTTGTCGTAATTGACGATGTCCAAGTAGATCGTAGCATTGTTGGCCAGCGAAAAAAGTTAAAAAAAATGTCGTTAGGGTTATAACATTTCCAAGTCCGACCATAAGTACGAAGTTACTAAGTTATCTCCGAATAAGTACGCCAAGGACTGGCCCAGTTTCGGGAGAAATAGCTTCTACCCAGAGGCGATTTGATTTTTGATTTTTTTGTTCACCGCTTGCAGGTACAGATTTATCTTCGTAAATATCTTTGTTATGGTCGGATGCAGCGGACCAGCAAAGGCGCTTGTTCATTTTCCTCTTAACAACTGCCGCCAGCCTCGATGGGCCGCAACAAAATGTGCACAATGTGCCCTTTTTCGGAATTATATATCGATTTTGCCAATGTATCGGTCGATATGGCATATGGCTCTGATTTCGCAGCGTATGTTAGTTCTGAGTTGAGCTAGTTGTCCTTGGTTTTTTTTTCAAATAACCCCATAAAAAAAAGTCCATTGGAGTCAAATCTGGTGACCTTGGTGGTCAGTCAAAATCGACTCTTTTTGATATTTTCGGTTGTTACAATTGAGAAGTTATTTGAATATAAAAAATGTATTCGAATGACGCTTCCAACACAGTATGAAATTTATTGATCATGCAGCGCTATTAAATGTTACAAGGCTGTCGGATGCTTCCAATTTAAATGGCCTACCCTGTATATGGAAGCTAAACAAGCCTATTAAAAAAATTTCTTTTTCAGTTCTATAACAATAAAAACGGTCCAACAAATTTTAAAATCTTAGTATTTGTATTTGTATTTATTATAAAATTTCATCCTAACGCTACAAGTTTGGAACTTATAAGCTAATGCGCTAGTCACTAAGAGTTTGCAAATATTTAATTGTTACATAAAAACTAACCTAAGTCGCCTTCTATTTTTTACTTTAATTTACGTAATAGTGTTTTTAAGGTGTGTGAATAATTTTATCTTGAATTGAATTGAAGTGCAAAAACATCAAAGTTTTAATACCACCTTTGAAAAAACTGCAACAGCTTGTATTTTCTCTTTCGGATGTGAGTTCACTCTCTTAATTTTGCTATTGACTTTTCCTTCGGACTCATATTTTCGGTCTCCATTACACTGCTAATTATTCGAATCAACTAAAAACTACATTGTGTTCAAGTAAATAATCTATGATATAAAATTAGACCAAACATAAGAAAATAATCACATCGGAGATAAACGAGATGATTTATTTCAACTGGAAGGCCTATACGTCCCTTCTTGGAACGCGGGTAGGGTCCCAATAGGTCCATGAAAAGTTTGTGAAAAGGCTTCTCAGAAGTCATTGGATAAAACGAGTAAGTCATCCAAGTAAACAAAAACTTTAGTACGAAAGTGTGGTTTAACGACAGTACATGCTCAATCATATTGGTACTTCCTAGTGGAGGTAATTTGAAGAATGACTTTCTCAAGTGATTTCCTTTGACTATTCGGAGAAATGTGAATCTTCGGATCTTCCACGCACTCTTCCTGTATTTCATTCTCGACATCCATAATTTTACATAATAATCCAAAAATCTTTTAAAAATCTACACGTAGATAAACATTCTGTTTAAAATCAGGGATTATATAGAGTCTTCTTTGCAAGGCCTCGGTATTTTATAAAAATTATATAAATACATATATACATATTAATTTGTCATATGTATGTATTTACGAACATGTTATAAATTATATATAAATTTATATAAATTTGAAATAAAAAATGTTGTTTTATTTAAACCGGTACAATACAGGTAACCGAATTTTTTTTTGGTTACGGTACCATAACTAAAACCGGAACAAAAAATATTTACCAAACCCGAAACAGAAATCGAAATAGTCATATTGGATGTAACTGTAACTGTAACCGAAACCAATATTTTATTTGGTTTTAATACCTGGCTTGACTGAGTGTAATAAGTATATTGGCTTTGTTTAAGTTTTAGAATTGTTTTGGTTCGTCGCGCTCTAAGAATCCAATCTTGGGTATACGTAGATAACTCGTTCCTTTCTACACAGTCACAAAAATTTTAAAAAAAATATTAAAATCGTATCTAGAATAGTTCTATCTTTAGGCACTTAAACTCCAAGTGTTGCCTACTATCCTTAAATTATGATTGCAAATAATATTTATAAAGAGAATTAAAGCGAAAATACAGATCGCAGATCGCTTGTCCTAGTGGACCTGTTTAAACCGCTCTTACGAAGATTACTTCCCTATAGGTTTCCCCGATCGATTCGTGGTCAACCAATCTGCTTAAAATGAACAGAATTGTAATAGCATCTCCAACGATCGATACTCCAGGTAACTATGTGGTTAGTATGGAAAAGAAGCTTTTAAAGAAATGAAGTTCATTAAATTAACAGATGAAAGTTGCTTGTGAAACTTCACTCAAGGCCGTATTTTCTGGACCATTATGTAGTGCTCTGGGCCATTATGTTGTATTATCAAATCGAGTGCATACACTCCTGAAAAAAAACAAAAGACACAAAAATCAAAATCTGAAAACCATCAAGTCACCAAAGCGGCATAAGCGGTAAGAAACTACAACAGGACAACAAAAACAGCGGCACTTAACTACAACAACTTCAACAAAATCGGCAATAAACTACAACAACATCAACAAGAGCGGCAACAAAGTACAGCACGATAAATAAATAATGCAGCAACAACAAGTTTTGTGCAAGGCTCATAATTTAATATTGGAAAAATCCGCGCAGAATTTAAGATTACCGAAATACGATCTCAGACAGAGGAGCGTCTTCAACAGGAAAGTGCATATAAAGGCACAGGATAAAGCTTTCAATAAAAAGTAATAGTTCCCAGAAAGTTTTAAAAATGGAAGCACTTCCAAAATGAATGGGGACTTTTCCAGACAACGCAGTTAATGTTGACAAATCAAGGTGTAATTTGGCTGACCCCGACTTTAATAAGCCGGATAGTGTAGATAGCAATAATTGGAAAGAGATTGGAAGCTAGATGAAAATTAGACGGTTTATTTTATTTTTTGTATACGACCTACATACGTAGGTATAGAGCAAAAAACTAAAAACCATATTCGAAAGGCTAATAATAATAGTCAATGCCAAAAATAACTTAATTTTATAGAAAAAATAGTTGGCTGATTAAGGTTCAGAACAACACCAAGGCTCGAGTTCAATGCGGCGACTCCAAATTAAAAATAATAGATTTACCAGAACAAGAATATTTAACAATTAGGTGCGATTGCTCTGCGCGAACAGATAATGATATTAGATAATTAGTTGCTTTTCACAGCATTCAGCTAGAAGATCAAGGTTAACATAAAATTTTTTTTGGTTTTCATCGTCCTACTGGTCATACAGGGTTGCCCATATTCGACGGACCCATGTTTTTTTTTAAAAAATCAAAGAAAGAAATAAAAATTTGGCGGTTGGCAATCTTAATCATTTAATTTGTTCCAAGTAGATTTGTTTACATCAATTTTTGAATATGATATCTTTCAAATGGCCGCCTCTGGCGTTGATGGCGTATTGTGCCCTTTTTGCAGCATTTTCCATCGTTTTCGCCAACATTTCGGCCGGAATAGCGGCTATTTCTTCACGAATGTTGTCCTTGATCTCTTCTAGGGTCCTTGGCTTGTTAACGTAAACCTTTGACTTCAAATATCCCCACAAGAAGAAGTCAGGCGGCGTCAAATCGGGCGAACGCGTTGGCTTTTTTTTTGCTTATTTACGGTCCCATTCAATGTGAAATGGGCTTCATCGGACATGATAATTTTGTTCCAAAATTGATCGTCATCTTCGGCCATTTCGATGACTCTCGCGTGGTGTGTATTGTTCCATGGTAAAAATCTGCTTGGACTGGCGCTTCAAACGCGGTATGTCATTAAGCGATCTGGCATCTCTGTCAAAAGTTATGGCGTCGTCAGATGGGTCCGTTGAATATGGGCTACCCTGTACATCGTTAATTTTGGCAATTGTAAGTTAATAAGAAGAAAAGAAGAAAAATAAAAGTACGAAGGAAATTGCAAGCAGTAGCCATACTTAGGGCAATAATATCTAAACTTATAAAGAGAACTGTAAAACATAATTTATTCTTGAATTGTTATAAAAGTAAAATAACAATGGTGTTATTTCAATTAAACTTATAGCTGCAAAATAAAAAATATCGATAAATAAAGATACAAGATGCTAACAAAATAAATTTGTATATTTTTAATGTAATTAATATTAAAGACACCCAATAAAGACGACCCTTGGCAGAATGTTCAGAAGAACAAAAATAATCATAAGGTATACAATTTTATGAGCTCTTTGCATTTCATGTTAATCGGTGCCATAAAATATGATCTGTTACTCAAATCCGACAAGGGTGCAGTTCTTAGCACTTGTATTCTGTAAGTGCAGTCTACTTGAGTTACCAAATATAATCGCTTAAGATGTGTCTATCACACTGCACCAAGGGCTCATAGGCGGGAGTCAAAAGATAACTCTCCCGCTCAAGCAAGCAGATGCGGTCTCTGCGTAGGTCACAGATAAGACTAAAACAAGAATTTTGAAAAGATTTTTGAACAAAATTGTTGGAACTATATATGTATTAGACAACATTTGGTAAAGGTTGTGGTAAGGGTTCTGTTGAATGTAAAACCAAGATTAACTGCTGTTTTAGCTAACAGCATGGAGGCTGAAGATCATCAAGTGGAATATTTTTGTTACTTACCACTAGGTTCTTTGACTTGATGGGTAAATACAGACAACAATACATTTATCTATTCTATTTAAAGGACGACTCACATAAATCTGGACATTATCAGCATATACGTAGGTTAACTCTTCAGTTAGTAAGCACGGTCGGAAAATCATTAGCATTTAGAGTAAACAATTATGGGCCAAACACAAAACCTTGCGGAACACCACGAGTAACTTATTCAAATGAATATTCTTGACAACACAACAGACTAACGACGTTGATTTAAGTACGTTTCAGTAGGTTTCAGAAAACAAAAACATATTACGAAGTTTTTAACAAGCAACATTATGGTTTATAGTATCAAAAGCTTTGATAAAGTTTAGAAGAACTGGGAATGTAACATTTTGATCGTCTATTTCTTTTCTGAAGTCGTCAGTTATAGCTGATGTAAAGTTTTTACCGGAAGCTAGACTGATCATTATTCAGCATTTCATTGTTAGATAAACATTTGTTTATTTGATCAGCCATCAAGTTAGATAAGTAGGGTAGGAAAGATATGGGTCTGTAATTATTATTAGCTTTGGGAACCGGAATAATTTTTGCCATTTTCCACCTGTCCGTAAACGTTGACTTTGTTAATGCAGTATTAAACACGTAAGTAATGAATGGGAAAATCTTTGGTTCCAGCGCGGTTATTTCCTGTATAACTTCTTTGACCTCTATTATAATTGTGGGTCTGTTTATTATAATATTGGTTATAACCATTATTTTGGTAATATCCATTGTTTTGGTAGTAACCATTGGTTTGGTAGTTACCACGGCCTCTACCACGATAATTACCTCGTTTATTATTACCGCGATAGGTTGGTCCTCTTCGGGTAGACAACATTGAATTTGCACTACATTGTATATACTTCGAGACGCCTTCATTCATTGTACTCAAGTTTCCTGCTTCTAGCATAGTTTTAATCCGGTCATGTTCACAATTTTTAAACATTGTGGTAATGGCTTTATTGGTACTGAATCTATCAGCATAGTATCCTGAAGTTTTTTAATGATCCCATTAACAGTAGTTTCGTTTCGAACCTTTTATAAAGTTGATCCTACTATTTTCGATTTAATTTCTTCAGCGGCCAGCTCTTCAAATGGTCCTTTTGTCAAAGTGACCAATTTTAAGATTTAACTTTTGGCCATTTAATTCTGGGATGGCATTTGATATGTCCTTTATGTATGCCCGTTTGGCAATGGTTAGTCCGCCATTATTATGGGTTTATGTTCGACTGATTCTAAATCTGAGTCTAGAATATCTTTATATTGCGCTTCTGGAATACCAATACAAAAAAATAGTTATACCGCAAGAATAGTTACACCGTGCAGATCTTTCTCTTTAATAATAATTAAATATTCTTACCCTTTCTGATTTAGAAGTGTCTTGCTTTTCTAGATCAGCCTCCTCCGGTTCGGTCCATTCAGGATTATCACCTGTTATTACGGTTAGTTGTGTATTTAGTATCGTTGGTATCGATATTTGTAAATGAAATTTATCTTTGACTGATATCAAGTTCGTTCAAAACCTTGATACCACTGTTCAATGTTTTTTGTAATTTTTTTATTTATTTTCATATGTTTAAGTTCGTGCTTCGTTAAAACAAATATGGATGCTTGTTTTGTCACAGTGGCTTTTATAATGAACCTTTACTGTGCTGACGACTTATATGACTTATCCAATTTATGCTTTATTTCTCTAATTGACTTGCATAATTTGTTCCATTCCATACAAATATTTTTTATAAACAATAAAGTCAATTGATTTTACAATTAAAGAAATTTCTTAACCGATAGACCTAACTGTAACTCTTCTTATTGTTGATAACACGATTGCTTTTTGTGTTTTAGAGCAATGTATAATAGGGGAGAACTCTAATCCATATACACAGTTCGATATATATATATTGTCATAGTAATCATTTGTTTATTAGACTCTTGAACTAAGTACCGGTGCATTACTAGAACCGAAAATGATGATCAAAGAGAAGTGCATATTAATGACTGTAAATATGCAACGATTTTTGCAGCGGCATATAAATTTTGTCATTGCATGATTTAGTTGTTTCTAGGCAAACTGAAAGCGTTTTTCAAGAATATTATTACAAGGTGTCGTTAATATTGCATAAAGTCGATTTTTTAATATTTAAAATCGTTTGGAGTTCGCGAAAAGGTACATCACCAAGTCCGCTTCATTTTGAGAGTAGCTTTAAATTCCACGCATACCAAAATAATTTTTTTTGTACAAATTAAGAAGAATTATCGTAAAAAAATTGCTTCTGTGTGTCAAAGAGTTAGCCTTGGGAGTGGAAGCGTAATGTTCTAGGGTGCAGTTTCTTATAATAGTGTAGACTTGGTTCCCATAGACGGATCCAAGAACCAGAAACGATATTTAGAAACCTAAAACGATAATGCATATCCCTCCGTCGACAGATTAATAGGAAAATAACTTATTCTCCAACAGGACAACGCTCCATGCTATAAGGCCAGAATGATTATTAGGTTTTTAAGAAATGTTGGGGTGGTAACCCTCGATTGGCCACCACAAAGCCCTGACCTAAACATTATTGAAAATTTGTTGTCGCTAATAAAGCTAAATATAAGCACTGATCTGACCAGGACAAAACCAGAAATCATCACTGAGGTCACAATAAATTGGAAAGAGATTCCTTTGAAATACCTTCAAACCTTGGTCGATTCCGTTCCGAATCGCCTCCAAAAGGTCATAGACACCAAAGGGGGTTATACATTTTTTTTTAATTTATAGTACTTAGTTTTTAGCTTTAATTAAATAAAAATAATCATAAATAATAATAAATAATCTAAATCGATGTTAAAAATTAAAAATTGTTATATTTATAATTTAATACTAAATACTAAATGAATTATGTACAACCCATAAAAACTTTTCTATTTAAAATGAATAAAAATTTAAAAAGGAAACTGAAGCATCGTAATGACAAAAAATTATTTGCCGACCAGTGTATATCCATATACCTATATTCAAGTTCTACTATATTTAAAGGGTTCATTGAGAATAAAAGTATAATTATATCACTTAATTTGGTCATTTTAATTTATAAATTAATTGTAATGACAAAATATATATACCGACCAATGTATATCCATATACCTATATTCAAGTTCTACTATATTTATAGGGTTCGTTGAGAATAAATGTAAAATTATATCAGTAAAATTGGTCATTTTAATTTATAAAAATTAATTTAATAAAAATGTATTTTATTTTGTATGTATAATAATGTAGATATATTTATTTTTACTTTGTTTTCCTTTTTATTTTTTTAATTTTTATTATAACTAAAATTAATTAAAAATAAAAAAGTAAAAAATTAAAAGTAAAACTTTAATATTAATCTTTTTTTATAAGATTTTAGATATTTTCTAGATGGTTTGCATGACTAAGATAATAATACATTTATTTTCTTTTGTTTAATGTATATATATTTATTTTTACTTTGTTTTCTTTTTTATATTTTTAATTTAATTTAAAACTAAAATTCATTTTTATAAGATTGTAGATAATTTCTAGATGGTTTGCATGACTAAGATATTTTTTTAGACACTCATTGTGAATTTTGTGTAACTAAAAAAAAATGTTGCATAAAATGATAACGATTGTTATTAATAGTATTATTGTGGTTTCCATATAAATTTTATTACATTTGCCATAGAGAATCGTCAGTTTTTGTATCTATGAGGCCCATATTGAGTATGTTTTCCAATTCTTTTATTTAAAGTTTAAGCCATTTAAAACCATCCGTCTGTTCGTCCGTCTGTCCGTCCGTCTATCCGTCCGTTTCTACGCGAACTAGTTTCTCAGTTTTAAAGCTATCTGCATGAAACTTTCCCAAAAGTTGTCTTTCTATTGCAGGTAGTATATAAGTCGGAACGAGCCGGATCGGACGACTATAGCATATAGCTCCCATAGGAACAATCGGAAAAATAAATGAAAAAAAATTATAGCTTTGCTGTTTCTTAATTCTTTTTTTTAGTTCTTTGACATATAGGAATGGTTAAATATTTCAGAATTACGGTTTAAATTTTATCAAAATCGGACGACTATAGCATATAGCTCCCATAGGAACAATCGGAAAAAAATTATAACTTTGCTGTTTTTTAATTTTTCTTTTAGTTCTTCAACATAAAGTAATGTTTAAAAATTTTATAATTACGTTTTAAATTTCATCAAAATCGGACGACTTATCACATAGCTCCCATAGAAATAATAAAAATATATACAATAACTATCTAATAATTGAGCTGCAAATCATCATAGCTTCAATGTTTTCAACATATACGCAAGTATATCATAATTTTAATGTTTTCTAAAGTATTTAATTCTTGCAATAGCTGCAAGGGTATATGAACTTCGGCTTGCCGAAGTTTACTTTCTTTCTTGTTTAAATTAGCTCCAAATATTGTTCTTAAATTTATATTCATTATTAGCAGTTTTATTGCACGTTATACACAGCTTAGAATATTTCTCAATTTAATTATTTTGGCACCTAAACTTACACTTTAATTATTCAATTAAATGTGCACCGTTTTAAGTGAAAAATCGTTTCAATAAGTGGAAGCTGGCGCAAATGGAAAAACTCGGGTTAAGAACAATGACTTCACTTTCGACTGACATTGACAATAGGGGATCGCATTGCAGTGGCCGGCGGCGATCCATCGGCATACAGAACGTGTGAAAGGGCAGGGTAAAACAGCCACACGCTGCCGATCGAAATTCGGTTAAGCGCTCGAGCTAGCTACTTGAGAAGCTTGTGGGCATCGACGACAAACGACAAAACGAACTGAACGAGTTATATATTTTTCTTAACCCCGTCTGGCGAGCTGAGCCGGCCGAAAAAGGACGCAACTCCCTCGGCCCAAGTCCTTTGGACTGGGCACTATTACACCGACGTAACAAAATATTCGATAGCTTGTAAAAAAAATGGCTTCAAATGTTTTTAAAACCGATTGTAGGTAATAAACTAGCGGATAAATCGATACAAACAAAATTATTGAATTTTGGGAATGAATTGTGGTGGTTGTGGGACAAGTTATGGAAAAATAAATGCAACAGAAGTTAGGTCGATAGGACCGCTGCATTCGAAGATTCATTCAAATGGTATTGTATTAAACTTGTGGTATTTTTAGAAGTTTATAATATTATAACTAAAAAATATTTTTTTTTTCAAAACTATATCGGTAAATGTTTACATATATACAAATACCCTACAGTTCAATTTTCATCACCAGTGACAATATCATCTGCGTACAAACGCGCTTTGATCTCGCATCCTCCTATTTGAATACCAAAAGGCAGATGATCCGTGATGTCGTTTAAAAAAAGCGAAAACATAAGGGGGCTGAGTCGACACTCTGCTTGTGTCCAGAGTCAATGCTGAACCACTCGGAGAGTTGTTGTCCAACCCATACCGCTGCCAATTTATTCGTGTACAAGCACAGGAGAACGTTTAGAAATTTTGTAGACACACCAATATTGCTGAGCTTGTATGCTAGGGTTCTTCTGTCTATGGAGTCAATAGCAGCTCAGAAATCTACAAAAAAAATTTCCGCTGGGAAAAATTTTACCGTTTTGAAAGCTTTTATGGACTTTTTCAGTCATCAAGAACTGGGTAAATGCAATGACAAGGCAGGCTTTGAACTGGGGGTATCGTACTTTATAAATTCCGATAATCTCCTGTCACTACCAGGTGCCTTTTTCTAAACAGAGGCATTGCGAATGAAGTGATACCGTCTAATCTGGTGGCGCTAAAAGATCACGGAAATAGCTCCCTAGGTCATCGGCATTTACTTCCATTGATCTAATAAATATGTTTTCATTAAGTTTCCTTATTGTATTCCAATATGTCCTACTATTGAGCCCGAGCGACTTAACTTATGTGTGGCATTCGCTTCATGATACGTTACCACTGAACTTGTCAATTTTGTCGATTTAGCCTGCCTCAATATGTCAAATGAGTGTTTTCGCGCTGCTTCACATTGCTCCGTATATCAATCTTGTTTGAAGGCTGTGGCCTTTCAAAGGCATCGAGTATTAACACCCTTGGAAACTTTTGAGAAAACCTTAAATTTTGTCAGTGGTTTTTAACTCCGAAAAATCTATTGATGCCAAGTTTCGATCCAACTTTTCCTTTGACATTTCAATATCCCAATTTTTCCAAATCAAGCTTGGTAAAAGCCCAAGCGGCTCGTGGCTGAAGTTGATGTTGTGGATAACAATATTGTCGTTTTTAGCGGGAGGTAATTGGGATTTCCTCCCTCGTTGCTAAAATTGATTATATCATAATTGGAGCGGAAGACCAATCGGGTCAATGACGTTTACTGCTGTTTTATGAACTCAGAATATATTTTATATGCTGATGATATTAAGATCTTTATATCTATCCGTTCAATTGCTGACACTAGCCTGCTTCTAGCTGACCTGAACCTCGTTAGTGCGTGGTGTGTCAATAATTTGCTTCCACTTAACTTAAATAAATGCTATTTCGTCAGCTATAGTAAACGCACTTTTGATATTTTAAGTCCCTATTCATTGTACTTACAACTTTTGCCACACCAATGTGAGTCTTTAGACCTCGTGGTTTTGTTTGATGGTAAATTTAGTTTTTCTGAGCACCTTAACTATATTATACCCAAAGTCTATGCTATGTTGAGGTTTATTAGGCGGCATAGTATGCATTTTGACCCTTATACTAAACTTACACTCTATTCAGCATTTGTGCGCTCCAAATTAGTTTATGCCTCTTTCACTTGGAACCCTACGGTTTCTTCGCACGTTAATAGAATTGAGCGTATTCAAAAAAAATTCTCAGATTTGCTCTTTCTTCGGCTTATTTTGCTGACTTTTTGCCATCTTACTCTAACAGATATCGTCTTGTCCATCTTTCTAGCTATGAAGACCGTAGGAAAATACGAGCCTTACTTATCCTGGATGACCTTCTTGCTGGTAGTCTTAATTGCCCTGTGCTGCTTTCCAAAGTAGACTTTTGTGTCTCATGCAGGGTTTACGTTCTCACGAACCATTTTTTATTAAGCATTGGAGGACTAAGTATGCCCTTAATGAGCCATTTTGTCGGGCTCTTCGACTATATAATGCTTTACCACCTAGCATGCGGTTCGACTTCAGTTCCAACAAACAATTAGTGCGTTATTCTTTAGTTGAATATTTTTTAACTTGTTTTGCTTATTATTAAGATATATATATGTAGCTAGTAAATAATGTTTTGGCGAAAAAATAAAATAAATCAATAGATATCTGGAAAAGTTTAGATAATGGTTAACAGAAAGCATCGCCACATATTTTTATAACACAGCTCGGTACGAGATAAGGGCCCGAAGAGAAAGCCGTCTTGATTGTTAACAGATTTTGTAAAACATCATCCTCACTAATTAGGGACGTGAAAATACAGTTGGAGTGAGGAAGAGGTTATGGGTAGGATGAAGTGTTATCGTAACTAAAAGACGAGTATGCGGACTGGAAAACTTTTGAAAATAAGTTCGCAATGTCGGAGTCACTAGAGTCGCATCAAGATTGAAATTGTTGTTCGTATAACTGCTTGGGGTTGTCTTGGAAATCTATTCCGCAATTCGGAATTGTGGACTTTGAAATTTGAACGAGCAATCAGATACCTCGAATGGTCAACATGCAGCTCGGTTCTCTTAAATATCTTAAAAATCCCTTTTACATTTTAGTTTTATTTTTATTTTATTTTTTTTTTTATGTTTGGGAGGAATCTTTTATCATTCCAATTCATAAAAAGGAATGCAAATCGGACATTAAAAACTACCGTGGTATTGGAAAACTGAGCACGATCCACAAGCTTTTTAAACAGCTTATTATCGACATCTCAGCAAGGCTTTATGAAACGAAGGTCAACAACTACAAATCTTCTAGAATTTACCTCAGTCATCAGAAGCGCTTTTAAGGATAAATATCATACTGATGTTTTTATTACGAACTTAATTAAGGCTTTCGACTCCGTGAACCATCAGTTATTATTGAAAAAACTAATACTCTTAGGATTCCCGATCCCGTTGACAAATTGGATTTAAAATACCTGTCGAACCGGACTCTGAGATTTCCTTTTAAAAGCACGTTCTCTAACTTTGTTCACGTGACCTCAGGAAGCCACCTAGTATCCCTACTGTTCGGAATTTTCATAAATGATTTGCCTAAAGTAGTTCTCTCTTCTCATGTTATGATGTATGCTGACAACGTAAAACTTTGTTTGCCGTTATAAAATTTCCAATTTCCATGAACTTTTGCAAGCCGATCTGAACAATCTGCATTCTTGGTGCATCCACAATTTTCTGTTTTTAAACAACTCGAAATGTAATTTTATGTCCTTTTATCGGAAGAGGCTTCTCCTCACTTCATGTTATATTGGGTCGAATGATCTTGAACGCATAAATTTTGTAACAGACCTTGCAGTGTTAACTTGTGTAAACTCCTCTGATCACATTGGCTTATAGTTGGTCTAAGGAATTTGAGGACCCCTAAACCACGAAACACTTATACATTTACTTGGTTTGTCCTATTCTTGAATACTGCTCGTGTGTTTGGTCTCCTCAATATATCAATTATCAGGACCTTACAGAATCAGTACAGAAAATTTTCCTTTTGTTTGCTTTAAGTGGTCTAAACTGGTGGTCGTCACTTACCATCTTACGTGGATAGACTACGTCTACTGAACCTGCCCTCCCACAAGGATCGGCGGACCTGCCATGGTGTCATGTTCCTTCACAAATTAATAACTGGACTTGTACATTCAAGCTATTCTCCATCCCTGTAAAGCCTACTCAAATCTTTAAGGAATAGGAAAACTTTTCTTCTATTGCTAAGTAAACAATAAACAAATGAGACTTAAAATCTTTTTATATTGTTTTAGTTTTTCATGGCAATTTAAAACTATTAATAATTCCTTAAAAATCACTTTTCGAAACACATACGTACATACACATCCATCTATTTACTTATATATATATGTACACTTTATGTCATGTATGTCACTTTAAGTAGGCCCAAGTAGTTTTTAAACGTAATAATTCCGCGGCTGGCGAAATTAAGTCGTTTTTCTGCGTCCTCAAACGTCATAAGATCACGTGAAATTAAGTCGCTTTAAAACGACGGAATTATGTCGTTACCCCGTTATGGCTTGCCTGTTTATGCTACATTTACGTAATGCATATATAATTAAAATTACAGCGATTATTAAACATATAATTAAAGAAGTATGGCCAGATATGTTATGCACATTTCTTTTGAATGTGCTAATTCCTTTGTTAGTCTTTCAATTTCTGCACTATATTGAGTGGGGGCTCCAAATAATTTTCGGTATATTCGTGATATCCCCTAAATACGCTGATAATAACACATCTTGCCTCTTTGTTTTAACACTATATTGTGCTACTAAAGTCTTATTGTCTGTGCGAACTGTGCTATCCGGCCTAAATGTTAAAATTCGTTCCTCTGTCAAATTGGCTAATTCCATTTTTGAATTTTCGCTTTAATATATATAACAAGCACTCGTAAAATTAGACTTCGATCGTTCGCACGTCTTCTCTTCATTCTTTTCGTTTTCTCTTTGTTGCCTATTAAAAATTTACAACCACCAAAAGTTTTTCGGTTTTGTGCATTTAGAAAAACTTATCTAAATTTGCGTGGCGCTCCCGCGTGAATTCTGAAAGAAATAAAAGGCAAGGATTTTTTGTGCAGCAGTGGCACATGATAATACAAGAGCAAGTGAACTTCGTTTGCAAAAAAAATGAAAATACATATAAACCAGTATATTATAAATTCAAGTTGCCCGCAGCGTGAGTGAATCAAAAAACAATCCAAGCTTGTGTAAACATCTAGTCAATATCATAACAAAATATTAGCTTTAAGTGTGAATTGTGTATATATATATATATTTAATAATCAATAAATGATGTGAACTGATAGGTCACATAAATTTAAGTTAGGATTTTAAGAGGAAAAAACGGGACACTTTTTGAATCGGATTTGGTGAGAAAAATACGCTTTGGAGAGCGGAAAAACTAATTCAATAAAACGAAGCCCATCCTAGTGGCTTCTAAAAAACAAAGAGTTAAAGCTGTTTATACTTGCTAAACAATTCGTGACGGTCGCGAAATACTTAGATTTTTATTTCTTGCCAATTACTGCCATCATTATGGTATGCCGTCCACTTGCTCAGATCTGAACCCAGAGTCTTAGGTATTTGTGCAAAAAATTGAGAGCTATAGTAGTAGAAAAAAATAAATTGTCTTGTGCTTAATCATTGCACATCGCTTTCAGTTCTTGGTACATACGTATCCATCAAACAAAAACACCTCTTGACGAGGTTAAATTAACGATATCACATTTTGTGGCGACTATTTTCTTAATAAAAAAAATACTTCATTTTTATTAAATAAGTCGTGTAATGTCATAGCTTCAATGTTTTAGAAATTTATAGCCATAGAGATCGAAATGTAATCGTAATGTAATATTGAAGTTGGCTTCTTTTCTTGCTAAAAAAGAAATTACGGTTTTTTTTATAGCTTTTATATTTTTTTTAAAGTTTTTTTATGTTTAAAACAACTTTATTCATTATACCCGTGCAGAGGGTATTTTAACTCAGTCAAGGAGACAATTCTGACTTTATAAAGTATATAAGTATATTCTGATCAGCATCAACAGGAGATTCTATCAAGCCGCCTTGCCGTTCCTACCCAAACAAGTCTCTCAGTTTTAAATCTATCTGCAGGAAATGTTCGCAAAAGTAATCGGTTTATTGCAGGTAAAATACAATTCGAATGTAGGCTGTTCGGACGACTATATCATATAGGTCCCATTGGAACAATCGGGGAACAAAGGAAATAAGATTTGCTGTTTTTTTGTTACATTCAAAATAAATCACCATATATTTGAGAAAATCGCCAGTGATTTTAAAACGCCATAGAGTTAACTTCTTTTTTTCTAGTTTTTAGAAAAATTTGCCATTAAAAGTCAAAATGGTGAGATTGAAGAAGAAGAAACATGCTTTTTTCTAAGAGTAAAGACGATTTTCTCTTGATTTTATTAGCCTTGTAGTGGGTAGTTTTCTTTAAATTATGGCGATTTTTTTTATAAATTTAGGGAGAATCCGTATTTCATTTTAAAAAATCCAATGAACTAGAAAATGTTCTTTTTTTATACATTTTTTGTGCAGTCGAGCTGGTAAATGCGACCGGCCACTAAACTTTTGTTCTGGAGACCAAGAGTTCAAATTCTTGTCGTAACAAGTTCCAAGATAAAATTAGTTTAACTATAGTTTTGTTTTTTTTTTATCTTGCCCTAATTTTCGTTATTTTTTCTTTTATTCTATTAAACGAGTGTCTTAAACCGTTCTTAAAAATCGTTTAGGTAGTAGAAAATGTATGCCCTCCCATTGGTTGAAAATACTTGTACATTCTTTAAGACTCACGTTTAAAGAAGCAGGCATGGTCGAGTGACTTAGAGTGTTGCTCGCGAGTTCGAAACGAGGTCGAAGTAAAACTTGTTCTAAATATTAATATATGTGTTGACTAAAGGTTTTTTTTGTATGTAAAATTAATTATAAAACGTAAATATTTAATAAAATAAAATGTATAATAAATAAATAAAATATAAAAAATATAAAATAAAAAAAACCAAATATTATTAATTATTATTAATTATTTACCGTATAATTTAGAAAAGCTTTTTAGTTAAATTAAGACAAAAACGCCCTCTTTTCAAAATACTTTTCTAAATTCAAGACATATTTTTCTTAATTTTATGGTTATGGTTTTCTTAATTTTATTTAGAAAAGTCGTTCTTATATTTAAGAAAATCATTTTCTAAAATCCATGGAATTAATGTCAAATTTCTTAAATCAAGGTAGATTTTTTTTGGCCAAAGTTCTTTTTAAATTTGATTAGAAGCGGACAAATAAATCATAGGGAACATATGGGAACAATCAGGGTTATAAAAAAAACGTTCGAAAAATTGAGCTGAACATTATAGCTGAATCATTATAGCTTCAAAGTTTTTAAGCAAATACGATAATATTTAGATTTTTTGTTTACAATAGCTGCAAGGGTATATAAACTTTGGCTTGTTGAAGTTTGTTTTTTTTTTCTTGTTTTTAGTTTGTACAGGACACTTGGTTTTTTTTTTTTATTTAAGTACGTCAGCACCATGACCAGAAGTTGTTCCCAAATGACTTGTATATTAAAAACCCGAAGGACACAGTTCTATCCTCTGATCACAAAATAATTATATTACCTTGCCTTTATTAATAATAATATGATATCACTATTAGTTCTAATAAAAGTTGTTCATAATCGCATTTGACTTGCATAGATTTCTTCTTATTCAAATTATCATAAAATGCAAATTTAAAAAATGTCTGAAACGGGATTTTTAAACGCTGAATAAATCTTAAAAAACGAGTTTTTAGAGAAAAAGTGTTATATATTTCAAATGCTATAAGCACTGGAAAATAAAAAGGAATTTATTGTGCCGTTAAAAAAAAACTCTTTTACTTAAAAAAATGTTATCAAGCAATCGTAAATAGTCCTTGAAAATACCTTTTTAACGATATATATCATGTATCCGTAGTCGTTTGACAGTTGTGGGCGAAATTTAGTTTTTAACAGTTTTCCCGCAAAACTAGCGGGTGTTTTCTAATAATGGTAGAACAAACGTTTTTCAACTCGAGCTGCTTAATACAGTAAAAGTTGTTTCAGGACCCTAAAACATCGCCTTGAAACGGACATACAAACACAAAAGTGAAAAACGTTCTCATTTCAATAATGCTGTTTTTGCCTTGTTTATTGAATACATGTCGTTTGACATGTTTGCTCCACCGGCCCCGACAGTTCCAGTAGAAGACAAAAGTTGTTTCGCACTTTTTTGAACGAACTGATTTTCTAAAACTCTTAGTATGCACAAACTCTTAGAAAAGTCATACCTTTTGATTGATTTATCATTTATTATATATATATAGTAGTCTCCTTGCGTACTGCCGTCCATAGTAATAGGGAAGAGCTGGATTTGCATGTAATATATTTAAAAACTTGCATACATAATATTTTTTAAATTAAACACAATTTACATTTATATTAACATTAAAAAAAATAATATATATATAACATTGCCACTTTTTGTGGCAATAACTAAATACTTAAGCACGAAAATTAAAATAATTTTATGACAGACATTTTAAGATTTAAGAAAAATGGGTGTAGTTTCGCCTTTTTTAACGAATTTTTTAATTTTTTTTTTTATAATATTACACAAATTAAATATTTTCATTATAAGGATAAAGGTAAAAAAAATACAATTTTGAGTAAAAATATGTTTCGTCCAAACTTTTTTTTATAAGAAATCACAGTTCAAAATCAAATGAGGGAACAGTGTTCAAAAAAAGGTTAAAAACAAGATAGAAACAAACTTCGGCAAGCCGAAGTTGTCCTTGCAGCTATTGCAATAATTAAATATTCTTGATAACATTAAAATTATCATTAACTTGCGTATATGTGAATCTATCATGATTTGCAGCTATTTGCAAACCTTTAGTTCCTATGCACCTATATGATATCGTTTTCCGATTTTAATAAAATTGAAAGCGTAATTCTGAACTGTCAAATTTTTAATAAGTCAAAAAGAATTTTTAAAAAGAAAATAGAAATAATAGAAAAGTTACATTTAAAAAGAAAATTTAAAACTTTATTCTGAAATATTTAGACATTAAAAAAATTTAAAACAGCAAAGTTATAATTTTTTTTTATTTATTTTTCCGATTGTTCCTATGGGAGTTATATGCTATAGTCGTCCGATTTTGAAGAAGCTTAAAACGTAATTCTGAAATATTTAACCATTACTTTCTGTCGAAGAAACAAAAAAAAATTAAACAAGAAAGGAAGCAAACTACGGCAAGCCGAAGTTCATATACCCTTGAAGCTATTTTAAAAATAAATATTCTTGAAAACATTAACAGCTATATAATATCGTTTCCCGATTCAATTAAATTAAAAGCATTATTCTAAACCATCAAATTATTACAAAGTCTAAAATAATTAAAAACAAAAATTACAAAATAGAAAAGTTTAATTTAAACAAAATGTTTTTATATATTATTGTTTCAATGGGACCTATATGATAGCTCGATTTTGATGAAATTTAAACCTTCATTCAGAAATATCTAACCATTACTTTATCTAGAAGAACTAAAAAAAAATTATAAAACAGCAAAGTTGTAATTTTTATGTATTTATTTTTCCGATTGTTCCTATGGGAGCTATATGATATAGTCGTCCGATTTTAATGAAATTTAAACCGTAATTCTGAATTATTTAACCATTACTATGTGTCGAAGAACTCGGCTCTCTGGCCGGGGTACAGATCTCAGTCAGATCCAGGAGTCCTTTACAAGAAATTTGTAAATTACCGAAACACCGGACTAGAGAGTTTCATTCAACGAGTGAATGAGTCGTTTGGGGGGTCACGCCGAAGGTTCTCATGGACGCAGGGAGAGAGAGGGTAATGTCGGAGTTGATCGCGCCGTATCTTGCTCCGGAATTAAAAATCCCACGGGCTGGACCTTGGGGCGAGGAGACGTCACGCGCAAGTTGTTTTCCACGTATCGGAGGTCAAAAATCCACCGAGCTGGACCTTCGGGCGAGGCCAAGCCGGGACACTATTTCGTCACGCGCAAGTCATTTTCGACGTATCGGAGGCCAAAAATACACCGGGCTGGACCATCGGGCGAGACCAAGCTGTGTAGAATTTGTCGGACGTGGGGGGATTGAAGGGAAAAGGATGGCGGTATGATTGACCAGTCGGGAATGATGTCCGCGCGCAGGTCACATGCACTACGAGGAGGAAAGCCATGGTACTAGACCAGTCTTGCCGGGTGTCCGCGTCCCGGTCACATGCGCTACGAGGAGGAAAGCTAGGGTACTAGACCAGACGGGCCGGGTGTCCGCGTGCCGGTCGCATGCGCTACGAGGGGGGAATCTAAGATACTAGACCAGACGGGACGGGTGTCCACGTGCGGGTCTCAAATACTACAATGTGGGAGGCTAAGATACTAGACCAGACGGGCCGGGTGTCCGCGTACAGGTCTCAAATACTACGGGGAGGGAAGCTAGGATACTAGACCAGACGGGCCGGGTGTCCGCATACAGGTCTCAAATACTACGGGGAGGGAAGCTAGGATACTAGACCAGACGGGACGGATGTCCGCGTACAGGTCACATGCACTGCGAGGAGAGAAGCTACTGGTCGACTACGAATAAAAGAATCACAAACGAGGGATTTCACTTTTACTTCTTCTCTTTTTTTTTTTCTAGATTATTTTATTTAAATAATACCCTCCTACGAGCCCGCTACACCGTCTTTACTTAACGGGGAGGAATATTATGTACACTAACCTCAAAACACTGATCAGCTCACTTATTCACTGGTCGCTTGCCGTCGCGCGGTCAAGGCGTTACTCGGATTACACGGAAAATTACAGAGGGAGACACGTCCGCCCCATCTTACCATTCCGACACAAGAGTCCCCTTATTCACTTATCGCGTGCCGTAGCGCGGTCGAGGCGTTACTCGGATTACACGAAAAGTTACTGCGCGAGACACGTCCGTCCCGTCCTACTATTCCGACGAAAGAGAGCGCTCCCTCGATCGGTGTATGACCATCTTTCCCACGCTCCTTTTTTCTCGTTTTCGGGATTTCTAGTATATTCCTTAATTTCTAGTATTTTCTATTACTCACTAAATATCGACTGGCGTTGCCACTCGGGTTTGGAACTTAACTACGGCTTAATATTCGGTTTCAACTTAATATTTATAATCCATTATACGTCGCTTACACCTATAACCTTACATACTACAAACTTAATATTTATTATTCATGATGAGTCGCTTACACCTATAACCTTACATTCTACAAAAAATTGTATCGTCCACCGTCTAGGTGTGTACTTTACACCCCCCGGGGTGGGATCAGTTCTACCCATTTCGAGAATACGTCGTGAAACACCAGGAGCATAGTATTTCCTTGTTTCGACCGGGGTAGTGGGCCTACAAAGTCCGCACAGAGAATGTCGAAAGGTTCACTGATGACCCAGGTTAGCATCTTACCTGCCTCTTTGGTCTGTTCCGTCTTAAACTTTTGACAAGATTCACAGTGGCGAACATGGCGTTTCGCGTCGCGATACATACCGGGCCAGAAATACCTCTGGGTCAGACGCGTGATCGTTTTTCGGACTCCCAAGTGTCGGGGAATCGTGGCACTCACGTAAGACGCGGCCTCTACGGGAAGTGGGCACACAGAGCTTCCACGGGAAGTAGTCCTCATCGTCAGCTCGGTAGTCCATGTTCCTGTAGAGCTGGTCGTTTTCGATCATGTAGTCGGCGAACTTCTCGGGTTCCTCCTGTATTTGGTCTTTCATCCTTTTGATCCAGTCGCAGTGGTCCTCGAGTTCGATAGCGCCTTGCAGTACCTGACAAGGCTGTCGAGAAAGTGTGTCGGCCACGACGTTCAATTTCCCTCGTCGATAGCGTACGTCGAATTGGAATTGCTGCAATTCTAGCGCCCAACGCGCTAGGGCTCTCAATAGAATTTAGCCACGCGAGCAGTAGTCAGGCATCTTTTAATTTCTTTCAAGGCGCCTTGCTGTTCTGGTCCCCTGGTCCACTTCCGTCCTTTCTTTAGTAGTGCAGTCATCGGCTGCACGATAGTCGCGAAACTAGGGACAAATCACCGATATCACGAGGCCATCCCGATCCATTGACGGAGTTCCTTTAGGTTAGAGGGGGCCAGTCTGAATTCCGTCGCTGCTGATGACGTGGCCGAGGTAAACGAGTTTCTTCTTGAAGAAGCAACACTTCTTTGGATTTATCCCTAAATTCGCCGCCCGCAATCTGCGGAAAACTTCCGAGAGATGAGTGAAGTGATGTTCTTCTGTCGCGCTTATGATAATAATATCGTCTAGATAAGCGAAGGCGACCGGTTCCATCTCCACGGCGATTACACTATCCAGAGCGCGTTAAAACGTGGTACTGGCAGAATGCAGCCCGAAGGGCATGACCTTCCATTGGTACAACCTTCTCCCAGGAACCGTGAATGCTGTATATTGGCGACCATCCCTAGCCATGGGAATTTGCCAATAGCCGTGCTTCAAGTTCAACGTGGAGATATATCGGGCGTGGCGTAATTTCTCCAGAATGTGATTGGAGTCTACACATGTAGTCTACACACATGTAGACTTCTTCTTGACCAATACGATGGGAGCGCTGTGCGGGCTTCTGGAAGGTTCGATGGCCCCGTCACGGAGCAGTTCGTCTACTTGGGCATGTTGCATCGCGGGGTTCCGGGGATAATACTTTTGTTTTACGGTCTTATCGTCGCGCATGACGATAGTGTGCTCGGCGACGTGAGACCCCCCATGCAGCTTCTCGAATAAGGCCAGTTCCCGATCGAAGAAGCTTTGTTGCGCCGGACTCAATAGAGTGCTCTGTCGCTGCTCGTCGTTTTCTACCGTCCCCATCCTAATGGGCGCGCCGGCGTCGATGTTCGGGGTCGTAGCTCGCGTAGGAATAGGACTGGGTGCCTCTGCTTCTTCTGGCCTGGCAGTTCCCAAATGGACCCCAACCTCAACAGGGCGTACCGTTACCTCCTCGCGTCTTTATAAGTACTGGCTGTAAGAGAGGGTCTCCTGCCGCTTGGGATTCATTTTGCAAGTCGAGGGTAGCTCGACCACATCGCACCTGAGTTCCCGCTACTTTGAGGAAGTTCATCCAAGTATTACGCGATCTAACATGGTGGGCATTACTAACATAGGTAAGAGCACCGTAGTGCCGGCCAACGTAACCGAGGTTCGCCAGAGCTTCGTCACATCCAGACATGACCGGTCGGCCAACGCTATTCTAGTGACAACATCCTGTAACTCGCCTGCACTCGCGGCCAAGCGAGTAAAGCTTTCGCTGACGAAACTCCTCGATGCCCCTGTATCAATGGTGGCGTCCACCCGTTGTCCTCCGACTTCTATCTCTGCTGTGATGAGCCCGCCGTGTAACCTTAACGGGGGTTTTACTGGGGCGGGTTGCTGCTCCGTTCGTCTCCGCCGCACCTGGGTTCCGGCGGAGTCGTTCCCCATTTCCCGACACATTTCGACGGCAACAGTCTATATCTAAAACTCCTGGTCGCCCACAGTCCCAACAGAAATCCCGACGTGGGTTGGGGCAGTTCCTTTGGAGATGTCCGTTCTCTCCACAGCGATTACAAGCCCGCCGTATGTCCACTCGAGAGGTTCTTTGACCAATCATCTGGTGGGTCACGTATCCTGTCTGCGTTGTATTCACCGGATTCCGGAATGGGTTCGGCGATCGGTGAAGTTGAGGTTCTTCTTGGTTCCTGTCCATGGTTACTCTTGGCTCGCGTCGAGTCGTCTCGAGTTGTTTGACACTCTCATATTCTGTGGCCATATGGGTCAACTGTGTCAAGGTCACGAATTCACTGGGTTTAATATACAGTCGGTATTCTGGAGCCATGTTTTCGTATGCCCGGTACAATTCTTCCTCTTCTCGATAACCGGCTTGCTGCATCTTGGTTCTGAGCTCGATAAAGTAGGTCTTGAAAGGCTCTCCTCTCCGCTGCACGTGGGTCCGTATCTTATCTTCCAACCGCTCGAAATATCGAGGTGGTAGGCAGAAGTCGAGGAATTCCCTCCTGAAAGTTCCCCATGAGGCCGACTGTAGGTGGCGGGCTGGAGTCCCGATCGATGTAGCTCCGGAAGTCATGGGAATGGTGAGGGATTCCGTGAGTTGTCCCGTTTCACCGTTCATGCCTGGAGGATTCGGACTTGGGGCCCGGCTGCTATATTGCTCCTGCAACTGAGCCAGTCGGTCCCACACGCTCTGTGGGAACGACCCTGTGTTGACGAGGTTGGCGAATGCCTTCCTGGCCTCCTCGACGGTTCCGTAGGCTTTAAAACCAAACTCCAGGGCGAGAGAGCTGAGTTCGTCTTTTCGGCGAGCGTATATCCAGCGGACTCCTATACCTGGATTCTTAACAAAATCAGCTTCTTCGTACTCACCGTCAGATTCCTTGGGGTTACTCATTGTTTATTGTCCTCTTCGATTTAGTTTGGTGTTAACTTCCATCTCAAGTATTCTAGGTCCTTCCGGAGATCGGATGTGAACGGTTCGGGTGACTCTTCCCTTCTTTTTCTTCAGTGGGTCTTTAAGCCACTTGGATGATTCTCTAGGTAGTCTCGGTGTCCCTGCTCGGGCGCCACTTGTAAGGATGCTCTCTTGCCGGGGTACAGATCTCAGTCAGATCCAGGAGTCCTTTACAAGAAATTTGTAAATCACCGAAACACCGGACTAGAGAGTTTTATGCAACGAGTGAATGAGTCGTTTGGGGGGTCACGCCGAAGGTTCTCATGGACGCCGGGAGAGAGAGAGTAATGTCGGAGTTGATCGCGCCGTATCTTGCTCCGGAGTTAAAAATCCCACGGGCTGGACCTTGGGGCGGGGCCAAGCCAGGCGAACGATTTCACGAGGGTGGGAACGCCGGATGATCCCACTGGTCACTTCCACGATTGGGACACGTAAGTCGTTTTCCGCGTGCCGGAGACCAAAAATCCACCGGGCTGGTTCTTCGGGCGAGGCCAAGCCAGGACACTATTTCGCGAGAGTGGGGCCGGCAGGAGACGTCACGCGCAAGTCGTTTTCCACGTATCGGAGGTCAAAAATCCACCGAGCTGGACCTTCGGGCGAGGCCAAGCCGGGACACTATTTCGCGAGAGTGGGATCGGTGGGTGACGTCACGCGCAAGTCATTATCGACGTATCGGAGGCCAAAAATCCACCGGGCTGGACCTTCGGGCGAGGCCAAGCCGGGTAGAATTTTTCGGACGTGGGGGGATTGAAGGGAAGAGGATGGCGGTATGATTGACCAGTCGGGAATGATGTCCGCGCGCAGGTCACATGCACTACGAGGAGGAAAGCTATGGTACTAGAACAGACGGCCGGGTGTCCGCGTGCCGGTCGCTTGCGCTACGATGAGGAAAGCTAGGGTACTAGACCAGACGGGCCGGGTGTCCGCGTGCCGGTCGCATGCGCTACGAGGGGGGGAATCTAAGATACTAGACCAGACGGAATGTGCCCACGTACGGGTCTCAAATACTACGATGTGGGAGGCTAAGATACTAGACCAGACGGGCCGGGTGTCCGCGTACAGGTCTTAAATTCTACTAAGAGGGAAGCTAGGATACTAGACCAGACGGGCCGGTTGTCCGCGTGCCGGTCGCATGCGCTACGAGGGGGGGAATCTAATATACTAGATCAGACGGGACGTGTGTTCACGTGCGGGTCTCAAATACTACGATGTGGGAGGCTAAGATACTAGACCAGACGAGTCGGGTGTCCGCGTACAGGTCTCAAATACTACTAAGAGGGGAGCTAGGATACTAGACCAGACGGGCCGGTTGTCCGCGTGCCGGTCGCATGCGCTTCGAGGGGGGGAATCTAAGATACTAGCCAGACGGGACAGCTAAGATACTAGACCACACGGGCCGGGTGTCCGCGTAAAGGTCTCAAATACAACTAAGAGGGAAGCTATGGTACTAGACCAGACGGGCCGGGTGTCCGCGTGCCGGTCGCATGCGTTACGATGAGGAAAGCTAGGGTACTAGACCAGACGGGCCGGGTGTCCGGTCGCATGCGCTACGAGGGGGGAATCTAAGATACTAGACGAGACGGGACGGGTGTCCACGTGCCGGTCGCATGCGCTTCGAGGAGGAAAGCTATGGTACTAGACCAGACGGGCCGGGTGTCCGCGTGCCGGTCGCATGCGCTACGAGGGGGGGAATCTAAGATACTAGCCAGACGGGACGGCTAAGATACTAGACCACACGGGCCGGGTGTCCGCGTAAAGGTCTCAAATACTACTAAGAGGGAAGCTAGGATACTAGACCAGACGGGCCGGTTGTCCGCGTGCCGGTCGCATGCGCTTCGAGGGGGGGAATCTAAGATACTAGACCAGACGGGACGGGTGTTCACGTGCGGGTCTCAAATACTACGATGTGGGAAGCTAAGATACTAGACCAGACGGGCCGGGTGTCCCCGTAAAGGTCTCAAATTCTACTTAGAGGGAAGCTATGGTACTAGACCAGACGGGCCGGGTGTCCGCGTGCCGGTCGCATGCGTTACGATGAGGAAAGCTAGGGTACTAGACCAGACGGGCCGGGTGTCCGCGTGCCGGTCGCATGCGCTACGAGGGGGGGGAATCTAAGATACTAGACCAGACGGGACGGGTGTTCACGTGCGGGTCTCAAATACTACGATGTGGGAGGCTAAGATACTAGACCAGACGGACCGGGTGTCCGCGTACAGGTCTCAAATTCTACTAAGAGGGAAGCTAGGATACTAGACCAGACGGGCCGGGTGTCCGCGTACAGGTCTCAAATACTACGGGGAGGAAAGCTAGGATACTTGACCAGACGGGACGGATGTCCGCGTACAGGTCACATGCACTGCGAGGAGAGAAGCTACTGGTCGACTACGAATAAAAGAATCACAAACGAGGGATTTCACTTTTACTTCTTCTCTTTTTTTTTTCTAGATTATTTTATTTAAATAATACCCTCCTACGAGCCCGCTACACCGTCTTTACTTAACGGGGAGGAATATTATGTACACTAACCTCAAAACACTGATCAGCTCACTTATTCACTGGTCGCGTGCCGTCGCGCGGTCGAGGCGTTACTCGGATTACACGGAAAATTACTGCGGGAGACACGTCCGCCCCGTCTTACCATTCCGACACAAGAGTCCCCCTATTCACTTATCGCGTGCGGTCGCGCGGTCGAGGCGTTACTCGGATTACACGAAAAATTACTGCGGGAGACGCGCCCGTCTTACCATTCCGACACAAAAGAGCACTCCCTCGATCGGTGTATGACCATCTTCCCCACGCTCCCTTTTTCTCGTTTTCGGGATTTCTAGTATATTCCTTAATTTCTAGTATTTTCTATTACTCACTAAATATGCTACGTCTGACGGCAGCATGATAAGGAGGTAAGAACTTTTTTAAGTTCGATGGCGCGCACCACCCATAAATTGCGAGGCCATAATCAATTTTGGACAGCAACAAAGCTCTAGTCGCTTGTATACGTGTTGTCCGATGAATGAAAGAACGCTTAGATGTTAGGAATTTAATAATGTTTAGTCTATTGATAAGATTGATCCTAAGTTCGTTACAGTGTTGTTTAAATGTTAGTCGTTTATCAATTGTCTGGCCAAGAATTTTAAGAAAAGGAACTTGCTCTATATCTATGTTATTGTACGATAATGGTGGGTATGTACAGCGTTGTTTTTTACAAATACGAAAAAGTTTACATTTATTTACAGCAAGGGTCGCACCGGAGGTGTTTCCCCACATTTGGATTTCTTCAAGGATTTCTTTAAACTTATTATTTAGTGTAGTGGTATTCTTACATTTGCTAAAAATTATGGCATCGTCTGCATAAATTGACAGCTTAATTATGTCTTAATTATGTCTTAATATTATGTTATTCAAGGATTGGAAGGCGATCATGAACAATACCACAGAGTGTGGCGATCCATGTGGGATGCCATTGTGGAGAGTTTAGAATTTCGATAGAGTGTTGTTAACTCTTACTCGGATAGTACGGTTCGCTAAGTTGAAGGTCTTTTAACCTACCCCCACCGGGAAAGTTGATCCAATACTGTAAGCACCCCTACGCGATCGAAGGCCCTTTCAAAATCAGTTGACAAAATGGTAACATGATTTTTGGTAGAAAGGGCGTTTGATGCGTAATGGTGGAGATGCAGAAGAGAATCAAGAGAGCTATGCTGTTGTTTAAAAGCTGTTTGGTGGGGGCTGATATGTTGCTGTTTCGTAATGAACCACATTAACCTTTTGGCTAACATTTTTTAAGCAATGGAGTAAAGAAATGGGTCTAAAGGATGTTAATTCGTGTAAGGTTTTAAGATAGGGATAATGATGGCAGATTTCCACACTTGAAGGTAGGTACCTTTAGCTAGCATTGCGTTACACATTTCTAATAGTCGGTATTTAGCTTCGGAGGGTAACTGTTTAAGCATTGGATATGAAATTCGGTCTATATCGGGTGTTTTTTTTAAGTATGGGCATATTCGAGCTCACTAAGAGTGAAATTGGAGTCAAGGGCTGTGGAGGCGGTGAATAGTTTGGTGGGTGTGTATTCCTGAGAAAGAATTTCTTCTTTACGAATCTTGTATTGGTGTGAGAAGTTGTCGTCCTTGGAGTAGTCCGACCAAAAGTTCGCAAAGGCATCGCTAATATCTGCAGAGTGCTGGACAACTACGTTGTTATATTTATTTGTTCTGAAGTAATTTGGGAAATTCCCTATTAAGCGATTTAGGTCAGACCAAGTTTTTTTGGTAGATGATTGGGGACTTATATTAGATGTAAATCTTTCGAAGGGTTCACGCTTTGCTTTTTTGGAATTGTATATGAATAGAGCATTAGATTTTCTGTAGGAAATCAGGGCAGCGGTGCTCTGAGTTTGTTTGTAGGCATACCAGAGGGATTACTTGTGTTGCCTTAGATCTTGCAGAGTTTTGCTCCACCAAGAAACATTTCGCGGATGTAGAGAGGGCTTGCTTTGTGGTATTGCTACATTAGCTAAGGCTTTGATTCCTTTTATTATTTTGGCGGCAAACAGGTTTAAGTCGTTTGTGGCAGGGAAATTAAAGTGAACTTTGCATTTGCTGCGATACAGATCCCAATTGGCTTTATCTATTTTATATTTTGGAGATGGTGGTAAGCTTTTGGGATTAGTTTGAAACTGAATATGTGTCTTTAGAGGATAATGATCGCTTCCGTATAGAGAGTCTTTTAAAGACCACATACAAAAAGGGAACAGTGATGCGGATGCTAAAGTTATATCAATAGCCGTGTAAGAGTTGTGAGTGGAATGATGGGTAGCGGAGCCGTCATTGAGGATAGTTAAAGTTGATTTGTAAATGACTTCTTCTATTTGGAGACCTCTAGAGTTTTGCGGGGATGACCCCCACAATGGACTCCAAGCATTAAAATGGTTTGGTAGTAAGATCTACTATTTTAAGAATTTTGTTGGCTACTACTAACTGAGAAGGAGGTATATATGTATTAACAATACAGATATTGGGGTGGGCTAGGATTTCAATACCTAAAGAGCATGTATTGCTGTTGATTGGTATGGGCTTGTGGGGAATACATTTCCGAACAAGTATGCCAACACCTTGTTTGGCAAAGGTATTAGAGCTAATATTAAATTGCTTGGGATAAGCAATATTCGTTAAGTTGACATTTATATGGGTTTCCTGAAGGCAAATAACATCAGGGTTTGTAGCGTTTATCAATAGTTGTAGTTCGTGGTAATTGTTAAAGTAACCATTCATGTTCCATTGTACTATTGTAATGGACATAAGTGGGAAGAGAGGATTCATGGTATTTTTATGGAGCTTAAGGTGGTTTTGGATTGACGAAACTATGAATCACTCATAGTATCGTCAGAATCATGGGTATTCAGATTATTATTGTGGGAAGTTGATTTTTTATGATTTGAAGATGTTGCTTGGCTGCTACTTTCGTGTTCAGCATGGATCTCTTGTAAATATTCGTATGATGCAGGAGATAGGTTATACTTGTTATAAGCAAGTGGAGCGGATCGCTTTGTCTGATTAGGAGTTATGGGGAGAGGGGACTGTTGAATGGGGGAAGAGGGCTGGGGAATAGGGGAAGGGGAATGGAGAATGGGTGAAGGGGAATGGGTTTTTTTCTTTGGTGGAAGCGATTTTAATTTTGTCATTTTTGTTTTGGTTTGTGTATTCGCTATGATGATGTGATGTTTTGGCTACTGAAGAGTAAGAGGCGGTGTTAACCGTATTATGTGACGTGGTTTTGTATATTGTTTTGGCTTCACGCATAGTGCATTTTCTGACTGTTTTTATTATGAGTATTTCTCTTTGTTCTTGGGGCATTGTCGAGAAGAGACCGAATGCTCACCAGCGCAATTGGCACAGCAGATTTTTGAGCATTTGTTTGGGGAATGGGAGGGTTGGGCACATTCGGAGCAGAGCGGGGTGTTTCCGCATTTTTTGGTTGTGTGACCGAGGAGTTGGCAAGACTTGCATCTCATGGGGTTTGGTATGTACTCGCAAAGTTTTACCGAGTGCCAGGAAATTTCGATTTTAGATGGGAGGTTATAGAGTTCGAATGTTATTAGGATGATTCGAAATCGTCACAATGTTTTTGGAGATCATGAGAATTTTCGGTATTAATGGAGGCGATTGTAATATATCTTGGCTTGTCAACTGAGGTAGGTGGAAGTTCAGGGAATGCTATGTTTAGTTTTTGGGGCTGTCTTCTTTTTTTTTGATGGTGGGCTGATGGCGAGCGGCGCAAACCGATTGTCGCCCAGGTTTGGAGGCCCTGGGCCCATGATGGGGCCTCTTGACTTTATACGTTAATTGTTTTTTTATAAACGGTGGTTAGAAGATTATTGCAAAAAAAAGGTGTGAACGGGAACCGCTGTTTGGAGATAAGAGACGTCCGCTCGCGATGAGAGATAGTCGAAGGCTGAGAAACAGCAAAGGTATAATTTTTTTCCATCATTTTTCCGATTGTTCCTATGGAAGCAATATGATATAGTTGTCCTGCAATAGAAAGGCAACTTTTGGGAAAGTTTCATGCAGATAGCTTTAAAACTGAGAGACTAGTTTGCGTAGAAACGGACGGACAGACTGATAGACGGACGGACAGACGGACGGACAGACGGACAGACGGACAGACGGACGGACGGACAGACGGACGGACAGACGGACGGACAGACGGACGGACAGACGGACGGACAGACGGACGGACAGACGGACGGACAGACGGACGGACAGACGGACGGACAGACGGACATGGCTAGATCGACTCGCCTAGTGATGCTGATCAAGAATATATATACTTTATAGGGTCGAAGATGTCTCCTTCACTGTTTTGCAAAATTCTGACTGAATATATAATACCTGCAAGGGTATAAGAACGCGAAAAATAGTTTCAACAGTTACAGCTAGGAACCATATCAAGTCCAGATGAAAATTAGAGTTTGGAAGTACTTGGACCCCTGGGAATATCACATTCGAAAATGACTGGAGTTGATTGAAAAATATGCATATATGCAAATAAGTCAGAATAACTATTTTTATTAGAGGCATACATTATCAAAAACAGAGAGGGAGGAAGGCATTAAGATTTAATTTTCGAATATGTTCAACCCTATAAGCAATGCAATTAATTTGGCACAAAAAGATGACAAATCGGCTTTGTTGTGTGGCGAAGATGTGGGACTTAGTGCAGTTTTTCGTTGTTAGGTTAAATGTTTTTATAGGTTTGCTAAGTATTGCTAAGTATTTCATCAGATAATAAATGAGCTAACGTTACCGTAGCAGTTGCTTCTTCGCAGATTGTTCTAGTCATGGGGAAGGTGCCGTTACATATGTAAACAACAAATTTAAAAGTATTGTTAAATCTATGCATCCGTATACAAGTGCAAGAAAATACTTGTTTTTAGAAATATTAAACAGATATGCGGTTGCCAGAATATTAGTTGGGTGCTTAAAACTATATTGACGAAAAACTTGACGTGGAAATTAAATCGCTACTGAGCCAGAAACAATTAGGCCTTAGAAAGAATAATAGTGCGATAAGAGACGCTGCCAAGTAATTGTAATTATAGTAATTGCGTTACTTTTTTAACTTGCACGGACCAGAGCAAGGCAGTTGGCATAATTAACCATAAAATACTCTAAATCAAATTTTCAGTTAGACTCTCTTAAGCATATATTTTGGCAGGCAGAAGCGGTAGTACAAGTGCTAATATTCCCGGTTTTAGGTTGATAAATAGAGGAGTTCTTTAGGGCCCAGTGTTAATTCCACCATTGTTTTCTTTGTATGTAAATGATTTCCCGAATGTTTTGCCTAATTGTGTCGTCCACTTATACGCTGACAACGTCCAATTTTATCTTAGTATGCCGTTGTGCCAAGTTTATGATTGTATGTAATAGAAATAGTGTAGTATGTAATAGAAATAGTGTTCTATCTAATTGATAGAAGTGCATAGTGATCGCAAAAAAAGCCTATTGATACAAGCCAGCTGCAAAGGCTGGTTTAAAATAACACTCCTTTAAATTATGAAGACCACGCTGTTAATCGAGGTTTCACTTTAAATAAAACTTTGTCATGGAGTAAGCTTGTCTCGAAGGCAACTGGTCAAATGTATGGCCCTTTACGTCAACTGTCAGAATTCCAAGAATTTTTACCGGAACAAATAATAGCCTGATTCCATTGCCGCATTAGTGGACTTTTTATATGTGCCTGATTCCATTGGCGCATTAGCATTTAGCTAATGCTACTCCGACATGTGAGTGGCACTGATCTGAATTTGTATACGTTTGAATTGTCGCCAATCAAAAGGAAATGTATTAAAAATCATGAATACAAGCGAGTTTACGGACATCCATAATGCGACCGATGCATTTGCCAACTTGAACGACAAGGAAGGGAAGCTGATGGCGTTGTTTGACAGGTTTGCAAAGAAGAGCACCACAGTTTCTAAAAAAAAAGGATCCCCGTGTATGTGGGAGTTTTTTCCTGAGATGCAGCAGTAATGCATTGTGGACCTGCGAGCAGCATTTTGTTTTTAGAAATTGCTGTTGCTATACCCTTGCAGAGGGTATTATAATTTCAGTCAGAAGTTTGCAACGCAGCATCACTAGGCGAGTCGGTCTAACCATGTTCGTCTGTCCGTCCGTCTGTCCGTCCGTCTTTCCGTCCGTCCGTCTGTCCGTCCGTCCATTTCTACGCAAACTAGTCTCCCAGTTTTAAAGCTATCTGCATGAAACTTTCCCAAAAGTTGTCTTTCTATTGCAGGTAGTCGGAACAAGCCTGATCGGACGACTATAGCATATAGCTCTCATAGAAACAATCGAAAAAATATATTAAAAAAATTATAACTTTGCTGTTTTTTATTTTTTTTTTTTAGTTCTTCGACAGAAAGTAATGATTAAATATTTCAGAATTACGATTTAAATTTCATCAAAATCGGACGACCATATCATAGAGCTCCCATAGGAACAATTGAAAAAATAAATTTAAAAAAATTATAACTTTGCTGTTTTTGAATTTTTTTTATTTCTTCGACAGAAAGTGATGGTTAAATATTTCAGAATTACGTTTTAAATCGGACGACTATATCATATAGGAACAATCGGAAAAAAAAATACAAAAAAAATTATAACTTTGCTGTTTTTTATTTTTTTTAGTTCTTCGAGATATAGTAATGATTAAATATTTCAGAATTACGGTTTAAATTTAATCAAAATCGGAAAACTATAGCATAAAGCTCCCATAGGAACAATCGGAAAAATAAAGGAAAAAAATATAACTTTTCTGTTTCTTAATTTTTTTTTAGTTCTTCGACATATAATAATGGTTAAACAATTCAGAATTACGTTTTAAATTTCTTTAAAATCGGACGACTATATATAAAAACATTTTGTTTAAAAATGAAACTTTTCTAATTTTTAATTTTGTTTTTAAATATTTTTAGACTTTGTAATAATTTGATAGTTTAGAATCACGCTTTTAATATTATTAAAATCGAAAAACGATATTATATAACTGCCATAGGAAATATCGGTTAATTAAGCTGCAAATCATCATAGCTTCAAAGTTTTTAAACATATACGCAAGTTAATCATAATTTTGATGTTTTCAAGAATATTTCGTTTTTGCAATAGCTACAAGAGTTATGAACTTCGACTTGCCGAAGTTTGCTTTCTTTCTTGTTTTTATTTTTTTTTTCCGATTGTTCCTATGGGAGCTAAATGCTATGGTTGGCCGATCCGTCTCGTTTCGACTTATATACTACCTGCAATAGCTTTAAAACTGAGAGACTAGTTTGCGTAGAAACGGACAGACAGACGGACGGACAGACGGGCATGGCTAGATGCTGATCAAGAATACACACACTTTATTAGGTCGGAAATGTCTCCTTTACTGCGTTGCAAACTTCCGACTGAAATTATAATACCCTTTGCAAGGGTATAAAATCGGTAATAGAAATTTAAAATTTCGTTGTATTTATTATCCCATAACTTTGCGAAAAGATTATCTTCGACCTCATCTTCTATGTTGTATATTGTAATCGTACAGATAGAAGGAATCGTTTCCGACCATATAAATTATATATATATGAACAAGATCAATGTCCGTTTGTATAAACGTCGAGATCTCTAAAGCTATAATAGCTAGAGAATTGGGAATTGAAATAGATACTAATATTTCTTACGCAGCGAAAGTATATTTAAAAACGGAGCCACGCCTATTCTCTCGGTATACACAAACATAACTCTCACACAAAATTTTTTTACGTTTTAGGTACCATAAATATGACAGTTTTTGGTAATACATAATTATTATTTGCATTACCAGGATCGCCAGGTAATCCGTACGTTAAGTCCATATGAGGTGTTGGGGCCACTTATTTATTTTTTTTGACAAAGCGGGTAAGTCGGAATTCCCTAGTGCACTATATCGCGACCCGAACATTAGAGTAGCGAATCTATTTTAGCCCCCGATCATAGTACCATTGCGCGAATCGTGAAGGTTCCACGGCGTTAGCCAAAGACTGTCCACCGACAACGACTTTTTTGCGCTTAGCGCGAAGCATAGTTGCGATTCAAGCGCCAAAAGCAGATCCTTTTTACTGTAGTTACGGATTACTTCCGCAACTCTGCTTTTTGTGAGTCTCCGAATTGCTTCTGCAGGGTTTCCAAATGCGATGCACTCATCACAGTAGTATCGTAAGTCACTTTTCTTCTTAATGGCATTGCAAACCATGACACAGATATAGCGAAAAAAATTTTTAAGCTCAAAAACTTTGAGAGAGAGCGGGGGAAAGCGATTAACTCCATTATTCGGCACATTGACACGAGATAGTTAGTGCGGGAGCGAAACACCGATTAACTCCGATATTAGGCACCAATAAATGAGAAAGACAGGAAGAGTGTCAAGCGGTGAAGAGCGTTACAACGTTTAGGTTTTGACGATCCAAACAGCTCCTCAACGATGTTCAACTCCTCAGAGAGGTAGAGAAATGGTTTTAACGTTAGAGCGCAAACTGTTCCAACAGTGGCTAACGACTGATAGCGCAGAAAAGAAATTTTAAAAGGGAAGCAAGAGAAATACAATAACAACAAATCAAGCACCAAATCAAATTTTCAAAATTATTTTGTTTATTTAACACAAATTAATCATTATGCAGACGAGAAGCGAACGGAAAGTTGTTGATAATACCTGAAGGCGTTCTGTAATCTAAAAAGTTCGGAGCGGATGTTGTTGCTGTAATTCAATATTCTGAAGAACCAGCACCAGCTGAATTCCGACTGCGGCAGAACGAATATTGCATTATGCTAAGAACACAACTCTCTTTGTTTGTTGTTGTGCTGCTGTTTGAAGAAGTGCCGTTCACAGATTCAGGGCTAAAGAAGCGATAATGATGAAGAGCAACTGAATTCTGAAGTGACGACACCAAGGCACCGATCACTAGGTTTTATTGGAAGATTGGCTGGGATTGAAGTTTGTGAGGGTCCAGCTATATCCGCCAAAATTAAGTCTTCATAGGCTTTCTCTCTATGCTCGGGTCCGAGATTATATAAACATATGTCGAATTATGATCGTTGTTGTTGTCTGTCATTGTACTAGTGCAACGTGTTTCGGCCTTGCACACACTCCAAGTTCTGGTACGGAACTCCTGCGTCTAATTCTCTACCTACTGTGTCTACCACTTATGCCGAATCACGCTCGGCGACAGCGACACAACGCTGTCGCCTCGCTATAACGGTACTATTTAAAGCGACAACATGCAGGCAACGGTTGCCTGACAACGGTTGCCTGGCAACCACACACTCACAGCACAAAAGGCTGATGCAATAGTATTATTCTGGTGAAATACCCGAAAATGTGTATTCGCACACACACACACACACATATATTCACAACCACGCAGTTTCAATGCGCCGACACGGCCATCCTGACCCTAACACGGCCTCGTGTAGAAAATAACAACATTAGAATTTTCTTTCTTTCTTTTAATTATTAAACTGAACATTAAATAGTTTCATAACACAATAAAATTTTCTTATCTTAATTCATAACAAATTATCATATTAACAGTTTCACAAAACAGTATTGAGTTCCATAACCATAATTTTTTTTATCAATTCAGTTCAATTTTTCTTTCTTTCTTTTCGTTTCTTTGTTTTTCTTCTTCATTTATATTATCCATTCTTCTTCATTATTCACTCTTATAGTCGCATAACCAAAATACCCCACACGCCATGATCAAAACAAACAATATGTTTTGCATTTGTGCTTGCATTATATTTTATGGACTCAGTTCTCTGTCATTTTCGTTGGCCAGCAGTACAGCTTTGTCACCCTTCTTGGTGTACTTCACTTTCTTCTTCAATACTCTCAATATTTGCATTTTCACTCTCTTCTTCAATACTTTCAATATTTTCATTTTCACTCTCTTCTGTAGCGGTTACGTTACTTTCATCTAAATTATTATAATCATCGTACACATTTAGCTCTTCGGGCACTTGCCTCTCTGGTATTTTTCTTAAATCCTCATGTGCATATTTATAATTTCTTTTATTAGTTAAAGACTTTAAAATGTACCTGTCACCTTCTAGAACTTTTACTACTTCAAAAGGCCCCTTAAATTTTGGACTTAGCTTGGTCTGGTGTCTTTCTTCGCTTTTAAGTAACACAAAATCTCCAACTTTGTGCTTTGTTACTTTTGCCTTATTTCTATCAAATCGTTCTTTATCATAAGCTGCACTGGCTAATACATTCTTTGCAGCTTGCGCTCTTACGTTTGGCAGATCAATAACATTTTCTATATCACTAGGTGAAAGTCATCCTAATGGCCGTGCTACCTTTCCCAATAACATTTCTAAAGGACTTCCTTTCGTAGTGCGGTTGGTTGTACAATTGATTGCCAACTGCGCCTCTCCCAACACATCCTTCCAAGACTGTGTTCCAGTTTCAACCGCCGTTAACATATTCTTCAACGTGCTCATGGTTCGCTCCACTTGACCATTAGCTCGACTTGCACCAGTGGCTATCAAATGCAAGTTTATTTTTTGATCTGAACAAAATTGACTGAACTTTGCGCCTGTAAAACACCTTCCCTGGTCAGCTATTATTCAGTTTGGTACTCCAAACAATGAAACGGCAGATTGAACGGCCCTTATACAACTCTCAGTGTCTAATTTACGACTATGACTAAGATAGTTATATTTGGTAAACGCGTCTATCTGAACAATAACATACTCCTTCTGGTCACTCTTGCCACTTAATTTTCCTGTGATATCGATGTGGTAGTGTGCCAAGGAATAGTGACTTTTGGTATTTAATGCAACTCAGCCTGTATTTTTCCTGAAGTGGATTTTGACATTTTGCAAGTGATGCAGTTGTCGACAAATTTTTTTACGTATTTTGACATAGTGTCAAACCAGTAGAAATCGTAAGTTTTATCCAATGTCCTTTCGAAACCTAAATGCATAATGGACTCATGAACTTGATTTATGACAGACCATCTGAAAGCTCGTGGCACCACTGGTAAACAACGTGTTTTCCCATTCCTTTGTATTTTTCCATGAAGAACTTCTGCCCTTAATTCATAGGTTTTCGCAATATCTTCAGGCAGAGAAAAGTTTTTAAAATGTTTAACAATTTCGATTATGTCCAAATCTCGACGTTGTTCAGCAATAAGCCAGTTGCTTGAAATTTCAGTTAAATTTACTCTTTTCTCTTCGACTATTTTTGCGGTTGTAGTAGACTTTTGTGAAAGGGGATTTCTCGATTAAAAGTCAACGTGTGCCATTCTTTTCCCTTTTCTATACTGAATATCGAATGTGCTCTGGGGGTTAAATCTTCTCTACGCCTTAAGCGAGTGGCAGTCAGTATAAACTACAAAGTTCCTGCCCAGCAAATAATGTCGAAAATGCTTAATGACGTTCACGACAGCTAAGGTTTCCAACTCGTACGAGTGATATCTTGATTCTGCCGATGAAGTAGTTTTGCTATAGTATTCTATTACCTGGGGTTTGTTATTAATTGTATGTAATAAAATTGCACCGTAGCCACTGCAACTGGCGTCTGTGTGCAATTCGATTGGATAATTAGGCTTAAAAATAACAAGGACTGGTTTGTCGGTAAGAGTGGCAATTACCTTTTTCGTATCTGTTCATGCTCTGTTTTCCAAATAAATTTGTTTTTCTCTGCAGTTAAGAAATATAACGGTTTCATTAATTGTGAAAATCTCTTAATAAACTGTCGGAAATAGGATGCTAGCCCAATGAATTGTCTAAGTGAAGTGACTGACTGTGGAGGTGAAACAGCAGTCAACGCTACAACTTTCTGTGGGTTTGGACGAATTTCATCCGCACTTATATTGTAACCCAAATATTGAACCGATGTTTTCAGGGATGAGCACAACCCAGCCTTTGTCAAAACATCTAGAACGATCTGTAATCTTTCTAGCGCCTCGCATTTTGTTGAGGCGGCTATCATGATATCATCCATATAAACGATGACAAAGGAATTTGCTAGATCGCCTGTATTAATAATCGTTGAAAAACAGAAGGTGCGTTTTTGAGCCCAAATGGCATAGATAGGAACTCATATTGACCATCCGGAGTCACAAACGTCGTGTACTCGATAGAATCTGAATGTAAAGGAATTTGGTAATATCCGCTGGCCATGTCTAGACATGTAAAGTAATTAACTCCTCCAAGCCTATTGATTTGATCTTGTATAAATGGTAAAGGGTATTTATCAGCGACCGTATTTGAATTCAGCTCTTTAAAGTCAACACAAAGTCTGTTCGTACAATTTTTTTTCTTCACTAATAATATAGGGCTTGCATAAGGCGAGCAGCTTGGTCTAATTATATTGCATTTTAGCAGTTCATTAATTTTGTCCCTAACCAAATCTCGCTCGCATGGACTTAAACGATATGGCCTTCTTTGTACGGTTTTTGTTGGATCAATCAATCTAATTTTCATTTCGCCAATTCTGACTTTAGTACTTGGAATACCAGTTATAAACGAATTTGAATACTTTGCCAACAGTGAATGTAGTTTTATTTTATCTTGCCCATCAAGCTCAGTATTAATATCGGCTGGCTCATTGCCGGTACATAAAATAACTACTTTGGTCTTTCAGATTTTAAATTGGTTTGATGAAATGACAATATCAAGACCCTGATTTAATATCTCACGGCCAATTACAATGTCGTTTTGCATATCATCATCGCCTATTACATGAAACAAAATTTCAATACAATAATCGTCAATTTTTACATTGCTTAATATTTGTACAGTACTACATATTCCATTGCTGCCGATACCTTTTAACATAACAATATTATTGAATCTTTTACCAGAAAATTTGATACTTAGCTTTTCTTTTATCAACGAGCATTCCGATCCCGAATCGAAGGTGATTTCTAAAATTTGGCCTCTATGGTTCAGGCATCCCTTTGGTACTGCAACGCTGCACTGTTCCACTCGCTTTTCCCGGTTGAATGCCTTGTTCATATCAGCTTCCTTCCTTGTATATTGGGTAGATATGTGACCCAATTCTCCGCACTTGTAGCAAGTTACATTTGATTTTCCACGGTGATGAACATCATGCCTGCCATGTTGGGTTTTTTATCACTCGCGAATTGATTCTGTTGTTTCCTGAATCTGCATTCAAACATTTTATGGTCCCCTTTACCGCAGAAATGACACTCTATCGGTGATTGTTTTTGCCGTTTCAGAGTTTCAGACTGATGCTCCAGAGCGCCGCTTTTCCTTTTAATAAAAGTGAACGCTTTTAATTTGGACTGTAGATCGCCTCTGGTTCGAACATTTGATGTGAAACTTAAACGCTGCAATCGGAGATCGAAGCTTGCCAGCAGCGCAAGGGACACAGACACAGCAATCTCTTCGTATCCATTTGGCGCCACTTTGTCGTTAGTTCGGTAACCATGCGACTTGCATGAACGGCCAGACTCTCGCCATCAGTCGGTCGATTTGATAACATATAGTGTCGAAGCGTTGTATAAACAATTCTTGAAACTCGGGCCAAGTAATTTCAGCATAGCACACTTTGCGAAAGCCATTGCGAAGCACTTCCTTCTAAAGCTGAACTCAAAGCCATAACCAACGCACTGCTTCTCAATGTGTTTTCTTGTAAAATTTTTTCAACAGTTGTGCACCACGATGATGCGTTGGCGCCTGGTTTGTCTGGGTTGAATTTGGGTAGTTGCACAGTTTTGTTCTGCCCTGCATCAGGTATAGTTGTTTTTATGGCTCTCACTAGTTCAATTAAGTTTTTATTTTGCATTTCCATCAGGGTACGCCATGGTCCATCTAGTGTTGAAGGCTGGTGGCCAGATCCCTCTTAAAGCGACAACATGCAGGCAACGGTTGCCTGACAACGGTTGCCTGGCAACCACACACTCACAGCACAAGAGGCTTATTATTCTGGTGAAATACCCGAAAATGTGTATTCGCTGTTGAGTCGTGATTCTCCTTAATGATGGTATCCCTCAGCTCTCCTAGAATACTGAACTTAGAACTTCCATGCAGCCACATTTTTGGCTCCTGCTCCCTCAATGAGGTAGTCCAAACTTCTGAGGCTGTGTCTCAATTTTCTTACACATGTCTCTGACCCAGCTGCATGCTCCGTGTGTATCTTCCGGAGTTTCCTTTGCTCGCCTCAGTGTTTCTGGCCGAGGCTGTCTCGACAGTGTATCACCACCACGTTCAGTTTCCCCCTCCTGTACGCTTTCTTAAAATCGTACTGCTGTAGTTTCCAGGGCCCATCTCGCGATCCTTCCTAAAAGGTTTTCAATGCTGTTTAACCATTTTAATGCCATGTGGTCAGTTTTAGGTATGGTTTCAGCTTCCTGATTGCCCACACGATTGTCAAGCACTCTTCTTCGATGCACTAGCGTGCAAATTTTTGGCATAAATGATTCTTTTTTTTTTTGTTAAAAAAATTAAAATTAATTTGTATTCCTTAATAGTTAGATAGTGTATAAAAATTTTGTAACATTTTTTTCGGAATACCCTTGATGTTTTGTGCGCTTTTAAAGAAAGCTGTATGAGTGTTATTTTGATTCAGCCAAAAAGTGCGGGAAAAATTGAACAACTTGTGACTCCAATATCAGGTGAACCAAACATTTAAAACTAAAAGTGTGGTAATGAAAAATTATTGTAAATGTTGTTTTATATTTGTATTTGTTTGTGTTGCTATGACCAATGTGTTGCAAATGTGTAATTTTTTCTTATTTTAACAAAAGCACTCATGTTCTGGTAAACTTTACTTTTAATAGCTTTCAAACGCCTTCAAGGTATTAATCAAAAGTGTTTAAAAAATTACTAAAGAGTCAATTTTGCCCCTGTTTGCCCCTTTTCAAAAAAATACTTGTTGCAAGGGTTTATGAGTTCCCCATGCAGAGCTCTTAGAAGTTTGGAAAGAGAACAAACCCAAAGAAGACACAGTTAAAAGACGAAAATAAGCGGAGAAAGCTGACTTACTGAACACCAAATAGTGGAAATACAAAAGCAATGTTAAAGTATTATAAAATGAGACCTTGATGGCCGAAATCGGTAAAAATCGAGTAAAACTATTTAAGGGAACCTTTACCTTCCTTCAGATTTGGTCAAAAATACATCAAAGTTAGAGAATTTTTTTTTTAATATTGAAATGACAGGAACATACGGTTTTAAATGTGAACTGTGTTTATTCAAGTGTTTAAAAAACTGCAGTCGAAGTAGTAAAACCGAAAATCTTTTGCCGCTTTGTTTGCGACTTTTTAAAATGAGCTGTTGCTTCTGCTCTTGGAAAAGCAGAAGTCGCAGTCGAAACAAATGCAAAAGCGACAAAAATCAGAAAGCAGCAAACGACACTTCTTTTCGTTTCATTGTTGTTGTTTACAGATATGGGCGTAAGTCGGAGCAGCGACAGGCATCGACTTTCGGAAGTCGTCAGAAGTCGCAGTCGGGAAAATTAATCGTGTTGGATGATTTTGCTTATTGTCGCTTTTGTTTTTGTTTAAGCAGCGTAAACATTATTATTTCTAAAGTCGTTGAAATTTTGTATCTTGCCGAAATTCAAATTGAAAAATCACGTCGATCCTGCACGCAAAACATCATGTCGGAATTCAACTATGCAGACTGATGTGGTGAACTGAATTAAGTGGTGTGTTACTATTTCTGAAAATGTATGAGACTTTCCAGAGAATATTTCTTATTTGACAGGATTTCGACGAAATTTGACAAAGGACATTATGGAATTTTGGAAAAAAAAATGTTTTCGGGAAAATCTCGTTTAAAGCTAAGGTCCATTTCAAAATCATAAAAAAAGGAAATTACACTTAAAAAAAAAGGGTGGCACCGAGTTGATAATTACAATTTTTTTTTTAAGAAATACGCTATGCTTGGATTTTTTTTTTTTGTTATGTGGTTTGTATGGGGGCGTTGGGAAGGCCTTGTCAAACTGGCAAACTATTTTTTCCAAATTCTATCTTAGTCTCCCAAACTTTTGGCAAAATTTCAGTATTTTAGGTATATTTTTAGAGTTTATGCCTTAAGTTCACTTTTAGACCGTAGTGCGGTGGTGGAGTAGTTTTCCCCGCCATTCGGGGTTCAGCATGAAAATGATATGACTTTTGCGCAGTTCTCTGTTTCTTGCGTTAAGCGTCTGTCTGTAACACGAATGGTTTCTCGAAATCCTGCCACTAGTCTTGCCTTTAATTTTTCAATGGCCTGCTGGTGATTTGGAGTTCATGCCCACTCCGTGGCTTTGCGCACGTGAATGCTGTGAATTGCCTGCCACTTTCTTCAAATCCAGGCTACTTATATATCTGGCTTCCCTGAGTTGGTCCAGTATTTAGTTTATCCTTGGCGTTGGGAATGCGTATTTAATCGTCTTGGCGTTGATCTGCCCACAATCGACATACAGTCTCCATTGGCCTGTCTTCTTTCTCACCATTACGATCGGGGAGCTGTACGGGATTCTCGAGTGCTCTATGCTTCCCATATGTAGGAATTCGTCGACATTTGCCATGATTTCCCCTTTGGGTAGTACCTTTGCTTTATTGGCTTGTCGTCCTTCATGGTGATCCGGCGCTCGGCTATGTTGGATACGCCGACTCCTGGGGGAATGTCCATCCTAGCACCAGCGAGTCTACCACTTCTGGTAGGATCAGCAGTCTCTCGGGCAAAAGTTTCTTGCCGAATTCATTCTCTACCTCGAGCTGTGTGTCTATCCCACGCTCTCTGCTGTTGCCATCTATCTCGGACTCTTCCTGCTCCTTTCTGTGCACACATACCGCACTCTCTCTCCGCACCTCCGGTACTATGGGCAAAATCTCCGCGTTACTGGCAATCGGTAGGCCACTGCTTGCGTGTTTCCTTGACTGGTTGCTTTCATTTGTGGGGACTTGTTCAACTCCTCACAAAGTTGAAGTCGTAAAATTTATTAGAATAATGGCTTGCGTTGAGCCAAATTTCAACTAGTGCATAACATCAAACTCGCATTGAAAGATGGCCAAATAAAGTTGTTCAGCCTTTGTTTGCATGCTCGAGTTGTTTTGGAAAAAGATATTTAGAGGAGATGTACTCCGTCACCGACTGACTTGGGCGCAGAATTGGATAACTCACTTCAGGTGGATTCAGGGGAGGCAACGGACTTAAAACATGAACCCACAAATTTACCTTCAATATTTAAATATTCAGACTTCATCAGACTCCAATCCATCAGAATCATTTTAAGAGATGTCAGAACTTAAGAGCGATTTAAATGGAGCATAAAAACGCGCCACCATCCGTAATGGGGCAGCATTAGTCAAACGGTTGATTTAAAGTTAATAAGCGCAATGCACGAAGAGGAACCGAAGGTCCCATACGCCAATAGTGGAACATATTCCGCGTAAAAGAGAGAGCAGAGATTTCACTGGTTGTTGATGTCTTTTTTTTATTTTGGACGTTGAAGCACTATGGTCAACACAAACAAGTGGACCTTACGACACCAAGCAGTGCTTGCTATGCTTGTCACCTCGACAGAGGTAAAAGATAAGTGACTAATTAAAAATATATAGGAAACAAAATACTACATACTAATTTCGTGCTAAGTATGACATGATTAATGCTTTCAAAATTGGTAAAGATTTGGTAATTGAAATGCTGTGATAGATCTTATTATAGCCATTACATAGTTCTCTAAAAGGTTCATGCATGTCATAGTTTGATTGACAATAGTTGGAATATAGTTCCTAGTAATTCTATTAGGCACAGATAAATTTAGGCGACCCAGTAATTCAGCACAAATTGATACCAAGCATCGTTCTACGATTGGATAAGGTTGATAAATTAATTAGAATAAGTCTACTAGAGTACGATTGTAGAAATAGGTTTGCATCCCAATTAAGGTACAGACTCTATCCGGCCTATATTTACACTATATTGGGGACTCCGAACTAGTGAAATAAACAAAGTCTTTGTGACATAGGGATCATCAAATTTCTTAGACCACCATTTTATAAATTCAAGCTTCCCCCTGGATTTATTTACCATGGAAGTAATATGGTCAGGAATCTTAAGTTTTGGGTTTATGAGGACGCCAAGGTTATCAATAAGTCTAGCTCTAGTCAACTCACAACTACCTAACGTGGCATATTTTTAACTGTGCTTTTTAAGTCCAATAGATTTTCACAAAACCTTGTTTGAAAAGCATTAAGATCCGTTTGTAATTCTGAACAGAGGGAAATATCGATATGTTGCAGGTATAACTTAACGACATTTGCGTACATGAGGACACGCGACTTGTGAAGACTAAGCGACCAAAGTTTTTCTTGCGAAAACAGAGGATTCGTTTCACAGACTTTTCAAAATTATCCTTTAACTCTGTTTCTACATCAATAGTCTGCTATAAAGCTGGGATCTTCAGGTTGCTTAAGTGGCAAGGTTCATAAAACACCAACGCCTTCTGGATTTGATAAAAAACACAAATCCAGTAAACGTCCTAAGAATTCTGAACATGGTTTATGCCACATGTCAAGAAAGCCATCAATAATGTAATGCTGCGCTAAAGGAAGTAAAATATTGGTTTTTTCGTCCGAGGACAAATTCGCATTAATTATATTCAAATCAATGAAAAACAAGAAAGAAAGCAAACTTCGGCAAGCCGAAGTTCATATACCCTTGCAGCTATTGCAAGAATTAAACATTTTTGAAAACATTAAAATTATGATTTACTTTCGTATATGTTTAAAAACATTGAAGCTATGATGATTTGCAGCTCAATTATTTGATAGTTTTTTTATATATTTTTATTATTTCTATGGGAGCTATATGATATAGACGTCCGATTTTGATAAAATTTAAATCATAATTCTGAAATATTTAACCATTGCTATATGTCGAAGAACTAAACAAAAAATTAATAAACAGAAAAGTTATAATTTTTTTCATTTATTTTTCCGATTGTTCCTATGGGAGCTATATGCTATAGTCGTCCGATCCGGCTCGTTCCGACTTATATACTACCTGCAATAGACAGACAACTTTTGGGAAAGTTTCATGCAGATAGCTTTAAAACTGAGAGACTAGTTTGCATATAAACGGACGGACAGACGGACAGACGGACGGACGGACAGACGGACGGACATGGCTAGATCGACTCGCCTAGTGATGCTGATCAAGAATATATATACTTTATAGGGTCGGAGATGTCTCCTTCACTGCGTTGCAAATTTCTGACTGAAATTATAATACCCTCTGCAAGGGTATAAAAAGACATGAAAAATACCACACATACCAAAAAATACCCTTTCAATGAAATTATATATTTTCGGCTGTAGCGCAACTTATTCCACCACTACAAATTTTTTAACAACGAATCTTTTTATTGTAGAATCGGTTATCTGTTAGTAAATTACATACAATCGGTTTTAAACATAATGGAGTTGTTTTTTTATTACAAGTACATATAATTAGTTTATAATATTATATATTTATATTTTTATTATATTTTATATTTATTAGTTTATTACATACAATCGGTTTTAAACATAATGGAGCCATTTTTTTGTTACAAGTTATCGAATATTTTTTTTATAAAAAACTAATTTTTATTGACGAATTCATACGAAACGTTTTTTAATCTGTCATGAGTTCCAAGAAAGAACGCTATAGTGGAGTTACTCAACCAACAAACTTCAAAATAAATATTCTCCAAAACAATCGAAGTTTATGTGGCGCCATATGTCGAACTAGATAGTTAACTCTATAAGCGAATAGCGTGCAGCACCTGGCACCTGGTGGTAGAGTCAGCAAAATGTTCAATGCCGTCAAAAGTGTTTTGTACGCCTTTAACCCCAACGATGAAATATACAATAGTATTCCTTTTGGAGTGACATCAAGACTTTCTCCCTTTTTATTGGCCCTTTTCAGAAGAAAATTGACATCTTTGATATCGTGAAACAATTCCGTACCACTTAAATCATTAGAATAAATTTCAGCTAATGATTTGCATTTATCGTTAACTTCCAATAGTTTTCTTTTCAAAACTTCTTTATCGTCATCAAGATATTCTTTGATTTCATTTTCAATGTCGCTTGTACACTCGTCTATAACATGCTGTGTTGGATTTTCCAGGTTTGATCCAGACCCCGAAGGATTATTTGAGGCGTCTGAGGTTTCCTTTTTATGACTTTTCACATAATGTAACATAAATTCTTTCGACAAATTTTCGGTGTGTTGTTTTTAGCCCGGATTTTTTTGAACTGGGCACCACTTGGTTTTATTCGTTTCATTTTTATTTTTTCCACGCCTAATTTGAAATAGTAGAAAATATTTTTAGAACATCAAGAAATGGAAGGTTCAGTGAATAATATTTGATAAATGACATCGAGCATAAGTACCTCGATTAAATGTTGCAATAGAAAAACACTGCCTTGATTGGAATGTATGTAAACAAACGCGCTCATAACCTAACACGTAAATACGGTCTCTCTCGCTCTCTCTAAGCAAGAAAGTTTATTATGACGTTTCGAGCGTCCCTTTTCCTTTTGATCACATCATTAAACACTTACACTTGTATTCTATAGGGAGCGTTACATGCGCAGCGCCCCGGGAAAGTATGAATTCTCGAAACATATATGGCTAGTCGGACTCGATTTAGCGCCTAGATTAGATTTGGCGCCCGGGTCGCTTGCCCCTTTCGCCCCCCCCTAGATCCGCCACTGCAGACCACCAACTTCCGCTAACAGTTCTTTTGTTCTGTCTCTCTACTGCAGCGATTACCGGCAGAACACCGGCCGAACAGCGGCAGAGGGGCGGTAGAGGCGCGGCAGAGCGGCGGCAGAGGACTTAAAAGCGACAAAACTTCTAAAATATTAATATACTAAGTTTAGTTTAATTTTTATTACGTATACTATTACGATCAAAATATTATTAAAAAAATATATAAATAAAAATATATATAAAATCGTAAGTATTGATGTCTTATAATTGAACTTTGTCACAAAAAATAATGACTCTGTTTATCAATAACAACTAAAAGTTATGAAACTTACTCGGAGCCGGAGCCGAAGCCGAGTCCGGATTACGGAGATCCAGAATTCGACTGTGTGTTACCTTACCTTCTTCTTATCATTTTTACAATCGCTTGTCTTAAGCTGGCAGCTGGAAGCAAATGAGTGGAGTGCTGTAAAAAGGCGCGCATATTGCCACTGAGAAGCTACAAAGCACACAATTGTTTATGGGTGACTTTTAGAGCTATGGCTTGGGCTCAAGCTATCTGTTGCAGAAGCGGATAGCACTGAAAGCCAAATATTGCTATAAAATCCTATTAACGTAATGATCGCCAAAGCTAAATTATTGCAGTTGTTTTAAACTATTTCACTTGAAAGAACCCGTTATTTTTTTAAACTTATTAATTTAAAAATTATAGCTTATTAAGTTTTATTTTGAGTAATAAAAATACAAATTTTTAATAATCATTACTTTTGAGTTTTATTTTTTTTTATCAAAAGTAATAATCATTTTTGAGTTTTTTTTTCAAAAATAATAATTACACCATTAGTTTTATTAAATTACTTAAAAATAATATTTCCCATTGAAGAATAAATAAAAATTGACAATTTAAAAATCATGACAGAAATATATTAATATGATAAGTATATGCCATTCTTTGCTAGGCCCATTACAAGTGGATGATTTTTTGATTTAAGAAAAAAAAATCATTACTTACGGTCCTTGTTTAAAACCACATAACTTCTAAAATAGACGGATTTTGAAATTTTGTGTCTACCATAGATATGACCGAAACACACACACAGAGTCCTACACCTACGGTCTAACATGTCTCAGAGCGACGTGTGGTCGTTAAAGTGGGCGTGGCTCCGTATTGAAATAAACTTGCGCAGTCTAGAAAATACTAGAATCTGCATGTCAAGTCCTAAATCTCCTGCATTAAATACATTATTTTTTAAGCTGCCTACATTTTTATCTTAAAACCTTTGGCTAAAACTTTGAAACGTGATCCAAAAACAAAGAGCTGCTGCGACAAATAGTTTGTGTTACTTCTGGTCCAAAATCGTCTATCTACATAAGTGGAACAGTAAGAAACGGACTCGCTTATCAATATTTTAGTGTTTCTTTAAAATTTTATTAAAATAAAAAAAAAATTTCTCAATGTTTAGTTTTTATGGCTTGGTTGACCTTTTGCTGTTTGTTTTCGGCTTCACAAAAAAGCCGCTGCTAGAGACACGTTTCTGTTCCTCGATACTCATCTTAGTTTTACGGATCCTTGGTCAGACGGACATAGTAGATCGACTCGGCTTTTGATCCCGATCGAGAATATATATAATTTATATGGTCGGAAAAACTTCCTTCCTAACATACTTTTAAACAAATACAATATACCATTTTACCCTACGAGTACCTCGTATACAAATATATACATATGGGCCATTCTTTAACAAACCGAACGGATTTTGAAAAAAATAAATTTTCACAATTTGGATTTGCTTGAAATTTTTTTTACAGAAACTATGTGGCAAAAAAGTAAACATGTGTATCAGGGTTTTGTAAAAATTTTTTTTTTAGTTTTAATATTAAAAAGTTTTGAAAAATACCGCACATTTGTATTTGTCGCTCCTCTTTCACACAGTGTTTTTCCGGAGTTTACGTATTTTGCCTAGCTGAGCTGTCTTGTCAGAAACCCTGCATCATACATAATTATTTATAGTCATTAAAAGTAGTCATTAACTTTATATATTTAAAATAAAACAAGCGGCCAATTTTCTTATTTCTCTGCTTGTTCAGCTTTTACCGCTAATCCCAAAGTTTGGTGCTGTTTGTGACACTGCTCTGCTCACGGCGTACATTCACACGAAGCTGCATTCGTTGCACTTGTTTCGATCGGTTTTCTCAACTCTTACAACCGCTCTCTGTACTGCTGCTCTTCAACGCTTAGGTGCTCTCTGCCCTGCTGCTGTTCTGCTGTTCAACGCTTACATCTGACCGCTCTTCACCCCGCTGCTGCTGCTTCAACGTTTATACGATATCTGCCCTGTCGCTGTTAGGCGCTTACATCTAACCGCTCTCAGTTGCGCTGCTACCCATCTTTTCTCTTACTCGAACGTTTCCCACGCTGCTGCTGCTACTGATTCTCACAAACTACACCCGCGCTTTTCTTCTGTGCACAGTGACCTGAGATTTAACCAAAATGAACATCGTTTGCACTGCTAATAAATGCGAATATAGTGGCGTTTTTAGCGGCGAAACCGACCTCATTTGCATGTTAAGTGTGCTGAAGCTGGCTTCAACGGCCGTGTTGGGGATTTAATCTCCAAACGAGTTGGTTTTACCTTGTTCTATACTTCATGCCTCGAGATGACGGAGATGAGGCGATCTAGGACTGGATTTATTGAAGTTTGTAAACTCTCCAACGCTATGAATGAAAAATTCCTTGCAGTGGAATCTCAGTTTCTTGGACTTAAGGTTCTTATCACTTGTTCTATCGGAGGAAAGCCTGGCCTTTCTTGGATTGTAATTGGCTCCTATTGCTACCAACTCGGTTTCTACATCTGGTGCTGATTCCTTCTCCAACGATATGCCTGGCCCAAGCCTTGCGGCTCCTGGACGCACTAATATCCCTTTAAGTGGTTTTCCGAGAAGTATCCGCCCAAGGAATAGTAAGGCGACTTCTCAGGTGTCTGGGATTCCTCTGAGAGGGGTAATTCAAAAATCAATGTTCGTGACGAGACTTAATCCCGAAGCCACTGCCGAGGATGTGAGGATCTACCTATTTAATTGTTTAGGCAAATTTGAAGTTTTACCAAAAATTAACTCATATGGACAATAGTCATGTGCCATAGAGGGGGTTGTGTTAAAACAATAAACGAAGTATTGCAGCCACACATCCCAATCTGTTTTGTCAACTGAGATGTATGCTCTGATAATCTCACTAAATGTTCTGTGGCTTCGTTCCGTAGTTCCCACAGTCTGATGTTGATGTGCGGTAGTAGTTATGTTTTTGATATTAAAATTTTTGCATAACTCTTCTATAATTGAATTTTTATATTCTTTTCCCATGTCCGTAATGAACGTCTTCAGAATAAATTTTTCAGATATAGCTTTTGCTTCTGTGTTTGCATTTTTGTTTTTTTTTTATTGGTATTGCTACTAAGTATTTTGTTAAATCGCAGGTTAAGGTAACTGCGTATTGATTTCCTTGTTCAGATTTTGGTAATGGACCTATTGTATCCACAATTACTCTATCAAATGGTATTTCTGGGGTTTCAGTTAAGTTAATGGGGTCTTTGTGTGTTTAGTCGTTTAACACTTTTGGCATTTAGGACATTTTCTTATTTACTCTTTTATATCTTCAGACATATTTTTCCAATAAAAGTGTCTCTGGACCTTGGCCAAGGTTGTTGTAATGCCTGTATGACCTCCTTGTATTGGATCATCATAATTTTTTTTCCAGGCTTAAATAAACAGAAATTATTATTATGTACTTCGTCATTGTTTATGACTTGATAAAAATTGGGCTTAGAAGCTTTTTCTTTAGATTGCTCATGCAACTCTATTTGTTCTTTTCTTGCGCAGGATTTCTGTCTACTTTGCTATCTTGTAGTAACTATATTTATATTTCCGGTTATATATTGTAGTTATTTGATGGTTATTCTTGATAACGCATCAGCTACGTAATTGTCTTTTCCCTTTAAATTTTCAACTATGAAGTTGTATTCTTCTAATTCTAGCCTCATACGCGTCAGTTTGGAACTTGGGTTAGTCATTGAGAACAAGTATGTTAACGGTCTGTGATCTGTTTTGATAATGAAATATTTGCCATAAATGTATGGTCGAAAATGTAATATTGCCCAGTGTATTGCAGCTAGTTCCTGCTCGGTAGTACACTTATTACTTTCTCTTTTGGTAAAGGCTCTTGATGCATATGAAATGGGAAGTTGGAGTCCGTTATGGTTTTGAGTTAAAGCCGCTCCACATGCTTGCTTACTTGCGTCAGTAATTATACAAAATTCTTTACTAAAATCGGGATATTGTAGCAAAGTAGATTCTATAAGTTTTATTTTTAAATATTCGAATGCGTTTTGTCCATTCAAAAGGAACATTCTTTTTACATAATCGTGTTATGTGCCGTGAATAATCGGCGAAATTTTATGAATCGTCTGTAGTAATTGCAGAATTCTACAAAACGTCTGCATCGTGTGGGGCTGGATAATTCAGTATTACGTCTATTTCTTGTCGTCTGGAAGTATTGCTTTATCTGTGCACTTATGACCTAGAAAAGTCACCTCATGCATAAAGAATGAACATTTTTGTAATGTAATGTAAGTTTAGGTTGTATTTCCTACATTTCTCAAAAACGTCTGTTAAGTTTTTAAGCATAGATTTTTCGGAGCAACCTATAACTATTAAGTCATCCATATAAAGGAATGCTTATGAAGGTTCAAGTCAAGAGAATGCAATATTCATCATTCTCTGAAATGAATTTTGCGCTATTTTTAAGCCAAAAGGTAATCGCGTGAAGCGATACGAGCCATTGCTCGTTGAAAAGGAAGTTATATCTCTTGAGCTTTTTTCAAGTTCTATTTGGTGAAATCCTGACATTAAATTAAGACCTGAAAAGTATTTTGCTCGACCTAGTTGATCTAAAATATCATAAACTCTAGGGAGTGGAAATTTATCGGACAGTACTTTTTAATAATCTGAAGATATTCAATTACTAATCGCCACTTTTTTTCTTCGGAACCTGGAGCTGATTTTTTAGGGACAAGCAATAATGTGCTATTGTATTCAGATACTGAAGGTTCGACTATCCCGTCGGTGATTAATTTTCCGACGTGCTTTTGAATTTCGTTCACCTGACTATGTGGGCTTCTATAGTTTTTTATTAAAACGGGTTCATCATCTTTTAATCCAGTTTTTGTTTGTAGAAATTATTTTTGCTAATTGGTTCGGATTCTAATCCGAATATGTCATTATATTTTTTACATAAATTTGAGAGTTGTGATTTGAATTGTGCGGGAAAATTTTTGACAATTGGGATAATACAGACGATATGAAAATCGTGTTGAATTATAAACTTGGTAGTCTGTATCTTAATTGATGTTAAGCCTTTGGCTTTAGTAATTTCTTGGCTTATTCCCCGTATATCTATTATGTTATTATCTTGAACATTTGAAATATATCGCAATTTTCTTTTACTATAGAGATTTCGGCACCTGCGTCTACCAAAAAGACAAGTTCTTTTCCGGTAGCCACAAGAGTGAATGAGACGTATATATTCTGGCTGAGATTAATAGTATGAACCTTTACTTTCTCTACTGTTGAGTATTTTAAGGGGGTTAGGAGTTTCCCAAAGTGTCATTGGCTACTCTTACATTGTTTGTATTGTTGATATTGTAGCCTCCGCTCGAGTTTCCACGGCCCCTTGAGTTTCTTCTGTAGTTGCCGCGACCATTGTTTTGGTTGATATTGTTGTAGTAACTATAATTGTTAGTTAGTAGTGGCTTTCAGTATTTGTCTATTTAGGTTTTTAAATTCATCGATGCTTTTATTTGATAAGGCATCTGCCACATAATTATTTTATCCTTTAAGGTATTGTGCTGTGAATTGGTAATCTTTTAAGTCTAGTCTCATTCTTGTTAATTTGGAAGTTAGGTTTTTCATTAAAAATAAGTTTGTTAATGGTTTATGACCTGCTTTTTAAATGAGCTTCTAACAAAGCGCCAACATTAAATTTTGTTTTAAAATTGGTACAACTTTTACCGAAACGTTTCAATTGATGAAACAAGTTAATGACGATGATTGCCTGCCTATCCCGTAGCAGAGTGCACGAGTGGTTTCAACGTTTTCAAAGTGGTCGTGAGGTCATAAATGACGATGAACATGTGGGCCAACCAAAATCCGTGATCACCAAACATCCCATCGAAACTGTGCGTGAATTCATAAAAAATCATCCGAAATCATCATTGAAATTAATGGAAATAGAATTGAACATCTTCAAAACATCGATTTATCGCATTTTGACCATTTGGGGCTTACAAAAGGTGTGTGCACGGTTTGTTCCGCAAAAATTGACTGACGTCCAAAAATTACTCAGAATTTAACATTCGAAGGACCTCATTAAAGAGGCAAAAAAATACCCGAATTTCCCGAATGAAGACAATGTTGATTTGTTTTTATGATTCCAAGGGTGTTGTCCACAAAGAATTTGTTCCACCCGGCCAAAACGTTAATGCGGTATTCTACCTTGCAGTTTTGAAGAGTTTGGAGCGCCGTATTCGACGTGTTCGGCCCGAATATCGCGAAAATGGAAGTTGGCGTTTGTTGCACGATAATGCGCCGTCTCATCGATCGACGCTTGTGTCCGACTATTTGACCAAAACTCACATTTTAACCATCAACCACTCCCCGTATTCACCTGATATGGCACCGTGCGACTTCTTTTCGGAAAATTGCATTTGTCGATGAATGGAAAGCGATATTCAGACGTAGAGGCCATTCAAAAGGCTTGCACCGGCATACTGGCGATCATACCAGGAAACGAGCTAAAACACTCGTTCGACATGCTTTTGGACCGTGCAAAACGCTGTATTAAGGCAGAAGGAGACTATTTTGAATAAAATAAATAGATTTTGCCGAAAAAACTATTTGTTCTGCCTTTTTTTAAAAGTCCTGTTTACTTTGGAACCCACCTTGTATGGTCTGCACAGTGTATAGCTGTTAATTTCTGTTCAGTTGTTGATTTATTACTTTCGCCTTTTGTAAATGTTCGTGAGGCGTACGCTACCGGCAGGTCTTTCCCATCATAATGTTGGGTTAGGAATGCTCCGCATGCTTGTTTACTAGATCTGTTGATTTATTTTTCTTGCAAAGGTGAGTTAGGTGTCTTGAATAATGAGAGAAATTAGGTATGAAACGTCTGTAGTAATTACAGAAAGCTACGAATCTTCTTGATACATCTGCGTCGGACGGAACAGGATATTATGTTATTACTTCATATTTTGTATCATCGGGTAGAATACCATTATTTGTGCATTTGTGACCTAAGAATGTGACTTCGTGCCTAAAGAATGAACATTTTTCTGGATGTAACTTAAGATTATGTTTTCGACAAAGGTTAAATACGTTTGTTAAGTTTTTGACCATATGGTTTTCGGTACAACCTATTACTACTGAGCCGTCCATGTAAAGGAAGGTTTGGCATGGTTCTAGTCCCGAAAAGGCTAGTGTCATCATTCTTTGAAATGAATTAGCGGCTAATTTTTACTTCATAAGTTAATCTTTTGAATTGGTATGAGCCAGTGCTCGTTGAAAATGACGTGATGTCTTAGGATTCTTTTTCTAAAGTAATTTGGTCAAAATTAGGACATTAAGTCAAGACAAGAAAAGAATTTTGCTCTGCCAAGTTGATCCAATATATCTTCTTGGTAGTGGAAATTTATCTGCTAGTAGCTTTTTATTTATTTGACGGTTGTCGATTACCAATCTCCAACGCTTTTGTTCCGAACCAGGAAGTGATTTTTTGGGCACTAATATAAGTGGGCTATTAAATTCTGATACTGAGGGTTCTACTATGCCATCTTCTAAACGTTTTTCAACTGGTTTATCTATTTCTTCTTTTTGGCTATGAGGTGTTCTGTAGTTTTTAATATATACTGGAGTGTCATCTTTTACCCTTAACTTTTGTTCATAAAAGTTATGTGAGGATATGGGTTCTGTTTCTAATCCGAATATATCGGTAAATTCGGTACATATTTTAGTGAGGGTACTTTTCAACATTTTAGGAACATTTTTTGCTAAGTTGGATAAGATAAAATTTTTTCGTGTATCATGTTCAGGAGTTTTAAGTATTTTGTAATTGTCCAATGGTTGTATTTTAAATTCGGACAAATGTGTTAGTTGAATTAGTTAAAGTATTGGCTATAATGACGTCATCATCTACACATTTATTTTTAATAAGTATTTCTTTGTGAGAGGTAGTTAAGTAGATTTGTCTCACAGCTTCGGATTGTGGAATATTTATGTCTTGATTCAAATTTTGGGGTCGAGCTATTAGCTAATCATGATCCTTTTGAAAATCGAGTTGCCAATTAAACTTTTTTATGAAATCCATCCATATTGGGATGTCATTATCTACTATTTGGAAATGAAATGGGATTATACATTTTCCTAATTGTATTTCTACGAAAGTTAAACCCTGAGATTCAAGAGTACCTGCTCCTATTCCAGACATTGTTATCGTTTTTGTATCGTCTATTTCACCATATTGATCAGAATTTATTTTTAAATTACTTATGTCTGAGCCTGTGTCTATTAAAAGCGTTAAGGGTTTCGTGTGATAATTTTGAATACTTAAATAAACATTAAGACTGATATTTATTTTGTACAATTCTAGTGTTGTTATTTCCGTTGTTATTTGTTCCACAACGGTTATTACCATCGTCACCTCTATTGTTATTATTGGTATGGTTATTATAATTTTGGCTATAACCGTTATTTTGGTTGTATCTATTGTTTTGGTAATATCCTTTATTTTGTTAGGTAGCTCTGTTGTTACTCCTTCCACGATAATTATTATAATCATTGTTGAGAAGTTGCCAGCTTCTAAAATTGTCTTAAGTCGGCCGGTAGTCCTTCGTCTATGTATGAAGCTTCGAGGAGTTTACGAAGTTTCAGTTGTCAATATTTCTGCTGTTTTGCCCTTCTGGCTTGTTTTTGCGTTTTTGGCTTTAACTACGTCGGAAGTTTCGCCGACCATAGTGTCTTGCAGTTTTTGATTATGGCATCTTTCGTTGTTTCGTTTTGAACTCTGTATAATGTCAATCCTCTACAGCCAAAACTTCGAATGTGCCTTTTGTCAGGCTAACCAACTACAAAGCTGTTATGAACTCGGGGATGACATTTGATATTTCTCTTATGTATGCCATTTGGGCAAGCCGAAGTTCATATACCCTTGCAGCTATTGCAAGAATTAAACATTTTTGAAAACATTAAAATTATGATTTACTTTCGTATATGTTTAAAAACATTGAAGCTATGATGATTTGCAGCTCAATTATTTGATAGTTATTTTATATATTTTTATTATTTCTAAGGGAGCTATATGATATAGACGTCCGATTTTGATAAAATTTAAACCATAATTCTGAAATATTTAACCATTGCTATATGTCGAAGAACTAAACAAAAAATTAAAAAACAGAAAAGTTATAATTTTTTTCATTTATTTTTCCGATTGTTCCTATGAGAGCTATATGATATAGTCGTCTGACTTTGATGAAATTTAAACCGTAAATCGAAAATATTTAACCATTACTAAATTTCGAAGAACAAAACAAAAAAATAAAAAACAGAAAAGTTATAATTTTTTTTCATTTATTTTTCCGATTGTTCCTATGGGAGCTATATGCTATAGTCGTCCGATTTTGATGAAATTTAAACCGTAAATCGGAAATATTTAACCATTACTAAATGTCGAAGAACTAAACAAAAAATTGAAAAACAGCAAAGTTATAATTTTTTTCATTTATTTTTCCGATTGTTCCTATGGGAGCTATATGCTATAGTCGTCCGATTTTGATGAAATTTAAACCGTAAATCGGAAATATTTAACCATTACTAAATGTCGAAGAACTAAACAAAAAATTAAAAAACAGCAAAGTTATAATTTTTTTTCATTTATTTTTCCGATTGTTCCTATGGGAGCTATATGCTATACTCGTCCGATCCGGCTCGTTCCGACTTATATACTACCTGCAATAGAAAGACAACTTTTGGGAAAGTTTCATGCAGATAGCTTTAAAACTGAGAGACTAGTTTGCATATAAACGGACGGACAGACGGACAGACGGACGGACAGACGGACATGGCTAGATCGACTCGCCTAGTGATGCTGATCAAGAATATATATACTTTATAGGGTCGGAGATGTCTCCTTCACTGCGTTGCAAACTTCTGACTGAAATTATAATACCCTCTGCAAGGGTATAAAAGAACGCTGACTTTGATATAGTATTTATTAATTGCCTTTAATTAACATTCGACGGGTTTTGCTTAAACTTAACAAAATAAATGTGTGCTTCCCTCAACTGTTCTCTACGACAATCTAATGTCAGCTCGCTTACACCTGGGTTACACCTGGGTATCGATAACTTCTTAATACTATCGAGTACAGAAAGAGTTAGATAATGAATCAGATTGCGAGATCACTTCTGGTTGTCCTTGTTATACCACTACCGCATCCCACATATAAATCTACAAAAAATTAAAACAGCGACTCAATACTCACCATACAAAGCGCTTATTGAAACTGGTAAAGCCAATTTAATTACGCTTCCCAGAAAAGTTCATCTTAAAGAGGAGGTCCTCGGAAATTATTATCTATAGGTCGAGGGCTTTTCCGTCGCCGCTAATCATGTTTTTAAAGACCGGTATCTGCAAATAAAAAGGAATTATTAGTTTAAATCTTATGAACATAATTTTAAACATTTTAATGAGTTTTTTATATATAACTTTTATGGCCCAAACTATTTACAGAATGCAAACTATTTAATTTTTCCCTATCATACATATCTGTCAATACAGTTCTGATTTTGGAGTCAAGTTCTTTAAATCTTCCAACGAAGCCACCGGAAAAGGCCTCTTGAGTGCATGTACATTTTCCGTTAGTACGGAAACACAGGCCGGTATTTTCGTATTGGTCTCAATGACAACTTCTAAAATAAAAATAATTTTGTTTAATAGCTGCATTATATTGTTAACATTTTAATTATGTTTTTATGGTACAAGTGATCAAGAGTATTCAAGTATATATCGGAGAGCTCAGAAATTGCGACCTGAGTTAATAATGGCATCAAATGGTGAGAGTAAGAATCTAAACACGGTTAAACAGGAAACATTAAGCGCAAATGTTGCTTTCATAGAAGAAGTTACAGATTTTCAAACTTTAGTAGTTTCTTCGATAGTTCAGATCTTAAAGATAATCAATTTAATGATGAAATAGAACATCACCCAATAACATAAATTGCGTTTAAATACGTTTACATGCCATACGATGACTCTGCCGTTTTAGTTACCTTAATTTCGCTATATACAAATCAAGCCAATGAAAAATAGCCGAAAAATATCAACAACAAATTCAGGGCGCAACCGCAGCGTCCCGTGTAGAAGTAAAAGCCATTAACGACATAGCACTCAATATTTTGATGAATTGCCGCCACCCAACTAGTACTCGAGTAATACACCCTGCCTCTTAAGCTGTTAATCTCCTTCTCACAGCAACACCCACCAGTTCGCCTCAAAAAAAAAGTATATTTATAAGTGGAACCTAAACATGGGCTGCCGCTGTGCTATACTGTTCGTAATGGGTTCAGTCGCTGCTCTGGGGGTGGGTGTGCTGCTGGCCCCAACTAAAACTCTATTGTTTTCTGGTGGAATATACATTTTTAATTGTATTTAGTAGTCGGGAACTCGACTATAGCATTCCTTTTTGTTTTTATTTTGTAAAGTTATATAAAAATTATATTAATACAAGCGCTAAAGCTACGCATTCATAACCTTGTTATGTTATGGCGCGCCGCCTCATATCATCAAAGCGACTGTTGCATTTATCGTTGTTAAGCTCTTCAAGAAATAACGAACTGTGCTGACAAACTTCTTTCTACTTCTAAATTTATTTCAGTTGACTATGAATGATTTTAGCGTACACAGAATAATTGGGCGTGGCGGTTTTGGAGAAGTATACGGATGCCGAAAAGCAGACACCGGCAAAATGTATGCTATGAAATGTTTAGACAAAAAACGTATTAAAATGAAACAAGGAGAAATGTTGGCATTAAATGAAAGAAACATGCTGCAAGCAGTCAGCACTGGGGTAAGATTATTTTAACTGTGTATTGTTTTTATATAAATGAATAATTTTCTTAGATTGATTGTCCGTTCATAGTGTGCATGACTTATGCATTTCATACACCGGATAAGCTTTGTTTTATATTAGACTTAATGAATGGCGGTGACCTGCATTACCATTTATCTCAACACGGGATTTTTAGTGAAGACGAAATGAAATTTTATGCAGCGGAGGTAAGAAATGTATTGAAATATTAGTGCAATATTTTATTGCTCATTAAATAATTTTAAAATTTAGGTGATTTTGGGCTTAGAACACATGCATAAACGTTGCATTGTGTACCGTGACCTAAAACCTGCCAACATATTGCTTGATGAAAATGGACACATACGAATTTCTGATTTAGGATTGGCTTGCGACTTTTCAAGAAAGAAACCACATGCTTCAGTTGGAACTCACGGATACATGGCTCCAGAAGTTCTATCTAAAGGAACTTCATATGATTCCAGTGCAGATTGGTTTAGTTTCGGCTGCATGTTGTATAAGTTACTGAAAGGCCATTCACCATTTCGACAACATAAAACAAAGGATAAGCATGAAATTGACAAAATGACATTGACTATGGTACGTTTGCAGCTCTAACATATATATATATATAATATAAAATAATGTTTAAAATTGAAAGCAAAGCCTTTTTTTAATGAAGGTTGTATAAAAGTCGGATCTGTCCGGATCATGAGGGAACGCCTTTAAAAGTTTTTAATGCCATTAATTTTTCAATCTTTTGGGAGATCAAAAACACTATTAGAAGAACGAAAAATTACAAAAAAATAATCTAAAGTGATTTTTGTATCATCGGTTTCGCTGATTTTTGAATAAATTTTATTTATTTATTGTTATTGGGTCATTCCATGTATAACGTGACTACCATTTTTCAAAAATGGAAAAAAAAAATGTTTTCGATAGGGGAGGAAAATACAAAAATCATTATTTTAGGTTTTGCCCCTTTTAGTTTTTACAGCGATTTAAAGTTTACGACGCCTTTGAATTAAAAAATTCGTAACTTAGTCTAAAGTTTAAAACTGTTTAAACTGCCTGAAATTTTTGCTAGAAAATCTTTTAGCGCAGCACCTATCGAAAAAACTATATTTTGTATTTTTAAATTTAAAATTAAAATATTTGTAAGCACTTTTAAAAATAAAAATTTATTTTATAAAAACATTTCTGTTCGCTTTTTCAAAAAAAATGTTTAATGTAGCTTAATAAATTATCAACAAAGTGGGAAATACAATTTTTGTAATTTCTTTGAGTTCTGTTTTTAAAAAATTGTTCAGGCGGCCAGAGCACAAAGTGCAAAACAGCGCACAGTGGTTGCGCCCTTATGCCAGAATTAAAAAAATGCATTACATAAATTTTCGAAAAGTAAATAAATCTCCTCTAAAATGAACAAGCTTCTTAATGGCAAACCAAATATTTCTGGAAATCTGATGGGACTTTCTAAAAATTAAATTAAAGTTGTGTACACATGTTCATTTGCAAACCGCAGCTGCACGCATCGCGACCATTTCAAAACAAAATCAAATTTTAAAGTGGTCAGACGATTAATTACGTTTCCGAATATAAGATATTTTTTATGAAGTTTTGAGTTCAAGGTATTTATTTTATGTTACATAATTAATAAAAGATAACTTCTGTGCTTATTTTTAAACGTTTACTTATTTAACGTTTTTTTTTGGTACAATTTTTGTGAATCTTTTTGTATGATTACTTACAGTTTGGATGCCCGAAGCTGGGTCCAATTTTCGTAATAAGATGTATGTGTTCGTCCCTCCAAATTTGTATAAACGTGACTGCGCAATTGACTAGTAAGAACGCACAGAAAGTTCGGGTATACACAATGATCTTTATTCCTCAACTTGACCCTCGGCTTGGGGCCGATAGTAACAAAATGGTAATTCTATAGCCTTCTTCTACTCACGTCGCCGTTCCCAGACTTGTGAGCCGCCAATGTGGTCCCTGAGACAAACGCTAGGTTTTAAGAGAACGCTTCCACCCTAGCCTTTTTGCCGCGGACTTGTAGACGTTGCAGTAACCGATCGCTGGTACGATGTCCTGGCTCTGCTTCTCGTTGGGTTCTGCTCCAACTTTTGAGACACCAGCCGATCTAACGCGCGTCCTTTCGGACTTGTCGCACCAGGACCTGTACAACTCTCGCTGGACGATTAGGCGTAGGCCGGACTTCGCCAAGGCAGTTAGTTCTAGACAAGTTCCCTTTCTTTTTGTGCAACTGTGTCTGACACGCCGGGCAATAAGCAAGCTCAAATCGAGACAGAAGTGACAAAGTGCCTTGATTTAGTCGTGTGATGCCATAAAAACCTCAGCTACCCGTGTCTCAATTCGGAGACTTTAAATTCTAAGTCCCGAACGTTTCGACGTAGCGATCTTGCTCCTTGTCGACTCTGCACGGCTCAACTTGATTCTTCATTGATTACTAGTTCACTTGATGACTGGTACTTGTCGACTGGTAAAAGACTAATCCAGCTTCCTGCGCTCGGCCTGCTTATATAGGCCTCTGTTAACCGCTAGTTATCGCCGTCTCCTTGCCTCCTGGTCTAAAGTCCGGCACCACAGCAGAGTCCGAAGTCCGGTGCTGTCACGTTACTTCCTTTTGCACCCGGCACTTCGACGGTCTCTCTGTTGTTGCCGTGTCTCTCGTACACTTCCTGTCCCTCTCTGTGCCCTCGACACCACACTCTCTCAGTACTACCGTAACTACGGCGAATTCGCCGCGTATCTGGCAACTGGTAGGCCACTGCTTGCGTAATTGCTTGCACTGCTTGTCTACGAATTCAAATGAATTCAGAATGCTGAAATATATTTTTTGCGTGCCGCAAGTACAATACCAGTGGCAATAGTCGCCGCAATAAGTACAATACCAATTGGGCGGCGGAGAAGTGAATACGTCAAGAGATCTTTTCGTACTGATTTTATTGAGCATAACTTGGGGCTTATATACATGTTCTTGGGTCAAAAAGGGTGTTTACATAGGTCTATTCCAGATTACAATAGTCAGTAACATGGTTTATCCTAATCAAACAATACAATTTAGATAACGATATCGTAGGTAAAATAGTCTCAAATATTCTGCACGCAGATGGTGTGAAAATGTGACCGATCGTGGGCTTTCTTTTATGATGGGTCAGAATTGACACACATGTGGACACAGGCATATGTGGTTCTGTATTGATTTAGGTAGGCCGATATCACTTATGACTCTTGTCTATTTAACCCATAAATATTAATCTGCGAACAATTTTCTTCTTGGCGAAAATCGTACATTCTCCCGGCCGTTGAACGGTTTGTTCAACAGTCATTAATGATGATGGTAAACGGCTGAGTTGAAAATGTGGTAATAGGTCCATGTTGAAGTGGTAGAGGAGACGCAGATTTACGCCATCTTTTGACCAGATGAATAATGGTGATAATCATTAAAAAAATTAATCCAATATAAATGGCGGTTTGATGATGCTCAATATTACATAAATTGTGTGGTAGCTAAAGCTATTTTGTGGAAACAGTTCCATTTTTCTTTGAAGAAGCTCATTGAAATGTCAATTACAACCGTCATATTTGAATTTGATGGCAAACTTTCAGTTAAATCGCTATCTCCGAATCGAGCATATGATGCCTGTAGTGTAGTTTCTGTCGTTATCGTCATCAATGTATTTCGAATTGTGCACCCAGGACTTGAGGTCAAATAGCCGGAGCCTTGTAGTTCTATGTTAGATGTCCCATCTAAGCAAACAGCAGAAAGCTTTAAAGATTCGTTTGTTGCAAATATCTATTGATTCTTGGCATACATTCCAGACCAAAGAAAGGATTTTCTTGTACTTACTATTTTACAGGATGAATCCGTTTTATTATGAAATATTTTCATCTCACAACTAATTTCTGATGAAAACATTCTTTCAACAAACAAATAAAATCGCTTTTAGCTCTTTCTTGACATAACGTTAAGTCTGCTTCAGACATTTCAACAAATTCATCACGATGACTGTTGATTGCAAGAAACGGTGATTTTATTTCAATCGAATGAATTTCACCTTTACCCAGAAATGGAATTGGAGTCAATTTGTAGATGTCCAGAACTTGCGAGGATATTAAAGGAAAATTTACTTTAATAATGACATGTGAAGGATACAATAGTTCCTTCACCCTTCATTAGCTGGTATGCCATAAGAATGTTATCTGGGTGAACTGGTCCAGGTCTCAAGTGACTATGTATTCGTTCCATTTTCTCCTTTAGTTGTCGTGGTGATATTAGCATTGGGCTAATTGTATTATGACAGTGTTATATACCATGGAAGTTTATTAAATACACTCTTGCTACTTTCTATGTCGGAGATATAGTTTTCAATCAAATTTAATCGTTTTGAGTTGGAAATCTCATCTCTTTTTATGACATTAATTGTTGAATCAATCAATGGTGTCTGATTTTTTAATAATACGCCAAACAGACTACTTGCTATATTTCCAACGATATCCAGTGGTGCTCTTTGTCTACGCGATTTTGCTAGTAGGATATTTTTAGCCTGCAGATCTTCTTCTAAATGTTTGAAGTGATGATTCAGACTTGTACATGCTTCTTGTTGTGGAAATTGTGTACATAAATGACCAATTTTGCTAACTCCCATTGAAAATGTGTTCATATCATTCCAATACGGCTTTAAATTATAATAAACAATTATAGACCAATCCAAACTTTTCAAATAAGATTCCTGGCCTTGAAACAAATTTTGTTACATTGATTGATTGTGCAATAGTTAATGGTAACAAAAGAAGCATTACTATCAATGTCATTGCCATTGACGACAGTCCTGAAGATTTTTTTCCTTGTTGGTGTGTTTTCTTCAACAATTCTGTCCTCAGGTTTCTCTAATAGTGGATGCTTACATACCGGTTCTTCCTCTGCGAATGATGGAGCTATGTGCTGAATGTCCCTCTTGAAGAATCCTTTTGCTGTTTTGACTTCCACTACTCTGACGAAATTGTCTTCTCCGTGGAATACCTTGACAATTCTTCCCATTGGCCATTGCAGTACTGGTGTGTTATCTTCTTTTATTAACACCAGCTCTCCTTCCTTAATGTTTACTGATGATCGTCTCCACTTTTGCATTTGCTGCAGTGTTATAGATAATCAGTTGACCATTGCTTCCAAAAGGCGTGCTTAAGTTTTGATACAGCTTGCCATCGTTGTCCCAATGTCTGTGGTTGCTGAGAAGGTTCGCTGTCAGCCTGGGCGGTGAGTGGTTCTCCAATAAGAAAATGACCTGGAGTAATTGCTGTCAAATCATTTGGATCAGTTGACATGGAAACCAAAGGTCGAGAGTTTAAAATTGCTTCAATCTCGACTATAACAGTTTCTAACTCCTCATAAGTTAGATTAGCTGTGATGACATTTTTTAACAGCAAATGCTTAGCTGATTTTACAGCAGCTTCCTACAATCCTCCGAATTGCGGTGCTCTTGGTGGAATAAACTTAAAATTGATTCCTTTATCAATACAGCTTTCCACAATGCATTGTTTTGCCTTTTCGGAAAATATTGCATCTTCCAGCTCTTGAAGCTTATTTCTTGCTCCAACAAAATTAGTCACATTGTCGCAATGCAAAGTTTGACATTTTCCTCGTCGGCTTATAAAACGACGATGCGCTGCCAAAAATGCCTCTGTAGTAAGATCACTTACTAATTCCAGATGGACTGCTTAAGTCGCAAAGCAGCAAAATATTGCAATATATGCAGTGTGTGGTTTCTTACCAGGAATTTTATAATGAATCTTAAATGGTCCACAATAATTAACGCCAATTATTAATTTTTCTTAATGATACGCTCTGATTTTGCAGCAATGAATGGTGCTGGCCACTTTGTAGATGGCCCATATAAAAATAGTGGGCCAAAAAACCAAAGGCTGTGACTGGCAAATTTTGAACCACATATTCCTCTTGAAGCTACATCCGCGGCATTCTGTTCTGATGGTTCTGATGGAATATGGCGCCATTCCTTTTGAAGAGACGTTTCTTGAATTGTCGTAATCCTAGAAGCCACAAATTTATCCCTTATTGTAGTGGGGCTATTTATCCGTGATAGCACTATTTCCGAATCTGCCCAGTAGTATGTAGGCATTGCTTGCATTGATAACTGTTCCTTTACATTGTTTGTTAGTTGTGCACCTAGCACTGCTGCTTTCAATTCCAGTCGGGGAAGCGTAATTTTATTTATTGGAGCCAAACGCGATTTTGCGCACAGCAATTGTACAGTCACCCTTTTGTCTTTGTGAACTGCTCTAATATAAACGGCTACTGCATATGCATTTTCTGAAGCATCAACAAAGGTGTGGATCTCACACCTCATGTCAAAGACATGACGTGAAATTTTAATGTCATTTAACGCCTCTAAACTGTCACGGAATTGGATCTATTGCCTTTGTAGATGATCAGGCAATTCCTCGCTGTAATCAAATTTCTCCTTTGTAAGACTCTGCATGAATATCTTTGCTTTAACGACGACTGTAGAGAATAATCCTAGAGGATCAAATATTTTGAATATTTCTAAGACAACGTCTCTTCTTGTTATTTTGGTTGTTGTTGCAATTTGTGTATTGCCACAAAGTTTGTCTATCTTGGGATTCCAGAGGAATCCAAGAGTTTTGATGCTGCAATCTTCATATGTGGTATCTACCAATTCCACATTAGGGATTATGTCATCTTTATTTAACCCCTATAGAAGTTGGTTGCTGTTTGCGCACCATTTTCTCAATTTAAATCTTGAACTGACTAATATTTTTTCAAGCTCAGTTCGGATGAGTAAAGCTTCCTGGATTGTATCTGCTCCAGCAAGGCAGTCATCCACATAAAAATCATTTTTAAGAGCAGACGATCCCAGGGGATACTGCTTCAACTGCTTTGTTGTCAAGTATTCTAAACATCTTGTGGCTAAATAAGCTGCTGATTTAGTGCCATACGTGATTTTCTTCAGTCGATAAAATCTCAATTTCTCTGAAGGGTCGTTTCTCCATACAATCATCTGATATTGCTGGTCATTTGGGCTTATCCAAATCTGCCTATACATTTTCTCAATATCAGCGGTAAACACATATTTGTGTAATCTAAACCGACATCAATGTATTTTGTACTGTTGGGCCTTTGTGCAATAAATCATTCAATGACTTGCCAGAAGATGATACTGCTGATGCGTCAAATACAACCCGTAGCTAAGTTGTCTGATGGTGTGGAATAAAATAGTGTGATTTTGGCAGATTCACCAAAGGAACTTCTTTCATATGTCCAAGCAGTTCGTATTCCTTCATGAACTCTATGTATCTTTGCTTGATTGCTTGATCTTTCTGCAACCGTTTCTCTAGGAATAAGAACCGTCGCGTGGCAATGTCACGACTCTCCCCCAGCGCTGATGCATGCTCCAAAAACGGCAGTTGGACAATAAATCTGGAGTCCTTTGCGCGCTGAATGTTCTCGAGAAAGTGGGGTTCACATTCTTTTTCAACCGGCGAATAATATTTTTGAGATGGTTGAAAGTTGTCAAGTTCCCAGAACTTAATTAGCTGCTCATCCACTTTCTCTTCTTCTGTGAGAACTGCACTGATGATGTTGATCGTTGATCCGAAATCCATCCAGCTATAATACAACCAAGTTTGGCATGGTGTAGTCTCGGCAGTCCTTTTTTGAGACATAAATGTTCCGACTGCATTATATTAAAATAATGCTCAGCGCCAAGAAGAATATCAATTTTTCCTGCTTTTCCAAATTGACGATCAACGTTATACTATTTGGAATTTTCCAATTTTACGTTGGTATTGAAAATGTTGGTTGATCGCTGACTATGTGTGGCTTCTAGTCTTGAAGTAAAGTCCCCATTTTTATACCCTTGCAGAGGGTATTATAATTTCAGTCAGAAGTTTGCAACGCAGTGAAGGAGACATCTCCGACCCTATAAAGTATATATATTCTTGATCAGCATCACTAGTAGAGTCGATCTAGCCATGTCCGTCTGTCCGTCTGTCCGTCCGTCTGTCCGCCTGTCCGTCTGTCCGTCTGTCCGTCCGTTTATATGCAAACTAGTCTCTCAGTGTTAAAGCTATCTGCATGAAACTTTCCCAAAAGTTGTCTTTCAATTGCAGGTAGTATATAAGTCGGAACGAGCCGGATCGGACGACTATAGCATATAGCTTCCATAGGAACAATCGGAAAAATAATTGAAAAAAAATTATAACTTTGCTGTTTTTCAATTTTTTGTTTAGTTCTTCGACATTTAGTAATGGTTAAATATTTACGATTTAAATTTCATCAAAATCGGACGACTATAGCATATAGCTCCCATAGGAACAATCGGAAAAATAAATGAAAAAAATTATAACTTTGCTGTTTTTTAATTATTTATTTAGTTCTTCGACATTTATTAATGGTTAAATATTTCCGATTTACGGTTTTAATTTCATCAAAATCGGACGATTATAGCATATAGCTCCCATAGGAACAATCGGAAAAATAAATGAAAAAAAATTATAACTTTTCTGTTTTTTAATTTTTTGTTTAGTTCTTCGACATATAGCAATGGTTAAATATTTCAGAATTATGATTTAAATTTCATCAAAATCGGACGTCTATATCATATAGCTCCCATAGAAATAATAAAAATATATAAAATAACTATCAAACAATTGAGCTGCAAATCATCATAGCTTTAATGTTTTTAAACATATACGAAAGTAAATCATAATTTTAATGTTTTCAAAAATGTTTAATTCTTGCAATAGCTGCAAGGGTATATGAACTTCGGCTTGCCGAAGTTTGCTTTCTTTCTTGTTAGACTATATTTCAACATTAACACTAGAATTTGATGTGTGAGCCTCTCCACCTATTCCATTTATTTTTAGCCTTGAACTGGTGGTCTTTAATGAAAATTGCTTAATCGCTCTTTCAGAGATAGCGTTAATCTGAAATCCAGAGTCAAGAAGAGCTCTGAATTCCGCCATTTGTCCATTATTTCCTTCGTGCAGTGGCTAAGAGTATATAGCCGGCTTTCCTTCCACTCACCGATGCCGCAGTAATGGAATCCAAAGTATCCGACATTTTTTCTAAGTGCAGGAGTGCGTTATGTTTTTTATTACACTTAAAACAATCTCTTTTTGTGCATTCTTTTGATGCGCGATTTGGACTTAGACATTTTACGCACAACTTATTTTTTTGAGTCCAGTTAAGGCGTTCAGCTGGAGTTTTCTTTAAGAAATCATTACATTTAAAAATGCTATGATTTGGTTTCTTACAGAATAAACAACTGAATTGCGTCTCTGCCCTGCTGCACATGTAATCGGTTTTTTGGGTTTCTCAGAAGAAATGGCCTCTAGTGTGAGGAAACGCTGCTCCAAGAATTCCAGAAATTCTTTAACGGATTGCAATTCTCTTGTATTCAAAAGAGATTGCTCATACAGTAAATGAGTTTGCCGATCCAACTTCTTTGTCAATATATGAAGTAAGATCGGATCCCAGCTGTCCGTTGTTATATCTATATTATTTAATACCGATAATGTTTCCTTGACATTACCATGCAATGTTTTTATGCCTTTGCCATCGCTAGATATTACTAAAACGCTCTTGTAACATATTCCATGCTGTCACATAATGTTTTCTGTTCTGTGCCTCTCCCGTAAGGTTTGTTTTCAAATACCACATTTTTTGTATAGTGGGTAATGAAGATTCATGAATCATTTTTTTAAATAAATCATGAAATTGTTGCCATTGTAAATAACTTCCATCAAATATTGGAATTGATACCTTTGGCAGAGGTAATCCTGCGGTCGTATAGGAACTTGCTTCAGATTCCTGCCTTTTTTCTACGCCAAATGACATTTGAAATGATATGATGGCATTTTCAGCCATCAAATATCGTGAATCATCATATCCTAATTCCTTTGGGTTTTTGAATTTTTTATGGATTTGGACATGAATCCTTTTAATTTCATTCCAGTTTTGTGAAATGATTGTTTGAAAATTTTGGCGCGTTTCGACAGTAATCTTACTCATGATGCGCTCCAAACTATTAATGAGTACTCTTTGTTCACGGAACATGGCTTCAATTTCTAAAGCCTCCTCCGTAAATGTAATGGATTCAGTTTCCATTTGCAATGCGGATAAGTTTGTGGAGAATATATTTTGATATTCACTCACAAGATTTTTTATTTCAATGAAATAATTATTATTAAAATACCCGTGATCAATATTTTCTCCTTTGAGGGTATTTTTGATTTTTTCATCTCTGGAAGCGAAATTGATCCAGAGGCCTTCCAGATTTGCCAATCTTTCTGTGTAATAGGCAGGCTTAAACTTCCTGCTCTCAGAATCTTTTTTAAAATTTCTAATTATGCTTTGGATGCGCTCGCCCAGCGCTTGCTGTTCATCCAATAAGGAGCGAATGCTTGATGACGCCATTTTACTTTTATAAAATAAACCTTTAAGAGGAATTTTGCTAATGATGTGCCTCGAATCACACCGTGGTTTATAAAATAATTGTAAAACTGGTCAGTTATTCAAGTCTTTAGTTTTTTTTTTTAGCAAAGTTTGGTTCGCCAGGTTGACCAAAACTTGTCCTTGGTTGTCTGTTTTGATTGCCAAGTTAATCGTACACAAATCGCAGAAATTACTTGGTCGCCTTGTTGACCTTGAAAATCTGCTTATAAACTGTCTATCGCCAAGTTGATAGCAGTAAAAACCGTTCGCGAAGAGAACTTCTATTTTATGGTCGGTCCAGTTAATCACTACCATGGTTGTTGCTGTTGATACTGTGAACAAACAATGATCGGGAATGCTTGTTTAAATTGGAGTCTCAACTTAAACAATTTTTGCGGTTTGAAGTTGGTGCTCACCAAATTTATTGCTGGTGACTTGACCTTATAATGTGATCAAACAATGATCGAGAATGCGAGTTTAAAATAGACGTATCAATTTAAACAAAAATGTGTTTTTTTTTCTGTTCAAAAGTCGGGGGTCACCAAATGTACGAACTCAAATGATTTCAGAATGCTGAAATATATTTTTTGCGTGCCGCAAGTACAATACCAGTGGAAATAGTCGCCGCAATAAGTACAATACCAATTGGGCGGCGGAGAAGTGAATTCGTCAAGAGATCTTTTCGTACTGATTTTATTGAGCATAACTTGGGGTTTATATACATGTTCTTGGGTCAAAAAGGGTGTTTACATAGGTCTATTCTAGATTACAATTTTCACTATGTAACGTTTATCCTAATCAAACAATACAATTTAGATAACGATATCGTAGGTAAAATAGTCTCAAATATTCTGCATGCAGATGGTGTGAAAACGTGACCGATCGTGGGTTTTCTTTTTCTTTCTGAATTGACACACATGTGGACACAGGCATACGTGGTTCTGTATTGATTTAGGTAGGCCGATATCACTAATGACCCTTGTCTATTTAACCCATAAATATTAATCTGCGAACAATTTTCTTCTTGGCGAAAATCGTACATTCTCCCGGCCGTTGAACGGTTTGTTCAACAGTCATTAATGATGATGGTAAACGGCTGAGTTGAAAATGTGGTAATAGGTCCATGTTGAAGTGGTAGAGGAGACGCAGATTTACGCCATCTTTTGACCAGATGAATAATGGTGATGATCATTAAAAAAATTAATCCAATATAAATGGCGGTTTGATGATGCTCAATATTACAAAAATTGTGTGGTAGCTAAAGCTATTTTGTGGAAACAGTTCCATTTTTCTTTGAAGAAGCTCATTGAAATGTCAATTACAACCGTCATATTTGAATTTGATGGCAAACTTTCAGTTAAATCGCTATCTCCGAATCGAGCATATGATGCCTGTAGTGTAGTTTCTGTCGTTATCGTCATCAATGTATTTCGAATTGTGCACCCAGGACTTGAGGTCAAATAGCCGGAGCCTTGTAGTTCTATGTTAGATGTCCCATCTAAGCAAACAGCAGAAAGCTTTAAAGATTCGTTTGTTGCAAATATCTATTGATTCTTGGCATACATTCCAGACCAAAGAAAGGATTTTCTTGTACTTACTATTTTACAGGATGAATCCGTTTTATTATGAAATATTTTCATCTCACAACTAATTTCTGATGAAAACATTCTTTCAACAAACAAATAAAATCGCTTTTAGCTCTTTCTTGACATAACGTTAAGTCTGCTTCAGACATTTCAACAAATTCATCACGATGACTGTTGATTGCAAGAAACGGTGATTTTATTTCAATCGAATGAATTTCACCTTTACCCAGAAATGGAATTGGAGTCAATTTGTAGATGTCCAGAACTTGCGAGGATATTAAAGGAAAATTTACTTTAATAATGACATGTGAAGGATACAATAGTTCCTTCACCCTTCATTAGCTGGTATGCCATAAGAATGTTATCTGGGTGAACTGGTCCAGGTCTCAAGTGACTATGTATTCGTTCCATTTTCTCCTTTAGTTGTCGTGGTGATATTAGCATTGGGCTAATTGTATTATGACAGTGTTATATACCATGGAAGTTTATTAAATACACTCTTGCTACTTTCTATGTCGGAGATATAGTTTTCAATCAAATTTAATCGTTTTGAGTTGGAAATCTCATCTCTTTTTATGACATTAATTGTTGAATCAATCAATGGTGTCTGATTTTTTAATAATACGCCAAACAGACTACTTGCTATATTTCCAATGATATCCAGTGGTGCTCTTTGTCTACGCGATTTTGCTAGTAGGATATTTTTAGCCTGCAGATCTTCCTCTAAATGTTTGAAGTGATGATACAGACTTGTACATGCTTCTTGTTGTGGAAATTGTGTACATAAATGACCAATTTTGCTAACTCCCATTGAAAATGTGTTCATATCATTCCAATACGGCTTTAAATTATAATAAACAATTATAGACCATTCCGTTGTGGCAAATTGACCATTTCCAAACTTTTCAAAAAAGATTCCTGGCCTTGAAACAAATTTTGTTACATTGATTGATTGTGCAATAGTTAATGGTAACAAAAGAAGCATTACTATCAATGTCATTGCCATTGACGACAGTCCTGAAGATTTTTTTTCCTTTTTGGTGTGTTTTCTTCAACAATTCTGTCCTCAGGGTTCTCTAATAGTGGATGCTTACATACCGGTTCTTCCTCTGCGAATGATGGAGCTATGTGCTGAATGTCCCTCTTGAAGAATCCTTTTGCTGTTTTGACTTCCACTACTCTGACGAAATTGTCTTCTCCGTGGAATACCTTGACAATTCTTCCCATTGGCCATTGCAGTACTGGTGTGTTATCTTCTTTTATTAACACCAGCTCTCCTTCCTTAATGTTTACTGATGATCGTCACCACTTTTGCATTTGCTGCAGTTGTTATAGATAAGCAGTTGACCATTGCTTCCAAAAGGCGTGCTTAAGTTTTGATACAGCTTGCCATCGTTGTCCCAATGTCTGTGGTTGCTGAGAAGGTTCGCTGTCAGCCTGGGCGGTGAGTGGTTCTTCAATAAGAAAATGACCTGGAGTAATTGCTGTCAAATCATTTGGATCAGTTGACATGGAAACCAAAGGTCGAGAGTTTAAAATTGCTTCAATCTCGACTATAACAGTTTCTAACTCCTCATAAGTTAGATTAGCTGTGATGACATTTTTTAACAGCAAATGCTTAGCTGATTTTACAGCAGCTTCCTACAATCCTCCGAATTGAGGTGCTCTTGGTGGAATAAACTTAAAATTGATTCCTTTATCAATACAGCTTTCCACAATGCATTGTTTTGCCTTTTCGGAAAATATTGCATCTTCCAGCTCTTGAAGCTTATTTCTTGCTCCAACAAAATTAGTCACATTGTCGCAATGCAAAGTTTGACATTTTCCTCGTCGACTTATAAAACGACGATGCGCTGCCAAAAATGCCTCTGTAGTAAGATCACTTACTAATTCCAGATGGACTGCTTTAGTCGCAAAGCAGCAAATATTGCAATATATGCAGTGTGTGGTTTCTTACCAGGAATTTTATAATGAATCTTAAATGGTCCACAATAATCAACGCCAGAGTTTAAAAATGGTCGTGCTTGTGAAAATCATAAAGCTTGCTTTTATTTATGAGGAGTCATTCAACTCCTCACAATATGTTTGTAAATAACTTACAGTAAAAATATCAACCATATATGACCACAAGCAATACATTATGACTGCTCACTCGTCTAAGCGCAACCACGTTTGATCCTATGATATAGTGGTACAACTTGGCCAATTTTTTTGAAACATATTATATATATAATATTTTTCTAAGAGCGAACCACTAGCAGTGCCGCGTTAACATCAATAAGAGGGAATTGTTGTTTGTTTACAATTTACTCCATACTAACTGTTGTTGCGCGTCTCTGCTAAAGGTTCGCTTGTTAGAAAGGGACGTATATAGTCTACTCTGTGACGTAGACATGGCCGAACATCTATTTTGCACTTTGTACTCTGGTCGCCTGAAATAAAATTTTAAAATAGAACCACTATACATTTCAAAAAAAAAATGTTCCACTTCGTAGAGAATTTATTAAGCTAAATCATAAATATTATTACACTTGCAGCTATTGCAAGAATTAAACATTTTTGAAAACATTAAAGTTATGATTTACTTGCGTATATGTTGAGAAACATTGAAGCTATGATGATTTGTAGCTCAATTATTAGATAGTTATTTTATATATTTTTATTATTTCTATGGGAGCTATATGATATAGTCGTCCGATTTTGATAAAATTTAAACCGTTATACTAAAATATTTAACCATTACTATATGTCTAAGAACTAAAAAAATTTAAAAAACAGCAAAGTTATTATTTTTTTTGTGTTTTTTTCCGATTGTTCCTTTGGGAGCTATATGATATAGTCGAAATTAAATGTCGAAGAACTAATAGAAAAATTTAAAAACAGCAAAGTTATAATTTTTTTTGTATTTTTTTCTGATTGTTCCTATGGGAGCTATATGCTGTAGTCGTCCGGATCCGTCTCGTTCCGACTTATATACTACCTGCAATAGAGAGACAACTTTTTGGAAAGTATCATGCAGATAGCTTTAAAACTGAGACACTAGTTTGCGTAGAAACGGACGGACAGATTGACAGACGGACAGACGGACGGACAGACGGACATGCCTAGATCGACTGGTCTAGTGATGCTAATCAAGAATATATATAATTTATAGGGTTGGAAATGTCTCCTTCACTGCGTTGCAAACTTCTGACTTAAATTATATTACTCTCTGCAAGGGTATAAAAACATAACAATAGACTCCAAATATAACAACAAAAATTCAGAAGAATTCAAAGACAAAATCAACAACACATATATTGGCGACGATGAAAGATTAATTTCATTTGACGTAATTTCATTCATTCCGAGTATACCGACAGATCTAGCCCTGGATATAATTTAATGCAAATGGACAATAATACAAAAACACAGTAAAATAGCGCAAACAATATTTATGGACATAATAAAATTTTGTATTCAAGAAAACAGATATTTCAAATTTGAAAAAAAATTTTACACACAATTAAAAGATATTGCAGATATTGTAATGGAAACTCTCCTGGACAACACGTTAAAAAAAACACAGACGACCTCCAAGATTACTGACAAAATACGTAGATGACCTGTTCGCAATCATTCAAGATGACATTAAAACTACACTGACCATGCTCAACTCTTTCGCCAATAATATAAAATTTACAATGGAACTAGAATGAAAACGAACAATTAACTTATTTGGACTCAGTAATAATTAGACGTGGAAACAAATTATAATTAAAATGGTACAAGAAACCAATTGCGTCCGGACGAATCATCAATTTTAACTCCAAACACCCAAAACAAATGATAATAAATACAGCTTAAAGCTATATACAGAGAATGCTCAAAATTTCAGACACGGATTACCACGAAGAGACGACTCAGGAGATAAAATCAATTTTAACAGACAGTGAATTCCCAAAACACATAATAAAAACATTATTATCGGAACACAAAACAACAAAACAAAACAGCGTTAAAAGCAATAAAAACAAAAAAATATATCTCAATGTCAATGTCCCGGCGTTATCCGAACGTGTAGCGAAATCGGAATGCTACGACAAAGAACACATAAGTATCGCACATAAACCGGACCACACATTAAAATCTATGTACAACAGAACAAAATCTAAGATAAATGAAATTGACAAAAATGACGTGATATATAAAATACCGTGTAACGGCAACAACAACGAAATATGCAACGTAATATATATAGGAACAACAAAACCGAAATTAAAAACTAGACTAGCGCAGCATAAATCGGACTTCTAAGCTAGACACCATACGAACGCGCAAAAAACAGCACTCATGTCCCACTGTGCCAAGAATAATCACTCTCCGAACTTTAAAGAGACGAGTATCTTATCACAAGAACAACACTATGCCAAAAGATTCAACACCGATTCACACCTACAGATATACGGATGAACTACAAAACGGACACTGACAATTGCGCTCATTTATATAGACATTTACTAGGGAAGGAAAAATTAGTTAAAAACTCCATGTCACCGGACGCAGACGTGTAAATTAAATGTATGTCAAGTGTAAATTGTTTTCTGTTTGTTAAGAATATTAAAATCGTTGTTATTATTTTACAGTTGTCCTGAAGACGGTTGCCGAAGAGCATCCGAAATATATTGACAAATAACCAAAATTAAAAAAATTGTGTTATTTTCTCAACATCCTGACCTCGAGCCGGTTAACAATTAATACATTTTTGAAAACATTAAAATTATGATTTACTTGCGTATATGTTTAAAAACATTGAAGTTATGATGATTTGCAGCTCAATAATTAGTTATTTTATATATTTTTATTATTTCTATGGGATTTTGATGAAATTTTAACCGTAATTCTAAAATATTTAACCATTACTATATGTCGAAGAACTAAAAAAAAATTAAAAAACAGCAGTAATCATTTTTTTTGTATTTTTTTTTCGATTGTTCCTATGGGAGCTATAGATATAGCCATCCGATTTTAATGAAATTTAAAACGTAATTCTGAAATATTTAACCATTACTATATCTCAAAGAACTATAAAAAACATTAAAAAACAGCAAAGTGATAGTTTTTTTCTATTTATTTTTTTGATTGTTCCTATGGGAGCTATATGCTATAGTCATCCGATCCGGCTTGTTCCGACTTATATACTACCTGCAATAGAAAGACAACTTTTGGGAAAGTTTCATGCAGATAGCTTTAAAACTGAGAGACTAGTTTGCGTAGAAACGGACGGACATAGCTAGATCGACTCGCCTAGTGATGCTGATCAAGAATATATATAAAAATATAAAAATATAAAAATATAAAAATATAAAAATATAAAAATATAAAAATATAAAAATATATAAAATAAAAATATAAAAATAAAAAATATAAAAATATAAAAATATAAAAATATAAAAATATAAAAATATAAAAATATAAAAATATAAAAATATAAAATATAAAAATATAAAAATAAAAATAAAAAATATAAAAATATAAAATATAAAAATATAAAAATATAAAAATATAAAAATATAAAAATATAAAAAATATATAAAAATATAAAAAATATAAAAATATAAAAATATAAAAATATAAAAATATAAAAATATAAAAATATAAAAATATAAAAATATAAAAATATAAAAAAATATAAAAATATAAAAATATAAAAATATAAAAATATAAAAATATAAAAATATAAAAATATAAAAATATAAAAAATAAAAAAAAAAAATAAAAAAAAAAAAATATAAAAATATAAAAATATAAAAATATAAAAATATAAAAAAAATATAAAAATATAAAAATATAAAAATATAAAAATATAAAAATATAAAAATATAAAAATATAAAAATATAAAAAATATAAAAATATAAAAATATAAAAATATAAAAATATAAAAATATAAAAATATAAAAATATAAAAATATAAAAATATAAAAATATAAAAATATAAAAATATAAAAATATAAAAATATAAAAATATAAAAATATAAAAATATAAAAATATAAAAATATAAAAATATAAAAATATAAATATAAAAATATAAAAATATATATGTATAAAAATACAAATATATTTTTTTCGGTAGGTGTTGCGCTAAAAGATATTTTTGTAAAAATTTCTTTCAATTTAAACAAACGAATCTAAAGTTTTTTTGTAAATTTTTTGTAAAAACAAATGATGTCAAATTAAAAAAAAAAAAGAATACAGGTTTTTGCTATTTTCCTCCTCTATTAAAGAAATATTGACTGTTTTCCATTGTTTAAAAATGGGTGGCAAGTTTTACATGGAATGACCTTATCTTATTCTAGCTACATTCACAATGAAGAACAAATTTGTCTTTACTATTAATATCAAACATTACCAGATTACCACATCAAAATAAGACAGCGTTCGTGTTTCACGCGACATCTGGTAAAAGTTGAAAAATGTTGATGCCTAAAAGACGAATGAAGTAAAACATAATAAACTAAACAACTAAACTTACAAGAAAAATTAAGATAAGATAAGATAAGATAGTTATCAACTCAAAAAATAAAGAGCGTATATATCAACACGCGATAGCGAAGTGCAAAAAACGTATACCAAGGGTATACGTCGGCTTTGCTGACGTTGAATAGCCAAAGAGCACGATGTTGCTCACCCTCTGTACTTACTCTTACACCTTCTTCACCTGCAATTGCACCAAAAGTAAAATCAACAATTACAGTAACAGACAGATACGGCTCTTATCGCGGAACCGACTGCGATGTCGTCGACCACAGCGCCGAATACAACGGGCCTGGTCATACAGACTGGCATGGATCGCTACATCCAAATTATGCGTAGACTTAGCCCTCAGTAACAAACCAAAAGTAAACCGTGTCCAAAGAGACATTGAATTACCCGGAAGATCTAACGACAACAGATTTGACCACCTAGCTAAAAATGAACCAGAGGACCCAACCGAAATCAAACCCCCACCAATTTACATTACGGAAATTTTCACGAAACCAAACAGACCAAATCTGAAGAACCTTTCCGAGCTTATCCAAATAGATTGAGGAAGCTAAGAAAATCTACAACATGTACCAAATAAAAAGCAATGATGGTGCATGGTACAAAGTATGATGGAATTTATGTTCTTTATGTTCTTTATGAAAACGACCATGCAAACACTGGTCAAAACCAGAAGCAGTCCAAATTATTGATGGCAAATCTACGAATAACCGTGTGGAACGCCTATGTCGTTTCCCGTCTCAAACTTGATATAACACTGTTCCTGATTGTAAATCATATCGACAGGCATTCTAATCAGAGAACGCTTTCAGCACCATTTCAACAAAAGTTTGCAACTTTGTGACGCATTGTTCCACGTAGCACACAAGTTTCATTTCAAGTTTCATGGAGTATTTTTGTTGTTATACTAGTTCTAAGGGCGCCCGTGAAACCAATATAAGGTTTAAATCTGAGCTTAAGAGTTTCCATTTACTTCGCGACCTGACCAACGTCACCAGATCGCAAGACCCTGCCAGATCGCGACGCTGTCAAACCGACACCTTGACAGACCACTATCGACAGTCGTAGTGGGTACTCGATACTTGAAGCGGTGGCAACCTAGAAAGAATCGATGACGGGCAACGCTCTCTTCGCTCTCTTCGTTCCCGCACAGACGTGTGCTCCGGAATTCGAAAAAGTAAAAACTTCCTGAACCAGTATTTAGTATCCCTCAGGCGTGGCTACGATCATTTCTCGTTAATCCAGAGAACGTTGGCGTGCCCCTGTTGGAGTTACATCCCGTTCCCTTGCCCGTAGTTAGTACAACTGCAGAGGTGGCTACGGCAATAACTGGTTCACCCAAAGAAGCTGGCGTGCCCCTGCGGGATCATATTCCTACATCATATAATGTAATCATATAAACACCTCGTACAACAGGGAAAAATTTGGGAGAAAAAAATATCCGGTTTCGGAGCACCGAAAATTGGCGGGGTAATCTTGATAAACGCCCAAGATGGCGTTTTAAGTGACGCGAAGAACCGCGAAACGTGACGCAAAGTTACGCGATCGAGTGAAACGTAGAAAGCCCACAAGTGCATAAGTAAACCAGTGATTAAACAAAAAACCAACCAGAGAAGAGAATATATATAAACAGTTTTACAAGTCACAAATCAGCAAGGCATGCAAGAGAATACAAAAGTGAAAATTAACACAGAAGTAAAATACACTGAAAAAAAGAATTACATAAATAAACTTATATAAATAAATACTGTTAATAATACATACAAATATAAAAAAAATATTAATAATGAAACAAATCAATAATTCCTAAAAAATCATAAATAATATAAAATATAATAAAAACAAGAAACAATGCAAAATACCTTTTTAAGTAAAAACGTTGGACAAGGAAATACAAGGGCACAGACGACAAAATCAAACAAAAGAACAGAAGAGATGCGAAACATGGACGAAGCAAATACCACGGCGCAGAGCAAAGAGGCAGCAAACAATCCTGGTGAGTCTGTTCCAATTAGACTTAAGAACCCTGGGGAAGGGACAACTTGGATATATCGTCCCGTCGCAAGGTGGAATTAGTAGCTTTCGCAGAAGAGTTTGCGTTCGCGCCAGAGGGCCGCGTCGAGGATCTTCAGAAAAATTTCGTTAAGTACTGGGAACTGACTGACGCAGTCTGTGCTAAACTAAAGACCATCGAAATGCGTTTTACTTCACGTGCCCCAAGCCCAAACCCGGGCCAAGAAAAAGACAACACTACCGACGACAAGGGCTCCGTGTTAAATGCACTTATTTATAGGAATATGCACTCACTGCTCCTCCTCTTGTTAATCTTCCCGGTATTACCATTTACGCACCACAGACTCAAGGAGTCCCGGGGATCGAAGTCTCTCGTAGTTTTGCATGCACCCCGGAAAGAATTTGCAAGTGGGGACTACAATTTGATGGCCGATCCGACCCTCTAACCTTTATCGAGTAGGTAGAGAGTAGCGCAATTTCCTACGGCATCAAATTGCAGACACTTGCTCGAGCGATGGCTGAGCTTTTGACCGACCGGGCGTATAAATGGTTTCAGACCAGCCGATTTCAAAGAACGGACTGGACAACCTTCTGCAAAGTTTTTTTAGAATTCTTTTCACAGTACCTCCAACGTTTATACGATAGGATAAGTGCTAGATCTTCATGTACTCATGAGGCACGCGGGCGCCGGCAGTGCCCATATCGAATCAGATTATCACACCATCGGAAAGAATTGACGTACGGATTGCCTGCAGCAACTGCGGGGAACAGGGACATTTTAGCCGCGAGTGTAGGAACAGCAGAACATATTTCTGCTGGGATTGTGGTCGACAAGAAATTCACACGATCGACTGCTGCCGTAGTACGCAGACGGGAAACGGACCGAGTCCTTGCGTCGTGCGGAATACGACGTGAACCAGCGAGGCAGAGAGCACCCTGTAACCGCACCCATCAGAGTAGAAGACGATAAGATAGTGGCTACATAATTTTGAAATATTTAACCATAACTAAATAACGAAAAACTAAAAAAAAAATTAAATAACTGCAAAGCTACATTTTTTTTGATTTTTTTCCGATTGTTCCTATGGGAGCTATATGATATAGTCGTCCGATTTCGATGAAATTTAAACCGTAATTCTGAAGTATTTAACCGTTTCTACATGTCGAAGAACTAAAAAAAAAAAATTAAAAAACAGCAAAGCAAATTCATATAGCTGCACGAGCAGTGCCGCGGCCAACGCTTATGTATCTAAATATATATGTTAATGTATACGTAAGTGTATATAGGCGGCGCAAGCAGCGGCCGCGCATGAGAGAGAGAGTGTTATGCTCACATGGTAACCGAATGGTCGGCCGCGCATGCAGACATGCCGGCTCAGCCTTTAGGATGTGCATAACATTGTTGTGTGGGTCGAATTACTCCGCACTTGAAGTGGTGGAAATATTTGGACATAAGCAAATGCCACAATGTTGCAGTGATATAAGCGGTACAGTCTGTACCCGATATGTGAGCATACTACACTGCAATAGAAAGAGAACTTTTGGAAAAGATTCATGCAGATAGCTTTAAAACTGAGAGACTAATTTGCGTAGAAACGGACGGACTGACGGACATAGCTAGATCGAATCTCCTAGTGAGGCTGTTCAAGAATATATATACAAGTACTTTATAGGGTCGGAAATGTCTCCTTCACTGCGTTGCAAATTTCTGACTGAAGTTATAATACCCTCTGCAAGGGTATAAATATATATCTAAATTAATACATTTTTATTAAAAAGCTTGGGCATTTATATGTACCACACTCAGACCTTTTTTTGTATAATTTTTAAGGACACATATCCTGCCGTGTTGCTATTGAGAACATATTTCATCACAAAAAACTTCAAGTAACGGTATCAAACAAGCAACGTAATTTCATTGCCTCGTTAAATATATTATATTTTTATTTTGTAAGCTCTTTGTTGACGTTGACATTGGCGGTGTTGTTGAATACCTAGCATTGCGCCGATAAGATGCCTTAGAACGCATCAAGGACACTTTATCTTCCGTGTTTTCCATCCGCAGTAGAATTGGCTGGTCTACGCTTGAAGGCTGCGTTCTACGAGCACGAAAACTGTTTGTAATTTTAAGAGGCGGTTTGATGATAAGGGAATAGCACATTGTGTTGAATATAGATTTGATGTTTTTCTCCTCCGCATAGAGTACGTCGTGCATCCGCAGCTCACAAGCAGTATCAGCGCGCTGAGGCGCCTCCAGTTTTATCTCCAATACACCCCAAGGGACTGTAGATCCGCAACTTGATCTTCTGGCGTCAGCACTTTCCCAGTGAGCGCATTAACAATTCTGGTAACCCCATCAAGCCGGCTTTTTATTTTATCTAGGATGCGTTTTTCTGATTGGCTCATGCTGGTTTAATAATTCCTCCAAATTATGGAGTGGTGTATCGGGCGATCTGGTGTTAGGCCTTAGATCATGCCCAGAGAATTCTCGCGCACGTCTATTAATTGGTGGTGCCATTTAAAATATATTATATTTTAAAGTTGTATCTTTAAGTTTATGTTTACGCTAGCTTACCTAGCAACCGTTCCCTGCATTGCCGGCAAACTGCTGTTCGACAATATCGATAGCACCGTAACTGATGGGGCAATTTTGAACTCTCATAGACTCCAGAGATGCTGCCGCCCAGATTGACTCTTATTGAGAATGCACGCAAAACCACACTTGTTGCTTATTTCAAACAATTTTTAAATTCAGATTTACGGCGATTTTTTTGCTTATCATCACAAGGTTATGTTACCCGCGAGAAGATCTGGTATTACTTTAAACTGTTTTACACTTTAGTGTAAATAATTTATTTGCTTGCTAGACTGAAAGCTGGTTATAATATTTCTAAAACACAACGTCTTTAATAACTTTCAACACACTTGCAGTAACTAAATGGTGAGCTAGCTAGTCTCGTCTGAATCTCACCTCAGACTCCTTAGCTATCTCTAGGAATGGGAGCTGAAGGTGATGTAGAGAGACAGAACGAAATAACTGTTTGCGTGCTGCTGTACGGTATAAGATTCTATTGTTGGCTATGCAGTTTGACAGATGATTTTGTGGGGCAATATTTAGTTTAAAGTCTGTTAGCTGGGTATTTAACAGTCGGGGAACTCGACTGTAGCGTTCTTTCTTTTTTTTTTTTAAGTTGGGCTCATCCTATTTTTGCGTGCCTCTTCTCTGCCGTTCCTCGCTTCTCAGTTTAACGCCCAAAATTTCTCAAGGCCAGCAAATTGATCTTGCTTTGAAGCTTTGAAGCGGCACAAGAGTTTCGGCACTGATTATTCCTTTAAAGGATCCCTATAGAAGTTGGTGCCCGCTTAGTAACTTAGTACCTGATATTCACCTGTCCGTGTTTTCATCCACTCATGCTCTCAGGTTGGGGATGAGGCTAAAGCGCTTCCAAAGGGAGCAGTTTCCCGCGTGTAACGTGTAATGTAGCGGTCTGCTCTGCTGCCAAAAGATCCAGTCCACCGCATATCCTGTAAGCCGACAGCCGATGTGTTGAGCACATGGTGCGGGTGTAGCTCGGCTACAACTAACTTTCTTCCAGACCAGTACGGCGTGCTGGCGGCTTTTGCGTTTTCGTACTCTAAGTGCTCCCAGAAACTGAGCCTTGTTTTTCTGCGAAGCTAGTTCAAGCCCAACGCTGTCCAGCCATGTCCTGATGAGCTCGAGTTTTGGTTGCACACCTCCTCGGCTTGGCGGAGCTCCTTTTCCACCAAAACATCGGCGAGACCCACTACTTCGGTCCTCCTGGCAGCGCCAGTTTGTCTCCGAGGTACAACACGTTCCAAAGTAAGGGCGCTAGTACGGACCCTTGCGGAACTTTAAAGTGAAGGAGATTGTCGCTAAAGTTGCCTTTTACTATTTTTATATATTACAGGGGAGCAAACCAAAGTTCGTCTAGTTCTCCAAGCCGAGTTAAAGCCATTTCTTATGTCCAGCGTAGCTATTAGGTAGTACTTCTTGGCACCGCCTTTTCATATGATGCCTGCCATAGCCCAATCCGCTATCTGAGCCACCTTCGAGATGGCTTCCACTGTAGATGTGGCGTTCTAAAGCTGAACTATGACTCACATATGCCGCCTGTCGCCGCTATGGGATTTACCAGCTTCAAGCTAGCTATGCACTCGAAGACCTTATCGGCACCATTTACAAGGCAATTGGCCTCTAGATGCTTGCCAGGCTTCGGTAGAAGGACCCGTCTCTGAGCTTTCCCTCTCGCCGGGAAAATGCCTTCACTCAGGCAGCTACCAAAAACCCGGATAGCGAAAAGCGCGGCGGAGAGTTAGGGCCAGTTTGAGCGATTGAAAAGAAAAAACAAAAAAACAAGCAAACACAAGTCGAGTTTTCCGACTATTACATTCGCGTTACTCAGCTAGCAAATGTCGAACTAAATATTTTACAAAACAATCGGGGCTAAGGTGCCGTTATCTGTTGAGCTGCATTGCCAACACTAGAAGCTAAAAGCGTGCAGCAACCTCATCCCCAGCTTACAGTGCTTTTATTCTGTCCTCTACATCAGCGATCACCAGGCTTTAAGTAATTAACATAGGATACTGTTTTGCTGGCAAAAACGGACAGCGATAAAGCGGTGGCAGAGTATAACTCAACAACTTCTAAAATAATAGCCCGACTTAAAAAATCTATCTAAAAGACATGACCAAAACACAGACGGTCGGAAACGCTTCCTTTCTGCTACATATTTTTCAAAAAAAAAAATCTGTTTCCCAAACGAGTAACGGGTATAAAAACCAACGTTAAATGTTTTGATCTAAGAGTGTATTTTGAGAGTGAGAACTCCATTTTATTGTGACGCTTTGAATTAATAAGCTTAAAAGCCATTCTTTGGACTTGAACTAAAAATCCTCATTATATTTTAAGTGAAAGTCATGTTAGATTTTTAAATATTTATTAATTTTGAAGTTATTTGAGGTGGAGAACAGGCTTTTAACTGGCTTTTTTAAATACAAAGGAAAATGTGTGAGCTTTGTTAAGCTTTTAATATATCAACTACTATTGAGAGTGAAATTTTGTAATTGTTTGAATTTATTTTCGAGATCTTTAAAACGTAACTCTCAAATTTATGTAAAATTAGAATTTAAATAAAGAAACCAGTTAGCAATGATTTAGTAGAGCTCCACAAATACCAAATTTTATTGAAAATAATTGTTATTGATTTGTATTCTCTTTTACAATGCTTTCCCTTTTTTTTTAATGCCAACAACTAAAAATAGTGACTCAAAAATACTTGTTGTTTAAGGGTTACAATACAAACTTTAAACTCTAAACTCACAAATGTGCTTAGAAAAGTCTATATTAACATATTTTAGTATCTATAGGCCTGCACCAAAAACACTATGGTGCGATGTTATGAGAGTTAACTAGTTGCTCGAAGATCACAAAAGGCATTAAGAAGCAACTGCACACTAAATCGGTCTCTTAATAGCAATTAACGCCAAGAAAAGACTATAATAAATCCATAGGAAGTTAAATTTTTTTAAATTAAGAACGTCTATCTTTAAGAGTGCAGGTATGCAGTAGGCAGCATTGGCAGATGTAAAATGGAATTGGTTCAGATACATTTAATGGGTGCAGTGAAAATTTGAGGAATTTTTCTTGATGCCGCATCTTCAATGCTATGATTGCTAATTAATATTATCCGGAGCAGTGACTGCTCGCAAATGTTATTATCATCTCTAGAAACAGGTGTCTCCCTCCGCTTTGCCGATTTTTTCCAGCCTATAACCCTTCTACCGACCTATGACGCAATCGCTGACCAGCACTTTGGCTATATAGTCCGTATAGTGCTGCTGACCAGATGCATTGTGTGAGTAATCATATTCTGCAAGTTTTTGAGACAAAAAAGGATTGTTGCGAGTATTTCTTGTCGTAAAGCAAGCCGTTAATCGTGTTTAGCACTGGGTCTATAAGCTTAAGCCGAGTATTCCCTTGACAAACTTCAGTTTTCTTTGTTCATTTCTTGTCGGTGACACCGCCTAAACTGGCTGGAGTTTTTGCAAGGAAGTGTGCTCGGACCGGCTTTCTATCTATCTTTACATCGGATCGTCTTTCGCCTAGATGCAGACATTCTCTCACAGCTATGCTTTCCGAAGAGAGGCTACGGACATGGAGCAGAACACGCTATACGAAGCATTGGCTTTTCACTCAACAGGCTTAACCCCTATCGCCCTTTGTAGACGGTGTGCCCATTGAAAACACTGCCACGGTGAGGTACTTTGGGCTCAATTTGGACAGGCGGTTCACTCGAAATCCACATATAACGGCTGCTTATGATTCTACTTGCCAGAAAATAGGGGATGTACTAATAAAAACTGAAAGCAAGTTCGGTCATACAAGGCTGTAATGTTGATACGTGATTATTGCACAAAGTAACTGGGCAACAACCCACTTCGTCACTATTGCGTGCATGGCCTAAGACCTTTGGAAGAAAATTATGTTTTCCCAAAGCAGAAGAGGATCAATGGAGCTGTTGAGTCAAAAGAGCGCGTTGCTCTTAAGTACACGCGGGTGAATCCGATCTAGAAGATGAAAAAGCTGGCAACATTAGCTGTTGATTTATGTGTCCCAAACGGCTACCGACAAGCAATGCAGGGAGAGCATCTCCAAAGGGCAAAAAGACCGTAAACATACCAAAAGTGAGAGGAAACCGGTAATCAGGCGAAAGTGTCCGAAAAACATGTTGTAGAGAGTTTAAATGTTAAACCGAAATCTCTAGGCGGTGCTGCTGTTGATGCATTGGGAAAAATCACAGCTCCAGACATTAACAAACTTTAAAGTTGTAACGTCGTTGTGTTTTTTTACAAGTTTGATGCATGTAAGAGTTTTAGCGTCTTCTTGTAGCTTAGTGGACACGAAATTTAAAACAGCATTCGTTGAATCTCTTAACAGGCTAATATTTAATGCTTAGCGATACTTTTAACTCTTCGGAATCAGGTGCCTCTCCAACCACAAGTTTTTTAATTTTTCTTATTCCTTCTCTTATTATTCCGAACTTGAATAAAATCACCGCTTACAGCAGCGCCGAAGAGGCAGTAGAAGCAGCACATGACTCGGCAGATACCGTTACATTGGCATAACTCGGTATGCGTGCTACAATGTTTACAATGTTCTCAAGAGTTTTTATCTTAGCATCAAGTTCATTGACTTTAAAATGCAAATCATTCGCCGCCACAAAACTATCAATTGTATAACACTGTTAAAAAATTCCGAATAAACATTTTTTAATCCAAAGAAAGAAAATGTAGTTTTCTTAAATCTAAAATAACCCAACCCATCCAACTCGATCATATGGAATTAATTCCTGTTTATTAATAACATACAGACTTGTTCCAGTTTTTTAATTTTTTTTAAAATTTTTTAATTAATAACATTTTCGGATTTTCCTTTAACATAATCGAACCTTTTGTTTCCAAACAAAATCAGCTGACTGACAGTTGTCCCTTATTGAAAAGTGCGTTTGTTTTGTCAGAGTTGTTCTGTTCTTGGCCCGCTGGTGTCCCTTAGCTAATGGCATTAATGGAAGCAGCCACGTATACAAGTTTATTTATTACAACATTTGAAATTGTAAACAGGCGGTTTTTAACCAGGTCTGGATACTTCTGGTGGCAGTGTTGCGAACTTTTCACAAGATGTGCTGAGACCCAGGAATAGCAAAGTCAATAAGATACGTTTTGCAAAAAAAGTAAATTTAATTACGCGGCAATAAGAACAAAAATGTATCACATAAAGACCTCTTCCAGTTTTCACTCAGAAGTCAACTTAATAACATTGAAAAAGGCGTTTTATTTGTCAGAGCTGTCTGACCTTTAAATTCATCCGGAAACTAGAACAGGGACGGCGGAACCGATTCTCAGACGCAACCACAAAAAAAGTTTTAAAAGGTCAAATATTTTATTACGGCGTACATGTCAATAGAATTGATCGGCTTCAGATAAAAATTCTCAAAATTTGCACGGCAGTCGTCACCTTTTTTTACCAATTGCATTTTACTCCATCCAAAAATGACTTCTTACGCAGCCAAGTTTTTTTTTCAAAACAGGGTCATGTCCACTCTAACGCCCAAAGAGCCCAAAAGTCTGTCATGTCACTCTAAGACATGTCAGACCATATCTATCGGCAGACAAATATAAATCGTGCTATTATTTTAGAAGCTATTGGCAATTATGTTATGATATGTCGTCATTGCATATTTTAAACACGGACAAAATATAATTACGCTTGTGTTTAGCAAACGACCAAGAGTGCATTTTTAGATTTTTACAATGTATGATTTAATTGAGCAGAAGGGCCTTCAAATTTTGTTTGCGGAATGATAGTCTAAATCCAAGTCTCATCAATCAGGACAAGTTAAAATGGTTGATTACGGGATTACAGATGATTACAGTCCTGCCAACTCAAGAAGAAACAAGAAAGGAAGCAAACTTCGGCAAGACGAAGTTTATATACCATTGCAGCTATTGCAAAAATTAAATATTTTTTAAAACTTTAAAATTATGATTTACTTGCGTATATGTCTAAAAACATTGAAGCTATGATGATTTGCAGCTCAATTATTATATAGTTATTTTATATATTTTTATTATTTCTATGGGAACTAAATGATATACTCGTCCGATTTTGATGAAATTTTAACCGTAATTCTGAAATATTTAACCATTACTATATGTCGAAGAACCATTACTATATGACTGAAATTATAATACCCTCTGCAAGGGTATAAAAAATTATAACTTTGCTGTTTTTTAATATTTTGTTTAGTTCTTCGACATTTAGTAATGGTAAAATATTTCCGATTTACGATCTAGATTTTATCAAAATCGGACGACTATAGCATATAGCTCCCATAGGAACAATCGGAAAAATAAATGAAAAAAAATTATAACTTTGCTGTTTTTTAATTTTTTGTTTAGTTCTTCGACATATAGAAATGTTTAATTATTTCATAATTATGCTTTAAATTTTATCAAAATCGGACGACTATATCATATAGCTCCCATAGAAATAATAAAAATAAATAAAAACGCTATCAAATAATTGAGCTGCAAATCATCATAGCTTCAATGTTTTTAAAAATATACGCAAGTAAATCATAATTTTAATGTTTTCAAAAATGTAATTCTAGCAATAGCTGCAAGGGTACATGAACTTCGGCTTGCCGAAGTTTGCTTCCTTTCTTGTTTTTAAATATTATTAAATCTGATTTGGTATAAGACAAAAAATTTAAATATAGTTTGGATAATTGTTTATTTATATTAACATATAGTGTACATATAGTGTTGGGAATTTACAATTCAAAATAAGCTGTATATATCGTGTCTAGGTAGAAATCACATTTTAAAAGACTGCAAGCGCAAAACACTTGCAAAGCAGCAAACTGTAAGTTCAATATCAAATTTATGTTACACAATGACAAAAACAGTTCAGCAAGAAATGTCTATTAGTATAGACCAATACAGAACTTGACTCTTATATTAAAAAAGGGTATCTAAAGAAACTTGGCTCTGCTGAGAAAGCTAAAATAACTCCCTTGACGAACTATTTACCACACTTTGGTGTTCTGAATAGTAATAAACCAAACAAATTAATCGATGCAACCTCCAAGAGCCATGGTTATTGCCTTACTAATTTTCTTTTGCCGAATCCAGACTTACACAGCCAACTGCCAGTAGTTCTGATGAACTTTCGAGAACACAAGATTGCCTTTGTCGGGGAAGAAGATGTTTCTCCAAATTAGGTACAGGAGACAGATTGTTGTTTACGAAGAATTGTGTGGCGAGGATCTAATCGACAATCAGAGCCGGACGTATACGAGATAGATAGATAGATTTTCAAAATGACTAGAAACAAGCCTGTAAATACATTATTTCAAAGCATTACATGGATGGCTACTTGGGTAATGAAAACGACATAAACGAAGCTGTATAATTGATCAAAGACATGACGTATGTAAGTAGAGCTTCTACATATAAGGTGCTGCCAGGGGACCTTTTCGTCACGGCTGCTGTCCGACTCCAGTCAGGGAATGGATCAACTTGCCAGCTCCTGCAAGGGAATTGCCGGGGTATTCACTGTCAAAGCCGCTCCAGTTGTGGAGCAAGGAAATGAAGATTTGGTTGGGTATCTGGGTACCAGTTACTAGCCTTGTGGCTTAGCAACAATAAATAAGAATATCAGCTATAGCTGGTGTAGAAGTTTATTTCAAGCTTCTGCTTGCTTTACGTGTCAAGTACAACTAAAACTAGGTTACAAAAATAAGTATACTTAAACTATGCTATGAAGGGAAATTATGCTTATGCTAAGAGAGAGAGAGAGATAAAGAAATGAGCATAAGCTACCAAGTGTAGTCGGCCAGCCGACTTAGCATACGTGATAATGCTGCTCTCGCATTGGGAGCGAGCGACAGTATATCACAGCAATTCACCTGCTAGCTCAGCGCGAGGGTAACTTGTTTACTATTACCCCCTTAAGTTTGACCGTCCCGGGCAATGCCAACCATTATCGGCCATCTGGATCTCCGTTGCAGTTCGTTGTCTCCTTATTCATGGGTAAAGGAGGTTTGAGCCTTTGAAGACCAGGAGCCACTGCAATAGCCACAACTGATTCTTAGATGACTCGTCAACTTTCGTCAGTATTTATATTCGACGCCTTGGAGGACCTTTTATTGCATTCGTGGGCATCCTTGCTGCGTAGACGTAATGCCGAGTCATGTGCAATGATATTGTTAATGGAGAGACGACAGATCCTCACATTTATGCAGACACTTCACGAAGACATAAATATCTCGGTGCTGATAGCTATTGCCGATCGTTTAAAGATATTGGAAGGCAGATCGCTCGCACATCTTCTCGGTCCTTCATTGGTTTTGTGTCTTGCCAGTTTTTCTTGTATCAGGACCGCTCTCTCTTCACCATTGTAATCGATGTGATATTATTTGGATACATGTAGGATTCGGTCAAAACTCCGGCATACAGTCGACGAGTGGAAACGTTTTGCGATATAGCTAAGTATGCAATTAGTGGTTCGCCAGTCTCTTACGGCCAGAGTTCCGTTGACGCATTCAGCTACAGTGTCGCCTATTTGTTGCAGCACTGCGCTCTTATGTGCCACCAGCAGATTTGCACCCTTTAACGGAAAGACTAAAAAATTACTGTGAAATGTTCTGTAAATTATAACTTTAAATCGCTTTGGCTAAAAATAAGCATTTGATTCTGTGAGAGTAAGCATTAGAAACCGCATTCAATTCCTGGCCAACAGCGTTTCACGTAAGAGTCATTTGCATCGAGTATGTCATTCCTCCTTTTCCCTTAAATTCTTTCACAAGCTTCATTCAGTGTTTCTGTGTTCAAGTTTACTTATTTATCCTAACTTTCAATAGATATGCGATTATCTTAAATTGTTCTTGTGGACCACCCTCCCCTTTATAAGAACAGACGTTCCCAGGTCTGCCTGAACTTTCTCTTCAGAAAATAAAGGTGTTAGCTTGTTGCCTAATCTCTTGTTGTTTTTTAGGAACACCTTTTCCCCTACCTCGAATATCCTGTTTTGTCGGGAAGGGTTATTTCTTTCTAGTTGAGCTTGCTGAGCGTTTATTAACCTGTTCTTGATGTTTTCTTTAAACTCTTCACTCGAAGCGTGAATTGGATTGAATCTATAGGCTTTATTCCAGTAACCGAATGAATAGTCCTATTATATTCTACAGTCGCTTGCATAATACTCTCAATTGTATCTTCAAACTTCTTTTCCAACTTTAGGCACCTTGCGATCTCTAGTAAAGTGCTGTGGAGGCGTTCCACTTGCCCATTTGACGAACTATGCAGTGGAGGTGCGTTGACAACGTTGATACCAAACTGATTTTTTAAGAGCGACCTAATAGTTTCAGAGTTAAACGCTGCTTCATTGCCACAGTAGATTACTTTGGTTTTGGGAAAGACGTTTACAAGCTGAACAATAGGGATCTTAATATCCGTTATTGACCGAGATACTTTTGGCTGAGTAATAGCAAATTTAGAAAACTTATCGATGCATGTCAAAAATAGCTTTTTATCAGTAGAAAAGACATCGATGTGGAGAATCTCACCAGCATAAGATGGTATTGGGGTTACACCTAGCTCCTGTTTTTTAGGATGTCTGTCGTATTTGGCTCTATTGCAGACATTACAGTTCACTATTACCTCTGTGAGCAGCTTAGCTATTTTTGGGAAATAGTAATCGCCAAGAATTTGCTTAACATTTTCTTGTGCCGCTCTATGAGCGCGACTGTGTTCGGCTATAACTATCTCTTTTTGTTCGGTCCTGTCAGTTATATCGGTCACCATTGTCTTACAGTACCAAAATTTTGTTCCCGGAAAGGTTTTTACGAGCTCATGCTGTAAATAAGCCAAAATGTGCAGATTGCAACGAATCGCGTTTACGAGGTTTGGCTGAACCACCTTTTTTGCCTCTTGATGTGCTTCATCATCGTGAGTGAAATATATGTGATGTCGCACCTTTTCGCGAAAGAGTACAAACGTGCGCTTCAAAGGAAACTGCGCTTCCTCCAGAATTATTTGGTTTCTGAAGCAATTGAGCGGTTTATCTGTAGTCTCGATGGTATAGGTCTGAGACACTTCGCTATGTACAGTAGCGGCATCAGATTGAACCTCATTTTGTAAGGCATTGAGGTTTTGCCGAGACAAGGCATCAGCTACGAAATTTTCCTTTACTGGCTTATAGAAAACTTTGGCATTATGCTCATCAATAAAAGCTTTCCATCGCTTAATTTTTGCGTTCGTGTTTCTATCTGAGACCGCAAAGGTAAGCGGTTGATGGTCGGTGAAAATGTTTATATCCTTGGTGCCGTACAAAAAATTCTGCAATTTCCCCAACGCCCACCCGATTGCCAAAAGTTCTCTTTCATTAGTAGCGTAGTGTGACTCGCTTTGTTTAAGAGTTCGGGAAATCATAGTGATCGGCCTACCTCCTTGGGATAAAACAGCACCAATACCATTTGCAGAAGCGTCAGTGGTAAGGTCAAAAGGCCGTTTAAAATCGGGGTACATAAGAATTACACCCTCAGACACTAAAATGTTTCTCAAGCGCTCGAATGCGTCACGGTGTATTTCATTAAATTCAATTTTTACGTTTTTCGAGACATGCTGCTAACCGTACCGTTTTCGACTTTAAGCAAGTCTGTCAATGGTCTTGCGATTGATGCGAAATCTTTGACGAATCTTCTATAATAGCTAGAGAGGCCAAGAAAAGATCTAAGGCTAAATAGATTTTTTGGTTCGGGGAACTCTTGTATGCACCTAACCTTTTCGGGGTCTGACTTTGTGCCTGCCTAGCTACTATAAAGCTCATTCTCAGAGAAAATGATAACGTCATCCACATAGACGTAGCAGATTTTTCCTATCTGGTCCCTTAAAACGTCATCTATTGCTCTCTGAAAGATGCTTCCCGCATTCTTTAAGCCGAAGGGTAGACGACAATACTCATACTTTCCGCCGTTAACTGAATAGGATGTCTTCTCACGGTCCTGTTCCGCAAGGTAAATTTGATGGTACCCTGACCTTAAGTCTAGGGTGGTGAAAAACTTGGCCTTTCCCAAATTTGCAAGAATCATGGGGATACTTGGCATTGGGTAGCGATCAGCAATGGTTCGCTCATTTAATTTGCGAAAATCAATTACCAGCCGCTTATTCCTGCTGCCACTGGCATCAGTTCCTTTTTTGTCTACACCCCATACAGGGCTGTTATATGGGAATCTTGATGGCCTAATGATGCCATCTTTCAGCAATTGCTTAATTTCGTTATTAACGAAGTGCGCTACTCCCATAGGGTAAGGGTATAATTTTGAATAAATTGGCTGGCTGTCTTCTGTGCGAATCGTAGCTACTATCGATGTGTTAAAAGGCAGTGCCTCATTGGGGCTCGAAAAAACTTTGATTCTGTTAAGAATTACGCTTCTGAACTTCTTACGCACGGTGTCTGGCACAACTATGTCATCGACATGGGTAAAATTGACATTGTCGCAGCTCTGATACTGTAACTTTTCTGCTACATCCCCATATATGCTTCAAATCCAGCGTTGCCCCCACCTGTGTTAACAGATCAAGGCCTATTATCCCATCAAACGCTGTTAACGAATTTAATAAAAAGAAAGGAGTTTTAACTCCAAAAATATGCATCTGACACTTTTGCCGGATGGCGTTAGAACCGTGTATTGAACTAACGGTAAATGGAGAGTCGACTTGAACTATACTTTTAAGGCCACTTATAGACTTAATATAGTTTTTCGCCGCTCCAGTGTTAATCAGTATTCTTAATTTCCTACCAGCCAGTTGCCTCTCGACAAAAGGCAACCGGGAGCGTGCACTAAAAAATTAAGTGAGTCACGTTCACTATCCGACTCAAGGTCGTCAACAATAGCTGCAGCTGCCGCTGAAGCCACCTCCCCGTACTTCTGGGTGTCCTGCTCTTGGGCTTGTTGATTGATATTATTCAATCTCTGACGACTTTGACCAGTCATACGCTCGGAGGAGTCTCGTCTCTTGTAGGTTTGTACAGTATTAGACTGAGGTTTCCCGAAATCAGTGCGCTGCCTAAATTTGGAGGGCAAGTCTATGTCCATTGGCTCTGGGCTTTGAACTTGGGTAACCACAACATTTTTTTCTTGTTCATCGCTGCCTTGCTGCTGTTTCTTGACAAAATGAGGGTTTCTTTCATGGCCATGACCCCGTTTGTCCCTGAAGTTTTTGCCATGCCTAGCCTGTGAATGACTTTTTTCAATCCCTTGAGCCTTTTCCTCTATAGCTTTGGCGTACGAAGCCGAAAATACGCTACGCTGAATACTGGCTTCTGCTTTTCTAGCCAATGCCAAAGCGGTTGGCAAGTCTTTTGGCTGAGCTGGAAATACTACCGATTTTAAAGACTTTTTTAATCCTGATATAAACGCGTGCAGCGCATCGACTTTGACCTCTTGGTTGAGCAATGCTGCTGCCTGAGGCTCGTGGGACATAACGATTTTATTGGTTACGAGAGTCCACTTCCTTTCCACCTCATCATAGTACTGCATTAGGCTCGAATCGCCTTGCCTTACCATGTCTAATCCCTGCCGCAGAAGACGCAAGGAAGTCTTATCTGCATACGTGCAGTCCAATCTGGCTATAATAGCATCGAAATTGAGCACGGTGTTGTGTGACACCAACAATGCTCTTGCCGGACCCTTAATTTTATTCCTAATTATCGTGACTGCCTGATAATATGCACAGCTACCACTAAAAGGTGCGAAGAGTTCGTATGCGTCTGTGGCTGATTGCCTCCACGCCACATACTCATCTTGCACGCCACTAAAGTTTGGGATAGATTTGAAAATGTCAAGCGGGATGTCGCACCTCACCGCTGGGTCTACTGAAATCCGTAGGTACGTTTCAACGTGTGGCGCCTCCACACGTAATTCTTTCAATTGCCTTTCCATTTCATTTAAACGCGCCTGAAAGATTGCCTCTTGATTGGCTAAGGCATTGGCAAAAGCGCATTCACCTCGTTAGCGTTCATGTTGGCTTTTTTTCCAAATATTTATTATCTTCCAATTCAACACTATCGTCACTTTCGTACTCGCTCCTAACCTCTCTATACGAATCAACCCAGCTCATGAAAATCACTGTTTCTTTAACACAAAAAAAGAGAACGAAGCAAATTAAAGATAAGGGGAAAGAGCGACGAATTGCAAGAGCTTTTCGAACTGCCTCAAAGACACTAAACTGTACGTTTCCACGCTGCTGCTTTAAACAAAAAAAAAATGTGATCCACTAGATCTTACTAGCCTTGTGGCTTAGCAACAATAAATAAGAATATCAGCTATAGCTGGTGTAGAAGTTTATTTCAAGCTTCTGCTTGCTTTACGTGCCAAGAACAATTAAAACTAGGTTACAAAAATAAGTATACTTAAACTATGCTATGAAGGGAGATTATGCTTAGAGAGAGAGAGAGAGAGAGATAAAGAAATGAGCATAAGCTACCAAGTGTAGTCGGCCAGCCGACTTAGCATACGTGATAATGCTGCTCTCGCATTGGGAGCGAGCGACAGTATATCACAGCAATTCACCTGCTAGCTCAGCGCGAGGGTAACTTGTTTACTTGTACACAAGACAGGTGGAGTCAAAATGAGGAATTGGTTATCGAATTCTCCAGAAGTTTTAAAACAGATCGCAAACAGCACACCATCGCAAATTAAAGAAAAGAATTTAAAATAAGAGCTGGTTTTATGACTATTTTGGAATCACAAAAAAGACATATTTACATACAGTTTAAAATTTTCTAAACCAAATTCAAAACTTCTCAACAATAAGCGAGAAATTTTAAAAATAACTATGTCAATTTTGGATTCGTTAGGGTTCCTTTCAAACTTATTAATATCAAACAAAATTATTTTACAGCGGCAGCCATTGAGATGATTTTATTACAGATGATCAGTTTGAAATTTGAAAGACTTTGTGTAACAGCTTAAATAAGATAAGCGATTTTAACAAGACAGATGACTTCTTTTCCCATAAATATTATTCAGCGTCATATATTTTACGACGCCTTAAAGTACGCATACGCAAGGTGCGCATATTTACGCTTCGAGGGTAAAAACCAAGTTGAGAGCATTCTGATAGCTAAGTCGCATGTAGCACCACTCAAACCAATAACGATTCCAAGACTGGAACTACAAGGATCCTTGATAAGGAGCTAGGCTTAGCAAAGCTGTTAAGGAAACACTGAATCTCAGAATAGACTCAACTTTTTTGTGGACAGACTCAGAAATTGTTTTAAATTGGCTGAAAACAAACATAAAAAGTCTCAAAATACAAGAATTAACAAATTCGAGTGAGGTGAGGCACGTGATAGGGAATTTGTAAATGTAACTACAGTGCAAAAGCAGTTGTATATTTTGCCAGACGTCACAAGATTCTCCAATTGGATAAGATTTTTAAGAACTACAGCTTGGGTTCTTAGCTTTTTAACAAAACTAAAGCCAAGTAAGACCTTTATCAAATGAGAGCTATCGGTCGAAGAAATTTCCAAAACAGAAATGTTGATTTTTTTAAGTATACAACGAGATTGTTACCATCAGGAACTAAAAAACTTAAACGCAACGAACGTGTGTCAACTTCAAGCAGTTTAAATGGTTTACATTTGCTATTATCTAGCGATATTTTTCTGAGACTCAGAGGTAGGCTAAATAACTAAGCTGACGAAAATATGTGTATTGATTTTAAAAATCCAATTATCTTAAGTAGAGATCATCCTATAGGATTAGAAACTGTAATTGCCAATATCCGTGGAAGGTTTTGGATTACAAAATGTAGAAATACAGTTAAACACGTAATTACAAATTGTCAGCATTGTAAAAACAGAAAAGCTTAACCGCAAGTTCCATTAATTGGTAAGCTTCCAAACTGTTTCCATGCATGGCAACACGGGCGGTGCATCTTGAGATAGCTGAAGACTTATCATGCAATGCGTTTATGCATGTATTTCGGCAATTTGGCGTGCATTTTCGACAGAATTATATTCAGACAATGGTGCCAATTTTAGGCGAGCTGACAAACACATAAAAGAAATCGTAGAAGAATGGCCAGATGACAAAAATACACAGTTTCTAATAACAAAAGACTGCACGTGGTATTTTAACTCGCCTTTGTCCCCTCAGCTGGGAGGAGCCTGGAAAAGGCTCATACAATCTGTTGAGAAATATTTTGGAGTTCTTCTAAAAGAAAATTATCCAAAAGAGTACACTTTAAAAACGCTGTTTTGTGGAATCGAGCTTATGATGAACAGTAGACCACTTTTATTTGTGCCTTCTGATTCTCTGTCTGAAACATTAACAACAAACGACTTGTTAATTGGTCCCAACTGTCGAGAATCCTTTTATACTAACACTACAGATATTTACTTGAGACTTTAAAATATGTGGAAATTGCCGCAAAGACTACCGGACATTTTTTGGTTAAAATGGAAAAAGGAATGCAGACAATTTCTTATTTTTATATATTGTTTTAAAAGAAGGTGCTGTAGTTTTGTTGATGGAATCTTACTTGCCTGGAAATGGCCAATTGGTATAGTTGTTAAAATCCATCCAATCCATCCAAAGATGGGCGTGTACTTATTGTTAAAATTAAGATTAAAAATAATACATATAAGAGACCTACTGTAAAATTAATTAAGCTAGATGTGAAACCCAATTGTGAACTCTAGCTATTGCCGTCGTCTATATTAAAGTTATGTACTACTCCAATACTTGGGAGGAAGATGTTGACATTGTTTTTACTTAAATATCAACGAATTATATCGGAAGTGTGACCCCCTTTATTTTTAATTTATCGTTCTTGTAAGAAGGTTGCCACTTCATTAAAACTGACTTCACTTTTTGTCAAGCCATTATACAAGCCAGACGACAAGCGCAAAAAACAGTCTTAAAAATTGAGACAAAGGCATACAATAAACGGTTTGAATCATATAAAAGTGTTAAATCTATTAATAACAATCAGACGAGTTCCTGGAGTTATTTACACATCGTCTGACCGAAATTCGGTCTTTTGAGTCCCATATGTGACTTGGTATACTCCTTAAACAGGTAACTGCCACAACAGTTCAGTTGTTTTATCCACAGACATCTTTAAAAACATTTGTCAGTATACATTTAATGCCAGATACGAATGGAAAAACTTTACTTATATGCATACGGAATGCTTAAGAATGTTAAAAATATAAAGCCGAGCTAAGTGAAAAACTATTCATATATAATATCCGCCTTGACGTTAATTTCTGAAAGAAAGATATTGCAAGTAAATGGTGCTTTTACCTGCAGCAATGGGCAAACAACAAGTTTTCGAATTCTTTTTTTTAAAGAAGATAATAATAAAAAAGATTTTAAGATAATCAACTTTAAACGGTATATTGAGTTTATATGAAGCAAAATTAGTTTAATGAATTCGTGGCACATTGAGAAGTCGGTTAGTTTTAAAGCAGTAGTCATCGAAAATAAGAGAGTCAGAACAGAGGTTCAATGTCTTAACCTAAAACAAGAAGTGTCCTTTTGGAAAGGAGTTTTAACTCCAAAAATATGCATCTGACACTTTTGCCGGATGGCGTTAGAACCGTGTATTGAACTAACGGTAAATGGAGAGTCGACTTGAACTATACTTTTAAGGCCACTTATAGACTTAATATAGTTTTTCGCCGCTCCAGTGTTAATCAGTATTCTTAATTTCCTACCAGCCAGTTGCCTCTCGACAAAAGGCAACCGGGAGCGTGCACTAAAAAATTAAGTGAGTCACGTTCACTATCCGACTCAAGGTCGTCAACAATAGCTGCAGCTGCCGCTGAAGCCACCTCCCCGTACTTCTGGGTGTCCTGCTCTTGGGCTTGTTGATTGATATTATTCAATCTCTGACGACTTTGACCAGTCATACGCTCGGAGGAGTCTCGTCTCTTGTAGGTTTGTACAGTATTAGACTGAGGTTTCCCGAAATCAGTGCGCTGCCTAAATTTGGAGGACAAGTCTATGTCCATTGGCTCTGGGCTTTGAACTTGGGTAACCACAACATTTTTTTCTTGTTCATCGCTGCCTTGCTGCTGTTTCTTGACAAAATGAGGGTTTCTTTCATGGCCATGACCCCGTTTGTCCCTGAAGTTTTTGCCATGCCTAGCCTGTGAACGACTTTTTCAATCCCTTGAGCCTTTTCCTCTATAGCTTTGGCGTACGAAGCCGAAAATACGCTACGCTGAATACTGGCTTCTGCTTTTCTAGCCAATGCCAAAGCGGTTGGCAAGTCTTTTGGCTGAGCTGGAAATACTACCGATTTGAAAGACTTTTTTAATCCTGATATAAACGCGTGCAGCGCATCGACTTTGACCTCTTGGTTGAGCAATGCTGCTGCCTGAGGCTCGTGGGACATAACGATTTTATTGGTTACGAGAGTCCACTTCCTTTCCACCTCATCATAGTACTGCATTAGGCTCGAATCGCCTTGCCTTACCATGTCTAATCCCTGCCGCAGAAGACGCAAGGAAGTCTTATCTGCATACGTGCAGTCCAATCTGGCTATAATAGCATCGAAATTGAGCACGGTGTTGTGTGACACCAACAATGCTCTTGCCGGACCCTTAATTTTATTCCTAATTATCGTGACTGCCTGATAATATGCACAGCTACCACTAAAAGGTGCGAAGAGTTCGTATGCGTTTGTGGCTGATTGCCTCCACGCCACATACTCATCTTGCACGCCACTAAAGTTTGGGATAGATTTGAAAATGTCAAGCGGGATGTCGCACCTCACCGCTGGGTCTACTGAAATCCGTAGGTACGTTTCAACGTGTGGCGCCTCCACACGTAATTCTTTCAATTGCCTTTGCATTTCATTTAAACGCACCTGAAAGATTGCCTCTTGATTGGCTAAGGCATTGGCAAAAGCGCATTCACCTCGTTAGCGTTCATGTTGGCTTTTTTCCAAATATTTATGATCTTCCAATTCAACACTATCGTCACTTTCGTACTCGCTCCTAACCTCTCTATACGAATCAACCCAGCTCATGAAAATCACTGTTTCTTTAACACAAAAAAAGAGAACGAAGCAAATTAAAGATAAGGGGAAAGAGCGACGAATTGCAAGAGCTTTTCGAACTGCCTCAAAGACACTAAACTGTACGTTTCCACGCTGCTGCTTTAAACAAAAAAAAACAACAATAAATAAGAATATTAGCTATAGCTGGTGTAGAAGTTTATTTCAAGCTTCTGCTTGCTTTACGTGCCAAGAACAATTAAAACTAGGTTACAAAAATAAGTATACTTAAACTATGCTATGAAGGGAGATTATGCTTAGAGAGAGAGAGAGAGAGAGAGATAAAGAAATGAGCATAAGCTACCAAGTGTAGTCGGCCAGCCGACTTAGCATACGTGATAATGCTGCTCTCGCATTGGGAGCGAGCGACAGTATATCACAGCAATTCACCTGCTAGCTCAGCGCGAGGGTAACTTGTTTACTTGTACACAAGACAGGTGGAGTCAAAATGAGGAATTGGTTATCGAATTCTCCAGAAGTTTTAAAACAGATCGCAAACAGCACACCATCGCAAATTAAAGAAAAGAATTTAAAATAAGAGCTGGTTTTATGACTATTTTGGAATCACAAAAAAGACATATTTACATACAGTTTAAAATTTTCTAAACCAAATTCAAAACTTCTCAACAATAAGCGAGAAATTTTAAAAATAACTATGTCAATTTTGGATTCGTTAGGGTTCCTTTCAAACTTATTAATATCAAACAAAATTATTTTACAGCGGCAGCCATTGAGATGATTTTATTACAGATGATCAGTTTGAAATTTGAAAGACTTTGTGTAACAGCTTAAATAAGATAAGCGATTTTAACAAGACAGATGACTTCTTTTCCCATAAATATTATTCAGCGTCATATATTTTACGACGCCTTAAAGTACGCATACGCAAGGTGCGCATATTTACGCTTCGAGGGTAAAAACCAAGTTGAGAGCATTCTGATAGCTAAGTCGCATGTAGCACCACTCAAACCAATAACGATTCCAAGACTGGAACTACAAGGATCCTTGATAAGGAGCTAGGCTTAGCAAAGCTGTTAAGGAAACACTGAATCTCAGAATAGACTCAACTTTTTTGTGGACAGACTCAGAAATTGTTTTAAATTGGCTGAAAACAAACATAAAAAGTCTCAAAATACAAGAATTAACAAATTCGAGTGAGGTGAGGCACGTGATAGGGAATTTGTAAATGTAACTACAGTGCAAAAGCAGTTGTATATTTTGCCAGACGTCACAAGATTCTCCAATTGGATGAGATTTTTAAGAACTACAGCTTGGGTTCTTAGCTTTTTAACAAAACTAAAGCCAAGTAAGACCTTTATCAAATGAGAGCTATCGGTCGAAGAAATTTCCAAAACAGAAATGTTGATTTTTTTAAGTATACAACGAGATTGTTACCATCAGGAACTAAAAAACTTAAACGCAACGAACGTGTGTCAACTTCAAGCAGTTTAAATGGTTTACATTTGCTATTATCTAGCGATATTTTTCTGAGACTCAGAGGTAGGCTAAATAACTAAGCTGACGAAAAAATGTGTATTGATTTTAAAAATCCAATTATCTTAAGTAGAGATCATCCTATAGGATTAGAAACTGTAATTGCCAATATCCGTGGAAGGTTTTGGATTACAAAATGTAGAAATACAGTTAAACACGTAATTACAAATTGTCAGCATTGTAAAAACAGAAAAGCTTAACCGCAAGTTCCATTAATTGGTAAGCTTCCAAACTGTTTCCATGCATGGCAACACGGGCGGAGCATCTTGAGATAGCTGAAGACTTATCATGCAATGCGTTTATGCATGTATTTCGGCAATTTGGCGTGCATTTTCGACAGAATTATATTCAGACAATGGTGCCAATTTTAGGCGAGCTGACAAACACATAAAAGAAATCGTAGAAGAATGGCCAGATGACAAAAATACACAGTTTCTAACAACACTGCACTGCACGTTGTATTTTAACTCGCCTTTGTCCCCTCAGCTGGGAGGAGCCTGGAAAAGGCTCATACAATCTGTTGAGAAATATTTTGGAGTTCTTCTAAAAGAAAATTATCCAAAAGAGTACACTTTAAAAACGCTGTTTTGTGGAATCGAGCTTATGATGAACAGTAGACCACTTTTATTTGTGCCTTCTGATTCTCTGTCTGAAACATTAACAACAAACGACTTGTTAATTGGTCCCAACTGTCGAGAATCCTTTTATACTAACACTACAGATATTTACTTGAGACTTTAAAATATGTGGAAATTGCCGCAAAGACTACCGGACATTTTTTGGTTAAAATGGAAAAAGGAATGCAGACAATTTCTTATTTTTATATATTGTTTTAAAAGAAGGTGCTGTAGTTTTGTTGATGGAATCTTACTTGCCTGGAAATGGCCAATTGGTATAGTTGTTAAAATCCATCCAATCCATCCAAAGATGGGCGTGTACTAATTGTTAAAATTAAGATTAAAAATAATACATATAAGAGACCTACTGTAAAATTAATTAAGCTAGATGTGAAACCCAATTGTGAACTCTAGCTATTGCCGTCGTCTATATTAAAGTTATGTACTACTCCAATACTTGGGAAGAAGATGTTGACATTGTTTTTACTTAAATATCAACGAATTATATCGGAAGTGTGACCCCCTTTATTTTTAATTTATCGTTCTTGTAAGAAGGTTGCCACTTCATTAAAACTGACTTCACTTTTTGTCAAGCCATTATACAAGCCAGACGACAAGCGCAAAAAACAGTCTTAAAAATTGAGACAAAGGCATACAATAAACGGTTTGAATCATATAAAAGTGTTAAATCTATTAATAACAATCAGACGAGTTCCTGGAGTTATTTACACATCGTCTGACCGAAATTCGGTCTTTTGAGTCCCATATGTGACTTGGTGTACTCCTTAAACAGGTAACTGCCACAACAGTTCAGTTGTTTTATCCACAGACATCTTTAAAAACATTTGTCAGTATACATTTAATGCCAGATACGAATGGAAAAACTTTACTTATATGCATACGGAATGCTTAAGAATGTTAAAAATATAAAGCCGAGCTAAGTGAAAAACTATTCATATATAATATCCGCCTTGACGTTAATTTCTAAAAGGAAGATATTGCAAGTAAATGGTGCTTTTACCTGCAGCAATGGGCAAACAACAAGTTTGCCAATTCTTTTTTTTAAAGAAGATAATAATAAAAAAGATTTTAAGATAATCAACTTTAAACGGTATATTGAGTTTATATGAAGCAAAATTAGTTTAATGAATTCGTGGCACATTGAGAAGTCGGTTAGTTTTAAAGCAGTAGTCATCGAAAATAAGAGAGTCAGAACAGAGGTTCAATGTCTTAACCTAAAACAAGAAGTGTCCTTTTGGAAAGGAGTTTTAACTCCAAAAATATGCATCTGACACTTTTGCCGGATGGCGTTAGAACCGTGTATTGAACTAACGGTAAATGGAGAGTCGACTTGAACTATACTTTTAAGGCCACTTATAGACTTAATATAGTTTTTCGCCGCTCCAGTGTTAATCAGTATTCTTAATTTCCTACCAGCCAGTTGCCTCTCGACAAAAGGCAACCGGGAGCGTGCACTTAAATATTAAGTGAGTCACGTTCACTATCCGACTCAAGGTCGTCAACAATAGCTGCAGCTGCCGCTGAAGCCACCTCCCCGTACTTCTGGGTGTCCTGCTCTTGGGCTTGTTGATTGATATTATTCAATCTCTGACGACTTTGACCAGTCATACGCTCGGAGGAGTCTCGTCTCTTGTAGGTTTGTACAGTATTAGACTGAGGTTTCCCGAAATCAGTGCGCTGCCTAAATTTGGAGGACAAGTCTATGTCCATTGGCTCTGGGCTTTGAACTTGGGTAACCACAACATTTTTTTCTTGTTCATCGCTGCCTTGCTGCTGTTTCTTGACAAAATGAGGGTTTCTTTCATGGCCATGACCCCGTTTGTCCCTGAAGTTTTTGCCATGCCTAGCCTGTGAACGACTTTTTTCAATCCCTTGAGCCTTTTCCTCTATAGCTTTGGCGTACGAAGCCGAAAATACGCTACGCTGAATACTGGCTTCTGCTTTTCTAGCCAATGCCAAAGCGGTTGGCAAGTCTTTTGGCTGAGCTGGAAATACTACCGATTTGAAAGACTTTTTTAATCCTGATATAAACGCGTGCAGTGCATCGACTTTGACCTCTTGGTTGAGCAATGCTGCTGCCTGAGGCTCGTGGGACATAACGATTTTATTGGTTACGAGAGTCCACTTCCTTTCCACCTCATCATAGTACTGCATTAGGCTCGAATCGCCTTGCCTTACCATGTCTAATTCCTGCCGCAGAAGACGCAAGGAAGTCTTATCTGCATACGTGCAGTCCAATCTGGCTATAATAGCATCGAAATTGAGCACGGTGTTGTGTGACACCAACAATGCTCTTGCCGGACCCTTAATTTTATTCCTAATTATCGTGACTGCCTGATAATATGCACAGCTACTACTAAAAGGTGCGAAGAGTTCGTATGCGTCTGTGGCTGATTGCCTCCACGCCACATACTCATCTTGCACGCCACTAAAGTCTGGGATAGATTTGAAAATGTCAAGCGGGATGTCGCACCTCACCGCTGGGTCTACTGAAATCCGTTGGTACGTTTCAACGTGTGGCGCCTCCACACGTAATTCTTTCAATTGCCTTTGCATTTCATTTAAACGCGCCTGAAAGATTGCCTCTTGATTGGCTAAGGCATTGGCAAAAGCGCATTCACCTCGTTAGCGTTCATGTTGGCTTTTTTTTCCAAATATTTATTATCTTCCAATTCAACACTATCGTCACTTTCGTACTCGCTCCTAACCTCTCTATACGAATCAACCCAGCTCATGAAAATCACTGTTTCTTTAACACAAAAAAAGAGAACGAAGCAAATTAAAGATAAGGGGAAAGAGCGGCGAATTGCAAGAGCTTTTCGAACTGCCTCAAAGACACTAAACTGTACGTTTCCACGCTGCTGCTTTAAACAAAAAAAAAATGTGATCCACTAGATCTTACTAGCCTTGTGGCTTAGCAACAATAAATAAGAATATTAGCTATAGCTGGTGTAGAAGTTTATTTCAAGCTTCTGCTTGCTTTACGTGCCAAGAACAATTAAAACTAAGTTACAAAAATAAGTATACTTAAACTATGCTATGAAGGGAGATTATGCTTAGAGAGAGAGAGAGAGAGATAAAGAAATGAGCATAAGCTACCAAGTGTAGTCGGCCAGCCGACTTAGCATACGTGATAATGCTGCTCTCGCATTGGGAGCGAGCGACAGTATATCACAGCAATTCACCTGCTAGCTCAGCTCGAGGGTAACTTGTTTACTTGTACACAAGACAGGTGGAGTCAAAATGAGGAATTGGTTATCGAATTCTCCAGAAGTTTTAAAACAGATCGCAAACAGCACACCATCGCAAATTAAAGAAAAGAATTTAAAATAAGAGCTGGTTTTATGACTATTTTGGAATCACAAAAAAGACATATTTACATACAGTTTAAAATTTTCTAAACCAAATTCAAAACTTCTCAACAATAAGCGAGAAATTTTAAAAATAACTATGTCAATTTTGGATTCGTTAGGGTTCCTTTCAAACTTATTAATATCAAACAAAATTATTTTACAGCGGCAGCCATTGAGATGATTTTATTACAGATGATCAGTTTGAAATTTGAAAGACTTTGTGTAACAGCTTAAATAAGATAAGCGATTTTAACAAGACAGATGACTTCTTTTCCCATAAATATTATTCAGCGACATATATTTTACGACGCCTTAAAGTACGCATACGCAAGGTGCGCATATTTACGCTTCGAGGGTAAAAACCAAGTTGAGAGCATTCTGATAGCTAAGTCGCATGTAGCACCACTCAAACCAATAACGATTCCAAGACTGGAACTACAAGGATCCTTGATAAGGAGCTAGGCTTAGCAAAGCTGTTAAGGAAACACTGAATCTCAGAATAGACTCAACTTTTTGTGGACAGACTCAGAAATTGTTTTAAATTGGCTGAAAACAAACATAAAAAGTCTCAAAATACAAGAATTAACAAATTCGAGTGAGGTGAGTCACGTGATAGGGAATTTGTAAATGTAACTACAGTGCAAAAGCAGTTGTATATTTTGCCAGACGTCACAAGATTCTCCAATTGGATGAGATTTTTAAGAACTACAGCTTGGGTTCTTAGCTTTTTAACAAAACTAAAGCCAAGTAAGACCTTTATCAAATGAGAGCTATCGGTCGAAGAAATTTCCAAAACAGAAATGTTGATTTTTTTAAGTATACAACGAGATTGTTACCATCAGGAACTAAAAAACTTAAACGCAACGAACGTGTGTCAACTTCAAGCAGTTTAAATGTTTTACATTTGCTATTATCTAGCGATATTTTTCTGAGACTCAGGTAGGCTAAATAACTAAGCTGACGAAAAAATGTGTATTGATTTTAAAAATCCAATTATCTTAAGTAGAGATCATCCTATAGGATTAGAAACTGTAATTGCCAATATCCGTGGAAGGTTTTGGATTACAAAATGTAGAAATACAGTTAAACATGTAATTACAAATTGTCAGCACTGTAAAAACAGAAAAGCTTAACCGCAAGTTCCATTAATTGGTAAGCTTCCAAACTGTTTCCATGCATGGCAACACGGGCGGTGCATCTTGAGATAGCTGAAGACTTATCATGCAATGCGTTTATGCATGTATTTCGGCAATTTGGCGTGCATTTTCGACAGAATTATATTCAGACAATGGTGCCAATTTTAGGCGAGCTGACAAACACATAAAAGAAATCGTAGAAGAATGGCCAGATGACAAAAATACACAGTTTCTAACAACAAAAGACTGCACGTGGTATTTTAACTCGCCTTTGTCCCCTCAGCTGGGAGGAGCCTGGAAAAGGCTCATACAATCTGTTGAGAAATATTTTGGAGTTCTTCTAAAAGAAAATTATCCAAAAGAGTACACTTTAAAAACGCTGTTTTGTGGAATCGAGCTTATGATGAACAGTAGACCACTTTTATTTGTGCCTTCTGATTCTCTGTCTGAAACATTAACAACAAACGACTTGTTAATTGGTCCCAACTGTCGAGAATCCTTTTATACTAACACTACAGATATTTACTTGAGACTTTAAAATATGTGGAAATTGCCGCAAAGACTACCGGACATTTTTTGGCTAAAATGGAAAAAGGAATGCAGACAATTTCTTATTTTTATATATTGTTTTAAAAGAAGGTGCTGTAGTTTTGTTGATGGAATCTTACTTGCCTGGAAATGGCCAATAGGTATAGTTGTTAAAATCCATCCAATCCATCCAAAGATGGGCGTGTACTAATTGTTAAAATTAAGATTAAAAATAATACATATAAGAGACCTACTGTAAAATTAATTAAGCTAGATGTGAAACCCAATTGTGAACTCTAGCTATTGCCGTCGTCTATATTAAAGTTATGTACTACTCCAATACTTGGGAGGAAGATGTTGACATTGTTTTTACTTAAATATCAACGAATTATATCGGAAGTGTGACCCCCTTTATTTTTTATTTATCGTTCTTGTAAGAAGGTTGCCACTTCATTAAAACTGACTTCACTTTTTGTCAAGCCATTATACAAGCCAGACGACAAGCGCAAAAAACAGTCTTAAAAATTGAGACAAAGGCATACAATAAACGGTTTGAATCATATAAAAGTGTTAAATCTATTAATAACAATCAGACGAGTTCCTGGAGTTATTTACACTTCGTCTGACCGAAATTCGGTCTTTTGAGGTAACTGCCACAACAGTTCAGTTGTTTTATCCACAGACATCTTTAAAAACATTTATCAGTATACATTTAATGCCAGATACGAATGGAAAAACTTTACTTATATGCATACGGAATGCTTAAGAATGTTAAAAATATAAAGCCGAGCTAAGTGAAAAACTATTCATATATAATATCCGCCTTGACGTTAATTTCTGAAAGAAAGATATTGCAAGTAAATGGTGCTTTTACCTGCAGCAATGGGCAAACAACAAGTTTTCGAATTCTTTTTTTTAAAGAAGATAATAATAAAAAAGATTTTAAGATAATCAACTTTAAACGGTATATTAAGTTTATATGAAGCAAAATTAGTTAAGTGAATTCGTGGCACATTGAGAAGTCGGTTAGTTTTAAAGCAGTAGTCATCGAAAATAAGAGAGTCAGAACAGAGGTTCAATGTCTTAACCTAAAACAAGAAGTGTCCTTTTGGAAAGGAGTTTTAACTCCAAAAATATGCATCTGACACTTTTGCCGGATGGCGTTAGAACCGTGTATTGAACTAACGGTAAATGGAGAGTCGACTTGAACTATACTTTTAAGGCCACTTATAGACTTAATATAGTTTTTCGCCGCTCCAGTGTTAATCAGTATTCTTAATTTCCTACCAGCCAGTTGCCTCTCGACAAAAGGCAACCGGGAGCGTGCACTTAAATATTAAGTGAGTCACGTTCACTATCCGACTCAAGGTCGTCAACAATAGCTGCAGCTGCCGCTGAAGCCACCTCCCCGTACTTCTGGGTGTCCTGCTCTTGGGCTTGTTGATTGATATTATTCAATCTCTGACGACTTTGACCAGTCATACGCTCGGAGGAGTCTCGTCTCTTGTAGGTTTGTACAGTATTAGACTGAGGTTTCCCGAAATCAGTGCGCTGCCTAAATTTGGAGGACAAGTCTATGTCCATTGGCTCTGGGCTTTGAACTTGGGTAACAACAACATTTTTTTCTTGTTCATCGCTGCCTTGCTGCTGTTTCTTGACAAAATGAGGGTTTCTTTCATGGCCATGACCCCGTTTGTCCCTGAAGTTTTTGCCATGCCTAGCCTGTGAACGACTTTTTCAATCCCTTGAGCCTTTTCCTCTATAGCTTTGGCGTACGAAGCCGAAAATACGCTACGCTGAATACTGGCTTCTGCTTTTCTAGCCAATGCCAAAGCGGTTGGCAAGTCTTTTGGCTGAGCTGGAAATACTACCGATTTTAAAGACTTTTTTAATCCTGATATAAACGCGTGCAGCGCATCGACTTTGACCTCTTGGTTGAGCAATGCTGCTGCCTGAGGCTCGTGGGACATAACGATTTTATTGGTTACGAGAGTCCACTTCCTTTCCACCTCATCATAGTACTGCATTAGGCTCGAATCGCCTTGCCTTACCATGTCTAATCCCTGCCGCAGAAGACGCAAGGAAGTCTTATCTGCATACGTGCAGTCCAATCTGGCTATAATAGCATCGAAATTGAGCACGGTGTTGTGTGACACCAACAATGCTCTTGCCGGACCCTTAATTTTATTCCTAATTATCGTGACTGCCTGATAATATGCACAGCTACTACTAAAAGGTGCGAAGAGTTCGTATGCGTCTGTGGCTGATTGCCTCCACGCCACATACTCATCTTGCACGCCACTAAAGTCTGGGATAGATTTGAAAATGTCAAGCGGGATGTCGCACCTCACCGCTGGGTCTACTGAAATCCGTTGGTACGTTTCAACGTGTGGCGCCTCCACACGTAATTCTTTCAATTGCCTTTGCATTTCATTTAAACGCGCCTGAAAGATTGCCTCTTGATTGGCTAAGGCATTGGCAAAAGCGCATTCACCTCGTTAGCGTTCATGTTGGCTTTTTTTTCCAAATATTTATTATCTTCCAATTCAACACTATCGTCACTTTCGTACTCGCTCCTAACCTCTCTATACGAATCAACCCAGCTCATGAAAATCACTGTTTCTTTAACACAAAAAAAGAGAACGAAGCAAATTAAAGATAAGGGGAAAGAGCGGCGAATTGCAAGAGCTTTTCGAACTGCCTCAAAGACACTAAACTGTACGTTTCCACGCTGCTGCTTTAAACAAAAAAAAAAAATGTGATCCACTAGATCTTACTAGCCTTGTGGCTTAGCAACAATAAAAAAGAATATTAGCTATAGCTGGTGTAGAAGTTTATTTCAAGCTTCTGCTTGCTTTACGTGCCAAGAACAATTAAAACTAGGTTACAAAAATAAGTATACTTAAACTATGCTATGAAGGGAGATTATGCTTAGAGAGAGAGAGAGAGAGAGATAAAGAAATGAGCATAAGCTACCAAGTGTAGTCGGCCAGCCGACTTAGCATACGTGATAATGCTGCTCTCGCATTGGGAGCGAGCGACAGTATATGACAGCAATTCACCTGCTAGCACAGCGCGAGGGTAACTTCTTTACTTGTACACAAGACAGGTGGAGTCAAAATGAGGAATTGGTTATCGAATTCTCCAGAAGTTTTAAAACAGATCGCAAACAGCACACCATCGCAAATTAAAGAAAAGAATTTAAAATAAGAGCTGGTTTTATGACTATTTTGGAATCACAAAAAGACATATTTACATACAGTTTAAAATTTTCTAAACCAAATTCAAAACTTCTCAACAATAAGCGAGAAATTTTAAAAATAACTATGTCAATTTTGGATTCGTTAGGGTTCCTTTCAAACTTATTAATATCAAACAAAATTATTTTACAGCGGCAGCCATTGAGATGATTTTATTACAGATGATCAGTTTGAAATTTGAAAGACTTTGTGTAACAGCTTAAATAAGATAAGCGATTTTAACAAGACAGATGACTTCTTTTCCCATAAATATTATTCAGCGACATATATTTTACGACGCCTTAAAGTACGCATACGCAAGGTGCGCATATTTACGCTTCGAGGGTAAAAACCAAGTTGAGAGCATTCTGATAGCTAAGTCGCATGTAGCACCACTCAAACCAATAACGATTCCAAGACTGGAACTACAAGGATCCTTGATAAGGAGCTAGGCTTAGCAAAGTTGTTAAGGAAACACTGAATCTCAGAATAGACTCAACTTTTTTGTGGACAGACTCAGAAATTGTTTTAAATTGGCTGAAAACAAACATAAAAAGTCTCAAAATACAAGAATTAACAAATTCGAGTGAGGTGAGTCACGTGATAGGGAATTTGTAAATGTAACTACAGTGCAAAAGCAGTTGTATATTTTGCCAGACGTCACAAGATTCTCCAATTGGATGAGATTTTTAAGAACTACAGCTTGGGTTCTAGCGATATTTTTCTGAGACTCAGAGGTAGGCTAAATAACTAAGCTGACGAAAAAATGTGTATTGATTTTAAAAATCCAATTATCTTAAGTAGAGATCATCCTATAGGATTAGAAACTGTAATTGCCAATATCCGTGGAAGGTTTTGGATTACAAAATGTAGAAATACAGTTAAACACGTAATTACAAATTGTCAGCATTGTAAAAACAGAAAAGCTTAACCGCAAGTTCCATTAATTGGTAAGCTTCCAAACTGTTTCCATGCATGGCAACACGGGCGGTGCATCTTGAGATAGCTGAAGACTTATCATGCAATGCGTTTATGCATGTATTTCGGCAATTTGGCGTGCATTTTCGACAGAATTATATTCAGACAATGGTGCCAATTTTAGGCGAGCTGACAAACACATAAAAGAAATCGTAGAAGAATGGCCAGATGACAAAAATACACAGTTTCTAACAACAAAAGACTGCACGTGGTATTTTAACTCGCCTTTGTCCCCTCAGCTGGGAGGAGCCTGGAAAAGGCTCATACAATCTGTTGAGAAATATTTTGGAGTTCTTCTAAAAGAAAATTATCCAAAAGAGTACACTTTAAAAACGCTGTTTTGTGGAATCGAGCTTATGATGAACAGTAGACCACTTTTATTTGTGCCTTCTGATTCTCTGTCTGAAACATTAACAACAAACGACTTGTTAATTGGTCCCAACTGTCGAGAATCCTTTTATACTAACACTACAGATATTTACTTGAGACTTTAAAATATGTGGAAATTGCCGCAAAGACTACCGGACATTTTTTGGCTAAAATGGAAAAAGGAATGCAGACAATTTCTTATTTTTATATATTGTTTTAAAAGAAGGTGCTGTAGTTTTGTTGATGGAATCTTACTTGCCTGGAAATGGCCAATAGGTATAGTTGTTAAAATCCATCCAATCCATCCAAAGATGGGCGTGTACTAATTGTTAAAATTAAGATTAAAAATAATACATATAAGAGACCTACTGTAAAATTAATTAAGCTAGATGTGAAACCCAATTGTGAACTCTAGCTATTGCCGTCGTCTATATTAAAGTTATGTACTACTCCAATACTTGGGAGGAAGATGTTGACATTGTTTTTACTTAAATATCAACGAATTATATCGGAAGTGTGACCCCCTTTATTTTTTATTTATCGTTCTTGTAAGAAGGTTGCCACTTCATTAAAACTGACTTCACTTTTTGTCAAGCCATTATACAAGCCAGACGACAAGCGCAAAAAACACTCTTAAAAATTGAGACAAAGGCATACAATAAACGGTTTGAATCATATAAAAGTGTTAAATCTATTAATAACAATCAGACGAGTTCCTGGAGTTATTTACACTTCGTCTGACCGAAATTCGGTCTTTTGAGTCCCATATGTGACTTGGTGTACTCCTTAAACAGGTAACTGCCACAACAGTTCAGTTGTTTTATCCACAGACATCTTTAAAAACATTTGTCAGTATACATTTAATGCCAGATACGAATGGAAAAACTTTACTTATATGCATACGGAATGCTTAAGAATGTTAAAAATATAAAGCCGAGCTAAGTGAAAAACTATTCATATATAATATCCGCCTTGACGTTAATTTCTGAAAGAAAGATATTGCAAGTAAATGGTGCTTTTACCTGCAGCAATGGGCAAACAACAAGTTTTCGAATTCTTTTTTTTAAAGAAGATAATAATAAAAAAGATTTTAAGATAATCAACTTTAAACGGTATATTAAGTTTATATGAAGCAAAATTAGTTTAATGAATTCGTGGCACATTGAGAAGTCGGTTAGTTTTAAAGCAGTAGTCATCGAAAATAAGAGAGTCAGAACAGAGGTTCAATGTCTTAACCTAAAACAAGAAGTGTCCTTTTGGAGAACCCTCCCTTTGCAACTTTTACCGTTCTCAATCACTTCTTCAGAGCACAGTGAAGACGGCTTTTTATAATTTGCTTTTTGTTTTTTGATTTTAATAAAACTTTGTCGCTGACTTGATAACTTTTGTAAAAACTGTTTTTGTTTAATTGGTCCAACGCTTTCTGCTGAGCCTGCTAAATTTGTTTACTAATCTTCATCTTGACTTCTGCACAACAAGAGATCTTTATTTGTATAGGCGTTTTATTAGTCACTGAGAGGATGGTTCTGTTTTAAATAGCTGTGGCTTACAGATTACCTCCATAGTGTCATTCGTTTTAGCTGCTCAGTTAATGCTAATGCTAAGAAATGTTAATACCAAACTGTATTAAAAGTTTGTAAATACTGGAATCGAACTGATCATTTGGATCATGAAATTAGTAAACTCAACACATCTCAGTTCTTGTGTTAGTTATTCCTTTCATCTACCCCACACAGATTCTTTATTCATTCCCTTGATAGATGGATGCGAAGTTTTACGCAGACTATCATAGATAAGTATGTCCTTTCCCAAGTTACGGATGTGGTGCCAAGCTGCGTCCTTAAGTACTGTGCATATCCACTTGCAGTTCTATAAACTATTATTTTCCAAAAGTCCATTGATCTGTACCTTTCCTTTCTATTCAATAAAAAACTGTTTTAAAAACGTTCACCCGTTCTATTTTTCCGATTTTTCCTATGGGAACTGTATAATATAGTCGTCGTTTCCAGGTCTTTCCGACTTGTATAATACCTGCTAATTTAGCAATTTGTATTCAGATAACCTTAAAATTAAGAAAATCGATTTTCCTAGTGATGCTGATTAAGAAAAGGAGTATAATTTAAAGGTCCGGTGATGTGTGCTTTGCTAACTTTTGATTGAGCTTATATTACTTATCAATTTGGAATCATAAAAAAATGTACATCCATTAGATTATACACTTTTGAATCTTGTAATATAGTTATTTCTAACAATAGGACTATATGTTTCTTTAGCGCGTTTTTTTTTATTTTTGCTTAAATATTATACATTGAAAAGTTGCTACATTACTTATTTTGCAGAACGTAGAACTTCCAGAATCATTTTCTGTAGAACTAAGGAACTTGTTGGAATTGTTACTTCAAAGAGACGTACCTAAACGACTTGGCTGCATGGGAAATGGGTAAGACAATTATGTACTTTATTATAAATAAATAAATAAAAATCGCAAGCCCTACCGACCAAAAGGTAAACGGTTTGGTAAAGCAATTAAAAAGCTTGACGAAGTTTAGTAAAGGGACATCATGTACATATTTTACATTGTCTAACGGCTTCCTCCCAATAGAAATGCAAGTAGAACATTTTCCAAAAACACACATGAACCAATATATATTTTGGATTTGGTGGACATAATAACGGGTATCTAAAAGTCGGTGAACTCGATTAAATCGTTTTTTTCCGTTACTTAATTTAACAATTCATTTTTTTTAGTGCTGATGAAGTAAAAATGCATAATTTTTTTTGTGGAATCGACTGGCACCAAGTTTACATTCAAAAATATATTCCGCCTTTGGTGCCCCCAAGAGGAGAAGTTAATGCCGCTGATGCCTTTGATATTGGATCTTTTGATGAGGAAGACACCAAGGGCATAAAACTAAACGAGACGGATCAAGACCTTTACAAGATGTTTTCGCTGACCATATCTGAAAGGTTAGTTGAAAAGTTTTGCTAAACATTATCCATAGTGGTGTTTTAAATTGTTTTGAAATTTGTTCTTAGTCTTAAGATATTTATATAAACATTTCTTAATACCTTTGGTAAGTAACAACCGTATTAACCCATCGGTGCACTTTATAAAAATAAGTATTAATAAACTTGAATATTTCAAATGAAACTTGAATTTTTTTTTGTTATTTCGCAGTCCTTTATTTTTGATTTGTTTGTCCAGGCCGCAGTGTTGTTTTTGTTTTTGTTTTGTCCTCTGTGGTTTTACAAGTTTACTTATAAAGGTCACAAAGAAATTTTGTGTCCGGATTTCCGGTCCGTCTGCACTAACGAAACCTCTTTTAGTGGTTGCACCGAAGAAAAAAATGTTTATATATGTTGTTTCCTCTATACAAGACAGGTCCTATGAGCCTACTACTTTTTCACGCTAAGACCACTTAACCTTTTAAGATCAGTGTCCCAAACGAGCTTCTTGTAGCAATAGGCTCTGGCTGATTTTGGCCGGTAAAGAAGGTGAAAGCTACGATAAGCAAGAAAAGAAGAGAACTACAAGAATTAAAATATTTTAAAAACGTCTTTATTTTGTTTTTTTAGTTAATATTTTTGAGAGAAATAAAACATGGGATAAGGCGTCTTTGTAGTTCTTACATACTTTATTTGTAGTAAGCCGAAAAAATAATGAAATTATTTTGGATATATTTACCCAAATAAAAACTAATAGCCATGAGTTAACAAAAAAGATCTCAAGAACATATTGTAATATTGGGCAACGGCCTATATTGGGAATTCTGGACAACGTTGAAATTGAAAAAAAATATATATGTATACCACACAGCATTAAAAGCGAGATAGTTCGGATAAAAGACTTATTTAAAAAGAAAAACCATTAAAAGCTTACTTTGTTGTCGAAAACGAAATATTTCTAATATTTGGCAGATCAATTATTTTGCACGAACTTCAAACGGCAAATATGAGCAGTGACCTACATTTTATCACATTTTTATTGTCCTTATAAATCAAAAAACTGATACATATACCAAGGACCAAAAACAGCGAAGGAGGAGAGATTTGATTCTTGTTTTTTGTCACGTCATCTTCATTACAACATGTGTCTTCTAGAAAACCATTGTTTTTAATAAACACCAATTGGTGTGAATCTTATAGAAAAAATCCAACGATATAAAATGTACGGAAAAGATAATTAAAAACCTTTTGAATTTTTTATACTCTTGCAGAAGGTATTATAATTTCAGTCAGAAGTTTACAACGCGGTGAAGGAGGCATTTCCGACCCTAAAAAGTATGTATATTCTTGATCAGCATCACTAGGAGAGTCGATCTAGCCATGACCGTCTGTCCGTCCGTATGTCAGTCCGTCTGTCCGTCCGCCTGTCCGTCCGTCTGTCAGTCTGTCCGTTTGTCCGTCCGTTTCTACGCAAACTAGTCTCTCAGTTTTAAAGCTATCTGCATGAAACTTTCCCAAAAGTTGTCTTTCTATTGCAGGTAGTATATAAGTCGGAACGAGCCGGATCGGACGACTATAGCATATAGCTCCCATAGGATCAATCGAAAGAAATAAATAAAAAAGAAATTATAACTTTGCTGTTTTTAAATTTTTTTTAGTTCTTCGACATATAGGAATGTTAATTATTTCAGAATTACGGTTTAAATTTCATCAAAATCGGACGACTATATCAAATAGCTCCCATAGAAACAATCGGAAAAAAAAAAAAAAAATTTTAACTATGCTGCTTTTTAATTTTTTTTAAGTTCTTCGACATGGTTAATTATTTTAGAATTACGGTTTAAATTTGATCAAAATCGGACGACTATATCATACAGCTCCCATAGAAATAATAAAAATATATAAAATAACTAATTATTGAGCTGAAAATCATCATAGCTTCAATGTTTTTAGACATATACGCAAGTAAATCATAATTTTAATGTTTTTAAAAATGTATTAATTGTAAACCGGCTCGAGGTCAGGATGTTGAGAAAATAACACAATTTTTTAATTTTGGTTATTTGTCAATATATTTCGGATGCTCTTCGGCAACCGTCTTCAGGATAACTATAAAATAATAACAACGATTTTAATATTCTTAACAAACAGAAAACAATTTTCATTGACATACATTTAATTTACACGTCTGCGTCCGGTGTCGTGGAGTTGTTAACTAATTTGTCCTTCCCTAGTAAAAGTCTATATAAATGAGCGCAATTGTCAATGTCCGTTTTGAAGTTCATCCGTATACAGACATACGAATGAACTACAAAACGGGTGTTTTTATGATATGTATTATTTCTATGGTGAATCAAACAAAGATAACTAAACGGTAGCTATGAACAAAGATGACTACAACCAAAAAATGAAGGACATATTAAAGGATAGAAACACATACAGGACATTAAGGAAAGACCCCACCTCTAGACTACAAACAAAAAATAACGAAATAGTGGACAGACTATCAAAAATGGAACTTATCTCAATGATCGAAAGAAATAAGTTGACAATCACCACAGCATTACCACCACGAATATATGGACTACCCAAAATTCATAAAGAAGGAACCCCTGTACGACCAATCTGCTCCTCCATCGGATCACCATCCTATGCACTATGCAAATACATAATTGACATATTAAAAACATAACAATAGACTCCAAATATAACATCAAAAATTCAGAAGAATTCAAAGACAAAATCAACAACACATATTGGCGACGATGAAAGTTTAATTTCATTTGACGTAATTTCATTATTTCCGAGTATACCGACAGATCTAGCCCTGAATATAATTAAAAACAAAAGGACAATAATTCAAAAACACAGTAAAATACCGCAAAGAATATTTATGGACATATTACAAATTTTGTATTCAAGAAAACAGATATTTCAAATTTGAAAACAATTTTTACTCACAGTTAAAAGATATTGCAGATATTGTAATGGAAACTCTCTTGGACAACACGTTAAAAAAAACACAGACGACCTCCAAGATTACTGACAAAATACGTAGATGACTTGTTCGCAATCATTCAAGAGGATGACCGTCCGGACGAATCATCAATTTTAACTCCAAACACCCAAAACAAATGATAATAAATACAGCTAGAAGCTGTATACAGAGAATGCTCAAAATTTCAGGCACGGATCAATGTTAACAGACAATGATTTCCTAAAACACATAATAAAAACATTATTATCGGAACACAAAACAACAAAACAAAACAGCGTTAAAAGCAATAAAAACAAAAAAAATATATCTCACTGTCAATGTCCCTACATTATCCGAACGTGTAGTAAATGCTACGACAAAGAAAACAAAAGTATCGCACATAAACCGGACCACACATTAAAATTTATATACAACCACTAACCATACAACATATAGACTGGTCATTTCATACAACGCATTTGGATACAAAAAAACGGATCGCGGGAGGCCCCCCGTGCTCACAGCAGCAGGCCCCTGCACTTCGTGTGCGTTCGGATTTTTCGCTCTCTCATTCTTATTCTCATTTTATATGCTCGCGCATTCATTGCACGAGTTCAGTAAATTAAAATAACACTTAAAAAATAAATCAACCAAAGATCACTAAACATAACATATAAAACAAGTGTCTTAAAAGCCCGCTCCCCTTAAACGCAATCGTCGGTAGGATATGCAGGCACCAACCGCTCGCAAAACATCGACAAGAGTATCTTATCACAAAAACAACACTATGCCAAACGATTCACCATAGAAATTCTACATATCATAAAACACCTACAGACATACGGATGAATTACAAAACGGACACTGAAAATTGCGCTCATTTATATAGACATTTACTGGGGAAGAAAAAAATTAGTTAACAACTTCACGTCACCGGACGCAGACGTGTAAATTAAATGTATGTCAAATGTAAATTGTTTTCTGTTTGTTAAGAATATAAAAATCGTTGTTATTATTTTATAGTTGTCCTGAAGAGCATCCGAAATATATTGACAAATAACAATAATTAAATATCGTGTTATTTTCATAACATCCTTACCTCGAGCCGGTTACTATTAATATACTTTGGAAAGGTCGCCAAAACCAACTAGTTTTCAAAAATTTTTAATTCTTGCAATAGCTGCAAGGGTATATGAACTTCGGCTTGCCGAAGATTGCTTTCTTTCATGTATTATTTAACACTGTTTTATAGTTGAGTAAAGAAGGCTGTTTCCTATTCAGAAGTAATGAAGGTTTTATAACGTTCTCCACTTATTTGTTTTATTATTAAATACAATATGTGTGCATTGGTATTACAAAAAAAAAAAAAGGCGATAAGCTAACGAGGAAGTTATGAGAAGAATGATGAGAAGAAAGAATGCAAACAACCATTGCCTTACGCCGCGATATTGCATACACCCGTCATAGCCGTGACCACGGGCTTCACCTGCATCATTGCGTACCGAAACTCGTTGACATCCATTCTTCAAAACTATTGAATTTGAAACGTAGCTTAGTATGGATTCCTTCCTGAAAAGCCTACTCCGTTTTATTTTCCATCTCGAAAAATGTTCAAATATGTTTAGCGTCAACGATCGAATCTGGTGGTGTCAAATTAATAAAACGGTACTTTTTCATCAATCACAGCTGCACAACAATATGACGAAGAGATCAAAGTCAAACTGCAAACAGCGGACTTTGGTCCCGAGCGATGCGGGGATACCTTGAATTAACGGCACCGAGCTGGACATTCAACCCTGCACAAAGAAGACGCACCGTGAATAAACGGTACGGCTGTAAACCTTGGACTCGGTCTCGAGAAGGAGGATAACGGCACCACCAAAGGCTACAAAAGGGCGGCGCAAGCGCCCTCAGAGCGAGTGCGTGTAAGCAAGACCAGTAGCAAGAAAACCAAGTGACCAGTGCTAGGATCAAGATCGCAAAGTCGAGACGAAGAACAACGACCAGTCTACGATGCTGAAATCAAACGGTGCGATTAAGGTGGGTGGGAGATGCGTCAGATCTTAGTTCTACCTGCTAGGCGATACACCTATTCGAGGTCGTTAGTGAGGACTGATATCCAGAGTCTCTGTGGAGCCATCACAATTCGGACACCAGCAGATCTCAAGCTGGACAGGTCGCCTTGTGTACATGTCTTCCATGTTACCATAACGGGCATGTTGCTAATTGTTGAACAAGTGGAACAATTGAAACAGTCCGCTGGATAGGTCGCTATAGGCGCTATCTTCAAAAATCGGACTAGCCCGATTGGCAACGAATGCCTGCTAACGTTAGGGGTCGTAATTCAACACAACAAGACGTTCGTAGGTTCAGAACAGAAAATATTCATTGAGTTTCCTGTGGGCGCGGTTAAAAATTTGAATAATTCGAATCCCAAAAATACCCTCTTTAATATCGATAGCACGTGGAGTACCAGTTGATATAATTTGACCACTCTGCAAATGGTGTCTAAGCTAAATGCTTAACATTCCCAAACGCGTTATCTCTCGAAAATGCTGTGAGTTGCTGACGCCCATTATTTCCGGCATCAGCTCGTTTTCTTGTGTTGAAAATCTGAAAGTGATTAGACGCGAAGCTCGTCAAGACCGTGAAAATCCGCCTATAAAATTGAAATAAAAACCGAGAACAACGTGCATCAAGACAAGAGTGATATTTTATGTTTTACCCCGCTGCGTAAGTAATTCCCGCGCCAGTGAAATTTCAAATCCTAATCGAAGTCGCTCTCTGGTCCTGGCTGCCTTCCAGGCGCGGAATATCTACTCAGCGGCAGCCCAGTAAGTCTCGCACGCTGCTCACGCGCCAGGAACGTCACTGACGGCTAAATTTGCTACATTTGCTGCTCCACGTACGAGCAGAAAGCTTTTTAGGAATATTATTAGATTTAAATTGGCTAGTAATAAGTCGTGTATAGAGTCAGCTAGGGATCATTTGCACTTAATAACAAAGCATATCACCGCATTTCTAACTACGTCACCAGGTGACTACGTATCTGTAGGTGCGGCATAGCCGCTCGCTCATTAACATATGCATATGATTCCTACATTTAACTGACTAGCCACTCTTAAGTTTATAATTGAAATTGTTGAAACTCTGAATATTGCTCTTAAGTTTACAAATTGAATTCTGGGCTTACTCCTTTGTATGAATGGAAAGAAAAATGCCACCCGACCTCCCTTGAGGGAGGAACGGTTTCCGCAACAGGGGAAATTATAGCAGTTTTGCTTAGATTTTTAGGAGGGCGAGTATAGAAGGGAAGAAAACTGACATCTAATTCGTGTTCGTTACATACAAATTGGCGCCCAACCTGGGGCTCGAAGGATCTGTATCCAGATGATTTTGTTAATTAAATAAAAATTGGACCGCCGAATCTCCGGATGGCTCCACGAGTGAGTAGTTTAAATAGAGTGTATGATTTTTTATACACAGAATTGCTGGATTTGTCAAAATTAGTCGGACCAGACCGGTTATAATATTATTAACTGTGTGAAGGATCCATTAGATCCTAAAATTCATTTATTTAGGCGATATGCCCTGTAACGAACTGACTTTCTTTATGTATCTACTCGCTACGAATGTCGTGCGGCTAGCTTAAATGATGTAAGTGTTCGACGAACACTGTTCGTCCCACCAAATTTTTATTAACTTGACCGCCCTATTGATCAGTGAACACTCACAGAAAGATTGGGCGTATAAAAGGATCTCTTATTCGCTAACTTGACCCTCGGCCTTGGTTTTGTATTGACAACGTAGAAATAGGCTCCGCCGGCGGCTGCTTCCCACGTTGAACGGCTCGCTGGGATGTGATTGCTGCGAAGTGATGTCTCCCTCGCCGGCTTTGCTTTTTTTGCCTTTGGCTCGGCGGGATGCAACGCTGTCGGACACGCCGGGTGGGAAGCCAAGCTCAAATCGTGACAGAAGTTGTGACAAAGCGCCTGGACTTAGTCGTGTGCTGCCGTAAGGACCTCAGCTACCTGTGTCTCAATTCAGAGACTTCAGCTCTTAGTCCCGAACGTCTCGACGTACCGATCTTGTTTCCTTAATGACTCCGCACGGCTCTACATGGTTCCTCACGTTGTTTCACTGATTACTGGTTTACTTGATGACTGATATTTGTTAAAAATGAATGATCCAGCTTCCTGCGCTCGGCCTTCTTATATAGGCCTCGATTTACCGCTAGTTATCGGCGTTACCTTGCCTCCTGGTCCTCTGCGCACGGCACCAATATCAGGGTCCGAAGTCCGGTGCCGTCCCGTTACTTTCTCTACTACGGGCGCACTACCGTTACTACGGGCGAATACGCCGCGTATCTGGTAACTGGTAGGCCACTGTTTGCATACGGTCACTCTGCTTGCTTTCTAACTTGTGGGGAGTTATTCAACTCCTCACATTCTCCCCTTACTTCGGGAATGAAAAAGAGACTCGCTGTTCTCTCTGCCTTGGTATACTCCACATTCTTCCCTCGACGTTTCTTCTCGTACTTGTCCTCGTTCGCCTGTAGTCTTCTAGTCGACTTGCTCCTCCAGACGGTTCCCACGACGCTCACAGCTCCTTCTTGAGTTCCACAGCGCCGATCCTCTTTCCAGATTTTGAATTTCCCGCCCCCGACGTTCCCCCGTAGACTTTAAATTCCCGCCCAGACGTTTCCCCCGTAGACTTTTGAATTCCCGCCCAGACGTTTCCCCCGAAGACTTTTGAATTCCCGCCCAGACGTTTCCCCCGATGATTTTCTCGATCTCCGTGATTTGCCTTCTCCGTCGGATGGTCACTCTACGTCATGCCGATCGGTCTCCAGTTGTTATCGGTGATATCGATATTCTCCCGTGTGATTCTCCGCTGTATGGTCACTCTCCGCCCAACCGATCGGTCTCCAATTGTTATCGATTCCGTGACCCAACGTGGCGTTGCCACTCGATGTATCGATTTTCCACAGTGTGACTCCTTGTGCCGATATTTCCAGTATTTTGTGCCCACCGATCGACACTATCGTGTAGGGCCAATCGGCCACCATGAATCGAAACGCTCCCATCCCTTGTTTATAGTGACTCCGCACAATGCTATGGTAAGCGCAATTTCCTTTCTATTTCATGTTTACTTATTTTCTTTTTCCCCAAAGCTTGGCCCTGGATTGCAGAGTTGACCTTTCCTGCCCTTGGGGCCGGTGTCAATGACCCTGCTCGGCTCATCGCTTTCTTGCGTCGTTCTGCATTTAGTTGGCAAGTGGTTTGTTTCCCTGCGACCCCGGTTTTCATGTATATTTCTCATTTCAGATTGCCGGATCATACGTAGTGCCTTTCATGTGTGTGTATCTTCCTTTTTTTTTTTTATTGTGGCCGTTTATGTGTGTGCGCGTCATATTGGTGTTTTTCCGGCTTGGCATGCTAACTAATTAACTGTGGCCGTTTATGTGTGTGCGCGTTATTTTAATGTTTTTCCGGCTTGGCATGCTACGGTAAAGCTCTCGAGCTGTACCGTCTCCCCTCTTTCCTCGGGAAACAAAGATCTGGTCGTGGTCTTCCTCGATTCTATATAGACTCTGGCTTATGTCCGACGATATAGTCCATACGTTTTGTCGTTGCATGCTCGTGTTATCCTGCGGTCTATATAGACTCTGGCTTATGCCCGACGATATAGTCTGTACTTTTTGTCGTTGCATGCTCGTGTTATCCTGCGGTCTGAATAGACTCTGGCTTATGCCCGACGCTATAGTCCGCACTACCTGATGTTGTTGCCTGCCTGTGTTGTCCTTGCTTGTCTGTACCGAGTTCTTCTGTTTGTTGTTTCCTTGTGGCGGATTCTACAAATGACTGGTGAGACGAAGTCTATTACCGTGTACGGTCCGTCATATTTCGGCGCTAGCTTTGCCGCGAAACCCTCGGCTGCCTTTGACAGATGGTGCTCCTTCGCCCAGACTGTGTCCCCTATCGTTGGATTCCATTGCCTCCTTCGTAGATTGTAATGCCTGGCTTGGTCCTGAGCAGCTTTCTCCATGTTCCGGCGCACAATTTCGAAGATCTCCTTCATCTTATTGGCCTTATCTTCAGGCGTTTCCGTCTGCTTTCCTGTGCCGATGGTTTCCCTGTCGTACAGGGCGCTGGGCAGTCGAGGCTCTCGAGCCTGCGTGAGGAAACACGGGGAGTACCCTGTTGACTCCGACGTACTTGAATTTACCGCTAGCATAATCTCTGGCCACTTCTCGTCGCAATTCCTCTGGTTCTGTCCCGCAAACTGCGCTATCATGGTTTTAACTGTTCGGTTTGCTCTTTCCGTCGGATTCTCCTGCGGTGTATATGGTGCCGTGAATTGTTGCTTAATTCCCATTTCGCTGAGGAAACTGAACTCCATTGTCCGTTATTACCACCTTCGGGACTCCGAACCTAGCGATGACTCTTTCTCGGAACGCCTTTTGAAGTGTTTCTGCCGTTGCTGCTCGCATTGGCACCAATTCTGTCCACTTTGAGAACCTATCTATCAGCACTAGCAGCATCTGGTTGCCATGCTTCGACCTGGGCAATGGTCCGACAAAGTCTGCACATACCGTTGCCCATGGTTCTTCGGGTATTTGCGTCAGCATTTTCCCGGCTGCCTGCATCTGGTTGGGCTTGTACTTGAGGCATGTCTCGCATTTCCGTACGTGTGCTCGGGCGTCCCTATGCATTCCTGGCCAGTAATATCGAGCCGCCAGCCTTGCAATCGTTTTCCGACTTCCCACGTGTCCAGCAGCTGGTGAGTCGTGATTCTCCTTCAGGACTGTTTCCCTCAGCCCCCGTGGGACACAGAGCTTCCATGCTGCCACGTCTTCGCTGCCTGCTCTGTGCGGGATATGCCTGTACAACGCGCCTCCTTCCATGATGTAGTCCGGAAACTTCTGTGGCTGTTTGTTAATCTTCTCACACATATCCTTGATCCAGCTGCATGTTCCCTGCGTGTCCTCCGGAGTTTCTTTAGCTAGCCTAAAGGCTTCTGGTAGAGGCTGTCTTGACAGTGCATCAGCGACCACGTTAAGCTGCCCCTTCCTGTATGATATTTCAAAATCATACTGCTGCAGCTCCAGGGCCCACCTCGCTATTCTTCCTGAGGGACTTTCGATGCTGTTCAACCATTTAAGCGCCATATGGTTCGTCACCACCTTGAAGTGGTATCCTTCCAAGTATGGTTTGAACTTCCGGATTGCCCACAGGATTGCCAGGCATTCCTTTTCGCTGGTTGAATAGTTCTTTTCCGCGCCATTCAGGGTCCGGCTTGAATATGAAATGACCTTTTCGCCGCTTTCAGTTTCCTGCTTCAGGACTGCCCCTATACCATAATCGCTTGCATCCGTCTGCAGTACGAATGGTTTATCGAAATCTGGGCATGCCAGCACAGGATCGGCCACTAGCCTTGCCTTCACCTCCTCGAATGCCTGCTGGTGCTCTGGAGTCCATGTCCATTTCGTGCCTTTCCGCAATAGATCATTTAGTGGTTTTACCATTCGCGCAAAGTCGGGCACGAATCGCCTGTACCACGATGCTACGCCCAAGTATTGGCGCAACTCCCGGATGGTTGTGGGTGGTTCCAGCTCTGCTATGGCTGCTACTTTTTCGGGATCGGTGCCGATTCCTTGGTCCGTAACGCGGTGTCCCAGGTAAAGCAGTTCGCTTTTGAAGAAATGACATTTTTCGGGATTTATCCTCAGGTTAGCCTGCTTAAGGCGTCGGAAAACTTCCCTCAGGTTCCTACTGTATTCTTCCAGTGTCCGTCCGATCACGATGATGTCGTCTTGGTATGCAAACGCGTGTGGTGACATCTCCGGTCCAATAACCTGGTCCAGTGCTCTCTGGAAAGTCGCCGAGGCGGAGTGTAAACCAAATGGCATTACTTTCCACTGGAAAAGCCCCTTTCCTGGCACTGTGAACGCCGTGAATTGCCTGCTATTTTCTTCCAGAGGAATTTGCCAGTATCCGTCTTTCAAATCCAGACTGCTTATGTATCTCGCCTCCCTCAACTGGTCCAATATGTAATTTATCCTTGGCATCGGATAAGCATCTTTGATGGATTTGGCATTGATCTGTCTAAAGTTGACACAAAGCCTCCACTGACCTGTCTTTTTCTTCACCATGACTATCGGGGAGCTGTACGGGCTTCTCGAGTGTTCTATGCACCCCTTCTCCAGCAACTCGTCGACTTTCGCATTGATTTCCCCATGAACCTTTGGATTTTTCGGGTAGTATCTCTGTTTGATTGGTTTGTCGTCCTTCATAGTGATTCGGGGCTCGGCTATGTTGCATGTTCCACTCATTATTCGAAAGCCAGTGTATCCGCCAGCTCCTCGCTTATAAAGCTCGCTGTTGCTCCGGTGTCGATTGTGGCTTTGTGTGAGGTTCTGCCAATCTGTACCGCTGCGGATAACTGCTGCACTTCTTCGATTAAATCGCCAGTTAGTTTGGAGAGACAACACCTTGCGACCCCCGATCGCGGGCCATTTCCCGATCTCTGGCAGCACTCTACACTCCTCACCCCCACCTTGCCGCAAGTCCAGCAGAAAAGCAGCCTCTGGTTTTGGCATCCTCTTGCCCAATGTCCGTGATCGCCACACCGTCTACAAGCTGGGTGTGATTAGTAGTAGGTGGCCTGCATAACGCGTTCTGATTATTATAGCTAATCGGAGTCCATTGGGGTGGTCCGTCGATGGCCGCTTGGTGTCCTCCGTCTTCTTCGCATCTTCTACACGTCACTTGTTGTGGTTCTGTTGATTTGTTTCGCGAGAATTTTTTTTCTTGTATAAACGCTTCTCGCTCTTCCTCGAGTTCCTCATACTCATCAGCTAGCAACATTAGAGCTCAAGATCGTCTATCTTATACTTTCTCAAAGAAATCCTCAGATCAGGCGTGCAGTTTTCTTTTATCAGCTCGAGTGTTTTCTTTGGGGAGTAGCCGAGTGGTCTCATCGTGGTTTGCATATAGTCAACCATTGAATGACTCTCTGAAGCCCTGTTTCCTTTGTTTGACCTGATCTGCGAGCTTTGATAAGTATCCCCTCGGCAGGAAATAAGTTTGGAAACTTTCGTTGAACTCTCCCCATGTCCTCCAGTGTTGTTGTTTGAAATAAAGCACTTTAGGGCCTTTCCTTGCAGCAATTCTGACACGACTCGGGGAATGAAGTTCACGTTCAAACCGTATATGTTTGCTGACCATTCTACTTGTTCCAGAAACTCAAACATGGCGTCAAACTTGAAAGCCCATTCCCTGACTTGATTTGCGTTTTTTGCATAGTATGGTGCGCTGGGCCTTTGCTGTTCTGGTCTTCTTTCTTGACTTGTGCCCCTGGATCTTCCTGCTTCCTTTATACTCTCCACGCCCAGGCTAGCTATGAGATGTTCGGCGTCTGGGACTCCAGCTCAGCCCAAATTTCCGCCATTCCTGGGTCATTTTGTGTTTTTTTGACATATTCTGAAAGGGCTTTCCTCATGTCCTCTGACCTGCCCTCCAGGATGATGCCAAGCATGGCTGCCACCTTTGAGTAATCCTCTTTCTTGAGGAGATAGATCAATCCTTTCCCCATTGATGCTGAATTTCACTGTCAGGACAATCACGTTTTGGGTGGCAGATGTAACGAACCGATTTTCTTGGTTTCTCCGCTCGCTACAACTGTCGTGCGGCTAGCTCAGAAGTTGTAAATTTATATAAACGTGACCGCCCTATTGATCAGTGAAAACGTACAGAAAGATTGGGAACATACGAAGATCTTTTAATCGTCGACTTGACCCGGCCGGGGTTTAGTATTGACTATAGGAAAATATACTCCGCCGTCGGCTCCTTCCCACATTGAACGTCTCGCTGGGTTGTGCTTGCTGCGAAGTGGTGTCTCCCTCGCCGGTTTCGCTCGCAATGCCTTCTGTTGCCTTTGGCTCGGCGGGATTACAGGGCTTAGGGATGCGTCACCGTTCCCAGACAAGGGTGAACAGGCACTGTGCTCTCAAGGCGTACGCCTGCCTCAGCCGCTGCCTCGTGTCCCTTGTTCTGTCCCGGCCGGTCGCATCGGACGTCGGCTCAGTATCTACCTGACGGTTCAGGCGGAACGCCGCCGAAAGCCGCCAACGCAGTCCCTGGGTCAAACGCCAGGTTCTAGACGAAAGCTTCCACCCTAGCCTCTCTGCCGTAGACTTCAGAACTCGACGTATTTATATTCGTCGTCCTGGTGTCCTCGTAGTCCTTGCTCTGCCTCCGGATGTCTCGACTGACTCCGCTCCTTGTTGGCGTAGCGCTCACGATTCGGTAAGCTGCCGTTCTGGGACTCTAGCGGTGAACTGCTGTGCTCTCAACGCATACGCATTTCGAGATACTTGCTAAACAAACGCGCGTCCTTCCGGGCTAGTCGCAAAAGGACCTTGTACAAATCCTGCAGGACGATCAGGCATACGCCGGAGTTCGCCAAGTTCAAGACCACTTTCCTTCTGAGCCCACGGCTCCTCGTCGAAGGACTCTATTTCTTCAACTCTGTCGGACACGCCGGGTGGGATGCCAAGCTCAAATCGCGCCTGGACTTAGCCGTGTGATCCCGTAAGGACCTCAGCTACCTGTGTCTCGATTCGGAGACTTCATCTCTTAGTCCCGAACGTCTCGACGTAGCGATCTTGTTTCCTTGATGACTCCGCACGGCTCTACTTGGTTCTTCACGTTGTTTCACTGGTTACTGGATCACTTGATGACTGTTACTTGTTGACTCGGTAAAAAACGACTAATCTAGCTTCCTGCGCTCGGCCCGCTTATATAGGCCTCTGTTTACCTCAAGTTATCGGCATCTCCTTGCCTCCTGGTCCAAAGTCGACGGTTTTACCATTCGACCTTTCGCCCTCTGCGCACGGCACCAATATCAGGGTCCGAAGTCCGGTGTCGTCCCGATACTTCCTTCTGCCCACGGCCCTTCGCTTCTCTCTTTTATTGCTGTCCCTCTCAGACTCTCCCTATCCTTGTCTGGTGCTCAGGGCACCACTCTTGCTCGCCGCATTACCGTTACTACGGGCGAATTCGCAGCGTTTTTGTTTGGTTTAATATTTCCTATAAATCTGAGCTTCAATCCCTTTGTTCGTAACAGGCGCATAACATTTTGAAAAACGGCCAAATTGGTTGCCATTTTCAGAACAATCTTGCGCTTCTCTTTAAAGTCGTCTGTTGATGGGATTGTTTTATCAATTGTTCTTTTAACAATGATGGGCTCAGAGTCCACAGAGTTTTCGGTTCATATTGATGGCACATCGAAGTTAGTTATACAACCTAATAATGAGCAGTTGCCTTTGGTTTGAAGCTTTTGTTCCCTGCTTTATTTCTTAAGCGTTCCGATGCAGTTGCTGCTCAACCAGCTAATTTTTCATAAAGGTTTCCAGGCCCATTATTGGCGTTTCCTTGCCCTTTAACAATATCGCTTTTAGATCCATTTTCACTTCCTTGTTTTCCAAGTTCCCACCTGGTCATGACGTGAATATGTGCGCTTGATTAATTCTTTCCAGAAGCTACTTTTTTGCACGGGGTTAGAAGACGTGCGTGTGCAGCTATATAATCTACTTTTTCGCACGCTTCCAAGTTTATTTCTCAATTCTTGAAATTCTGCAAATCAGGTCGGTGGCGAGAGCAACTTGTAAATTTAATTGTCTTTCAACTCACTTCCAATGACACAGTTTAATAAATTTTTACAAAAAAAAATTTAATTTTACTTATAATATAGGCATGGAAATTAAAATGTAGTCGTTTTGTAATAACTGCAAGGGATTAAACTTACCGAAGTTCGCTTCCTCAAAAAGCCAATTTACCTTGTTTTTTTCCTGTATAGATTGATTTATGTACAACTAATAATAACGGCCTAGCTGGGTAATTTCCCCTTGCGACTAATAGAGAAACGCAGCAGTTCAATTATAGACAAGCTAAAATAACGGGTTGGTCTTAAATGGACGTGTCCGAGCTGCAGGCACATTATCAGGCAAACCTTCTTAGAGTTTCAGCTCTCATCTGAGTTTCGTGAGCTTCACTGTTTGCCCACTTGGCGCGTTTTGTTTAAATTGAAGTCACTAGTTGTAGGGCGAGATCGGGAGCTAATAAAACTTTCTTCCGTTCGCTCTTGCGAATTCGCCCCGTCTCTCGCCACCTTAGCATAAATTGGGTTCTAAGAGAAGTCTTTGGAACATTAAATTTAGTGATCACTTGAACTCCATCGAACCCACTCCCTTTCGTCCTCGCATTTTCGCACAAGTTTTACACAAATTATTATCGCAATAAATAATTCTAATCCTACTGCAGTCACAGTGCGTTAATACAAACTAGTATTATATGTTCATGATGATCCCGACGTGATCGCAGTGGAGTTCGCGATTTGTTTACAAATTTTGTTCGGTGAAAAACTAGAACAATTACCAACAAACACACACAAGCAAGTTATTCGTGTCGGTTCGGTTAAAAACTTAACAAGTAATCCTCCGAAATAAATTTCGTCGTTGGAACTTTTTTGCCGTTCCTTTGGTTGTTGCCCAAGACGTTTCTTTCACCGCTGCAACTTTAATTGTTTAATTTGCTGTTGCCGCTGGAACATGGGTGTAAAAAAGAAGTTGCAATTGTCGAGTCGCCCAACCAGGTATAGAGTGCTAAAAGTTGAAAATTAATCTGTGGCGTTTCGTTAGTTGTGTTTTTGCCCATCTTTCAACTAGTGAGCATATTCTAACCAAGAAATAAAAATTTGCATTTATTAACAGTCAAAATTCTGCATAAACATAATATATTTCGAACTATAAAATACTCGTCGTCGACCCAATTAGTGCAAACTTAGTTTCCCCAATTTTCGTCGTAGTGAGCACCAATTTAGGGTATAAATAAAAAAAGGGCCAATTGTGGAAAGTGTAGTTCTCAAAAATTAGCTGCAAAAAACTACAGCCGCAGTTTGTCTGAACATTTTCCAGCGCTTTTCAGAATTTTCCCGCGCCTTTCGGCATCAGGCTTATATGTTCGTTTCCCTTAGTTATCGGTCAGTGCATCATTTTCCGTTAGCATTTGCCTAAGTAGAGCCGCTAGCTGCGTAAACATACACACGCAAACCGACACCGCTGACGCTATTTCGAGTTTATTTTGGTAGTTTTCGTTCTCTATCGCTGCAGCAGTGCAATTTTCTGTGTGCTTCAGCTTCAGCTTTAGCGTTAGCTCCCCTACAATGCGTGCGTGCGGCATATTACTGTCGCAAGTTTTATATAAAAAATAAAAAAAAACCCTATTAAGATTATATTACTCGTTGGTTTTTTTTTTAGAAAATTAACAAATCAATAATATTAATAAAAATAAATGTTTAAAACCTCTTCAATACCAACAAAATAAATACAAATAAACGCAATGGCAACCAAGGATGTACGCATGATGCTTGCATGAAAAGTATTAACCGAACGTATCGCCATTTAAAAGAAGCTAAATTATCTGTGAATCCGGTTGAGCTTGAGTGTCGATTAGAGATTCTTAATACGCACATTGAAAATGCTTCAATTTTGCAAAACCAAATAAAAGTGAAAGATGTATACCGCGAAGACTTGGAAAATAGGGCCGTATTGACAAAGTCATTGCTGATTCCTCCGCCAGCAAATCGCCCGCCTTAATGACGCCTGCCGAGCATTGCTCTCCCAACTTTTAGCGGAAAAAACAATTTAAAAATTGTATAAGCCTTTTTGAAACTTTCGTTGACACAGACGACACTTTGCACGATATTGAAAAATTCAATCGTTTAATTTTGTGTTTAGCTGGAGACGCTTTAGGAACAGTTAGGGCTTTTCAAGTCACTGCGGAAAATTATCCCAAAGCCCTTGCTATCCTGAAGCGGGTGAACAGTAATGATTGTCTTATTTTTTTGACAACATATCGACACTGTTTGACTTGCAAACAGGAACGACTCTGTTCAATAAGTGTATTGTAACTCATCTGAACATCAGATTGGAAACTGCGCTTTCTTTGCAGCCCTAACAGTTCAGCAAATATTCGATTTCGCTCAAAGAGCACCCTTAAGCATTAACTGCTTAAGAAACGGTTTCACGGTCAAAAAATGCAAATCGAACAGCTGTAGAGTGTGCATTTCCTCACATCACACTTTGCTACACATATATTCACCAAACACAAATCTCGCGTTGCCACCCTCTTCTCAGCCCACGCTCATGCAGGAGGCTCCATTCACTTCGCATGTTTTGCATGCGACTATCGGATCGAGTCATTTTTGCAACTGCTGTTGTGAGCGTTCAAACCAAAAGTGGCGAGTTTGTATTAGCTCGAGCGTTGCTCGACTCTGGTTCACAAATAAATCGCTCAGAGGCTCAAAATTACAAGAAAAATACACACGATTGTGAAGGCCCGAGTAGGGAACAGCCAGTTGGCGTCCGATTTTTAGATCATGAAAAAGATTTCTGGTTATCATCCGGATCAAGCGGTGAACACCAGCGGGTGGAGGGTGCCGGAAAATATTCAGTTGGCAGATCCATTCCTCTTTAAGCCCCAAAAAATAGATATGCTTATCGGCGGAGATACGTTCTGTAAACTTGTATTTATTGGCCAGATAAAGCAGGGGCGCGAACTCCCCATCTTACAAAAGACAGTTCTCGGCTGGATAGTGTCAGGGAGATGTGCCTCTGAAAAAAACGGCGAAACGTAAAGAACCCTCCGCTGAAGAATACTCCGCACTATTTCATTCCGCAACAATGCGTTCTACGGCAACAAAGTATTTCAACTAAGTTGAGAGTAGTTTTCGATGCATCGTGCCGTACTTCCACGCAGGTAGCGTTGAATGACATCTTGATGGTAGGCCAAACTATCCAAGAGGAGCTTTATTAGACTCTGCTTAGAATGCATAACTTTGCCCTTGCGGCCGACGTCAAAAAGATCGCCAAGTGATGGTGGACGAAGGAGATCGAAACTTACAGTTCATAGTATCGAGACGAGATCCCTCCGAGTCCCTGAATATCTTTAAGTTAAACACAGTTACATATGGAACTTCGACAGCACTTTTTTTTTGCGATTCGGTGTTTAATGCGGCTAGGAGAGATTGTGCACGCTACTCATCCAAAAGCCGCAAAGGCTATTCAGTATGATTTTTATGTTGACGATTTGTTGACTGGCGCCAGATGCGTTGAGGACCTGCAAAATCTTCGAGACGAAGTTTCTCAGGTCTTGCAAGAGGCAGGTTTTGAATTGGGAAATTGGTTTTCAAACTGCCCAGAGTTATCCGCATCTGATAGCGCTGTAATGCCACTTATGACAGACTCAGACGTAACTAAGGCCCTTGATGTGGTTTTTATCGGTTAAAGATTACTTTCGGTTGGATGACTCTATCCTGGATCTTCGCGCGACAAAGCGAAATATTTTGTCGGTGACTGCTCGACTTTTCGACCCACTTGACCCGCATGTGTCCTTTGGTCACAAAGGCAAATATGTTGTTGCAGGAACTGTGGCTTCGAAAATTAGATTGGGACGAGTCGCTACCGACAGTCTCACGTCGTGGGAGACGTTTAAAGCGACGCTTCTGCAGCTGCCGAAAATTAAGGTATGGCGATTCGTCAACACAAGTCTACAAGTCCCGATTCAAATGCATGGTTTCACTGACGATTTCATGCGAGCATATGGAGCGTGCATCTACGTTCGTATTAAAACTGCTGAATGTTTTAAAGTGTCTTTATTGATCGCCAAATCAACCCTCAAGACGAAAACTTTGCCTCGTCTTGAGCTGTGTGCAGCTCATTGCTAAAGTGTCCCATTGAGAATGTTTTCCTGTGGACAGACTCCGAGATCACTTTACACTGGATTAAAACCCATCCCTCGTCGTTGTCGGTTTTTGTTTCGAACCGGGTTGCAGAAATTCAGGAGTGGTCGGAGAAAGCAATTTGGAGACACGTTCCCACGAAAGTCAACCCAGCAGATATAGTGTCCCGAGGATGTGACGTAGAGGAGCTACAACGTCCATGTGGTTCGGTGGGCTTCGTTCTTGCAAGACTCAGAAAATAATTGGCCTGTAAATAAACATTTTGAACTGCCGGCTGATGTAATGTCGATAGAGCTACGCAAATCGGCAATAGGTCTAGTAGTCAGCCAAGATCCAAATTATGTGTTTCAGAAAATAGAGTCCTTTTCGTCGCACTGAAGCTTCTGAGAGTTTTCGTGTGGGTTTTTCGTTTTATTCAAAAGTGCAGAAAGGTGTCGAAGCCCTTGAAAAAAGTATTTCGCCAAGAGAACTGGATTTCGCTTTTGGAAAAATTGTCGAAGTTATCCAATTTCGCGATTTCAGGGACGACATAAGTAAAATTCGGAAAAATAAACCGGTAGCAACGAATATTCAAAAGTTAAACCCTTTTCTTCAGGAAAATAAATTACATTGGTGCTCCTCGACATTGCTACGAGTTGGGGGTCGATTATTGAATGCTCCTATCCCGTACAATGCCAAATTCCCGTTGTTGCTGTCTAAAGGCTCACAATTCGTAAGATCCTATGTGTCATGCACGTTACGAATTGTCACGCTGGCCCACGAACTCTCGTAAGTCATTTGCGCGAGAAAATATGGCTAGTTAATGCTCACGAAGTCTGCCGGTGAACAGTTCGGTCGTGCATTTGCTGCTTTCGATGCAAGTCGAAACTCTTGACGCAAATTATGACGAACTTGCCAGCAAATAGATTTCGAGCTCTGCTGCCGTTCTACATTTCTGGCGTTAATTTTTGGGCTTCCTTCAACACAACGTATCGTATCCGTGATAAGCCACCGTACAAGTCGTACGTGGCCTTGTTCGTCTGGTTTGCGTCCAAAGCGGTCCACTTAGAATTAGTGTCTGACCTAACCACTGATGCGTTCATGTTGGCATTTCAAAGGTTCGTGAGTCATAGCGGGATTCCGGAGAAGGTGTGGTGCGACAGCGTCACCAATTTCGTCGGCGCAGATGGCCACATGAGAGAGTTCCGAGCCCGTCTGGAGGAGCAGGGGGGCGGTATCGAAACATTCGCATCAAAACAAGGATGTGAGTTTGCGTTCATACCGCCCAGAGCACCGCACTTCGGCGGACTATGGGAGGCAGGTGTGAAGTCTGCAAAGCACCTGTTCCTTCGGATGAAAGGCCAAGACCTCTTGACCGCGGAGGAGCTCGGAACTCTGCTCACCAGCGTGGAGGCCGTGCTTAACTCCAGGTCTCTCGGAACTCTAAGCAGCGACCCGAACGACGGCGAGGCCTGACCCTTGGGCATCTGCTCATCGGCGGCCCTCTTCTGGCCTCACCATCAACGGCGCTCCAGATCAGCCTGACCTGCTTGCGACGATGGCGAGGTGTCTCGTCTCTCAGGCACAGGTTTTGGCAGGGATGGTCCCGGGAGTACATCTTCAGCCTCAATCAGCGGTCCAAGTGGCACCAGGAGGAGCCCAACCTCGTCGTGGGAGCGCTCGTTGTCGTCGCAGAAGACAACCTTCCGGCCCAGCAGTGGAGGATTGGACGAGTGGTAGCGGTGCACGCCGGCGCTGAGGGGGCGGTGTTTGCGCACTTGGCGCTTGTATTTAAATCACTAGTTGTAGGGCGAGAGTGGGAGCTAACAAAGCTTTCGTCCGTTCGCTCTTGCGAATTCGCCCCGTCTCTCGCCACCGTAACATAAGTTAGGTTCTAAGAGAAATTATTGAAATATAATAGTCAGTGATCAATCGAACGTCATCGTAGCCACTCCTTTTCGTCGTGCTTTCGAAATAGTTTTTCACAAGTTTCGCAAATTATCATCGTCTCGAACTACTACAGTCACAAGTTTTCGCGTTATTAATACAAAACAGTATTAAATTTTCATGGTGGCCCCGACGTGATTAGCAGTAGAGTTCGCGAGTAGTTTAAATTTTTTTCGGTGAAAAACTATAACCATTATCAACAATACCCAAAACCAATTTATTCGTGTTGGTTCGGCCAACCGAACTCCTTGAGTTGCCCCAAACGTTTCTGCAAATTTAATTGCTTAATTTGCTGCTGCCGCCAAATGGAAGTAAAAAAGGAAGTTGCAGTTATCAAGTCGGCCATCCAGGTATAGAGTACCAAAAGTTGAAAGTTATTCTGTGGCGTTTTGTCAATTGCGTTTTGGCCCATCTTTCAACTTTTTCATTCGTGTAAAAGTCAGTAGATAGTGAGCATTCTAAACAAGAAATAAAAATTTGCATGTACTAACAACCAAAATTCTGCAATAAACATAATATATTTCGAATTATATGTGTATCGCTTTGGCCCATAAACAAGCAAATAAAATACTCGTCGTCTACCCAATTAGTGCGAACTTAATTCCCCCAACTTTCGTCGTAGTGAGCACCAATTTAGGGTATAAATAAAACAGCTGGAAAAAAGTGCAACTTGTGAAAAGTGTAGCTCTCAAAAATTATCGGCAATAACTTTCGCTGCAGTTTGTCTGAACATTTTCCCGCGCTTTTCAGTATTTTCCCGCGCTTTTCCAGTTTTCCCGCGCACACCGACACCGCTGCCGCTATTTCGAGTTATCTTTGGTCGTTTTCGTTCTCGATCGCTGCAGCAGTGCAATTTTCGGTATGCCTAAACGTTTGTTCGTTTTTTCGGTACGCTTGAGCTTGAGCGTTAGCTCCCCTACAGTGCGTGCGTGCGGCATATACTGTCGCAGGGTTTATGTAAAAAATATAAAAACCCTATTTAGATATTTTTCGCTGTAATTCTCTCGGCACTTAGCTCCATTACACTGTGTGCGCTCGGTATATTACTAGTTGATATTTTATAATGTTATTTAACAAATAAATAATTTAATAAAAATAATAATTTAACACCTCTTCGATACCAACAAATTAAATACAAATAAACGCAATGTCAACTAAGGATATCAAAGATCTTAAACACCAACGAGATGTTTGCATGAAAAGTATTAACCGAACGTATCGCCATTTAAAAGAAACTAAATTCTCTGTGAATCCGGTTGAGCTTGAGTATCGATTAGAGATTCTAAATACGCACATTGAAAATGCTTCAATTTTTCAAAACCAAATAGAAGTGAAAGATACAAAAGATGTATACCGCGAAGAATTGGAAGAGAAGGACGTATTGACAATGTTATTGCTGATTTCGATTTTAAATAAATCCAAACAAAATATTTTCGAGAAATCCGCTTCGCCGGCAAATCGTCTGTCTCAATGCCGCCTGCCGAGCGTCGATCTTCCAACGTTTAGCGGAAACACTCCGAATTTAAAAATTGTATAAGCCTTTTTGAAACTTTCGTTGAGAAAGACGTTACTTTACACGATATTGGTAGATTCAATAATTTAAATTCGTGTTTAGCTGGAGACGCTTTAGGAACAGTTAGGGCCTTTCAAATCACTACGGAAAATTATCCCAAAGCCCTTGCTAGCCTGAAGCGGGTGTACGATAACAATTTTCAAATTTTTGTTCACAACATATCGACACATTATAATTTGCAAAAAATTTTCAATCCTTCAGCTACAGCCTTGAGAACCCTCATGGACACGGTCACAGCCTTGTATGACTCCTTGCCCTCTATTGGGGATGATAGCATTACTAATACTATTTCGATACATCTGGTAATGAGCAAGAACTAAAAGGAAATGGGAAGAACAGAAAAATTAAAACTTCACTGTTTTTATACCCTTGCAGAGGGTATTATATTTCAGTCAGAAGTTTGCAACGCAGTGAAGGAGACGTTTCCGACCCTATAAATTATATATATTCTTGATCAGAATCACCAGGAGAGTCGATCTAGTCATGTCCGTCTGTCCGTCCGTCTGCCCGTCCGTCTGCCCGTCTGTCCGTCCGTCTGCCCGTCTGTCCGTCCGTTTCTACGCCAACTAGTCTCTCAGTTATCTGCATGAAACTTTCCCAAAAGTAGTCTTTCTATTGCAGGTAATATATAAGTCGGAACGAGCCGGATCGGACAACTATAGCATATAGCTCCCATAGGAACAATCGGAAAAATAAATAAAAAAAATTTAAACATTGATGTTTCAAAATTCTTTTTTTAGTTCTTCGAGATATAGTAATGGTTAAATATTCATAATTACGGTTTAAATTTCATCAAAGTCGGACGACTATATCACATAGCTCCCATAGAAATAATAAAAATACATAAAATAACTATCCAATATTTGAGCTGCAAATCATCATAGCTCCAAAGTTTTTCAACATATACGCAAATTTAATTGCTTAATTTGCTGCTGCCGCCAAATGGAAGTAAAAAGGAAGTTGCAATTATCAAGTCGGCCATCCAATTGTCAATTGTGTTTTGGCCCATCTTTCAACTTGTTGCATTCCTGTAAAAATAGGTAGATAGTGAGCATTCTAACCAAGAAATAAAAATTTGCATGTACTAACAACCAAAATTCTACAATAAACATAATATATATCGAATTATAAGTGAATCGCTTTGGCCAAAAAACAAGCAAATAAAATACTCGTCGTCGACCCAATTAGTGCGAACTTAATTCCCCCAACTTTCGTCGTAGTGAGCACCAATTTAGGGTATAAATACAAATAGCTGGAAAAAAGTGCAAATTGTGAAAAGTGTAGCTCTCAGAAAATTAGCGGCAATAACTTTCGCCGCAGTTTGTCCGAACATTTCCCGCGCTTTTCAGAATTTTCCCGCGCTTTTCCAATTTTTCCGCGCTTTTCATAATTTTGCGCGAATTTTGGCGTCAGGTTTATATATTCGTTGCCCTTAGTTATCGGTCAGTGTATCATTCTCCGTTAGCATTTGCCTAGGAAGAGCCGCTAGCCGCGTACACATACACACGCACACCGACACCGCTGCCGCTATTTCGAGTTATCTTTGGTCGTTTTTGTTCTCGATCGCTGCAGCAGTGCAATTTTCGGTCTGCCTAAACGTTTGTTCGTTTTTTCGGTACGCTTGAGCTTGAGCGTTAGCTCCCCTACAGTGCGTGCGTGCGGCATATACTGTCGCAGGGTTTATGTAAAAAATATAAAAACCCTATTTAGATATTTTTCATGTAATTCTCTCGGCACTTAGCTCCATTACACTGTGTGCGCTCGGTATATTACTAGTTGATATTTTATAATATTATTTAACAAATAAATAATTTAATAAAAATAATAATTTAACACCTCTTCGATACCAACAAATTAAATACAAATAAACGCAATGTCAACTAAGGATATCGAAGATCTTAAACACCAACGAGATGTTTGCATGAAAAGTATTAACCGAACTTATCGCCACTTAAAAGAAGCTAAATTATCAGTAAATCCGGTCGAGCTTGAGTGTCGATTAGAGATTCTAAATACGCACATTGAAAATGCTTCACTCTTGCAAAAACAAATAGAAGTGAAAGATACAAAAGATGTATACCGCGAAGAGTTGGAAGAGAGGTCCGTGATGACAAAGTCATTGCTGATTTCAATTTTAAATAAGTGCAAACAAAATAATATCGAGAAATCCGCTCCGCCAGCAAATCGCCCACCTCAATGTCGTCTACCGAGCGTTGCTCTGCCAACTTTTAGCGGAAAACACAATTTAAAAATTTTATAAGCCTTTTCGAAACTTTCGTTGACACAGACGACACTTTACACGATATTGAAAAATTCAATCATTTAATTTCGTGTTTAGCTGGAGACGCTTTAGGAACAGTTAGGGCCTTTCAAATCACTGCGAAAAATTATCCCAAAGCCCTTGCTAGCCTGAAGCGGGTGTACGATAATGATTGTCTTATTTTTTTGACAACATAACGACACTTTTTAATTTGCAAAAAAATCCCCAGCCTTCAGCTACAGCCTTGAGAACCCTCATCGACACGGTCACAGCCTTGTATGACTCCTTGCTGTCTATTAGGGATGATAGACGCATTACTAATGCTATTTTAATACATCTGGTAATGAGCAAGGTCGATGCAGGAACTAAAAGACAATGGGAAGAACAGTTAGATTATACTTCGCTTCCACTTTGGAGCGAATGTGAGGCGGCCCTCAACAGGCGATACTAACACATGGTAGCGGAAGAGGCTTCCAAGCCCAAAACTTTTCAGCAGACCCAATCTAACCCTAAGAAGAATGGAAATAGGAGTTTTCCGTTTGTCGCTGCCAGGAACGACTCTGTTCAATGCATGTATTGCAACTCAGCTGAACATAAGATTGAAAACTGCGCTTCCTTCGCAGTTCAGCAAAGATTCGATTTCGCTAAAAGAGCACCCTTAGGCATTAACTGCTTAAGAAAGGGTCACACGGTCAAAAAATGCAAATCGAACAGATGTAGAGTGTGCAATTCCTCACATCACACTTTGCTACACATATATTTCCCAAACACAAATCTCGCGTTGCCACCCTCTTCTCAGCTCATGCAGGAGTCTCCAACCACGTCGCATGTTTTGCATGCGAATGCATCGGATCGAGTCATTCTTGCAACTGCTGTTGTGAGCGTCCAAACCAAAAGCGGCGAGTTTGTATTAGCTCTCTGGTTCATTAATGCGCAAGCCACAAAAAAAATACACACGATTATAAAGTCGCGAGTAGGGAACAGCCAATTGTCGTCTGATTTTTGGATTATGAAAAATAATTCTGGTTATCATCCGGATCAAGCGGTGAACACCAGCGGGTGGAGGGTGCATGAAAATATTCAGTTGGCAGATCCATTCTTCTTCAAGCCCCAAAAAATAGATATGCTTATCGGCGCTGAAACATTCTTTGAACTTTTATCTATTGGCCAGATAAAGCAGGGGCCTGAATCTTATAAAAGACAGTTCTCGGCTGGATAGTGTCAGGGAGATGTGCCTCTGAAAATAATAAAAACGCTAAAAAACTGGACCATCTCAGCTGCCAGGAGGAAGCGTTGGAGTCAATTGACACAACCCTACAGAAATTTTGGTTTGTGGAGGACTTGCCGCCCAAGGCTAAAGTCCATACTCCTGAGCAACAACTCTGTCAACAACACTTTGAGAAAAATACTCAAAGATTGTGGTCCGGTAGATTTTCGGTTCGTTTGCCTTTTAAATCTGACCCAAATACTCTTGGTTCGTCATACGAAGTTGCGAAACGTAGATTTTTGTCGCTAGAAAGGAAATTGTCAAAGGACCCTTCGCTGAAGAAGATGAATATTGAATTCATGGAGGAATATGTTTCACTGGGCCACATGTCCTCCACTAATGACAAAATTCCGAATACTCCGCACTATTTCATTCCGCACCAATGCGTTTTACGGGCACAGAGTACTTCAACTAAGTTGAGAGTAGTTTTCGATGCATCGAGCCGTACTTCTACGCAGGTAGCGTTGAATGACATCTTGATGGTAGGCCAAACTAACCAAGAGGAGCTTTATTTGACTCTGCTTCGGTTTAGAATGCATAACTTTGCCCTTGCGGCAAAGTGATCGCCAAGTGGTGGTGGGTGACCGAAACTTACAGCTCATAGTATCGAAACGAGATCCCTCCGAGTCCCTGAAACTCTTTAAGTTAAACACAGTTACATATGGAACTTCGCCAGCACCTTTTTTGGCGATTCGTTGCGGCTAGGAGAGATGGCGCAAGCAACTCATCCAAAAGCCGCAAAGGTTATTCAGAATGATTTTTATGTTGACGATTTGTTGACTGGCGCCGGATGCGTTGAGGACCTGCAAAGCCTTCGAGAAGAAGTTTCTCAGGTCTTGCAAGAGGCAGGCTTTGAATTGGCAAAGTGGTTTTCAAACTGCCCAGAGTTATCCGCATCTGATAGCGCTGTAATGCCACTTATGACAGACTCAGACGTAACTAAGGCCCTTGATGTGGTTTTTATCGGTTAAAGATTACTTTCGGTTGGATGACTCTATCCTGGATCTTCGCGCGACAAAGCGAAATATTTTGTCGGTGACTGCTCGACTTTTCGACCCACTTGACCCGCATGTGTCCTTTGGTCACAAAGGCAAATATGTTGTTGCAGGAACTGTGGCTTCGAAAATTAGATTGGGACGAGTCGCTACCGCATCTCACGTCGTGGGAGACGTTTAAAGCGACGCTTCTGCAGCTGCCGAAAATTAAGGTATGGCGATTCGTCAACACAAGTCTACAAGTCCCGATTCAAATGCATGGTTTCACTGACGATTTTATGCGAGCATATGGAGCGTGCATCTACGTTCGTATTAAAACTGCTGAATGTTTTAAAGTGTCTTTATTGATCGCCAAATCCCCTCAAGACGAAAACTTTGCCTCGTCTTGAGCTGTGTGCAGCTCATTGCTAAAGTGTCCCATTGAGAATGTTTTCCTGTGGACAGACTCCGAGATCACTTTACACTGGATTAAAACCCATCCCTCGTCGTTGTCGGTTTTTGTTTCGAACCGGGTTGCAGAAATTCAGGAGTGGTCGGAGAAAGCAATTTGGAGACACGTTCCCACGAAAGTCAACCCAGCAGATATAGTGTCCCGAGGATGTGACGTAGAGGAGCTTACAACGTCCATGTGGTTCGGTGGGCTTCGTTCTTGCAAGACTCAGAAAATAATTGGCCTGTAAATAAACATTTTGAACTGCCGGCTGATGTAATGTCGATGGAGCTACGCAAATCGGCAATAGGTCTCGTAGTCAGCCAAGATCCAAATTATGTGTTTCAGAAAATAGAGTCCTTTTCGTCGCACTGAAGCTTCTGAGAGTTTTCGTGTGGGTTTTTCGTTTTATTCAAAAGTGCAGAAAGGTGTCGAAGCCCTTTGAAAAAAGTATTTCGCCAAGAGAACTGGATTTCGCTTTTGGAAAAATTGTCGAAGTTATCCAATTTCGCGATTTCAGGGACGACATAAGTAAAATTCGGAAAAATAAACCGGTAGCAACGAATATTCAAAAGTTAAACCCTTTTCTTCAGGAAAATAAATTACATTGGTGCTCCTCGACATTGCTACGAGTTGGGGGTCGATTATTGAATGCTCCTATCCCGTACAATGCCAAATTCCCGTTGTTGCTGTCTAAAGGCTCACAGTTCGTAAGATCCTATGTGTCATGCACGTTACGAATTGTCACGCTGGCCCACGAACTCTCGTAAGTCATTTGCGCGAGAAAATATGGCTAGTTAATGCTCACGAAGTCTGCCGGTGAACAGTTCGGTCGTGCATTTGCTGCTTTCGATGCAAGTCGAAACTCTTGACGCAAATTATGACGAACTTGCCAGCAAATAGATTTCGAGCTCTGCTGCCGTTCTACATTTCTGGCGTTAATTTTTGGGCTTCCTTCAACACAACGTATCGTATCCGTGATAAGCCACCGTACAAGTCGTACGTGGCCTTGTTCGGCTGTTTTGCGTCCAAAGCGGTCCACTTAGAATTAGTGTCTGACCTAACCACTGATGCGTTCTTATTTAAAATATGCTTTTTAAAATGGCTATAAAAAAGCAAGTGTTTGTTTTTAAATGTTTTGTACCTAAATGTTTTGGGTTTTAAAGTGTCAAAGGGGTTTGTTTTCTTCAGTATATTGGGAAGGCGGACCAGTTGAAAATTCGGAAACCAATGGCGTTATTATTTTTAACCATTTTTTATAAACTGGTCTTTCTTGCTATCCATATGCCGTTTTATTTTTGCAGTGTATTTTTTTAAACGTTGTATGGAATCTGGCTTCTCAGCAACCTATTAATATTCTGTTTCCACCAGGTAAGGACATAGTTTGACTATGTAAAACCTTAGACTGAAGATAAGCCCGACTTGGTCAGCACACTGCAATTATATTGACATAATATATTCGGGTGTGCTACAAGTTCGACCACCTCAATTAGAGGGTCTGTACAAAAGGAGCAGCGGACGGATAGCAGCAAAGCAAGGAAACTGTGCAGTTATTACTTCGATTTTGCACGCTACGCAGTGGGGAAGCGAAGAGAATTAGAACGTCACAACTCTTGAAATGCTAGATGAGAACTGATAGTGTTTTAAAGATTATTTATTTGTACCTGATATATTATATAGGACTAAGGCATCTGCTTATCTGCTATAAGTTAACTGTGGCCGGCCAAACCAAAGTCGTTGACAACAGTTTACGTAAATCAACATCGCTCCGGCCAAATTGCAGACCATGCAATGAGACGGCAAACACTGCATATTTGCGTGGCCACTGCGAGCTCTGTTAGCTTTAAGTCAATCCCTTAAGTTCAGTTCTGATTGATATTCAATAAAGCGCGCATCGCTCATTAAAAAACTACGGCAACCGCCGTTAATCAATTTATCATTTGAACACTGACTGAGTCTCTAGGCCAGCAGTGAACGGAGGGCAGTTACCCTTCCAGCGTAATCGTCATAACTCTTCAGTGGACGAAAGCAGACCATCGGCCAACCGGAATCATCATCCCCGTATCGACGTAAACCGGCCAACCAGCCGCATACCTACAAGGTCTACACAGAACCACCATCGTACCAACATAAATCGACCAAACCGGCGATCAACCACGGGACTACAGCGAGGGACTAACTACTGTAACCTTATTAAAACTAATTGGCGCTCAACTAGTGGTAGCTTATAACCCTACCGGATAAATCAAAAACTTGGAAGTTTAAAAGTGACGACGTCGCAGCTACGAAACAAAAAAAAAAATGTACAAAAAAAATATATAAAAAAACGAGTGTGTAGTGAGTTTTTGAAAAATCTCAGTATTTATAATTTTGTTTCAAGAAAAACTATTTCTTTTAATGTGATTTGCAAGATCTTAAACAAACAAAATATAAAAACCATAATTAACATAATAAATTTATTAGTTGGTTAGTTCATTTTTTTTTCTGTGTAACGGCGCATCGCTATTTCGCCTGCCATTTCAGTAATTTTTTTTTCACTGTGTACTAAATACACCCTGCAGACATTGTTGATGTTATTATTGTCCCGCATATTGAAAGGAAATACGACCCCCAAAGACTTTCGACTTTGTCTTTCTTTGTGAAGCGCTTTGGGTTGCACGGGCTTCTGTTCAGTTCAATTCAGCTGCCCATGAGAGATCCGTTTCTCCAATATAGGAACAGAAAACAATACTCAAGCGACTCAGAGTCCGAGCGTGAAGGGCAAGGGATTAAGACAACCAATTGAGGAATTGGCCGGCAGGATGGCCGCAGTAAGTACTGCATCAACAACGGCCAGAGAAATTAAAACATACACGGCCATTCAATTAGATGATAATGTACCATGTAACAAACCTTTAGATGCTGTAAAATGCTTTTCCGAATTCGCGGGTGCACAAGAAACATACGTCTCCTGGCGGCAGGCGGCCACGGTCGCTTACCACATTTTCAGACGGTATGATGGTAGCTCGCGCCACTACTAGGCGGTTATCATCATTAGGAGTAAGATTAGGGGCCCCGCCGACGCCGTGCTGTCCTCATTCGGCACAGTATTGAATTTCAACGCGATAATAAGTCGTCTCGACTTCACATTCAGTGACAGACGTCCAATGCATGTCATTGAACAGGAATTGGGTACCCTAAGACAGGGTGGCATGACTTCCACAGTATTACGATGAGGTGAAACTCACCTTATTAACAAATAAAGTCAATATGTCATACGACCCGTCAATGGCAACAATTTGGTGTGCTAAATTCCGTGAGGACGCTTTACGCTTGTTCATTTCAGGCCTCAAACGAAACCTCACGGATGTGCTCTTCTCGGCAAAGCCAAAAGAGATGCCATCGGCTTTGGCCCTGGCACAAGAAGTGGAATCGAACCACGTTTGCAAAAAGCCAGGATGACAAAGATTGTCGGCAAAATCCAAAGCCACAAGATCGTCAACAAGACAAGACCTTCCCGCAGACAAATCAGCAATTTGGTGCCGGTAAAAACCTGCACTTTAGCAAACCACATAGGGCCCAAGAAAATTCTGCACCGCAAAATAATAATCCGGAACCAATAGTTGTTGACTCATCCCGTTATAAGTTCCTACAACCGACCCAAGCACAGGCTTACCAAAACGAAAAGCCGTTCCGGCCGTTCCGGCCGTTCAGACCCCATTAAAAGACAAAGAGTTAATCATGTCACTCAAAGCGGCGAGCAGGCAGACAAAAATTATGCTAGCGCAGCCTCCAGTGGAATGGCAAAAATCGATGACGATGCCACCGAGGAATATGATTCGGATGCCATCAATTTTTTAGGGGAAAATCTCTGCTACCCGTTATGAAATTCCTCATAGACACGGGCGCCTCTAAAAACTTAATTAGACCTTACAAGGGGCTAAAAGGCGTCCGTTCAGTAGAAGCCCCTTTCAATATTCATTCAATCCATGGCAAAACAGAAATAACACAGTCTCATAGTCTCAATTTTTAATATAAAAGCAACATTTTTTATTCTATCGGACCTATCAACGTTCGATGGGATAATCGGCGTCGATCTGTTAAAACAGGCTGGGGCATCGTTTTGTTTAAAATCTTAATCTTGGAGAATTAAATGGGGCACGGAAGTTGAAGAAATTTCCTTCCAAACCTGTGCGGATGTCAACTTTACTGTTATCAAAGAAGCCTTTATAAAAATTATTATAAGCAGAAAAAGGGCATTTGCAGACCCCAATGAGGCACTACCGTATAATACTTCGGTAGTAGCCACAATAAGAACAATAGATGAAGAACATTTTTAAGCAAAACTGTAACCGTACCCCATGGGGACGGCCGATTATGTTAACAAAGAAATTCAAAATCTATTAAGCAACGGCATAATTCAAAAATCTGTATCTCCGTACAAGAACCCAATTTGGGTAGTAGACAAGAAGGGCACCGAAGCATTGGCAATTAAAACAAGCGACTAGAAATTGACTTTCGCAAGCTGAAAGAACGGTATCTGACAAGTACCCCATACCAAATATCTCCATGATATTGGGAAACTTAGGCAAGGCCAAATATTTTACAACATTGGACCTTAAGTCAGGATACCATCAGATCATGCTGGCAGAGCTCTCCCTTTTGGTTTGAATAATGTGGCCAGCATTTATCAGAGGACATTTTGCGAGACGACATTTGCGAGAGCAAATCGGCAAATTTGATAATTTTTTCTGAAAATGAAAAATCGCATGTCACACACGTAAATTTGGTATTAAAGAACCTTTACGAAGCAAACATGAGGGTGGCTGTAGAAAAATCACGCTTTTTAAAAAAGAGCGTAGGCTTTTTGGGAAAAATCCGTGTTTGAGGTCAGATCATTCCTTGGCCTCGCAAGCTACTACATATCTTTCATAAAGGATTTTTCAGCAATAGCAAGACCCATTTCGGACATCTTAAAAGGGTAAAACGAAACACTTAGTAGACATAGGTCACGCAACATTTCGGTCCAGTTCTCTGAGGCGCAGCAACAAGCGTTTTAGAAGCTACGAAATATCTTGGCATCTGAAGACGTCATTCTAAGATACCCCGACAATAAAAAAGCATTTTATCTAACGACAGATGCTTAAGGCATTGGTGGGTTATTATCCCAAGAGGGTCGTCCAATCACAATGATCTCAAGGACATTGAAGGACAGGGAAACAAATTATGCTACAAATGAAAGGGAGTTGTTAGCTATTATTTGGCCATTGGCCGAGTTACGGCACTATCTGTACCCAGTAAAAGACATAAATATATTTACTGATCACCAACCCTTAACCTTTGCGGTCTCGGAATCGAATCCGAACACTAAAATCAAGAGGTGGAATTTTCTATAAGCCTAGCAAAGAGAACTTGTACGCGGACGCGCTGTCCAGACAACAGCTCAATGCCATGGAAGAGCAGGAAGCTGAATCATGTATGACAAACCGCTGAATTGCTGCCAGAACCAATTAGTTATCGAAGAGGCGCGCTCCCCATTGATGCAAAATGCAGTTATTTTCTTGTCATTATGTTTTATTGTTTAAAATATAACATTTTGGAAAATTTAAAAATGCTTTAACTATTTAATATTATTATGAAAGAATTGGTATTAGTATATATTGTTAGAACTTTTTTGGTTGATCACACCATTCCTATTTATTTAGTTGAAAATAATGATTAAAAATTTTTTAACCTATCCTTATGAACTGTTTGCTTTTTATTTTCATTATTTGAAATTACTATTTTATCTTTTCCTTCTATGCTTTCAACATTCACTTTTTCATTTTTTCATTTTTCAATAAAACCTGATATCCGGGCCGGATCGATCGGACACGGCCGGCTTCCTGTTTTGGTATGCCGGGGCCTGAGATGGCTTAAGCATCTTGGACAGCGATGGGTCGATATCCATGGGCTCAGGAGTATATTCACAAAACCTATCACTGCTAGGAGCAAAATGTATTTTAACTTTTTGCTGTTTTGAGTAGTATGGATTTTTGCCAGCACCTATCTGGGATTAGTATACGCAGAAGCCTGTTGGCGTTCTTGCGCCTTCGGATATAGTTTCCTATCCCTATCTTCCTGGCTCTTCGCGAATGAAGCTGCGAATATGTAAATATCGTTGTTCGACTCCTCCTCTTGTGCCAAAGCAAGTGCTGCTGACATGTTCTTCGGCTTTGTCGAGAAGAGGACGTCTGTGAGATTGTGTCTTAATCCCGACATAAATACTCGGAGAGCATTATTCCGGAATTTGTCGCATAAGACCTTTGCCGCCGAAGCGTCGTACGACATGGTAGCCTTATTTGTGAGAGGGTGAGTTTTTCCCAACATCATCGTAATACTGCGGAAAGGAGAAATTTCCCTGCCTAAGGGTACCCATTTCCTGCTCGATAGAATCCTGTAGAATCCATTGAATCGCATTGAAATTTAACACCGTGCCAAACGAGGACAGCACGGCATCGGCAGGGCCCCTAATTTAACTCCTAATGATACCAACCGCCTGATAATGGCGCGAGCTATTAACATGATGCATAAATACGTGGTATGCCGCTTTTGATGCTTGCCGCCAGGAAACATATGTTTCTTGTGCCACCGTGAACTTGGGCAGACACTTGACCGCGACCACCGGCCGCCGCCAAATGACCGGCCAGATTTTCTATAGTTCTGCGCAGGTCTTCGGCAGCTTTACTCTTAAGGCATGGTTAATGGCAGCCTGTATGACGACATTGAGCTGTTCTGCGCTTATGGCCATATTTGTATTTGTACGGGCACTAGTGGCGGCTCGTATTGGTGTGTAAGCAATATGAAGCCTCTCACTGTCCGACTCTGAGTCACTATCTTGTATATTATTCCTATAAGTTAGGAATGGGGAGCTCAAGGATGGCTTGCTAAGTTCGACCAACAAAGAGTTGAAAGCCTAAGCAACCTTATATAAACAAAATTGCTATAGCCAAGGGATCGTGGCGGCTGAGCTTCCGCTATGGTATACAAAGAAGCGAAGCTAATCAGAATTGGAATATAAACGTCGTAGTGTCGGTTTCAAGTACCGGCGTGGGGAGTGGGTTGGTGAATCAATAAAAAAAGAGGCCAATACAAAGAATTTTAGGAATAGGAAAAATATACAACGACACAAAAGGGCTAAAATAAATTATTTGATGAGACAGTTCCTTCGCCAATAAAATTATTTAAATAAATTCACAATTAATTAGTTCCCAGCGGCGCCCTTGCGCCTAAGCCGAGGTATTTTATAAATTTATTTTATTTATGATCGTAATGTATGAGATATTCAGCACTGAGAAATCTGTTTGGTTGATATATTTTTATTTTTAGCAATTAACACACAGAAATAAATATAATAAAAAGCTCATAAAATTCCGCAATTTAAATCGTCGAACAAATAAGAAGTATACCAATTAATATTTTGTTTTTTTTTTAATTAAAACGAAATTATATAAGCGGAGCTGCAGAAAATATTCTGGCAGCGATTTATATGGTTTATTTGAAGTTAAACACATGCAGATTCCGGGAAGTATAAAGATTGAGGTGCTCACTTGCATGGTTCCCCGATTTTATTTTAACGGGTATTTTACGTCTGGGCGCCAATTAGTATAATAGTGAAGTCAAGTAATAAACGTCGGTGAACGGCGGCTTCTCCTGTCTTCTCTATGAAGGTGGACGTCAGGTCCACTGCTGCCTGCTGACTGCTGGCTTTTGGCTGCTGGCTTTTGGCTGCTGGCTGTTGGCCGGTTGGCCGAAGAGTTCCCAATGATGAATTAGGAAGCTTACGCTGGAAAGGTGACTGCCCTTCCTTACCTGCTGGCCTAAGGACTCACATAGTTATTCAATAATTAAGTTTTAACGAAAAATTGTCGGAGTTAAGTTAACACGAGTAGTATCTCATTATTCTTTGGATATTAAATCTGAACTGAACTTAAAGCTAACATAAATGAAACTCATAGCGGTCACTTCAATGGGTAGTGCTACACTGTGTCAACAATTCGGCCGGAGCGAGCTGTCGGACAATCGGTCGTTGCCGTCGCCTGGTTAACTTAGTTAACTTATATATAGTAGTCTCTTTGCGCACGCTTACCGGTACTCATCGTCACTACATGTACTGCCCTCCGTAGGGATTATATAAATGCATACTTAGCATCATACTTTAATTATCTAAAACCTTTTTGATTATGGAAAAAAGAATCTTGAAATATATTCCTGATATATATTTACGAATTAAGTTAATGTCTACGGTTTTATTAAGCCACGGAAAATTGTAATTTTCATCACAACATTTGAACCTTGAATGTATAAGTTAATTGTCCTTTGTAAGTAAGCTTGTTGTACAAATAAATGGGTTCCATATATGTAGTTATAATTTTTTGCATATAAACAAGAGTTCTAAGATCAAACCATTGACTCAATTTTAGGCCGATAATCTTTTTACACAGATGTGATACATGGTCCGAGCAACTAAAAAAACCAGAATCTTATAGCCGATTCCATTGGCGCATTAAAACGCATTTAGCCATATTTATTTTCACAGGGAATCTCATAAGGCTAAATGTCGCATTTAAATGATTTTTTTTCATTTCTTGCTAATCACAACGGCAAAAATGTTTAGACCATAAAACAAGATCGCCAGAATCTTATAGCCGATTCCATTGGCGCATTAGAACGCTTTTAGCCTTATTTATTTTCACAGGGAATCTCATAAGGCTAAATGTCGCATTTAAAGTAAATGCGATAAATAAATGCGATTAAAAATCTTTCGCCCCGCAGATGTTTAGAAATAATACTGATTTTTAACGATATTTCGTTAGTTCCACCACTAAATCAGCTGGTTTTTAAATGCAAGGATGGCGCAATTTATTATTTCTTTTGAATATAATTTTATTTTGCGTAAACATTTCTAAAAACAAGAAAGAAAGCAAACTTCTGCAAGCCGAAGTTCATATACACTTGCACCTATTTCAAGAATTAAATATTTTTGAAAACATTAAAATTATGATTCACTGCGTATATGTTTAAAAACATTGAAGCTATGATGATTTGCAGCTCAATTATTAGATAGTTATTTTATATATTTTTATTATTTCTATGGTAGCTATATGATATAGTCGTCCGATTTTGATTAAACTTAAACCGAAGTACTAAAAAAAAATTAAAAAACAGCAAAGTTATATATTTTTTTATTTTTTTTTCTATTGTTCCTATGGGAGCTATATGCTATAGTCGTCCAATCTGGCTCGTTCCGACTTATATACTACATGCAATAGAAAGACAACTTTTGGGAAAGTTTCATCCAGATAGCTTTAAAACTGAGAGACTAGTTTGCGTAGAAACGGACGGACAGACCGACGGACAGACGGACGCACAGACGGACATGGCTAGATCGACTCGCCTAGTGAAGCTGGTCAATAATATATATACTTTATAGGGTCGGAGATGTCTCCTTCGCTGCGTTGTAAACTCCCTTTTGATCGATTGTAATTTTTGAGCGCGAAAACTGACTTATATGGTATGTAGCATTGTCGGATACGATTTTATTTGCCTTCAAAAGCAAAGCAGGAAAGTTGAATGAAATAACCAAACAACCTCATATTTTTGACTCAGCAGTGCCATGCTATTCGAAGCCTTCAGTGTCTAATTTAACTAAATTGTCAAATTGTTTATCCTGTTCTGGCTTGTTATTCCATCTACCTACAATGAGCAGGGGCATATCGCTAAAATTTTTCCTTATGAGGTTTGGCAATATAGAGTTATGTAAGAAAACATGTGATTACTAGCAGTTACTTTCTTAAAAAACAATAAACAATCAGTACAAACACGTTGCCTTTACGAAATTATTTAGGTCTTGGTAAGGACTGAGTCTTAAAACATCAACCACACGCAATAAATAAGATAAAATCTATGCATTACAGATTGGAAATGAGTTAGTATTAGAAAAATAAAGTTAATTGATTGGACGAAGTCTTGTACCAAATATAAGTAAGCAACAAACAAAGGAAGCAAACTTAGGAAAGCCGAAGTTCATATACCCTTGCAGCTATTTCAAAAATTAAATATTCTTGAAAACATTAAAATTTGATTTACTTGCGTATATGTTTATAACATTGAAGCAATGATGATTTGCAGCTCAATTACTCGATAGTTCCCATAGCAGCTATATGATATCGTTTTCCGATTTTAATACTGAAAATTTAATACTGTTTTCTATTAATAACGAGAAAACTTGTGACTGCAGTAGTTCGAGACGATGATAATTTGCGAAACTTGTGAAAAACTATTTCGAAAGCACGACGAAAAGGAGTAGCTACGATGACGTTCGATTGATCACTGCCTATTATATTTCAATAATTTCTCTTAGAGCCTAACTTCTGCTACGGTGGCGAGAGACGGGACGAATTCGCAAGAGCGAACGGACGAAAGCTTTGTTAGCTCCCACTCTAGACCTACAACTAGTGATTTAAATACAAGCGCCAAGTGCGCAAACACCGCCCCTCGGCGCCGGCGTGCACCGCTACCACTCGTCCAATCCTCCACTGCTGGGCCGGAAGGTTGTCTTCTGCGACGACAACGAGCGCTCCCACGACGAGGTTGGGCTCCTCCTGGTGCCACTTGGACCGCTGATTGAGGCTGAAGATGTACCCGGGACCATCCCTGCCAAAACCTGTGCCTGAGAGACGAGACACCTCGCCATCGTCGCAAGCAGGTCAGGCTGATCTGGAGCGCCGTTGATGGTGAGGCCAGAAGAGGGCCGCCGATTAGCAGATGCCCAAGGGTCAGGCCTCGCCGTCGTTCGGGTCGCTGCTTAGAGTTCCGAGAGACCTGGAGTTGAGCACGGCCTCCACGCTGGTGAGCAGAGTTCCGAGCTCCTCCGCGATCAAGAGGTCTTGGCCTTTCGTCCGAAGGAACAGGTGCTTTGCAGACTTCACACCTGCCTCCCATAGTCCGCCGAAGTGCGGTGCTCTGGGCGGTATGAACGCAAACTCACATCCTTGTTTTGATGCGAATGTTTCGATACCGCCCCCCTGCTCCTCCAGACGGGCTCGGAACTCTCTCATGTGGCCATCTGCGCCGACGAAATTGGTGACGCTGTCGCACCACACCTTCTCCGGAATCCCGCTATGACTCACGAACCTTTGAAATGCCAACATGAACGCATCAGTGGTTAGGTCAGACACTAATTCTAAGTGGACCGCTTTGGACGCAAACCGGCGAACAAGGCCACGTACGACTTGTACGGTGGCTTACTACGGATACGATACGTTGTGCCGAAGGGACCACAAAAATCAACGCCACAAATATTGAACGGTCGGAGAGCTCAAAGTTTATCTGCTGGCAAGTTTCCCATAATTTGTGTCAAGAGTTGCGGCTTACAGCGAAAGCAGCGCATGCACGACCGAACTGTTCGTCGGCAGACTTCTTGAGCATTAATTAGCCAGATTTTCTCGCGCAGACGACTTACGAGAGCTCGTGGGCCAGCGTGACAGTTCGTAACGTGCAGGTATGACACATAGGATCTGACGAACTGTGAGCTTTTAGACAGCAACAACGGGAATTTGGCTTCGTACGGGATAGGAGCATTCAATAACCGACCCCCAACTCGTAGCAATGTCGAGGAGCACCAATGTAATTTATTTTCCTGAAGAAAAGGGTTTAACTTTTGAATATTCGTTGCTACCGGTTTATTTTTCCGAATTTTACTTATGTCGTCCCTGAAATCGCGAAATTGGATAACTTCGACAATTTTTCCAAAAGCGAAATCCAGTTCTCTTGGCGAAATACTTTTTTCAAAGGGCTTCGACACCTTTCTGCACTTTTGAATAAAACGAAAAACCCACACGAAAACTCTCAGAAGCTTCAGGTGCGACGAAAAGGACTCTATTTTCTGAAACACATAATTTGGATCTGGGCTGACTACGAGACCTATTGCCGATTTGCGTAGCTCTATCGACATTACATCAGCCGGCAGTTCAAAATGTTTATTTACAGGCCAATTATTTTCTGAGTCTTGCAAGAACGAAGCCCACCGAACCACATGGACGTTGTAAGCTCCTCTACGTCACATCCTCGGGACACTATATCTGCTGGGTTGACTTTCGTGGGAACGTGTCTCCAAATTGCTTTCTCCGACCACTCCTGAATTTCTGCAACCCGGTTCGAAACAAAAACCGACAACGACGAGGGATGGGTTTTAATCCAGTGTAAAGTGATCTCGGAGTCTGTCCACAGGAAAACATTCTCAATGGGACACTTTAGCAATGAGCTGCACACAGCTCAAGACGAGGCAAAGTTTTCGTCTTGAGGGGATTTGGCGATCAATAAAGACACTTTAAAACATTCAGCAGTTTTAATACGAACGTAGATGCACGCTCCATATGCTCGCATGAAATCGTCAGTGAAACCATGCATTTGAATCGGGACTTGTAGACTTGTGTTGACGAATCGCCATACCTTAATTTTCGGCAGCTGCAGAAGCGTCGCTTTAAACGTCTCCCACGACGTGAGATGCGGTAGCGACTCGTCCCAATCTAATTTTCGAAGCCACAGTTCCTGCAACAACATATTTGCCTTTGTGACCAAAGGACACATGCGGGTCAAGTGGGTCGAAAAGTCGAGCAGTCACCGACAAAATATTTCGCTTTGTCGCGCGAAGATCCAGGATAGAGTCATCCAACCGAAAGTAATCTTTAACCGATAAAAACCACATCAAGGGCCTTAGTTACGTCTGAGTCTGTCATAAGTGGCATTACAGCGCTATCAGATGCGGGTAACTCTGGGCAGTTTGAAAACCACTTTGCCAATTCAAAGCCTGCCTCTTGCAAGACCTGAGAAACTTCTTCTCGAAGGCTTTGCAGGTCCTCAACGCATCCGGCGCCAGTCAACAAATCGTCAACATAAAAATCATTCTGAATAACCTTTGCGGCTTTTGGATGAGTTGCTTGCGCCATCTCTCCTAGCCGCAACGAATCGCCAAAAAAGGTGCTGGCGAAGTTCCATATATAACTGTGTTTAACTTAAAGAGTTTCAGGGACTCGGAGGGATCTCGTTTCGATACTATGAGCTGTAAGTTTCGGTCACCCACCACCACTTGGCGATCACTTTGCCGCAAGGGCAAAGTTATGCATTCTAAACCGAAGCAGAGTCAAATAAAGCTCCTCTTGGTTAGTTTGGCCTACCATCAAGATGTCATTCAACGCTACCTGCGTAGAAGTACGGCTCGATGCATCGAAAACTACTCTCAACTTAGTAGAAGTACTCTGTGGCCGTAAAACGCATTGGTGCGGAATGAAATAGTGCGGAGTATTCGGAATTTTGTCATTAGTGGAGGACATGTGGCCCAGTGAAACATATTCCTCCATGAATTCAATATTCATCTTCTTCAGCGAAGGGTCCTTTGACAATTTCCTTTCTAGCGACAAAAATCTACGTTTCGCAACATCGTATGACGAACCAAGCGTATTTGGGTCAGATTTAAAAGGCAAACGAACCGAAAATCTACCGGACCACAATCTTTGAGTATTTTTCTCAAAGTGTTGTTGACAGAGTTGTTGCTCAGGAGTATGGACTTTAGCCTTGGGCGGCAAGTCCTCCACAAACCAAAATTTCTGTAGGGTTGTGTCAATTGACTCCAACGCTTCCTCCTGGCAGCTGAGATGGTCCAGTTTTTTAGCGTTTTTATTATTTTCAGAGGCACATCTCCCTGACACTATCCAGCCGAGAACTGTCTTTTATAAGATGGGGAATTCAGGCCCCTGCTTTATCTGGCCAATAGATAAAAGTTCAAAGAATGTTTCAGCGCCGATAAGCATATCTATTTTTGGGGCTTGAAGAAGAATGGATCTGCCAACTGAATATTTTCATGCACCCTCCACCCGCTGGTGTTCACCGCTTGATCCGGATGATAACCAGAATTATTTTTCATAATCCAAAAATCAGACGACAATTGGCTGTTCCCTACTCGCGACTTTATAATCGTGTGTATTTTTTTTGTGGCTTGCGCATTAATGAACCAGAGAGCTAATACAAACTCGCCGCTTTTGGTTTGGACGCTCACAACAGCAGTTGCAAGAATGACTCGATCCGATGCATTCGCATGCAAAACATGCGACGTGGTTGCAGACTCCTGCATGAGCTGAGAAGAGGGTGGCAACGCGAGATTTGTGTTTGGGGAATATATTTGTAGCAAAGTGTGATGTGAGGAATTGCACACTCTACATCTGTTCGATTTGCATTTTTTGACCGTGTGACCCTTTCTGAAGCAGTTAATGCCTAAGGGTGCTCTTTTAGCGAAATCGAATCTTTGCTGAACTGTTAGAGCTGCGAAGGAAGCGCAGTTTCCAATCTGATGTTCTGCTGAGTTGCAATACATGCATTGAACAGAGTCGTTCCTGGCAGCGACAAACGGAAAACTCCTATTTCCATTCTTCTTAGGGTTAGATTGGGTCTGGAAGCCTCTTCCGCTACCATGTGTTAGTATCGCCTGTTGAGGGCCGCCTCACATTCGCTCCAAAGTGGAAGCGAAGTATAATCTAACTGTTCTTCCCATTGTCTTTTAGTTCCTGCATCGACCTTGCTCATTACCAGATGTATTAAAATAGCATTAGTAATGCGTCTATCATCCCTAATAGACAGCAAGGAGTCATACAAGGCTGTGACCGTGTCGATGAGGGTTCTCAAGGCTGTAGCTGAAGGCTGGGGATTTTTTTGCAAATTAAAAAGTGTCGTTATGTTGTCAAAAAAAATAAGACAATCATTATCGTACACCCGCTTCAGGCTAGCAAGGGCTTTGGGATAATTTTTCGCAGTGATTTGAAAGGCCCTAACTGTTCCTAAAGCGTCTCCAGCTAAACACGAAATTAAATGATTGAATTTTTCAATATCGTGTAAAGTGTCGTCTGTGTCAACGAAAGTTTCGAAAAGGCTTATAAAATTTTTAAATTGTGTTTTCCGCTAAAAGTTGGCAGAGCAACGCTCGGTAGACGACATTGAGGCGGGCGATTTGCTGGCGGAGCGGATTTCTCGATATTATTTTGTTTGCACTTATTTAAAATTGAAATCAGCAATGACTTTGTCATCACGGACCTCTCTTCCAACTCTTCGCGGTATACATCTTTTGTATCTTTCACTTCTATTTGTTTTTGCAAGAGTGAAGCATTTTCAATGTGCGTATTTAGAATCTCTAATCGACACTCAAGCTCGACCGGATTTACTGATAATTTAGCTTCTTTTAAGTGGCGATAAGTTCGGTTAATACTTTTCATGCAAACATCTCGTTGGTGTTTAAGATCTTCGATATCCTTAGTTGACATTGCGTTTATTTGTATTTAATTTGTTGGTATCGAAGAGGTGTTAAATTATTATTTTTATTAAATTATTTATTTGTTAAATAATATTATAAAATATCAACTAGTAATATACCGAGCGCACACAGTGTAATGGAGCTAAGTGCCGAGAGAATTACATGAAAAATATCTAAATAGGGTTTTTATATTTTTTACATAAACCCTGCGACAGTATATGCCGCACGCACGCACTGTAGGGGAGCTAACGCTCAAGCTCAAGCGTACCGAAAAAACGAACAAACGTTTAGGCAGACCGAAAATTGCACTGCTGCAGCGATCGAGAACAAAAACGACCAAAGATAACTCGAAATAGCGGCAGCGGTGTCGGTGTGCGTGTGTATGTGTACGCGGCTAGCGGCTCTTCCTAGGCAAATGCTAACGGAGAATGATACACTGACCGATAACTAAGGGCAACGAATATATAAACCTGACGCCAAAATGCGCGCAAAATTATGAAAAGCGCGGAAAAATTGGAAAAGCGCGGGAAAATTCTGAAAAGCGCGGGAAATGTTCGGACAAACTGCGGCGAAAGTTATTGCCGCTAATTTTTGAGAGCTACACTTTTCACAATTTGCACTTTTTTCCAGCTTTTTTATTTATACCCTAAATTGGTGCTCACTACGACGAAAGTTGGGGGAATTAAGTTCGCACTAATTGGGTAGACGACGAGTATTTTATTTGCTTGTTTATGGGCCAAAGCGATTCACATATAATTCGAAATATATTATGTTTATTGCAGAATTTTGGTTGTTAGTACATGCAAATTTTTATTTCTTGTTTAGAATGCTCACTATCTACTGACTTTTACACGAATGAAAAAGTTGAAAGATGGGCCAAAACGCAATTGACAAAACGCCACAGAATAACTTTCAACTTTTGGCACTCTATACCTGGATGGCCGACTTGATAACTGCAACTTTCTTTTTTACTTCCATTTGGCGGCAGCAGCAAATTAAGCAATTAAATTTGCAGAAACGTTTGGGGCAACTCAAGGAGTTCGGTTGGCCGAACCAACACGAATAAATTGGCTTTGGGTATTGTTGATAATGGTTATAGTTTTTCACCGAAAAAAATTTAAACTACTCGCGAACTCTACTGCTAATCACGTCGGGGCCACCATGAAAATTTAATACTGTTTTGTACTAATAACGCGAAAACTTGTGACTGTAGTAGTTCGAGACGATGATAATTTGCGAAACTTGTGAAAAACTATTTCGAAAGCACGACGAAAAGGAGTAGCTACGATGACGTTCGATTGATCACTGACTATTATATTTCAATAATTTCTCTTAGAACCTAACTTATGTTACGGTGGCGAGAGACGGGGCGAATTCGCAAGAGCGAACGGACGAAAGCTTTATTGGCTCCCGCTCTCGCCCTACAACTAGTGATTTAAATACAATCGCCAAGTGCGTAAACAAATACAATTAAAAGCGTAATTCTGAACTGTAAAATTATTAATAAGTCAAAAAAATTAAAAAAAAAATTATAAAATTAAAAACTTACATTATAAAAAAACTGTTCTATATATATTTTATTGCTCTTAAGGGAGCTATATGATATAGATTTTGATGATATTTACACCGTAATTCAAAAGTATTTAACCCTTACTATATGTCGAAGAATTAAAAAATTAAACTTCGGCCAGCCGAAGTTCATATCCACTTGCAGATATTGCAAAAATTAAATATTATTGAAAACATTAAAATTATGATTGACGTGCGTATATGTTTAAAAGCATTGAAGCTATGATGATTTACAGCTTACTTATTGGAGATCCTATGGCAGCTATATGATATCGTTTTCCGATTTTAATAAAATTAAAAGCGTAATTCTGAACTGTCAAATTATTAATTGATCATAAAGAGTTTCTTAAAAAATTACAGTATAAAAAAGTTAAATATAAAAAAAAAATGTTTTAATATTTTTATTCTTCCCATGGGAGCTATTTGATATAATCGTTCGATTTTCATGAAATTAAAACCATAATTCTGAAATATTTAACCATTACTATATGGGGAAGAACTAAAAGAAAATTTATAAAACAGCAAAGTTTAAAGCTTTTTATTTATTTTTCCGATTTTTTCTATGGGAGTTATATGCTACAGTCGCCCGTTCCGGTTCGTTCCGACTTTCCCGAAATCGGTTTTTTGACCGAGGAGGTCATCTATTTTAACAACCCCACTCTGCAGAGTGTGAGCATATAAATCTGTCCTAATAAGCAGATCTACACTCCCCGTCTTTTTAAAGTCGGGGTCAGCCATTATAATTCTTCCACCTTGATTTGTCAACATTAACTGCGTTAACTGAAAGAGTATCCATTAATTTGGGAGTACTAGTGCTTTCATCTTTAACACATTCTGGGTATTAGTACTTTTACTTGAAAGCTGAACTTTTTGCTTTAAGATTAACTTTCCTGTGGAAGACACTCCACCAATCTCTGTTTGAAATAAAATTTTCGGTAATCTTAAAATCTGCGCAGATCGTCGATCAAAGCTCATAATGTTTTAAAATCTCCATTTGAATATTAAATTTGAACGCGTGCTGTAGCAATCAAGGCTTGTTCCGACGTCAAGGAAGTGTTAACTTTATCTTTTTTTATTATTTTTATTTTAATTTACGTGAAGCATGCAATGATGACTTTTCTTGCAATAATAACGCAACTGCATGTTTTGTGACAGGAATGCTTTAGAAATTTAAAACACATGTGTGCTTTCCTAACTTTTTCCATTCATTCAAATGGACTTAAAGCATTCAATTTTAGACATCGAATTATGTTGTGTACCAAACTTTTGCCAATGAGACAATGTTCTTACATTACAACTAAATATTTTTTTTACACAACCGTTGCTCCATAAATTTAATGATAATAATAATGTTTGAATTTCTTTTGATTTTTTTTAAATGGCTCTCATAATATGTGCAAAGATTATATAAACTTCATCGGATAACGGTGTCTTTATTTCTAACAAATGAATTGACTCATTTATTATGTCAATAAACATTCTTAACTGCCTAACTGAGTCAACATCTAAACCTTAACGCTCAAGAAGGAGATTTAATTGAATCTTTTATTTACATAACGCTTAATTAATAATTTGCTAGCGGCCTCATAATTCTCCCCGAATCCCAGTAATTAGTGAGAAATCACATTTCTAACTTCTCCCTTGAGTGAGATCTTGAGGTAATTAACTTTTAAGGAAGACTTAGATCTTCACTTAAAAGGACTAGCTAATTAAATGACTCATAAAACCTGTCCAAATCCTTGGAATTTCCAAAAAATTTGGGTACCTGCATTGTAGGTAGCGTTGGCAAATCATCCGTTTTATGATTTGTAACTCCTACCTTACTTGGCACAATTTCCGGGAGTTTTTTCTTTACTGTCGAAATGTCAAATTCCGATCAGTGACATCATGACTGCCTCATGAATTCTAACGACATGCTGCTAACTCCTCAAGGGTCTTCAAGGCATTTGTTATATCTACCTGCCTTTTTATGAGGGATTGTTTGAGTGGACAACATTATAAATGTTATACATTTTAATTTAATTAAACTTAGCTGCTGCTCTCATTGCCGTCTTCGATGATAGTTTGTAGCCGATGTCTACGTTGGTTTTCGCTGATGTTGTTGTTGCTGCAGTTGTTCTTATCTTGTTATACTTAGTTTCCGCTGTTGTTGTAGTTTGTAACGAACTGATTTTCTTGGTTTCTCCGCTCGCTACGAATGTCGAGCGGCTAGCCCAGAAAATGTAAGTGTTCGCCCCCCCAAGTTTATATAAACGCGACCTCTTAATTGATCAGTGAAAACGCACAGAAAGATTGGGAACTTAAGAAGATCTTTTATTCGCCGACTTGACCCTCGGCCGGCGTTTTGTATTGACAATGGGAAAAAATGCTCCGCTGTCGGCTTCTTTCCAAGTTGAACGTCTCGCTGGGTTGTGCTTGCTGCGAAGTGGTGTCTCCCTCGCCGGTTTCGCTCGCGATGCCTTCTGTTGCTTTTCGCTCGGCGGGATTACAGGGCTTAGGGATGCGTCACCGTTTCCAGACAAGGGTTGTAACGAACTGATTTTCTTTATTATCTGCTCGCTACGAATGTCGTGCGGCTAGCTCAGAAGATGTAAGTGTTAGTCCCACCAAATTTATATATACGTGACCGCCCTTTTGACCAGTGAAAACACACAGAAAGATTGGGAGTATGCAGTGATCTTTTATTCGCCGACTTGACCCTCGGCCGGGGTGGTGTAGTGGTTATGTAGAACTACGTCCTGCCGTTGTCTCCTTCCCACGTTGAACGCCTCTCCGGATTGTGCCGGCTGCGAAGTGGTGTCTTCCTCGCCGGCTTTGTTTGCGATGTCTTCTGCCACCCTTGGCTCGGCGGGTTTACAGGGACTAGGGATGCGTCACCGTTCCCAGACTAGGGTGAACAGGCACTGTGCTCTCAAGGCGTACGCAATTCTCAGCCGCAGCCTCCTGTCCCTTGCTCTGTCCCGGCGTCAGCGCCGGACGTCGGCTTAGTTTCTACCTGACGGTTCAGACGAACGGCGGAAGCCGCCAACGCAGTCCCTGGGTCAAACGCCAGGTTCTACACGAACGCTTCCACCCTACTTTCTCTGATTTCAGAACTCGACGATCTGCCTCCGGATGTCTCGACTGGCTCCGCTGCTTGTTGGCGTAGCGCTCACGATTCGGTAAGCTGCCGTTCTGGGACTCTAGCGGTGAACTGCTGTGCTCTCAACGCATTCAACGCGTCCTTCCGGGCTAGTAGCACCATGACCTTGTACAATTACTGCATACGCCGGAGTTCGCCAATGCAGTCCTTGTCGGCAGGCAGCTAGTTGAAAACCACTTTCCTTCTGAGCCCACGGTTCCTCGTCGAAGGACACGCCGGGTGGGATGCCAAGCTCAAATCGCGACAGAAATTGTGACAAAGCGCCTTGACTTAGCCGTGGGAGTTATTCAACTCCTCCTCCAAAAACTAAAATACGTAAAGGATCTGGTGGTAGGATCAATTATGGCAATTTTACTTTGCCTCCAACATAACAATATTTACAAACTAAGCCTATCTACTTCATTGCTAGTCACTAAATAATGCAATTCCGACATAGCAATACGACTATTTTCTTGATCTGTCTCTTTATGGTCATCAGTGCGCTTAGCATGTGATATAGCTCTTCGCACATTTGATTGACTGCTACGACCAAAGTCAGTTCGTTTTCTCTTCGGCATCGTAAATTGTAATTGATCAAAGTTTTTCAAAAACTATCACAAAATATCAACAAAACAAGAATGGAAGCAAACTTCGGAAAGCCGAAGTTTATATACCCTTGCAGCTATTGCAAAAATTAAATATATTCTTGAAAACATTAATAATATGATTGATTTGCGTATAAGCTTAAAATAATTGAAGCTATATTGATTTGCAGCTCAATAATGGGCAGCTATATGATAAAGTTTTCCGCTTTTAATAAAATTAAACGCGTAATTCTAAATTGTCAAATTCAAAAAGAATTAAAAAAAAAAAATTTCAGAATATAAAGTTTACATTTGAAAAAACAAATTTTTTTTTCATTTATTTTTACGATTTTTTCTATGGGAGCTATAGGCTATAGTGGTCCGATCCGTTCACAACGACTTATGTACTTACTACCTGCAATAGAAAGAGTGGAGAGGTGGTTATCAGACTGGCGTATAAAAATAAATGCGCAAAAGTGTAAACACATAATGTTTACTCTTAACAAACAAACGTGTCCCCCGCTAACTCTGAATAACACGCCACATCCACAAGCTGACGATGTAACGTACCTTGGCGTCCACCTAGACAGGAGACTTACATGGCGGAGACATATCGAAGCTAAGAAAATTCATCTAAAACTAAAATCCAATAGTCTTCATTGGCTCATAAACGCTCGCTCCCCCCTCTGCCTAGACTTCAAGGTCCTGCTCTACAATTCAACGCTTAAGCCAGTCTGGACTTACGGCTCCCAATAGTGGAGAATCGCGAGCAGCAGTAACATCGATATTATCCAGTGAGTACAATCAAAAATCTTGAAAACTATCACTGGGGCACCTTGGTTTGTTCGGAACGCCAAACCAGCTCGCCAGGGGCCTAGACAGGGTTTCCAACCGGACCCGATTACAACGAAATGACTTTCCAGCTCAGCAATAGTTATTAGAGCCCTTTCATCTCGCATCAGTCATCATGACTGTCAGATATAGTTTTAATTTAAGATTTTATATACTTATTGTTAGAATCAATTCAGAGAAGATTCAATAAATAAAATGCATATGTAAAAAATAAATAAAATTTTTTTCGATTGTTCCTATGGGAGCTATATGCTATAGTCGTCCGATCCGGCTCGTTCCTACTTATATACTACCTGTAATAGAAAGACAACTTTTGGGAAAGTGTCATGCAGATAGCTATAAAACTGAGAGACTAGTTCGCGTAGAAACGGGCGAACAGTCGGACGGACAGACGGACATGACTAGATCAACTCTCCCAGTGATGCTGATCAAGAATATATATCGCTGCGTTGCAATCTTCTGACTAAAATTAAAACTGTGCAGTTGTTACTTCGATTTTGCACTCTATTACTCTTGAAATGCTAAATGAGAACTGAAAGCGTTTTGAAGATTTTCTATTTGTAACTGAAAATTAAAGATTAATTATTATAAAGAACTAAGGTATCTGCTTATTTGCTATACATTTATATTTGCCACTTCGGTTATGAATAATGTAATTAACATTTTAGTATTCCCTGCGATTAGAGCATTAGTATCAATGAACTGCAATCAAAAATTATTTTAAATTTACCTTTAAATATATGTGATGTTAATTTGCGAAACTTGTGAAAAACTATTTCGAAAGCACGACGAAAAGGAGTGGCTACGATGACGTTCGATTGATCACTGACTATTATATTTCAATAATTTCTCTTAGAGCCTAACTTATGTTACGGTGGCGAGAGACGGGGCGAATTCGCAAGAGCGAACGGACGAAAGCTTTATTGGCTCCCGCTCTCGCCCTACAACTAGTGAAATACAATCATCAAGTGCGCAAACAAATACTATTAAAAGCGTAATTCTGAACTGTAAAAATATAAATAACTCAAAAAAATTTGAAAAAAATTATAAAATTAAAAACTTACATTATAAAAAAAATGTTCTATATATATTTTATTGCTTTAAAGGAAGCTATATGATATAGATTTTGATGATATTTAAACCGTAATTCAAAAGTATTTAACCCTTACTATATGTCGAAGAATTAAAAAATTAAACTTCGGCCAGCCGAAGTTCATATCAACTTGCAGATATTGCAAAAATTAAATATTATTGAAAACATTAAAATTGTGATTGAAGTGCGTATATGTTTAAAAGCATTGAAGCTATGATGATTTACAGCTTACTTATTGGAGATCCTATGGCAGCTATATGATATCGTTTTCCGATTTTAATAAAATTAAAAGCGTAATTCTGAACTGTCAAATTATTAATTGATCATAAAGAGTTTCTTAAACAATTACAGTATAAAAAAGTTAAATATAAAAAAAAAATGTTTTAATATTTTTATTCTTCCCATGGGAGCTATTTGATATAATTGTTCGATTTTCATGAAATTAAAACCATAATTCTGAAATATTTAACCATTACTATATGGGGAAGAACTAAAAGAAAATTTATAAAACAGCAAAGTTTAAAGCTTCTTATTTATTTTTCCGATTTTTTCTATGGGAGTTATATGCTATAGTCGTCCGTTCCGGTTCGTTCCGACTTACCCGAAATCGGTTTTTTGACCGAGGAGGTTATCTATTTTAACAACCCCACTCTGCAGAGTGTGAGCATATAAATCTGTCCCAATAAGCAGATCTACACTCCCCATCTTTTTAAAGTCGGGGTCAGCCATTATAATTCTTCCACCTTGATTTGTCAACATTAACTGCGTTAACTGAAAGAGTATCCATTAATTTTGGTAGTACTAGTGCTTTCATCTTTAACACATTCTGGGTATTAATACTTTTATTTGAAAGCTGAACTTTTTGCTTTGAGAATAACTTTCCTGTGGAAGACACTCCACCAATCGCTGTTTGAGATAAAATTTTCGGTAATCTTAAAATTTGCGCAGATCGTCGATCACAGCTCATAATGTTTTAAAATCACCATTTGAATATTAAATTTGAACCCGTGCTGTAGCAATCAAGGCTTGTTCCGACGTCAAGGAAGTGTTAACTTTATCTTTTTTTATTATTTTTATTTTAATTTACGTGAAGCATGCAATGATGACTTTTCTTGCGATAATAACGCAACTGCATGTTTTGTGACAGGAATGCTTTAGAAATTTAAAACACATGTGTGCTTTCCTAACTTTTTCCAATTATTCAAATGGACTTAAAGCATTTTAGACATCGAATTATGTTGTGTACTAAACTTTTGTCAATGAGACAACGTTCTTACATTAAACTAAATATTTTTTTTACACAACCGTTGCTCCAAAAATTTAATGACGTCGGATAATGTTTGAATTTCTTTTGATTTTTTTTAAATGGCCCTCATAATATGTGCAAAGATTATATAAACCTCATCGGATAACGGTGTCTTTATTTCTAACAAATGAATTGACTCATTTATTATGTCAATAAACATTCTTAACTGCCTAACTGAGTCAACATCTAAACCTTAACGCTCAAGAAGGAGATTTAATTGAATCTTTTATTTACATAACGCTTAATTAATAATTTGCTAGCGGCCCCATAATTCTCCCCAAATCTCAGTAATTAGTGAGAAATCACATTTCTGACTTCTCCCTCGAGTGAGATCTTGAGGTAATTAACTTTTAAGGAAGACTTAGATCTTCACTTAAAAGGATTAGCTAGTTAAATGACTCATAAAACCTGTCCAAATCCTTGGAATTTCCAAAAAATGTGGGTACCTGCATTGTAGGTAGCGTTGGCAAATCATCCGTTTTATGATTTGTAACTCCTACCTTACTTGGCACAATTTCCTGGAGATTTTTCTTTACTGTCGAAATGTCAAACTCTAATTCGTTCATAATTCCTATCAGTGACATCATGACTGCCTCATGAATTCTAACGACATGCTCGCTAACTCCTCAAGGGTCTTCAAGGCATTTGTTATATCTACCTGTCTTTTTAAGAGGGATTGTTTGAGTGGACAACATTATAAATGTTATACATTTTAATTTAATTAAACTTAGCTGCTGCTCTCATTGCCGTCTTCGATGATAGTTTGTAGCCGATGTCGTCGTTGGTTTTCGCTGATGTTGTTGTTGCTGCAGTTGTTCTTATCTTGTTATACTTAGTTGCCGCTGTTGTTGTAGTTTGTAACGAACTGATTTTCTTGGTTTCTCCGCTCGCTACGAATGTCGTGCGGCTAGTTCAGAAAATGTAAGTGTTCGCCCCCCCAAATTTATATAAACGCGACCTCTTAATTGATCAGTGAAAACGCACAGAAAGATTGGGAACTTAAGAAGATCTTTTATTCGCCGACTTGACCCTCGGCCGGCGTTTTGTATTGACAATGGGGAAAAATGCTCCGCTGTCGGCTCCTTTCCACGTTGAACGTCTCGCTGGGTTGTGCTTGCTGCGAAGTGGTGTCTCCCTCGCCGGTTTCGCTCGCGATGCCTTCTGTTGCCTTTGGCTCGGCGGGATTACAGGGCTTAGGGATGCGTCACCGTTTCCAGACAAGGGTGAACAGGCACTGTGCTCTCAAGGCGTACGCCTTTCTCAGCCGCAGCCTCCTGTCCCTTGCTCTGTCCCGGAGTCGGCGCCGGACGTCGGCTTAGTTTCTACCTGACGGTTCAGACGAACGGCGGAAGCCGCCAACGCAGTCCCTGGGTCAAACGTCAGGTTCTACACGAACGCTTCCACCCTACTTTCTCTGATTTCAGAACTCGACGATCTGCCTCCGGATGTCTCGACTGGCTCCGCTGCTTGTTGGCGTAGCGCTCACGATTCGGTAAGCTGCCGTTCTGGGACTCTAGCGGTGAACTGCTGTGCTCTCAACGCATTCAACGCTTCCTTCCGGGCTAGTAGCACCAGGACCTTGTACAATTCCTGCAGTACGATCAGGCATACGCCGGAGTTCGCCAATGCTGTCCTTGTCGTCATGCAGCTAGTTGAAAACCACTTTCCTTCTGAGCCCACGGTTCCTCGTCGCAGGACACGCCGGGTGGGATGCCAAGCTCAAATCGCGACAGAAATTGTGACAAAGCGCCTTGACTTAGCCGTGGGAGTTATTCAACTCCTCCTCCAAAAACTAAAATACGTAAAGGATCTGGTGGTAGGATCAATTGTGGCAATTTTACTTTGCCTCCAGCATAACAATATTTACAAACTAAGCCTATATACTTCATTGTTAGTCACTAAATAATGCAATTCCGACATAGCAATACGACTATTTTCTTGATCTGTCTCTTTATGGTCATCAGTGCGCTTAGCATGTGATATAGCTCTTCGCACATTTGATTGACGTTTTTCGAAAACTATCACAAAATATCAAAAAACAAGAATTGAAGCAAACTTCGGAAAGCCGAAGTTTATAAATTATGTTTTAATTGTGCAGCCTCGCACTGTCCCTCGCCGCTGTCCGTGAGGGTGAAGAGTTGCGATCCAATTGCCACCGTGGCTGGTCCGGGGGAAGGGGTGAAGACGTAATTGCCACCGTGGCTGGCTGCTCATATGAATGTGCCGGGCGGTTCTAACGAAGACTACGTTGGGAGTAACTGACTCCGTTGCTAACGGCCCTTAAGGCTCGGTAACCAATTTTAATTAATAGAATAAGTGTTGACGGCCACGGCCAGTTTTACATTCAAGCCAATGCTCTTTATTAATTGTCCAAATTAAAACTGAAAACATATATGACTTTACGTAAGCTATGCGCGGCCGGCAAGCCGACCGCTCGTGCAGCAAAGTGCTGACACTAGCAAAATCAACATAACTCACCATACCGTGCACCGCCAAGAACCAGGCACGGCCCCTTAAGATGTTTATGCTGATTTTGCAACTAAACACTAGGGTGATCCAATAATCACCCAAGATCTGTATCGACATATGATTACTCCTTAACAGTGTTAACAACTCTCCCCTTAGGAATATGACCGTCCTCGGTCATCTGGAATTTGTCAACGGCTTGTTGGATCTCCCGTGCGTCTCTTCTCCTCCTCAGCATCATGATGAGTAGGAAGGAGCAGCTGATGAGAAGACTGGCTCCCAAGCCGACCGCGAACCAGTTGTCGATAGTTCCAGCCGATTTTACTTCCTCCTTAAGCCCTTGGATAACCTCCAAGTTTTGGTTGTTAATTCTTTGAAGAAGTGGCATGCTTAGTGTGTGATCGTGGCCGATGATATTGAGTAACGGGGATGCCGCCATGCCCGGAGTTTTTCTTATGGCTTCACGTTGGTTCGAGTATTTGGTGCCATTGATGAAAGCCACTAGCTCGAACGTAATGAGATGTGGGCCGTTGGTGGCTATTTTAGGGCCGTCATCAGTGCTGACTTTAGCTGGGCATTCATTGATTATTATTACTCCGTCATCTATTAACGTGATGGTGCTTAGGTGGCTGGCTTGCGTCTCGCATAGTGCGGTACTGCCCGCGTGTAGGCCTCGAGCACAAGTATCATGGGTCGCCAGCTTGCAAAACGTCGCGTAAGTTGTTGTTACGCAATCGGTGACTGCTAAGACGTCGCTATTGCATTCGGCTACTGTGTTCTCCTTCAATTGCAGGATAGTATGTTGGTGTGATACAGGGAAGATCATGACTTTCTTACAAATAGTTTTAATCTTAGGGTATGCGATTAGCACATGGATTATACTATCGGACTGAAGGACTCTAATGTTAGACGCCTCTAGTAGGCTAATGATGGGGACTTCTGTGGGGTGATCAACAAACTTCAACTTCAAATCATTTTGATTAAAAATTGCTGGGTTTATGATGTCGGCTTTTGCAAGTGTGACTGTAAGCATTACGTTTTGAATCTCAGTTATTAGTATTCTGTTTCTGGCCAAAAGTACTTCGTACAGGTGGGAAGTGTCAACTATATTATTTTGTTTTGCCTTGATAATATTATTTACGGCCTCTGTTAATTCATTAATTTTATTCTGCGTCTGCGTATTTATTATAGCCTGCCGGTTATTTGACTCAATTAAACGTGCCTCGGACATTTTTAGCATATCGAAGTCGGCCGCATGAGGTGTGCCCGCAATTACTTTGAGTGCGGTGCCTAGGAAGTCTAGGCTCCAGGCCATCCTGTGGTGTATTTTTAAAACAGACAATAAACTTCTAACATGTTCGGTATCGACGTCTAACAATTTTATCATATGAGACTGTGGGAATAAATCGGACTACCTAGTAGTTTCTTCTATTATACTTGAAAATTCGGACAAATTACTTGAGTGTCGAAGCAAGTTTCTCTGTTCCCATACCAACGCAATTCCGTCCGTAATTGGGAAATACTGCGCATGCGAATAATCCGTCTTTCTAGCGCTAACTATAGTTAACGTTATCAATAAAATTCCCGCGATCCTGTAAACAAGCGAAAAGTTAAATCTACTGTTTTTAAACTGGAGTAAGTATGCTAAGGTGTAGTTTATATAAAAATAGGGTAAAAAGGTAAGAAGAGTTGAGGGGTATTTTATCTAAGGTTGTCCTTGTGGACCACCCTCCCTCTAATAAGGACAGACGTTCCCATGTCTGCTTGTACACGCTCTTCTGTGTACAGAGCGGTAAGTTTATTTCCTAACCTCTTGTTATTTTTAAGGTATACTTTTTCTCCTACCTCAAATTCTGTTTTGCCTTGTAGGGTTGCATCTATCTAGATTGGCCTGTTGCGCCTTTTCAATATTACTTATTATTGCCAATTTCTGTTCGGCATTAGCTGAGTGCAAGGCCTGCTTAGGTGGTAATCTTGTCACTGAATGTATTGTCTTGTTATATTCTACTGTGGCTCTCATAATAAGCTCAACGGTATCATCAACCTTTTGGTCGATTTTCATGCACCTAGCTATCTCAGTTAGGGTACTGTGGAATCGCTCCACTTGCCCATTTGAGCTGCTGTGTAGAGGGGGTGCATAACAATGTTAATGTTATATTGATTTTTTAATAATGAGGTTATTGTCTCCGAGTTGAAAGATGCCTCATTATCACAATATATTGTTTTAATGTTTGGGAAAAAATTTATGAGTTGTAATATGGGGCTGCGCACATCGACTATGGCCCTAGAAAGTAATGGCTGTACTACAGCGAACTTTGAAAATTTATCTACGCAGGTTAAAAAAAATCTCTTATCCGTAGAGTATATGTCTATATGCACCATTTCGCCAGCATATGAGAGGGGTTGGTGTGATACCCAGCTCTTGCTTCTTGGGGTGTCTGTTGTACTTCCCCTTGGTGCATGTTTTGCAGTTTACAACCACTTCGTTGGCGAGTTTGGACATATTTGGAAAGTAGTAATCCTGAAGGACTTGTTTAACATTTTCCTGGGCTGCCCTGTGAGCGCGGTTGTGTTCGCAGATAATTATTTCTTTTTGTTCATTTGCATCCGTGATGTCATTCACGAATTTTTTGCAATGCCGAAACTTGGTTGCTGGGAATTCGGTCACCAAGGAATGTTGGATGCATGCTAGTGCGGAGATGTCGCAGTAAATGGCGTTAACAACGTCTACGTTTACTACCTCTTTGACCAATTTGAACAGCGAGTTCCTGTTATTGAATTGGATTATGTGTCGGTTTTTGGTCCCGAACACTATAAAGTGTCGCCGTAAAGGCTGTTCTGCTTCCTCCAGGATTATTTGGTTTCTGTAGCAGTTCAGGGGTTTATCGGTGGTTTCGACCGTGTAGGCTAAGGAAAGTTCACTATGAATAGTGGCTACGTCAGATTGGGGTTTGTTTTGTATAGCGTTTATGTTTTGTCGTGACAAAGCGTCGGCCACAAAATTTTCTTTTCCGGGTTTGTAGAATACCTTGGCGTTATGTTCTTCGATGAATGCCTTCCATCGCTTAATTTTGGCATTTGTATTTCGCTCGGATACAGCAAAAGTAAGAGGTTGATGATCTGAAAAATCCTGATCTCTTTTGTGCCGTATAGATAGTTTTATAGTTTTCCTATAGCCCAAACAATTGCCAATAATTCTCTTTCGTTGGTTGCGTAACTGAGTTCACAGTCTTTCAACGTACGAGATATCATTGTGATTGGCCTGCCTTTTTGGGACAGTACCGCGCCGATACCGCTTGCTGAGGCATCGGTGGTCAAATCGAAAGGAAGTTTGAAATCTGGATATGTTAATATTACATCTTCTGACGACAAAATGTCTCGCAGGCGCTCGAACGCTCTGCGTTGGGACTCATCGAATTCGATAGCCACCTTTTTTGACATGTGTTTATTAACCGTGCCATTCTCTCCCTTAAGTATGGAGGTAAGTGGTATGGCTATGGTAGCAAAGTCCTTCTGTAGTAGCTGGCCAACCCTAAAAAAAACCTGAGGCTGAATAAATTTTTTGGTTCGGTGTTCTCCTGAATGGTTTTTACCTTTTCCGGGTCCGTTTTGGCTCCGTTTGATGTAACAATGAAACCTAAAAATTCTACACTTTCTTTGAAGAATTTGGTTTTTTCCGGTGCCACTCTCATGTTGGCTTCGCACAGGCATTTAAGGACTGTGTCAATGTGTATAACGTGGTCAGCAGCGTTTTCGGAGAAAATTATCACATCGTCTACATATACATAACAAATTTTCCCGATCTGTTCACGTAGAACGTCGTCGATCGCCCTTTGAAAGATGCTTCCCGCATTTTTCAGTCCAAAGGGTAGACGGCAAAATTCATACTTTCCTCCGTTTATGGAGAAAGCAGTTTTTTCACGGTCTTTTTCTGCCAGATAAATCTGGTGGTACACCGATTTTAAGTCTAGGGTAGTAAACAATTTTGCCTTTCCTAGGTTCGCTAAAATCATAGGAATACTTGGGTAACGGTCGGCGATTGTTCGTTCATTCAGTTTTCGGAAATCGATCACCAGCCGTTTTTTCTTGTTGCCATCTGCATCAAGTCCCTTTTTGTCTACAACCCATGTTGGGCTGTTAAATGGCGACCTAGAAGGCCGGATAATGCCATCCTTTAACAGCTGTTTGATTTCAGTGTTTACGAAATCTGCTGCTCCCATGGGGTAAAATATAGTTTGGAATATACTGGTTCGCTAGTTTCTGTACGAATTGTGGCGATGATCGAGGTTTTAAAAGGTAGCGCCTCGTTAGAGTGCGAAAACACTTGCTTCCTTTTAAGGATCATTTTTTTTAAATGCTGCTTTCACTGAATGGGGGACTACTAAGTCATCGATATTTGTGAAATTCACATTATCGCATTCGTGGTATTCGAGTTTCTCAGATATGTTTCCATACCTGATTACACTGTTATGTAAATCTAATGCCGCTCGAAACCTAATCTAATGCAAATCGAAACCTATTATGGCATCAAAAGTGTTGATAGTATCGAGTACAAAAAATTGAGCCTTAGGCCGAATTACGCATAAAGCATTTTTCTTTAAGATTACTGGAGCCATGAATGGAACACACAGTGAAAGGGGAGTCGACAGGCATTATGTTCTTTAGCTCCTTTAAAGGCTTTACATAACTCTTTGCCGCTCCAGTGTCTATTAGGATTCTTATAGTTTTCCCCACCAGCCCTCGCTCAATGAAGGGCAAGCGGGACCTTCCTCTAAAAAATTGACGAGGTCGTTACCGTCAAATGAGTCACTGTCATCGTCAATTGCATTTAGTGCGGCTGTGGCCGCGCTTTCATAATCTTGAGTTTCTCCCGCGCTTGCAGTTTGCTCAACGTTGTTAACCCGCTGGCGCCTTTGGCCAGTCATTCTCTCCGAAGAGTTTGGTCTTTTTAGGTTCTGCAAATTTTGGTATTGAGTGTTGTTTCCCTGTTTAAAACCCGTAGGATGTCGGACTTTAGAAGATGATGGATCAATGTCCATAGGTTCCAGGGACTGATTTTGCTTACCCTGATCTACCCAGTTGTCCCGTTTATGCCATGTATCGTTGTTCTGATACTTGTTCGGCTTTTTAAAGAAATGTGGATTTTTTTCTGGTCCGCGGTCGGCACCAGGATGTTTCCCTTGTTTCTCGGGCGCTCGGTGCTGGCCCTTGTGAAAATCAGTATTCTGATTTCTTTTCTCAGCTACTTTGGCATATGTGGCCGCGAACATGCTTCGATACTGGCCTCTGCCTCTCTAGCTAATGCCAGTGCTGCTGGCAGGTCTTTTGGCTGTGCTGGAAATACAACAGCCCTTAGTGATTTTTTTAGACCGGAAATGAATACGTGTAGGGCATCAGCCCTAACTTCTGTATTGAGTAATGAAGCCCTTTCGTCGTCATGGGTCATGACAATTTTGTTTGTAACGAGGTTCAATTTTTGTTCGACTTCATCGTAGTACTGCATAAGTGTTTGGTCGCCCTGACGGACCGACTCAAGTCCCTGCCGTAATAGGCGCAAAGATGTTTTAACTGCGTAGGAGCAGTCTAATCTAGCTAGTATGGCTTTAAAATTAAGCACTGTATTATAAGAAACTAGCAGTGCGCGCGCTGGTTCTTAATTTTATTTCTAATAATAGTAACCGCTTGGTAATGCGCGGAACTGCCCTCATAAGACTCGAATAATTCGTAGGCATCAGTGGCGGATTGCCTCCATGCCATGTACTCATCTTGTGTGCCAGTAAAATCTGGAATCGACTTCACTATATGTAATGGTATATCGCATTGTGGTGCTCCCGGTACTACCTTTACCCTCTGGTAAGATTCTACCTCTGGCGCTTCTATACGCAAGCTCTGAAGTTGTTGGCTAACGGCGTTGATCTGACCCGCGAATTCGGCTCTGAGCCTCTGTTCTTGGCTAGTTAATGCGGCCTGAATTAACGCCTCTATTTGTGTCGCGTTCATGGTTTCCGCGTTACTTTCTTGTTGTGCCCGTGCTGGTTGATATCTCCGGGTATCTCGGATTAATTCTTCTTCACTGTCACTGTCAAGTTCGTGTTTAGTTTCCTTATATGGGCCTGGAAAACTCATAAGGCGACTAATTTGTTGACACTAAACACACGTTATTGGGAGGCCGAATGTTTTAATTCGACAAATTAATATTCTATATTATAATTTTATATTAATAACTGGGTGCTTGGCGTCCGAAGGAAAATTTTATTTAGGGACGGCCGATATTAATTCACTTTATTTGTAAGTCACCTTTACAATTGCTTTATTCAAACTGTATATTTTTTAATTTTGGGTAAATAGTTTGTAGGGATTTTTAATTTTTTTTCCCTGTATGTGTTTTTAAAGTTTTACTGTATTAATTTTGAGCAGCCCACTTACATATTTTTGTGTCGCGCATTCGTTATTAAAGTTGGGTGCCAATTATGTTTTAGTTGTGCAGCCTCGCACTGTCCCTAGCCGCTGTCCGTGAGGCTGAAGAGTTGCGATCCAATTGCCACCGTGGCTGGTCCGGGGGAAGGGGTGAAGACGTAATTGCCACCGTGGCTGGCTGCTCATATGAATGTGCCGGGCGGTTGCCAATGGCTCTCTTCTCTCTTCTTACGAAGACTACGTTGGGACTAACTGACTCCGTTGCTAACGGCCCTTAAGGCTCGGTAACCAATTTCAATTAATAGAATAAGTGTTGACATACCACATATTGTTTCCCCCGCACCTACGTGTGGGCTCATTAAAGAAGACCACCCTTGCCAGTGCGACCGACGAGGACCACCTCAGACCACGCCCATCAACAAATATTAATATGTAAATGCCCACACATACATACGCAACTACACATTATAACATTAAGACACCCTCAGAGATATTGGAATCCATACCTATGTAATTGTAAACAAGCCAATGGAAAATTTCCATGTTATTAAAAACACCAGACTGTAGACTAAACATTTAGAACAGGCCGCTGTTCTGACTATCGGCACGTTCCCACGTTTCAGGATACTTAGACTTCGGGACCCAAGTGATTAACCAAGTATTAACCAGACAAGCCGCAATGAACAAATAATAATGCACATTAGATTTTATGAACCGCAAGCTCTCGATGCCAGAAAAGAAGTGCACGAAAATATCGAGAGAGCAAAAGAACAACGAACAGGCGAGAAAGAAGGAGCACATTGGAATGCGCGTCGACATTTTATATACAATACATACATTTAAGGAAATATATATGTATGCGTGCATAATTATCCATGTGACTTTTGCATATTTCAACACGTAAATTTTAACAATTGAGAACAAAGAACGGCCCAAAGTACAATTACGAAAGCCACTCAATAAAAATTAAAGTCACTCAAAGCTCAGAACCGAGGTATGATCGTAGATGATGTAGGAGCTATGAAGCGAGTTCAGTTTGAGACTTGTAAACAAAATTGTATCGGTTTAAATAAAATAAAGTACATTTTTTTTTGTACATTTTTATAACAATCTTACGGTACGAACATTTAATTATATATAAATTACATACATTTTATAAGTTACGTATAAACAAATAAAATCAAAATGTTGTCCGCTCAAACCATTGCCCTAATAAAGCGGCAGGCATTACAAATGTCATTAAGCCCCATGAGGAGCTACCGTGACATGCACGGTTAGAGTTTATTAGCTTATTAGAGTTTATGAGGCAGTATGGCGAGCAGATGATGTTGTGCTTCACAAACATCAAGAAGAGGATAGATAGAACTTTGAGCGAAGCTGACTTAGGGGATCCGTGTTGTAGCAAACATGTTCCAAAAGAAGTCAGCAAACTATATGGAGCAATCGATCAGTTAGATAAATATTTAAAAGAGAGTTTTAAGGATATTAAATTGGGTAATATTTCTATTTTGAAATTAGGATTGAGAAAATAGAATTGTATTGGGAAAAAGTAGTTGGGGTTAAAAATGTCGACCAGACTGATGTCACTGATAGGAACTATGACAAAGAGTTGAACTATTTAGAGTTTGACATTTCGACAGTGACAAAAAATATGAAAAAAAAACACCAGGAAATTTTGCCAAGTAAGGTAGTCATTACAAATCACAAATTAATGATTTGCCAACGCTACCTTAAATTCTTTGGAGATTCCAAAGATTGGAAGCCTTCTTGAGCATCATGTTTTGGATGTTGACTCAGTTAGGCATCTAAGAATGTTTATTGACACAATAAATGAGTCAATTCACATGATAAAATTAAAGGCACAATTGTCCGAGGTTGATATAGTTTTTGCACACATAATGCTCAGGAAATTTAACAAAGGAGCTCTACAATTATATGAGAGCCAAGTTAAAAAAATAAAGAAATTAAAGCGTTATCCAACGACTTTGAGTTCTTAGAGAAACGATTAAGTTCAATAAGTTCAGTTTATCATGAAAAGCCTGTTAAAAATGTTTCGTTACAACTGTAATGTTGGTTGTATGTATATTTATAAACACAAGAAAAGAGTGCACTGTAATGTTATAATTTATATTGGGCTTTATTATTCCGTCCGTTTGGATCGGGACTCATTTTTAGAATGCTCACTTAAGACTATTGTTGGCTTGGCTTACAATTCATATAGCTGCACGAGCAGCGCCGCGGCCAACGCTTATGTATCTCAATATATATGTTAATGTGTACGTAAGTGTATTTAGGCGGCGCAAGCAGCGGCCGCGCATGAGAGGGAGAGTGTTATGCTCACATGGTAACCGAATGGTCGGCCGCGCATGCAGACATGCCGACTCAGCATTTAGGATGTGCATAACATTGTTGTGTGGGTCGAATTGCTTTGCACTTGAAGTGCTGGGAATATTCGGACATAAACAAATGCTACAATGTTATAGTGATATAAGCGGTACAGTGTGTACCCAATATATGAGCATACTACATCTCCCTCCTTTTGAAAAATAACGTAATCTATGGAGTTATTTTGTTAGTTATTGTGTTAGGTATATATATATATGTTTATAAAAATTAGCAAATTAATAAAATTCTTTTTTTTTTTTTTTATTATTATTATTTTTTTTTTTTTTTTTTGTTTAATATAGTAAATATTGAAAAACTTAGTGAAGTTGAAACTTTGAAAATTTATGCGACTATTTCTTATTATTTATTATAAAATGTATTGTATATTTGTATTCCTATATTTTCATTATAGTAAGGTAAAAGAAAATTTTTGTTATTTTATTTCCTTCTTTTTTTTTTCTTATGAATGGCCATCCTACAAAATCTATTCTATAAAAATTTTTAATCTATCTTTATGAACTGTCTGTGTTTTATTTTTCGCATTTAAAATAGTTATATTATTATTGGATTCTATCTTCTTTACTATATATGGTCCTGAATATTTAAAGTCTAGCTTATGGCCAGTTTCATTTTTTAGTAAAACCTGGTCTCCTATTTTTAATTCAAAGTCTAAACTATTTTTGTCGTATCTATCTTTTTGTTTTTGCTTATTAGTTTCTAGCATTATTCTGGCTCTTTTATATGCCTGTTCTAATCTAAATTTAGATTCCTTAGCATAATCTTCTATATTATATAATGGTTCTATTCTATCTATGCTATTGAAAAGTTTTGATAAGTTTGGAGTTTTCCCAAAAACTAGTTCATATGGACAATAATTATGTGCCATAGAGGGTGTTGTGTTAAAGCAGTATACGAAGTATTGTAGCCATACATCCCAATCTGTTTTATCAACTGAGATGTATGAGCGTATGAACTCGTTAAGTGTTCTGTGGCTTCGCTCCACTGTTCCGACAGTCTGGTGATGGTGTGCAGTAGAATTTATGTTTTTGATATTTAAATTTTTACATAAATCTTCAATTATTGAATTTTTATATTCCGTTCCCATGTCCGTAATGAACGTCTTCATTGGACCGTACTTCAGAATAAAATCTTCGAATATAGCTTTTGCTATTGTTTTTGCACTTTTATTTTGAATTGGTATTGCTACAAGGTATTTTGTTAAATCGCAGATTAAAGTAACTGCGTATTCATTCCCTTGTTCAGACTTAGGTAGTGGACCGATCGTGTCCACGATTACCCTGTCAAAAGCTGTTTGCGGTGTTTCCGTAATTGTTAATGGGGTCTTCGTATGCGTGATTATTTTCGCTTTTTGACATTTTAGACATTTTCGTACGTACTCTGTAATATATCGAGTCATTCCTTTCCAAAAGTAATGTCTTTTGACCTTGGCCAAGGTTTTAGAAATGCCAGTATGACCTCCTTGAATTGGTTCATCATGGTATGTAGACATAATTGCTTCTTTTTCTTTTTCAGAATTTATTAGGGTCACCGGGTTGAGTAGCGCTACTCTCAATGATTTTAATGTTTTATTGCCCATTTCCTTAAAATTATCTATTGAAACGTATTCAAAGATATTTTCCCACGGTGCCACTTTGAGTTGGCTGATTTGATGTATACCGGCTTGCTTCTCAAGCCTTTGGAAAAACTGACCTAAGTCAAAGGCTCCATTGGTATATAAATCGCTAACATCATATCTTGCAGTAACTTTTTTTCCATGTTTTAATAAACATAGCATATTTTTTACATGCAAGGTCACTACTTTACGTACTTCGTCATTGTTTATGACTCCGTATACGTTGGGCTTTGAAGCTTTTTCTATAGATTGCCTAGGCAAGTCTATTTCTTTTTCTCCTGCGCAGGATTTCTGTCTACTTTGATTTCTTGTAGTGACTTTATGTATATTTCCGGTTATACTTTGTAGTTCTTTGATGGTTATTCTTGATAACGCATCAGCTACGTAATTGTCTTTTCCCTTTAAATATTCAACTGTGAAGTTATATTCTTCTAATTCTAGCCTCATACGTGTCAGTTTGGAACTTGGGTTAGTCATTGAGAACAAGTATGTTAACGGTCTGTGATCGGTTTTGATAATGAAATGTTTGCCATAAATGTATGGTCGAAAATGTAATATTGTGTTTTCTTGTGTGTGACTTGGTGATGATGGTCTTTAAAAAAAAAATTTATTTTTATTTTTATGATGGACTATAGAGGGTGGATGATGAGCCGTCTACTTGCTCTCATCATCATTGTCTTCGTCGAACTCATCCCTCTTGCTCTTCTTGGACGCCTTTTTCACTGGTTTCGCGCGCTTTTTGGCTCCACCGTTGGCAGCACCACCGCCGCCGCCATTGTCCTCGAACTCCTTGACAGCCCGATCGTAGTCGTCCTTGGCCTTGGCAGCCTTGGCCTCCCACTCCGACTTGTCCTTCATTGCCCGCCATAATTCGCCACCGCGCTTGGCCACCTCGGTGACCTTGATGCCGGGATTCTCACGTTTGATCGACTCGTGGGCACTGTTGAGCCACAGCATGTAGGCGGAGAGTGGGCGTTTTGGTTTATCGGCCATTATAGTTTGTTTTTGTTGATACTATTTAACAAGTGTTACAACTAGGTATTTATTATTCGAGCTTTGTCGTTTAATTTTCAAAGAAGAGTCTGAATCTGTTTTATTATCTGCGTTTGATAATAAACATATAGTTTATTCGAAATCAGTGATTGTAATGAAGTTTTTATGGCAATGGAGAATATTTAATGCACGCATTCTAAATTCTGGATCTTTAGTAGTTATTTCCTCAAGACATCTATCCAATTCTATCGTGTTAAATGCCATAATTTTAGCAAAGTAATTAAAAAAAAATTTTTTTTTTATATATATAAGGGTATTAAATTGAGCACTCTAATCTTTTGAAAAGGAAAATTTTCTTCTCTCTTTTTTTTTTTTTTTATATCTTATCTAGATCGTGTGCTTTACTTAAATATTTCTTCTTTAAACATTTATTGTGCAATTTGTATATTTTGGTAATAACACTTGCACTCAAGATGACAATGATTATTATTAAGAGTAAATGTACCCAATATAGGTCAATATTGTTTGATTCTACTTTATTAATAACGTTAGCAGTGGAGTCCACTGACTTAACGTCTACGATTCCCATTTTGGGTACATTCACTTCCAATATATTGGTATTATTATAATTAATATGAGAGAATTTATCTATTCTATTGCTATTCATTCATGTGAAAGGATTTTCTGTGAATATACGTAAATATTTCTGTCTAGCTTTTAAAGTCTGAGGAGCACGCAGAGAGAAAAAAAAAAAGTGTCATGAAACAAAAATGTAGGAATTTAGTTATTGAAATCTGGTTGATTAAATCTTGTGGCATAATCGCATAAATTTTTTTTTTTATATTGAAAATTGGAAGAAAAAAAAAATTGTGTTAATATTCATATAACTGATTTACAATATTTTGCTCTATATAAATCAATATCAGTTATATGTTGTTAGTATATAGCCTATCAGTGGTTAGTGTTTTTCGAGCAGCGCTTTCGCGCATCGGCTCGGGTTTAGAAGTTTATAATTAAAGGCAACTTAGGCATTGGCATAAATGCAGCCCTTGTTGCGTTACTTTGCTCGGTTACAAAGTATTCTGTCCAGTTCTTTGATGTTTAGGTCATGCGTTTCCTTTTCCTGCGGGGTTGTTGCTATCTTCTTGTAATCCTTCAATAATCGTCGCTGTCCATCGTTGGGACACAATTCGAGGGCCTCTTGTAAAGTTGGTGCGTCCCTTTGCTCAGCAGGAGCAGGTGCCTCCCACGACGGTGCAGAGGGCGGGCTGCCTTCCGCACTCATATTCTTCCTTCGTTGGTGTAGTCGGCGGTATGCCTACCACACTTCAGTTTCCATCGTTGGTGCAGAAGGATTTGCCATTCCTTCCACACATGTTCTGGTCAATTTCCCTCTTTTTTTTTTGTTGATTTTGTTGTTTGTTGTTGTGGTTTTGTCCGGGCCTTTTGGGCTCAGGCGGCGCCGGTGCTGGTCATCTCACAGGCTGATTAATGCATATTTTTTTTTTTTTTTTTTGGTTTTGTTTTATTGTTTCTGTTGTCCGGGCCTTTTGGACTCAGGCGGCGCCGGTGCTGGTCATCGCACAGACTAATTACTGTTTTTATTTTTTTATCTGGCTGGAGATTTCGATTTACGATTTTCGAGGGCGGCTCTGAAGAGCCTAACTTTGGACAGCCGAGGATTAGGGATCGGCTTGCATCGTCCACATTGGACGGCCACACTTGTTAAGCACTGGCTCAATTAGCTAAATTCGCCGATTTACGCATTATGGGGCCAAAATAACGAAAATTTCACAGCGCACAGAGACAAAAATTAACCAGTCTCACTTCCTTCTCGCGCACATGTCACGGTCGCCATGTAATGTTGGTTGTATGTATATTTATAAACACAAGAAAAGAGTGCACTGTAATGTTATAATTTATATTGGGCTTTATTATTCCGTCCGTTTGGATCGGGACTCATTTTTAGAATGCTCACTTAAGACTATTGTTGGCTTGGCTTACAATTCATATAGCTGCACGAGCAGCGCCGCGGCCAACGCTTATGTATCTCAATATATATGTTAATGTGTACGTAAGTGTATTTAGGCGGCGCAAGCAGCGGCCGCGCATGAGAGGGAGAGTGTTATGCTCACATGGTAACCGAATGGTCGGCCGCGCATGCAGACATGCCGACTCAGCATTTAGGATGTGCATAACATTGTTGTGTGGGTCGAATTGCTTTGCACTTGAAGTGCTGGGAATATTCGGACATAAACAAATGCTACAATGTTATAGTGATATAAGCGGTACAGTGTGTACCCAATATATGAGCATACTACACAACAGAAAGAATTGTCTACTAATATTGTCCCATGTGTAAAAGTACGGGACATTTTATTTCTCGTTGTCGAAAATTCAAGTCCTTAAATCCATTAGAAAGAATGGAAAAAGTAAATAAGGCACATTTGTGTTTTAAATGCCTAAAACACTCATTTAATATAAAATGTCAAAGCAACATTTTATGCTCTGATTGCAAGAGAAATCATCACAGCATGATTCACACAAACAATAATTCAAACCAAAAAAAGGTAAATAATGGTTAGTTATGGGGCCCTGAGAATTATTGCTGGGCTGGAAGGTCGTTGCGTTGTAGGCGGGTTCGGCTGAAAACCCGAGTCAAGCCTCTTGCGAGATAATTTGGGGGCACAGAGAGTTTTTCATTGTAGGTCGCTTTTTGATTGTCTATTTCATTTACGTAGGGTCCGAGGGTCCTGTGGATGTTTTGGTTGCGAAAATACCATGGTGCCCCAGTGATAGTTCTCAGGATTTTTGATTATGCGCGCTGTATGATATCTATATTGCTGCCGGTCGCGTTCCCACATAGCTGGGAGCCATATGTCCAGATGGGCTTGAGAGTTGAATTGTACAGCAGGACCTTGTATTCCAGACGCAGGGGCGATAGAGCGTTTAAGATCCAGTGGAAGCTGCTCGCTTTTAGTTTTAAATGTAGTTTCTTGCATTCGATGTGTCTTCTCAAGGTTACTCGTCTGTCTAGATGAACGCCGATATACGTTACTTCGTTGACTTGGAAAATCTGCGTACTATTCAATGATAATGACTAAACGTAATGAGTTTGCATTTTTGTTCATTTATTTTAATACGCCAGTCAGATAGCCACGTCTCTACTACGATGAGGTGATTGGGTATTTGTGTTGTTGCTCGGTTTGGGCACCTAGAGCGACTTAAGATTGCAGTGTCGTCAGCGAACGTAGATGTTGTTGGCTGCTCATTCGTAGGAATATCAGCTGTACATAGGACGAACAGAGTAGTTCCAAGTGCGCTTCCTTGCGGGACTCCAGTTGTAGAGATTCGACTCAAGTAGCTGATGAGTGTATGAAGGCAAGTTTGTTTTGATTTTATACATGAGGCCATCGAGCCTGACTCGATCGAAAGCTCGAGATACATCGAGGAATATTGCGCTACAGTATTCCCGATGCTCAAAGGCTGTGCGAATTTGTGGTCTTTTCTGGGTTTCGGTATCATTATAATAGTAGATTTGTTCCATTTTCTAGGGTAGTAGCCGAGACGTATTATCCCATTGAAGCGTTTACAAATAACCTCGATAGCAGAGCTTGGAAGTTCAATTATCATTTTTGGGGTTATAAGGTCACCGCTCAGGTCCTTTTTCGGTTTCAGTTCCCCTATGACTTTCGCGATCTCCTTTGGCTGAAACTGTGTTGGTATGTGGTAACACAAATAGACCAATGGCTGAGTTCGGCTGGAAGATTTTTCGGAGATGTGAAGCAAAAGCTTCGGCTCTATCTTCGTCGCTGCGGGCCATGCTGCCTGATGAATTTCTTATCGGGGTGACTGTTTCGATTGGAGAGCTCAGTTTTGGGTGACCTCTCCACAAATGATATTTTGTGTTCGTTGGCGAAAAATAGTCGATGTACCGTAGTTGTGCGCTTTCTTTCTTCGGGGCTCGGTTTAGTGTGCGTGTGACTTCCTAAGACGTTGTTTTAAGGATGACGATCTGTTGGTTTGCCAAGCACGTTGCAGTCGCCTCTTTTCTAGTACAAGCTGTTCAATTTGTAGATTTGTTTTGAAATGGTTGGTTTGCACGTCCTTCCATGTTGGTGTTGAAATAGTGGCTGCTGCTACGAACATCGGTGCATCGGAGCAACAAGAGCATCGGTAGAACAGTCGATGTCCGCTTTGAGCTGCGGGGTAAGTTCAATATGAGAACTTACATACTTTTTATATTTTAGCCAGTTGGTTCTGTGCGATGTCAGTCTGTGGGCGTGGTCTGTGGTTTCTGGGCTTTGATGAAGAGTTATAAGCACTGGCGAATGATCAGATGAAAGATGTTGCTCGGAATGTTTTTTATCACCGCAAAATCTAATAATTCAGGGACTGTTCTGGGGTCTGCTAACCAGTATGTGGGGCTACAAGGGGAAACAGTCCAAATTGTTGCTCAGTATTATGATTGCATTATACAATTGCCTTCCTTTGGGAGTCACGAGTCGTGATCTCCGGTGCGTATGTTTATCATTATAGTCTCCTGCAGCTATGAAGCGATCTCCATGTAAGTTGTAGAAATCCATGAATTGTGCTTGAGAAGTTGTAAAGCGAGGGGGGCAGTATACAATGGCTATAGATAGGTTTCCGTTACCTGGATAGACGTGGCCTGCAAGTAGTTAGTTGCGAAACCTTTGGTGAAAACGGAGCTTGAAGCGTTCCCTGATGAGGATTCCGGTTCCGACGGGGGCTTTACCATCTGGATGATATGTGCGGTGTAGCCTTTTATTTGAAAGTTGTATTTGTTTGTGAGGTGCGTCACTACCAAAAGCATAATGTCGATATGATTTACATTCCGGAACTGTGTTTTTTCAAGTTTGTGCCGGGATACGCCATTGGCGTCCCATATGGTTATTCATATGTTTCACATCAATTATTTGGATTGCTTAGCTGCAAGCAACCGTTCTGCTTTTGAACCAGTGTTTGCGTGGTCGTTTTCAAGAAGTACATATATTCGAACATACTTTGTTGCATGGTAACTGTGACTGTACTGAGACCTGCTGAAGGTTTCCTAGATAAGACTGGAGTGAGTTTTCCGTTCCTGATCGAAGGACATCGAAGATAAGCACTACTGGGTATTAAGCTGACCAACTGAGGATCTTGCAGCCGTGCCGGAAAAATCTTCCGGCGTCGTTTTTGAGTAAGTGTACAAGTTTTGAGGATTTTGATGGCGCGTGGTTGTCACTCGTCGCATGCGGTTTTCAACTCCTTTTAGACCACTCAGCCTCTGTAGTTAGCCGTGTGATTTTCTCCGCAGTTTCCATATTTCTTCTCTTGGGGAGCAGTTTGCGGAATTGCGAAAGTCTCCACAGACTGATCGGAGTGTGCAGTATGTCCTGGTGTATCCATACTCCTGACAGATTGTGCATTGCACTGGGCCGTTCCGCTATGTGGCTCTTCCATCGTAATTCTTCAAAGCAAGAGGTATTGCAGGTTATAGATAGGATGCACTTAATTTTTCTTCAAGACTCTGCTATCTGGCTCCAGCTCTTTGTGGCTGTGTGGCTTTTTGTTTTTGTTGCTAAAGTTCCTTGCAGAAAACCGGTTTTCTTTGTTACCAACCCCGGTGTTCTGCGGCCAGGACCGATTGTTGAATATTGTTTTGGTTTTGTTTAGCTGTTAGAGTTTTGTAAAACATGGAAATAATTGGAAATGATTTCTTTATGGATGACCTAATGACAGGGCCAGATTCTGTAGAAGATGCCAAAAATTTAATTAAACTTATTTCACAAGAACTAAAAAAAGTAGGATTTAATTTAAGGAAATGGATTTATAACAATTATAAAGTGACGCAAACTGTTAAGGACACAGGAATTAAAAAAGTGCTTGCTATTGAGGAAAATAAAACCGTTAAGACTTTGGGTCTTCAATGGGAACCTCAAAGGGATTTATTTAAATTTAAAGTAAATTCCAAAGGAAGGGATAGTGTTATCGACAGTATCAATAATATATGAGCCCTTAAGATGGCTGGGAGCTGGGAGCCATATGTCCAGATGGGCTTGAGAGTTGAATTGTACAGCAGGACCTTGTATTCCAGACGCAGGGGCGATAGAGCGTTTAAGATCCAGTGGAAGCTGCTCGCTTTTAGTTTTAAATGTAGTTTCTTGCATTCGATGTGTCTTCTCTAGGTTAGTCGTCTGTCTAGGTGAACGCCGATATACGTTACTTCGTTGACTTGGAAAATCTGCGTACTATTCAATGATAATGACTAAACGTAATGAGTTTGCATTTTTGTTCATTTATTTTAATACGCCAGTCAGATAGCCACGTCTCTACTACGATGAGGTGATTGGGTATTTGTGTTGTTGCTCGGTTTGGGCACCTAGAGCGACTTAAGATTGCAGTGTCGTCAGCGAACGTAGATGTTGTTGGCTGCTCATTCGAAGGAATATCAGCTGTACATAGGACGAACAGAGTAGTTCCAAGTGCGCTTCCTTGCGGGACTCCAGTTGTAGAGATTCGACTCAAGTAGCTGATGAGTGTATGAAGGCAAGTTTGTTTTGATTTTATACATGAGGCCATCGAGCCTGACTCGATCGAAAGCTCGAGATACATCGAGGAATATTGCGCTACAGTATTCCCGATGCTCAAAGGCTGTGCGAATTTGTGGTCTTTTCTGGGTTTCGGTATCATTATAATAGTAGATTTGTTCCATTTTCTAGGGTAGTAGCCGAGACGTATTATCCCATTGAAGCGTTTACAAATAACCTCGATAGCAGAGCTTGGAAGTTCAATTATCATTTTTGGGGTTATAAGGTCACCGCTCAGGTCCTTTTTCGGTTTCAGTTCCCCTATGACTTTCGCGATCTCCTTTGGCTGAAACTGTGTTGGTATGGAATTTGTTTCAGATTCGGTATGTGGTAACACAAATAGACCAATGGCTGAGTTCGGCTGGAAGATTTTTCGGAGATGTGAAGCAAAAGCTTCGGCTCTATCTTCGTCGCTGCGGGCCATGCTGCCTGATGAATTTCTTATCGGGGTGACTGTTTCGATTGGAGAGCTCAGTTTTGGGTGACCTCTCCACAAAGGATATTTTGTGTTCGTTGGCGAAAAATAGTCGATGTACCGTAGTTGTGCGCTTTCTTTCTTCGGGGCTCGGTTTAGTGTGCGTGTGACTTCCTAAGACGTTGTTTTAAGGATGACGATCTGTTGGTTTGCCAAGCACGTTGCAGTCGCCTCTTTTCTAGTACAAGCTGTTCAATTTGTAGATTTGTTTTGAAATGGTTGGTTTGCACGTCCTTCCATGTTGGTGTTGAAATAGTGGCTGCTGCTACGAACATCGGTGCATCGGAGCAACAAGAGCATCGGTAGAACAGTCGATGTCCGCTTTGAGCTGCGGGGTAAGTTCAATATGAGAACTTACATACTTTTTATATTTTAGCCAGTTGGTTCTGTGCGATGTCAGCCTGTGGGCGTGGTCTGTGGTTTCTGGGCTTTGATGAAGAGTTATAAGCACTGGCGAATGATCAGATGAAAGATGTTGCTCGGAATGTTTTTTATCACCGCAAAATCTAATAATTCAGGGACTGTTCTGGGGTCTGCTAACCAGTATGTGGGGCTACAAGGGGAAACAGTCCAAATTGTTGCTCAGTATTATGATTGCATTATACAATTGCCTTCCTTTGGGAGTCACGAGTCGTGATCTCCGGTGCGTATGTTTATCATTATAGTCTCCTGCAGCTATGAAGCGATCTCCATGTAAGTTGTAGAAATCCATGAATTGTGCTTGAGAAGTTGTAAAGCGAGGGGGGCAGTATACAATGGCTATAGATAGGTTTCCGTTACCTGGATAGACGTGGCCTGCAAGTAGTTAGTTGCGAAACCTTTGGTGAAAACGGAGCTTGAAGCGTTCCCTGATGAGGATTCCGGTTCCGACGGGGGCTTTACCATCTGGATGATCTGTGCGGTGTAGCCTTTTATTTGAAAGTTGTATTTGTTTGTGAGGTGCGTCACTACCAAAAGCATAATGTCGATATGATTTACATTCCGGAACTGTGTTTTTTCAAGTTTGTGCCGGGATACGCCATTGGCGTCCCATATGGTTATTCATATGTTTCACATCAATTATTTGGATTGCTTAGCTGCAAGCAACCGTTCTGCTTTTGAACCAGTGTTTGCGTGGTCGTTTTCAAGAAGTACATATATTCGAACATACTTTGTTGCATGGTAACTGTGACTGTACTGAGACCTGCTGAAGGTTTCCTAGATAAGACTGGAGTGAGTTTTCCGTTCCTGATCGAAGGACATCGAAGATAAGCACTTCTGGGTATTAAGCTGACCAACTGAGGATCTTGCAGCCGTGCCGGAAAAATCTTCCGGCGTCGTTTTTGAGTAAGTGTACAAGTTTTGAGGATTTTGATGGCGCGTGGTTGTCACTCGTCGCATGCGGTTTTCAACTCCTTTTAGACCACTCAGCCTCTGTAGTTAGCCGTGTGATTTTCTCCGCAGTTTCCATATTTCTTCTCTTGGGGAGCAGTTTGCGGAATTGCGAAAGTCTCCACAGACTGATCGGAGTGTGCAGTATGTCCTGGTGTATCCATACTCCTGACAGATTGTGCATTGCACTGGGCCGTTCCGCTATGTGGCTCTTCCATCGTAATTCTTCAAAGCAAGAGGTATTGCAGGTTATAGATAGGATGCACTTAATTTTTCTTCAAGGCTCTGCTATCTGGCTCCAGCTCTTTGTGGCTGTGTGGCTTTTTGTTTTTGTTGCTAAAGTTCCTTGCAGAAAACCGGTTTTCTTTGTTACCAACCCCGGTGTTCTGCGGCCAGGACCGATTGTTGAATATTGTTTTGGTTTTGTTTAGCTGTTAGAGTTTTGTAAAACATGGAAATAATTGGAAATGATTTCTTTATGGATGACCTAATGACAGGGCCAGATTCTGTAGAAGATGCCAAAAATTTAATTAAACTTATTTCACAAGAACTAAAAAAAAGTAGGATTTAATTTAAGGAAATGGATTTATAACAATTATAAAGTGACGCAAACTGTTAAGGACACAGGAATTAAAAAAGTGCTTGCTATTGAGGAAAATAAAACCGTTAAGACTTTGGGTCTTCAATGGGAACCTCAAAGGGATTTATTTAAATTTAAAGTAAATTCCAAAGGAAGGGATAGTGTTATCGACAGTATCAATAATATATGAGCCCTTAAGATGGCTGGGAGCTGGGAGCCATATGTCCAGATGGGCTTGAGAGTTGAATTGTACAGCAGGACCTTGTATTCCAGACGCAGGGGCGATAGAGCGTTTAAGATCCAGTGGAAGCTGCTCGCTTTTAGTTTTAAATGTAGTTTCTTGCATTCGATGTGTCTTCTCTAGGTTAGTCGTCTGTCTAGGTGAACGCCGATATACGTTACTTCGTTGACTTGGAAAATCTGCGTACTATTCAATGATAATGACTAAACGTAATGAGTTTGCATTTTTGTTCATTTATTTTAATACGCCAGTCAGATAGCCACGTCTCTACTACGATGAGGTGATTGGGTATTTGTGTTGTTGCTCGGTTTGGGCACCTAGAGCGACTTAAGATTGCAGTGTCGTCAGCGAACGTAGATGTTGTTGGCTGCTCATTCGTAGGAATATCAGCTGTACATAGGACGAACAGAGTAGTTCCAAGTGCGCTTCCTTGCGGGACTCCAGTTGTAGAGATTCGACTCAAGTAGCTGATGAGTGTATGAAGGCAAGTTTGTTTTGATTTTATACATGAGGCCATCGAGCCTGACTCGATCGAAAGCTCGAGATACATCGAGGAATATTGCGCTACAGTATTCCCGATGCTCAAAGGCTGTGCGAATTTGTGGTCTTTTCTGGGTTTCGGTATCATTATAATAGTAGATTTGTTCCATTTTCTAGGGTAGTAGCCGAGACGTATTATCCCATTGAAGCGTTTACAAATAACCTCGATAGCAGAGCTTGGAAGTTCAATTATCATTTTTGGGGTTATAAGGTCACCGCTCAGGTCCTTTTTCGGTTTCAGTTCCCCTATGACTTTCGCGATCTCCTTTGGCTGAAACTGTGTTGGTATGGAATTTGTTTCAGATTCGGTATGTGGTAACACAAATAGACCAATGGCTGAGTTCGGCTGGAAGATTTTTCGGAGATGTGAAGCAAAAGCTTCGGCTCTATCTTCGTCGCTGCGGGCCATGCTGCCTGATGAATTTCTTATCGGGGTGACTGTTTCGATTGGAGAGCTCAGTTTTGGGTGACCTCTCCACAAAGGATATTTTGTGTTTGTTGGCGAAAAATAGTCGATGTACCGTAGTTGTGCGCTTTCTTTCTTCGGGGCTCGGTTTAGTGTGCGTGTGACTTCCTAAGACGTTGTTTTAAGGATGACGATCTGTTGGTTTGCCAAGCACGTTGCAGTCGCCTCTTTTCTAGTACAAGCTGTTCAATTTGTAGATTTGTTTTGAAATGGTTGGTTTGCACGTCCTTCCATGTTGGTGTTGAAATAGTGGCTGCTGCTACGAACATCGGTGCATCGGAGCAACAAGAGCATCGGTAGAACAGTCGATGTCCGCTTTGAGCTGCGGGGTAAGTTCAATATGAGAACTTACATACTTTTTATATTTTAGCCAGTTGGTTCTGTGCGATGTCAGCCTGTGGGCGTGGTCTGTGGTTTCTGGGCTTTGATGAAGAGTTATAAGCACTGGCGAATGGTCAGATGAAAGATGTTGCTCGGAATGTTTTTATCACCGCAAAATCTAATAATTCAGGGACTGTTCTGGGGTCTGCTAACCAGTATGTGGGGCTACAAGGGGAAACAGTCCAAATTGTTGCTCAGTATTATGATTGCATTATACAATTGCCTTCCTTTGGGAGTCACGAGTCGTGATCTCCGGTGCGTATGTTTATCATTATAGTCTCCTGCAGCTATGAAGCGATCTCCATGTAAGTTGTAGAAATCCATGAATTGTGCTTGAGAAGTTGTAAAGCGAGGGGGGCAGTATACAATGGCTATAGATAGGTTTCCGTTACCTGGATAGACGTGGCCTGCAAGTAGTTAGTTGCGAAACCTTTGGTGAAAACGGAGCTTGAAGCGTTCCCTGATGAGGATTCCGGTTCCGACGGGGGCTTTACCATCTGGATGATCTGTGCGGTGTAGCCTTTTATTTGAAAGTTGTATTTGTTTGTGAGGTGCGTCACTACCAAAAGCATAATGTCGATATGATTTACATTCCGGAACTGTGTTTTTTCAAGTTTGTGCCGGGATACGCCATTGGCGTCCCATATGGTTATTCATATGTTTCACATCAATTATTTGGATTGCTTAGCTGCAAGCAACCGTTCTGCTTTTGAACCAGTGTTTGCGTGGTCGTTTTCAAGAAGTACATATATTCGAACATACTTTGTTGCATGGTAACTGTGACTGTACTGAGACCTGCTGAAGGTTTCCTAGATAAGACTGGAGTGAGTTTTCCGTTCCTGATCGAAGGACATCGAAGATAAGCACTTCTGGGTATTAAGCTGACCAACTGAGGATCTTGCAGCCGTGCCGGAAAAATCTTCCGGCGTCGTTTTTGAGTAAGTGTACAAGTTTTGAGGATTTTGATGGCGCGTGGTTGTCACTCGTCGCATGCGGTTTTCAACTCCTTTTAGACCACTCAGCCTCTGTAGTTAGCCGTGTGATTTTCTCCGCAGTTTCCATATTTCTTCTCTTGGGGAGCAGTTTGCGGAATTGCGAAAGTCTCCACAGACTGATCGGAGTGTGCAGTATGTCCTGGTGTATCCATACTCCTGACAGATTGTGCATTGCACTGGGCCGTTCCGCTATGTGGCTCTTCCATCGTAATTCTTCAAAGCAAGAGGTATTGCAGGTTATAGATAGGATGCACTTAATTTTTCTTCAAGGCTCTGCTATCTGGCTCCAGCTCTTTGTGGCTGTGTGGCTTTTTGTTTTTGTTGCTAAAGTTCCTTGCAGAAAACCGGTTTTCTTTGTTACCAACCCCGGTGTTCTGCGGCCAGGACCGATTGTTGAATATTGTTTTGGTTTTGTTTAGCTGTTAGAGTTTTGTAAAACATGGAAATAATTGGAAATGATTTCTTTATGGATGACCTAATGACAGGGCCAGATTCTGTAGAAGATGCCAAAAATTTAATTAAACTTATTTCACAAGAACTAAAAAAAAGTAGGATTTAATTTAAGGAAATGGATTTATAACAATTATAAAGTGACGCAAACTGTTAAGGACACAGGAATTAAAAAAGTGCTTGCTATTGAGGAAAATAAAACCGTTAAGACTTTGGGTCTTCAATGGGAACCTCAAAGGGATTTATTTAAATTTAAAGTAAATTCCAAAGGAAGGGATAGTGTTATCGACAGTATCAATAATATATGAGCCCTTAAGATGGCTGGGAGCTGGGAGCCATATGTCCAGATGGGCTTGAGAGTTGAATTGTACAGCAGGACCTTGTATTCCAGACGCAGGGGCGATAGAGCGTTTAAGATCCAGTGGAAGCTGCTCGCTTTTAGTTTTAAATGTAGTTTCTTGCATTCGATGTGTCTTCTCTAGGTTAGTCGTCTGTCTAGGTGAACGCCGATATACGTTACTTCGTTGACTTGGAAAATCTGCGTACTATTCAATGATAATGACTAAACGTAATGAGTTTGCATTTTTGTTCATTTATTTTAATACGCCAGTCAGATAGCCACGTCTCTACTACGATGAGGTGATTGGGTATTTGTGTTGTTGCTCGGTTTGGGCACCTAGAGCGACTTAAGATTGCAGTGTCGTCAGCGAACGTAGATGTTGTTGGCTGCTCATTCGTAGGAATATCAGCTGTACATAGGACGAACAGAGTAGTTCCAAGTGCGCTTCCTTGCGGGACTCCAGTTGTAGAGATTCGACTCAAGTAGCTGATGAGTGTATGAAGGCAAGTTTGTTTTGATTTTATACATGAGGCCATCGAGCCTGACTCGATCGAAAGCTCGAGATACATCGAGGAATATTGCGCTACAGTATTCCCGATGCTCAAAGGCTGTGCGAATTTGTGGTCTTTTCTGGGTTTCGGTATCATTATAATAGTAGATTTGTTCCATTTTCTAGGGTAGTAGCCGAGACGTATTATCCCATTGAAGCGTTTACAAATAACCTCGATAGCAGAGCTTGGAAGTTCAATTATCATTTTTGGGGTTATAAGGTCACCGCTCAGGTCCTTTTTCGGTTTCAGTTCCCCTATGACTTTCGCGATCTCCTTTGGCTGAAACTGTGTTGGTATGGAATTTGTTTCAGATTCGGTATGTGGTAACACAAATAGACCAATGGCTGAGTTCGGCTGGAAGATTTTTCGGAGATGTGAAGCAAAAGCTTCGGCTCTATCTTCGTCGCTGCGGGCCATGCTGCCTGATGAATTTCTTATCGGGGTGACTGTTTCGATTGGAGAGCTCAGTTTTGGGTGACCTCTCCACAAAGGATATTTTGTGTTTGTTGGCGAAAAATAGTCGATGTACCGTAGTTGTGCGCTTTCTTTCTTCGGGGCTCGGTTTAGTGTGCGTGTGACTTCCTAAGACGTTGTTTTAAGGATGACGATCTGTTGGTTTGCCAAGCACGTTGCAGTCGCCTCTTTTCTAGTACAAGCTGTTCAATTTGTAGATTTGTTTTGAAATGGTTGGTTTGCACGTCCTTCCATGTTGGTGTTGAAATAGTGGCTGCTGCTACGAACATCGGTGCATCGGAGCAACAAGAGCATCGGTAGAACAGTCGATGTCCGCTTTGAGCTGCGGGGTAAGTTCAATATGAGAACTTACATACTTTTTATATTTTAGCCAGTTGGTTCTGTGCGATGTCAGCCTGTGGGCGTGGTCTGTGGTTTCTGGGCTTTGATGAAGAGTTATAAGCACTGGCGAATGGTCAGATGAAAGATGTTGCTCGGAATGTTTTTATCACCGCAAAATCTAATAATTCAGGGACTGTTCTGGGGTCTGCTAACCAGTATGTGGGGCTACAAGGGGAAACAGTCCAAATTGTTGCTCAGTATTATGATTGCATTATACAATTGCCTTCCTTTGGGAGTCACGAGTCGTGATCTCCGGTGCGTATGTTTATCATTATAGTCTCCTGCAGCTATGAAGCGATCTCCATGTAAGTTGTAGAAATCCATGAATTGTGCTTGAGAAGTTGTAAAGCGAGGGGGGCAGTATACAATGGCTATAGATAGGTTTCCGTTACCTGGATAGACGTGGCCTGCAAGTAGTTAGTTGCGAAACCTTTGGTGAAAACGGAGCTTGAAGCGTTCCCTGATGAGGATTCCGGTTCCGACGAGGGCTTTACCATCTGGATGATCTGTGCGGTGTAGCCTTTTATTTGAAAGTTGTATTTGTTTGTGAGGTGCGTCACTACCAAAAGCATAATGTCGATATGATTTACATTCCGGAACTGTGTTTTTTCAAGTTTGTGCCGGGATACGCCATTGGCGTCCCATATGGTTATTCATATGTTTCACATCAATTATTTGGATTGCTTAGCTGCAAGCAACCGTTCTGCTTTTGAACCAGTGTTTGCGTGGTCGTTTTCAAGAAGTACATATATTCGAACATACTTTGTTGCATGGTAACTGTGACTGTACTGAGACCTGCTGAAGGTTTCCTAGATAAGACTGGAGTGAGTTTTCCGTTCCTGATCGAAGGACATCGAAGATAAGCACTTCTGGGTATTAAGCTGACCAACTGAGGATCTTGCAGCCGTGCCGGAAAAATCTTCCGGCGTCGTTTTTGAGTAAGTGTACAAGTTTTGAGGATTTTGATGGCGCGTGGTTGTCACTCGTCGCATGCGGTTTTCAACTCCTTTTAGACCACTCAGCCTCTGTAGTTAGCCGTGTGATTTTCTCCGCAGTTTCCATATTTCTTCTCTTGGGGAGCAGTTTGCGGAATTGCGAAAGTCTCCACAGACTGATCGGAGTGTGCAGTATGTCCTGGTGTATCCATACTCCTGACAGATTGTGCATTGCACTGGGCCGTTCCGCTATGTGGCTCTTCCATCGTAATTCTTCAAAGCAAGAGGTATTGCAGGTTATAGATAGGATGCACTTAATTTTTCTTCAAGACTCTGCTATCTGGCTCCAGCTCTTTGTGGCTGTGTGGCTTTTTGTTTTTGTTGCTAAAGTTCCTTGCAGAAAACCGGTTTTCTTTGTTACCAACCCCGGTGTTCTGCGGCCAGGACCGATTGTTGAATATTGTTTTGGTTTTGTTTAGCTGTTAGAGTTTTGTAAAACATGGAAATAATTGGAAATGATTTCTTTATGGATGACCTAATGACAGGGCCAGATTCTGTAGAAGATGCCAAAAATTTAATTAAACTTATTTCACAAGAACTAAAAAAAGTAGGATTTAATTTAAGGAAATGGATTTATAACAATTATAAAGTGACGCAAACTGTTAAGGACACAGGAATTAAAAAAGTGCTTGCAATTGAGGAAAATAAAACCGTTAAGACTTTGGGTCTTCAATGGGAACCTCAAAGGGATTTATTTAAATTTAAAGTAAATTCCAAAGGAAGGGATAGTGTTATCGACAGTATCAATAATATATGAGCCCTTAAGATGGCTGTCTCCGGTCACTATTTCAGGAAAGTTTTTTATTCAAAAACTCTGGATAAATAAAAGTGAGTGGCATCAGGAATAATCCAAGGAATACAAAGATTGTTTGGAGAATTATAGAGAAACTATTTTATATTAAGAAAATATTCAAATCCCAAGATGGATTAGTTCCGAAAATTGTTTTGTAATACAGTTTCATAGATTTGCTGACGCTTCCAAAAGCATATGCAGCAGCAGTGTATGCGAAAGTGTATAACTCTGTTAATGTAATAGCTACCAAAAGCAAGTCAATCCAATTAAAAATATAAAAACTATTCCTATACTAGAGTTATGTGCAACTCACTTACTCAGTGGATTGATCAAAACAATTTATAAATCCATTGATAATACAGTAGAAATCTACGCTTGGATCGATTCCACTATGCAAGGTCAAATTTGTTAGACGAATAACGGATGAAATTCGGAAACTAACGAATATCGAATGGAACCATGTAGGTTAGGTTAGGTTAGAGCAGCTGTCAAATTATTGACACAATTAGACCTAGAAGGTCCATTTTGATACCGCGTGGATCCCCTTTCCTAGATTATTGTCCGCTGCTCTTACCGCAACTGACCTAGCATAGCTCCCATCCGGTTGCTTTCATGAATTTTATTATTCGCTTTAGGTTTATACGCGCCAGTTCAGATAGACTGCTCATGAAGAGATTCCCTAAGTGGTACAGTCCAGATCTGCATAGGGCCGGGCAGGAACAGAACAGGTGTTCCACCGTTTCCTCCTCTTCCTCGTCTCTTCAGCTTCTGCACAAATAGTTTTGGGTCGTGCCCAGTCTGCTTGCATGTGTGCCGACCATAAGCATTCCGCCCTCGGTACGGTTTAGCTTTCTCATGCGAGGAGAACGCATTAACAATTGGCCATGTCTGGAGAGAGATGCGACAATGTCTTACGTGTATCCATGCTAGGTTCGCAAGTTCTTTATATTTGTTTTTAATGTTTAGCTTGCAGGGGGCCATCGGCATACTAATGTTCTCCTTGTCCGGAAGGAGAAGAACGGTAGTGTCATGTCTGGCCAAATCATCTGCAATACAATTAGGTATACTTTAAACTGCAAAGCCATCTCATGTAGAGATTTGCGGCAGTTTGATATAGACTGAAAGTTTGTATTGGTCGAGATAATCAACCTGATAGCCGCTTGACTATCACTGCATATGTTTACCAATTTCTTTTGACAGTTTGCATCGTTTAGGAGCAACAAAGCTTCATTTATACAATATAGTTCGGCTTGGAAGATACTGCAGTGATCCGAAAGTCTGAAGGATTTCCTGATGTTAAATTGATCGGAGTATATTCCTCTTCCGACTCGATTTAATTTGGAGCCTTCAGTGTAGAAGTTGACTGCCTCTTTTAGGCCCGGTTGGAAAGGTTCAGAATAGAATTTAGCGACTTGTTGGGGGTGGTGCGAAGGACTACGCTTATACATAAGGATGCCATTCGTTGAGCCTTGTTAAGGTTTGCTGTGGTTGTCTGTTCGTTAGCGCAGGCGGTCATATTGACACTCCGTAGAGTAGAATAGGCTTAATTATCGCTGTGTGTATCCAGTTGACGATGTTTGGGGATATGCGCCATTTCGTTCCGATGGCTTTTTTGCACGAATAGAGGGCAATTGTTGCCTTTCTCGTTCTCTCTTGGCTGTTCAGTCTCCATGTTAGACGCTTATCTAGTACTAACCCCAAGTATTTAGCGCTATCATTGAAAGGGAAAGAGAGCAGTTATTTAATTTTGGTGCGTTTAGTTGAAGAACCATATATCTGTTTGTGAACAGCACCAGCTCCGTTTTTGAGGGGCTTACCCCAAGACCTCTTTCTGTTGTCCAGTCAGATAGTATTTTAAGTTTGGCGGTCATTAGATCGCATAGTGTCTGAGGGAATTTCCCTGAGAGAATAATGGCTACGTCGTCCGCATATACCACAACCTTACATCCACCTCCTTCCATGTTACACAGCAGCTTATTTACTGCGTTGTTCCATTAGGGGTTCCCATGTTCACGAACCTTGTTCGTGTTAAGCTTCCAAGGGTGGAGGTTACCATACTGCTCATCAGCAATCTATGGATTAGTTCCACGACTTGAAACTCAACACCCAGGTCAGTGAGGGGTTCGGTTATGGCTGCAGGGAGAACATTGTTGTTGTGCGTATTCCTTGTGGTTGAGTGACTTTTCGATTTGGCTGACTACTGTGTGAAGAGCTCATTCGGTGGACTCTTCCTTTGAGTATGCATGTTGTGCTGCTGATAATTGTTTTGAGTCCATGACTGACCTGATCTGCAGTCCAATCAGTCGTTCAAAACTCTTAAGTAGAAAGGATGTCAGATAGGCCTGAAATCATTCGTCGTCGTGTGCGAGCCTTTGCCCGCTTTGGGTATAAAGACTACCTTTGTTTCCCTCCATGTTGATGCCAATGTTCCTATCTTAAGTATGATGCGGAAAATTCTTTAGCCAGTTGACGGCAAGTTGACCTGCATTTTGGATGTGCGCAGGGGAGAGATGATCAGGTCCTGGTGATTTGAAAGGTTTGAAACTGTTTATGGCCGATCTTATGTTAGGTTCAGACAGGAACGTTTCCAGGTCGATGCCTGATCCAGACTGATTTTCTGGAAGTCGTTCTACCGGGAGACTACCCGGAAAGTGGGAGTCTAGAAGTAGGCTAAGGGTCTCCTCACTAGAGTCTGACCATGAGCCATCTGTTTTTTTAAGGTACGCGAAGGAAAGGGTTGTTTTGGAGACGATCTTCCTAAGCCGAGCTGCATCGGTTGATTCCTTTATGTTTGAGCAGAAGGTCTGCCAAGATGATCGTTTTCCTTTTCTTATGGCCTTCTTGTAGGAGGCTAGTTCCAATTTATATTGTTGCATTTTAGATCTTCATTCCCCGCTTTCGCCCTGTTAAAAAGGGTTCTGCATCTGGGTCTGAGTTCTGAAAGTTTCTGGGTCAACCGAGGAGGCTCTTCGAATCCCCTCGGCTTGCATTTAGGGTAGGTTGATTCGCAGGCCATATTGCAGCCCATATTGCAGGCCATATTGCAGGCCATATTGCAGGCCATATTGCAGGCCATATTGCAGGCCATATTGCAGGCCATATTGCAGGCCATATTGCAGGCCATATTGCAGGCCATATTGCAGGCCATATTGCAGGCCATATTGCAGGCCATATTGCAGGCTTCTGTAAAGTTCCCTACTAAGTTTTCTAGACTGGGTAGATCACTATTGTCATTTGGGGGTTCTATTGGAAGAATACCTATCAAGGCTTCTCTAGAAGCGCGCCAGTTTATTCGTCTAAGGTTGACGAATTCAGCTGGAGTTAGAGGGTCTAATGATAATGTAGTTTCTATGAATCAGTGGTCTGAAAAGGAGTGCTCGCTTGAGACTTTCCAATTTCTGACTTTTTCAAGCAGACTGCCTGACACCAAGGTGAGGTCAATGACCGTTTGGCTATTTTTTGTGATGAACGTGGGGGTGTTACCCCCCAAGGATGAAATTAAAAAGACACTCACCCCTGTTATTGCTTGATGGGCTTCCCCACTGAGTGTGGTGAGCATTAGCGTCGCAGCCGATTACCAGGCCGATGTTGAGCGCCTCGCTCTCTTCGATCAGTTGTTGGACTAGCTCGTGTGGGGGGTCCTCCTTTTCGAAGGCCATGTACGTTGAAGTCACCCTTTAGTAGCCGCTGGAAGTTCCAGGCTTGCTACGGTGTTGTCTCCGTTGCTGTAATTATGAAGCAGATATATGCTAAGGTGCCTTTTGGCTAAAATGCAGGTTTGAATTTTACCTCCTTTAGGGTCAAGTAGCAACTTGAATTCCTTGGTGCCTAGTCCATAGACCTTGCCTCCAACGACCCAAGGTTCTTGTACCAGCACTAGGTCTGCCCCGTCAGCCAGGCGGAGCAGCAGAGCAGCAGACGCTGCCTTACTGTGGTGGAGGTTCAGCTAGAGTAGTCTTAATGACATCTGCAACGTTTCCCTCCACCACCGTGACGTCGGCTTTCTCATCGTCACTGAGGTCGTCGTCTCCTTCAGCCGGCTTCATAACGATGCGTCGGAGGAATAGCCGTTGTCCGGCTCTTCGACCCCGGGAGCCTCAAGCTCTTCCGGAAAAACCTGTTCGGCTGGGTTGCCGACCGGGTCCTCCTTCGTGCTCGAGTCTCCTTTGTAGACCTTCACTCTGATCGCGCTGAACCCGAAATTCAGTTCCCCGTGAGCAGCCTCTATTGGGGTAACTAATTCCTTGTTTAGCACGACGATGGCCTGACTAACCGGCCCCTCATGCTGGTCCACCTTTTCCACCTTCCAGTCGTGCGTGGGGAGGCTTGGGCTGCACCTCTGCAACATGATGACCGCTGACTATCGCAGGCCACAACCTTGACGCTGCCTTGAAACCACCCCGCGTCCTTGCAGCATGGTGTTGGCTGGGGGAAGTCTCGGAGCAATGCCATGCACAAGACGGCCAGATTCTCCTCGACTGCCTGATTTTTGGTAATCCGATCTCCGGGATTCCCCTCGTCCACCAGCCCAATAAAAATCCTATCCCGCGTGATGTCCGCAAAATACAGGTTTGGTTGGATCTTAGATCTCTTTGTATCAGGTACAGGCAATCTGGAGCACCTTTCTCGCCCACTCCACCTTCTTCAACCATTCGGCTGAGGGGTTGGCGATCTTGCTCCTGTTATGTGATCGGAGTGTCTGCGCGGCAGTCCGCTTCTCCGCATATGTAAAATTGCTTTGCTCGGTCGGTTGAGCGGTCTTAGCCACACCTTCTGCAGTTTTTGGCACCGACGCGCACTTTGCAGAGGTGCTGGTGGCCGACTGTCTTCCACCTTTCACCCCCAATTCGAGATGGGGCCCTTTCGGGATAGCCCCCGAGCTGGTGCCCGCACAGGCGGAGCCAATGCTCGCAGATCCTATCGCTGTTGCAGCACCCACCTTCTCCAGCGTTTTGGGTTTCTTAGGAGTGCCCGACTCCATTGTGGTGTTTATTTATTTGTTAATTGTGTTCATAACTGAATCCCACGAGTTGCGGAGAAAGGGAAAGGGATTGCTCATCAGCAATCTATGGATAAGCTCCACGACTTGAAACTCAACACCCAGGTCAGTGAGGGGTTCGGTTATGGCTGCAGGGAGAACATTGTTGAAAGCGCCCTCTATGTCCAGGAATGCAACTAGTGCGTATTCCTTGTGGTTGAGTGACTTTTCGATTTGGCTGCTGATAATTGTTTTGAGTCCATGGCTGACCTAATGTGCAGTCCAATCAGTCGTTCAAAACTCTTAAGTAGAAAGGATGTCAGACTTATAGGCCTGAAATCATTCGTCGTCGTGTGCGAGCCTTTTGCAGGCCATATTGCAGGCTTCTGTTAAGTTCTCTACTAAGTTATCTAGACTGGGTAGATCACTATTGTCATTTGGGGGTCCTATTGGAAGAATACCTATCAAGGCTTCTCTATAAGCGCGCCAGTTTATTCGTCTAAGGTTGACGAATTCAGCTGGAGTTGGAGGGTCTAATGATAATATAGTTTCTATGAACAACAACAGACAACACTCTCCAAACTAACTGGCAAATTAATCGAAGAAGAGCAGAAGTTATCCGCAACGGTAACGAGCCACAATCGACACCGGAGCAACAGCAAGCTTTATAAGCGAGGAGCTGGCGGATATACTGGCTTCTTATGAGAAATTACAAAGATGAGAAGGCAAGTTAGGTTGGCAGATGGCTGCGGGTTAAACACACAGCTCGAGGTAGAGATCGAGTTCGGCAATAAGCGATTGCCCATGAGCCAGCTGATCCTACCAGGAGTGGTAGACTCGCTGGTGCTAGGATGGAATTCCCTCACAGGAGTCGGCGCCGAAATAAAGTGTGCTGGACATACAGTGGTGATCCCAGAAGAGAGAAGGCACAACGGATGACTCGAGGAAAAATTGTCCGTGGCAGTGGTGCAAATCACCTCTGAGGAATGCGATGTTGAAAAATTCCTAAAGCAGAAGCTCGCCGAATTTGGAACAATGAGTGGAACATCTAACATAGCCGAGCACCGAATCATCATGAAAGACGACAAGTCAATTAAACAGAAATACTACCCGAAAAATCCAAAGGTTCAAGGGGAAATCATTGCGAAAGTCGACGAATTGCTGGAGAAGGGATTCATAGAACACTCGAGAAGTCCGTACAGCTCCCCGATTGTCATGGTGAAAAAGAATGCAGGTCAGTGGAGGCTTTGTGTCGACTTTAGACAGATCAATGCCAAGTCAATCAAAGATACTTAACCGATGCCAAGAATAAATTACATCTTGGACCAGTTGAGGGAGGCGAGATACATAAGTAGTCTAGATTTGAAAGATGGCTACTGGAAATTCCCCTAGAAGAAAATAGCAGCCTATTCACGGTGACAGTGCCAGGAAAGGGGCTTTTCCAGTGGAAAGTAATGCCATTTGACTTACACTCCGCCTCGGCGACTTTCCAGAGAGCACTGGATCAGGTTATTGGACCGGAGATGTCACCGTGCCCGATTTTGCTCGAATAGTGAAACCATTAAATGATCTATTGCGAAAGGTACGAAATGGACATAGACTACAGATCACCAGCAGGCATTCGAGGAGGTAAAGGCAAGGCTAGTGTCCGATCCTGTGCTGGCATGCCCAGATTTCGATAAACCATTCGTACTGCAGACGGATGCAAGCGATTATGGTATAGGGGCATTCCTGACGCAGGAAACTGAAAGCGGCGAAAAGGTCATTTCATATTCAAGCCGGACCCTGAATGGCGCGGAAAAGAACTATTCAACCAGCGAAAAGGAATGCCTGGCAATCGTGTGGGCAATCCGGAAGTTCAAACCATACTTGGAAGGATACCACTTCAAGGTGGTGGCGGACCATATGGCGCTTAAATGGTTGAACAGCATCGAAAGTCCCTCAGGAAGAATAGCGAGGTGGGCCCTGGAGCTGCAGCAGTATGATTTTGAAATATCGTACAGGAAGGGGCAGCTTAACGTTGTCGCTGATGCACTATTGAGACAGACTCTAACAGAAGTCTTTAGGTTAGCCAAAAAAATTTCGGAGGACACAAAGGGCGCATGCAGCTGGGTCAAAGATATGTGTGAGAAAATCAACACACAGCCACAGAAGTTTCCTGACTACCTCATGGAGGGAGGTGCGTTATATAGGCATATCCCGCACAGAACAGGCTGCGAAGACGTGGGAGCATGGAAGCTCTGTGTCCCACGGGGGCTGAGGGAAACCGTCCTGAAGGAGAATCACGACTCAACAGCCGCTGTGCACACTGGAAGTCGGAAAACGATTGCAAGGCTGGCGTCTCGATATTACTGGCCATGAATGCATAGGGACGCCCGAGCACAAGTACAAAAATGCGAGACATGCCTTAAATACAAACCTAAACAGATGCAGGCAGCTGGGAAGATGCTGACCTTGTCTGACCATTGCCAAGATCAAAGCATGGTAACCAGATGCTGCTAGTGCTGATAGATAGATTTTCAAAGTGGACAGAATTGGTGCCACTGCGAACAGCAACGGCAGAAACACTTCAAAAGGCGTTCCGAGGAAGAATCATCGCTAGGTTCGGAGCCCCAAAGGTGGTAATAACGGACGGAAGTTAAATAACTCCACACAAGTTAGAAAGCAAGCAGAGTAAGCGCCTACCAGTCTACCAGCGAATTCGCCCGTAGTAACGGTAGTGCGCCCGTTGTACAGAGAGTGGGAGAGGAAAAGCAATACACGAGGGCAGCGAAGGGCCGTGGGCAGAAGGAAGTAACGGGACGGCACCGGACTTCGGACCCTGATATTGGTGCCGTACGCAGAGGGCGAATAGTCGAACTGTCAAACCGTGGACTTTGGACCAGGAGGCAAGGAGACACCCATAACTAGCGGTAAACAGAGGCCTATATAAGCAGGCCGAGCGCAAGAAGCTGGATCAGTCGTTTTCTACCAAGTCAACAAGTTACAATCATCAAGTGAACCAGTAACCAGTGAAACAATGTGAAGAACCAATTAGAGCCGTGCGGAGTCATCAAGGAAACAAGATCGCTACGTCGAGACGTTCGGGACTTAGAGCTAAAGTCTCCGAATTGAGACACAGGTATCACACGGCTAAGTCCAGGCGTCTTGTCACAATTTCTGTCGCGATTTGAGCTTGGCATCCCACCTGGGTGTCCGAAAGAGTTGAACAAATAGAGTCCTTCGACGAGGAACCGTGGGCTCGGAAGGAAAGCGGTTTTCAACTAGCTGCCTGCCTACAAGGACTACATTGGCGAACTCCGGCGTATGCCTGATCGTCCTGCAGGAATTGTACAAGGTCCTAGCGCGACTAGCCCGGAAAGACGCGCGTTTGTTCAGCTAGTGTCTCGAAAGGCGGATGCGTTGAGAGCACATCAGTTCACCGCTATAGTCCCAGAACGGCAGCTTACCGAATCGTGAGTGCTACGCCAACAAGAAGCGAAGCCAGTCGAGACATCCGGAGTCAGAGCAAGGAGAACGAGGACACCCAGGTCGACGAATATAAATACGTCGAGTTCTGAAGTCTGCTGCAGAGAATGTAGGGTGGAAGCGTTCGTGTAGAACCTGGCGTTTGAACCGCCAGGTAGAAACTGAGCCGACGTCCGGCGCCGACGCCGGGACAGAGCAAGGGACAGGAGGCTGCGGCTGAGAAAGGCGTTCGCCTTGAGAGCACAGTGCCTGTTCACCCTTGTCTGGGAACGGTAACGCATCCCTAAGCCCTGGAATCCCGCCGAGCCAAAGGCAACAGAAGGCATTGCGAGCGAAACCGGCGAGGGAGACACCATTTCGCAGCAAGCACAACCCAGAGAGACGTTCCTCGTGGGAAGGAGCCGATGGCGGAGCATATTTCCCCATTGTCAATACAAAACCCCGGCCGAGGGTCAAGTCGGCGAATAAAAGATCTTCTTAAGTTCCCAATCTTTCTGTGCGTTTTCACTGATCAATTAAGAGGCCACGTTTATATAAATTTGGGGGGGCGAACACTTATATTTTCTGAGCTAGCCGCACGACATTCGTAGCGAGCGGAGAAACCAAGAAAACCAAACTACAACAACAGCGGCAACTAAGTATAACAAGATAAGAACAACTGCAGCAACAACAACATCACCGAAAACCAACGACGACATCGGCTACAAACTATCATCGAAGACGGCATTGAGAGCAGCAGCTAAGTTTAATTAAATTAAAATGTATAAGTTATAAATGTTGTCCACTCAAACAATCCCTAATAAAAAGGCAGGTAGATATAACAAATGCCTTGAAGACCCTTGAGGAGTTAGCGAGCATGTCGTTAGAATTCATGAGGCAGTCATGATGTCACTGATAGGAATTATGACGAAGAGGTAAATGATGAGTTAAACGAATTAGAGTTTGACATTTCGACAGTAAAGAAAAATCTCCAGGAAATTGTGCCAAGTAAGGTAGGAGTTACAAATCATAAAACGGATGATTTGCCAACGCTACCTACAATGCAGGTACCCACATTTTTTGGAAATTCCAAGGATTTGGACAGGTTTTATGAGTCATTTAATGAGCTAATCCTTTTAAGTGAAGATCTAAGTCTTCCTTAAAAGTTAATTACCTCAATATCTCACTCAAGGGAGAAGTCAGAAATGTGATTTCTCACTAATTACTGGGATCTGGGGAGAATTATGAGGCCGCTAGCAAATTATTAATTAAGCGTTATGTAAAAAAAAGATTCAATTAAATCTCCTTCTTGAGCATTAAGGTTTAGATGTTGACTCAGTTAGGCAGTTAAGAATGTTTATTGACATAATAAATGAGTCAATACATTTGTTAGAATTAAAGACACCGTTATCCGATGAGGTTTATATAATCTTTGCACATATTATGAGAGCCATTTAAAAAAAATCAAAAGAAATTCAAACATTATCCGACGTCACTAAATTTTTGGAGCAACGGTTGTGTAAAAAAAATATTTAGTTGTAATGTAAGAACATTGTCTCATTGGCAAAAGTTTGGTACACAACAATTCGATGTCTAAAATTAAATGCTTTAAGTTCATTTGAATGAATGGTAAAAGTTAAAGAAAGAAAACATGTGTTTTAAATTTCTAAAGCATTCCTGTCACAAAAATGCAGTTGCGTTATTATTGCAAGAAAAGTCATCATTGCATGCTTCACGTAAATTAAAATAAAAATAATAAAAAAAGATAAAGTTAACACTTGCTTGACGTCGGAACAAGTCTTGATTGCTACAGCACGCGTTCAAATTTAATATTCAAATGGAGATTTTAAAACATTATGAGCTTTGATCGACGATCTGCGCAGATTTTAAGATTACCGAAAATTTGATCTCAAACAGAGATTGGTGGAGTGTCTTCCACACGAAATATAATCTCAAAGCAAAAAGTTCAGCTTTTTAGAATTAGTATGAATACCCAGAATGTTTTAAAGATAAAAGCACTAGTACTACCAAAATGAATGGGTACTCTTTCAGTTAACGCAGTTAATGTTGTCAAATCAAGGTGGAAAAATTATAATGGCTGACCCCGACTTTAATAAGACGGGGAGTGTAGATCTACATATTGGGACAGATTTATATGGGGTGGTTAAAATAGATGACCTCCTCGGTGAAAAATCCGATTTCGGGTAAGTCGGAACGAGCCGGAACGGACGACTATAGCATATAGCTCCCATAGAAACAATCGGAACAATAAGTAAAAAACTTTTAACATTGCTGTTTCTTAAATTTTCTTTTAGTTCTTCGACATATAGTAAAGGTTAAATATTTCAGAATTACGGTATAAATTTCATCAAAATCGGACGACTATGTAAATTTTCTAGCTTGTAATTAAAAAAAAATTTTTTTGACTTATTAATAATTTGGCAGTAGAATTACGCTTTTTATACTACTAAAATAGGAAGTAAATTTTAGGGAAAGTTTCATGCAGGTGGAAAGACGGACATGTCTATATCGACTCTTCTAGTGATGCTGATAAAGAATATGTATACTTTAGAGGGTCGGAAACGTCTCTTTCACTGCGTTGAAAACTTCTGACTGAATTTGTAATACCCTCTGCAAGGGTATAAAAATGGTACACTTATAGCCTGGTTCTATTGGTGCATTAGTGGACTTTTTAAATGTGCCTAATTCTATTGGCGCATTAACATTTCGACTTGTGAGTGGCACGAACAGCTGATCTCGGCTTGTTTACTTTTGAATTTTCGCAAATCAAAAGGAAATGAATTAAAAATCAAGAATATGAGCGAGCTTACGGATTTCTTTAATGCCCAACAAGACAATGATTTTAAATCGCATATATTTTTTAAATGCGGCGTTTAGCCTTAGGGGATTCCCTGTGTAAATTAATGCGCATTAGGCTAAAGCCGTAATGGAATCTGGCTATTAATTTAAAATTTCTATAAAGTATTGGGCTGCGGCAAAACCGAATCAAACAACAATTCGAATAAATCCCGCTTCAAATACAAATTTGAAATTCGCGAAATGTGTTTCACAAGAAGTCACACCCTAAACTTGTCACTCAGAAATGTACGCTCGCGCTGAACAACAATTAGCGTAACAATCCAAAATATATTTTTAAAAACTCAGAAAAAAAACAATTTATCACATTTATAACTATCATTGTCTTTGTGAAGTTGTAATTCTCTTTATTGTCTGTTTTATAGGTGGCAACAGGAAGTCTCTGAAACTGTATTTGAAACCGTTAATTCCGAGACCGATAGAATCGAACAAAAAAGGAAAGCAAAGCAAAAGCAGCACTTCGATACAGATGAAAAGGAATCTGATTGTATATTACACGGGTACATCAAAAAACTTGGAGGATCTTTTGCTTCTGTATGGCAAACTAAATATGCCAAACTTTATCCAAATAGGTAGGTGTGTATGTTTTTGGAATATACTGTCAATTATCAACCATCTTATATTTCTTGAAACAATGTACTCTGGACTTAAGTATATGTGTGATTATGTATCTTCCAACAGCAAAAAATTATAAGGGGACTCGGTTCGAAAATTTGCATTAGTGCTAGGTTAGCCTTGCCAGCTTTAGCTTTAAACATTATTTAAAACTTAAAACAATAGTAGTACAAACAGAAGTATATTTATTAATTTTTTTTTTTTATTTTGAAGGAAGTTTTTCCATATTAACTTAATATTAAGTATGTATTAAATGTTAATATTTAAAAAGTTCTTGACTGAAAGCTTCGTTTAAAAATAAATTCTATTTTCCTCAGCTGTGAACGTAAAGTAAGCCAAGTTGTCAAGCATCTGTCATATAAATATGCCCGAGATGGTTGACTGTAGTTTCTGTCATGATTGCTCACATGGAAATGATGTGAGTTGTACAAGAGGCTTTATATATAATTTGGAAAATCTTTTGGAAATTGTGACTTTTAACCATAAACGTACTAACAAAGTTTTGATGTGCAAGTGCTGTTTGTTTTGTTTGTTTTGTCTACAGGCTGACATTCATTCAATTTCTGTCTGAAAGTGGAATCAGCACAGCCAAGAGACATGAGATGCATTTGTTGAATGTGTGATACTTACTTAAAAAGAAAGAAGCAAGAATGGTTTTCACAATCAAGCGGTGAAATGAATGTCAAAATGCAATGGATCTCGTAACAAAATTGACATTCGTCAATCAGGCTGTCACCAGTCAGGATATTCAGGAAAATAAATTGTTCCTTCGTACGGTTTTGGAGATAGCGATTTCAACCAGACGTTAAAAACAAGATCCGACCCACAGATACGAGGGAACAACCAAAACTTAAATTAAATGAGTTTTTATTAACGGGATGCGCAAGTCTGGCCTCGTTATAGTTTCAAGTTATCACACATCCTTTAGTTTGTATTGTACTGATATTTATTATGCGGGTCTTCAATGCAGCCATCCACAGCATTTACAAATGCGAGCAACCGTCGTACACGTCTGATTGCCATATGCCAGATTCCCCGTAGTACCTTCTGAGCCCCCACTGATGCTCAATCATAAATGTAAAAAAAATTCTTTACCTACCCGGGGCGACCATTTGCTTCTCTCTGCTTTTGTCACGAACAACCCAAGTGTATATTAAAGTGGAAATAAAGTGCAATGATGTTCTAACTCAAACAACACGATATTGCATTATAAGTTTTGGCTCTGTATTGATGTTTTGGGGAACAAGCGACTTATTTGTTATTTTTATTATGAAAATCATTCAATAATTCTGAATAATTATTACTGGATTGTCAAAATAAATAGAGTAATTTCTAATAACTATAAAAATACAAATAACTATTTATTAAAATAAATACATAAATAATTGTACATATAATTGTTGTACATAATTTGTTTATAAAAATAATATAATAACTATTATCTATATATTTAAAAATGAAGTGGTTTTCGTTAGTATCGCTAAAACTCGACAACGGGTGAATCATCTAATGTTGGTCTTGATATGTTCGTGGAGGTCTAGAAAAGGTTTGTAATGTAAAAAAAATTCGAATAATTGCCGGTAAAACCAGACAGACAGCCCTTTTTTTCCCATACAAAAAGTTAGAGACAAGTAACCTTCGTGATAGTGGCATGCCAAGTAATTGCTCTTTTTTATACCCTTGCAGAGGGTATTATAATTTCAGTCAAAAGTTTGCAACGCAGTGAAGGAGACGTTTACGTCCGTTTCTATGCAAACTAGTCTCTCAGTTTAAAAGCTTTCTGCATGAAACTTTCCCAAAAGTTGGAACGAGCCGGATCGGACGACTATAGCATATAGCTCCCATAGGAACAATAGGAAAAACAAACAAGAAAGCAAGCAAACTTCGGCAAGCCGAAGTTCATATACCCTTGCAGCTATTGCAAGAATTAAACATTTTTGAAAACATTAAAATAATGATTTACTTGCGTATATGTTTAAAAATTGATACTATGATGATTTGCAGCTCAATTATTTGATAGTTATTTTATATATTTTTATTATTTCTGATATAGACGTCCGATTTTGATAAAATTTAAATCATAATTCTGAAATATTTAACCATTGCTATATGTCGAAGGACTAAACCAAAAATTAAAAAACAGAAAAGTTATAATTTGTTTTCATTTATTTTTCCGATTGTTCCTATGGGAGCTATATGCTATAGTCGTCCGATTTTGATGAAATTTAAACCGTAAGTCGGTAATATTTAACCATTACTAAATGTCGAAGAAGTTAACAAAAAATTGAAAAACAGCAAAGTTATTTTTTTTTCATTTATTTTTCCGATTGTTCCTATGGGAGCTATATGCTATAGTTGTCCGATTTGAATGAAATTTAAACCGTAAATCGGAAATATATAACCATTACTAAATGTCGAAGAACTAAACAAAAAATTAAAAAACAACAAAGTTATAATTTTTTTCATTTATTTTTCCGATTGGTCCTATGGGAGCTATATGCTATAGTCGTCCGATCCGGCTCGTTCCGACTTATATACTACCTGCAATAGAAAGACAACTTTTGGGAAAGTTTTATGCAGATAGCTTTAAAACTGAGGAACTAGTTTGCATAGAAACGGACGGACAGACGGTCAGACGGAGGGACAGACGAACATGGCTAAATCGACTCTACTAGTGATGCTGATCAAGAATATATATACTTTATAGGGTCGGAAACGTCTCCTTCACTGCGTTGCAAACTTCTGACTGAAATTATAATACCCTCTGCAGTGATCTAGCCATGTCCAAATGTTTTCAAGAATAGCAATAGCAATAGCTGCAAGGGTATATGAACTTCGGCTTGCCGGAGTTTGCTTTCTTTGTTGTTTGTTTTGTAAAGTCAGACTCGTTGAGATAAAGTCAGCAATTTCAAAATATGTCGGAACGGTGTTATTAAAGTAGAATAAATACTTTTAGCTTTAATAATAATATTGCATTTTTGTGGTTTCTGCTACTCCATTGGCCGGAATCATGTAAGCAGTTCTGATTTTTTTTAGCTCCTTCTGAGGGAGCACATAGCTCCGTACTTTTCCAAATATTTTTATAAAAAAAATTAAAAGCAAAAAAAAAATTTTTTGATTTTGCCCATATTATACCTTATTATGTTCGGCAAAAACTTTAAAACATTCAGCCTAGTACTTTCTTTTAAAGTAATTCCTGCTTTTGACTACTAAATTAAAAAAAAATATTTCTTGTTGACCCAATTAGTTCAAACTGAATTCCCCCCAGTGTACTAAAAAAAGGTGTGAACTGTGAAAAGTGTCTATCGGAGAAAATCGCGGCAATAAACACCGCATCAGCAGGCTTTTTAAAGGTGATTTTTAGAAACTTTCTTTTTGGCAGCCCTAGTTTTTACAGTTAACGCTAGTTTTTTGCTTTGTAACCCTGATTAATATTTTCAGCTGGGCTTATAATTTAACAATGAATCGTTTAACAAACGAACAAAAGTTGCTAGTTTAATAATTTTACTATCAAAATGATTGCTCTGTTAAGAAAGTTTATCGCGCGCTTCTTCCATTTTATGGACGTAGACCTTATCTGTCGGATATACGGGGTATTGTGATAAAATTTCGCACCAAATTTACCTTATTGGACATTAAGCCATCAATACGTTCATGTAATGTGCGAAATGAAGAAAACATCGCAGCTGTGGCTGCCAGTGTCCAAGAAGACCGTGAATTATCAATTCGGCGCCGTTCACAGCAGAAATGTTGAAAAGAGTATGCCACAATTGGACTAATCGAATAGAGCATTTAAGGCGAAGTCGCGGCCAACATTTTAATTAAATAATCTTTTAACATTAAATTATATTGACCATACCATCGATTCAAATCAAGATTTCATACATATATTTTACTGATTTTTATGTGTTTTTACTCCTATTTAAAGTAGGAAAGCTATTAAAAAATCGCCCTTTATATTCGTTGCCATTAGTTATCGGTCATTGCACACTCTACGTTAGCAATTGCATTTGCCTAGGAGCTAAGCCGCTAGCCGCGTACACATACACTCGCGCGACAACGCTGCCGTAATTTTAAGTTTTGTCGTTTCCGTTTTCAATCGCTGGAGTAGTGCAATTGTTGGCTTGCCTCAATGCGATCCTACAGTGCGTGCGTACGGTATAGTAATGCCGTTGGGCTTATATCAAAAGTAAGCCCTTATAAGGATTTTTTTTGCATTCACTCGTCACTTAGCTTGTCTACACTGCGTGCTTTTGACATACTACTCGTTAGTTTCCTGATATTGTACATATACCTATAAATACATTTTTAATACCTCGTCGATACGAATAAAAATAAAAAAAATAAAGGCAAGCAAGGAAATCGAAAACCTAAGGCACAAACTAGATATTTGCATGAAAAGTGTTAACCTCGTATCGCTATCTTTAAACCCGGTGGAGATAGAGTGTCCTTATTTATTATTAATTAATTAAATAATTAATTATTAATAAGGCCAAGCAAAATAACGTTGAAAAATCCGCCCTCCCTGGCAAATCATCTGGGCGGATAAGACTGTGAATTTAAAAATTTACAAGCTGTTATGGTTATGACGGTTGTTTGCGCACTTGGCGCTTGTATTTAAATCACTAGTTGTAGGGCGAGAGCGGGAGCCAATAAAGCTTTCGTCCGTTCGCTCTTGCGAATTCGCCCCGTCACTCGCCACCGTAGCATAAGTTAGGTTCTAAGAGAAATTATTGAAATATAAAAGTGAGTGATCAATCGAAAGTCATCGTAGCCACTCCACGACGACGTGCTTTCGAAATAGTTTTTCACAAGTTTCGCAAATTAACATCGTCTCGAACTACTGCAGTCACAAGTTTTCGCGTTATAAATAGAAAAAAGCATTAATTTTCATGGTGACCCCGACGTGATTAGCAGTAGAGCTCGCGAGTTTTAATTTTTTTTTCGGTGAAAAACTATAAACATTACCAACAAAAACCAATTTTTTCGTGACGGTTCGGCCAATAAATTAAATTCAACAATATTTCGTCGCTGGAAATTTTCTGCCGTTCCTTGAAGTTGCGCCTGACGTTGCTGCAAAGTTAATTGCTTAATTTGCTGCTGCCGCCAAATGGAAGTAAAAAGGAAGTTGCAATTATCAAGTCGGCCATCCAATTGTCAATTGTGTTTTGGCCCATCTTTCAACTTGTTGCATTCGTGTAAAAATAGGTAGATAGTGAGCATTCTAACCAAGAAATAAAAATTTGCATGTACTAACAACCAAAATTCTACAATAAATTCTATAATAAACATATATTTCGAATTATATGTGAATCGCTTTGGCCAAAAAACAAGCCAATAAAATACTCGTCGTCGACCCAATTAGTAGGAACTTAATTCCCCCAACTTTCGTCGTAGTGAGCACCAATTTAGGGTATAAATAAAACAGCTGGAAAAAAGTGCAAATTGTGAAAAGTGTAGCTCCCAAAAATTAGCGGCAATAACTTTCGCTGCAGTTTGTCCGAACATATTCCCGCGCTTTTCAGCATTTTCCCGCGTTTTTCCAATTTTTCCTCGCTTTTCATAATTTTGCGCGCGTTTCGGCGTCAGGCTTATATATTCGTTGCCCTTAGTTATCAGTCAGTGTATCATTCTCCGTTAGCATTTGCCTAGGATGAGCCACTAGCCGCGTACATATACACACGCACACCGACACCGCTGCCGCTATTTCGAGTTATCTTTTGTCGTTTTCGTTCTCGATCGCTGCAGCAGTGCAATTTTCGGTCTGCCTAAACGTTTGTTCGTTTTTTCGGTACGCTTGAGCTTGAGCGTTAGCTCCACTACAGTGCGTGCGTGCGGCATATACTGTCGCAGGGTTTATGTAAAAAATATAAAAACCATATTTAGATATTTTTCGCTGTAATTCTCTCGGCACTTAACTCCCTTACACTGTGTGCGATCGGTATATTACTAGTTGATTTTTTATAATATTATTTAACAAATAAATAATTTAATAAAAATAATAATTTAACACCTCTTCGATACCAACAAAATAAATACAAATAAACGCAATGTCAACTAAGGATATCGAAGATCTTAAACACCAACGAGATGTTTGCATGAACAGTATTAACCGAACTTATCGCAACTTAAAAGAAGCTAAATTATCAGTAAATCCGGTTGAGCTTCAAAAGATTTATACCGCGAAAAGTTGGAAGAGAGGGCCGTAATGACAAAGTCATTGCTGATTTCAATTTTAAACAAGTGCAAAGAAAATAATATCGAGAAATCCGCTCCGCCAGCAAATCGCCCGCCTCAATGCCGTCTACCGAGCGTTGCTCTCCCAACTTTTAGCAGAAAACACTCCGAATTTAAAAATTTTATAAGCCTTTTCGAAACTTCTTTGACAAAGATAACACTTTACACGGTTTTGAAAAAAGCAATCATTAAATTTCGTGTTTAGCTGCCCTTGCTAGTCTGAAGCGGGTGCACGGTAATGATTGTTTTATTTTTTTTGACAACATAGTGACACGTTGTAATTATCCAAAAATTTCCCAGCCGTCAGCTACAGCCTTGAGGACCCTCATCGACACAGTCAAACCCCTTTGTCACTCCTGGCTGTCTGTTTGGGATGACAGAGGCATTTCTAATGCCATTCCTTAACATCCGTAATGAATATGGTCGACTAGAAGAAAAAGCAAAAAACAGTTAGATTATACTTCGCTTCCTTCTCGAAGCGAATGTGAGGCGGCCTTGAACAGTCGATACCAACACATGGCCGGTTACTGATGAGCTCGCTCAGAAACTCAAAATTACAAGAGAGGACGTGGACTTGAGCTTGGGAGACATTGGTGAGACTAATGCCCAAGCTATAAAAAGAATAAACACAATTGTGAAGTGGCGAGTAGGGAACCAGATGTCGTCCGAATATTGGATTCTGAAAAATATGTCTGGTTATCATTCTGATCGAACGGTAAACACCAGCGGGTTGAGGGTGCCTGAAAATATCCAGTTGGTATATCCGATACGTTCATTTAACTTTCATCTGTTGGCCAGATAAGGCGGGGGCCTGAGCTTCCCATCTTACAAAAGACAGTTCTCGGCTAGATAGTGTTAGGGAACAGGAGGAATAAAATAGATTGTCGTCCGGTAAATTTTTAATTCGTTTTCCTTTCAAAGTTACCCACGCCGATTTTCCGCTATTGCTTCCCAATTTTCACTAAAAATAAAAACCATCTACTCCCATCCGTCGGCCGCCCCTCTACTACCATCCGTCGGCCGACCCTCTGTCGTCCCTCTGCCGCCCCTGTTGTTGGCTGAGTAACGGGTATCTAATAGTCGGGAAATAACCCAATTCATGCATTTTTGCCAAGGTTTTCATCTTGGAAATGAGCAATCGCGGCACTTATTTCGAAAAAAGCTTTTTCATAAACAAACGTTCGTGTATAATGGTGAATACACTGTCTGCTAATATCTTCAGAGAGTCAGCAATCTCCCTGTCTTTTACTTTACGGTTGTCCATAATGTTCAGTGATTTTTCTAAGTTTTTGGTGTAACTGCGCCATTTGGCTGACCAGCATCATCAATGTTTGGTTGGTTTGGTTAATTCAAGTCACTCCTGGCATTGAACAGTATTTTTTCATCAAGCCACGGCGCCACAGTTATAGTTCTCAAAATCTCATAAGTTACTAACGAATGTGTTTTCCCATTGCTCGGAGTCAAATGTCCAAATTGGTTTAAGGACTGCATTGAACAAAAGTACTTTATGCTCCAGTTTTTGTGGCTTTAAATTTGCTTCTTTGCTTCGATATTCTAACGCCAAATAAACCTTCTATCCAACTGGACTGTTTGTGGAATGTTGATGTTATTAATGGATATTGTAGAGCAAGTTTGTCTGTTTAGGGTAGAAGTTTCGTGCTTGCACATTTGCTCGTTTACTTGTATGCACCAAGTGACCATCCATTTTTGCAAAAGCACGAGATATGCTGATGAGTTTTGCGTTGCTGTTAAAGGACACTTAGATCGACTCAGAATTACGGTATCATTAGCAAATGTGATGTTGTTGTAATACTGGTTGTCAGTAGATCTGCTGTGTAAATGATATACAGTGTCGGATCAAGCACGCTACCTTTGGGTACTCCAGCTTCAATTGGATGGTGTTCAGAGAGAAAATCTTTGTATCGTACTGGAAAACTTATTTTCTGTTGTTGTGGCGCCAATATTTAATGGGTGTTCTGTGGACTTAAATTATTTAAATTTTATGAGCTAGGCCGTCAAACCAAACGCGGTCGAAAGCCAGAAAAACAGCGGAGCAGTACTCTTGTCGTTCGAATGAATTTCGTATCTCAAAGGTTATCTGTTGTTCACTTTTTCAACGGATCCGTGTTGTACTCGAAAACCAGAGTTTTATTGGTAATGTCTTAATAGTTAGATTCCCAAAATTGAACTGTCTTTACAATTGCATTTTTCTTATAACTATGGCTTTTATCGGTGACAGCGACGCTAGCAGCGAAAGTGGACTTCGATCAGAAGATTTGGATTGGTCGAATTGGTGGCCTGATGGGTGGGTTGTCAGGCTGCATCTTTTGTTTATTAAATTTGGATTGGTCAAAGCTTTTATGCTGATGAATGGGTTCTCATGCTGGACCCTTTGTTTAAAAGTTTACCTCTTCTTTATGTCTGCTGTCGTCGGTAAAGGCGTGTGAAATGTTTATAATAAGGGGACTGTTGATAACAGGCGTGGGAAATGTTTATGTCTAACGGGAAATGTTTATGTCTGATTAATTTGAATAACTCGTATAGTAGGCTCTGAAATGTTATGTTTGACAAATGAATTAATGGGTATCTCGGGATATACAGGTTGAGTGTTATGTTTGACAATTGAAGTAATGGGTATCTCGGGATATACAGACTGGGTGTTAGGCTTGATGTCTGGAGTATTTGGTAATACGTCACTTATATGCTATTGATTTGCCTACTGTCTTGACCGGTTGTGACGTCCATTTATATGCAGACGATGTCCAAGTTAATGGTAAAATTCCATTCTATATCATTTAAATGTCTGTATAATAATGAACCTTGTCTAGTTGACAATTGGGAGATGGAAATTAATAATATGCCTATAAATGATGTGTATGCAACGAATTAAGGCATAACTTTTAGTAATACCTTGACCTGGAGTAAAGTAACTGGACGTACATATGGCTTGTTACGTCAGCTCTCTACATCAAAAGACTATGCTTGTATCCAAAGTAATCCTAATTCACGCACTTTTTTATGGGCTAGAGAATTTTTGTCACTGTGATGCTGATGATATGTTTGGTCAGATATGTGTACATATAACCTGAAATGACTTGACTTTGTATCGCACATGACCAGTAAACTTCTAGACCATAACTTGACCTCACGGACAGATTATAAGATTCTTATTTAATCCATAATATTTTTGTTAATCAACAACCATCGTATCTTTTCAGTAAGCTCATCGCTAAAGCATCCACAACTTTATATGCCCAAGATTTAAATTGCTGAGTTCAAATTGACAATTTTTTATCAATGGTATACGCCATGGAACAACAACTTTAAAGCAGTTAGGTGTAAAACTCAGCTTAAATTCAAAATTAAAGAATATTTTAAATAAATAAAATAAAGAAAGGAAGCAAACTTCGGCTAGCCGAAGTTTAAATACCCTTGCAGCTATTGCAAAAATTAATTATTCATTAAAACATCTAAATTTTGTGCAATCGGCACAAAGCTGGACAATAAAAATCAGCCTTGTTACTTAACCATTTGAAAGCAGCGTGACGATTACAAAACAAATTAAATGCAAAAAAAAAAAATTTTTTTTTGTAAAATAAAAAATAGCCGTCACACAATATGATATCAGAAGTTTTTGGAGTTGCAGGTGCGATCGTCACGTTTATTTTACCTCGTCTAAAGGTGTTTTTGTTTTTTGATATCAGAATTTTTTGCTTGAGAGCACAGTCTTCTTACTGCAAAGCTCCAAAACCTAGTTACAATAAAAGAGTACCTCAAATTACGACCATTAGTCCCATATTACTTGGATATTGAAAAAATCGTAGCAATTAATGAAAATTGTTCATCACTGTTATCAGATTTAATGTGCAATTTCATATTAGCTTTCCAGTTTTGTCCAATGTGTGGGCTATGACTTCCCAATTCCATCTGTGCGCGGTTTTTCCCCTTTGTTCCGAATTAGTAAGGTCCGAAACTGTACAATGATTTTTAACCCATAAGTTTAACAATATGTTGCCATCTGTTAGGAAAGATTTAGCGCGCTTTTGACTTTTTAAATTCATTTTTAAATTTAACCCAAAGCAGAGACTTGCGGTTGTAAATCGTCAACAGGCGATAACTCATTAAATTATTTCTTGGTCAGTATTTTTATTTAGTGTTTTGTTTTTGGTAGCTTGAGTACAGCTGTCTAAAGACCAATCCAAAGATTTGTTACCTAAATATTATGTGCCGTTTTGTATATTATAATTTCAGTCAGAAGTTCGCAACGCAGTGAAGGAGACATTTCTGACCCTATAAAGTATATATATACTTTATCAGCATCACTTGGAGACTGACTGAAATTATAATACCATCTGCAAGAGTATAAAAAGGATCGAAAAATTGAGCTGAAAATCATTAAGAATTTTAAGCATATACAAATAAATATCGACATTTATTTGCAAAAGATGCAAGGGTATATAAACTTCGGCGTCTTGAAGTTTGCTTCCTTTCTTGTTTTTAATTTGTACAGTACTTGAAGCCATTTTTTAATAAAGTACGTTAGCAACATGACCAGGAGTTGTTCCCAAAATATATTAAAAAGCCGAGAGACACAGTTCTGTCCTCTGATCACAAAATAATTATCTACAATAACCAAATATATTAATAATATTATGATTTTACAATTAATTTAAATAAGAATTTTTTATAATCGAATTGGACTTGCGTCATTCAAATTAGCATAAGGAAACGTAAGTAGCCCTTAAAATAGCTTTTTTATCCGTTTTTCCGCTAAACTAGCGGGTTTTCCAAAAAGTGGTAGAACAAAAGTGTTTCAGCTCGAGCTGCTTAATACAGTTCAGCACCCTAAAACATCGCTTTGACACGCACATACAAACCAAAATCGGTAAAGCATTCTCATTTCATAAATTCTGTATTTGTCTTGTTTTGTATACCCTTGCAGAGGGTATTATAATTTCAGTCAGAAGTTTGCAACGTAGTGAAGGAGACATTTCCAACCCTATAAAGTATATATATTCTTGATCAGCATCACTAGAACAGTCGATTAAGCCATGTCCGCCTGTCCGTCCGTCAGTCCGTCTGTCAGTCTGTCCGTCTATCCGTCTATCCGTCTGTCCGTCCGTTTCTACGCAAACTAGTCTCTCAGTTGTAAAGCTATCTGCATGACACTTTCCCAAAAGTTGTCTTTCTATTACAGGTCGTATATAAGTAGGAACGAGCCGGATCGGACGACTATAGCATATAGCTCCCATAGGAACAATTCAAAATTTTTTTTTTTTTACATGTGCATTTTATTTATTGAATCTTCTCTGAATTGAGGCTAACAATAAGTATATAAAATCTTAAATTAAAACTATATCTGACAGTCAAGATGACTGATGCGAGATGAAAGAGCTCAAATAACTATTGCTGAGCTGGAAGGTCATTTCGTTGTAATCGGGTCCGGTTGGTAACCCTGGCTAGGCCCCTGGCGAGCTGGTTTGAATGAGAAGTTCAGTGGCGTAGATAGCTTTTTGATATGGGGGGGGATATGACTCAGAATAATATCCTGTTTTTTTGTAAGATTTATTTTACACTGCGATAATAATCCGCGTTGCACAGTCGTGTACAGAAATTGGTCACATTTTTCACATTGATAAGTTGCATTATAAAAAAATTCTGTTATCGAAGAAGAAATTCAAGCTTTCGAGATTTTTTTTGCTAATTCATCAATGACTTCGTCTGCTGTGATTATATACAGCTGATGCAGCGCCGCAGCACGCAGTAAACTGAGAGGCACTGTGACTGACTGAGGTATCACTTGGAGGTCCGTTAGAAGCGCTGGAGTTATCATATTTTCCACGAACCCTCCTGATGAACAACAAACCGGCAGGCAGACGACAAAACTGCGTAAATCCTGGGAAACGCAGCGACCGCTGGCAAGCTAAAAGATTCCAGGAAGAATTTGTCGGTTGACAAGAAGTCAACAGTATTGAACATAACTCGGGCATTCGAAACTTTAATATGCTGTACTGCACAGCCATCGCGTAAAAATGTGTTTCAATTTTGGGATTATATCATCTTATAATTCTCAGACCCAAGGGGGGGGATTGATCCCCCTGATCCCCCCCTATCTACGCTACCGGAGAAGTTAGTTTGGAGTGGTACGACGCTTTTTGTTTTGATATTTCATCTTTTACGGGTAGAATGCCAAGATTTCTTTGGATGTTGTCGTTCCGAACAAACCAAGAAGCCGCAGTGATTTCTCAGGATTTTTGATTGTGCTCGCTGGATAATATCGATGTTACTGCTGCTCGCGTTTCCCCACTATTGGGAGCCGTAAGTCCAGACTGGCTTAAGCGTTGAATTGTAGAGCAGGACCTTGAAGTCTAGGCAGAGGGGGGAGCGAGCGTTTATGAGCCAATGAAGGCTATTGGATTTTAGTTTTAGATGAATTTTCTTAGCTTCGATATGTCTCCGCCATGTAAGTCTCCTGTCTAGGTTAACGCCAAGGTACGTTACATCGTCAGCTTGTGGAAGTGGCGTGTTATTCAGAGTTAGCGGGGAACACGTTTGTCTGTTAAGAGTAAACGTTATGTGCTTACACTTTTGCGCATTTATTTTTATACGCCAGTCTGATAACCACCTCTCCACTACCACGAGATGATCAGCTAGTAGTGCTGTTGCCTGAATTGGGCATTTGGACCGACTTAGGATCGCGGTATCGTCTGCGAATGTAGAAGTAGTTAGCCACTCGTTCGTGGGAATATCTGCGGTGTAGAGGAGAAATAGAGTTGGACCAAGGGCGCTACCTTGTGGAACTCCAGCCTCTATCGTGTAGTCGTCGGATATTGTAGTGTTGCATCTCACGGCGTAGGCGGCTCTGTTGTAAAGGTATGATTCAAGTATCCTGTGAGTCTTTTCCGGCAGTAAAATTCTGATTTTATGCATAAGGTCATCGAGCCAGACTCGGTCGAAAGCCTGCGCAACGTCAAGAAATACCGCACTGCAGTAGTCCCGAAGCTCGAATGCAGTTCGTATTTCTGTTGTCAATCTATTGACTTGCTCTACTGTTCCATGGATTTCTCGAAAGCCAAATTGATGTGCCGGAATAACGTTGTGATCTTTTAGATGTGGAATTATGCGCGTCAGAAGGCATTTTTCGAGCAGTTTTGACAGACACGAGAGTAAACTTATCAGTCTGTATGAGGCTGGTATTGTGTGATCTTTTCCTGGCTTTGGGATCATTATGATTACCGACTTTTTCCATTTTTTTGGGAAGTAGCCAAGTCGTGTAATTCCGTTAAAGAGTTTACAAATTACCTTAACTGCAGTTTGGGAGTTCAATGAGCATCTTAGGAGTTATTAGATCACCTCCTGAGGCCTTTTTTGTTTTTAATTGCTCGCTGATGACTTTTGCAACTTCGTTTTGTTGAAACAGAATTGGCGTCGTCTCAGTTCCAATTTGAATTGACGGCGACGGTAGTGTGAATGAGTTATTTGCAGGGTTTGGCTGAAAAACATTTCGAAGGTGTAAAGCAAATGTACAAGCTCTGTCTTTGTCGCTTCTGGCCCAGCTGCCTGAAGAGTCTCTTATGGGAGTTACTGTTTCGGCCGGCGCACTTAGATTTGGGTGGGCCCTCCACAAGGGATGCTTGGTGCTGGTGGGTGAAAGTTTCTTCGTGCCTTAGAGCCCTGATAAGTCTGCGACCAGCTTCCTCAAGGCTATGTTTTGAGGATAGCGATCTGCTGGTTTGCCAAGCACGCCTCAAACGTCTTTTCTCCAAAACAAGTTGTTCGATTTCAAGGTTAGTCTTGTGCTGGTGTGTGTGCCCATCCCTCCCTTGCGGTGTAGAGACTTTGGCTGCTGCGACGAGTACAGACTCCAGTGCATCGGCATAGCAGTCGATGTCCTCCTTGATGTTGAGCTCTGGAGTTAGTTCAATGTGAGAACTAACGTACTTTTTGAACTTCAGCCAGTTGGTTCGATGCGACGTCAGCCTGCAAGGGTGCTCGATAAGTTCCAGGTTTTGAAGAAAAGTTATAAGCACTGGTGAATGGTCCGATGATAGATCCAAAAGCGATTTTGCAGATATTAGATTGCGAGGAATATTTTTTGTCACTGCAAAATCAATTAAATCAGGTAGTTTCCTAGGATCTGTAGGCCAGTATGTAGGACGGCCTGGTGAAACGTAGTCCAGTTTGTTGCATGTTTTGATGAGTGCATTATATAGTTGCCTTCCTTTGGGGGTCACAAGGCGGATCCCCAGTGTGTGTGCTTGGTGTTGTAGTCACCTGCTGCTATAAATCGCTCTCCAAGTGAATTGTAGAAGTCCATGAATTGGCCTTCGGAGACTGTAAAGCGGGGTGGGCAGTAGACAGCGGCAATGGCAAGGTTGCAGTTGCCCAATTGTAATTTTATCGATGTAGCTTGCAGATAATTTTTTGTAAACCGTTGGTGAAAGTGGTGTTTGATGCGGTCTCTTATTAGGATGCTGGTTCCGCCATTTGCTTTACCATCTGGATGATCGGTGCCGTAGAACGTGTATCCTCGTATTTGAAAGTTATATTTGGTGGTGAGATGCGTTTCTGCCAGCAACATAACGTCGATGTGGTTTTCGTTCAGAAATTGAGTTATTTCAGGTATATGCCGTGAAACACCGTTGGGGTTCCACAAAGTTATTCGAAGGCTAGGCATAATTTATTTGGACTGCTGGGTTGCAAGCATTTGTAACAAGATATTTTGGTTTTGCATTAGAGTTTGCATGGTGGTTTTCATGAAGGACTTAAATTCCATCATATTTTGTTGAAAAGTTATCATCATAGTTTCCATGCCCCATGGATACTTTGTGGCTGCCCCATGGCCTGCTGTATGTTATCGATTTTCGGCTCTATGTGAGCTGTGCCTGATCTTAGAGCACTGGCGTAGGAAATTCCGTTGGTGGTAGTTGAGGGCGCAAATGATGACCTGGCTGCTTTTGCGAAGAAAACTTTCGGTGTCGTTTGTGATTTCATGAGGATATTCTGGCGTGCCGTTGTCGCTCGTTGCATACAACTTTCATCTCCTTGTAGACTGGACAGCCTCTGTAGTTTGCTGTGTGGTTTCCTTGGCAAGGTACCCACTTTTTAGTAAGAGAGTCTTCCTTGTTGGCAGGGCAGGGTTCGGAACCGTGGCAGTTTCCACAAGCCACACAAACTGACCTGAGGGTGCAGTAAGCACTGGTGTGTCCGTATTCCTGGCAATTTTTGCATTGCACTGGCTCGTTCCGTTTGTGCGGCTCTTCTACTGTGATCCTACGGTGCAGAAGGTACTGCAACTTGTAGATTGGGTGCACTGCGTTTTTTTTCAAAGTTCAAAAGTGGTTGCGGCTTTTTGTTTTTGCTTATAATATTTATAACATGCTTTGCGTAAAAACCGTTTTCTTTAATAGCCTCTATAATTTCGGAGGGGGTCACATCGGGTTCTATTTCCTTGAGCACAACTTGTAAACCCTTGCAACTTTTCAGCTGGTACGTGTAGTAATTCTTTTTGACATCGTTTAAGTACTTCGACACTGCTCGAAAATCTTCTTCTGTTTTGGTTTGAAGTTTGGTTTCGCTTATATTCCCTTTCATAAGCGGAATAACAAGAAAGTTATCTTTTCCGACAAGCTCAACTATTTTGTTGAGTTTCTTTGGGGCTAGTTCTTCAGACTCTGTTTCAGGCTCCGCCAGAATGGAAAATCTATTTTCATTTAATGAACCGAGATTTTCATGGCCTTTGTTGGAACGGTTTATTTTGGGCATATTGCCGTCCGATTTTTTTGGTGGTGTTAGCTTGCGCTTGGAAATATTAATGTAGCGATCCATGCCTGTCTGCATGGCTTACCGTAGCTTTGTTTTTGCCGTTTGACCCGATTTTTGCACTTAGTTGTGTTGTTGCTTTACCCGCGACAGAGTCCGTTGTGGTGACGTAGTAGTTGCTGTTGTTGTTGCACAAGGTGGCAGAAGCTCGGTTGGAGTTTTGCATTGCTGACTCCATGGCGTTTGAGCGGTGAAAAGTAGGGCGGGAGAGCAAGAACTAGCTCTGTGGTTTTCGGCGGTCAGTAAACTTGCACTTTCTTGCACTTTTGGTAGAGTATTACTCGTGTAAGAGAAATAAGCATTGTTACGGGCCAAGGAGAGACGACGTTTGTCTTCCTCTCTCTGAGCTTTTTCACGGGCTTCGTCTTGTTGTTTTTGGCGTTGAGTGCGCTGATCCACGTTTTTACTCATTTGTTTATTGTTAGTGCGTAAAGATTAATTAATTAATCAATTAAAACTTTAGTTTACGATATGCGAATTAGCATCGCGAATCGCAAAACCACGCGTTTATAAATTTTTTCGACGTTTTCGACTGAAAATAATAAAAAATGAATAAAAAAATTATAACTTTGCTTGTTTTTAATTTTTTTTTAGTTCTTCGACATATAGGAATGGTTAATTATTTCAGAATTACGGTTTAAATTTCATCAAAATCATATATATCATATAGCTCTCATAGAAACAATCGGAAAAAAATAAAAAAAAAATTGTAACTTTGCTGCTTTTTAATTTTTTTTTTTTAAGTTCTTCAACATATAGTAATGGCTAAATATTTTAGAATTACGGTTTAAATTTTATCAAAATCGGACGACTATATCATATAGCTCCCATAGAAATAATAAAAATATATAAAATAGCTAATGATTGAGCTGCAAATTATCATAGCTTCAATGTTTTTAGACATATACGCAAGTAAATCATAATTTTAATGTTTTCAAAAATGTATTAATTGTTAACCGGCTCGAGGTCAGGATGTTAAAAAAAATAACACAATTTTTTAATTTTGGTTATTTGTCAATATATTTCGGATGCTCTTCGGCAACCGTCTTCAGGACAACTATAAAATAAAAACAACGATTTTAATATTTCTAACAAACAGAAAACAATTTTCATTGACATACATTTAATTTACACGTCTGCGTCCGGTGACTTGGAGTTGTTAACTAATTTCTCCTTCCCTAGTAAATGTCTATATAAATGAGCGCAATTGACAGTGTCCGTTTTGTAGTTCATCCGTATGTCTGTATACGGACATAGTTCATCCGTATACAGACATACGGATGAACTACAAAACGGGTGTTTTTATGATATGTAGAATTTCTATGGTGAATCAGACAAAGGTAACAAAACGGTAGCTATAAACAACCAAAAAATGAAGGACATATTAAAGGATATGAACACATACAGGAAATTAAAGAAAGACCCACTCTCTAAACTACAAACAAAAAATAACGAAATAGTGGACAAACTATTAAAAATGAAACTTATCTCAAGGATCGAGAGAAATAAGTTGACAACCACCACAGCATTACCACCACGAATGTATGGACTACCCAAAATTCATAAAGAAGGAACCCCTCTACGACCAATCAGCTCCTTCATCGGATCACCGTCCTATGCACTATGCAAATACATAATTGACAACCAAAAAATGAAGGACATATTAAAGGATATGAACACATACAGGAAATTAAAGAAAGACCCCACCTCTAAACTACAAACTCCAGCCTCTATCGTGTAATCGTCGGATATTGTAGTGTTGCATCTCACGGCGAAGGCTCTGTTGTAAAGGTATGATTCAAGTATCCTGTGAGTGTTTTCCGGCAGTAACATTCTGATTTTATGCATAAGGTCATCGAGCCAGACTCGGTCGAAAGCCTGCGCAACGTCAAGAAATACCGCACTGCAGTAGTCCCGAAGCTCGAATGCAGTTCGTATTTCTGTTGTCAATCTATTGACTTGCTCTACTGTTCCATGGATTTCTCGAAAGCCAAATTGATGTGCCGGAATAACGTTGTGATCTTTTAGATGTGGAATTATGCGCGTCAGAAGGCATTTTTCGAGCAGTTTTGACAGACACGAGAGCAAACTTATCGGTCTGTATGAGGCTGGTATTGTGTGATCTTTTCCTGGCTTTGGGATCATTATGATTACCGACTTTTTCCATTTTTTTGGGAAGTAGCCAAGTCGTGTAATTCCGTTAAAGAGTTTACAAATTACCTTAACTGCAGTTTGGGAGTTCAATGAGCATCTTAGGAGTTATTAGATCACCTCCTGAGGCCTTTTTGTTTTTAATTGCTCGCTGATGACTTTTGCAACTTCGTTTTGTTGAAACAGAATTGGCGTCGTCTCAGTTCCAATTTGAATTGACGGCGACGGTAGTGTGAATGAGTTATTTGCAGGGTTTGGCTGAAAAACATTTCGATGGTGTAAAGCAAATGTACAAGCTCTGTCTTTGTCGCTTCTGGCCCAGCTGCCTGAAGAGTCTCTTATGGGAGTTACTGTTTCGGCCGGCGCACTTAGATTTGGGTGGGCCCTCCACAAGGGATGCTTGGTGCTGGTGGGTGAAAGTTTCTCAGTGTACTGGCGTTGTGCTTTTTCTTCTTCGTGGCTTAGAGCCCTGATAAGTCTGCGACCAGCTTCCTCAAGGCTATGTTTTGAGGATAGCGATCTGCTGGTTTGCCAAGCACGCCTCAAACGTCTTTTCTCCAAAACAAGTTGTTCGATTTCAAGGTTAGTCTTGTGCTGGTGTGTGTGCCCATCCCTCCCTTGCGGTGTAGAGACTTTGGCTGCTGCGACGAGTACAGACTCCAGTGCATCGGCATAGCAGTCGATGTCCTCCTTGATGTTGAGCTCTGGAGTTAGTTCAATGTGGGAACTAACGTACTTTTTGAACTTCAGCCAGTTGGTTCGATGCGACGTCAGCCTGCAAGGGTGCTCGATAAGTTCCAGGTTTTGAAGAAAAGTTATAAGCACTGGTGAATGGTCCGATGATAGATCCAAAAGCGATTTTGCAGATATTAGATTGCGAGGAATATTTTTTGTCACTGCAAAATCAATTAAATCAGGTAGTTTCCTAGGATCTGTAGGCCAGTATGTAGGACGGCCTGGTGAAACGTAGTCCAGTTTGTTGCATGTTTTGATGAGTGCATTATATAGTTGCCTTCCTTTGGGGGTCACAAGGCGGATCCCCAGTGTGTGTGCTTGGTGTTGTAGTCACCTGCTGCTATAAATCGCTCTCCAAGTGAATTGTAGAAGTCCATGAATTGGTCTTCGGAGACTGTAAAGCGGGGTGGGCAGTAGACAGCGGCAATGGCAAGGTTGCAGTTGCCCAATTGTAATTTTATCGATGTAGCTTGCAGATAATTTTTTGTAAACCGTTGGTGAAAGTGGTGTTTGATGCGGTCTCTTATTAGGATGCTGGTTCCGCCATTTGCTTTACCATCTGGATGATCGGTGCCGTAGAACGTGTATCCTCGTATTTGAAAGTTATATTTGGTGGTGAGATGCGTTTCTGCCAGCAACATAACGTCGATGTGGTTTTCGTTCAGAAATTGAGTTATTTCAGGTATATGCCGTGAAACACCGTTGGGGTTCCACAAAGTTATTCGAAGGCTAGGCATAATTTATTTGGACTGCTGGGTTGCAAGCATTTGTAACAAGATATTTTGGTTTTGCATTAGAGTTTGCATGGTGGTTTTCATGAAGGACATAAATTCCATCATATTTTGTTGAAAAGTTATCATCATAGTTTTCATGCCCCATGGATACTTTGTGGCTGCCCCATGGCCTGCTGTATGTTATCGATTTTCGGCTCTATGTGAGCTGTGCCTGATCTTAGAGCACTGGCGTAGGAAATTCCGTTGGTGGTAGTTGAGGGCGCAAATGATGACCTGGCTGCTTTTGCGAAGAAAACTTTCGGTGTCGTTTGTGATTTCATGAGGATATTCTGGCGTGCCGTTGTCGCTCGTTGCATACAACTTTCATCTCCTTGTAGACTGGACAGCCTCTGTAGTTTGCTGTGTGGTTTCCTTGGCAAGGTACCCACTTTTTAGTAAGAGAGTCTTCCTTGTTGGCAGGGCAGGGTTCGGAACCGTGGCAGTTTCCACAAGCTACACAAACTGACCTGAGGGTGCAGTAAGCACTGGTGTGTCCGTATTCCTGGCAATTTTTGCATTGCACTGGCTCGTTCCGTTTGTGCGGCTCTTCTACTGTGATCCTACGGTGCAGAAGGTACTGCAACTTGTAGATTGGGTGCACTGCGTTTTTTTTTCAAAGTTCTGCTGTCTGGCTCCACCATGACCTTAAAAAGTGGTTGCGGCTTCTTGTTTTTGCTTATAATATTTAGAACATGCTTTGCGTAAAAACCGTTTTCTTTTAAAGCCTCTATAATTTCGGAGGGGGTCACATCGGGTTCTATTCCCTTGAGCACAACTTGTAAACCCTTGCAACTTTTCAGCTGGTACGTGTAGTAATTCTTTTTGAGATCGTTTAAGTACTTCGACACTGCTCGGAAATCTTCTTCTGTTTTGGTTTGAAGTTTGGTTTCGCTTATATTCCCTTTCATAAGCGGAATAACAAGAGAGTTATCTTTTCCGACAAGCTCAACTATTTTGTTGAGTTTCTTTGGGGCTAGTTCTTCAGACTCTGTTTCAGGCTCCGCCAGAATGGAAAATCTATTTTCATTTAATGAACCGAGATTTTCATGGCCTTTGTTGGAACGGTTTATTTTGGGCATATTGCCGTCCAATTTTTTGGTGGTGTTAGCTTGCGCTTGGAAATATTAATGTAGCGATCCATGCCTGTCTGCATGGCTTACCGTAGCTTTGTTTTTGCCGTTTGACCCGATTTTTGCACTTAGTTGTGTTGTTGCTTTACCCGCGACAGAGTCCGTTGTGGTGACGTAGTAGTTACTGTTGTTGTTGCACAAGGTGGCAGAAGCTCGGTTAGAGTTTTGCATTGCTGACTCCATGGCGTTTGAGCGGTGAAAAGTAGGTCGGGAGAGCAAGAACTAGCTCTGTGGTTTTCGGCGGTCAGTAAACTTGCACTTTCTTGCACTTTTGGTAGAGTATTACTCGTGTAAGAGAAATAAGCATTGTTACGGGCCAAGGAGAGACGACGTTTGTCTTGCTCTCTCTGAGCTTTTTCACGGGCTTCGTCTTGTTGTTTTTGGCGTTGAGTGCGCTGATCCACGTTTTTACTCATTTGTTTATTGTTAGTGCGTAAAGATTAATTAATTAATCAATTAAAACTTTAGTTTACGATATGCGATTTAGCATCGCGAATCGCAAAACCACGCGTTTATAAATTTTTTCGACGTTTTCGACTGAAAATAATAAAAAATGAATAAAAAAATTATAACTTTGCTTGTTTTTAATTTTTTTTTAGTTCTTCGACATATAGGAATGGTTAATTATTTCAGAATTACGGTTTAAATTTCATCAAAATCATATATATCATATAGCTCTCATAGAAACAATCGGAAAAAAATAAAAAAAAAATTTTAACTTTGCTGCTTTTTAATTTTTTTTTTAAGTTCTTCAACATATAGTAATGGCTAAATATTTTAGAATTACGGTTTAAATTTTATCAAAATCGGACGACTATATCATATAGCTCCCATAAAAATAATACAAATATATAAAATAACTAATGATTGAGCTGCAAATTATCATAGCTTCAATGTTTTTAGACATATACGCAAGTAAATCATAATTTTAATGTTTTCAAAAATGTATTAATTGTTAACCGGCTCGAGGTCAGGATGTTAAAAAAATAACACAATTTTTTAATTTTGGTTATTTGTCAATATATTTCGGATGCTCTTCCGCAACCGTCTTCAGGACAACTATAAAATAAAAACAACGATTTTAATATTTCTAACAAACAGAAAACAATTTTCATTGACATACATTTAATTTACACGTCTGCGTCCGGTGACGTGGAGTTGTTAACTAATTTCTCCTTCCCTAGTAAATGTCTATATAAATAAGCGCAATTGACAGTGTCCGTTTTGTAGTTCATCCGTATGTCTGTATACGGACATAGTTCATCCGTATACAGACATACGGATGAACTACAAAACGGGTGTTTTTATGATATGTAGAATTTCTATGGTGAATCAGACAAAGGTAACAAAACGGTAGCTATAAACAACCAAAAAATGAAGGACATATTAAAGGATATGAACACATACAGGAAATTAAAGAAAGACCCAAACTCTAAACTACAAACAAAAAATAACGAAATAGTGGACAAACTATTAAAAATGAAACTTATCTCAAGAATCGAGAAAAATAATAAATACATAATTGACAACCAAAAAATGAAGGACATATTAAAGGATATGAACACATACAGGAAATTAAAGAAAAACCCCATCTCTAAACTACAAACAAAAAATAGCGAAATAGTGGACAAACTATCAAAAATGAAACTTATCTCAAGGATCGAAAGAAATAAGTTGACAACCATCACAGCATTACCACCACGAATATATGGACTACCCAAAATTCATAAAGAAGGAACCCCTCTACGACCAATCAGCTCCTCCATCGGAACACCGTCCTATGCACTATGCAAATACATAATTGACATATTAAAAAACATAACAATAGACTCCAAATATAACATCAAAAATTCAGAAGAATTCAAAGACAAAATCATTAACACATATATTGGCGACGATGAAAGATTAATTTCATTTGACGTAATTTCATTCTTTCCGAGTATACCGACAAAAATAGCCCTGGATATAATTAAAAACAAATGGACAATAATACAAAAACACAGTAAAATACATAAGACATAATACATAAGACATAATAAAATTTTGTATTCAAGAAAACAGATATTTCAAGTTTGAAAATATTTTTACACACAATTAAAGGGAATGCCTATGCCGGTCATTGCAGATATTGTAATGGAAACTCTCCTGGACAATACGTTAAAAAAAAACAAAGACGACCTCCAAGATTACTGACAAAATACGTAGATGCCCTGTTCGCAATCATTCAAGAGGATGACATTAAAACTACACTGACAATGCTAAACTCTTTCGCCAATAATATAAAATTTCCAATGGAACTATAAGAAAACGATCAATTAACTTATTTGGACTCAGTAATAATTAGACGTGGAAACAGATTAAAATTAAAATGGTACAAGAAACCAATTGCGTCCGGACGAATCATCAATTTTAACTCCAAACACCCGAAACAAATGATAATAAATACAGCTTAAAGCTGTATACAGCGAATGCTCAAAATTTCAGACACGGATTACCACGAAGAGACGACTCAGGAGACAAAATCAATGTTAACAGACATTGATTTCCAAAAACACATAATAAAAACAATATTATCGGAACACAAATCAACAAAACAAAACAGCGTTAAAAGCAATAAAAACAAAAAATATATGTCAATGTCAATGGTCCGGCGTTATCCGAACGTGTAGCGAAATCGGAATGCTACGACAAAGAAAACATAAGTATCGCACATAAACCGGACCACACATTAAAATCTATATACAACAGAACAAAATCTAAGATAAATGAAATTGACAAAAAAGACGTGATATATAAAATACAGTGTAACGGCAACAACAACGAAATATGCAACGTAATATATATAGGAACAACAAAATCGAAATTAAAAACTAGACTAACACAGCATAAACCGGACTTCAAAGCTAGACACCATACGAACGCGCAAAAAACAGCACTCATGTCCCACTGTCCCACAACACCATGCCGAATGATTCACCATAGAAATGCTACATATCATAAAAACACCTACTGACATACGGATGAAATACAAAACGGACACTGACAATTGCGCTCATTTATAAAGACATTTACTGGGGAAGAAAAAAATTAGTTAACAACTCCACGTCACCGGACGCAGACTTGTAAAATTATTGTATGTCAAATTTAAATTGTTTTCTGTTTGTTAAGAATATAAAAAAAAAAATCATTGTTATTATTTTATAGTTCTCCTGAAGACGGTTGCCGAAGAGCATCCGAAATATATTGACAAATAACCAAAATTAAAAAATTGTGTTATTTTCTCAACATCCTGACCTCGAGCCGGTTAGCAATTAATATACTTTGGAAAGGTCGGCAAAACCAACTAGTTTTCAAAAATGTTTAGCTGCAAGGGTATATGAACTTCGGCTTGCCGAAGTTTGCTTTCTTTCTTGTTTTTTCATGATTTGGTTATATAATTCCTAACGAGGTGATAATTTTGACCGGCCCCAATAGCTCCAGTATAGGTCAAACATTTTTTCGCACCCCCATTTCTCCGAAACCAAACGACTTTATAAAAACAAACTCTTATAAAAGGGAGACCTTTTGTTCGTAGTCTCCTTGCGCACGCTTACCGGTGCTCATCGTCACTATATGAACCGGCGTTCATAGTGATACACTGTGCAAGGGTAAAAAAATAAAAAACTTCAAATTAAAAAAAAAAAACAAATTCATATACAACTAAATAAGTAAATGAATAAAACTAAAATAAACAACTAATTATATATATAAGTTAATATAATAACAATTTGGTTAGATTAAAAAATATAAAAAAAAATTGTAGTATGTTGAATCAATGTAAACAAATAAATAAAACATAGTACAAGGCTCAAGGCTTTTTCATGACACGCATAAATAATCTTTTGATTTTACAATGTATTTCAGGTTAGAGCTACATTCTGAAAGTGGAAATAATAAACCAGAATTGATATTTATGGACCAAGTAGAAGATATGTCATCCGATTTTATTCTTCATAAAAATGAAAATTGCATTCAAATTCGGATTAACGATGGTAGCCGAGATGGCAGAATCATTTTGACAAACTCAGTAAGGAATGGTCCGTACTTTGAAACTTTTGACTGTATAAATTTTTTAATTTCAGGATGAAATAGGCTTAAAAGAATGGTCATCTTCTTTAAGGTCAGCACACAAAATTTCACAAGACCTCTTGGGATCGATGGCTAAAAAGGCTGGAAAAATCTATGGAAGTGAAAGAGACGGCAACAAAGCCATGTATATTATCGGTGGAAACAGTTCAACGAAAACTTCTAATGGGTCTAATTAATATGTATTTATATTGTGTCTTAAAAGCTTCAGCATTTCTGATATGTAAAATTTAGGGGTAAACGTTATTAAAGAAATGTGGAGAGATTCATAAAAATTATTTCGACATTTATTGGGATAAATTAGTGTGTATAAATAATTTCTAACGGTTTAAGACATGCTAAAACAAACTCCTTTTTGACAGTACTCAAGTTTTCATAATTAAAAAACATGAAAGCTTCGTTTTGTCGACGCTAACTTTCTTTCAGTTTTTGGTATTTAGTTGAAACCCATTTCCACACAAAAGTTGTACATAAATTATGATATTGTGTATACGCTCTGGCAATTAAGTGGTTAAGTGGTTAACTTCGGTAAGCCGAAGTTCATATACCCTTGCAGCTATTGCAAGAATTAAACATTTTTGAAAACTAGTTTGTTTTAGCGACCTTTCCAAAGTATATTAATCGTTAACCGGCTCGAGGTCAGGATGTTGAGAAAATAACACAATTTTTTAATTTTGGTTATTCGTCAATATATTTCGGATGCTCTTCGGCAACCGTCTTCAGGATAACTATAAAATAATAACAACGATTTTAATATTCTTAACAAACAGAAAACAATTTTCATTGACATACATTTAATTTATAAATAATAATAACAACGATTAAATAATAACAACGATTTTAATATTCTTAACAAACAGAAAACAATTTTCATTGACATACATTTAATTTACACGTCTGCGTCCGGTGACGTGGAGTTGTTAACTAATTTTTTTCTTCCCTAGTAAATGTCTATATAAATGAGCGCAATTGTCAGTGTCCGTTTTGTAGTTCATCCGTATGTCTGTAGGTGTTTTTATGATATGTAGCATTTCTATGGTGAATCGATTGCATAGCGCTGTTTTTGTGATAAGATACTCGCCTCTTCGAAGTTCGGAGAGTTATTATTCTTGGCACAGTGGGACATCAGTGCTGTTTTTTGCGCGTTCGTATGGTGTCTAGCTTTGAAGTCCGATTTATGCCGTGCTAGTCTAGTTTTTAATTTCGATTTTGTTGTTCCTATATATATCACGTTGCATATGTCGTTGTTATTGCCGTAACACGGTATTTTAAATATCACGTCTTTTTTGTCAATTTCGTTTATCTTAGATTTTGTTCTGTTGTATATAGATTTTAATGTGTGGTCCGGTTTATGTGCGATACTTATGTTTTCTTTGTCGTAGCATTCCGATTTCGGTACACGTTCGGATAATGCCGGGACATTAACATTGACATATATTTGTTGTTTTTATTGCTTTTAACGCTGTTTTGTTTTGTTGTTTTGTTTTCCGATAATAATGTTTTTATTATGTGTTTTTGGAAATCATTGTCTGTTAACATTGATTACATCTCCTGAGTCGTCTCTTCGTGGTAATCCGTGTCTGAAATTTTGAGCATTCTCTGTATACAGCTTCTAGCTGTATTTATTATCATTTGTTTTGGGTGTTTGGAGTTAAAATTGATGATTCGTCCGGACGCAATTGGTTTCTAGTACTATTTTAATTTTAACCTGTTTTCACGTCTAATTATTACTGAGTCCAAATAAGCTAATTGTTCGTTTTCTTCTAGTTCCATTGGAAATTTTATATTATTGGCGAAAGAGTCTTAATGTCATCTTGAATGATTGCGAACAGGTCATCTACGTATTTTGTCAGTAATCTTGGAGATCGTCTTAGTTTTTCTAACGTGTTGTCCAGGAGAGTTTCCATTACAATGAACGGAGAGGCTGGCGATCCCCTAGGCATTCCTTTTAATTTTGTGTAAAAATTGTTTTCAAATTTGAAATATTTCTTTTATTTTTATTTATTTTTTCTTGAATACAAAATTTTATTATGTCCATAAATATTGTTTGCGGTATTTTACTGTGTTTTTGTATTATTGTCCATTTGTTTTTAATTATATCCAGGGCTAGATCTGTCGGTATACTCGGAAAGAATGAAATTACGTCAAATGAAATTAATCTTTCATCGTCGCCAATATATGTGTTGTTGATTTTGTCTTTGAATTCTTCTGAATTTTTGATGTTATATTTGGAGTCTATTGTTATGTTTTTAAATATGTCAATTATGTATTTGCATAGTGCATAGGACGGTGTTCCGATGGAGGAGCTGATTGGTCGTAGAGGGGTTCCTTCTTTATGAATTTTGGGTAGTCCATATATTCGTGGTGGTAATGCTGTGGTGGTTGTCAACTTATTTCTTTCGATCCTTGAGATAAGTTTCATTTTTGATAGTTTGTCCACTATTTCGTTATTTTTTGTTTGTAGTTTAGAGGTGGGGTCTTTCTTTAATTTCCTGTATGTGTTCATATCCTTTAATATGTCCTTCATTTTTTGATTCTAGTCATCTTTGTTCATAGCTACCGTTTTGTTTCCTTTGTCTGATCCACCATAGAAATTTTACATATCATAAAAACACCCGTTTTGTAGTTCATCCGTATGTCTGTATACGGATGAACTATGTCCGTATACAGACATACGGATGAACTACAAAACGGACACTGTCAATTGCGCTCATTTATATAGACATTTACTAGGGAAGGAGAAATTAGTTAACAACCCCACGTCACCGGACACAGACGTGTAAATTAAATGTATGTCAATGAAAATTGTTTTCTGTTTGTTAAGCATATTTAAATCGTTGTTATTATTTTATAGTTGTCCTGAAGACGGTTGCCGAAGAGCATCCGAAATATGTTGACAAATAACCAAAATTAAATTGTGTTATTTTTTCAACATCCTGACCTCGAGCCGGTTAACAATTAATAAATTTTTGAAAATATTAAAATTATGATTTTCTTGCGTATATTTCTAAAAACATTGAAGCTATGATGATTTGCAGCTCAATAATTAGTTATTTTATATATTTTTATTATTTCTATGGGAGCTATATGATATAGTCGTCCGATTTTGATAATATTTAAACCGTAATTTTAAAATATTTAACCATTACTTTATGTCGAAGAACTTAAAAAAATAATTAAAAAGCAGCAAAGTTAACATTTTTTTTTTATTTTTTTCCGATTGTTCCTATGGGAGCTATATGCTATTTATCGTGAATTAGAAAACACTGCGAAGTTAAACAATCTTTTTTTATTTACCGTGTGATTGGCACCGTATAGTAAGAAAATGCTGTTGGACGTGATTCTGGGAACAGCCTATGGTTGCCAGAGTTTTGTTTTTGCATACTCAAGAGATGCCAGAGGTTAGGGGTGGCTACTCAAAAGGTGCCCACGCCCATCAGCTATTTTTGCACCAGCTAATGGGCATATTTTATCTGTTAAGAAAAAACTCTTCGCTACAGTGAAAAAGACCAGGAATCGCAGCCAGCTTTTGCCTTAAACATAGACCTTAAGAAATATTTTTATGCGCACGACAAGCGACTTGTTGCAAAAGCGGAGAAGTTGGACTCGCAGTTCTGGTCGACAACATGTGTTGCCAACTATGGCAAGTGAAACAGTTGCGGGCGATTGTGCGATTCCTATATTGATAGCCGCTTGCAAAACAATTTAATTTTCTCTGGTTATAATACCTTGCAGGCAGATAAATTTGGAATAGTTGCAGAAGAATTATTGACGCTTGCCTCGAAACAGCGTAGACGGTCGGAAACGGCAGTACATTCGTTAAAAGCGGATGTTAATACTTACGATGCCATGGCGGATATAAGTGTTTTACATTTTGTTGGACACGAAAAATATACAGGCCTGTTCCAGTTTTCACTCGGAAGTGAATTCGTTAACATTGTCGGGTTTTCCTGTAGCATAATCAAAGTTCCCTTGCTTGCTAGCAAATTTCCAGGGAAATTACTATTTGAGGGGAAATAAAACCGCTGACTGTCGTTACTGCTCTTAACAAAAGCCTATGATTTGCCTAAGTTTTCCAGGCAAATCTGTGATCAACATTTGCTGTTTCTAATCTTTGTACATTATTGGTGCACACATTTAATGTCTAAAATTAGTCAAAAAATCGTTGGTAGCCAAACCATAACAAATTCTACTTATTTAAAAGACAGTGATAGAAACTGACCAACAAAAGTTTTGAACAGTTCTTGTGAACCAGCTGCTTGGCACCAGTCTTGCAAACTTTTACAAGTAGTGTTCGAAATCAAAGCTGCCAAAGACGATAAAGAGGTCCCAACACAACACGCTTTGCACAATAAGTACGTTAAATTACGTAAGTACGTTAAAGGGGTAATAAGATAAAAAAACACTTTTAAACTAAACTTAGTTAATTAACACTTCTAACCTTAAAAAAACAAACCGAAAAGCGTTTGCTAAAAATAAGTTTCAAGAAATTAGTTATTTTTTTTTTGTACCATGACAACCCTTGCTTTGTTTCTATCAAATTCGTTTTGGAAACTAGTACAGGGGCGGCGGATTTCCAAAAATGTAATTTTCACTTTAAGTTATTGCAAAGTATTCTAAAAATATTAATTTCTGTTCTTGCGGATCTGAATCAATCAGACAAATGCTTGGCAAAAAGTTTCCGTGAGTTTTTTAAGGAAGTTAAAAGAGAATTAAAAGAGGGAACTTTAATTTTTGTGCAAATCTTGCGGAAGTGAAAATTGGAACAGGTCGGGGAAATTCGAATTCGTGTGAATCTTTCGGAGGTGAAAACTGGAACATGGCTGATGAAGTTTTTTGTTTTGGGAGCAATTTTGGTAGCTTGAATACCAAGCCTAAGAAACTTATAGACCCCATTTGCTCTACCCAGTATTACAAGTTTAAACCGAAAACTAAGAATTGGGGTGAGAAGTCAAATTGAACTTAGAGATGCATAAGATATTTAGAGCTATAGAGATCGAAATGTAGTCGTAATATACTATCGGAATATCGCTTTTTTTAAATTTATTTTACTCTGCAGAGGGTATTTTAATAATATTTGAATATTTCAGTTAATAGTTTCAAACGCAGTGCAGGAGAAATTTCCGACTATATTATATAGATTCTGTATCAGCATCACCAGGAGAGTATATCTAGCCGCCTTGCCGTTTCTACCCAAACTAGTCTCTCAGAGTTAAATCTATCTGCAGGAAATTTTTCCCAAAAGTAATCTTTCTGTTCTGCTCCTCCATAATTGACATATTAAACAAGAATGAAAGCAAACTTCGGAAAGCCGAAGTTCATATTCCCTTGCAGCTATTGCAAGAATTAAACATTTTTGAAAACTAGTTGATTTTGGCGACCTTTCCAAAGTATATTAATTGTTAACCGGCTCGAGGTCAGGATGTTGAGAAAATAACACAATTTTTTAATTTTGGTTATTTGTCAATATATTTCGAATGCTCTTCGGCAACCGTCTTCAGGACAACTATAAAATAAAAACAACGATTTTTATATTCTTAACATATTAATATTCTTACATTTGACATACATTTAATTTACACGACTGCGTCCGGTGACGGGGAGTTGTTAACTAATTTTTTTCTTCCCTAGTAAATGTCTATATAAATGAGCGCAATTGTCGGTGTCCGATTTGTAGTTCATCCGTATGTCTGTAGGTGTTTTTATGATATGTAGCATTTCTATGGTGAATCGTTTGGCATAGTGTTGTTCTTGTGATACGATACTCGCCTCTTCGAAGTTCGGAGAGTGATTATTCTTGGTGCAGTGGGACATGAGTGCTGTTTTTTGCGCGTTCGTATGGTGTCTAGCTTTGAAGTCATAAATCGGACTGTGCTAGTCTAGTTTTTAATTTCGATTTTATTGTTCCTATAAATATGACGTTGCATATTTCGTTGTTGTTGCCGTTACACGGTATTTTAAATATCCCGTCTTTTTTGCCAATTTCATTTATCTTAGATTTTGTTCTGTTGTATATAGATTTATATATCACAATTCGCAGAGACTTTCATCTAATCGGACGTGTAATTCGACGCTCCTCTTTCACACTGTGTTCTTCCGGTGTTTTACGTATTTTACCTAGCTCAGTTGTCTAGTCAGTAACCCTACAACCTACATAAATACGCATTACAGATAGACATTCAAAGTTAATGACGGTTTATTTAAATTAAAACAACCTATCAATTGACTATTTTTCTTATTGCTCTGCTTGGTTCAGTGTTTACCGCTAATCCTAAAGTTTGGTGCTGTTAGTGACACTACGCTCTTTGTGCTCTCCGCGTACATTTACACGAAGTTGCATTCGTTGCACTTGTTTCGATCGGTCGCTCAACGCTCACATCCGACCGCTCTCTGTACCGCTGCTGCTGCTCTTCAACGCTCACACGCTCTCTGCCCTGCTGCTGCTCTGCTGTTCAACGCTTACATCTGACCGCTCTTCACCCCGCTGCTGCTTCAACGTTTATACGATATATGTTCCGCTACTGTTAAGCGCTTGCAGCTGTTGACCAACATTTCTCGCTCGCGCTCGATGATACGGATGCTCATATACTACAACCGCGCTCCGCTCTTCTTCTGTGCACAGTGATCTGATAATTAACCAAAATGCCCATCGCTTGCACTGCTAATAAATGCGAGTATAATGGCATTATTAGTGGCGATACCTACCTCATCTGCTGGTTATGTGATAACTGCTCGCCTGTTAAATGTGCTGTAGCTGGCTTTAACGGCCGTGTTGGGGATTTAATCTCCAAACGAGTTGGTTTTACCTGGTCCTGCACGTCTTGCCGCAAGATGACGGATGAAATGCGTACGTTCATGAGGCAAACTAGGACTGGATTTGCTGAAGTTCGTAAACTCTTCAATGCTATGAATGATAAATTCCTGGCAGTGGAATCTCAGTTTCTTGGACTTAAGATTCTTAGCGAGTCACCGAATAGAAAAATCGCAAATAATAATCTTCAACTTCCTGTTCATGATTTACCATCCATCTCGACGCCAACTAATGCTAATAATATGGACCTTTCGGCGAACTACTTAACACCATCTCTGCCACTGGCTCACACTACTCCTTGTGGACCTTCTTCTGTTCCCTCGCGCGCCTCATTGGCTACGGAATAACTTGGTAATGTTCTACCGGAAGAAAACAGGGCCTCTCATGGACTACATCTGGCTCCTGTTGCTACAAACTCTGCTCCTGCATCCGCTTCTACATCTGGTGCTGTTTTCTTCTCCAACGATATGCCTGGCCCAAGCCTTGCGGCTCCTAGATGCACTAATGTCCCTTTAAGTGGTGTTCCGAGAAGTAACCGTCCAAGGAATAGCGAGGCGACTTCTGATGTCTCTGGGATTCCTCCGAGAGGGGTTATTCAAAAATCAATAATCGTGACGAGACTTAATCCCGAAGCCACTGCCGAGGATGTTAGCATCTTTCTCTGTGAGAAACTGCAGGCCCCGGACAACGCTATTTCTGTACATAAGTTCATTTTTAAGCAAAAGCGCAATATTTCTTCTTTTAAAATTCGTATCACTGATTCTTATTTCTCTAAGGCACTTGATTCTACAGTTTGGCCAGTTAATACTTTAGTACATGAGTATCTTCAGAAAAACCAGCCTCGTGGGTCAAATTCAGCTTTCTCAAAAAACTAAGAAAATCAAATCTGTCAATTTTATACCAAAATGTGCGAAGTCTATTGGGTAAACTGAGTAAGGTGTATGTTAATAGTCTTTCCATCAACGCCGACGTCATTGCTTTAACTGAAATGTTTCAGTTCCGATCAAGAAATATTCGTTGATAAGTTTGTTATCTATAGAACTGACCGCATCTCCCTGGGAGGTGGCGTGTTAATTGCAGTTCACAACTCACTTTCATCGGAGATAACAATAACATTAATATTTATATAACTTGCTCTTACATTCCTCCTAGATCTGATACTTCTCTCTATTTAATGCACTTGTCTGCCATTCAATTAGTATCCTCTTCTATTGCCGATGAGGACCGCCTGATTATAATGGGAGATTTTAACATATCTAACGTGTCTTGGGTCTCTTCACTGGACTCCAATCTCCTTTTTGCCGAAAGCCAGCATGACTTTATCGACGGCCTGACGGACTTGTCTCTGGGCCAGATAAACTTTGTAAAGAACCATTTGGATAGACTTCTCGACTTAATATTTGTTAATAACGACATTCTAGCTAATGTCCTCAGAAGCCCTCCCTTTTCTCTGCCTGAAGACCCCTATCATCCAACCCTGTTGTTGAGATCGTTGCAGAAATTCAGACTAAGGCGGCCATACGCGTAAAATGTTTCCGCATCTGAGTGCTATCGATTGGTCCTTCTTAAAATCATGTAATAACATAGAACCTGCAGTGTCATCCTTTAATTTGACATTGCAGTCCTCATTAAATCTTTTCGTTCCCGAGGTATCGGTTAGTGACTCTTCTAAGCCCCCATGGTTTCTTACCTCAAAAATAAAAAATCGAGGCTGTATAAAAAATACTTAAAATCCAATTCTGCAGCGGATTTCTCCAATTATGTCACGAGCCGCGTCCTGTTCTTTAATGCCTCTAAACTTTGTTATGAATGCTACATCGCTCAATGTAGAGATAACATTCGTCATGATCCGAAAAGTTTTTACTCCTTTGTAAGCTCCAAAAGAAAATCAAATGCGTATCCTTCAACTATGTATTTTCACAACCGAACTGAATCATCATCTTTAGACATTTCTAATCTTTTTGCAAACTTTTCTCAGTCAACCTACTCTCTTCAATCCTATGACTTTTCCACTCCCTACCCATATGATCTGCCCTGCATCAATAATATTTTTGTTCCTCGATTTGAAGTTAGCAATGTTCTTAAAGCCCTTCTGTCGCTGGAAACGTCCTATTCCGCGGGCCCTGATAACATCCCTAGCTGTGTTCTAAGAAACTGTGCCGAAGCTCTGTCTTGGCCAATCACTTTTCTATTTAACTTATCTTTATTATCTTCAGAGTTCCCGAGAATTTGGAATGAATCTTTTATTATTCCAATTCATAAAAAAGGCTCAAGGTCCGATGTCGAAAATTATCGTGGTATAGCCAAACTTTCTGCCATACCTAAGCTTTTTGAACAGCTGGTCACTTGTCAACTTCAACATATGTGTGCCTCCATCATCTCTCCCGCACAGCATGGCTTTGTAAAACAACGGTCGACCACTACTAATCTTCTCGAATTTTCTACTCTCATCCACCGTAGTTTCCTAAATAAATGCCAAACTGACGTTATTTTTACTGACTTCAGCAAGGCATTTGATTCAGTAAGCCATAGCCTTCTACTTCATAAACTATCTCTTCTTGGTTTTCCACCTAATTTACTTTACTGGATTTCTGCCTATCTTTCAAACAGAACTCAACGCGTTCTCTTCAATAATCAACTTTCCTCCGTCGTAAATGCTTTTTCTGGTGTCCCCCAAGGAAATCATCTGGGGCCACTACTTTTCGTTCTTTTTATTAATGATCTTCCAAAAGTAGTGTCATTTGCCTCTACTCTAATGTATGCGGATGATGTAAAAATTTGCCTATCATTCTCTGACCAAATGTCATACCTTCGCCTACAGTCGGACATTGATCAATTACAATTATGGTGTTCAACAATTTGTTGCTTCTTAATCACACCAAATGCAAATGTATGTCCTTTTACCGGACAACAGCCCACATACACTCTTACCATCTTGGAAACTCTACTTTAGAACGTATTGCGCAAGTAACTGATCTTGGTGTCCTATTTGATAGCAAGTTATGTTTCAAAAACCATATTTCTATCATCATTGGTAAAGCTAAGGTGTTTTAGCCTTCATAAAACGTTGGGCCAAGGAGTTTGACGACCCGTATACAACAAAGACTCTTTACATTTCCATGGTTCGCCCTATTTTGGAATACTGCTCATGTGTTTGGAGCCCTCAATACATTGATCAACAAAAATTAATCGAGTCAGTCCAAAAACAATTTTTATTATTTGCTCTCCGACAGCTGAATTGGGACCCAGTGAGGCGTTTGCCACCTTACTCTTCAAGGTTAATGTTAATTGATCTAAAGACTTTAAAACATCGTAGAATGTGCAGCGGAGTAATTTGTTTGCATAAGCTTCTCATAGGTGAGGTGAATTCTGGCCTCCTCCTAAGCTATATTAACATCGCAGTTCCCTCAAGATTTACTCGTACTTTTGGACCTATTCACTTGCCAATTTGTAGATCCAACTTTGCCCTTCATGAGTCCTTTCGGGTGCTTTGTTCCAATTAAAATGCAGTATATCCTGCAATAACGTTCGAAAATTCTATTGATCGGATATCAGCTAACATTTATGCCTTTCTTGAATCATATAATATTTAGTTAGTTTTAAGTTATAAATATCTTTAGCATATATGTGTAAGTTAGCAGTTCATTGTTAACTATAAATCAATAAATAAAAAAATAAAATAATGTGTGGTCCGGATTATGTGCGATACTTATGTTTTCTTTGTCGTAGCATTCCGATTTCGGTACACATTCGGATAATGCCGGGACATTAACATTGACATATATTTTTTGTTTTTATTGCTTTTAACGCTGTTTTGTTGTTTTGTGTTCCGATAATAATGTTTTTATTATGTGTTTTGGGAAATCATTGTCTGTTAACATTGATTTTATCTCCTAAGTCGTCTCTTCGTGGTAATCCGTGTCTGAAATTTTGAGCATTCGCTGTATAAAGCTTTAAGCTGTATTTATTATCATTTGTTTTGGGTGTTTGGAGTTAAAATTGATGATTCGTCCGGACGCAATTGGTTTCTTGTACCATTTTAATTTTTATACCCTTGCAGAGGGTATTATAATTTCAGTCAGAAGTTTGCAACGCAGTGAAGGAGACATATCCGACCCTATAAAGTATATATATTCTTGATCAGCATCACTAGACCAGTCGATTTAGCCATGTCCGTCTGTCCGTCCCTCGGTCCGCCTGTCAGTCTGTCCGTCTATCCGTCTATCCGTCTATCCGTCTGTCCGTCTATCCGTCTATCCGTCTGTCCGTCCGTTTCTACGCAAACTAGTCTCTCAGTTTTAAAGCTATCTGCATGACACTTTCCCAAAAGTTGTCTTTATATTACAGGTCGTATATAAGTCGGAACGAGCCGGATCGGACGACTATAGCATATAGTTCCCATAGGAACAATCCAAAATTTTTTTTTTTTTTTACATGTGCATTTTATTTATTGAATCTTCTCTGAATTGAGGCTAACAATAAGTATATAAAATCTTAAATTAAAACTATATCTGACAGTCAAGATGACTGATGCGAGATGAAAGGGCTCTAATAACTATTGCTGAGCTGGAAGGTCATTTCGTTGTAGTCGGGTCCGGTTGGAAACCCTGGCTAGGACCCTGGCGAGCTGGTTTGGATGAGAAGTTTGTTTGGAGTGGTAGGACGCTTTTTGTTTTGATATTTCATCTTTTACGGGTTGAATGCCAAGATTTCTGTGGATGTTGTCGTTCCGAACAAACCAAGGTGCCGCAGTGATAGTTCTCAGGATTTTTGATTGTGATAGCTGGATAATATCGATGTTACTGCTCCTCGCGTTTCCCCACTATTGGGAGCCGTAAGTCCAGACTGGCTTAAGCGTTGAATTGTAGAGCAGGACCTTGAAGTCTAGGCAGAGGGGGGAGCGAGCGTTTATGAGCCAATGAAGGCTATTGGATTTTAGTTTTAGATGAATTTTCTTAGCTTCGATATGTCTCCGCCATGTAAGTCTCCTGTCTAGTTTAACGCCAAGGTACGTTACATCGTCAGCTTGTGGAAGTGGCGTGTTATTCAGAGTTAGCGGGGGACACGTTTGTCTGTTAAGAGTAAACGTTATGTGTTTACACTTTTGCGCATTTATTTTTATACGCCAGTCTGATAACCACCTCTCCACTACCACGAGATGATCAGCTAGTAGTGCTGTTGCCTGAATTGGGCATTTGGACCGACTTAGGATCGCGGTATCGTCTGCGAATGTAGAAGTAGTTAGCCACTCGTTCGTGGGAATATCTGCGGTGTAGAGGAGAAATAGAGTTGGACCAAGGGCGCTACCTTGTGGAACTCCAGCCTCTATCGTGTAGTCGTCGGATATTGTAGTGTTGCATCTCACGGCGAAGGCTCTGTTGTAAGGGTATGATTCAAGTATCCTGTGAGTCTTTTCCGGCAGTAACATTCTGTTTTTATGCATAAGGTCATCGAGCCAGACTCGGTCGAAAGCCTGCGCAACGTCAAGAAATACCGCACTGCAGTAGTCCCGAAGCTCGAATGCAGTTCGTATTTCTGTTGTCAATCTATTGACTTGTTCTACTGTTCCATGGATTTCTCGAAAGCCAAATTGATGTGCCGGAATAACGTTGTGATCTTTTAGATGTGGAATTATGCGCGTCAGAAGGCATTTTTCGAGCAGTTTTGACAGACACGAGAGCAAACTTATCGGTCTGTATGAGGCTGGTATTGTGTGATCTTTTCCTGGCTTTGGGATCATTATGATTACCGACTTTTTCCATTTTTTTGGGAAGTAGCCAAGTCGTGTAATTCCGTTAAAGAGTTTACAAATTACCTCAACTGCACAGTTTGGGAGTTCAATGAGCATCTTAGGAGTTATTAGATTGTATTTAATTGCTCGCTGATGACTTTTGCAACTTCGTTTTGTTGAAACAGAATTGGCGCCGTCTCAGTTCCAATTTTAATTGACGTCGACGGTAGTGTGAATGAGTTATTTGCAGGGTTTGGCTGAAAAACATTTCGAAGGTTTAAAGCAAATGTACAAGCTCTGTCTTTGTCGCTTCTGGCCCAGCTGCCTGAAGAGTCTCTTATGGGATTTACTGTTTCGGCCGGCGCACTCAAATTTGGGTGGGCCCTCCACAAGGGATGCTTGGTGCTGGTGGGTGAAAGTTTCTCAATGCAAGTTTCAAAAGCACAATGGCGCTGTGCTTTTTCTTCTTCGTGCTTTAGAGCCCTGGTAAGTCTGCGACCAGCTTCCTTAAGGCTATGTTTTGAGGATGGCGATCTGCTGGTTTGCCAAGCACGCCTCAAACGTCTTTTCTCCAAAACAAGTTGTTCGATTTCAAGGTTAGTTTTGTGTTGGTGTGTGTCCCTCCCTTGTACAGACTCCAGTGCATCGGCATAGCAGTCGATGCCCTCCTTGATGTTGAGCTCTGGAGTTAGTTCAATGTGGGAACTAACGTAATTTTTGAACTTCAGCCAGTTGGTTCGATGCGACGTCAGCCTGCAAGGGTGCTCGATAAGTTCCAGGTTTTGAAGAAAAGTTATAAGCACTGGTGAGTGGTCCGATGATAGATCCAAAAGCGATTTTGCAGAGGAATATTTTTTGTCACTGCAAAATCAATTAAATCAGGTAGTTTCCTAGGATCTGTAGGCCAGTATGTAGGACGGCCTGGTGAAACGTAGTCCAGTTTGTTGCATGTTTTGATGAGTGCATTATATAGTTGCCTTCCTTTGGGGGTCACAAGGCGGGATCCCCAGTGTGTGTGCTTGGTGTTGTAGTCACCTGCTGCTATAAATCGCTCTCCAAGTGAATTGTAGAAGTCCATGAATTGGTCTTCGGAGACTGTAAAGCGGGGTGGGCAGTAGACAGCGGCAATGGCAAGGTTGCAGTTGCCCAATTGTAATTTTATCGATGTAGCTTGCAGATAATTTTTTGCAAACCGTTGGTGAAAGTGTTGTTTGATGCGGTCTCTTATTAGGATGCCGGTTCCGCCATGTGCTTTACCATCTGGATGATCGGTGCCGTAGAACGTGTATCCTCGTATTTTAAAGTTATATTTGGTGGTGAGATGCGTTTCTGCCAGCATGATAACGTCGATGTGGTTTTCGTTCAGAAATTGAGTTATTTCAGGTATATGCCGTGAAACACCGTTGGCGTTCCACAGAGTTATTCGAAGGCTAGGCATAATTTATTTGGACTGCTGGGCTGCAAGCTTTTGTAACAAGATATTTTGGTTTTGCATTAGAGTTTGCATGGTGGTTTTCATGAAGGACATAAATTCCATCATATTTTGTTGAAAAGTTATCATCATAGTTTCCATGCCCCATGGCCTGCTGTATGTTATCGATTATCGGCTCTATGTGAGCTGTGCCTGATCTTAGAGCACTGGCGTAGGAAATTCCGTTGGTGGTAGTTGAGGGCGCAAATGATGACCTGGCTGCTTTTGCGAAGAAAACTTTCGGTGTCGTTTGTGATTTCATGAGACGTGTCGTTGTCGCTCGTTGCATACAACTTTCATCTCCTTGTAGACTGGACAGCCTCTGTAGTTTGCTGTGTGGTTTCCTTGGCAAGGTACCCACTTTTTAGTAAGAGAGTCTTCCTTGTTGGCAGGGCAGGGTTCAGAACCGTGGCAGTTTCCACAAGCTACAAAAACTTACCTGAGGGTGCAGTAAGTCCTGGTGTGTCCGTATTCCTGACAATTTGTGCATTGCACTGGCCCGTTCCATTTGTGCGGTTCTTCTACTGTGATCCTACGGAGCAGAAGGTACTGCAACTTGTAGATTAGGTGTACTGCGTTTTTTTTTCAAAGTTCTGCTGTCTGGCTCCAGCTCGAATTTGAAAAGTGGTTGCGGCTTTTTGTTTTTGCTTATAATATTTATAACATGCTTTGCGTAAAAACCGTTTTCTTTTAAAGCCTCTATAATTTCGGAGGGGGTCACATCGGGATCTATTCCCTTGAGCACAACTTGTAAGCCCTTGCAACTTTTCAGCTGGTACGTGTAGTATTTCTTTTTGACATCGTTTAAGTACTTCGACACTGCTCGCAAATCTTCTTCTGTTCTGGTTTGAAGTTTGGTTTCGCTTATATTCCCCTTCATAAGCGGAATAACAAGAAAGTTATCTTTTCCGACAACTATTCTGAACTATTCTCAACTATTTTGTTGAGTTTCTTTGGGGCTAGTTATTCAGACTCTGTTTCGGGTTCCGCCAGAATGGAAAATCTATTTTCATTTAATGAACCGAGATTTTCATGGCGTTTGTTGGTACGGTTTTTTTTGGGCATATTGCCGTCCGATTTTTTTGGGGATGTTAGCTTGCGCTTAGAAATATTAATGTAGCGATCCATGCCTGTCTGCATGGCTTACCGTAGCTTTGTTTTTGCCGTTTGACCCGATTTTTGCACTGAGTTGTGTTGTTGTTTTACCCGCGACAGAGACCGTTGTGGTGACGTAGTAGTTACTGTTGTTGTTGCACTAGGTGGCAGAAGCTCGGTTGGAGTTTTGCATTGCTCACTCCATGTCCATCACTCCAAGTTCTTCGACATATAGTAATGGTTAAATATTTTAGAATTACGGTTTAAATTTTATCAAAATCGGACGACTTATCATATAGCTCCCATAGAAATAATAAAAAATATAAAATAACTAATTATTGAGCTACAAATTATCATAGATTCAGTGCTTTTAGACATACCTATACGCAAGTAAATCATAATTTTAATGTTTTTAAAAATGTATTAATTGTTAACCGGTTCGAGGTCAGGATGTTGAAAAAATAACACAATTTTTTAATTTTGGTTATTTGTCAATATATCGGATGCTCTTCGGCAACCGTCTGTTCCCTGTATATGTCTAAAAACATTGATGCTATGATGATTTGCAGCTCAATAAGTAGATATTTTATATATTAAAAACATTATTATCGGAACACAAAACAACAAAACAAAACAGCGTTAAAAGCAATAAAAACAAAAAATATATGTCAATGTCCCTGCATTATCCGAACGTGTAGCGAAATCGGAATGCTACGACAAAGAAAACATAAGTATCGCACATGAACCGGACCACACATTAAAATCTATATACAACAGAACAAAATCTAAGATAAATGAAATTGACAAAAAAGACGTGATATTTAAAATACCGTGTAACGGCAACAACAACGAAATATGCAACGTCATATTTATAGGAACAATAAAATCGAAATTAAAAACTAGACTAGCACAGCATAAATCAAACTTCAAAGCTAGACACCATACGAACGCGCAAAATACAGCACTCATGTCCCACTGTACCAAGAATAATCACTCTCCGAACTTCGAAGAGGCGAGTATCGTATCACAAGAACAACACTATGCCAAACGATTCACCATAGAAATGCTACATATCATAAAAACACCTACAGACATACGGATGAACTACAAATCGGACACCGACAATTGCGCTCATGTATATAGACATTTACTAGGGAAGAAAAAAATTAGTTAACAACTCCCCGTCACCGGACGCAGACTTGTAAATTTAATGTATGTCAAATGTAAATTGTTTTCTGTTTGTTAAGAATATAAAAATCGTTGTTATTATTTTATAGTTGTCCTGAAGACGGTTAACCAAAATTAAAAAATTGTGTTATTTTTTCAACATCCGGACTTCGAACCGGTTAACAATTATTACATTTTTGAAAACATTACAATTATTATTTACTTGCGTATAAGTATGTCTAAAAACATTGATGCTATGATGATTTGCAGCTCAATAAGTAGATATTTTATATATTTTTATTATTTCTATGGAAGCTATATGATATAGTCGTCCGATTTTGATAAATTTAAACCGTAATTTTAAAATATTTAACCATTACTTTATGTCGAAGAACTTAAAAAAATAATTAAAAAGCAGCAAAGTTAAAAATTTTTTTTATTTTTTTCCGATTGTTCCTATGGGAGCTATATGATATAGTCGTCCGATTTTGATGAATTTGAAACCGTAATTCTGAAATAATTAACCATTCCTATATGTCGAAGAACAAAAAAAAAAATTAACAAGAAAGAAAGCAAACTTCGGCAAGCCGAAGTTCATATACCCTTGCAGCTATTGCATGAATTAAATACTTTTGAAAACATTTAAATTATGATTTACTTGAGTATATGCTGAAAAACATTGAAACTATGATGATTTGCAGCTCAATTATTAGATAGTTATTTTATATATTTTTATTATTTCTATGGGAGCTATATGCTATAGACGTCCGATTTTGATAAAATTTAAACCATAATTCTGAAATAATTAAACATTGCTATATGTCGAAGAACTAAACAAAAAATTAAAAAACAGAAAAGTTATAATTTTTTTTCATTTATTTTTCCGATTGTTCCTATGGGAGCTATATGCTATAGTCGTCCGATTTTGATGAAATTTAAAACGTAATTCTGAAATATTTAACCATTACTATATCTCGAAGAACTAAACAAAAAATTAAAAACAGCAAAGTTATAATTTTTTTTCATTTATTTTTCCGATTGTTCCTATGGGAGCTATATGCTATAGTCGACCGATTTTGATGAAATTTAAACCGTAAATCGGAAATATTTAACCATTACTATATGTCGAAGAACTAAACAAAAAATTAAAAAACAGCAAAGTTATAATTTTTTTTCATTTATTTTGAGCTGTACAAGAAGACGGACCAATTAGAAAATTGTAACAATAAAAAAAAAAAACACTTATATATATATATATATATAAAACAAAAGAATGGAATTTACAAAATTTTTTTTAGATATTTTAATTATAATATATCGACGTACAACCAATTTTTTAATGTTTTTAAACATATAAATCATAGTTTTAATGTTTTCAACAATATTTATTTTTGCGATAGCTGCAAGGGTATATAAACTTCGGATTGCCGAAGTTCGCTTCCTTTCTTGTTTTTGTTTGATTTGCTTTGCTGATTTCCCGGATCGATGTTTTTTATGTTTATTGGTGTCTTGCTGATTTTTTTGTTGTGTTGTTGTATTGTTGCTTTGAAGTAACTTTTAATTTTTATCAACACAAAACTTATTTTGGGGAAGCACATATTTTCCTTGTTTTTCCAAATATTTTCCTTAATATCTTTTTTTTTTGTTTTCGGTTTTTTACTTTGAATCACTGCTTTTTCACTTCATTATCCTTTTGGGTTTTTTTGTAATAATAGTTTTTTATTTCTTGGTGTTAGCAAAATTTCAAGTAAAACACACACACCGAAAACAAATGTTGGTTGAAAAACTGCATGTAGTTTTCTCATAAGTTTTTGTGATTTAAAATTGTTTTTGTGATTGGGTTATTTATTATTTATATTTCCGTTGTTTGTCACTTGTTTTTCCCGGGGTCGCTGTTTACTTATTTTTTGTAGACTTATGCGGCTTATACCGACTGCGCTAGTTAAGATTCGATGTAAATAAAACGCGTATTCTTTGCAGTTGCGACTTCAGACTGATTTTATATTTTTAAATTGTCTTAAAAGAAACTTAAGCTCTGTCGCAACTCAGAGCAACTAAAATTATTTGTAAGTTAACAAGTTTCCGAATCAATCGGTCAGTTGCCATTCTTGCTGAAGCAGCGGCTGCCTTGCATCCGCCACGTGCATCCGTCCGATGCATGTGTAGCGGTGTCAGCTAGTATTTGGTGTTGGTCAATGCTCATGTAACGGTGTGAGCTTGTTTTTGGTGTTGACGTTGCTGGTCGATGCTCCCGGAAGCTCAGTAAGAAATGGAGCTACCCTGGGGCGGATCCATGACCATGGGTCCGGCCAGGGGTGGATTCATAACTCGCACGATTCTGCCTATTTGATTTCCAACACCCAGCCAAGCAAGCCAAATAGAATTGCCCCCAAAGGCGAAATCAATTGAGGATACAACGCTCAGCAGCAGAGTGGGTTAATTTTATTAGAATGTCTTCAGTGGTGAGTTCTGGCCACAGACAGTTAAGGTGATCCGATTCATTTACAGAGAAAGACAAGTTTGATCCTTGGATATAATGTACAAAGTACCAAATGTAAATGATATGATCTGATATGATCTAACAGCTGAGCAAGCACTACGAAAAGCATTAATATGCGAAAACAAGTTCGCAACAAAAAGAACAGTCTCCAGACGCAGTAAACACATCAACCGGAGCCGCAACAAATGGCAAGGCGACAACTCCAACAATAATTCAGAGGATCAGGCAGACACCAACAAGAAGACTCCGTGCAAACATTGCGGATGGCGAAACCACAAACCCGAGGACTGCAAATACAAGGACTGCATGGGTCACATCTGCAAGTGATTTGGACACCTGGCATCAGTTTGTAGTTCTAAGCAAGAAAGAGGTTAGAAATGTTAGCCAATGTATCGGTTTCCAATTCAAGTTCAAGCGAAGACCAGTATTTTAATAACAGTATATTCAGTTACTCCAATGGAAACGAAATGTATATACTGCCAATTCAAATTCAAGAAATAAATGTTGTGGCAACCTGTGATACTGGGGCACTCAGCCAGCCTTTTAAGTGAACTTAACTTAAGAGCTTGTAAATTTCCATACGTAGACTACAGTGGCGACCATATTCAAATCCTGAGTGAGTTTGATGCATCTATAATCTATATTCCCAGCACAACTAAAAGCATTGTCGTGGTTGTATTAAAGATCAATATCACAGCCTTGTTTGGAGGTAATTTTTAAGAGCAATTAATTTCGAATTTTGTCAGGTCAACCTAGTTAATAGCTATGTTGATTACACAGGTGTAGCTGAATAGATTGGTAATTTTCAGAAGTTTTTCAAGAAGGTCTTGGTTGATTCGTAGGTTCAAAAATTACATTAAAGTCACAGACATTAAGCCAATTTTTTTTTAAGCCACGAGCACAACCTTTACGTTGGAAGGCAAAAGTAAAAGATAAACTAAGGCATATAGTTGATCAAGGCATGTTAGAATTTATTGACGACGGTGAATGGGGAACTTCTTTAGTTCCGATATTAAAACCTGATGGCGACATTCAAGTGTGCGCTGATTATATGGTTACTCTCAGTAAGTTCCTAAGTGATTTTATCCATTACCTTGCATAGAAGAAATACTTGCCGCACTCCAAGGAGGAGAGATATTCACTAAGCTCGTATTGGCGTATTGGCACTTTAAAGGTAAAACGTTTGCCATTCGGCATAAAATCCGTAGCAGAAATTTTTCAGAAAATAATTCAAAATGTATTAAGAGGTATTCCGAATGTAGTGGTATACCAGGACGATATAACATTTATTTAATCTTAAGGTGGTCCTGAAAAAATTTAAAAATTCAGGTTTGCGATTGAATAAAACAAAATGTACATTTTTCCAGGATAGTATTTCGTATCTTGATTTTGAGGAAGGACTAAAAAAGATTAATGATAGAATCTCTTCTGTACTCAAAGCTCCAGTCGCGGCAAATGTCTCAGAGCTTAGAGCGTTCACGGGAATGGTCGACTTTTATTCAAAATTTATTAATAAGTTTTCTCAGAGAATGCATCCACTATATCAATTGTTGCAGAAACACTTCAGATTTGAATTGAATTCAGATTGTGAAACTGCTTACAACAACATAAAAAAAGAGACATAGCATCAAAAATGTAACAATGCGGTTGCAGGAATACATTCTCACAGATATGAGAACAATACTCTAAAACTTATTGCCCTTATATAAAGGGATCTTCAAAAAAAAAAAACTAAAAGAAATATAGCACAATCGAAAAGGAAACGTTAGCTTTTATAGCGAAATCGGAATGCTACGACAAAGAAAACATAAGTATCGCACATAAACCGGACCACACATTAAAATCTATATACAACAGAACAAAATCTAAGATAAATGAAATTGACAAAAAAGACGTAATATTTAAAATACCGTGTAACGGCAACAACAACGAAATATGCAACGTCATATTTATAGGAACAATAAAATCGAAATTAAAAACTTGACTAGCACAGCATAAATCGGACTTCAAAGCTAGACACCATACGAACGCGCAAAAAACAGCACTCATGTCCCACTGTACCAAGAATAATCACTCTCCGAACTTCGAAGAGGCGAGTATCGTATCACAAGAACAACACTATGCCAAACGATTCACCATAGAAATGCTACATATCATAAAAACACCTACAGACATACGGATGAACTACAAATCGGACACCGACAATTGCGCTCATTTATATAGACATTTACTAGGGAAGAAAAAAAATAGTTAACAACTCCCCGTCACCGGACGCAGACTTGTAAATTTAATGTATGTCAAATGTAAATTGTTTTCTGTTTGTTAAGAATATAAAAATCGTTGTTATTATTTTATAGTTGTACTGAAGACGGTTGCCGAAGAGCATCCGAAATATATTGACAAATAACTAAAATTAAAAAATTGTGTTATTTTTTCAACTTCCTGACCTCGAACCGGTTAACAATTAATACATTTTTGAAAACATTAAAATTATGATTTACTTGCGTATAGGTATGTCTAAAAACATTGATGCTATGATGATTTGCAGCTCAATAAGTAGATATTTTATATATTTTTATTATTTCTATGGAAGCTATATGATATAGTCGTCCGATTTTGATAAATTTAAACCGTAATTTTAAAATATTTAACCATTACTTTATGTCGAAGAACTTAAAAAATTAATTAAAAAGCAGCAAAGTTAAACATTTTTTTTATTTTTTTCCTATTGTTCCTATGGGAGCTATATGATATAGTCGTCCGATTTTGATGAATTTGAAACCGTAATTCTGAAATAATTAACCATTCCTATATGTCGAAGAACTAAAAAAAAATTAAAAAACAGCAAAGTTATAAATTTTTTTTATTTATTTTTGCGATTGTTCCTATGGGAGCTATATGCTATAGTCGTCCGATACGGCTCGTTCCGACTTATATACTACCTGCAACAGAAAGACAACTTTTGGGAAAGTGTCATGCAGATAGTTTTAAAAGTGAGAGACTAGTTTGCGTAGAAACGGACGGACAGACTGAAAGACGGACAGACGGACATGGCTATATCGACTGTTCTATGGATGCTGATCAAGAATATATATACTGTATAGGGTCGGAAATATCTCCTTCACTGCGTTGCAAACTTCTGACTGAAATTATAATACTCTCTGCAAGGGTATAAAAAAGCCTGTGCGAGGACCAGCACCGGTATCGACCTAGTCCAAAGGGCCCGGAACATCCCAAAAAATTCAAAATCATCAAATAAAACAAAAGCCTGTGCGAAGACCAGCTCCGGAACCGCCCGAGTCAAAAAGGGCCCGGAACCTGAAGACAAGAAGAAGGACGGACAAATGGAGAATAACAACATTTTTTTTATACAAATATAGTATATATTAAAATTATAAATTTGAGCTGTACAAGAAGACGGACCAATTAGAAAATTGTAACAATAAAAAAAAAACACTTATATATATATATATATAAAACAAAAGAATGGAATTTACAAAAATTTTTTTAGATATTTTAATTATAATATATCGACGTACAACCAATTTTTTAATGTTTTTAAACATATAAATCATAGTTTTAATGTTTTCAACAATATTTAATTTTTGCGATAGCTGCAAGGGTATATAAACTTCGGATTGCCGAAGTTCGCTTCCTTTCTTGTTTTTGTTTGATTTGCTTTGCTGATTTCCCGGATCGATGTTTTTTATGTTTATTGGTGTCTTGCTGATTTTTTTGTTGTGTTATTGTATTGTTGCTTTGAAGTAACTTTTAATTTTTATCAACACAAAACTTATTTTGGGGAAGCACATATTTTCCTTGTTTTTCCAAATATTTTCCTTAATATCTTTTTTTTTTGTTTTCGGTTTTTTACTTTGAATCACTGCTTTTTCACTTCATTATCCTTTTGGGTTTTTTTTGTAATAATAGTTTTTTATTTCTTGGTGTTAGCAAAATTTCAAGTAAAACACACACACCGAAAACAAATGTTGGTTGAAAAACTGCATGTAGTTTTCTCATAAGTTTTTGTGATTTAAAATTGTTTTTGTGATTGGGTTATTTATTATTTATATTTCCGTTGTTTGTCACTTGTTTTTCCCGGGGTCGCTGTTTACTTATTTTTTGTAGACTTATGCGGCTTATACCGACTGCGCTAGTTAAGATTCGATGTAAATAAAACGCGTATTCTTTGCAGTTGCGACTTCAGACTGATTTTATATTTTTAAATTGTCTTAAAAGAAACTTAAGCTCTGTCGCAACTCAGAGCAACTAAAATTATTTGTAAGTTAACAAGTTTCCGAATCAATCGGTCAGTTGCCATTCTTGCCGAAGCAGCGGCTGCCTTGCATCCGCCACGTGCATCCGTCCGATGCATGTGTAGCGGTGTCAGCTAGTATTTGGTGTTGACGCTGTTGGTCAATGCTCATGTAACGGTGTGAGCTTGTATTTGGTGTTGAAGAAGCTCAGTAAGAAATGGAGCTACCCTGGGGCGGATCCATGACCATGGGTCCGGCCAGGGGTGGATTCATAACTCGCACGATTCTGCCTATTTGATTTCCAACACCCAGCCAAGCAAGCCAAATAGAATTGACCCCAAAGGCGAAATCAATTGAGGATACAACGCTCAGCAGCAGAGTGGGTTAATTTTATTAGAATGTCTTCAGTGGTGAGTTCTGGCCACAGACAGTTAAGGTGATCCGATTCATTTACAGAGAAAGACAAGTTTGATCCTTGGATATAATGTACAAAGTACCAAATGTAAATGATATGATCTGATATGATCTAACAGCTGAGCAAGCACTACGAAAAGCATTAATATGCGAAAACAAGTTCGCAACAAAAAGAACAGTCTCCAGACGCAGTAAACACATCAACCGGAGCCGCAACAAATGGCAAGGCGACAACTCCAACAATAATTCAGAGGATCAGGAAGACACCAACAAGAAGACTCCGTGCAAACATTGCGGATGGCGAAACCACAAACCCGAGGACTGCAAATACAAGGACTGCATGGGTCACATCTGCAAGTGATTTGGACACCTGGCATCAGTTTGTAGTTCTAAGCAAGAAAGAGGTTAGAAATGTTAGCCAATGTATCGGTTTCCAATTCAAGTTCAAGCGAAGACCAGTATTTTAATAACAGTATATTCAGTTACTCCAATGGAAACGAAATGTATATACTGCCAATTCAAATTCAAGAAATAAATGTTGTGGCAACCTGTGATACTGGGGCACTCAGCCAGCCTTTTAAGTGAACTTAACTTAAGAGCTTGTAAATTTCCATACGTAGACTACAGTGGCGACCATATTCAAATTATGAGTGAGTTTGATGCATCTAAATTCTATTTTCCAAGCACAACTAAAAGCATTGTCGTGGTTGTATTAAAGACCAATATCACAGCCTTGTTTGGAGGTAATTTTTAAGAGCAATTAATTTCGAATTTCAACCTAGTTAATAGCTATGTTGATTACACAGGTGTAGCTGAATAGATTGGAAATTTTCAGAAGTTTTTCAAGAAGGTCTTGGTTGATTCGTAGGTCCAAAAATTACATTAAAGTCACAGACATTAAGCCAATTTTTTTTTAAGCCACGAGCACAACCTTTACGTTGGAAGGCAAAAGTAAAAGATAAACTAAGGTATATAGTTGATCAAGGCATGTTAGAATTTATTGACGACGGTGAATGGGGAACTTCTTTAGTTCCGATATTAAAACCTGATGGCGACATTCAAGTGTGCGCTGATTATATGGTTACTCTCAGTAAGTTCCTAAGTGATTTTAGATATCCATTACCTTGCATAGAAGAAATACTTGCCGCACTCCAAGGAGGAGAGATATTCACTAAGCTCGTATTGGCGTATTGGCACTTTAAAGGTAAAACGTTTGCCATTCGGCATAAAATCCGTAGCAGAAATTTTTCAGAAAACAATTCAAAATGTATTAAGAGGTATTCCGAATGTAGTGGTATACCAGGACGATATAACATTTATTTAACCTTAAGGTGGTCCTGAAAAAATTTAAAAATTCAGGTTTGCGATTGAATAAAACAAAATGTACATTTTTCCAGGATAGTATTTCGTATCTTGATTTTGAGGAAGGACTAAAAAAGATTAATGACAGAATCTCTTCTGTACTCAAAGCTCCAGTCGCGGCAAATGTCTCAGAGCTTAGAGCGTTCACGGGAATGGTCGACTTTTATTCAAAATTTATTGATAAGTTTTCTCAGAGAATGCATCCAATTTGAATTGAATTCAGATTGTGAAACTGCTTACAACAACATAAAAAAAGAGACATAGCATCAAAAATGTAACAATGCGGTTGCAGGAATACATTCTCACAGATATGAGAACAATACTCTAAAACCTATTGCCCTTATATAAAGGGATCTTCAAAAAAAAAAACTAAAAAAATATAGCACAATCGAAAAGGAAACGTTAGCTTTTATAGCGAAATCGGAATGCTACGACAAAGAAAACATTAGTATCGCACATAAACCGGACCACACATTAAAATCTATATACAACAGAACAAAATCTAAGATAAATGAAATTGACAAAAAAGACGTGATATTTAAAATACCGTGTAACGGCAACAACAACGAAACATGCAACATGATATATATAGGAACAACAAAATCTAAACTTAAAACTAGACTAGCACAACATAAATCGGACTTCAAAGCTAGACACCATACGAACGCGCAAAAAACAGCACTCATGTCCCACTGTACCAAGAATAATCACTCTCCGAACTTCGAAGAGGCGAGTATCGTATCACAAGAACAACACTATGCCAAACGATTCACCATAGAAATGCTACATATCATAAAAACACCTACAGACATACGGATGAACTACAAATCGGACACCGACAATTGCGCTCATTTATATAGACATTTACTAGGGAAGAAAAAAAATAGTTAACAACTCCCCGTCACCGGACGCAGACTTGTAAATTTAATGTATGTCAAATGTAAATTGTTTTCTGTTTGTTAAGAATATAAAAATTGTTGTTATTATTTTATAGTTGTCCTGAAGACGGTTGCCGAAGAGCATCCGAAATATATTGACAAATAACTAAAATTAAAAAATTGTGTTATTTTTTCAACTTCCTGACCTCGAACCGGTTAACAATTAATACATTTTTGAAAACATTAAAATTATGATTTACTTGCGTATAGGTATGTCTAAAAACATTGATGCTATGATGATTTGCAGCTCAATAAGTAGATATTTTATATATTTTTATTATTTCTATGGAAGCTATATGATATAGTCGTCCGATTTTGATAAATTTAAACCGTAATTTTAAAATATTTAACCATTACTTTATGTCGAAGAACTTAAAAAATTAATTAAAAAGCAGCAAAGTTAAACATTTTTTTATTTTTTTTCCTATTG